>NC_054374.1:68834041-70113758 GCF_017654675.1 Xenopus laevis | reverse complement strand
AATTGCTGTTTTATGTGTTTTGCAATTACTAGATTCTTTATTTGCCTTGCTATGTTTTCATGTTGTTTTTCAGAATATTGCTTAAGAACGTTTATAGAGTTATAGTCGCTAAGAATGAATTTTACATGCATCGGGTGTTTTATTGAGGTTTATGTGCTTTATGTTGTTGCGGTGGGTCATCTGAAATTGATGCGGTGTGGAATTGGGTGCAGTAGACAGTATTGCAGGTAGTGAACATACTGGGGCGGAAGAGGTGGCGTTGGCGGGGGCGACGTGTGTGCCTTAGGCATTTGCTTTGCACACAGGTTGCCCCACGTCCCTTTTACTTTGCTCTAGGATCATTTTGGAGCAAGGTGAAGGGACCCGCTGACAATTTTGTTCACTTGTGTCTTGCAATAGTGTTGCACTAGGTCTACAGTCGCACAGTTTTTCAGAAGGCCAAAAATTTTCTAGATTTTCATTATTGTGTTTCCTTTATTGTTTTAGAAATTGCTGTTTTATGTGTTTGCAATTACTAGATTCTTATTTGCCTTGCTATGTTTTTCATGTTGTTTTTCAGAATATTGCTTAAGAACGTTATAGAGTTATAGTCGCTAAGAATGAATTTACATGCATCGGGTGTTTATTGAGGTTTATATAGTGCTTTATGTGGTTGCGGTGGTCATCTGAAATTGATGCGGTGTGGAATTGGGTGCAGTAAGTATTGCAAGGTAGTGAACATACTGGGGCGGAGAGAGGGCGTTGGCGGGGCGACGTGTGTGCCTTAGGCATTTGCTTTGCACACAGGTTGCCCACAGTCCCTTTTACTTTGCTCTAGGATCATTTGGAGCAAGGTGAAGGGACCCGCTGACAATTTTGTTCACTTGTGTCTTGCAATAGTGTTGCACTAGGTCTACAGTCGCCACAGTTTTTCAGAAGGCCAAAAATTTCTAGTTTTCATTATTGTGTTTCCTTTATTGTTTTAGAAATTGCGTTTTATGTGTTTGCAATTACTAGATTCTTATTTGCTTGCTATGTTTTCATGTTGTTTTCAGAATATTGCTTAAGAACGTTATAGAGTTTATAGTCGCTAAGGAATGAATTTACATGCATTGGGTGTTTTATTGAGGTTTATATGGTGCTTTATGTTGTTGCGGTGGTCATCTGAAATTGATGCGCGTGTGGAATTGGGTGCAGTAGACAGTATTGCAGGTAGTGAACATACTGGGGCGGAGAGAGGTGGCGTTGGCGGGGGCGACGTGTGTGCCTTAGGCATTTGCTTGCACACAGGTTGCCCAGGCCCTTTTACTTTGCTCTAGGATCATTTTGGAGCAAGGTGAAGGACCCGCTGACAATTTTGTTCACTTGTGTCTTGCAATAGTGTTGCACTAGGTCTACAGTCGCACAGTTTTTTCAGAAGGCCAAAAATTTCTTAGATTTTTCATTATTGTGTTTCCTTTATTGTTTTAGAAATTGCTGTTTTATGTGTTTGCAATTACTAGATTCTTATTTGCCTTGCATGTTTATTTGTTTTTCAGAATATTGCTTAAGAACGTTATAGAGTTATAGTCGCTAAGAATGAATTTACATGCATCGTGGTGTTTTATTGAGGTTTATATAGTGCTTTATGTTGTTGCGGTGGTGCATCTGAAATTGATCGCGGTGTGGAATTGGGTGCAGTAGACAGTATTGCAGGTAGTGAACATACTGGGGCGGAGAGAGGTGGCGTTGGCGGGGGCGGACGTGTGTGCCTTAGGCATTTGCTTTGCACACAGGTTGCCCCAGCCCTTTTACTTTGCTCTAGGATCATTTTGGAGCAAGGTGAAGGGACCCGCTGACAATTTGTTCACTTGTGTCTTGCAATAGTGTTGCACTAGGTCTACAGTCGCACAATTTTTCAGAAGGCCAAAAAGTTTTCTAGATTTTCATTATTGTGTTTCCTTTATTGTTTTAGAAATTGCTGTTTTATGTGTTTGCAATTACTAGATTCTTATTTGCCTTGCTATGTTTTCATGTTGTTTTTCAGAATATTGCTTAAGAACGTTATAGAGTTATAGTCGCTAAGAATGAATTTACATGCATCGGTGTTTTATTGAGGTTTATATAGTGCTTTATGTTGTTGCGGTGGTCATCTGAAATTGATGCGGTGTGGAATTGGGTGCAGTAGACAGTATTGCAGGTAGTGAACATACTGGGGCGGAGAGAGGTGGCGTTGGCGGGGGCGACGTGTGTGCCTTAGGCATTTGCTTTGCACACAGGTTGCCCCAGGCCCTTTTACTTTGCTCTAGGATCATTTTGGAGCAAGGTGAAGGGACCGCTGACAAATTTTGTTCACTTGTGTCTTGCAATAGTGTTGCACTAGGTCTACAGTCGCACATTTTTCAGAAGGCAAAAATTTCTAGATTTTCATTTATTGGTGTTTCCTTTATTGTTTTAGAAATTGCTGTTTTATGTGTTTGCAATTACTAGATTCTTATTTGCCTTGCTATGTTTTCATGTTGTTTTTCAGAATATTGCTTAAGAACGTTATAGAGTTATAGTCGCTAAGAATGAATTTACATGCATGGGTGTTTTATTGAGGTTTATATGGTGCTTTATGTTGTGCGGTGGTCATCTGAAATTGATGCGGTGTGGAATTGGGTGCAGTAGACAGTATTGCAGGTAGTGAACATACTGGGGGCGGAGAGAGGTGGCGTTGGCGGGGCGACGTGTGTGCCTTAGGCATTTGCTTTGCACACAGGTTGCCCCACGTCCTTTTACTTTGCTCTAGGATCATTTTGAGCAAGGTGAAGGGACCGCTGACAATTTTGTTCACTTGTGTCTTGCAATAGTGTTGCACTAGGTCTACAGTCGCGCACATTTTTCAGAAGGCCAAAATTTTCTAGATTTTCATTATTGTGTTTCCTTTATTGTTTTAGAAATTGCTGTTTTATGTGTTTGCAATTACTAGATTCTTATTTGCCTTGCTATGTTTTTCATGTTGTTTTTCAGATATTGCTTAAGAACGTTATTAGAGTTATAGTCGCTAAGAATGAATTTACATGCATTGGGTGTTTTATTGAGGTTTATATAGTGCTTTATGTTGGTTGCGGTGGTCATCTGAAATTGATGCGGTGTGGAATTGGGTGCAGTAGACAGTATTGCAGGTAGTGAACATACTGGGGCGGAGAGAGGTGGCGTTGGCGGGGGCGACGTGTGTGCCTTAGGCATTTGCTTTGCACACAGGTTGCCCCACGGCCCTTTTTACTTTGCTCTAGGATCATTTTGGAGCAAGGTGAAGGGACCCGCTGACAATTTTGTTCACTTGTGTCTTGCAATAGTGTTGCACTAGGTCTACAGTCGCACAGTTTTCAGAAGGCCAAAAATTTTCTAGATTTTCATTATGTGTTTCCTTTATGTTTTTAGAAATTGCTGTTTTATGTGTTTGCAATTACTAGATTCTTATTTGCCTTGCTATGTTTTCATGTTGTTTTTCAGAATATTGCTTAAGAACGTTATAGAGTTATAGTCGCTAAGAATGAATTTACATGCATCGGGTGTTTTATTGAGGTTTATATAGTGGCTTTATGTTGTTGCGGTGGTCATCTGAAATTGATGCGGTGTGAATTGGGTGCAGTAGACAGTATTGCAGGTAGTGAACATACTGGGGCGGAGAGAGGTGGCGTTGGCGGGGGCGACGTGTGTGCCTTAGGCATTTGCTTTGCACACAGGTTGCCCCAGGCCCTTTTACTTTGCTCTAGGATCATTTTGGAGCAAGGTGAAGGGACCCGCTGACAATTTTGTTCACTTGTGTCTTGCAATAGTTTGCACTAGGTCTACAGTCGCACAATTTTTCAGAAGGCCAAAAATTTCTAGATTTTCATTATTGTGTTTCCTTTATTGTTTTAGAAATTGCTGTTTTATGTGTTTGCAATTACTAGATTCTTATTTGCCTTGCTATGTTTTCATGTTGTTTTTTCAGAATATTGCTTAAGAACGTTATAGAGTTATAGTCGCTAAGAATGATATAATACTGCATCGGGTGTTTTATTGAGGTTTATATAGTGCTTTATGTGTTGCGGTGGTCATCTGAAATTGATGCGGTGTGGAATTGGGTGCAGTAGACAGTATTGCAGGTAGTGAACATACTGGGGCGGAGAGAGGTGGCGTTGGCGGGGGCGACGTGTGTGCCTTAGGCATTTGCTTTGCACACAGGTTGCCCCAAGGCCCTTTTACTTTGCTCTAGGATCATTTTGGAGCAAGGTGAAGGGACCCGCTGACAATTTTGTTCACTTGTGTCTTGCAATAGTGTTGCACTAGGTCTACAGTCGCACAGTTTTTCAGAAGGCCAAAAATTTTCTAGATTTTCATTATTGTGTTCCTTTTATTGTTAGAAATTGCTGTTTTATGTGTTTGCAATTACTAGATTCTTATTGCCTTGCTATGTTTTCATGTGTTTTTCAGAATATTGCTTAAGAACGTTATAGAGTTATAGTCGCTAAGAATGAATTTACATGCATCGGGTGTTTTATTGAGGTTTATATAGTGCTTTATGTTGTTGCGGTGGTCATCTGAAATTGATGCGGTGTGGAATTGGGTGCAGTAGACAGTATTGCAGGTAGTGAACATACTGGGGCGGAGAGAGGTGGCGTTGGCTGGGGGCGACGTGTGTGCCTTAGGCATTTGCTTTGCACACAGTTGCCCCAGCCTTTTACTTTGCTCTAGGATCATTTTGGAGCAAGGTGAAGGGACCCGCTGACAATTTTGTTCACTTGTGTCTTGCAATAGTGTTGCACTAGGTCTAATCGCACAATTTTTCAGAAGGCCAAAATTTCTAGATTTTCATTATTGTGTTTCCTTTATTGTTTTAGAAATTGCTGTTTTATGTGTTTGCAATTACTAGATTCTTATTTGCCTTGCTATGTTTTCAGTTGTTTTTTCAGAATATTGCTTAAGAACGTTATATTAGTTATAGTCGCTAAGAATGAATTTACATGCATGGGTTTTTATGAGGTTTTATAGTGCTTTATGTTGTTGCGGTGGTCATCTGAAATTGATGCGGTGTGGAATTGGGTGCAGTAGACAGTATTGCAGGTAGTGAACATACTGGGCGGAGAGAGGTGGCGTTGGCGGGGGCGACGTGTGTGCCTTAGGCATTTGCTTTGCACACAGTTGCCCCAGCCCTTTTACTTTGCTCTAGGATCATTTTGGAGCAAGGTGAAGGGACCCGCTGACAATTTTGTTCACTTGTGTCTTGCAATAGTGTTGCACTAGGTCTACAGTCGCACATTTTTCAGAAGGCCAAAAATTTCTAGATTTTCATTATTGTGTTCCTTTATTGTTTTAGAAATTGCTGTTTTATGTGTTTGCAATTACTAGATTCTTTATTTGCCTTGCTATGTTTTCATGTTGTTTTTTCAGAATATTGCTTAAGAACGTTATAGAGTTATTAGTCGCTAAGAATGAATTTACATGCATCGGGTGTTTTATGAGGTTTATAGTGCTTTATGTGGTTGCGGTGGTCATCTGAAATTGATGCGGTGTGGAATTGGGTGCAGTAGACAGTATTGCAGGTAGTGAACATACTGGGGCGAGAGAGTGGCGTTGGCGGGGCGACGTGTGTGCCTTAGGCATTTGCTTTGCACACAGGTTGCCCCAAGGCCCTTTTACTTTGCTCTAGGATCATTTTGGAGCAAGGTGAAGGGACCCGCTGACAATTTTGTTCACTTGTGTCTTGCAATAGTGTTGCACTAGGTCTACAGTCGCACAATTTTTCAGAAGGCCAAAAAGTTTCTAGATTTTCATTATTGTGTTTCCTTTATTGTTTTAGAAATTGCTGTTTTATGTGTTTGCAATTACTAGATTCTTATTTGCCTTGCTATGTTTTCATGTTGTTTTTCAGAATATTGCTTAAGAACGTTATAGAGTTATAGTCGCTAAGAATGAATTACATGCATCGGGTGTTTTATTGAGGTTTATATAGTGCTTTATGTTGGCGGTGGTCATCTGAAATTGATGCGGTGTGGAATTGGGTGCAGTAGACAGTATTGCAGGTAGTGAACATACTGGGGCGGAGAGAGGTGGCGTTGGCGGGGGGCGACGTGTGTGCCTTAGGCATTTGCTTTGCACACAGGTTGCCCCAGGCCCTTTTACTTTGCTCTAGGATCATTTTGGAGCAAGGTGAAGGGACCCGCTGACAATTTTGTTCACTTGTGTCTTGCAATAGTGTTGCACTAGGTCTACAGTCGCACAATTTTTCAGAAGGCCAAAAAGTTTCTAGATTTTCATTATTGTGTTTCCTTTATTGTTTTAGAAATTGCTGTTTTTATGTTTTGCAATTACTAGATTCTTATTTGCCTTGCTATGTTTTCATGTTGTTTTTCAGAATATTGCTTAAGAACGTTATAGAGTTATAGTCGCTAAGAATGAATTTACATGCATGGGTGTTTTATTGAGGTTTATAGTGCTTTATGTTGTTGCGGTGGTCATCTGAAATTGATGCGGTGTGGAATTGGGTGCAGTAGACAGTATTGCAGGTAGTGAACATACTGGGGCGGAGAGAGGTGGCGTTGGCGGGGGCGACGTGTGTGCCTTAGGCATTTGCTTTGCACACAGTTGCCCCACGTCCCTTTTACTTTGCTCTAGGATCATTTTGGAGCAAGGTGAAGGGACCCGCTGACAATTTTGTTCACTTGTGTCTTGCAATAGTGGTTGCACTAGGTCTACAGTCGCACAGTTTTTCAGAAGGCCAAAATTTCTAGATTTTCATTATTGTGTTTCCTTTATTGTTTTAGAAATTGCTGTTTTATGTGTTTGCAATTACTAGATTCTTATTTGCCTTGCTATGTTTTCATGTTGTTTTTCAGAATATTGCTTAAGAACGTTATAGAGTTATAGTCGCTAAGAATGAATTTACATGCATCGGGTGTTTTTGAGGTTTATATAGTGCTTTATGTTGTTGCGGTGGTCATCTGAAATTGATGCGGTGTGGAATTGGGTGCAGTAGACAGTATTGCAGGTAGTGAACATACTGGGGCGGAGAGAGGTGGCGTTGGCGGGGGCGACGTGTGTGCCTTAGGCATTTGCTTTGCACACAGGTTGCCCCAAGGCCCTTTTACTTTGCTCTAGGATCATTTTGGAGCAAGGTGAAGGGACCCGCTGACAATTTTGTTCACTTGTGTCTTGCAATAGTGTTGCACTAGGTCTACAGTCGCACAATTTTTCAGAAGGCCAAAAATTTCTAGATTTTCATTATGTGTTTCCTTTATTGTTTTAGAAATTGCTGTTTATGTGTTTGCAATTACTAGATTCTTATTTGCCTTGCTATGTTTTCATGTTGTTTTTCAGAATATTGCTTAAGAACGTTATAGAGTTATAGTCGCTAAGAATGAATTTACATGCATCGGGTGTTTTATTGAGGTTTATATGTGCTTTATGTTGTTGCGGTGGTCATCTGAAATTATGCGGTGTGGAATTGGGTGCAGTAGACAGTATTGCAGGTAGTGAAAATACTGGGGCGGAGAGAGGTGGCGTTGGCGGGGGCGACGTGTGTGCCTTAGGCATTTGCTTTGCACACAGGTTGCCCCAGGCCCTTTTACTTTGCTCTAGGATCATTTTGGAGCAAGGTGAAGGGACCCGCTGACAATTTTGTTCACTTGTGTCTTGCAATAGTGTTGCACTATGTCTACAGTCGCACAATTTTTCAGAAGGCCAAAAAGTTTCTAGATTTTCATTATTGTGTTTCCTTTATTGTTTTAGAAATTGCTGTTTTATGTGTTTGCAATTACTAGATTCTTATTTGCCTTGCTATGTTTTCATGTTGTTTTTCAGAATATTGCTTAAGAACGTTATAGAGTTATAGTCGCTAAGAATGAATTTACATGCATGGGTGTTTTATTGAGGTTTATATGGTGGTTTATGTTGTTGCGGTGGTCATCTGAAATTGATGCGGTGTGGAATTGGGTGCAGTAGACAGTATTGCAGGTAGTGAACATACTGGGGCGGAGAGAGGTGGCGTTGGCGGGGGCGACGTGTGTGCCTTAGGCATTTGCTTGCACCACAGGTTGCCCCAGGCCTTTTACTTTGCTCTAGGATCATTTTGGAGCAAGGTGAAGGGACCCCTGACATTTTGTTCACTTGTGTCTTGCAATAGTGTTGCACTAGGTCTACAGTCACACGTTTTTCAGAAGGCCAAAATTTCTAGTTTTCATTATTGTGTTTCCTTTATTGTTTTAGAAATTGCTGTTTTATGTGTTTGCAATTACTAGATTCTTATTTGCCTTGCTATGTTTTCATGTGTGTTTTTCAGAATATTGCTTAAGAAGTTATAGAGTTATAGTCGCTAAGAATGAATTTACATGCATTGTGTGTTTATTGAGGTTTATATGGTGCTTTATGTTGTTGCGGTGGTCATCTGAAATTGATGCGGTGTGGAATTGGGTGCAGTAGACAGTATTGCAGGTAGTGAACATACTGGGGCGGAGAGAGGTGGCGTTGGCGGGGGCGACGTGTGTGCCTTAGGCATTTGCTTTGCACACAGGTTGCCCACGCCCTTTTACTTTGCTCTAGGATCATTTTGGAGCAAGGTGAAGGGACCCGCTGACAATTTTGTTCACTTGTGTCTTGCAATAGTGTTGCACTAGGTCTACAGTCGCACAGTTTTTCAGAAGGCCAAAAATTTCTAGATTTCATTATTGTGTTTCCTTATTGTTTTAGAAATTGCTGTTTTATGTGTTTGCAATTACTAGATTCTTATTTGCCTTGCTATGTTTTCATGTTGTTTTTCAGAATATTGCTTAAGAACGTTATAGAGTTATAGTCGCTAAGAATGAATTTACATGCATGGGTGTTTTATTGAGGTTTATAGTGCTTTATGTTGTTGCGGTGGTCATCTGAAATTGATGCGTGTGGAATTGGGTGCAGTAGACAGTTATGCAGGTATGAACCTACTGGGCGGAGAGAGGTGGCGTTGGCGGGGGCGACGTGTGTGCCTTAGGCATTTGCTTTGCACACAGGTTGCCCCACGGCCCTTTTACTTTGCTCTAGGATCATTTTGGAGCAAGGTGAAGGGACCCGCTGACAATTTTGTTCACTTGTGTCTTGCAATAGTGTTGCACTAGGTCTACAGTCGCACAGTTTTTCAGAAGGCCAAAAATTTCTAGATTTTCATTATTGTGTTTCCTTTATTGTTTTAGAAATTGCTGTTTTATGTGTTTTCAATTACTAGATTCTTATTTGCCTTGCATGTTTTCATGTTGTTTTCAGAATATTGCTTAAGAACGTTATAGAGTTATAGTCGCTAAGAATGAATTTACATGCATCGGGTGTTTTATTGAGGTTTATATAGTGCTTTATGTTGTTGCGGTGGTCATCTGAAATTGATGCGGTGTAATTGGGTGCAGTAGACAGTATTGCAGGTAGTGAACATACTGGGCGGAGAGAGTGGTCGTTGGCGGGGCGACGTGTGTGCCTTAGGCATTTGCTTTGCACACAGGTTGCCCCAGGCCCTTTTACTTTGCTCTAGGATCATTTTGGAGCAAGGTGAAGGGACCCGCTGACAATTTTGTTCACTTGTGTCTGCAATAGTGTTGCACTAGGTCTACAGTCGCACAATTTTTCAGAAGGCCAAAAAGTTTCTAGATTTTCATTATTGTGTTTCCTTTATTGTTTTAGAAATTGCTGTTTTATGTGTTTGCAATTACTAGATCTTTATTTGCCTTGCTATGTTTTCATGTTGTTTTTCAGAATATTGCTTAAGAACGTTATAGAGTTATAGTCGCTAAGAATGAATTTACATGCATTCGGTGTTTTATTGAGGTTTATATAGTGCTTTATGTTGTTGCGGGGGTCATCTGAAATTGATGCGTGTGGAATTGGGTGCAGTAGACAGTTTTGCAGGTAGTGAACATACTGGGGCGGAGAGAGGTGGCGTTGGCGGGGGCGACGTGTGTGCCTTAGGCATTTGCTTTGCACACAGGTTGCCCCAGGCCCTTTTACTTTGCTCTAGGATCATTTTGGAGCAAGTGAAGGGACCCGCTGACAATTTTGTTCACTTGTGTCTTGCAATAGTGTTGCACTAGGTCTACAGTCGCACAGTTTTTCAGAAGGCCAAAAATTTCTAGATTTTCATTATTGTGTTTCCTTTATTGTTTTAGAAATTGCTGTTTTATGTGTTTGCAATTACTAGATTCTTATTTGCCTTGCTATGTTTTCATGTTGTTTTTCAGAATATTGCTTAAGAACGTTATAGAGTTATAGTCGCTAAGAATGAATTTACATGCATGGGTGTTTTATTGAGGTTTATATGTGCTTTATGTTGTTGCGGTGGTCATCTGAAATTGATGCGGTGTGGAATTGGGTGCAGTAGACAGTATTGCAGGTAGTGAACATACTGGGGCGGAGAGAGGTGGCGTTGGCGGGGGCGACGTGTGTGCCTTAGGCATTTGCTTTGCACACAGGTTGCCCCACGGCCCTTTTACTTTGCTCTAGGATCATTTTGGAGCAAGGTGAAGGGACCCGCTGACAATTTTGTTCACTTGTGTCTTGCAATAGTGTTGACTAGGTCTACAGTCGCACAGTTTTTCAGAAGGCCAAAAATTTCTAGATTTTCATTATTGTGTTTCCTTTATTGTTTTAGAAATTGCTGTTTTATGTGTTTGCAATTACTAGATTCTTATTTGCCTTGCTATGTTTTCATGTTGTTTTTCAGAATATTGCTTAAGAACGTTATAGAGTTATAGTCGCTAAGAATGAATTTACATGCATCGGGTGTTTTATTGAGGTTTATATATGCTTTATGTTGTTGCGGTGGTCATCTGAAATTGATGCGGTTGTGAATTGGGTGCAGTAGACAGTATTGCAGGTAGTGAACATACTGGGGCGGAGAGAGGTGGCGTTGGCGGGGGCGACGTGTGTGCCTTAGGCATTTGCTTTGCACACAGGTTGCCCCAAGGCCCTTTTACTTTGCTCTAGGATCATTTTGGAGCAAGGTGAAGGGACCCGCTGACAATTTTGTTCACTTGTGTCTTGCAATAGTGTTGCACTAGGTCTACAGTCGCACAATTTTTCAGAAGGCCAAAAATTTCTAGATTTTCATTATTGTGTTTCCTTTATTGTTTTAGAAATTGCTGTTTTATGTGTTTGCAATTACTAGATTCTTATTTGCCTTGCTATGTTTTCATGTTGTTTTTCAGAATATTGCTTAAGAACGTTATAGAGTTATAGTCGCTAAGAATGAATTTACATGCATCGGGTGTTTTATTGAGGTTTATATAGTGCTTTATGTTGTTGCGGTGGTCATCTGAAATTGATGCGGTGTGGAAAGGGTGCAGTAGACAGTATTGCAGGTAGTGAACATACTGGGGCGGAGAGAGGTGGCGTTGGCGGGGGCGACGTGTGTGCCTTAGGCATTTGCTTTGCACACAGGTTGCCCCACGGCCCTTTTACTTTGCTCTAGGATCATTTTGGAGCAAGGTGAAGGGACCCGCTGACAATTTTGTTCACTTGTGTCTTGCAATAGTGTTGACTAGGTCTACAGTCGCACATTTTTCAGAAGGCCAAAAATTTCTAGATTTTCATTATTGTGTTTCCTTTATTGTTTTAGAAATTGCTGTTTTATGTGTTTGCAATTACTAGATTCTTATTTGCCTTGCATGTTTTCATGTTGTTTTTCAGAATATTGCTTAAGAACGTTATAGAGTTATAGTCGCTAAGAATGAATTTACATGCATCGGGTGTTTTATTGAGGTTTATATAGTGCTTTATGTTGTTGCGGTGGTCATCTGAAATTGATGCGGTGTGAATTGGGTGCAGTAGACAGTATTGCAGGTAGTGAACATACTGGGGCGGAGAGAGGTGGCGTTGGCGGGGCGACGTGTGTGCCTTAGGCATTTGCTTTGCACACAGGTTGCCCCAGGCCCTTTTACTTTGCTCTAGGATCATTTTGGAGCAAGGTGAAGGGACCCGCTGACAATTTTGTTCACTTGTGTCTTGCAATAGTGTTGCACTAGGTCTACAGTCGCACAATTTTTCAGAAGGCCAAAAATTTTCTAGATTTTCATTATTGTGTTTCCTTTATTGTTTTAGAAATTGCTGTTTTATGTGTTTGCAATTACTAGATTCTTATTTGCCTTGCTATGTTTCATGTTTGTTTTTCAGAATATTGCTTAAGAACGTTATAGAGTTATAGTCGCTAAGAATGAATTACATGCATCGGGTGTTTATTGAGGTTTATATAGTGCTTTAGTGGTTGCGGTGGTCATCTGAAATTGATGCGGTGTGGAATTGGTGCAGTAGACAGTATTGCAGGTAGTGAACATACTGGGGCGGAGAGAGGTGGCGTTGGCGGGGGCGACGTGTGTGCCTTAGGCATTTGCTTTGCACACAGGTTGCCCCAAGGCCCTTTTACTTTGCTCTAGGATCATTTTGGAGCAAGGTGAAGGGACCCGCTGACAATTTTGTTCACTTGTGTCTTGCAATAGTGTTGCACTAGGTCTACAGTCGCACAATTTTTCAGAAGGCCAAAAATTCTAGATTTTCATTATTGTGTTTCCTTTATTGTTTTAGAAATTGCTGTTTTATGTGTTTGCAATTACTAGATTCTTATTTGCCTTGCTATGTTTTCATGTTGTTTCAGAATATTCTTAAGAACGTTATAGAGTTATAGTCGCTAAGAATGAATTTACATGCATTGGGTGTTTTATTGAGGTTTATATAGTGCTTTATGTGTGTTGCGGTGGTCATCTGAAATTGATGCGGTGTGGAATTGGGTGCAGTAGACAGTATTGCAGGTAGTGAACATACTGGGGCGGAGAGAGGTGGCGTTGGGGGGCGACGTGTGTGCCTTAGGCATTTGCTTTGCACACAGGTTGCCCCAAGCCCTTTTACTTTGCTCTAGGATCATTTTGGAGCAAGGTGAAGGGACCCGCTGACAATTTTGTTCACTTGTGTCTTGCAATAGTGTTGCACTAGGTCTACAGTCGCACAATTTTTCAGAAGGCCAAAAATTTCTAGATTTTCATTATTGTGTTTCCTTTATTGTTTTAGAAATTGCTGTTTTATGTGTTTGCAATTACTAGATTCTTATTTGCCTTGCTATGTTTTCATGTTGTTTTTCAGAATATTCTTAAGAACGTTATAGAGTTATAGTCGCTAAGAATGAATTACATGCATCGGGTGTTTTATTGAGGTTATATAGTGCTTTATGTTGTTGCGGTGGTCATCTGAAATTGATGCGGTGTGGAATTGGTGCAGTAGACAGATTGCAGGTAGTGAACATACTGGGGCGAGAGAGGTGGCGTTGGCGGGGGGACGTGTGTGCCTTAGGCATTTGCTTTGCACACAGGTTGCCCCACGCCCTTTTACTTTGCTCTAGGATCATTTTGGAGCAAGGTGAAGGGACCCGCTGACAATTTTGTTCACTTGTGTCTTGCAATAGTGTTGCACTAGGTCTACAGTCGCACAGTTTTTCAGAAGGCCAAAAATTTCTAGATTTTCATTATTGTGTTTCCTTTATTGTTTTAGAAATGTGTTTTATGTGTTTGCAATTACTAGATTCTTATTTGCCTTGCTATGTTTTCATGTTGTTTTTCAGAATATTGCTTAAGACATTAAGAGTTATAGTCGCTAAGAATGAATTTACATGCATCGGGTGTTTTATTGAGGTTTATATAGTGCTTTATGTTGTTGCGGTGGTCATCTGAAATTGATGCGGGTGGAATTGGGTGCAGTAGACAGTATTGCAGGTAGTGAACATACTGGGGCGGAGAGAGGTGGCGTTGGCGGGGGCGACGTGTGTGCCTTAGGCATTTTTGCACACAGTTGCCCCACGCCCTTTTACTTTGCTCTAGGATCATTTTGGAGCAAGGTGAAGGGACCCGCTGACAATTTTGTTCACTTGGTCTTGCAATAGTGTTGCACTAGTCTACAGTCGCACAGTTTTTCAGAAGGCCAAAAATTTCTAGATTTTCATTATTGTGTTTCCTTTATTGTTTTAGAAATTGCTGTTTTATGTGTTTGCAATTACTAGATTCTTATTTCCTTGCTATGTTTTCATGTGTTTTTCAGAATATTGCTTAAGAACGTTATAGAGTTATAGTCGCTAAGAATGAATTTACATGCATGGGGTTTTATTGAGGTTTATAGTGCTTTATGTTTTTGCGGTGGTCATCTGAAATTTATGCGGTGTGGAATTGGGTGCAGTAGACAGTATTGCAGGTAGTGAACATACTGGGGGGAGAGAGGTGGCGTTGGCGGGGGCGACGTGTGTGCCTTAGGCATTTGCTTTGCACACAGGTTGCCCACGGCCCTTTTACTTTGCTCTAGGATCATTTTGGAGCAAGGTGAAGGGACCCGCTGACAATTTTGTTCACTTGTGTCTTGCAATAGTGTTGCACTAGTCTACAGTCGCACAGTTTTTCGAGACCAAAAATTTCTAGATTTTCATTATTGTGTTTCCTTTATTGTTTTAGAAATTGCTGTTTTATGTGTTTGCAATTACTAGATTCTTATTTGCCTTGCTATGTTTTCATGTTGTTTTTTCAGAATATTGCTTAAGAACGTTATAGAGTTATAGTCGCTAAGAATGAATTTACATGCATCGGGTGTTTTATTGAGGTTTATATGGTGCTTTATGTGTTGCGGTGGTCATGAAATTGATGCGGTGTGGAATTGGGTGCAGTAGACAGTATTGCAGGTAGTGAACATACTGGGGCGGAAGAGGTGGCGTTGGCGGGGGCGACGTGTGTGCCTTAGGCATTTGCTTTGCACACAGGTTGCCCCACGGCCCTTTTACTTTGCTCTAGGATCATTTTGAGCAAGGTGAAGGGACCCGCTGACAATTTTGTTCACTGTGTCTTGCAATAGTGTTGCACTAGGTCTACAGTCGCACAGTTTTTCAGAAGGCCAAAAATTTTCTAGATTTTCATTATTGTGTTTCCTTTATTGTTTTAAGAATTGCTGTTTTATGTGTTTGCAATTACTAGATTCTTATTTGCCTTGCTATGTTTTCATGTTGTTTTTCAGATATTGCTTAAGAACGTTATAGAGTTATAGTCGCTAAGAATGAATTTACATGCATCGGGTGTTTTATTGAGGTTTATATAGTGCTTTATTGTGGTTGCGGTGGTCATCTGAAATTGATGCGTGTGGAATTGGGTGCAGTAGACAGTATTGCAGGTAGTGAACATACTGGGGCGGAGAGAGGTGGCGTTGGCGGGGGCGACGTGTGTGCCTTAGGCATTTGCTTTGCACACAGGTTGCCCCAGGCCCTTTTACTTTGCTCTAGGTCATTTTGGAGCAAGGTGAAGGGACCCGCTGACAATTTTGTTCACTTGTGTCTTGCAATAGTGTTGCACTAGGTCTACAGTCGCACAGTTTTTCAGAAGGCCAAAATTTCTAGATTTTCATTATTGTGTTTCCTTTATGTTTTAGAAATTGCTGTTTTATGTGTTTGCAATTACTAGATTCTTATTTCCTTGCTATGTTTTCATGTTGTTTTTCAGAATATTGCTTAAGAACGTTATAGAGTTATAGTCGCTAAGAATGAATTTACATGCATCGGGTGTTTTATTGAGGTTATATAGTGCTTTATGTTGTTGCGGTGGTCATCTGAAATTGATGCGGTGTGGAATTGGGTGCAGTAGACAGTATTGCAGGTAGTGAACATACTGGGGCGGAGAGAGTGGCTTGGCGGGGGCGACGTGTGTGCCTTAGGCATTTGCTTTGCACACAGGTTGCCCCACGCCCTTTTACTTTGCTCTAGGATCATTTTGGAGCAAGGTGAAGGGACCCGCTGACAATTTTGTTCACTTGTGTCTTGCAATAGTGTTGCACTAGGTCTACAGTCGCACAGTTTTTCAGAAGGCCAAAAATTTTCTAGATTTTCATTATTGTGTTTCCTTTATTGTTTTAGAAATTGCTGTTTTATGTGTTTGCAATTACTAGATTCTTATTTGCCTTGCTATGTTTTCATGTTGTTTTTCAGAATATTGCTTAAGAACGTTATAGAGTTATAGTCGCTAAGAATGAATTTACATGCATCGGGTGTTTTATTGAGGTTTATATAGTGCTTTATGTGGTTGCGGTGGTCATCTGAAATTGATGCGGTGTGGAATTGGGTGCAGTAGACAGTATTGCAGGTAGTGAACATACTGGGGCGGAGAGAGGTGGCGTTGGCGGGGGCGACGTGTGTGCCTTAGGCATTTGCTTTGCACACAGGTTGCCCCAGGCCCTTTTACTTTGCTCTAGATCATTTTGGAGCAAGGTGAAGGGACCGCTGACAATTTGTTCACTTGTGTCTTGCAATAGTGTTGCACTAGGTCTACAGTCGCACAGTTTTTCAGAAGGCCAAAAATTTCTAGATTTTCATTATTGTGTTTCCTTTATTGTTTTAGAAATTGCTGTTTTATGTGTTTGCAATTACTAGATTCTTATTTCCTTGCTATGTTTTCATGTGTTTTTTCAGAATATTGCTTAAGAACGTTATAGAGTTAGTCGCTAAGAATGAATTTACATGCATCGGGTGTTTTATTGAGGTTTATATATGCTTTATGTTGTTGCGGTGGTCATCTGAAATTGATGCGGTGTGGAATTGGGTGCAGTAGACAGTATTGCAGGTAGTGAACATACTGGGCGGAGAGAGGTGGCGTTGGCGGGGGGACGTGTGTGCCTTAGGCATTTGTTTGCACACAGGTGCCCAGCCCCGTCCTTTTACTTTGCTCTAGGATCATTTTGGAGCAAGGTGAAGGGACCCGCTGACAATTTTGTTCACTTGTTCTTGCAATAGTGTTGCACTAGGTCTAATCGCACAATTTTTCAGAAGGCCAAAAAGTTTTCTAGATTTTCATTATTGTGTTCCTTTATTGTTTTAGAAATTGCTGTTTTATGTGTTTGCAATTACTAGATTCTTATTTGCCTTGCTATGTTTTCATGTTGTTTTCAGAATATTGCTTAAGAACGTTATAGAGTTATAGTCGCTAAGAATGAATTTACATGCATTGGTGTTTTATTGAGGTTTATAGTGCTTTATGTTGTTGCGGTGGTCATCTGAAATTGATGCGGTGTGGAATTGGGTGCAGTAGACAGTATTGCAGGTAGTGAACATACTGGGGCGGAGAGAGGTGGCGTTGGCGGGGCGACGTGTGTGCCTTAGGCTTTGCTTTGCACACAGGTTGCCCCCGCCCTTTTACTTTGCTCTAGGATCATTTTGGAGCAAGGTGAAGGGACCCGCTGACAATTTTGTTCACTTGTGTCTTGCAATAGTGTTGCACTAGGTCTACAGTCGCACAGTTTTTCAGAAGGCCAAAAATTTCTAGATTTTCATTATTGTGTTTCCTTTATTGTTTTAGAAATTGCTGTTTTATGTGTTTGCAATTACTAGATTTTCTATTTGCCTTGCTATGTTTTCATGTTGTTTTTCAGAATATTGCTTAAGAACGTTATAGAGTTATAGTCGCTAAGAATGAATTTACATGCATTGGTGTTTTATTGAGGTTTATATAGTGCTTTATGTTGTTGCGGTGGTCATCTGAAATTGATGCGGGGTGGGAATTGGGTGCAGTAGACAGTATTGCAGGTAGTGAACATACTGGGGCGGAGAGAGGTGGCGTTGGGGGGGCGACGGTGTGTGCCTTAGGCATTTGCTTTGCACACAGGTTGCCCCACGCCCTTTTACTTTGCTCTAGGATCATTTTGGAGCAAGGTGAAGGGACCCGCTGACAATTTTGTTCACTTGTGTCTTGCAATAGTGTTGCACTAGGTCTACAGTCGCACAGTTTTTCAGAAGGCCAAAAATTTTCTAGATTTTCATTATTGTGTTTCCTTTATTGTTTTAGAAATTGCTGTTTTATGTGTTTGCAATTACTAGATTCTTATTTGCCTTGCTATGTTTCATGTGTTTTTCAGAATATTGCTTAAGAACGTTATAGAGTTATAGTCGCTAAGAATGAATTTACATGCATCGGGTGTTTTATTGAGGTTTATATAGTGCTTTATGTGGTTGCGGTGGTCATCTGAAATTGATGCGGTGTGGAATTGGGTGCAGTAGACAGTATTGCAGGTAGTGAACATACTGGGGCGGAGAGAGGTGGCGTTGGCGGGGGGCGACTGTGTGTGCCTTAGGCATTTGCTTTGCACACAGGTTGCCCCAAGGCCCTTTTACTTTGCTCTAGGATCATTTTGGAGCAAGGTGAAGGGACCCGCTGACAATTTTGTTTCACTTGTGTCTTGCAATAGTGTTGCACTAGGTCTACAGTCGCACAGTTTTTCAGAAGGCCAAAAATTTTCTAGATTTTCATTATTGTGTTTCCTTTATTGTTTTAGAAATTGCTGTTTTATGTGTTGCAATTACTAGATTCTTATTTGCCTTGCTATGTTTTCATGTTGTTTTTCAGAATATTGCTTAAGAACGTATAGAGTTATAGTCGCTAAGAATGAATTTACATGCATCGGGTGTTTTATTGAGGTTTATATAGTGCTTTATGTGTTGCGGTGGTCATCTGAAATTGATGCGGTGTGGAATTGGGTGCAGTAGACAGTATTGCAGGTAGTGAACATACTGGGGCGGAGAGAGGTGGCGTTGGCGGGGGCGACGTGTGTGCCTTAGGCATTTGCTTTGCACACAGGTTGCCCCAGGCCCTTTTACTTTGCTCTAGGATCATTTTGGAGCAAGGTGAAGGGACCCGCTGACCATTTTGTTCACTTGTGTCTTGCAATAGTGTTGCACTAGGTCTACAGTCGCACAATTTTCAGAAGGCCAAAAATTCTAGATTTCTTTATTGTGTTTCCTTTATTGTTTAGAAATTGCTGTTTTATGTGTTTGCAATTACTAGATTCTTATTTGCCTTGCTATGTCATGTTGTTTTTCAGAAATATTACTTAAGAACGTTATAGAGTTATAAGTCGCTAAGAATGAATTACAGCATCGGGTGTTATTGGGTTTATATGTGCTTTTATGTTGTTCGGTGGTCATCTGAAATTAATGCGGTGTGGAAATTGGGTGCAGTAGACAGTATTTGCAGGTAGTGAACATTCTGGCGGAGAGAGGTGCGTGCGGGGGGACGTGTGTGCCTTAGGCATTTGCTGCACACAGGTTGCCCCAGGCCCTTTTACTTTGCCTAGGATCATTTTGACAAGGTGAAGACCCGTTGACATTTTGTTCACTGTGTCTTGCAAATGTTGCACTACTACAGTGCACATTTCAAGGCCAAAATTCTAGATTTTGGCCTTCTGAAAAATGTGCGACTGTAGACTGTGCAACTATTGCAAGAACAAGTGAACAAAATTGTCAGCGGTCCCTTCACCTTGCTCCAAAATGATCCTAGAGAAAGTAAAAGGGCCTGGGGCAACCTGTGTGCAAAGCAAATGCCTAAGGCACACACGTCCCCCCGCCAACGCCACTCTCTCCGCCCCAGTATGTTCACTACTGCAATACTGTCTACTGCACCCAATTCCACACCGCATTATTTCAGATGACCACCGCAACAACATAAAGCACATATAAACCTCAATAAAACACCGATGCATGTAAATTCATTCTTAGCGACTATAACTCTATAACGTTCTTAAGAATATTCTGAAAAACAACATGAAAACATAGCAAGGCAAATAAGAATCTAGTAATTGCAAACACATAAAACAGCATTTCTAAAACAATAAAGGAACACAATAATGAAAATCTAGAAAATGGCTCTTGAAAAATTGTGCGACTGTAGACTAGTGCAACACTATGCAAGACACAAGTGAACAAAATTGTCAGCGGGTCCCTTCACCTTGCTCCAAAATGATCCTAGAGCAAAGTAAAAGGGCTGTGGGGCAACCTGTGTGCAAGCAAATGCCTAAGGCACACACGTCGCCCCCGCCAACGCCACCTCTCTCCGCCCCAGTATGTTCACTACCTGCAATACTGTCTACTGCACCAATTCCACACCGCATCAATTTCAGATGACCACCGCAACCACATAAAGCACTATATAAACCTCAATAAAAAACCCGATGCATGTAAATTCATTCTTAGCGACTATAACTCTATAACGTTCTTAAGCAATATTCTGAAAAACAACATGAAAACATAGCAAGGCAAATAAGAATCTAGTAATTGCAAACACATTAAACAGCAATTTCTAAAACAATAAAGGAAACACAATAATGAAAATCTAGAAAATTTTTGGCCTTCTGAAAAACTGTGCGACTGTAGACCTAGTGCAACACTATTGCAAGACACAAGTGAACAAAATTGTCAGCGGGTCCTTCACCTTGCTCCAAAATGATCCTAGAGCAAAGTAAAAGGGCCTTGGGCAACCTGTGTGCAAAGCAAATGCCTAAGGCACACACGTCGCCCCGCCAACGCCACCTCTCTCCGCCCCAGTATGTTCACTACCTGCAATACTGTCTACTGCACCCAATTCACACCGCATCAATTTCAGATGACCACCGCAACCACATAAAGCACTATATAAACCTCAATAAAACACCGATGCATGTAAATTCATTCTTAGCGACTATAACTCTATAACGTTCTTAAGCAATATTCTGAAAAACAACATGAAAACATAGCAAGGCAAATAAGAATCTAGTAATTGCAAACACATTAAACAGCAATTTCTAAAACAATAAAGGAAACACAATAATGAAAATCTAGAAAAATTTTGGCCTTCGAAAAATGTGCGACTGTAGACCTAGTGCAACACTATTGCAAGACACAAGTGAACAAAATTGTCAGCGGGTCCCTTCACCTTGCTCAAAATGATCCTAGAGCAAAGTAAAAGGGCGTGGGGCAACCTGTGTGCAAGCAAATGCCTAAGGCACACCGTCGCCCCCGCCAACGCCACCTCTCTCCGCCCCAGTATGTTCACTACCTGCAATACTGTCTACTGCACCCAATTCCACACCGCATCAATTTCAGATGACCACCGCAACAACATAAAGCACTATAAACCTCAATAAAACCACCATGCATGTAAATTCATTCTTAGCGACTATAACTCTATAACGTTCTTAAGCAATATTCTGAAAAACAACATGAAAACATAGCAAGGCAATAAGAATCTAGTAATTGCAAACACATAAAACAGCAATTTCTAAAACAATAAAGGAAACCAAATAATGAAAATCTAGAAATTTTTGGCCTTCTGAAAAACTGTGCGACTGTAGACCTAGTGCAACACTATTGCAAGACACAAGTGAACAAAATTGTCAGCGGGTCCCTTCACCTTGCTCCAAAATGATCCTAGAGCAAAGTAAAAGGGCGTGGGGCAACCTGTGTGCAAAGCAAATGCCTAAGGCACACACGTCGCCCCGCCAACGCCACCTCTCTCCGCCCCAGTATGTTCACTACCTGCAATACTGTCTACTGCACCCCATTCCACACCGCATCAATTTCAGATGACCACCGCAACAACATAAAGCACTATATAAACCTCAATAAAACACCGATGCATGTAAATTCATTCTTAGCGACTATAACTCTATAACGTTTTAAGCAATTATCTGAAAAACAACATGAAAACATAGCAAGGCAAATAAGAATCTAGTAATTGCAAACACATAAAACAGCAATTTCTAAAACATAAAGGAAACACAATAATGAAAATCTAGAAATTTTTGGCCTTCTGAAAAATTGTGCGAACTTAGACCTAGTGCAACACTATTGCAAGACACAAGTGAACAAAATTGTCAGCGGGTCCCTTCACTTGCTCCAAAATGATCCTAGAGCAAAGTAAAAGGGCCTGGGGAACCTGTGTGCAACAAATGCCTAAGGCACACACGTCTCCCCCCGCCAACGCACCTCTCTCCGCCCCAGTATGTTCACTACCTGCAATACTGTCTACTGCACCCAATTCCACACCGCATCAATTTCAGATGACCACCGCAACAACATAAAGCACTATATAAACCTCAATAAAACACCCGATGCATGTAAATTCATTCTTAGCGACTATAACTCTTAACGTTCTTAAGCAATATTCTGAAAAAACACATGAAAACATAGCAAGGGAAATAAGAATCTAGTAATTGCAAACACATAAAACAGCAATTTCTAAAACAATAAAGGAAACACAATAATGAAAATCTAGAGAAATTTTTGGCCTTCTGAAAAACTGTGCGACTGTAGACCTAGTGCAACACTATTGCAAGACACAAGTGAACAAAATTGTCAGCGGTCCCTTCACCTTGCTCCAAAATGATCCTAGAGCAAAGTAAAAGGGCGGGGCAACCTGTGTGCAAAGCAAATGCCTAAGGCACACACGTCGCCCCCGCAACGCCACCTCTCTCCGCCCCAGTATGTTCACTACCTGCAATACTGTCTACTGCACCCAATTCCACACCGCATCAATTTCAGATGACCACCGCAACCACATAAAGCACTATATAACCTCAAATAAACACCCGATGCATGTAAATTCATTCTTAGCGACTATAACTCTATAACGTTCTTAAGCAATATTCTGAAAAACACATGAAAACATAGCAAGGCAAATAAGAATCTAGTAATTGCAAACACATAAAACAGCAATTTCTAAAACAATAAAGGAAACACAATAATGAAAATCTAGAAAATTTTTGGCCTCTTGAAAAACTGTGCGACTGTAGACCTAGTGCAACACTATTGCAAGACACAAGTGAACAAAATTGTCAGCGGGTCCCTTCACCTTGCCTCAAAATGATCCTAGAGCAAAGTAAAAGGGCGTGGGGCAACCTGTGTGCAAAGCAAATGCCTAAGGCACACACGTCGCCCCGCCAACGCCACCTCTCTCCGCCCCAGTATGTTCACTACCTGCAATACTGTCTACTGCACCCAATTCCACACCGCATCAATTTCAGATGACCACCGCAACAACATAAAGCACTATATAAACCTCACATAAAACACCCGATGCATGTAAATTCATTCTTAGCGACTATAACTCTATAACGTTCTTAAGCAATATTCTGAAAAACACATGAAAACATAGCAAGGAAATAAGAATCTAGTAATTGCAAACACATAAAACAGCAATTTCTAAAACAATAAAGGAAACACAATAATGAAAATCTAGAAATTTTTGGCCTTCTGAAAAACTGTGCGACTGTAGACCTAGTGCAACACTATTGCAAGACACAAGTGAACAAAATTGTCAGCGGTCCCTTCACCTTGCTCCAAAATGATCCTAGAGCAAAGTAAAAGGGCCGGGCAACCTGTGTGCAAAGCAAATGCCTAAGGCACACACGTCGCCCCCGCCAACGCCACCTCTCTCCGCCCCAGTATGTTCACTACCTGCAATACTGTCTACTGCACCAATTCCACACGCATCAATTTCAGATGACCACCGCAACCACATAAAGCACTATATAAACCTCAATAAAACACCCGATGCATGTAAATTCATTCTTAGCGACTATAACTCTATAACGTTCTTAAGCAATATTCTGAAAAACAACATAAAACATAGCAAGGCAAATAAGAATCTAGTAATTGCAAACACATAAAACAGCAATTTCTAAAACAATAAAGGAAACACAATAATGAAAATCTAGAAAATTTTTGGCCTTCTGAAAAACTGTGCGACTGTAGACCTAGTGCAACACTATTGCAAGACACAAAGTGAACAAAATTGTCAGCGGTCCCTTCACCTTGCTCCAAAATGATCCTAGAGCAAAGTAAAAGGGCCGTGGGGCAACCTGTGTGCAAAGCAAATGCCTAAGGCACACACGTCGCCCCCGCCAACGCCACCTCTTTCCGCCCCAGTATGTTCACTACCTGCAATACTGCTACTCGCACCAATTCCACACCGCATCAATTTCAGATGACCACCGCAACACATAAAGCACCATATAAACCTCAATAAAACACCCATGCATGTAAATTCATTCTTAGCACTATAACTCTATAACGTTCTTAAGCAATATTCTGAAAAACAACATGAAACATAGCAAGGCAAATAAGAATCTAGTAATTGCAAACACATAAAACAGCAATTCTAAAACAATAAAGGAAACACAATAATGAAAATCTAGAAAATTTTTGGCCTTCTGAAAAATGTGCGACTGTAGACTAGTGCAACACTATTGCAAGACACAAGTGAACAAAATTGTCAGCGGGTCCCTTCACCTTGCTCCAAAATGATCCTAGAGCAAAGTAAAAGGCGTGGGGCAACCTGTGTGCAAAGCAAATGCCTAAGGCACACACGTCGCCCCCGCCAACGCCACCTCTCTCCCCCCAGTATGTTCACTACCTGCAATACTGTCTACTGCACCCAATTCCACACCGCATTAATTTCAGATGACCACCGCAACAACATAAAGCACTATATAAACCTCAATAAAACACCCGATGCATGTAAATTCATTCTTAGCGACTATAACTCTATAACGTTCTTAAGCAATATTCTGAAAAACACATGAAAACATAGCAAGGGCAAATAAGAATCTAGTAATTGCAAACACATAAAACAGCAATTTCTAAAACAATAAAGGAACACATAATGAAAATCTAGAAATTTTTGGCCTTCTGAAAAACTGTGCGACTGTAGACCTAGTGCAACACTATTGCAAGACCAAGTGAACAAAATTGTCAGCGG
Organism: Xenopus laevis; assembly: GCF_017654675.1. Lineage (NCBI taxonomy): Eukaryota > Metazoa > Chordata > Amphibia > Anura > Pipidae > Xenopus > Xenopus laevis. Next base: position 70,089,246 of record NC_054374.1, on the reverse strand, counting down.
GTCCCTTCACCTTGCTCCAAAAGATCCTAGAGCAAAGTAAAAGGGCCGTGGGGCAACCTGTGTGCAAAGAATGCCTAAGGCACACACGTCGCCCCCGCCAACGCCACCTCTCTCCGCCCCAGTATGTTCACTACCTGCAATACTGTCTACTGCACCCAATTCCACACCGCATTAATTTCAGATGACCACCGCAACAACATAAAGCACTATATAAACCTCAATAAAACACCCGATGCATGTAAATTCATTCTTAGCGACTATAACTCTATAAGTTCTTAAGCAATATTCTGAAAAACAACATGAAAACATAGCAAGGCAAATAAGAATCTAGTAATTGCAAACACATAAAAACAGCATTTCTAAAACAATAAAGGAAACACAATAATGAAATCTAGAAATTTTTGGCCTTCTGAAAAACTGTGCGACTGTAGACCTAGTGCAACACTATTGCAAGACACAAGTGAACAAAATTGTCAGCGGGTCCCTTCACCTTGCTCCAAAATGATCCTAGAGAAGTAAAAGGGCCGTGGGGCAACCTGTGTGCAAAGCAAATGCCTAAGGCACACACGTCCCCCCGCCACGCCACCTCTCTCCGCCCCAGTATGTTCACTACCTGCAATACTGTCTACTGCACCCAATTCCACACCGCATTCAATTTCAGATGACCACCGCAACACATAAAGCACTATATAACCTCAATAAAACACCCGATGCATGTAAATTCATTCTTAGCGACTATAACTCTATAACGTTCTTAAGAATATTCTGAAAAACAACATGAAAACATAGCAAGGCAAATAAGAATCTAGTAATTGCAAACACATAAAACAGCAATTTCTAAAACAATAAAGGAAACACAATAATGAAAATCTAGAAACTTTTTGGCCTTCTGAAAAATTGTGCGACTGTAGACCTAGTGCAACACTATTGCAAGACACAAGTGAACAAAAATTGTCAGCGGGTCCCTTCACCTTGCTCCAAAATGATCCTAGAGCAAAGTAAAAGGGCCTTGGGGCAACCTGTGTGCAAGCAAATGCCTAAGGCACACACGTCGCCCCCCCAACGCCACCTCTCTCCGCCCAGTATGTTCACTACCTGCAATACTGTCTACTGCACCCAATTCCACACCGCATCAATTTCAGATGACCACCGCAACACACATAAAGCACATATAAACCTCAATAAAACACCCGATGCATGTAAATTCATTCTTAGCGACTATAAATCTATAACGTTCTTAAGCAATATTCTGAAAAACAACATGAAAACATAGCAAGGCAAATAAGAATCTAGTAATTGCAAACACATAAAACAGCAATTTCTAAAACAATAAAGGAAACACAATAATGAAAATCTAGAAACTTTTTGGCCTTCTGAAAATTGTGCGACTGTAGACCTAGTGCAACACTATTGCAAGACACAAGTGAACAAAATTGTCAGCGGGTCCCTTCACCTTGCTCCAAAATGATCCTAGAGCAAAGTAAAAGGGCCTTGGGGCAACCTGTGTGCAAAGCAAATGCCTAAGGCACACACGTCGCCCCCGCCAACGCCACCTTCTCTCGCCCCAGTATGTTCACTACCTGCAATACTGTCTACTGCACCCAATTCCACACCGCATCAATTTCAGATGACCACCGCAACCACATAAAGCACTATATAACCTCAATAAAAACCCGATGCATGTAAATTCATTCTTAGCGACTATAACTCTATAACGTTCTTAAGCAATATTCTGAAAAACAACATGAAAACATAGCAAGGCAAATAAGAATCTAGTAATTGCAAACACATAAAACAGCAATTTCTAAAACAATAAAGGAAACACAATAATGAAAATCTAGAAATTTTTGGCCTTCTGAAAAACTTGTGCGACTGTAGACCTAGTGCAACACTATTGCAAGACACAAGTGAACAAAATTGTCAGCGGGTCCCTTCACCTTGCTCCAAAATGATCCTAGAGCAAAGTAAAAGGGCCCTGGGCAACCTGTGTGCAAAGCAAATGCCTAAGGCACACACGTCGCCCCCGCCAACGCCACCTCTCTCCGCCCCAGATGTTCACTACCTGCAATACTGTCTACTGCACCCAATTCCACACCGCATCAATTTCAGATGACCACCGCAACAACATAAAGCACTATATAAACCTCAAAAAAACACCCGATGCATGTAAATTCATTCTTAGCGACTATAACTCTATAACGTTCTTAAGCCAATATCTTGAAAAACAACATGAAAACATTGCAAGGCAAATAAGAATCTAGTAATTGCAAACACATAAAACAGCAATTTCTAAAACAATAAAGGAAACACAATAATGAAAAATCTAGAAAATTTTTGGCCTTCTGAAAAACTGTGCGACTGTAGACCTATGCAACACTATTGCAAGACACAAGTGAACAAAATTGTCAGCCGTCCCTTCACCTTGCTCCAAAATGATCCTAGAGCAAAGTAAAAGGGCCGTGGGGCAACCTGTGTGCAAAGCAAATGCCTAAGGCACACACGTCGCCCCCGCCAACGCCACCTCTCTCCGCCCCAGTATGTTCACTACCTGCAATACTGTCTACTGCACCCAATTCCACACCGCATCATTTCAGATGACCACCGCAACAACATAAAGCACTATATAAACCTCAATAAAACACCCGATGCATGTAAATTCATTCTTAGCGACTATAACTCTATAACGTTCTTAAGCAATATTCTGAAAAACAACATGAAAACATAGCAAGGCAAATAAGAATCTAGTAATTGCAAACACATAAAACAGCAATTTCTAAAACAATAAAGGAAACACAATAATGAAAATCTAGAAAATTTTTGGCCTTCTGAAAAATTGTGCGACTGTAGACCTAGTGCAACACTATTGCAAGACACAAGTGAACAAAATTGTCAGCGGTCCCTTCACCTTGCTCCAAAATGATCAGATGCAAAGTAAAAGGGCCTGGGGCAACCTGTGTGCAAAGCAAATGCTAAGGCACACACGTGCGCCCCGCCAACGCCACCTCTCTCCGCCCCAGTATGTTCACTACCTGCAATACTGTCTACTGCACCCAATTTCACAACCGCATCAATTTCAGATGACCACCGCAACAACATAAAGCACATATAAACCTCAATAAAACACCCGATGCATGTAAATTCATTCTTAGCGACATAACTCTTATACGTTCTTAAGCAATATTTCTGAAAAACAACATGAAAACATAGCAAGGCAAATAAGAATCTAGTAATTGCAAACACAAAACAGCAATTTCTAAAACAATAAAGGAAACACAATAATGAAAATCTAGAAATTTTTGGCCTTCTGAAAAACTGTGCGACTGTAGACCTAGTCAACACTATTGCAAGACACAAGTGAACAAAATTGTCAGCGGGTCCCTTCACCTTGCTCCAAAATGATCCTAGAGCAAAGTAAAAGCCGTGGGGCAACCTGTGTGCAAAGCAAATGCCTAAGGCACACACGTCGCCCCCGCAACGCCACCCTCTCCGCCCAGTATGTTCACTACCTGCAATACTGTCTACTGCACCCAATTCCACACCGCATCAATTCAGATGACCACCGCAACAACATAAAGCACCATATAAACCTCAATAAAACACCCAATGCATGTAAATTCATTCTTAGCGACTATAACTCATAAACGTTCTAGCTATATCTGAAAACAACTGAAAACATAGCAAGGCAAATAAGAATCTAGTAATTGCAAACACATAAAACAGCAATTTCAAAACAATAAAGGAAACACAATAATGAAATCTAGAAAATTTTTGGCCTTCTGAAAAACTGTGCGACTGTAGACCTAGTGCAACACTATTGCAAGACACAAGTGAACAAAATTGTCAGCGGGGTCCCTTCACCTTGCTCCAAAATGATCCTAGAGCAAAGTAAAAGGGCCCTGGGGCAACCTGTGTGCAAAGCAAATGCCTAAGGCACACACGTCGCCCCCGCCAACGCCACCTCTCTCCGCCCCAGTATGTTCACTACCTGCAATACTGTCTACTGCACCCAATTCCACACCGCATCAATTTCAGATGACCACCGCAACAACATAAAGCACTATTTAAACCTCAATAAAACACCCGATGCATGTAAATTCATTCTTAGCGACTATAACTCTATAACGTTCTTAAGCAATATTCTGAAAAACAACATTGAAACATAGCAAGGCAAATAAGAATCTAGTAATTGCAAACACATTAAACAGCAATTCTAAAACAATAAAGGAAACACAATAATGAAAAATCTAGAAATTTTGGCCTTCTGAAAAATGTGTGCGACTGTAGACCTAGTGCAACACTATTGCAAGACACAAGTGAACAAAATTGTCAGCGGGTCCCTTCACCTTGCTCCAAAATGATCCTAGAGCAAAGTAAAAGGGCCTGGGGCAACCTGTTGCAAAGCAAATGCCTAAGGCACACACGTCGCCCCCGCCAACGCCACCTCTCTCCGCCCCAGTATGTTCACTACCTGCAATACTGTCTACTGCACCCAATTCCACACCGCATCAATTTCAGATGACCACCGCAACAACATAAAGCACATATAAACCTCAATAAAACACCGATGCATGTAAATTCATTCTTAGCGACTATAACTCTATAACGTTCTTAAGCAATATTCTGAAAAACAACATGAAAACATTGCAAGGCAAATAGAAATCTAGTAATTGCAAAACACATAAAACAGCAATTTCTTAAAACAATAAAGGAAACACAATAATGAAAATCTAGAAAATTTTTGGCCTTCTGAAAACTTGTGCGACTGTAGACCTAGCAACACTATTGCAAGACACAAGTGAACAAAATTGTCAGCGGGTCCCTTCACCTTGCTCCAAAATGATCCTAGAGCAAAGTAAAAGGGCGTGGGGCAACCTGTGTGCAAAGCAAATGCCTAAGGCACACACGTCGCCCCCGCCAACGCCACCTCTCTCCGCCCCAGTATGTTCACTACCTGCAATACTGTCTACTGCACCAATCCACACCGCATCAATTTCAGATGACCACCGCAACAACATAAAGCACTATATAAACCTCAATAAAACACCCGATGCATGTAAATTCATTCTTAGCGACTATAACTCTATAACGTTCTTAAGCAATATTCTGAAAACAACAATGAAAACATAGCAAGGCAAATAAGAATCTAGTAATTGCAAACACATAAAACAGCAATTTCTAAAACAATAAAGGAAACACAATAATGAAAATCTAGAGAAATTTTTGGCCTTCTGAAAAACTGTGCGACTGTAGACCAGTGCAACACTATTGCAAGACACAAGTGAACAAAATTGTCAGCGGGTCCCTTCACCTTGCTCCAAAATGATCCTAGAGCAAAGTAAAAGGGCGTGGGGCAACCTGTGTGCAAAGCAAATGCCTAAGGCACACACGTCGCCCCCGCCAACGCCACCTTCTCCGCCCCAGTATGTTCACTACCTGCAATACTGTCTACTGCACCCAATTCCACACCGCATCAATTTCAGATGACCACCGCAACAACATAAAGCACCATATAAACCTCAATAAAACACCCAATGCATGTAAATTCATTCTTAGCGACTATAACTCTATACTTCTTAAGCAATATTCTGAAAAAACAATGAAAACATAGCAAGGCAAATAAGAATCTAGTAATTGCAAACACATAAAACAGCAATTTCTAAAACAATAAAGGAAAACACAATAATGAAAACTAGAAAATTTTTGGCCTTCTGAAAAACTTGTGCGAATGTAGACCTAGTGCAACACTATTGCAAGACACAAGTGAACAAAATTGTCAGGGGTCCTTCACCTTGCTCCAAAATGATCCTAGAGAAAGTAAAAGGGCCGTTGGGGCAACCTGTGGTGCAAAGCAAATGCCTTAGGCACACACGTCGCCCCCGCCAACGCCACCTCTCTCCGCCCCAGTATGTTCACTACCTGCAATACTGTCTACTGCACCCAATTCCACACCGCATCAATTTCAGATGACCACCGCAACAACATAAAGCACTATAAACCTCAATAAAACACCAATGCATGTAAATTCATTCTTAGCGACTATAACTCTATAAGTTCTTAAGCAATATTCTGAAAAACAACATGAAAACATAGCAAGGCAAATAAGAATCTAGTAATTGCAAACACATAAAACAGCAATTTCTAAAAACATAAAGGAAACACAATAATGAAAATCTAGAAACTTTTTGGCCTTCTGAAAAATTGTGCGACTGTAGACCTAGTGCAACACTATTGCAAGACACAAGTGAACAAAATTGTCAGCGGGTCCTTCACCTTGCTCCAAAATGATCCTAGAGCAAAGTAAAAGGGCTGGGGCAACCTGTGTGCAAAGCAAATGCCTAAGGCACACACGTCGCCCCGCCAACGCCACCTCTCTCCGCCCCAGTATGTTCACTACCTCAATACTGTCTACTGCACCCAATTCCACACCGCATCAATTTCAGATGACCACCGCAACAACATAAAGCACTATATAAACCTCAATAAAACACCCATGCATGTAAATTCATTCTTAGCGACTATAACTCTATAACGTTCTTAAGAATATTCTGAAAAAACAACATGAAAACATAGCAAGGCAAATAAGAATCTAGTAATTGCAAACACATAAAACAGCAATTTCTAAAACAATAAAGGAAACACAATAATGAAAATCTAGAAACTTTTTGGCCTTCTGAAAAATTGTTGCGACTGTAGACCTAGTGCAACACTATTGCAAGACACAAGTGAACAAAATTGTCAGCGGGTCCCTTCACCTTGCTCCAAAATGATCCTAGAGCAAAGTAAAAGGGCCTTGGGGCAACCTGTGTGCAAAGCAAATGCCTAAGGCACACACGTCGCCCCCGCCAACGCCACCTCTCTCCGCCCCAGTATGTTCACTACCTGCAATACTGTCTACTGCACCCAATTCCACACCGCATCAATTTCAGATGACCACCGCAACCACATAAAGCACTATATAAACCTCAATAAAACACCCGATGCATGTAAATTCATTCTTAGCGACTATAACTCTATAACGTTCTTAAGCAATATTCTGAAAAACAACATGAAAACATAGCAAGGCAAATAAGAATCTAGTAATTGCAAACACATAAAACAGCAATTTCTAAAACAATAAAGGAAACACAATAATGAAAATCTAGAAAATTTTTGGCCTTCTGAAAAACTGTGCGACTGTAGACCATAGTGCAACACTATTGCAAGACACAAGTGAACAAAATTGTCAGCGGGTCCCTTCACCTTGCTCCAAAATGATCCTAGAGCAAAGTAAAAGGGACGTGGGGCAACCTGTGTGCAAAGCAAATGCCTAAGGCACACACGTCGCCCCCGCCAACGCCACCTCTCTCCGCCCCAGGATGTTCACTACCTGCAATACTGTCTACTGCACCCAATTCCACACCGCATCAATTTCAGATGACCACCGCAACAACATAAAGCACTATATAAACCTCAATAAAACACCAATGCATGTAAATTCATTCTTAGCGACTATAACTCTATAACGTTCTTAAGCAATATTCTGAAAAACAACATGAAAACATAGCAAGGCAAAATAGAATCTAGTAATTGCAAACACATAAAACAGCAATTTCTAAAACAATAAAGGAAACACAATAATGAAAATCTAGAAACTTTTTGGCCTTCTGAAAAATTGTGCGACTGGTAGACCTAGTGCAACACTATTGCAAACACAAGTGAACAAAATTGTCACGGGGTCCCTTCACCTTGCTCCAAAATGATCCTAGAGCAAAGTAAAAGGGCCTGGGGCAACCTGTGTGCAAAGCAAATGCCTAAGGCACACACGTCGCCCCCGCCAACGCCACCTCTCTCCGCCCCAGTATGTTCACTACCTGCAATACTGTCTACTGCACCCAATTCCACACCGCATCAATTTCAGATGACCACCGCAACAACATAAAGCACATATAAAACCTCAATAAAACACCCCGATGCATGTAAATTCATTCTTAGCGACTATAACTCTATAACGTTCTTAAGCAATATTCTGAAAAACAACATGAAAACATAGCAAGGCAAATAAGAATCTAGTAATTGCAAACACATAAAACAGCAATTTCTAAAACAATAAGGAAAACACAATAATGAAAATCTAGAAATTTGGCCTTCTGAAAAATTGTGCGACTGTAGACCTAGTGCAAACACTATTGCAAGACACAAGTGAACAAAATTGTCAGCGGGTCCCTTCACCTTGCTCCAAAAATGATCCTAGAGCAAAGTAAAAGGGCCTGGGCAACCTGTGTGCAAAGCAAATGCCTAAGGCACACACGTCGGCCCCGCCAACGCCACCTCTCTCCGCCCCAGTATGTTCACTACCTGCAATACTGTCTACTGCACCCAATTCCACACCGCATCAATTTCAGATGACCACCGCAACCACATAAAGCACTATATAAACCTCAATAAAACACCCGATGCATGTAATTCATTTCTTAGCGACTATAACTCTATAACGTTCTTAAGCAATATTCTGAAAAACAACATGAAAACATAGCAAGGCAAATAAGAATCTAGTAATTGCAAACACATAAAACAGCAATTTCTAAAACAATAAAGAAACACAATAATGAAAATCTTAGAAATTTTTGGCCTTCTGAAAACTGTGCGACTGTAGACCTAGTGCAACACTATTGCAAGACACAAGTGAACAAAATTGTCAGCGGGTCCCTTCACCTTGCTCCAAAATGATCCTAGAGCAAAGTAAAAGGGCCTTGGGCAACCTGTGTGCAAAGCAAATGCCTAAGGCACACACGTCGCCCCCGCCAACGCCACCTCTCTCCGCCCCAGTATGTTCACTACCTGCAATACTGTCTACTGCACCCAATTCCACACCGCATCAATTTCAGATGACCACCGCAACAACATAAAGCACTATAAAACCTCAATAAAACACCCGATGCATGTAAATTCATTCTTAGCGACTATAACTCTATAACGTTCTTAAGCAATATTCTGAAAAACACATGAAAACATAGCAAGGCAAATAAGAATCTAGTAATTGCAAACACATAAAACAGCAATTTCTAAAAACAATAAAGGAAACACAATAATGAAAATCTAGAAACTTTTTGGCCTTCTGAAAAATGTGCGATGTAGACACTAGTGCAACACTATTGCAAGACACAAGTGAACAAAATTGTCAGCGGGTCCCTTCACCTTGCTCCAAAATGATCCTAGAGAAGTAAAAGGGCCTGGGCAACCTGTGTGCAAAGCAAATGCCTAGCACACACGTCGCCCCCGCCAACGCCACCTCTCTCCGCCCCAGTATGTTCACTACCTGCAATACTGTCTACTGCACCCAATTCCACACCGCATCAATTTCAGATGACCACCGCAACAACATAAAGCACTATATAAACCTCAATAAAACACCCGATGCATGTAAATTCATTCTTTAGCGACTATAACTCTATAACGTTCTTAAGCAATATTCTGAAAAACACATGAAAACATGCAAGGAAATAAGAATCTAGTAATTGCAAACACATAAAACAGCAATTTCTAAAACAATAAAGGAAACACAATAATGAAAATCTAGAGAATTTTTGGCCTTCTGAAAAACTGTGCGACTGTAGACCTAGTGCAACACTATTGCAAGACACAAGTGAACAAAATTGTCAGCGGGTCCCTTCACCTTGCTCCAAAATGATCCTAGAGCAAAGTAAAAGGGCCTGGGGCAACCTGTGTGCAAAGCAAATGCCTAAGGCACACACGTCGCCCCCGCCAACGCCACCTCTCTCCGCCCCAGTATGTTCACTACCTGCAATACTGTCTACTGCACCCAATTCCACACCGCATCAATTTCAGATGACCACCGCAACACATAAAGCACCTATAAACCTCAATAAAACACCCGATGCATGTAAATTCATTCTTAGCGACTATAACTCCTATAACGTTCTTAAGCAATATTCTGAAAAAACAACATGAAAAAAATAGCAAGGCAATAAGAATCTAGTAATTGCAAACACATTAAAACAGCAATTTCTAAAACAATAAAGGAAACACAATAATGAAAATCTAGAAACTTTTTGGCCTCTGAAAAAATTGTGCGACTGTAGACCTAGTGCAACACTATTGCAAGACACAAGTGAACAAAATTGTCAGCGGGTCCCTTCACCTTGCTCCAAAATGATCCTAGAGCAAAGTAAAAGGCCGCTGGGCAACCTGTGTGCAAAGCAAATGCCTAAGGCACACACGGCCCCCGCCAACGCCACCTCTCTCCGCCCAGTATGTTCACTACCTGCAATACTGTCTACTGACCCAATTTCACAACCCCACACCATCATTTCAGATGACCACCGCAACAACATAAAGCACTATAAACCTCAATAAAACACCCAATGCATGTAAATTCATTCTTAGCGACTATAACTCTATAACGTTCTTAAGCAATATTCTGAAAAACGACATGAAAACATAGCAAGGCAAATAATAATCTAGTAATTGCAAACACATAAACAGCAATTTCTAAAACAATAAAGGAAACACAATAATGAAAAGCTAGAAAATTTTTGGCCTTCTGAAAAACTGTGCGAATGTAGACCTAGTGCAACACTATTGCAAGACACAAGTGAACAAAATTGTCAGCGGGTCCCTTCACCTTGCTCCAAAATGATCCTAGAGCAAAGTAAAAGGGCCGTGGGGCAACCTGTGTGCAAAGCAAATGCCTAAGGCACACACGTCGCCCCCGCCAACGCCAACTCTCTCCGCCCCAGTATGTTCACTACCTGCAATACTGTCTACTGCACCCAATTCCACACCGCATCAATTTCAGATGACCACCGCAACAACATAAAGCACCATATAAACCTCAATAAAACACCCGATGCATGTAAATTCATTCTTAGCGACTATAACTCTATAACGTTCTTAAGCAATATTCTGAAAAACAACATGAAAACATAGCAAGGCAAATAAGAATCTAGTAATTGCAAACACATAAAACAGCAATTTCTAAAACAATAAAGGAAACACAATAATGAAAATCTAGAAACTTTTTGGCCTTCTGAAAAATTGTGCGACTGTAGACCTAGTGCAACACTATTGCAAGACACAAGTGAACAAAATTGTCAGCGGGTCCCTTCACCTTGCTCCAAAATGATCCTAGAGCAAAGTAAAAGGGCCGTGGGGCAACCTGTGTGCAAAGCAAATGCCTAAGGCACACACGTCGCCCCCGCCAACGCCACCTCTCTCCGCCCCAGTATGTTCACTACCTGCAATACTGTCTACTGCACCCAATTCCACACCGCATCAATTTCAGATGACCACCGCAACAACATAAAGCACCATATAAACCTCAATAAAACACCCAATGCATGTAAATTCATTCTTAGCGACTATAACTCTATAACGTTCTTAAGCAATATTCTGAAAAACAACATGAAAACATAGCAAGGCAAATAAGAATCTAGTAATTGCAAACACATAAAACAGCAATTTCTAAAACAATAAAGGAAACACAATAATGAAAATCTAGAAACTTTTTGGCCTTCTGAAAAATTGTGCGACTGTAGACCTAGTGCAACACTATTGCAAGACACAAGTGAACAAAATTGTCAGCGGGTCCCTTCACCTTGCTCCAAAATGATCCTAGAGCAAAGTAAAAGGGCCGTGGGGCAACCTGTGTGCAAAGCAAATGCCTAAGGCACACACGTCGCCCCCGCCAACGCCACCTCTCTCCGCCCCAGTATGTTCACTACCTGCAATACTGTCTACTGCACCCAATTCCACACCGCATCAATTTCAGATGACCACCGCAACAACATAAAGCACTATATAAACCTCAATAAAACACCCGATGCATGTAAATTCATTCTTAGCGACTATAACTCTATAACGTTCTTAAGCAATATTCTGAAAAACAACATGAAAACATAGCAAGGCAAATAAGAATCTAGTAATTGCAAACACATAAAACAGCAATTTCTAAAACAATAAAGGAAACACAATAATGAAAATCTAGAAAATTTTTGGCCTTCTGAAAAACTTGTGCGACTGTAGACCTAGTGCAACACTATTGCAAGACACAAGTGAACAAAATTGTCAGCGGGTCCCTTCACCTTGCTCCAAAATGATCCTAGAGCAAAGTAAAAGGGCCGTGGGGCAACCTGTGTGCAAAGCAAATGCCTAAGGCACACACGTCGCCCCCGCCAACGCCACCTCTCTCCGCCCCAGTATGTTCACTACCTGCAATACTGTCTACTGCACCCAATTCCACACCGCATCAATTTCAGATGACCACCGCAACCACATAAAGCACTATATAAACCTCAATAAAACACCCGATGCATGTAAATTCATTCTTAGCGACTATAACTCTATAACGTTCTTAAGCAATATTCTGAAAAACAACATGAAAACATAGCAAGGCAAATAAGAATCTAGTAATTGCAAACACATAAAACAGCAATTTCTAAAACAATAAAGGAAACACAATAATGAAAATCTAGAAAATTTTTGGCCTTCTGAAAAACTGTGCGACTGTAGACCTAGTGCAACACTATTGCAAGACACAAGTGAACAAAATTGTCAGCGGGTCCCTTCACCTTGCTCCAAAATGATCCTAGAGCAAAGTAAAAGGGCCGTGGGGCAACCTGTGTGCAAAGCAAATGCCTAAGGCACACACGTCGCCCCCGCCAACGCCACCTCTCTCCGCCCCAGTATGTTCACTACCTGCAATACTGTCTACTGCACCCAATTCCACACCGCATCAATTTCAGATGACCACCGCAACAACATAAAGCACCATATAAACCTCAATAAAACACCCGATGCATGTAAATTCATTCTTAGCGACTATAACTCTATAACGTTCTTAAGCAATATTCTGAAAAACAACATGAAAACATAGCAAGGCAAATAAGAATCTAGTAATTGCAAACACATAAAACAGCAATTTCTAAAACAATAAAGGAAACACAATAATGAAAATCTAGAAAATTTTTGGCCTTCTGAAAAACTGTGCGACTGTAGACCTAGTGCAACACTATTGCAAGACACAAGTGAACAAAATTGTCAGCGGGTCCCTTCACCTTGCTCCAAAATGATCCTAGAGCAAAGTAAAAGGGCCGTGGGGCAACCTGTGTGCAAAGCAAATGCCTAAGGCACACACGTCGCCCCCGCCAACGCCACCTCTCTCCGCCCCAGTATGTTCACTACCTGCAATACTGTCTACTGCACCCAATTCCACACCGCATCAATTTCAGATGACCACCGCAACAACATAAAGCACCATATAAACCTCAATAAAACACCCGATGCATGTAAATTCATTCTTAGCGACTATAACTCTATAACGTTCTTAAGCAATATTCTGAAAAACAACATGAAAACATAGCAAGGCAAATAAGAATCTAGTAATTGCAAACACATAAAACAGCAATTTCTAAAACAATAAAGGAAACACAATAATGAAAATCTAGAAAATTTTTGGCCTTCTGAAAAACTGTGCGACTGTAGACCTAGTGCAACACTATTGCAAGACACAAGTGAACAAAATTGTCAGCGGGTCCCTTCACCTTGCTCCAAAATGATCCTAGAGCAAAGTAAAAGGGCCGTGGGGCAACCTGTGTGCAAAGCAAATGCCTAAGGCACACACGTCGCCCCCGCCAACGCCACCTCTCTCCGCCCCAGTATGTTCACTACCTGCAATACTGTCTACTGCACCCAATTCCACACCGCATCAATTTCAGATGACCACCGCAACAACATAAAGCACCATATAAACCTCAATAAAACACCCAATGCATGTAAATTCATTCTTAGCGACTATAACTCTATAACGTTCTTAAGCAATATTCTGAAAAACAACATGAAAACATAGCAAGGCAAATAAGAATCTAGTAATTGCAAACACATAAAACAGCAATTTCTAAAACAATAAAGGAAACACAATAATGAAAATCTAGAAACTTTTTGGCCTTCTGAAAAATTGTGCGACTGTAGACCTAGTGCAACACTATTGCAAGACACAAGTGAACAAAATTGTCAGCGGGTCCCTTCACCTTGCTCCAAAATGATCCTAGAGCAAAGTAAAAGGGCCGTGGGGCAACCTGTGTGCAAAGCAAATGCCTAAGGCACACACGTCGCCCCCGCCAACGCCACCTCTCTCCGCCCCAGTATGTTCACTACCTGCAATACTGTCTACTGCACCCAATTCCACACCGCATCAATTTCAGATGACCACCGCAACAACATAAAGCACTATATAAACCTCAATAAAACACCCGATGCATGTAAATTCATTCTTAGCGACTATAACTCTATAACGTTCTTAAGCAATATTCTGAAAAACAACATGAAAACATAGCAAGGCAAATAAGAATCTAGTAATTGCAAACACATAAAACAGCAATTTCTAAAACAATAAAGGAAACACAATAATGAAAATCTAGAAAATTTTTGGCCTTCTGAAAAACTGTGCGACTGTAGACCTAGTGCAACACTATTGCAAGACACAAGTGAACAAAATTGTCAGCGGGTCCCTTCACCTTGCTCCAAAATGATCCTAGAGCAAAGTAAAAGGGCCGTGGGGCAACCTGTGTGCAAAGCAAATGCCTAAGGCACACACGTCGCCCCCGCCAACGCCACCTCTCTCCGCCCCAGTATGTTCACTACCTGCAATACTGTCTACTGCACCCAATTCCACACCGCATCAATTTCAGATGACCACCGCAACAACATAAAGCACCATATAAACCTCAATAAAACACCCAATGCATGTAAATTCATTCTTAGCGACTATAACTCTATAACGTTCTTAAGCAATATTCTGAAAAACAACATGAAAACATAGCAAGGCAAATAAGAATCTAGTAATTGCAAACACATAAAACAGCAATTTCTAAAACAATAAAGGAAACACAATAATGAAAATCTAGAAACTTTTTGGCCTTCTGAAAAATTGTGCGACTGTAGACCTAGTGCAACACTATTGCAAGACACAAGTGAACAAAATTGTCAGCGGGTCCCTTCACCTTGCTCCAAAATGATCCTAGAGCAAAGTAAAAGGGCCGTGGGGCAACCTGTGTGCAAAGCAAATGCCTAAGGCACACACGTCGCCCCCGCCAACGCCACCTCTCTCCGCCCCAGTATGTTCACTACCTGCAATACTGTCTACTGCACCCAATTCCACACCGCATCAATTTCAGATGACCACCGCAACAACATAAAGCACCATATAAACCTCAATAAAACACCCGATGCATGTAAATTCATTCTTAGCGACTATAACTCTATAACGTTCTTAAGCAATATTCTGAAAAACAACATGAAAACATAGCAAGGCAAATAAGAATCTAGTAATTGCAAACACATAAAACAGCAATTTCTAAAACAATAAAGGAAACACAATAATGAAAATCTAGAAACTTTTTGGCCTTCTGAAAAATTGTGCGACTGTAGACCTAGTGCAACACTATTGCAAGACACAAGTGAACAAAATTGTCAGCGGGTCCCTTCACCTTGCTCCAAAATGATCCTAGAGCAAAGTAAAAGGGCCTTGGGGCAACCTGTGTGCAAAGCAAATGCCTAAGGCACACACGTCGCCCCCGCCAACGCCACCTCTCTCCGCCCCAGTATGTTCACTACCTGCAATACTGTCTACTGCACCCAATTCCACACCGCATCAATTTCAGATGACCACCGCAACCACATAAAGCACTATATAAACCTCAATAAAACACCCGATGCATGTAAATTCATTCTTAGCGACTATAACTCTATAACGTTCTTAAGCAATATTCTGAAAAACAACATGAAAACATAGCAAGGCAAATAAGAATCTAGTAATTGCAAACACATAAAACAGCAATTTCTAAAACAATAAAGGAAACACAATAATGAAAATCTAGAAAATTTTTGGCCTTCTGAAAAACTGTGCGACTGTAGACCTAGTGCAACACTATTGCAAGACACAAGTGAACAAAATTGTCAGCGGGTCCCTTCACCTTGCTCCAAAATGATCCTAGAGCAAAGTAAAAGGGACGTGGGGCAACCTGTGTGCAAAGCAAATGCCTAAGGCACACACGTCGCCCCCGCCAACGCCACCTCTCTCCGCCCCAGTATGTTCACTACCTGCAATACTGTCTACTGCACCCAATTCCACACCGCATCAATTTCAGATGACCACCGCAACAACATAAAGCACTATATAAACCTCAATAAAACACCCGATGCATGTAAATTCATTCTTAGCGACTATAACTCTATAACGTTCTTAAGCAATATTCTGAAAAACAACATGAAAACATAGCAAGGCAAATAAGAATCTAGTAATTGCAAACACATAAAACAGCAATTTCTAAAACAATAAAGGAAACACAATAATGAAAATCTAGAAATTTTTGGCCTTCTGAAAAATTGTGCGACTGTAGACCTAGTGCAACACTATTGCAAGACACAAGTGAACAAAATTGTCAGCGGGTCCCTTCACCTTGCTCCAAAATGATCCTAGAGCAAAGTAAAAGGGCCGTGGGGCAACCTGTGTGCAAAGCAAATGCCTAAGGCACACACGTCGCCCCCGCCAACGCCACCTCTCTCCGCCCCAGTATGTTCACTACCTGCAATACTGTCTACTGCACCCAATTCCACACCGCATCAATTTCAGATGACCACCGCAACAACATAAAGCACCATATAAACCTCAATAAAACACCCGATGCATGTAAATTCATTCTTAGCGACTATAACTCTATAACGTTCTTAAGCAATATTCTGAAAAACAACATGAAAACATAGCAAGGCAAATAAGAATCTAGTAATTGCAAACACATAAAACAGCAATTTCTAAAACAATAAAGGAAACACAATAATGAAAATCTAGAAACTTTTTGGCCTTCTGAAAAACTGTGCGACTGTAGACCTAGTGCAACACTATTGCAAGACACAAGTGAACAAAATTGTCAGCGGGTCCCTTCACCTTGCTCCAAAATGATCCTAGAGCAAAGTAAAAGGGCCGTGGGGCAACCTGTGTGCAAAGCAAATGCCTAAGGCACACACGTCGCCCCCGCCAACGCCACCTCTCTCCGCCCCAGTATGTTCACTACCTGCAATACTGTCTACTGCACCCAATTCCACACCGCATCAATTTCAGATGACCACCGCAACCACATAAAGCACTATATAAACCTCAATAAAACACCCGATGCATGTAAATTCATTCTTAGCGACTATAACTCTATAACGTTCTTAAGCAATATTCTGAAAAACAACATGAAAACATAGCAAGGCAAATAAGAATCTAGTAATTGCAAACACATAAAACAGCAATTTCTAAAACAATAAAGGAAACACAATAATGAAAATCTAGAAATTTTTGGCCTTCTGAAAAACTGTGCGACTGTAGACCTAGTGCAACACTATTGCAAGACACAAGTGAACAAAATTGTCAGCGGGTCCCTTCACCTTGCTCCAAAATGATCCTAGAGCAAAGTAAAAGGGCCGTGGGGCAACCTGTGTGCAAAGCAAATGCCTAAGGCACACACGTCGCCCCCGCCAACGCCACCTCTCTCCGCCCCAGTATGTTCACTACCTGCAATACTGTCTACTGCACCCAATTCCACACCGCATCAATTTCAGATGACCACCGCAACAACATAAAGCACCATATAAACCTCAATAAAACACCCGATGCATGTAAATTCATTCTTAGCGACTATAACTCTATAACGTTCTTAAGCAATATTCTGAAAAACAACATGAAAACATAGCAAGGCAAATAAGAATCTAGTAATTGCAAACACATAAAACAGCAATTTCTAAAACAATAAAGGAAACACAATAATGAAAATCTAGAAAATTTTTGGCCTTCTGAAAAACTGTGCGACTGTAGACCTAGTGCAACACTATTGCAAGACACAAGTGAACAAAATTGTCAGCGGGTCCCTTCACCTTGCTCCAAAATGATCCTAGAGCAAAGTAAAAGGGCCGTGGGGCAACCTGTGTGCAAAGCAAATGCCTAAGGCACACACGTCGCCCCCGCCAACGCCACCTCTCTCCGCCCCAGTATGTTCACTACCTGCAATACTGTCTACTGCACCCAATTCCACACCGCATCAATTTCAGATGACCACCGCAACAACATAAAGCACTATATAAACCTCAATAAAACACCCGATGCATGTAAATTCATTCTTAGCGACTATAACTCTATAACGTTCTTAAGCAATATTCTGAAAAACAACATGAAAACATAGCAAGGCAAATAAGAATCTAGTAATTGCAAACACATAAAACAGCAATTTCTAAAACAATAAAGGAAACACAATAATGAAAATCTAGAAATTTTTGGCCTTCTGAAAAACTGTGCGACTGTAGACCTAGTGCAACACTATTGCAAGACACAAGTGAACAAAATTGTCAGCGGGTCCCTTCACCTTGCTCCAAAATGATCCTAGAGCAAAGTAAAAGGGCCGTGGGGCAACCTGTGTGCAAAGCAAATGCCTAAGGCACACACGTCGCCCCCGCCAACGCCACCTCTCTCCGCCCCAGTATGTTCACTACCTGCAATACTGTCTACTGCACCCAATTCCACACCGCATCAATTTCAGATGACCACCGCAACAACATAAAGCACCATATAAACCTCAATAAAACACCCAATGCATGTAAATTCATTCTTAGCGACTATAACTCTATAACGTTCTTAAGCAATATTCTGAAAAACAACATGAAAACATAGCAAGGCAAATAAGAATCTAGTAATTGCAAACACATAAAACAGCAATTTCTAAAACAATAAAGGAAACACAATAATGAAAATCTAGAAACTTTTTGGCCTTCTGAAAAATTGTGCGACTGTAGACCTAGTGCAACACTATTGCAAGACACAAGTGAACAAAATTGTCAGCGGGTCCCTTCACCTTGCTCCAAAATGATCCTAGAGCAAAGTAAAAGGGCCGTGGGGCAACCTGTGTGCAAAGCAAATGCCTAAGGCACACACGTCGCCCCCGCCAACGCCACCTCTCTCCGCCCCAGTATGTTCACTACCTGCAATACTGTCTACTGCACCCAATTCCACACCGCATCAATTTCAGATGACCACCGCAACAACATAAAGCACTATATAAACCTCAATAAAACACCCGATGCATGTAAATTCATTCTTAGCGACTATAACTCTATAACGTTCTTAAGCAATATTCTGAAAAACAACATGAAAACATAGCAAGGCAAATAAGAATCTAGTAATTGCAAACACATAAAACAGCAATTTCTAAAACAATAAAGGAAACACAATAATGAAAATCTAGAAAATTTTTGGCCTTCTGAAAAACTGTGCGACTGTAGACCTAGTGCAACACTATTGCAAGACACAAGTGAACAAAATTGTCAGCGGGTCCCTTCACCTTGCTCCAAAATGATCCTAGAGCAAAGTAAAAGGGCCGTGGGGCAACCTGTGTGCAAAGCAAATGCCTAAGGCACACACGTCGCCCCCGCCAACGCCACCTCTCTCCGCCCCAGTATGTTCACTACCTGCAATACTGTCTACTGCACCCAATTCCACACCGCATCAATTTCAGATGACCACCGCAACCACATAAAGCACTATATAAACCTCAATAAAACACCCGATGCATGTAAATTCATTCTTAGCGACTATAACTCTATAACGTTCTTAAGCAATATTCTGAAAAACAACATGAAAACATAGCAAGGCAAATAAGAATCTAGTAATTGCAAACACATAAAACAGCAATTTCTAAAACAATAAAGGAAACACAATAATGAAAATCTAGAAAATTTTTGGCCTTCTGAAAAACTGTGCGACTGTAGACCTAGTGCAACACTATTGCAAGACACAAGTGAACAAAATTGTCAGCGGGTCCCTTCACCTTGCTCCAAAATGATCCTAGAGCAAAGTAAAAGGGCCGTGGGGCAACCTGTGTGCAAAGCAAATGCCTAAGGCACACACGTCGCCCCCGCCAACGCCACCTCTCTCCGCCCCAGTATGTTCACTACCTGCAATACTGTCTACTGCACCCAATTCCACACCGCATCAATTTCAGATGACCACCGCAACAACATAAAGCACTATATAAACCTCAATAAAACACCCGATGCATGTAAATTCATTCTTAGCGACTATAACTCTATAACGTTCTTAAGCAATATTCTGAAAAACAACATGAAAACATAGCAAGGCAAATAAGAATCTAGTAATTGCAAACACATAAAACAGCAATTTCTAAAACAATAAAGGAAACACAATAATGAAAATCTAGAAATTTTTGGCCTTCTGAAAAACTGTGCGACTGTAGACCTAGTGCAACACTATTGCAAGACACAAGTGAACAAAATTGTCAGCGGGTCCCTTCACCTTGCTCCAAAATGATCCTAGAGCAAAGTAAAAGGGCCGTGGGGCAACCTGTGTGCAAAGCAAATGCCTAAGGCACACACGTCGCCCCCGCCAACGCCACCTCTCTCCGCCCCAGTATGTTCACTACCTGCAATACTGTCTACTGCACCCAATTCCACACCGCATCAATTTCAGATGACCACCGCAACAACATAAAGCACTATATAAACCTCAATAAAACACCCGATGCATGTAAATTCATTCTTAGCGACTATAACTCTATAACGTTCTTAAGCAATATTCTGAAAAACAACATGAAAACATAGCAAGGCAAATAAGAATCTAGTAATTGCAAACACATAAAACAGCAATTTCTAAAACAATAAAGGAAACACAATAATGAAAATCTAGAAACTTTTTGGCCTTCTGAAAAATTGTGCGACTGTAGACCTAGTGCAACACTATTGCAAGACACAAGTGAACAAAATTGTCAGCGGGTCCCTTCACCTTGCTCCAAAATGATCCTAGAGCAAAGTAAAAGGGCCTTGGGGCAACCTGTGTGCAAAGCAAATGCCTAAGGCACACACGTCGCCCCCGCCAACGCCACCTCTCTCCGCCCCAGTATGTTCACTACCTGCAATACTGTCTACTGCACCCAATTCCACACCGCATCAATTTCAGATGACCACCGCAACAACATAAAGCACTATATAAACCTCAATAAAACACCCGATGCATGTAAATTCATTCTTAGCGACTATAACTCTATAACGTTCTTAAGCAATATTCTGAAAAACAACATGAAAACATAGCAAGGCAAATAAGAATCTAGTAATTGCAAACACATAAAACAGCAATTTCTAAAACAATAAAGGAAACACAATAATGAAAATCTAGAAATTTTTGGCCTTCTGAAAAACTGTGCGACTGTAGACCTAGTGCAACACTATTGCAAGACACAAGTGAACAAAATTGTCAGCGGGTCCCTTCACCTTGCTCCAAAATGATCCTAGAGCAAAGTAAAAGGGCCGTGGGGCAACCTGTGTGCAAAGCAAATGCCTAAGGCACACACGTCGCCCCCGCCAACGCCACCTCTCTCCGCCCCAGTATGTTCACTACCTGCAATACTGTCTACTGCACCCAATTCCACACCGCATCAATTTCAGATGACCACCGCAACAACATAAAGCACTATATAAACCTCAATAAAACACCCGATGCATGTAAATTCATTCTTAGCGACTATAACTCTATAACGTTCTTAAGCAATATTCTGAAAAACAACATGAAAACATAGCAAGGCAAATAAGAATCTAGTAATTGCAAACACATAAAACAGCAATTTCTAAAACAATAAAGGAAACACAATAATGAAAATCTAGAAATTTTTGGCCTTCTGAAAAACTGTGCGACTGTAGACCTAGTGCAACACTATTGCAAGACACAAGTGAACAAAATTGTCAGCGGGTCCCTTCACCTTGCTCCAAAATGATCCTAGAGCAAAGTAAAAGGGCCGTGGGGCAACCTGTGTGCAAAGCAAATGCCTAAGGCACACACGTCGCCCCCGCCAACGCCACCTCTCTCCGCCCCAGTATGTTCACTACCTGCAATACTGTCTACTGCACCCAATTCCACACCGCATCAATTTCAGATGACCACCGCAACAACATAAAGCACTATATAAACCTCAATAAAACACCCGATGCATGTAAATTCATTCTTAGCGACTATAACTCTATAACGTTCTTAAGCAATATTCTGAAAAACAACATGAAAACATAGCAAGGCAAATAAGAATCTAGTAATTGCAAACACATAAAACAGCAATTTCTAAAACAATAAAGGAAACACAATAATGAAAATCTAGAAACTTTTTGGCCTTCTGAAAAATTGTGCGACTGTAGACCTAGTGCAACACTATTGCAAGACACAAGTGAACAAAATTGTCAGCGGGTCCCTTCACCTTGCTCCAAAATGATCCTAGAGCAAAGTAAAAGGGCCGTGGGGCAACCTGTGTGCAAAGCAAATGCCTAAGGCACACACGTCGCCCCCGCCAACGCCACCTCTCTCCGCCCCAGTATGTTCACTACCTGCAATACTGTCTACTGCACCCAATTCCACACCGCATCAATTTCAGATGACCACCGCAACAACATAAAGCACTATATAAACCTCAATAAAACACCCGATGCATGTAAATTCATTCTTAGCGACTATAACTCTATAACGTTCTTAAGCAATATTCTGAAAAACAACATGAAAACATAGCAAGGCAAATAAGAATCTAGTAATTGCAAACACATAAAACAGCAATTTCTAAAACAATAAAGGAAACACAATAATGAAAATCTAGAAAATTTTTGGCCTTCTGAAAAACTGTGCGACTGTAGACCTAGTGCAACACTATTGCAAGACACAAGTGAACAAAATTGTCAGCGGGTCCCTTCACCTTGCTCCAAAATGATCCTAGAGCAAAGTAAAAGGGCCGTGGGGCAACCTGTGTGCAAAGCAAATGCCTAAGGCACACACGTCGCCCCCGCCAACGCCACCTCTCTCCGCCCCAGTATGTTCACTACCTGCAATACTGTCTACTGCACCCAATTCCACACCGCATCAATTTCAGATGACCACCGCAACAACATAAAGCACTATATAAACCTCAATAAAACACCCGATGCATGTAAATTCATTCTTAGCGACTATAACTCTATAACGTTCTTAAGCAATATTCTGAAAAACAACATGAAAACATAGCAAGGCAAATAAGAATCTAGTAATTGCAAACACATAAAACAGCAATTTCTAAAACAATAAAGGAAACACAATAATGAAAATCTAGAAAATTTTTGGCCTTCTGAAAAACTGTGCGACTGTAGACCTAGTGCAACACTATTGCAAGACACAAGTGAACAAAATTGTCAGCGGGTCCCTTCACCTTGCTCCAAAATGATCCTAGAGCAAAGTAAAAGGGCCGTGGGGCAACCTGTGTGCAAAGCAAATGCCTAAGGCACACACGTCGCCCCCGCCAACGCCACCTCTCTCCGCCCCAGTATGTTCACTACCTGCAATACTGTCTACTGCACCCAATTCCACACCGCATCAATTTCAGATGACCACCGCAACAACATAAAGCACTATATAAACCTCAATAAAACACCCGATGCATGTAAATTCATTCTTAGCGACTATAACTCTATAACGTTCTTAAGCAATATTCTGAAAAACAACATGAAAACATAGCAAGGCAAATAAGAATCTAGTAATTGCAAACACATAAAACAGCAATTTCTAAAACAATAAAGGAAACACAATAATGAAAATCTAGAAACTTTTTGGCCTTCTGAAAAACTGTGCGACTGTAGACCTAGTGCAACACTATTGCAAGACACAAGTGAACAAAATTGTCAGCGGGTCCCTTCACCTTGCTCCAAAATGATCCTAGAGCAAAGTAAAAGGGCCGTGGGGCAACCTGTGTGCAAAGCAAATGCCTAAGGCACACACGTCGCCCCCGCCAACGCCACCTCTCTCCGCCCCAGTATGTTCACTACCTGCAATACTGTCTACTGCACCCAATTCCACACCGCATCAATTTCAGATGACCACCGCAACCACATAAAGCACTATATAAACCTCAATAAAACACCCGATGCATGTAAATTCATTCTTAGCGACTATAACTCTATAACGTTCTTAAGCAATATTCTGAAAAACAACATGAAAACATAGCAAGGCAAATAAGAATCTAGTAATTGCAAACACATAAAACAGCAATTTCTAAAACAATAAAGGAAACACAATAATGAAAATCTAGAAAATTTTTGGCCTTCTGAAAAACTGTGCGACTGTAGACCTAGTGCAACACTATTGCAAGACACAAGTGAACAAAATTGTCAGCGGGTCCCTTCACCTTGCTCCAAAATGATCCTAGAGCAAAGTAAAAGGGCCGTGGGGCAACCTGTGTGCAAAGCAAATGCCTAAGGCACACACGTCGCCCCCGCCAACGCCACCTCTCTCCGCCCCAGTATGTTCACTACCTGCAATACTGTCTACTGCACCCAATTCCACACCGCATCAATTTCAGATGACCACCGCAACAACATAAAGCACCATATAAACCTCAATAAAACACCCGATGCATGTAAATTCATTCTTAGCGACTATAACTCTATAACGTTCTTAAGCAATATTCTGAAAAACAACATGAAAACATAGCAAGGCAAATAAGAATCTAGTAATTGCAAACACATAAAACAGCAATTTCTAAAACAATAAAGGAAACACAATAATGAAAATCTAGAAAATTTTTGGCCTTCTGAAAAACTGTGCGACTGTAGACCTAGTGCAACACTATTGCAAGACACAAGTGAACAAAATTGTCAGCGGGTCCCTTCACCTTGCTCCAAAATGATCCTAGAGCAAAGTAAAAGGGCCGTGGGGCAACCTGTGTGCAAAGCAAATGCCTAAGGCACACACGTCGCCCCCGCCAACGCCACCTCTCTCCGCCCCAGTATGTTCACTACCTGCAATACTGTCTACTGCACCCAATTCCACACCGCATCAATTTCAGATGACCACCGCAACCACATAAAGCACTATATAAACCTCAATAAAACACCCGATGCATGTAAATTCATTCTTAGCGACTATAACTCTATAACGTTCTTAAGCAATATTCTGAAAAACAACATGAAAACATAGCAAGGCAAATAAGAATCTAGTAATTGCAAACACATAAAACAGCAATTTCTAAAACAATAAAGGAAACACAATAATGAAAATCTAGAAAATTTTTGGCCTTCTGAAAAACTGTGCGACTGTAGACCTAGTGCAACACTATTGCAAGACACAAGTGAACAAAATTGTCAGCGGGTCCCTTCACCTTGCTCCAAAATGATCCTAGAGCAAAGTAAAAGGGCCGTGGGGCAACCTGTGTGCAAAGCAAATGCCTAAGGCACACACGTCGCCCCCGCCAACGCCACCTCTCTCCGCCCCAGTATGTTCACTACCTGCAATACTGTCTACTGCACCCAATTCCACACCGCATCAATTTCAGATGACCACCGCAACAACATAAAGCACTATATAAACCTCAATAAAACACCCGATGCATGTAAATTCATTCTTAGCGACTATAACTCTATAACGTTCTTAAGCAATATTCTGAAAAACAACATGAAAACATAGCAAGGCAAATAAGAATCTAGTAATTGCAAACACATAAAACAGCAATTTCTAAAACAATAAAGGAAACACAATAATGAAAATCTAGAAATTTTTGGCCTTCTGAAAAACTGTGCGACTGTAGACCTAGTGCAACACTATTGCAAGACACAAGTGAACAAAATTGTCAGCGGGTCCCTTCACCTTGCTCCAAAATGATCCTAGAGCAAAGTAAAAGGGACGTGGGGCAACCTGTGTGCAAAGCAAATGCCTAAGGCACACACGTCGCCCCCGCCAACGCCACCTCTCTCCGCCCCAGTATGTTCACTACCTGCAATACTGTCTACTGCACCCAATTCCACACCGCATCAATTTCAGATGACCACCGCAACAACATAAAGCACTATATAAACCTCAATAAAACACCCGATGCATGTAAATTCATTCTTAGCGACTATAACTCTATAACGTTCTTAAGCAATATTCTGAAAAACAACATGAAAACATAGCAAGGCAAATAAGAATCTAGTAATTGCAAACACATAAAACAGCAATTTCTAAAACAATAAAGGAAACACAATAATGAAAATCTAGAAACTTTTTGGCCTTCTGAAAAATTGTGCGACTGTAGACCTAGTGCAACACTATTGCAAGACACAAGTGAACAAAATTGTCAGCGGGTCCCTTCACCTTGCTCCAAAATGATCCTAGAGCAAAGTAAAAGGGCCGTGGGGCAACCTGTGTGCAAAGCAAATGCCTAAGGCACACACGTCGCCCCCGCCAACGCCACCTCTCTCCGCCCCAGTATGTTCACTACCTGCAATACTGTCTACTGCACCCAATTCCACACCGCATCAATTTCAGATGACCACCGCAACAACATAAAGCACTATATAAACCTCAATAAAACACCCGATGCATGTAAATTCATTCTTAGCGACTATAACTCTATAACGTTCTTAAGCAATATTCTGAAAAACAACATGAAAACATAGCAAGGCAAATAAGAATCTAGTAATTGCAAACACATAAAACAGCAATTTCTAAAACAATAAAGGAAACACAATAATGAAAATCTAGAAATTTTTGGCCTTCTGAAAAACTGTGCGACTGTAGACCTAGTGCAACACTATTGCAAGACACAAGTGAACAAAATTGTCAGCGGGTCCCTTCACCTTGCTCCAAAATGATCCTAGAGCAAAGTAAAAGGGCCGTGGGGCAACCTGTGTGCAAAGCAAATGCCTAAGGCACACACGTCGCCCCCGCCAACGCCACCTCTCTCCGCCCCAGTATGTTCACTACCTGCAATACTGTCTACTGCACCCAATTCCACACCGCATCAATTTCAGATGACCACCGCAACAACATAAAGCACTATATAAACCTCAATAAAACACCCGATGCATGTAAATTCATTCTTAGCGACTATAACTCTATAACGTTCTTAAGCAATATTCTGAAAAACAACATGAAAACATAGCAAGGCAAATAAGAATCTAGTAATTGCAAACACATAAAACAGCAATTTCTAAAACAATAAAGGAAACACAATAATGAAAATCTAGAAACTTTTTGGCCTTCTGAAAAATTGTGCGACTGTAGACCTAGTGCAACACTATTGCAAGACACAAGTGAACAAAATTGTCAGCGGGTCCCTTCACCTTGCTCCAAAATGATCCTAGAGCAAAGTAAAAGGGCCGTGGGGCAACCTGTGTGCAAAGCAAATGCCTAAGGCACACACGTCGCCCCCGCCAACGCCACCTCTCTCCGCCCCAGTATGTTCACTACCTGCAATACTGTCTACTGCACCCAATTCCACACCGCATCAATTTCAGATGACCACCGCAACAACATAAAGCACTATATAAACCTCAATAAAACACCCGATGCATGTAAATTCATTCTTAGCGACTATAACTCTATAACGTTCTTAAGCAATATTCTGAAAAACAACATGAAAACATAGCAAGGCAAATAAGAATCTAGTAATTGCAAACACATAAAACAGCAATTTCTAAAACAATAAAGGAAACACAATAATGAAAATCTAGAAATTTTTGGCCTTCTGAAAAACTGTGCGACTGTAGACCTAGTGCAACACTATTGCAAGACACAAGTGAACAAAATTGTCAGCGGGTCCCTTCACCTTGCTCCAAAATGATCCTAGAGCAAAGTAAAAGGGCCGTGGGGCAACCTGTGTGCAAAGCAAATGCCTAAGGCACACACGTCGCCCCCGCCAACGCCACCTCTCTCCGCCCCAGTATGTTCACTACCTGCAATACTGTCTACTGCACCCAATTCCACACCGCATCAATTTCAGATGACCACCGCAACAACATAAAGCACTATATAAACCTCAATAAAACACCCGATGCATGTAAATTCATTCTTAGCGACTATAACTCTATAACGTTCTTAAGCAATATTCTGAAAAACAACATGAAAACATAGCAAGGCAAATAAGAATCTAGTAATTGCAAACACATAAAACAGCAATTTCTAAAACAATAAAGGAAACACAATAATGAAAATCTAGAAATTTTTGGCCTTCTGAAAAACTGTGCGACTGTAGACCTAGTGCAACACTATTGCAAGACACAAGTGAACAAAATTGTCAGCGGGTCCCTTCACCTTGCTCCAAAATGATCCTAGAGCAAAGTAAAAGGGACGTGGGGCAACCTGTGTGCAAAGCAAATGCCTAAGGCACACACGTCGCCCCCGCCAACGCCACCTCTCTCCGCCCCAGTATGTTCACTACCTGCAATACTGTCTACTGCACCCAATTCCACACCGCATCAATTTCAGATGACCACCGCAACCACATAAAGCACTATATAAACCTCAATAAAACACCCGATGCATGTAAATTCATTCTTAGCGACTATAACTCTATAACGTTCTTAAGCAATATTCTGAAAAACAACATGAAAACATAGCAAGGCAAATAAGAATCTAGTAATTGCAAACACATAAAACAGCAATTTCTAAAACAATAAAGGAAACACAATAATGAAAATCTAGAAATTTTTGGCCTTCTGAAAAACTGTGCGACTGTAGACCTAGTGCAACACTATTGCAAGACACAAGTGAACAAAATTGTCAGCGGGTCCCTTCACCTTGCTCCAAAATGATCCTAGAGCAAAGTAAAAGGGCCGTGGGGCAACCTGTGTGCAAAGCAAATGCCTAAGGCACACACGTCGCCCCCGCCAACGCCACCTCTCTCCGCCCCAGTATGTTCACTACCTGCAATACTGTCTACTGCACCCAATTCCACACCGCATCAATTTCAGATGACCACCGCAACAACATAAAGCACTATATAAACCTCAATAAAACACCCGATGCATGTAAATTCATTCTTAGCGACTATAACTCTATAACGTTCTTAAGCAATATTCTGAAAAACAACATGAAAACATAGCAAGGCAAATAAGAATCTAGTAATTGCAAACACATAAAACAGCAATTTCTAAAACAATAAAGGAAACACAATAATGAAAATCTAGAAAATTTTTGGCCTTCTGAAAAACTGTGCGACTGTAGACCTAGTGCAACACTATTGCAAGACACAAGTGAACAAAATTGTCAGCGGGTCCCTTCACCTTGCTCCAAAATGATCCTAGAGCAAAGTAAAAGGGCCGTGGGGCAACCTGTGTGCAAAGCAAATGCCTAAGGCACACACGTCGCCCCCGCCAACGCCACCTCTCTCCGCCCCAGTATGTTCACTACCTGCAATACTGTCTACTGCACCCAATTCCACACCGCATCAATTTCAGATGACCACCGCAACAACATAAAGCACTATATAAACCTCAATAAAACACCCGATGCATGTAAATTCATTCTTAGCGACTATAACTCTATAACGTTCTTAAGCAATATTCTGAAAAACAACATGAAAACATAGCAAGGCAAATAAGAATCTAGTAATTGCAAACACATAAAACAGCAATTTCTAAAACAATAAAGGAAACACAATAATGAAAATCTAGAAATTTTTGGCCTTCTGAAAAACTGTGCGACTGTAGACCTAGTGCAACACTATTGCAAGACACAAGTGAACAAAATTGTCAGCGGGTCCCTTCACCTTGCTCCAAAATGATCCTAGAGCAAAGTAAAAGGGCCGTGGGGCAACCTGTGTGCAAAGCAAATGCCTAAGGCACACACGTCGCCCCCGCCAACGCCACCTCTCTCCGCCCCAGTATGTTCACTACCTGCAATACTGTCTACTGCACCCAATTCCACACCGCATCAATTTCAGATGACCACCGCAACAACATAAAGCACTATATAAACCTCAATAAAACACCCGATGCATGTAAATTCATTCTTAGCGACTATAACTCTATAACGTTCTTAAGCAATATTCTGAAAAACAACATGAAAACATAGCAAGGCAAATAAGAATCTAGTAATTGCAAACACATAAAACAGCAATTTCTAAAACAATAAAGGAAACACAATAATGAAAATCTAGAAACTTTTTGGCCTTCTGAAAAACTGTGCGACTGTAGACCTAGTGCAACACTATTGCAAGACACAAGTGAACAAAATTGTCAGCGGGTCCCTTCACCTTGCTCCAAAATGATCCTAGAGCAAAGTAAAAGGGCCGTGGGGCAACCTGTGTGCAAAGCAAATGCCTAAGGCACACACGTCGCCCCCGCCAACGCCACCTCTCTCCGCCCCAGTATGTTCACTACCTGCAATACTGTCTACTGCACCCAATTCCACACCGCATCAATTTCAGATGACCACCGCAACAACATAAAGCACCATATAAACCTCAATAAAACACCCGATGCATGTAAATTCATTCTTAGCGACTATAACTCTATAACGTTCTTAAGCAATATTCTGAAAAACAACATGAAAACATAGCAAGGCAAATAAGAATCTAGTAATTGCAAACACATAAAACAGCAATTTCTAAAACAATAAAGGAAACACAATAATGAAAATCTAGAAACTTTTTGGCCTTCTGAAAAATTGTGCGACTGTAGACCTAGTGCAACACTATTGCAAGACACAAGTGAACAAAATTGTCAGCGGGTCCCTTCACCTTGCTCCAAAATGATCCTAGAGCAAAGTAAAAGGGCCTTGGGGCAACCTGTGTGCAAAGCAAATGCCTAAGGCACACACGTCGCCCCCGCCAACGCCACCTCTCTCCGCCCCAGTATGTTCACTACCTGCAATACTGTCTACTGCACCCAATTCCACACCGCATCAATTTCAGATGACCACCGCAACCACATAAAGCACTATATAAACCTCAATAAAACACCCGATGCATGTAAATTCATTCTTAGCGACTATAACTCTATAACGTTCTTAAGCAATATTCTGAAAAACAACATGAAAACATAGCAAGGCAAATAAGAATCTAGTAATTGCAAACACATAAAACAGCAATTTCTAAAACAATAAAGGAAACACAATAATGAAAATCTAGAAATTTTTGGCCTTCTGAAAAACTGTGCGACTGTAGACCTAGTGCAACACTATTGCAAGACACAAGTGAACAAAATTGTCAGCGGGTCCCTTCACCTTGCTCCAAAATGATCCTAGAGCAAAGTAAAAGGGCCGTGGGGCAACCTGTGTGCAAAGCAAATGCCTAAGGCACACACGTCGCCCCCGCCAACGCCACCTCTCTCCGCCCCAGTATGTTCACTACCTGCAATACTGTCTACTGCACCCAATTCCACACCGCATCAATTTCAGATGACCACCGCAACAACATAAAGCACTATATAAACCTCAATAAAACACCCGATGCATGTAAATTCATTCTTAGCGACTATAACTCTATAACGTTCTTAAGCAATATTCTGAAAAACAACATGAAAACATAGCAAGGCAAATAAGAATCTAGTAATTGCAAACACATAAAACAGCAATTTCTAAAACAATAAAGGAAACACAATAATGAAAATCTAGAAATTTTTGGCCTTCTGAAAAACTGTGCGACTGTAGACCTAGTGCAACACTATTGCAAGACACAAGTGAACAAAATTGTCAGCGGGTCCCTTCACCTTGCTCCAAAATGATCCTAGAGCAAAGTAAAAGGGCCGTGGGGCAACCTGTGTGCAAAGCAAATGCCTAAGGCACACACGTCGCCCCCGCCAACGCCACCTCTCTCCGCCCCAGTATGTTCACTACCTGCAATACTGTCTACTGCACCCAATTCCACACCGCATCAATTTCAGATGACCACCGCAACAACATAAAGCACTATATAAACCTCAATAAAACACCCGATGCATGTAAATTCATTCTTAGCGACTATAACTCTATAACGTTCTTAAGCAATATTCTGAAAAACAACATGAAAACATAGCAAGGCAAATAAGAATCTAGTAATTGCAAACACATAAAACAGCAATTTCTAAAACAATAAAGGAAACACAATAATGAAAATCTAGAAACTTTTTGGCCTTCTGAAAAACTGTGCGACTGTAGACCTAGTGCAACACTATTGCAAGACACAAGTGAACAAAATTGTCAGCGGGTCCCTTCACCTTGCTCCAAAATGATCCTAGAGCAAAGTAAAAGGGCCGTGGGGCAACCTGTGTGCAAAGCAAATGCCTAAGGCACACACGTCGCCCCCGCCAACGCCACCTCTCTCCGCCCCAGTATGTTCACTACCTGCAATACTGTCTACTGCACCCAATTCCACACCGCATCAATTTCAGATGACCACCGCAACCACATAAAGCACTATATAAACCTCAATAAAACACCCGATGCATGTAAATTCATTCTTAGCGACTATAACTCTATAACGTTCTTAAGCAATATTCTGAAAAACAACATGAAAACATAGCAAGGCAAATAAGAATCTAGTAATTGCAAACACATAAAACAGCAATTTCTAAAACAATAAAGGAAACACAATAATGAAAATCTAGAAAATTTTTGGCCTTCTGAAAAACTGTGCGACTGTAGACCTAGTGCAACACTATTGCAAGACACAAGTGAACAAAATTGTCAGCGGGTCCCTTCACCTTGCTCCAAAATGATCCTAGAGCAAAGTAAAAGGGCCGTGGGGCAACCTGTGTGCAAAGCAAATGCCTAAGGCACACACGTCGCCCCCGCCAACGCCACCTCTCTCCGCCCCAGTATGTTCACTACCTGCAATACTGTCTACTGCACCCAATTCCACACCGCATCAATTTCAGATGACCACCGCAACAACATAAAGCACTATATAAACCTCAATAAAACACCCGATGCATGTAAATTCATTCTTAGCGACTATAACTCTATAACGTTCTTAAGCAATATTCTGAAAAACAACATGAAAACATAGCAAGGCAAATAAGAATCTAGTAATTGCAAACACATAAAACAGCAATTTCTAAAACAATAAAGGAAACACAATAATGAAAATCTAGAAATTTTTGGCCTTCTGAAAAACTGTGCGACTGTAGACCTAGTGCAACACTATTGCAAGACACAAGTGAACAAAATTGTCAGCGGGTCCCTTCACCTTGCTCCAAAATGATCCTAGAGCAAAGTAAAAGGGCCGTGGGGCAACCTGTGTGCAAAGCAAATGCCTAAGGCACACACGTCGCCCCCGCCAACGCCACCTCTCTCCGCCCCAGTATGTTCACTACCTGCAATACTGTCTACTGCACCCAATTCCACACCGCATCAATTTCAGATGACCACCGCAACAACATAAAGCACTATATAAACCTCAATAAAACACCCGATGCATGTAAATTCATTCTTAGCGACTATAACTCTATAACGTTCTTAAGCAATATTCTGAAAAACAACATGAAAACATAGCAAGGCAAATAAGAATCTAGTAATTGCAAACACATAAAACAGCAATTTCTAAAACAATAAAGGAAACACAATAATGAAAATCTAGAAAATTTTTGGCCTTCTGAAAAACTGTGCGACTGTAGACCTAGTGCAACACTATTGCAAGACACAAGTGAACAAAATTGTCAGCGGGTCCCTTCACCTTGCTCCAAAATGATCCTAGAGCAAAGTAAAAGGGCCGTGGGGCAACCTGTGTGCAAAGCAAATGCCTAAGGCACACACGTCGCCCCCGCCAACGCCACCTCTCTCCGCCCCAGTATGTTCACTACCTGCAATACTGTCTACTGCACCCAATTCCACACCGCATCAATTTCAGATGACCACCGCAACAACATAAAGCACTATATAAACCTCAATAAAACACCCGATGCATGTAAATTCATTCTTAGCGACTATAACTCTATAACGTTCTTAAGCAATATTCTGAAAAACAACATGAAAACATAGCAAGGCAAATAAGAATCTAGTAATTGCAAACACATAAAACAGCAATTTCTAAAACAATAAAGGAAACACAATAATGAAAATCTAGAAAATTTTTGGCCTTCTGAAAAACTGTGCGACTGTAGACCTAGTGCAACACTATTGCAAGACACAAGTGAACAAAATTGTCAGCGGGTCCCTTCACCTTGCTCCAAAATGATCCTAGAGCAAAGTAAAAGGGCCGTGGGGCAACCTGTGTGCAAAGCAAATGCCTAAGGCACACACGTCGCCCCCGCCAACGCCACCTCTCTCCGCCCCAGTATGTTCACTACCTGCAATACTGTCTACTGCACCCAATTCCACACCGCATCAATTTCAGATGACCACCGCAACAACATAAAGCACTATATAAACCTCAATAAAACACCCGATGCATGTAAATTCATTCTTAGCGACTATAACTCTATAACGTTCTTAAGCAATATTCTGAAAAACAACATGAAAACATAGCAAGGCAAATAAGAATCTAGTAATTGCAAACACATAAAACAGCAATTTCTAAAACAATAAAGGAAACACAATAATGAAAATCTAGAAATTTTTGGCCTTCTGAAAAACTGTGCGACTGTAGACCTAGTGCAACACTATTGCAAGACACAAGTGAACAAAATTGTCAGCGGGTCCCTTCACCTTGCTCCAAAATGATCCTAGAGCAAAGTAAAAGGGCCGTGGGGCAACCTGTGTGCAAAGCAAATGCCTAAGGCACACACGTCGCCCCCGCCAACGCCACCTCTCTCCGCCCCAGTATGTTCACTACCTGCAATACTGTCTACTGCACCCAATTCCACACCGCATCAATTTCAGATGACCACCGCAACAACATAAAGCACTATATAAACCTCAATAAAACACCCGATGCATGTAAATTCATTCTTAGCGACTATAACTCTATAACGTTCTTAAGCAATATTCTGAAAAACAACATGAAAACATAGCAAGGCAAATAAGAATCTAGTAATTGCAAACACATAAAACAGCAATTTCTAAAACAATAAAGGAAACACAATAATGAAAATCTAGAAAATTTTTGGCCTTCTGAAAAACTGTGCGACTGTAGACCTAGTGCAACACTATTGCAAGACACAAGTGAACAAAATTGTCAGCGGGTCCCTTCACCTTGCTCCAAAATGATCCTAGAGCAAAGTAAAAGGGCCGTGGGGCAACCTGTGTGCAAAGCAAATGCCTAAGGCACACACGTCGCCCCCGCCAACGCCACCTCTCTCCGCCCCAGTATGTTCACTACCTGCAATACTGTCTACTGCACCCAATTCCACACCGCATCAATTTCAGATGACCACCGCAACAACATAAAGCACTATATAAACCTCAATAAAACACCCGATGCATGTAAATTCATTCTTAGCGACTATAACTCTATAACGTTCTTAAGCAATATTCTGAAAAACAACATGAAAACATAGCAAGGCAAATAAGAATCTAGTAATTGCAAACACATAAAACAGCAATTTCTAAAACAATAAAGGAAACACAATAATGAAAATCTAGAAATTTTTGGCCTTCTGAAAAACTGTGCGACTGTAGACCTAGTGCAACACTATTGCAAGACACAAGTGAACAAAATTGTCAGCGGGTCCCTTCACCTTGCTCCAAAATGATCCTAGAGCAAAGTAAAAGGGCCGTGGGGCAACCTGTGTGCAAAGCAAATGCCTAAGGCACACACGTCGCCCCCGCCAACGCCACCTCTCTCCGCCCCAGTATGTTCACTACCTGCAATACTGTCTACTGCACCCAATTCCACACCGCATCAATTTCAGATGACCACCGCAACAACATAAAGCACTATATAAACCTCAATAAAACACCCGATGCATGTAAATTCATTCTTAGCGACTATAACTCTATAACGTTCTTAAGCAATATTCTGAAAAACAACATGAAAACATAGCAAGGCAAATAAGAATCTAGTAATTGCAAACACATAAAACAGCAATTTCTAAAACAATAAAGGAAACACAATAATGAAAATCTAGAAAATTTTTGGCCTTCTGAAAAACTGTGCGACTGTAGACCTAGTGCAACACTATTGCAAGACACAAGTGAACAAAATTGTCAGCGGGTCCCTTCACCTTGCTCCAAAATGATCCTAGAGCAAAGTAAAAGGGCCGTGGGGCAACCTGTGTGCAAAGCAAATGCCTAAGGCACACACGTCGCCCCCGCCAACGCCACCTCTCTCCGCCCCAGTATGTTCACTACCTGCAATACTGTCTACTGCACCCAATTCCACACCGCATCAATTTCAGATGACCACCGCAACAACATAAAGCACTATATAAACCTCAATAAAACACCCGATGCATGTAAATTCATTCTTAGCGACTATAACTCTATAACGTTCTTAAGCAATATTCTGAAAAACAACATGAAAACATAGCAAGGCAAATAAGAATCTAGTAATTGCAAACACATAAAACAGCAATTTCTAAAACAATAAAGGAAACACAATAATGAAAATCTAGAAAATTTTTGGCCTTCTGAAAAACTGTGCGACTGTAGACCTAGTGCAACACTATTGCAAGACACAAGTGAACAAAATTGTCAGCGGGTCCCTTCACCTTGCTCCAAAATGATCCTAGAGCAAAGTAAAAGGGCCGTGGGGCAACCTGTGTGCAAAGCAAATGCCTAAGGCACACACGTCGCCCCCGCCAACGCCACCTCTCTCCGCCCCAGTATGTTCACTACCTGCAATACTGTCTACTGCACCCAATTCCACACCGCATCAATTTCAGATGACCACCGCAACAACATAAAGCACTATATAAACCTCAATAAAACACCCGATGCATGTAAATTCATTCTTAGCGACTATAACTCTATAACGTTCTTAAGCAATATTCTGAAAAACAACATGAAAACATAGCAAGGCAAATAAGAATCTAGTAATTGCAAACACATAAAACAGCAATTTCTAAAACAATAAAGGAAACACAATAATGAAAATCTAGAAATTTTTGGCCTTCTGAAAAACTGTGCGACTGTAGACCTAGTGCAACACTATTGCAAGACACAAGTGAACAAAATTGTCAGCGGGTCCCTTCACCTTGCTCCAAAATGATCCTAGAGCAAAGTAAAAGGGCCGTGGGGCAACCTGTGTGCAAAGCAAATGCCTAAGGCACACACGTCGCCCCCGCCAACGCCACCTCTCTCCGCCCCAGTATGTTCACTACCTGCAATACTGTCTACTGCACCCAATTCCACACCGCATCAATTTCAGATGACCACCGCAACAACATAAAGCACTATATAAACCTCAATAAAACACCCGATGCATGTAAATTCATTCTTAGCGACTATAACTCTATAACGTTCTTAAGCAATATTCTGAAAAACAACATGAAAACATAGCAAGGCAAATAAGAATCTAGTAATTGCAAACACATAAAACAGCAATTTCTAAAACAATAAAGGAAACACAATAATGAAAATCTAGAAAATTTTTGGCCTTCTGAAAAACTGTGCGACTGTAGACCTAGTGCAACACTATTGCAAGACACAAGTGAACAAAATTGTCAGCGGGTCCCTTCACCTTGCTCCAAAATGATCCTAGAGCAAAGTAAAAGGGCCGTGGGGCAACCTGTGTGCAAAGCAAATGCCTAAGGCACACACGTCGCCCCCGCCAACGCCACCTCTCTCCGCCCCAGTATGTTCACTACCTGCAATACTGTCTACTGCACCCAATTCCACACCGCATCAATTTCAGATGACCACCGCAACAACATAAAGCACTATATAAACCTCAATAAAACACCCGATGCATGTAAATTCATTCTTAGCGACTATAACTCTATAACGTTCTTAAGCAATATTCTGAAAAACAACATGAAAACATAGCAAGGCAAATAAGAATCTAGTAATTGCAAACACATAAAACAGCAATTTCTAAAACAATAAAGGAAACACAATAATGAAAATCTAGAAAATTTTTGGCCTTCTGAAAAACTGTGCGACTGTAGACCTAGTGCAACACTATTGCAAGACACAAGTGAACAAAATTGTCAGCGGGTCCCTTCACCTTGCTCCAAAATGATCCTAGAGCAAAGTAAAAGGGCCGTGGGGCAACCTGTGTGCAAAGCAAATGCCTAAGGCACACACGTCGCCCCCGCCAACGCCACCTCTCTCCGCCCCAGTATGTTCACTACCTGCAATACTGTCTACTGCACCCAATTCCACACCGCATCAATTTCAGATGACCACCGCAACAACATAAAGCACTATATAAACCTCAATAAAACACCCGATGCATGTA
The DNA here is from genome assembly GCF_017654675.1 of Xenopus laevis. NCBI lineage: Eukaryota > Metazoa > Chordata > Amphibia > Anura > Pipidae > Xenopus > Xenopus laevis. Next base: position 70,051,192 of record NC_054374.1, on the reverse strand, counting down.
AATTCATTCTTAGCGACTATAACTCTATAACGTTCTTAAGCAATATTCTGAAAAACAACATGAAAACATAGCAAGGCAAATAAGAATCTAGTAATTGCAAACACATAAAACAGCAATTTCTAAAACAATAAAGGAAACACAATAATGAAAATCTAGAAAATTTTTGGCCTTCTGAAAAACTGTGCGACTGTAGACCTAGTGCAACACTATTGCAAGACACAAGTGAACAAAATTGTCAGCGGGTCCCTTCACCTTGCTCCAAAATGATCCTAGAGCAAAGTAAAAGGGCCGTGGGGCAACCTGTGTGCAAAGCAAATGCCTAAGGCACACACGTCGCCCCCGCCAACGCCACCTCTCTCCGCCCCAGTATGTTCACTACCTGCAATACTGTCTACTGCACCCAATTCCACACCGCATCAATTTCAGATGACCACCGCAACAACATAAAGCACTATATAAACCTCAATAAAACACCCGATGCATGTAAATTCATTCTTAGCGACTATAACTCTATAACGTTCTTAAGCAATATTCTGAAAAACAACATGAAAACATAGCAAGGCAAATAAGAATCTAGTAATTGCAAACACATAAAACAGCAATTTCTAAAACAATAAAGGAAACACAATAATGAAAATCTAGAAAATTTTTGGCCTTCTGAAAAACTGTGCGACTGTAGACCTAGTGCAACACTATTGCAAGACACAAGTGAACAAAATTGTCAGCGGGTCCCTTCACCTTGCTCCAAAATGATCCTAGAGCAAAGTAAAAGGGCCGTGGGGCAACCTGTGTGCAAAGCAAATGCCTAAGGCACACACGTCGCCCCCGCCAACGCCACCTCTCTCCGCCCCAGTATGTTCACTACCTGCAATACTGTCTACTGCACCCAATTCCACACCGCATCAATTTCAGATGACCACCGCAACAACATAAAGCACTATATAAACCTCAATAAAACACCCGATGCATGTAAATTCATTCTTAGCGACTATAACTCTATAACGTTCTTAAGCAATATTCTGAAAAACAACATGAAAACATAGCAAGGCAAATAAGAATCTAGTAATTGCAAACACATAAAACAGCAATTTCTAAAACAATAAAGGAAACACAATAATGAAAATCTAGAAATTTTTGGCCTTCTGAAAAACTGTGCGACTGTAGACCTAGTGCAACACTATTGCAAGACACAAGTGAACAAAATTGTCAGCGGGTCCCTTCACCTTGCTCCAAAATGATCCTAGAGCAAAGTAAAAGGGCCGTGGGGCAACCTGTGTGCAAAGCAAATGCCTAAGGCACACACGTCGCCCCCGCCAACGCCACCTCTCTCCGCCCCAGTATGTTCACTACCTGCAATACTGTCTACTGCACCCAATTCCACACCGCATCAATTTCAGATGACCACCGCAACAACATAAAGCACTATATAAACCTCAATAAAACACCCGATGCATGTAAATTCATTCTTAGCGACTATAACTCTATAACGTTCTTAAGCAATATTCTGAAAAACAACATGAAAACATAGCAAGGCAAATAAGAATCTAGTAATTGCAAACACATAAAACAGCAATTTCTAAAACAATAAAGGAAACACAATAATGAAAATCTAGAAAATTTTTGGCCTTCTGAAAAACTGTGCGACTGTAGACCTAGTGCAACACTATTGCAAGACACAAGTGAACAAAATTGTCAGCGGGTCCCTTCACCTTGCTCCAAAATGATCCTAGAGCAAAGTAAAAGGGCCGTGGGGCAACCTGTGTGCAAAGCAAATGCCTAAGGCACACACGTCGCCCCCGCCAACGCCACCTCTCTCCGCCCCAGTATGTTCACTACCTGCAATACTGTCTACTGCACCCAATTCCACACCGCATCAATTTCAGATGACCACCGCAACAACATAAAGCACTATATAAACCTCAATAAAACACCCGATGCATGTAAATTCATTCTTAGCGACTATAACTCTATAACGTTCTTAAGCAATATTCTGAAAAACAACATGAAAACATAGCAAGGCAAATAAGAATCTAGTAATTGCAAACACATAAAACAGCAATTTCTAAAACAATAAAGGAAACACAATAATGAAAATCTAGAAAATTTTTGGCCTTCTGAAAAACTGTGCGACTGTAGACCTAGTGCAACACTATTGCAAGACACAAGTGAACAAAATTGTCAGCGGGTCCCTTCACCTTGCTCCAAAATGATCCTAGAGCAAAGTAAAAGGGCCGTGGGGCAACCTGTGTGCAAAGCAAATGCCTAAGGCACACACGTCGCCCCCGCCAACGCCACCTCTCTCCGCCCCAGTATGTTCACTACCTGCAATACTGTCTACTGCACCCAATTCCACACCGCATCAATTTCAGATGACCACCGCAACAACATAAAGCACTATATAAACCTCAATAAAACACCCGATGCATGTAAATTCATTCTTAGCGACTATAACTCTATAACGTTCTTAAGCAATATTCTGAAAAACAACATGAAAACATAGCAAGGCAAATAAGAATCTAGTAATTGCAAACACATAAAACAGCAATTTCTAAAACAATAAAGGAAACACAATAATGAAAATCTAGAAAATTTTTGGCCTTCTGAAAAACTGTGCGACTGTAGACCTAGTGCAACACTATTGCAAGACACAAGTGAACAAAATTGTCAGCGGGTCCCTTCACCTTGCTCCAAAATGATCCTAGAGCAAAGTAAAAGGGCCGTGGGGCAACCTGTGTGCAAAGCAAATGCCTAAGGCACACACGTCGCCCCCGCCAACGCCACCTCTCTCCGCCCCAGTATGTTCACTACCTGCAATACTGTCTACTGCACCCAATTCCACACCGCATCAATTTCAGATGACCACCGCAACAACATAAAGCACTATATAAACCTCAATAAAACACCCGATGCATGTAAATTCATTCTTAGCGACTATAACTCTATAACGTTCTTAAGCAATATTCTGAAAAACAACATGAAAACATAGCAAGGCAAATAAGAATCTAGTAATTGCAAACACATAAAACAGCAATTTCTAAAACAATAAAGGAAACACAATAATGAAAATCTAGAAAATTTTTGGCCTTCTGAAAAACTGTGCGACTGTAGACCTAGTGCAACACTATTGCAAGACACAAGTGAACAAAATTGTCAGCGGGTCCCTTCACCTTGCTCCAAAATGATCCTAGAGCAAAGTAAAAGGGCCGTGGGGCAACCTGTGTGCAAAGCAAATGCCTAAGGCACACACGTCGCCCCCGCCAACGCCACCTCTCTCCGCCCCAGTATGTTCACTACCTGCAATACTGTCTACTGCACCCAATTCCACACCGCATCAATTTCAGATGACCACCGCAACAACATAAAGCACTATATAAACCTCAATAAAACACCCGATGCATGTAAATTCATTCTTAGCGACTATAACTCTATAACGTTCTTAAGCAATATTCTGAAAAACAACATGAAAACATAGCAAGGCAAATAAGAATCTAGTAATTGCAAACACATAAAACAGCAATTTCTAAAACAATAAAGGAAACACAATAATGAAAATCTAGAAAATTTTTGGCCTTCTGAAAAACTGTGCGACTGTAGACCTAGTGCAACACTATTGCAAGACACAAGTGAACAAAATTGTCAGCGGGTCCCTTCACCTTGCTCCAAAATGATCCTAGAGCAAAGTAAAAGGGCCGTGGGGCAACCTGTGTGCAAAGCAAATGCCTAAGGCACACACGTCGCCCCCGCCAACGCCACCTCTCTCCGCCCCAGTATGTTCACTACCTGCAATACTGTCTACTGCACCCAATTCCACACCGCATCAATTTCAGATGACCACCGCAACAACATAAAGCACTATATAAACCTCAATAAAACACCCGATGCATGTAAATTCATTCTTAGCGACTATAACTCTATAACGTTCTTAAGCAATATTCTGAAAAACAACATGAAAACATAGCAAGGCAAATAAGAATCTAGTAATTGCAAACACATAAAACAGCAATTTCTAAAACAATAAAGGAAACACAATAATGAAAATCTAGAAAATTTTTGGCCTTCTGAAAAACTGTGCGACTGTAGACCTAGTGCAACACTATTGCAAGACACAAGTGAACAAAATTGTCAGCGGGTCCCTTCACCTTGCTCCAAAATGATCCTAGAGCAAAGTAAAAGGGCCGTGGGGCAACCTGTGTGCAAAGCAAATGCCTAAGGCACACACGTCGCCCCCGCCAACGCCACCTCTCTCCGCCCCAGTATGTTCACTACCTGCAATACTGTCTACTGCACCCAATTCCACACCGCATCAATTTCAGATGACCACCGCAACAACATAAAGCACTATATAAACCTCAATAAAACACCCGATGCATGTAAATTCATTCTTAGCGACTATAACTCTATAACGTTCTTAAGCAATATTCTGAAAAACAACATGAAAACATAGCAAGGCAAATAAGAATCTAGTAATTGCAAACACATAAAACAGCAATTTCTAAAACAATAAAGGAAACACAATAATGAAAATCTAGAAAATTTTTGGCCTTCTGAAAAACTGTGCGACTGTAGACCTAGTGCAACACTATTGCAAGACACAAGTGAACAAAATTGTCAGCGGGTCCCTTCACCTTGCTCCAAAATGATCCTAGAGCAAAGTAAAAGGGCCGTGGGGCAACCTGTGTGCAAAGCAAATGCCTAAGGCACACACGTCGCCCCCGCCAACGCCACCTCTCTCCGCCCCAGTATGTTCACTACCTGCAATACTGTCTACTGCACCCAATTCCACACCGCATCAATTTCAGATGACCACCGCAACAACATAAAGCACTATATAAACCTCAATAAAACACCCGATGCATGTAAATTCATTCTTAGCGACTATAACTCTATAACGTTCTTAAGCAATATTCTGAAAAACAACATGAAAACATAGCAAGGCAAATAAGAATCTAGTAATTGCAAACACATAAAACAGCAATTTCTAAAACAATAAAGGAAACACAATAATGAAAATCTAGAAAATTTTTGGCCTTCTGAAAAACTGTGCGACTGTAGACCTAGTGCAACACTATTGCAAGACACAAGTGAACAAAATTGTCAGCGGGTCCCTTCACCTTGCTCCAAAATGATCCTAGAGCAAAGTAAAAGGGCCGTGGGGCAACCTGTGTGCAAAGCAAATGCCTAAGGCACACACGTCGCCCCCGCCAACGCCACCTCTCTCCGCCCCAGTATGTTCACTACCTGCAATACTGTCTACTGCACCCAATTCCACACCGCATCAATTTCAGATGACCACCGCAACAACATAAAGCACTATATAAACCTCAATAAAACACCCGATGCATGTAAATTCATTCTTAGCGACTATAACTCTATAACGTTCTTAAGCAATATTCTGAAAAACAACATGAAAACATAGCAAGGCAAATAAGAATCTAGTAATTGCAAACACATAAAACAGCAATTTCTAAAACAATAAAGGAAACACAATAATGAAAATCTAGAAAATTTTTGGCCTTCTGAAAAACTGTGCGACTGTAGACCTAGTGCAACACTATTGCAAGACACAAGTGAACAAAATTGTCAGCGGGTCCCTTCACCTTGCTCCAAAATGATCCTAGAGCAAAGTAAAAGGGCCGTGGGGCAACCTGTGTGCAAAGCAAATGCCTAAGGCACACACGTCGCCCCCGCCAACGCCACCTCTCTCCGCCCCAGTATGTTCACTACCTGCAATACTGTCTACTGCACCCAATTCCACACCGCATCAATTTCAGATGACCACCGCAACAACATAAAGCACCATATAAACCTCAATAAAACACCCGATGCATGTAAATTCATTCTTAGCGACTATAACTCTATAACGTTCTTAAGCAATATTCTGAAAAACAACATGAAAACATAGCAAGGCAAATAAGAATCTAGTAATTGCAAACACATAAAACAGCAATTTCTAAAACAATAAAGGAAACACAATAATGAAAATCTAGAAAATTTTTGGCCTTCTGAAAAACTGTGCGACTGTAGACCTAGTGCAACACTATTGCAAGACACAAGTGAACAAAATTGTCAGCGGGTCCCTTCACCTTGCTCCAAAATGATCCTAGAGCAAAGTAAAAGGGCCGTGGGGCAACCTGTGTGCAAAGCAAATGCCTAAGGCACACACGTCGCCCCCGCCAACGCCACCTCTCTCCGCCCCAGTATGTTCACTACCTGCAATACTGTCTACTGCACCCAATTCCACACCGCATCAATTTCAGATGACCACCGCAACAACATAAAGCACTATATAAACCTCAATAAAACACCCGATGCATGTAAATTCATTCTTAGCGACTATAACTCTATAACGTTCTTAAGCAATATTCTGAAAAACAACATGAAAACATAGCAAGGCAAATAAGAATCTAGTAATTGCAAACACATAAAACAGCAATTTCTAAAACAATAAAGGAAACACAATAATGAAAATCTAGAAAATTTTTGGCCTTCTGAAAAACTGTGCGACTGTAGACCTAGTGCAACACTATTGCAAGACACAAGTGAACAAAATTGTCAGCGGGTCCCTTCACCTTGCTCCAAAATGATCCTAGAGCAAAGTAAAAGGGCCGTGGGGCAACCTGTGTGCAAAGCAAATGCCTAAGGCACACACGTCGCCCCCGCCAACGCCACCTCTCTCCGCCCCAGTATGTTCACTACCTGCAATACTGTCTACTGCACCCAATTCCACACCGCATCAATTTCAGATGACCACCGCAACAACATAAAGCACTATATAAACCTCAATAAAACACCCAATGCATGTAAATTCATTCTTAGCGACTATAACTCTATAACGTTCTTAAGCAATATTCTGAAAAACAACATGAAAACATAGCAAGGCAAATAAGAATCTAGTAATTGCAAACACATAAAACAGCAATTTCTAAAACAATAAAGGAAACACAATAATGAAAATCTAGAAAATTTTTGGCCTTCTGAAAAACTGTGCGACTGTAGACCTAGTGCAACACTATTGCAAGACACAAGTGAACAAAATTGTCAGCGGGTCCCTTCACCTTGCTCCAAAATGATCCTAGAGCAAAGTAAAAGGGCCGTGGGGCAACCTGTGTGCAAAGCAAATGCCTAAGGCACACACGTCGCCCCCGCCAACGCCACCTCTCTCCGCCCCAGTATGTTCACTACCTGCAATACTGTCTACTGCACCCAATTCCACACCGCATCAATTTCAGATGACCACCGCAACAACATAAAGCACTATATAAACCTCAATAAAACACCCGATGCATGTAAATTCATTCTTAGCGACTATAACTCTATAACGTTCTTAAGCAATATTCTGAAAAACAACATGAAAACATAGCAAGGCAAATAAGAATCTAGTAATTGCAAACACATAAAACAGCAATTTCTAAAACAATAAAGGAAACACAATAATGAAAATCTAGAAAATTTTTGGCCTTCTGAAAAACTGTGCGACTGTAGACCTAGTGCAACACTATTGCAAGACACAAGTGAACAAAATTGTCAGCGGGTCCCTTCACCTTGCTCCAAAATGATCCTAGAGCAAAGTAAAAGGGCCGTGGGGCAACCTGTGTGCAAAGCAAATGCCTAAGGCACACACGTCGCCCCCGCCAACGCCACCTCTCTCCGCCCCAGTATGTTCACTACCTGCAATACTGTCTACTGCACCCAATTCCACACCGCATCAATTTCAGATGACCACCGCAACAACATAAAGCACATATAAACCTCAATAAAACACCCGATGCATGTAAATTCATTCTTAGCGACTATAACTCTATAACGTTCTTAAGCAATATTCTGAAAAACAACATGAAAACATAGCAAGGCAAATAAGAATCTAGTAATTGCAAACACATAAAACAGCAATTTCTAAAACAATAAAGGAAACACAATAATGAAAATCTAGAAAATTTTTGGCCTTCTGAAAAACTGTGCGACTGTAGACCTAGTGCAACACTATTGCAAGACACAAGTGAACAAAATTGTCAGCGGGTCCCTTCACCTTGCTCCAAAATGATCCTAGAGCAAAGTAAAAGGGCCGTGGGGCAACCTGTGTGCAAAGCAAATGCCTAAGGCACACACGTCGCCCCCGCCAACGCCACCTCTCTCCGCCCCAGTATGTTCACTACCTGCAATACTGTCTACTGCACCCAATTCCACACCGCATCAATTTCAGATGACCACCGCAACAACATAAAGCACTATATAAACCTCAATAAAACACCCGATGCATGTAAATTCATTCTTAGCGACTATAACTCTATAACGTTCTTAAGCAATATTCTGAAAAACAACATGAAAACATAGCAAGGCAAATAAGAATCTAGTAATTGCAAACACATAAAACAGCAATTTCTAAAACAATAAAGGAAACACAATAATGAAAATCTAGAAATTTTTGGCCTTCTGAAAAACTGTGCGACTGTAGACCTAGTGCAACACTATTGCAAGACACAAGTGAACAAAATTGTCAGCGGGTCCCTTCACCTTGCTCCAAAATGATCCTAGAGCAAAGTAAAAGGGCCGTGGGGCAACCTGTGTGCAAAGCAAATGCCTAAGGCACACACGTCGCCCCCGCCAACGCCACCTCTCTCCGCCCCAGTATGTTCACTACCTGCAATACTGTCTACTGCACCCAATTCCACACCGCATCAATTTCAGATGACCACCGCAACAACATAAAGCACTATATAAACCTCAATAAAACACCCGATGCATGTAAATTCATTCTTAGCGACTATAACTCTATAACGTTCTTAAGCAATATTCTGAAAAACAACATGAAAACATAGCAAGGCAAATAAGAATCTAGTAATTGCAAACACATAAAACAGCAATTTCTAAAACAATAAAGGAAACACAATAATGAAAATCTAGAAAATTTTTGGCCTTCTGAAAAACTGTGCGACTGTAGACCTAGTGCAACACTATTGCAAGACACAAGTGAACAAAATTGTCAGCGGGTCCCTTCACCTTGCTCCAAAATGATCCTAGAGCAAAGTAAAAGGGCCGTGGGGCAACCTGTGTGCAAAGCAAATGCCTAAGGCACACACGTCGCCCCCGCCAACGCCACCTCTCTCCGCCCCAGTATGTTCACTACCTGCAATACTGTCTACTGCACCCAATTCCACACCGCATCAATTTCAGATGACCACCGCAACAACATAAAGCACTATATAAACCTCAATAAAACACCCGATGCATGTAAATTCATTCTTAGCGACTATAACTCTATAACGTTCTTAAGCAATATTCTGAAAAACAACATGAAAACATAGCAAGGCAAATAAGAATCTAGTAATTGCAAACACATAAAACAGCAATTTCTAAAACAATAAAGGAAACACAATAATGAAAATCTAGAAAATTTTTGGCCTTCTGAAAAACTGTGCGACTGTAGACCTAGTGCAACACTATTGCAAGACACAAGTGAACAAAATTGTCAGCGGGTCCCTTCACCTTGCTCCAAAATGATCCTAGAGCAAAGTAAAAGGGCCGTGGGGCAACCTGTGTGCAAAGCAAATGCCTAAGGCACACACGTCGCCCCCGCCAACGCCACCTCTCTCCGCCCCAGTATGTTCACTACCTGCAATACTGTCTACTGCACCCAATTCCACACCGCATCAATTTCAGATGACCACCGCAACAACATAAAGCACTATATAAACCTCAATAAAACACCCGATGCATGTAAATTCATTCTTAGCGACTATAACTCTATAACGTTCTTAAGCAATATTCTGAAAAACAACATGAAAACATAGCAAGGCAAATAAGAATCTAGTAATTGCAAACACATAAAACAGCAATTTCTAAAACAATAAAGGAAACACAATAATGAAAATCTAGAAAATTTTTGGCCTTCTGAAAAACTGTGCGACTGTAGACCTAGTGCAACACTATTGCAAGACACAAGTGAACAAAATTGTCAGCGGGTCCCTTCACCTTGCTCCAAAATGATCCTAGAGCAAAGTAAAAGGGCCGTGGGGCAACCTGTGTGCAAAGCAAATGCCTAAGGCACACACGTCGCCCCCGCCAACGCCACCTCTCTCCGCCCCAGTATGTTCACTACCTGCAATACTGTCTACTGCACCCAATTCCACACCGCATCAATTTCAGATGACCACCGCAACAACATAAAGCACTATATAAACCTCAATAAAACACCCGATGCATGTAAATTCATTCTTAGCGACTATAACTCTATAACGTTCTTAAGCAATATTCTGAAAAACGACATGAAAACATAGCAAGGCAAATAAGAATCTAGTAATTGCAAACACATAAAACAGCAATTTCTAAAACAATAAAGGAAACACAATAATGAAAATCTAGAAAATTTTTGGCCTTCTGAAAAACTGTGCGACTGTAGACCTAGTGCAACACTATTGCAAGACACAAGTGAACAAAATTGTCAGCGGGTCCCTTCACCTTGCTCCAAAATGATCCTAGAGCAAAGTAAAAGGGCCGTGGGGCAACCTGTGTGCAAAGCAAATGCCTAAGGCACACACGTCGCCCCCGCCAACGCCACCTCTCTCCGCCCCAGTATGTTCACTACCTGCAATACTGTCTACTGCACCCAATTCCACACCGCATCAATTTCAGATGACCACCGCAACAACATAAAGCACTATAAACCTCAATAAAACACCCGATGCATGTAAATTCATTCTTAGCGACTATAACTCTATAACGTTCTTAAGCAATATTCTGAAAAACGACATGAAAACATAGCAAGGCAAATAAGAATCTAGTAATTGCAAACACATAAAACAGCAATTTCTAAAACAATAAAGGAAACACAATAATGAAAATCTAGAAAATTTTTGGCCTTCTGAAAAACTGTGCGACTGTAGACCTAGTGCAACACTATTGCAAGACACAAGTGAACAAAATTGTCAGCGGGTCCCTTCACCTTGCTCCAAAATGATCCTAGAGCAAAGTAAAAGGGCCGTGGGGCAACCTGTGTGCAAAGCAAATGCCTAAGGCACACACGTCGCCCCCGCCAACGCCACCTCTCTCCGCCCCAGTATGTTCACTACCTGCAATACTGTCTACTGCACCCAATTCCACACCGCATCAATTTCAGATGACCACCGCAACAACATAAAGCACTATATAAACCTCAATAAAACACCCAATGCATGTAAATTCATTCTTAGCGACTATAACTCTATAACGTTCTTAAGCAATATTCTGAAAAACGACATGAAAACATAGCAAGGCAAATAAGAATCTAGTAATTGCAAACACATAAAACAGCAATTTCTAAAACAATAAAGGAAACACAATAATGAAAATCTAGAAAATTTTTGGCCTTCTGAAAAACTGTGCGACTGTAGACCTAGTGCAACACTATTGCAAGACACAAGTGAACAAAATTGTCAGCGGGTCCCTTCACCTTGCTCCAAAATGATCCTAGAGCAAAGTAAAAGGGCCGTGGGGCAACCTGTGTGCAAAGCAAATGCCTAAGGCACACACGTCGCCCCCGCCAACGCCACCTCTCTCCGCCCCAGTATGTTCACTACCTGCAATACTGTCTACTGCACCCAATTCCACACCGCATCAATTTCAGATGACCACCGCAACAACATAAAGCACTATAAACCTCAATAAAACACCCATGCATGTAAATTCATTCTTAGCGACTATAACTCTATAACGTTCTTAAGCAATATTCTGAAAAACGACATGAAAACATAGCAAGGCAAATAAGAATCTAGTAATTGCAAACACATAAAACAGCAATTTCTAAAACAATAAAGGAAACACAATAATGAAAATCTAGAAAATTTTTGGCCTTCTGAAAAACTGTGCGACTGTAGACCTAGTGCAACACTATTGCAAGACACAAGTGAACAAAATTGTCAGCGGGTCCCTTCACCTTGCTCCAAAATGATCCTAGAGCAAAGTAAAAGGGCCGTGGGGCAACCTGTGTGCAAAGCAAATGCCTAAGGCACACACGTCGCCCCCGCCAACGCCACCTCTCTCCGCCCCAGTATGTTCACTACCTGCAATACTGTCTACTGCACCCAATTCCACACCGCATCAATTTCAGATGACCACCGCAACAACATAAAGCACTATAAACCTCAATAAAACACCCAATGCATGTAAATTCATTCTTAGCGACTATAACTCTATAACGTTCTTAAGCAATATTCTGAAAAACGACATGAAAACATAGCAAGGCAAATAAGAATCTAGTAATTGCAAACACATAAAACAGCAATTTCTAAAACAATAAAGGAAACACAATAATGAAAATCTAGAAAATTTTTGGCCTTCTGAAAAACTGTGCGACTGTAGACCTAGTGCAACACTATTGCAAGACACAAGTGAACAAAATTGTCAGCGGGTCCCTTCACCTTGCTCCAAAATGATCCTAGAGCAAAGTAAAAGGGCCGTGGGGCAACCTGTGTGCAAAGCAAATGCCTAAGGCACACACGTCGCCCCCGCCAACGCCACCTCTCTCCGCCCCAGTATGTTCACTACCTGCAATACTGTCTACTGCACCCAATTCCACACCGCATCAATTTCAGATGACCACCGCAACAACATAAAGCACTATAAACCTCAATAAAACACCCAATGCATGTAAATTCATTCTTAGCGACTATAACTCTATAACGTTCTTAAGCAATATTCTGAAAAACGACATGAAAACATAGCAAGGCAAATAAGAATCTAGTAATTGCAAACACATAAAACAGCAATTTCTAAAACAATAAAGGAAACACAATAATGAAAATCTAGAAAATTTTTGGCCTTCTGAAAAACTGTGCGACTGTAGACCTAGTGCAACACTATTGCAAGACACAAGTGAACAAAATTGTCAGCGGGTCCCTTCACCTTGCTCCAAAATGATCCTAGAGCAAAGTAAAAGGGCCGTGGGGCAACCTGTGTGCAAAGCAAATGCCTAAGGCACACACGTCGCCCCCGCCAACGCCACCTCTCTCCGCCCCAGTATGTTCACTACCTGCAATACTGTCTACTGCACCCAATTCCACACCGCATCAATTTCAGATGACCACCGCAACAACATAAAGCACTATAAACCTCAATAAAACACCCAATGCATGTAAATTCATTCTTAGCGACTATAACTCTATAACGTTCTTAAGCAATATTCTGAAAAACGACATGAAAACATAGCAAGGCAAATAAGAATCTAGTAATTGCAAACACATAAAACAGCAATTTCTAAAACAATAAAGGAAACACAATAATGAAAATCTAGAAAATTTTTGGCCTTCTGAAAAACTGTGCGACTGTAGACCTAGTGCAACACTATTGCAAGACACAAGTGAACAAAATTGTCAGCGGGTCCCTTCACCTTGCTCCAAAATGATCCTAGAGCAAAGTAAAAGGGCCGTGGGGCAACCTGTGTGCAAAGCAAATGCCTAAGGCACACACGTCGCCCCCGCCAACGCCACCTCTCTCCGCCCCAGTATGTTCACTACCTGCAATACTGTCTACTGCACCCAATTCCACACCGCATCAATTTCAGATGACCACCGCAACAACATAAAGCACTATAAACCTCAATAAAACACCCGATGCATGTAAATTCATTCTTAGCGACTATAACTCTATAACGTTCTTAAGCAATATTCTGAAAAACGACATGAAAACATAGCAAGGCAAATAAGAATCTAGTAATTGCAAACACATAAAACAGCAATTTCTAAAACAATAAAGGAAACACAATAATGAAAATCTAGAAAATTTTTGGCCTTCTGAAAACTGTGCGACTGTAGACCTAGTGCAACACTATTGCAAGACACAAGTGAACAAAATTGTCAGCGGGTCCCTTCACCTTGCTCCAAAATGATCCTAGAGCAAAGTAAAAGGGCCGTGGGGCAACCTGTGTGCAAAGCAAATGCCTAAGGCACACACGTCGCCCCCGCCAACGCCACCTCTCTCCGCCCCAGTATGTTCACTACCTGCAATACTGTCTACTGCACCCAATTCCACACCGCATCAATTTCAGATGACCACCGCAACAACATAAAGCACATATAAACCTCAATAAAACACCCGATGCATGTAAATTCATTCTTAGCGACTATAACTCTATAACGTTCTTAAGCAATATTCTGAAAAACGACATGAAAACATAGCAAGGCAAATAAGAATCTAGTAATTGCAAACACATAAAACAGCAATTTCTAAAACAATAAAGGAAACACAATAATGAAAATCTAGAAAATTTTTGGCCTTCTGAAAAACTGTGCGACTGTAGACCTAGTGCAACACTATTGCAAGACACAAGTGAACAAAATTGTCAGCGGGTCCCTTCACCTTGCTCCAAAATGATCCTAGAGCAAAGTAAAAGGGCCGTGGGGCAACCTGTGTGCAAAGCAAATGCCTAAGGCACACACGTCGCCCCCGCCAACGCCACCTCTCTCCGCCCCAGTATGTTCACTACCTGCAATACTGTCTACTGCACCCAATTCCACACCGCATCAATTTCAGATGACCACCGCAACAACATAAAGCACTATAAACCTCAATAAAACACCCAATGCATGTAAATTCATTCTTAGCGACTATAACTCTATAACGTTCTTAAGCAATATTCTGAAAAACGACATGAAAACATAGCAAGGCAAATAAGAATCTAGTAATTGCAAACACATAAAACAGCAATTTCTAAAACAATAAAGGAAACACAATAATGAAAATCTAGAAAATTTTTGGCCTTCTGAAAAACTGTGCGACTGTAGACCTAGTGCAACACTATTGCAAGACACAAGTGAACAAAATTGTCAGCGGGTCCCTTCACCTTGCTCCAAAATGATCCTAGAGCAAAGTAAAAGGGCCGTGGGGCAACCTGTGTGCAAAGCAAATGCCTAAGGCACACACGTCGCCCCCGCCAACGCCACCTCTCTCCGCCCCAGTATGTTCACTACCTGCAATACTGTCTACTGCACCCAATTCCACACCGCATCAATTTCAGATGACCACCGCAACAACATAAAGCACTATATAAACCTCAATAAAACACCCGATGCATGTAAATTCATTCTTAGCGACTATAACTCTATAACGTTCTTAAGCAATATTCTGAAAAACGACATGAAAACATAGCAAGGCAAATAAGAATCTAGTAATTGCAAACACATAAAACAGCAATTTCTAAAACAATAAAGGAAACACAATAATGAAAATCTAGAAAATTTTTGGCCTTCTGAAAAACTGTGCGACTGTAGACCTAGTGCAACACTATTGCAAGACACAAGTGAACAAAATTGTCAGCGGGTCCCTTCACCTTGCTCCAAAATGATCCTAGAGCAAAGTAAAAGGGCCGTGGGGCAACCTGTGTGCAAAGCAAATGCCTAAGGCACACACGTCGCCCCCGCCAACGCCACCTCTCTCCGCCCCAGTATGTTCACTACCTGCAATACTGTCTACTGCACCCAATTCCACACCGCATCAATTTCAGATGACCACCGCAACAACATAAAGCACTATAAACCTCAATAAAACACCCAATGCATGTAAATTCATTCTTAGCGACTATAACTCTATAACGTTCTTAAGCAATATTCTGAAAAACGACATGAAAACATAGCAAGGCAAATAAGAATCTAGTAATTGCAAACACATAAAACAGCAATTTCTAAAACAATAAAGGAAACACAATAATGAAAATCTAGAAAATTTTTGGCCTTCTGAAAAACTGTGCGACTGTAGACCTAGTGCAACACTATTGCAAGACACAAGTGAACAAAATTGTCAGCGGGTCCCTTCACCTTGCTCCAAAATGATCCTAGAGCAAAGTAAAAGGGCCGTGGGGCAACCTGTGTGCAAAGCAAATGCCTAAGGCACACACGTCGCCCCCGCCAACGCCACCTCTCTCCGCCCCAGTATGTTCACTACCTGCAATACTGTCTACTGCACCCAATTCCACACCGCATCAATTTCAGATGACCACCGCAACAACATAAAGCACTATAAACCTCAATAAAACACCCAATGCATGTAAATTCATTCTTAGCGACTATAACTCTATAACGTTCTTAAGCAATATTCTGAAAAACGACATGAAAACATAGCAAGGCAAATAAGAATCTAGTAATTGCAAACACATAAAACAGCAATTTCTAAAACAATAAAGGAAACACAATAATGAAAATCTAGAAAATTTTGGCCTTCTGAAAAACTGTGCGACTGTAGACCTAGTGCAACACTATTGCAAGACACAAGTGAACAAAATTGTCAGCGGGTCCCTTCACCTTGCTCCAAAATGATCCTAGAGCAAAGTAAAAGGGCCGTGGGGCAACCTGTGTGCAAAGCAAATGCCTAAGGCACACACGTCGCCCCCGCCAACGCCACCTCTCTCCGCCCCAGTATGTTCACTACCTGCAATACTGTCTACTGCACCCAATTCCACACCGCATCAATTTCAGATGACCACCGCAACAACATAAAGCACTATAAACCTCAATAAAACACCCAATGCATGTAAATTCATTCTTAGCGACTATAACTCTATAACGTTCTTAAGCAATATTCTGAAAAACGACATGAAAACATAGCAAGGCAAATAAGAATCTAGTAATTGCAAACACATAAAACAGCAATTTCTAAAACAATAAAGGAAACACAATAATGAAAATCTAGAAAATTTTTGGCCTTCTGAAAAACTGTGCGACTGTAGACCTAGTGCAACACTATTGCAAGACACAAGTGAACAAAATTGTCAGCGGGTCCCTTCACCTTGCTCCAAAATGATCCTAGAGCAAAGTAAAAGGGCCGTGGGGCAACCTGTGTGCAAAGCAAATGCCTAAGGCACACACGTCGCCCCCGCCAACGCCACCTCTCTCCGCCCCAGTATGTTCACTACCTGCAATACTGTCTACTGCACCCAATTCCACACCGCATCAATTTCAGATGACCACCGCAACAACATAAAGCACTATAAACCTCAATAAAACACCCAATGCATGTAAATTCATTCTTAGCGACTATAACTCTATAACGTTCTTAAGCAATATTCTGAAAAACGACATGAAAACATAGCAAGGCAAATAAGAATCTAGTAATTGCAAACACATAAAACAGCAATTTCTAAAACAATAAAGGAAACACAATAATGAAAATCTAGAAAATTTTTGGCCTTCTGAAAAACTGTGCGACTGTAGACCTAGTGCAACACTATTGCAAGACACAAGTGAACAAAATTGTCAGCGGGTCCCTTCACCTTGCTCCAAAATGATCCTAGAGCAAAGTAAAAGGGCCGTGGGGCAACCTGTGTGCAAAGCAAATGCCTAAGGCACACACGTCGCCCCCGCCAACGCCACCTCTCTCCGCCCCAGTATGTTCACTACCTGCAATACTGTCTACTGCACCCAATTCCACACCGCATCAATTTCAGATGACCACCGCAACAACATAAAGCACTATAAACCTCAATAAAACACCCAATGCATGTAAATTCATTCTTAGCGACTATAACTCTATAACGTTCTTAAGCAATATTCTGAAAAACGACATGAAAACATAGCAAGGCAAATAAGAATCTAGTAATTGCAAACACATAAAACAGCAATTTCTAAAACAATAAAGGAAACACAATAATGAAAATCTAGAAAATTTTTGGCCTTCTGAAAAACTGTGCGACTGTAGACCTAGTGCAACACTATTGCAAGACACAAGTGAACAAAATTGTCAGCGGGTCCCTTCACCTTGCTCCAAAATGATCCTAGAGCAAAGTAAAAGGGCCGTGGGGCAACCTGTGTGCAAAGCAAATGCCTAAGGCACACACGTCGCCCCCGCCAACGCCACCTCTCTCCGCCCCAGTATGTTCACTACCTGCAATACTGTCTACTGCACCCAATTCCACACCGCATCAATTTCAGATGACCACCGCAACAACATAAAGCACTATAAACCTCAATAAAACACCCAATGCATGTAAATTCATTCTTAGCGACTATAACTCTATAACGTTCTTAAGCAATATTCTGAAAAACGACATGAAAACATAGCAAGGCAAATAAGAATCTAGTAATTGCAAACACATAAAACAGCAATTTCTAAAACAATAAAGGAAACACAATAATGAAAATCTAGAAAATTTTTGGCCTTCTGAAAAACTGTGCGACTGTAGACCTAGTGCAACACTATTGCAAGACACAAGTGAACAAAATTGTCAGCGGGTCCCTTCACCTTGCTCCAAAATGATCCTAGAGCAAAGTAAAAGGGCCGTGGGGCAACCTGTGTGCAAAGCAAATGCCTAAGGCACACACGTCGCCCCCGCCAACGCCACCTCTCTCCGCCCCAGTATGTTCACTACCTGCAATACTGTCTACTGCACCCAATTCCACACCGCATCAATTTCAGATGACCACCGCAACAACATAAAGCACTATAAACCTCAATAAAACACCCAATGCATGTAAATTCATTCTTAGCGACTATAACTCTATAACGTTCTTAAGCAATATTCTGAAAAACGACATGAAAACATAGCAAGGCAAATAAGAATCTAGTAATTGCAAACACATAAAACAGCAATTTCTAAAACAATAAAGGAAACACAATAATGAAAATCTAGAAAATTTTTGGCCTTCTGAAAAACTGTGCGACTGTAGACCTAGTGCAACACTATTGCAAGACACAAGTGAACAAAATTGTCAGCGGGTCCCTTCACCTTGCTCCAAAATGATCCTAGAGCAAAGTAAAAGGGCCGTGGGGCAACCTGTGTGCAAAGCAAATGCCTAAGGCACACACGTCGCCCCCGCCAACGCCACCTCTCTCCGCCCCAGTATGTTCACTACCTGCAATACTGTCTACTGCACCCAATTCCACACCGCATCAATTTCAGATGACCACCGCAACAACATAAAGCACTATAAACCTCAATAAAACACCCAATGCATGTAAATTCATTCTTAGCGACTATAACTCTATAACGTTCTTAAGCAATATTCTGAAAAACGACATGAAAACATAGCAAGGCAAATAAGAATCTAGTAATTGCAAACACATAAAACAGCAATTTCTAAAACAATAAAGGAAACACAATAATGAAAATCTAGAAAATTTTTGGCCTTCTGAAAAACTGTGCGACTGTAGACCTAGTGCAACACTATTGCAAGACACAAGTGAACAAAATTGTCAGCGGGTCCCTTCACCTTGCTCCAAAATGATCCTAGAGCAAAGTAAAAGGGCCGTGGGGCAACCTGTGTGCAAAGCAAATGCCTAAGGCACACACGTCGCCCCCGCCAACGCCACCTCTCTCCGCCCCAGTATGTTCACTACCTGCAATACTGTCTACTGCACCCAATTCCACACCGCATCAATTTCAGATGACCACCGCAACAACATAAAGCACTATAAACCTCAATAAAACACCCAATGCATGTAAATTCATTCTTAGCGACTATAACTCTATAACGTTCTTAAGCAATATTCTGAAAAACGACATGAAAACATAGCAAGGCAAATAAGAATCTAGTAATTGCAAACACATAAAACAGCAATTTCTAAAACAATAAAGGAAACACAATAATGAAAATCTAGAAAATTTTTGGCCTTCTGAAAAACTGTGCGACTGTAGACCTAGTGCAACACTATTGCAAGACACAAGTGAACAAAATTGTCAGCGGGTCCCTTCACCTTGCTCCAAAATGATCCTAGAGCAAAGTAAAAGGGCCGTGGGGCAACCTGTGTGCAAAGCAAATGCCTAAGGCACACACGTCGCCCCCGCCAACGCCACCTCTCTCCGCCCCAGTATGTTCACTACCTGCAATACTGTCTACTGCACCCAATTCCACACCGCATCAATTTCAGATGACCACCGCAACAACATAAAGCACTATAAACCTCAATAAAACACCCAATGCATGTAAATTCATTCTTAGCGACTATAACTCTATAACGTTCTTAAGCAATATTCTGAAAAACGACATGAAAACATAGCAAGGCAAATAAGAATCTAGTAATTGCAAACACATAAAACAGCAATTTCTAAAACAATAAAGGAAACACAATAATGAAAATCTAGAAAATTTTTGGCCTTCTGAAAAACTGTGCGACTGTAGACCTAGTGCAACACTATTGCAAGACACAAGTGAACAAAATTGTCAGCGGGTCCCTTCACCTTGCTCCAAAATGATCCTAGAGCAAAGTAAAAGGGCCGTGGGGCAACCTGTGTGCAAAGCAAATGCCTAAGGCACACACGTCGCCCCCGCCAACGCCACCTCTCTCCGCCCCAGTATGTTCACTACCTGCAATACTGTCTACTGCACCCAATTCCACACCGCATCAATTTCAGATGACCACCGCAACAACATAAAGCACTATATAAACCTCAATAAAACACCCAATGCATGTAAATTCATTCTTAGCGACTATAACTCTATAACGTTCTTAAGCAATATTCTGAAAAACGACATGAAAACATAGCAAGGCAAATAAGAATCTAGTAATTGCAAACACATAAAACAGCAATTTCTAAAACAATAAAGGAAACACAATAATGAAAATCTAGAAAATTTTTGGCCTTCTGAAAAACTGTGCGACTGTAGACCTAGTGCAACACTATTGCAAGACACAAGTGAACAAAATTGTCAGCGGGTCCCTTCACCTTGCTCCAAAATGATCCTAGAGCAAAGTAAAAGGGCCGTGGGGCAACCTGTGTGCAAAGCAAATGCCTAAGGCACACACGTCGCCCCCGCCAACGCCACCTCTCTCCGCCCCAGTATGTTCACTACCTGCAATACTGTCTACTGCACCCAATTCCACACCGCATCAATTTCAGATGACCACCGCAACAACATAAAGCACTATAAACCTCAATAAAACACCCAATGCATGTAAATTCATTCTTAGCGACTATAACTCTATAACGTTCTTAAGCAATATTCTGAAAAACGACATGAAAACATAGCAAGGCAAATAAGAATCTAGTAATTGCAAACACATAAAACAGCAATTTCTAAAACAATAAAGGAAACACAATAATGAAAATCTAGAAAATTTTTGGCCTTCTGAAAAACTGTGCGACTGTAGACCTAGTGCAACACTATTGCAAGACACAAGTGAACAAAATTGTCAGCGGGTCCCTTCACCTTGCTCCAAAATGATCCTAGAGCAAAGTAAAAGGGCCGTGGGGCAACCTGTGTGCAAAGCAAATGCCTAAGGCACACACGTCGCCCCCGCCAACGCCACCTCTCTCCGCCCCAGTATGTTCACTACCTGCAATACTGTCTACTGCACCCAATTCCACACCGCATCAATTTCAGATGACCACCGCAACAACATAAAGCACTATAAACCTCAATAAAACACCCAATGCATGTAAATTCATTCTTAGCGACTATAACTCTATAACGTTCTTAAGCAATATTCTGAAAAACGACATGAAAACATAGCAAGGCAAATAAGAATCTAGTAATTGCAAACACATAAAACAGCAATTTCTAAAACAATAAAGGAAACACAATAATGAAAATCTAGAAAATTTTGGCCTTCTGAAAAACTGTGCGACTGTAGACCTAGTGCAACACTATTGCAAGACACAAGTGAACAAAATTGTCAGCGGGTCCCTTCACCTTGCTCCAAAATGATCCTAGAGCAAAGTAAAAGGGCCGTGGGGCAACCTGTGTGCAAAGCAAATGCCTAAGGCACACACGTCGCCCCCGCCAACGCCACCTCTCTCCGCCCCAGTATGTTCACTACCTGCAATACTGTCTACTGCACCCAATTCCACACCGCATCAATTTCAGATGACCACCGCAACAACATAAAGCACTATAAACCTCAATAAAACACCCAATGCATGTAAATTCATTCTTAGCGACTATAACTCTATAACGTTCTTAAGCAATATTCTGAAAAACGACATGAAAACATAGCAAGGCAAATAAGAATCTAGTAATTGCAAACACATAAAACAGCAATTTCTAAAACAATAAAGGAAACACAATAATGAAAAGCTAGAAAATTTTTGGCCTTCTGAAAAACTGTGCGACTGTAGACCTAGTGCAACACTATTGCAAGACACAAGTGAACAAAATTGTCAGCGGGTCCCTTCACCTTGCTCCAAAATGATCCTAGAGCAAAGTAAAAGGGCCGTGGGGCAACCTGTGTGCAAAGCAAATGCCTAAGGCACACACGTCGCCCCCGCCAACGCCACCTCTCTCCGCCCCAGTATGTTCACTACCTGCAATACTGTCTACTGCACCCAATTCCACACCGCATCAATTTCAGATGACCACCGCAACAACATAAAGCACTATAAACCTCAATAAAACACCCAATGCATGTAAATTCATTCTTAGCGACTATAACTCTATAACGTTCTTAAGCAATATTCTGAAAAACGACATGAAAACATAGCAAGGCAAATAAGAATCTAGTAATTGCAAACACATAAAACAGCAATTTCTAAAACAATAAAGGAAACACAATAATGAAAATCTAGAAAATTTTTGGCCTTCTGAAAAACTGTGCGACTGTAGACCTAGTGCAACACTATTGCAAGACACAAGTGAACAAAATTGTCAGCGGGTCCCTTCACCTTGCTCCAAAATGATCCTAGAGCAAAGTAAAAGGGCCGTGGGGCAACCTGTGTGCAAAGCAAATGCCTAAGGCACACACGTCGCCCCCGCCAACGCCACCTCTCTCCGCCCCAGTATGTTCACTACCTGCAATACTGTCTACTGCACCCAATTCCACACCGCATCAATTTCAGATGACCACTGCAACAACATAAAGCACTATAAACCTCAATAAAACACCCAATGCATGTAAATTCATTCTTAGCGACTATAACTCTATAACGTTCTTAAGCAATATTCTGAAAAACGACATGAAAACATAGCAAGGCAAATAAGAATCTAGTAATTGCAAACACATAAAACAGCAATTTCTAAAACAATAAAGGAAACACAATAATGAAAAGCTAGAAAATTTTTGGCCTTCTGAAAAACTGTGCGAATGTAGACCTAGTGCAACACTATTGCAAGACACAAGTGAACAAAATTGTCAGCGGGTCCCTTCACCTTGCTCCAAAATGATCCTAGAGCAAAGTAAAAGGGCCGTGGGGCAACCTGTGTGCAAAGCAAATGCCTAAGGCACACACGTCGCCCCCGCCAACGCCACCTCTCTCCGCCCCAGTATGTTCACTACCTGCAATACTGTCTACTGCACCCAATTCCACACCGCATCAATTTCAGATGACCACCGCAACAACATAAAGCACTATAAACCTCAATAAAACACCCAATGCATGTAAATTCATTCTTAGCGACTATAACTCTATAACGTTCTTAAGCAATATTCTGAAAAACGACATGAAAACATAGCAAGGCAAATAAGAATCTAGTAATTGCAAACACATAAAACAGCAATTTCTAAAACAATAAAGGAAACACAATAATGAAAATCTAGAAAATTTTTGGCCTTCTGAAAAACTGTGCGACTGTAGACCTAGTGCAACACTATTGCAAGACACAAGTGAACAAAATTGTCAGCGGGTCCCTTCACCTTGCTCCAAAATGATCCTAGAGCAAAGTAAAAGGGCCGTGGGGCAACCTGTGTGCAAAGCAAATGCCTAAGGCACACACGTCGCCCCCGCCAACGCCACCTCTCTCCGCCCCAGTATGTTCACTACCTGCAATACTGTCTACTGCACCCAATTCCACACCGCATCAATTTCAGATGACCACCGCAACAACATAAAGCACTATAAACCTCAATAAAACACCCAATGCATGTAAATTCATTCTTAGCGACTATAACTCTATAACGTTCTTAAGCAATATTCTGAAAAACGACATGAAAACATAGCAAGGCAAATAAGAATCTAGTAATTGCAAACACATAAAACAGCAATTTCTAAAACAATAAAGGAAACACAATAATGAAAATCTAGAAAATTTTTGGCCTTCTGAAAAACTGTGCGACTGTAGACCTAGTGCAACACTATTGCAAGACACAAGTGAACAAAATTGTCAGCGGGTCCCTTCACCTTGCTCCAAAATGATCCTAGAGCAAAGTAAAAGGGCCGTGGGGCAACCTGTGTGCAAAGCAAATGCCTAAGGCACACACGTCGCCCCCGCCAACGCCACCTCTCTCCGCCCCAGTATGTTCACTACCTGCAATACTGTCTACTGCACCCAATTCCACACCGCATCAATTTCAGATGACCACTGCAACAACATAAAGCACTATAAACCTCAATAAAACACCCAATGCATGTAAATTCATTCTTAGCGACTATAACTCTATAACGTTCTTAAGCAATATTCTGAAAAACGACATGAAAACATAGCAAGGCAAATAAGAATCTAGTAATTGCAAACACATAAAACAGCAATTTCTAAAACAATAAAGGAAACACAATAATGAAAAGCTAGAAAATTTTTGGCCTTCTGAAAAACTGTGCGACTGTAGACCTAGTGCAACACTATTGCAAGACACAAGTGAACAAAATTGTCAGCGGGTCCCTTCACCTTGCTCCAAAATGATCCTAGAGCAAAGTAAAAGGGCCGTGGGGCAACCTGTGTGCAAAGCAAATGCCTAAGGCACACACGTCGCCCCCGCCAACGCCACCTCTCTCCGCCCCAGTATGTTCACTACCTGCAATACTGTCTACTGCACCCAATTCCACACCGCATCAATTTCAGATGACCACCGCAACAACATAAAGCACTATAAACCTCAATAAAACACCCAATGCATGTAAATTCATTCTTAGCGACTATAACTCTATAACGTTCTTAAGCAATATTCTGAAAAACGACATGAAAACATAGCAAGGCAAATAAGAATCTAGTAATTGCAAACACATAAAACAGCAATTTCTAAAACAATAAAGGAAACACAATAATGAAAATCTAGAAAATTTTTGGCCTTCTGAAAAACTGTGCGACTGTAGACCTAGTGCAACACTATTGCAAGACACAAGTGAACAAAATTGTCAGCGGGTCCCTTCACCTTGCTCCAAAATGATCCTAGAGCAAAGTAAAAGGGCCGTGGGGCAACCTGTGTGCAAAGCAAATGCCTAAGGCACACACGTCGCCCCCGCCAACGCCACCTCTCTCCGCCCCAGTATGTTCACTACCTGCAATACTGTCTACTGCACCCAATTCCACACCGCATCAATTTCAGATGACCACCGCAACAACATAAAGCACTATAAACCTCAATAAAACACCCAATGCATGTAAATTCATTCTTAGCGACTATAACTCTATAACGTTCTTAAGCAATATTCTGAAAAACGACATGAAAACATAGCAAGGCAAATAAGAATCTAGTAATTGCAAACACATAAAACAGCAATTTCTAAAACAATAAAGGAAACACAATAATGAAAATCTAGAAAATTTTTGGCCTTCTGAAAAACTGTGCGACTGTAGACCTAGTGCAACACTATTGCAAGACACAAGTGAACAAAATTGTCAGCGGGTCCCTTCACCTTGCTCCAAAATGATCCTAGAGCAAAGTAAAAGGGCCGTGGGGCAACCTGTGTGCAAAGCAAATGCCTAAGGCACACACGTCGCCCCCGCCAACGCCACCTCTCTCCGCCCCAGTATGTTCACTACCTGCAATACTGTCTACTGCACCCAATTCCACACCGCATCAATTTCAGATGACCACCGCAACAACATAAAGCACTATAAACCTCAATAAAACACCCAATGCATGTAAATTCATTCTTAGCGACTATAACTCTATAACGTTCTTAAGCAATATTCTGAAAAACGACATGAAAACATAGCAAGGCAAATAAGAATCTAGTAATTGCAAACACATAAAACAGCAATTTCTAAAACAATAAAGGAAACACAATAATGAAAATCTAGAAAATTTTTGGCCTTCTGAAAAACTGTGCGACTGTAGACCTAGTGCAACACTATTGCAAGACACAAGTGAACAAAATTGTCAGCGGGTCCCTTCACCTTGCTCCAAAATGATCCTAGAGCAAAGTAAAAGGGCCGTGGGGCAACCTGTGTGCAAAGCAAATGCCTAAGGCACACACGTCGCCCCCGCCAACGCCACCTCTCTCCGCCCCAGTATGTTCACTACCTGCAATACTGTCTACTGCACCCAATTCCACACCGCATCAATTTCAGATGACCACTGCAACAACATAAAGCACTATAAACCTCAATAAAACACCCAATGCATGTAAATTCATTCTTAGCGACTATAACTCTATAACGTTCTTAAGCAATATTCTGAAAAACGACATGAAAACATAGCAAGGCAAATAAGAATCTAGTAATTGCAAACACATAAAACAGCAATTTCTAAAACAATAAAGGAAACACAATAATGAAAAGCTAGAAAATTTTTGGCCTTCTGAAAAACTGTGCGAATGTAGACCTAGTGCAACACTATTGCAAGACACAAGTGAACAAAATTGTCAGCGGGTCCCTTCACCTTGCTCCAAAATGATCCTAGAGCAAAGTAAAAGGGCCTTGGGGCAACCTGTGTGCAAAGCAAATGCCTAAGGCACACACGTCGCCCCCGCCAACGCCACCTCTCTCCGCCCCAGTATGTTCACTACCTGCAATACTGTCTACTGCACCCAATTCCACACCGCATCAATTTCAGATGACCACCGCAACAACATAAAGCACTATAAACCTCAATAAAACACCCAATGCATGTAAATTCATTCTTAGCGACTATAACTCTATAACGTTCTTAAGCAATATTCTGAAAAACGACATGAAAACATAGCAAGGCAAATAAGAATCTAGTAATTGCAAACACATAAAACAGCAATTTCTAAAACAATAAAGGAAACACAATAATGAAAATCTAGAAAATTTTTGGCCTTCTGAAAAACTGTGCGACTGTAGACCTAGTGCAACACTATTGCAAGACACAAGTGAACAAAATTGTCAGCGGGTCCCTTCACCTTGCTCCAAAATGATCCTAGAGCAAAGTAAAAGGGCCGTGGGGCAACCTGTGTGCAAAGCAAATGCCTAAGGCACACACGTCGCCCCCGCCAACGCCACCTCTCTCCGCCCCAGTATGTTCACTACCTGCAATACTGTCTACTGCACCCAATTCCACACCGCATCAATTTCAGATGACCACTGCAACAACATAAAGCACTATAAACCTCAATAAAACACCCAATGCATGTAAATTCATTCTTAGCGACTATAACTCTATAACGTTCTTAAGCAATATTCTGAAAAACGACATGAAAACATAGCAAGGCAAATAAGAATCTAGTAATTGCAAACACATAAAACAGCAATTTCTAAAACAATAAAGGAAACACAATAATGAAAAGCTAGAAAATTTTTGGCCTTCTGAAAAACTGTGCGAATGTAGACCTAGTGCAACACTATTGCAAGACACAAGTGAACAAAATTGTCAGCGGGTCCCTTCACCTTGCTCCAAAATGATCCTAGAGCAAAGTAAAAGGGCCGTGGGGCAACCTGTGTGCAAAGCAAATGCCTAAGGCACACACGTCGCCCCCGCCAACGCCACCTCTCTCCGCCCCAGTATGTTCACTACCTGCAATACTGTCTACTGCACCCAATTCCACACCGCATCAATTTCAGATGACCACCGCAACAACATAAAGCACTATAAACCTCAATAAAACACCCAATGCATGTAAATTCATTCTTAGCGACTATAACTCTATAACGTTCTTAAGCAATATTCTGAAAAACGACATGAAAACATAGCAAGGCAAATAAGAATCTAGTAATTGCAAACACATAAAACAGCAATTTCTAAAACAATAAAGGAAACACAATAATGAAAATCTAGAAAATTTTTGGCCTTCTGAAAAACTGTGCGACTGTAGACCTAGTGCAACACTATTGCAAGACACAAGTGAACAAAATTGTCAGCGGGTCCCTTCACCTTGCTCCAAAATGATCCTAGAGCAAAGTAAAAGGGCCGTGGGGCAACCTGTGTGCAAAGCAAATGCCTAAGGCACACACGTCGCCCCCGCCAACGCCACCTCTCTCCGCCCCAGTATGTTCACTACCTGCAATACTGTCTACTGCACCCAATTCCACACCGCATCAATTTCAGATGACCACTGCAACAACATAAAGCACTATAAACCTCAATAAAACACCCAATGCATGTAAATTCATTCTTAGCGACTATAACTCTATAACGTTCTTAAGCAATATTCTGAAAAACGACATGAAAACATAGCAAGGCAAATAAGAATCTAGTAATTGCAAACACATAAAACAGCAATTTCTAAAACAATAAAGGAAACACAATAATGAAAAGCTAGAAAATTTTTGGCCTTCTGAAAAACTGTGCGAATGTAGACCTAGTGCAACACTATTGCAAGACACAAGTGAACAAAATTGTCAGCGGGTCCCTTCACCTTGCTCCAAAATGATCCTAGAGCAAAGTAAAAGGGCCGTGGGGCAACCTGTGTGCAAAGCAAATGCCTAAGGCACACACGTCGCCCCCGCCAACGCCACCTCTCTCCGCCCCAGTATGTTCACTACCTGCAATACTGTCTACTGCACCCAATTCCACACCGCATCAATTTCAGATGACCACCGCAACAACATAAAGCACTATAAACCTCAATAAAACACCCAATGCATGTAAATTCATTCTTAGCGACTATAACTCTATAACGTTCTTAAGCAATATTCTGAAAAACGACATGAAAACATAGCAAGGCAAATAAGAATCTAGTAATTGCAAACACATAAAACAGCAATTTCTAAAACAATAAAGGAAACACAATAATGAAAAGCTAGAAAATTTTTGGCCTTCTGAAAAACTGTGCGAATGTAGACCTAGTGCAACACTATTGCAAGACACAAGTGAACAAAATTGTCAGCGGGTCCCTTCACCTTGCTCCAAAATGATCCTAGAGCAAAGTAAAAGGGCCGTGGGGCAACCTGTGTGCAAAGCAAATGCCTAAGGCACACACGTCGCCCCCGCCAACGCCACCTCTCTCCGCCCCAGTATGTTCACTACCTGCAATACTGTCTACTGCACCCAATTCCACACCGCATCAATTTCAGATGACCACCGCAACAACATAAAGCACTATAAACCTCAATAAAACACCCAATGCATGTAAATTCATTCTTAGCGACTATAACTCTATAACGTTCTTAAGCAATATTCTGAAAAACGACATGAAAACATAGCAAGGCAAATAAGAATCTAGTAATTGCAAACACATAAAACAGCAATTTCTAAAACAATAAAGGAAACACAATAATGAAAATCTAGAAAATTTTGGCCTTCTGAAAAACTGTGCGACTGTAGACCTAGTGCAACACTATTGCAAGACACAAGTGAACAAAATTGTCAGCGGGTCCCTTCACCTTGCTCCAAAATGATCCTAGAGCAAAGTAAAAGGGCCGTGGGGCAACCTGTGTGCAAAGCAAATGCCTAAGGCACACACGTCGCCCCCGCCAACGCCACCTCTCTCCGCCCCAGTATGTTCACTACCTGCAATACTGTCTACTGCACCCAATTCCACACCGCATCAATTTCAGATGACCACTGCAACAACATAAAGCACTATAAACCTCAATAAAACACCCAATGCATGTAAATTCATTCTTAGCGACTATAACTCTATAACGTTCTTAAGCAATATTCTGAAAAACGACATGAAAACATAGCAAGGCAAATAAGAATCTAGTAATTGCAAACACATAAAACAGCAATTTCTAAAACAATAAAGGAAACACAATAATGAAAAGCTAGAAAATTTTTGGCCTTCTGAAAAACTGTGCGAATGTAGACCTAGTGCAACACTATTGCAAGACACAAGTGAACAAAATTGTCAGCGGGTCCCTTCACCTTGCTCCAAAATGATCCTAGAGCAAAGTAAAAGGGCCGTGGGGCAACCTGTGTGCAAAGCAAATGCCTAAGGCACACACGTCGCCCCCGCCAACGCCACCTCTCTCCGCCCCAGTATGTTCACTACCTGCAATACTGTCTACTGCACCCAATTCCACACCGCATCAATTTCAGATGACCACCGCAACAACATAAAGCACTATAAACCTCAATAAAACACCCAATGCATGTAAATTCATTCTTAGCGACTATAACTCTATAACGTTCTTAAGCAATATTCTGAAAAACGACATGAAAACATAGCAAGGCAAATAAGAATCTAGTAATTGCAAACACATAAAACAGCAATTTCTAAAACAATAAAGGAAACACAATAATGAAAATCTAGAAAATTTTTGGCCTTCTGAAAAACTGTGCGACTGTAGACCTAGTGCAACACTATTGCAAGACACAAGTGAACAAAATTGTCAGCGGGTCCCTTCACCTTGCTCCAAAATGATCCTAGAGCAAAGTAAAAGGGCCGTGGGGCAACCTGTGTGCAAAGCAAATGCCTAAGGCACACACGTCGCCCCCGCCAACGCCACCTCTCTCCGCCCCAGTATGTTCACTACCTGCAATACTGTCTACTGCACCCAATTCCACACCGCATCAATTTCAGATGACCACCGCAACAACATAAAGCACTATAAACCTCAATAAAACACCCAATGCATGTAAATTCATTCTTAGCGACTATAACTCTATAACGTTCTTAAGCAATATTCTGAAAAACGACATGAAAACATAGCAAGGCAAATAAGAATCTAGTAATTGCAAACACATAAAACAGCAATTTCTAAAACAATAAAGGAAACACAATAATGAAAAGCTAGAAAATTTTTGGCCTTCTGAAAAACTGTGCGACTGTAGACCTAGTGCAACACTATTGCAAGACACAAGTGAACAAAATTGTCAGCGGGTCCCTTCACCTTGCTCCAAAATGATCCTAGAGCAAAGTAAAAGGGCCGTGGGGCAACCTGTGTGCAAAGCAAATGCCTAAGGCACACACGTCGCCCCCGCCAACGCCACCTCTCTCCGCCCCAGTATGTTCACTACCTGCAATACTGTCTACTGCACCCAATTCCACACCGCATCAATTTCAGATGACCACCGCAACAACATAAAGCACTATAAACCTCAATAAAACACCCAATGCATGTAAATTCATTCTTAGCGACTATAACTCTATAACGTTCTTAAGCAATATTCTGAAAAACGACATGAAAACATAGCAAGGCAAATAAGAATCTAGTAATTGCAAACACATAAAACAGCAATTTCTAAAACAATAAAGGAAACACAATAATGAAAAGCTAGAAAATTTTTGGCCTTCTGAAAAACTGTGCGAATGTAGACCTAGTGCAACACTATTGCAAGACACAAGTGAACAAAATTGTCAGCGGGTCCCTTCACCTTGCTCCAAAATGATCCTAGAGCAAAGTAAAAGGGCCGTGGGGCAACCTGTGTGCAAAGCAAATGCCTAAGGCACACACGTCGCCCCCGCCAACGCCACCTCTCTCCGCCCCAGTATGTTCACTACCTGCAATACTGTCTACTGCACCCAATTCCACACCGCATCAATTTCAGATGACCACTGCAACAACATAAAGCACTATAAACCTCAATAAAACACCCAATGCATGTAAATTCATTCTTAGCGACTATAACTCTATAACGTTCTTAAGCAATATTCTGAAAAACGACATGAAAACATAGCAAGGCAAATAAGAATCTAGTAATTGCAAACACATAAAACAGCAATTTCTAAAACAATAAAGGAAACACAATAATGAAAAGCTAGAAAATTTTTGGCCTTCTGAAAAACTGTGCGACTGTAGACCTAGTGCAACACTATTGCAAGACACAAGTGAACAAAATTGTCAGCGGGTCCCTTCACCTTGCTCCAAAATGATCCTAGAGCAAAGTAAAAGGGCCGTGGGGCAACCTGTGTGCAAAGCAAATGCCTAAGGCACACACGTCGCCCCCGCCAACGCCACCTCTCTCCGCCCCAGTATGTTCACTACCTGCAATACTGTCTACTGCACCCAATTCCACACCGCATCAATTTCAGATGACCACCGCAACAACATAAAGCACTATAAACCTCAATAAAACACCCAATGCATGTAAATTCATTCTTAGCGACTATAACTCTATAACGTTCTTAAGCAATATTCTGAAAAACGACATGAAAACATAGCAAGGCAAATAAGAATCTAGTAATTGCAAACACATAAAACAGCAATTTCTAAAACAATAAAGGAAACACAATAATGAAAAGCTAGAAAATTTTTGGCCTTCTGAAAAACTGTGCGAATGTAGACCTAGTGCAACACTATTGCAAGACACAAGTGAACAAAATTGTCAGCGGGTCCCTTCACCTTGCTCCAAAATGATCCTAGAGCAAAGTAAAAGGGCCGTGGGGCAACCTGTGTGCAAAGCAAATGCCTAAGGCACACACGTCGCCCCCGCCAACGCCACCTCTCTCCGCCCCAGTATGTTCACTACCTGCAATACTGTCTACTGCACCCAATTCCACACCGCATCAATTTCAGATGACCACCGCAACAACATAAAGCACTATAAACCTCAATAAAACACCCAATGCATGTAAATTCATTCTTAGCGACTATAACTCTATAACGTTCTTAAGCAATATTCTGAAAAACGACATGAAAACATAGCAAGGCAAATAAGAATCTAGTAATTGCAAACACATAAAACAGCAATTTCTAAAACAATAAAGGAAACACAATAATGAAAATCTAGAAAATTTTTGGCCTTCTGAAAAACTGTGCGACTGTAGACCTAGTGCAACACTATTGCAAGACACAAGTGAACAAAATTGTCAGCGGGTCCCTTCACCTTGCTCCAAAATGATCCTAGAGCAAAGTAAAAGGGCCGTGGGGCAACCTGTGTGCAAAGCAAATGCCTAAGGCACACACGTCGCCCCCGCCAACGCCACCTCTCTCCGCCCCAGTATGTTCACTACCTGCAATACTGTCTACTGCACCCAATTCCACACCGCATCAATTTCAGATGACCACCGCAACAACATAAAGCACTATAAACCTCAATAAAACACCCAATGCATGTAAATTCATTCTTAGCGACTATAACTCTATAACGTTCTTAAGCAATATTCTGAAAAACGACATGAAAACATAGCAAGGCAAATAAGAATCTAGTAATTGCAAACACATAAAACAGCAATTTCTAAAACAATAAAGGAAACACAATAATGAAAAGCTAGAAAATTTTTGGCCTTCTGAAAAACTGTGCGAATGTAGACCTAGTGCAACACTATTGCAAGACACAAGTGAACAAAATTGTCAGCGGGTCCCTTCACCTTGCTCCAAAATGATCCTAGAGCAAAGTAAAAGGGCCGTGGGGCAACCTGTGTGCAAAGCAAATGCCTAAGGCACACACGTCGCCCCCGCCAACGCCACCTCTCTCCGCCCCAGTATGTTCACTACCTGCAATACTGTCTACTGCACCCAATTCCACACCGCATCAATTTCAGATGACCACCGCAACAACATAAAGCACTATAAACCTCAATAAAACACCCAATGCATGTAAATTCATTCTTAGCGACTATAACTCTATAACGTTCTTAAGCAATATTCTGAAAAACGACATGAAAACATAGCAAGGCAAATAAGAATCTAGTAATTGCAAACACATAAAACAGCAATTTCTAAAACAATAAAGGAAACACAATAATGAAAATCTAGAAAATTTTTGGCCTTCTGAAAAACTGTGCGACTGTAGACCTAGTGCAACACTATTGCAAGACACAAGTGAACAAAATTGTCAGCGGGTCCCTTCACCTTGCTCCAAAATGATCCTAGAGCAAAGTAAAAGGGCCGTGGGGCAACCTGTGTGCAAAGCAAATGCCTAAGGCACACACGTCGCCCCCGCCAACGCCACCTCTCTCCGCCCCAGTATGTTCACTACCTGCAATACTGTCTACTGCACCCAATTCCACACCGCATCAATTTCAGATGACCACTGCAACAACATAAAGCACTATAAACCTCAATAAAACACCCAATGCATGTAAATTCATTCTTAGCGACTATAACTCTATAACGTTCTTAAGCAATATTCTGAAAAACGACATGAAAACATAGCAAGGCAAATAAGAATCTAGTAATTGCAAACACATAAAACAGCAATTTCTAAAACAATAAAGGAAACACAATAATGAAAAGCTAGAAAATTTTTGGCCTTCTGAAAAACTGTGCGAATGTAGACCTAGTGCAACACTATTGCAAGACACAAGTGAACAAAATTGTCAGCGGGTCCCTTCACCTTGCTCCAAAATGATCCTAGAGCAAAGTAAAAGGGCCGTGGGGCAACCTGTGTGCAAAGCAAATGCCTAAGGCACACACGTCGCCCCCGCCAACGCCACCTCTCTCCGCCCCAGTATGTTCACTACCTGCAATACTGTCTACTGCACCCAATTCCACACCGCATCAATTTCAGATGACCACCGCAACAACATAAAGCACTATAAACCTCAATAAAACACCCAATGCATGTAAATTCATTCTTAGCGACTATAACTCTATAACGTTCTTAAGCAATATTCTGAAAAACGACATGAAAACATAGCAAGGCAAATAAGAATCTAGTAATTGCAAACACATAAAACAGCAATTTCTAAAACAATAAAGGAAACACAATAATGAAAATCTAGAAAATTTTTGGCCTTCTGAAAAACTGTGCGACTGTAGACCTAGTGCAACACTATTGCAAGACACAAGTGAACAAAATTGTCAGCGGGTCCCTTCACCTTGCTCCAAAATGATCCTAGAGCAAAGTAAAAGGGCCGTGGGGCAACCTGTGTGCAAAGCAAATGCCTAAGGCACACACGTCGCCCCCGCCAACGCCACCTCTCTCCGCCCCAGTATGTTCACTACCTGCAATACTGTCTACTGCACCCAATTCCACACCGCATCAATTTCAGATGACCACTGCAACAACATAAAGCACTATAAACCTCAATAAAACACCCAATGCATGTAAATTCATTCTTAGCGACTATAACTCTATAACGTTCTTAAGCAATATTCTGAAAAACGACATGAAAACATAGCAAGGCAAATAAGAATCTAGTAATTGCAAACACATAAAACAGCAATTTCTAAAACAATAAAGGAAACACAATAATGAAAAGCTAGAAAATTTTTGGCCTTCTGAAAAACTGTGCGACTGTAGACCTAGTGCAACACTATTGCAAGACACAAGTGAACAAAATTGTCAGCGGGTCCCTTCACCTTGCTCCAAAATGATCCTAGAGCAAAGTAAAAGGGCCGTGGGGCAACCTGTGTGCAAAGCAAATGCCTAAGGCACACACGTCGCCCCCGCCAACGCCACCTCTCTCCGCCCCAGTATGTTCACTACCTGCAATACTGTCTACTGCACCCAATTCCACACCGCATCAATTTCAGATGACCACCGCAACAACATAAAGCACTATAAACCTCAATAAAACACCCAATGCATGTAAATTCATTCTTAGCGACTATAACTCTATAACGTTCTTAAGCAATATTCTGAAAAACGACATGAAAACATAGCAAGGCAAATAAGAATCTAGTAATTGCAAACACATAAAACAGCAATTTCTAAAACAATAAAGGAAACACAATAATGAAAAGCTAGAAAATTTTTGGCCTTCTGAAAAACTGTGCGAATGTAGACCTAGTGCAACACTATTGCAAGACACAAGTGAACAAAATTGTCAGCGGGTCCCTTCACCTTGCTCCAAAATGATCCTAGAGCAAAGTAAAAGGGCCGTGGGGCAACCTGTGTGCAAAGCAAATGCCTAAGGCACACACGTCGCCCCCGCCAACGCCACCTCTCTCCGCCCCAGTATGTTCACTACCTGCAATACTGTCTACTGCACCCAATTCCACACCGCATCAATTTCAGATGACCACCGCAACAACATAAAGCACTATAAACCTCAATAAAACACCCAATGCATGTAAATTCATTCTTAGCGACTATAACTCTATAACGTTCTTAAGCAATATTCTGAAAAACGACATGAAAACATAGCAAGGCAAATAAGAATCTAGTAATTGCAAACACATAAAACAGCAATTTCTAAAACAATAAAGGAAACACAATAATGAAAATCTAGAAAATTTTTGGCCTTCTGAAAAACTGTGCGACTGTAGACCTAGTGCAACACTATTGCAAGACACAAGTGAACAAAATTGTCAGCGGGTCCCTTCACCTTGCTCCAAAATGATCCTAGAGCAAAGTAAAAGGGCCGTGGGGCAACCTGTGTGCAAAGCAAATGCCTAAGGCACACACGTCGCCCCCGCCAACGCCACCTCTCTCCGCCCCAGTATGTTCACTACCTGCAATACTGTCTACTGCACCCAATTCCACACCGCATCAATTTCAGATGACCACCGCAACAACATAAAGCACTATAAACCTCAATAAAACACCCAATGCATGTAAATTCATTCTTAGCGACTATAACTCTATAACGTTCTTAAGCAATATTCTGAAAAACGACATGAAAACATAGCAAGGCAAATAAGAATCTAGTAATTGCAAACACATAAAACAGCAATTTCTAAAACAATAAAGGAAACACAATAATGAAAAGCTAGAAAATTTTTGGCCTTCTGAAAAACTGTGCGACTGTAGACCTAGTGCAACACTATTGCAAGACACAAGTGAACAAAATTGTCAGCGGGTCCCTTCACCTTGCTCCAAAATGATCCTAGAGCAAAGTAAAAGGGCCGTGGGGCAACCTGTGTGCAAAGCAAATGCCTAAGGCACACACGTCGCCCCCGCCAACGCCACCTCTCTCCGCCCCAGTATGTTCACTACCTGCAATACTGTCTACTGCACCCAATTCCACACCGCATCAATTTCAGATGACCACCGCAACAACATAAAGCACTATAAACCTCAATAAAACACCCAATGCATGTAAATTCATTCTTAGCGACTATAACTCTATAACGTTCTTAAGCAATATTCTGAAAAACGACATGAAAACATAGCAAGGCAAATAAGAATCTAGTAATTGCAAACACATAAAACAGCAATTTCTAAAACAATAAAGGAAACACAATAATGAAAAGCTAGAAAATTTTTGGCCTTCTGAAAAACTGTGCGAATGTAGACCTAGTGCAACACTATTGCAAGACACAAGTGAACAAAATTGTCAGCGGGTCCCTTCACCTTGCTCCAAAATGATCCTAGAGCAAAGTAAAAGGGCCGTGGGGCAACCTGTGTGCAAAGCAAATGCCTAAGGCACACACGTCGCCCCCGCCAACGCCACCTCTCTCCGCCCCAGTATGTTCACTACCTGCAATACTGTCTACTGCACCCAATTCCACACCGCATCAATTTCAGATGACCACTGCAACAACATAAAGCACTATAAACCTCAATAAAACACCCAATGCATGTAAATTCATTCTTAGCGACTATAACTCTATAACGTTCTTAAGCAATATTCTGAAAAACGACATGAAAACATAGCAAGGCAAATAAGAATCTAGTAATTGCAAACACATAAAACAGCAATTTCTAAAACAATAAAGGAAACACAATAATGAAAAGCTAGAAAATTTTTGGCCTTCTGAAAAACTGTGCGAATGTAGACCTAGTGCAACACTATTGCAAGACACAAGTGAACAAAATTGTCAGCGGGTCCCTTCACCTTGCTCCAAAATGATCCTAGAGTAAAGTAAAAGGGCCTTGGGGCAACCTGTGTGCAAAGCAAATGCCTAAGGCACACACGTCGCCCCCGCCAACGCCACCTCTCTCCGCCCCAGTATGTTCACTACCTGCAATACTGTCTACTGCACCCAATTCCACACCGCATCAATTTCAGATGACCACCGCAACAACATAAAGCACTATAAACCTCAATAAAACACCCAATGCATGTAAATTCATTCTTAGCGACTATAACTCTATAACGTTCTTAAGCAATATTCTGAAAAACGACATGAAAACATAGCAAGGCAAATAAGAATCTAGTAATTGCAAACACATAAAACAGCAATTTCTAAAACAATAAAGGAAACACAATAATGAAAATCTAGAGAATTTTTGGCCTTCTGAAAAACTGTGCGACTGTAGACATAGTGCAACACTATTGCAAGACACAAGTGAACAAAATTGTCAGCGGGTCCCTTCACCTTGCTCCAAAATGATCCTAGAGCAAAGTAAAAGGGCCGTGGGGCAACCTGTGTGCAAAGCAAATGCCTAAGGCACACACGTCGCCCCCGCCAACGCCACCTCTCTCCGCCCCAGTATGTTCACTACCTGCAATACTGTCTACTGCACCCAATTCCACACCGCATCAATTTCAGATGACCACTGCAACAACATAAAGCACTATAAACCTCAATAAAACACCCAATGCATGTAAATTCATTCTTAGCGACTATAACTCTATAACGTTCTTAAGCAATATTCTGAAAAACGACATGAAAACATAGCAAGGCAAATAAGAATCTAGTAATTGCAAACACATAAAACAGCAATTTCTAAAACAATAAAGGAAACACAATAATGAAAAGCTAGAAAATTTTTGGCCTTCTGAAAAACTGTGCGAATGTAGACCTAGTGCAACACTATTGCAAGACACAAGTGAACAAAATTGTCAGCGGGTCCCTTCACCTTGCTCCAAAATGATCCTAGAGCAAAGTAAAAGGGCCGTGGGGCAACCTGTGTGCAAAGCAAATGCCTAAGGCACACACGTCGCCCCCGCCAACGCCACCTCTCTCCGCCCCAGTATGTTCACTACCTGCAATACTGTCTACTGCACCCAATTCCACACCGCATCAATTTCAGATGACCACCGCAACAACATAAAGCACTATAAACCTCAATAAAACACCCAATGCATGTAAATTCATTCTTAGCGACTATAACTCTATAACGTTCTTAAGCAATATTCTGAAAAACGACATGAAAACATAGCAAGGCAAATAAGAATCTAGTAATTGCAAACACATAAAACAGCAATTTCTAAAACAATAAAGGAAACACAATAATGAAAATCTAGAAAATTTTTGGCCTTCTGAAAACTGTGCGACTGTAGACTAGTGCAACACTATTGCAAGACACAAGTGAACAAAATTGTCAGCGGGTCCCTTCACCTTGCTCCAAAATGATCCTAGAGCAAAGTAAAAGGGCCGTGGGGCAACCTGTGTGCAAAGCAAATGCCTAAGGCACACACGTCGCCCCCGCCAACGCCACCTCTCTCCGCCCCAGTATGTTCACTACCTGCAATACTGTCTACTGCACCCAATTCCACACCGCATCAATTTCAGATGACCACTGCAACAACATAAAGCACTATAAACCTCAATAAAACACCCAATGCATGTAAATTCATTCTTAGCGACTATAACTCTATAACGTTCTTAAGCAATATTCTGAAAAACGACATGAAAACATAGCAAGGCAAATAAGAATCTAGTAATTGCAAACACATAAAACAGCAATTTCTAAAACAATAAAGGAAACACAATAATGAAAAGCTAGAAAATTTTTGGCCTTCTGAAAAACTGTGCGAATGTAGACCTAGTGCAACACTATTGCAAGACACAAGTGAACAAAATTGTCAGCGGGTCCCTTCACCTTGCTCCAAAATGATCCTAGAGCAAAGTAAAAGGGCCGTGGGGCAACCTGTGTGCAAAGCAAATGCCTAAGGCACACACGTCGCCCCCGCCAACGCCACCTCTCTCCGCCCCAGTATGTTCACTACCTGCAATACTGTCTACTGCACCCAATTCCACACCGCATCAATTTCAGATGACCACCGCAACAACATAAAGCACTATAAACCTCAATAAAACACCCAATGCATGTAAATTCATTCTTAGCGACTATAACTCTATAACGTTCTTAAGCAATATTCTGAAAAACGACATGAAAACATAGCAAGGCAAATAAGAATCTAGTAATTGCAAACACATAAAACAGCAATTTCTAAAACAATAAAGGAAACACAATAATGAAAATCTAGAAAATTTTTGGCCTTCTGAAAAACTGTGCGACTGTAGACCTAGTGCAACACTATTGCAAGACACAAGTGAACAAAATTGTCAGCGGGTCCCTTCACCTTGCTCCAAAATGATCCTAGAGCAAAGTAAAAGGGCCGTGGGGCAACCTGTGTGCAAAGCAAATGCCTAAGGCACACACGTCGCCCCCGCCAACGCCACCTCTCTCCGCCCCAGTATGTTCACTACCTGCAATACTGTCTACTGCACCCAATTCCACACCGCATCAATTTCAGATGACCACTGCAACAACATAAAGCACTATAAACCTCAATAAAACACCCAATGCATGTAAATTCATTCTTAGCGACTATAACTCTATAACGTTCTTAAGCAATATTCTGAAAAACGACATGAAAACATAGCAAGGCAAATAAGAATCTAGTAATTGCAAACACATAAAACAGCAATTTCTAAAACAATAAAGGAAACACAATAATGAAAATCTAGAAAATTTTTGGCCTTCTGAAAAACTGTGCGACTGTAGACCTAGTGCAACACTATTGCAAGACACAAGTGAACAAAATTGTCAGCGGGTCCCTTCACCTTGCTCCAAAATGATCCTAGAGCAAAGTAAAAGGGCCGTGGGGCAACCTGTGTGCAAAGCAAATGCCTAAGGCACACACGTCGCCCCCGCCAACGCCACCTCTCTCCGCCCCAGTATGTTCACTACCTGCAATACTGTCTACTGCACCCAATTCCACACCGCATCAATTTCAGATGACCACTGCAACAACATAAAGCACTATAAACCTCAATAAAACACCCAATGCATGTAAATTCATTCTTAGCGACTATAACTCTATAACGTTCTTAAGCAATATTCTGAAAAACGACATGAAAACATAGCAAGGCAAATAAGAATCTAGTAATTGCAAACACATAAAACAGCAATTTCTAAAACAATAAAGGAAACACAATAATGAAAAGCTAGAAAATTTTTGGCCTTCTGAAAAACTGTGCGAATGTAGACCTAGTGCAACACTATTGCAAGACACAAGTGAACAAAATTGTCAGCGGGTCCCTTCACCTTGCTCCAAAATGATCCTAGAGTAAAGTAAAAGGGCCTTGGGGCAACCTGTGTGCAAAGCAAATGCCTAAGGCACACACGTCGCCCCCGCCAACGCCACCTCTCTCCGCCCCAGTATGTTCACTACCTGCAATACTGTCTACTGCACCCAATTCCACACCGCATCAATTTCAGATGACCACCGCAACAACATAAAGCACTATAAACCTCAATAAAACACCCAATGCATGTAAATTCATTCTTAGCGACTATAACTCTATAACGTTCTTAAGCAATATTCTGAAAAACGACATGAAAACATAGCAAGGCAAATAAGAATCTAGTAATTGCAAACACATAAAACAGCAATTTCTAAAACAATAAAGGAAACACAATAATGAAAATCTAGAAAATTTTTGGCCTTCTGAAAAACTGTGCGACTGTAGACCTAGTGCAACACTATTGCAAGACACAAGTGAACAAAATTGTCAGCGGGTCCCTTCACCTTGCTCCAAAATGATCCTAGAGCAAAGTAAAAGGGCCGTGGGGCAACCTGTGTGCAAAGCAAATGCCTAAGGCACACACGTCGCCCCCGCCAACGCCACCTCTCTCCGCCCCAGTATGTTCACTACCTGCAATACTGTCTACTGCACCCAATTCCACACCGCATCAATTTCAGATGACCACTGCAACAACATAAAGCACTATAAACCTCAATAAAACACCCAATGCATGTAAATTCATTCTTAGCGACTATAACTCTATAACGTTCTTAAGCAATATTCTGAAAAACGACATGAAAACATAGCAAGGCAAATAAGAATCTAGTAATTGCAAACACATAAAACAGCAATTTCTAAAACAATAAAGGAAACACAATAATGAAAAGCTAGAAAATTTTTGGCCTTCTGAAAAACTGTGCGATGTAGACCTAGTGCAACACTATTGCAAGACACAAGTGAACAAAATTGTCAGCGGGTCCCTTCACCTTGCTCCAAAATGATCCTAGAGTAAAGTAAAAGGGCCTGGGGCAACCTGTGTGCAAGCAAATGCCTAAGGCACACACGTCGCCCCCGCCAACGCCACCTCTCTCCTGCCCCAGTATGTTCACTACCTGCAATACTGTCTACTGCACCCAATTCCACACCGCATCAATTTCAGATGACCACCGCAACAACATAAAGCACTATATAAACCTCAATAAAACACCCAATGCATGTAAATTCATTCTTAGCGACTATAACTCTATAACGTTCTTAAGCAATATTCTGAAAAACGACATGAAAACATAGCAAGGCAAATAAGAATCTAGTAATTGCAAACACATAAAACAGCAATTTCTAAAACAATAAAGAAACACAATAATGAAAATCTAGAGAATTTTTGGCCTTCTGAAAAACTGTGCGACTGTAGACATAGTTGCCAACACTATTGCAAGACACAGTGAAACAAAATTGTCAGCGGGTCCCTTCACCTTGCTCCAAAATGATCCTAGAGCCAAAAGTAAAAGGGCCGTGGCGGAACCTGTGTGCAAAGCAAATGCCTAAGGCCACACACGTCGCCCCCGCCAACGCCACCTCTCTCCGACCCCAGTATGTTCACTACCCTGCAATCACTGCAT
Organism: Xenopus laevis; assembly: GCF_017654675.1. NCBI lineage: Eukaryota > Metazoa > Chordata > Amphibia > Anura > Pipidae > Xenopus > Xenopus laevis. The sequence goes on along the minus strand of NC_054374.1, from coordinate 70,008,645 downwards.
CTACTGCACATCTCTCCACACCGCATGTTAATTTCAGAATGACCATCGCAACAACATAAAGCACTATAAAACCTCAATAAAACACCCAATGCCATGTAAATTCATTCTTCACGCTGACCTATAACTCTATAACGTTCTTAAGCAACATTCTGGAAAAACCGACATGAAAAATAGCAAGGCATATATAAGAATCTAGTAATTGGCCAAACAATAAAACCAGCAATTTCTAAAACAATACAGGAAACACAATAATGAAAATCTAGGGAAATTTTCCGCCTTCTGAAAACTTTGGGTGCACTTGAGAACTAGCGCAACTACTATTGCAAGACTTAAGCTGAACAAAAATTGTCAGCGGTCCCTTCACCTTGCTCCCAAAATGTCCTGAGAGCAAAGTAAAAGGGCCGTTGGGGCAACTGTGTGCAAAGCAAATGCCTAAGGCACACACGTCGCCCCCGCCAACGCCACCTCTCTCCGCCCCAGTATGTTCACTACCTGCAATACTGTCTACTGCACCCAATTCCACACCGCATCAATTTCAGATGACCACCGCAACAACATAAAGCACTATAAACCTCAATAAAACACCCAATGCATGTAAATTCATTCTTAGCGACTATAACTCTATAACGTTCTTAAGCAATATTCTGAAAAACAACATGAAACATAGCAGGCAAATAAGAATCTAGTAATTGCAAACACAATAAAACAGCAATTTCTAAAACAATAAAGGAAACACAATAATGAAAATAAAATTAGAAAAAATTTTTGGCCTTCTGAAAAAACTGTGCGAACTGTAGACCTAGTGCAACACTATTGCAAGACACAAGTGAACAAAATTGTCAGCGGGTCCCTTCACCTTGCTCCAAAATGATCCTAGAGCAAAGTAAAAGGGCCTTGGGGGCAACCTGTGTGCAAAGCAAATGCCTAAGGCACACACGTCGCCCCCGCCAACGCCACCTCTCTCCGCCCCAGTATGTTCACTACCTGCAATACTGTCTACTGCACCAATTCCACACCGCATCAATTTCAGATGACCACCGCAACAACATAAAGCACTATAAACCTCAATAAAACACCCGATGCATGTAAATTCATTTCTTAGCGACTATAACTCTATAACGTTCTTAAGCAATATTCTGAAAAAACGACATGAAAACATAGCAAGGCAAATAAGAATCTAGTAATTGCAAACACATAAAACAGCAATTTCTAAAACAATAAAGGAAACACAATAATGAAAATCTAGAGAATTTTTGGCCTTCTGAAAAATGTGCGACTGTAGACCATAGTGCAACACTATTGCAAGACACAAGTGAACAAAATTGTCAGCGGGTCCCTTCACCTTGCTCCAAAATGATCCTTAGAGCAAAGTAAAAGGGCCGTGGGGCAACCTGTGTGCAAAGCAAATGCCTAAGGCACACACGTCGCCCCCGCCAACGCCACCTCTCTCCGCCCCAGTATGTTCACTACCTGCAATACTGTCTACTGCACCCAATTCCACACCGCATCAATTTCAGATGACCACCGCAACAACATAAAGCATAAAAACCTCAATAAAACACACCCAATGCATGTAAATTCATTCTTAGCGACTATAACTCTATAACGTTCTTAAGCAATATTTCTGAAAAACAACATGAAAACATAAGCAAGGCAAATAAGAATCTAGTAATTGCAAACACATAAAACAGCAATTTCTAAAACAATAAAGGAAACACAATAATGAAAAGCTAGAAAATTTTTGGCCTTCTGAAAAACTGTGCGAATGTAGGACCTAGTGCAACACTATGCAGACACAAAGTGAACAAAATTGTCAGCGGTCCCTTCACCTTGCTCCAAAATGATCCTAGAGGCAAAGTAAAAGGGCCTTGGGGCAACCTGTGTGCAAAGCAAATGCCTAAGGCACACACGTCGCCCCCGAATTTGTCGCACAACAAAATATTCATGAAACAAAAAAGTTCACAAATTATTCACAGTTTTGAGAATTTTTTTGCAAAACAGGACAAATTCAGTTATCAGTAGTGATTTTTACTTTGTCTAACCGTACTTTGATATCACCATAGAGGTTGTTGCCTTCCAAAGTGTTTTTTTTTTTTTACCATACTAACTTATTTGAAGAAATGCAAATTTGAAGTTTACAAATCCACTTGGTTTCTATAACCTAAAGAACAATTTAAAAACGCCCCTGAACCGGTCGTAGCAATATTTCCCACAAATACATTCATCCTAACCAATACACTTTCCTCTATTGCCACTTTTTCCCAATTATTAAAGCACAATTGCTAAAAATGACACATTCCACTTCAGGGAGGTTTAAGTCTTATAGCAAATTATCTAAGCCAGAGTGGACAGCAATACAAACTTTGGATTCTGACAAAAATCTTACCAGAAAGCTTTGTTAAGTTTTAAACTCTTCATTTTGGTATTTACACTGCTAGTTCAGAAAAAAAAAACTGTGTGTACTATTGTTTATACTGACTGGGTTTGAAGTAGGGTAGTCAAATAAATTTGTCCCTAGTTTTGTGTGTTTTATCCAATACTTGAAATTAACTTTTTTTCTAATCACTTTTAGGGTTATTAGGGTGTTACCTTTTTTGTGCAATTCAGATAAATGTGTCCCTTTTTTATATTTTGACAGTTATGTTCAGTTGTAGGTCTCCTTACCTGCACATCCGCACTCTTCAGCTTCCTCGATCACACTGACACAACTTAAATCAAAGGGCTTTTTGTATCCGGAGTGAGCATTATGACATCATTGGTCACATGATCCATTAAAGAGTAAGCCAGATGGATAATGAAGGTGTTATCTAACCAGGTTTGGTATTTATAATAATAGTAATAGTGAGCATTATGACATCAGTGGTCATGTGATCAATTCCAAAAAAAAAGACAGTTGGAAAATAATAAGGTTCTTGTGGCATATAAATATTATATATAAACTTACTAGCACAATACATAAATATATTAGACCACTAGGGTTAGTGGCGTAACTTGGGCTCAAAGTGCCCCCCGCAATACAATTTACTAGCAGCCAATATGTGACTTAAAGGAGAACTTTCTCGCTTGTCTTCTTTTCTCTAGGCATAGGCCTCCAAATGCGCACTAGAGTGAAAAGGCTGGCTTTTCCTTTCTAAGTTCAGCTGTTGCTCTGCTGAGCATGTGCTTGCCCAGACCTTGAAAAAAAGAAGATGGTGATAAGGATCTTTGCAGAAATACCCTGGGCTGGAACAATTTTTAACAAACAGGAGCATTGGCCTGGGTATTAGGCAAACAATTATAATTACATTGGGGCATGCATAATTGTAATTTAAACTTAAGTTTTCCGATAAAATCCATTTATTTAATTCCCCTCTTTAAAATAAAATGCTGAGCTGAACATTGTTTTTATAAGAAAGTGAAATTAAATGTAAGCATGTTTTCAGTAAAATGCTTCTTTGCATTCAATATTATGAGCTTCTCTAATGCAGGCATTGCAGTGTTGGCTTTTAAGTCACTACAGTTTCAACTACAAGAGACCCCGGCCTTTCTGGTTTTCAGAAAAAAGAGCAATGGTGATTACAGCTAACTCCAATCCCTTTCCCCATTTATATATGCAAGTAATTCCAATCAGTGGTTTACGTTACACTGACACCTTAATGCACAGGCTACCCTAGGCCGTAGGGGCCAGTGTGATCAGTGGCCAATTTCTATTTTCTTTTATTTTAATATCTATGCATACATAAAAATCCAGATTTTGCACCTGGGAAACTGACAATATGTCTAGCCCCATCTCAGATTACAAAATTAAATCTAAAAAATCAATTTGCACTTGGATAAGAAAAACACTGTTATACTTGTGGGTGGCAAAAGTTAGGCACCCCAAGTGATCCCATTTACTTACCTGACACCAGCGAGCACCATGGAGTGATCGTCTTCCGGCTTCTTCTTTCTTCTCGTGGCTCTCATGCTCAGTATAGCAAAAGCCAAACTTTAATGGAGATTTCAACCCTAAAGTTAAAAAATCCCGACCCCCCTACCCGACATAGACCCCCTCCCTCCTCCCCCATCCTAAGGTTACCGCGCCCGTGCAAATGCCTCTAATGTTTTATTTACCCCTCGGTGCAGATTCAGGCATCAGAGATCACGGGCGCCATCTTCTTCTCTTCAGAAATCTTCAGAATGAGACTGGCGTGTTGGCATTTGGTGCAATTTTCTGTTTCACGACAACTGCACATATGCCGAAACGCAAGAGAATTTCAAAAGCAGTTGAAGATGGCGCCTGTGAACTCCGATGCCTGAATCTATACCGAGGGTTAAAGAGATACTGACACCTTAAATTAAACTTTTTTTTACATCTATTATAATATTGGCTTTGCAAGCTACTTCTAACTTTGCCATAAAGTATTTTGCATGATGCTTTTTACATTACCTGTCTGATCCCCCATGTTCCTGTATGAGGGGGCTGCCATATTTGTGCAGCAGGAGTCCGTTAGCATTAGAAACTGTAACTAACAGGCTGAGATGGGACAGTCAGGTTGGCAAAGTCAGAGTGTCAGAGAGTCAGGCTTAGGAACTTCAACTAACAATCATATACAAAAACAAACCTCTCAGCAAAAAATGATCAACATGACCTATAGGTAACATTTAATATACATTCATATGCTAAAATTCATTTTTTAGTGTCAGTATCACTTTAAGTAAAAGGTTAGAGGCATTTTGCCCGGGGTAACACTTAGGCTGGGGGGAGGAGGGTCTATAATTTCAGAGTTTAATTCTCCTTTAACGGCTATTTCATTCTACTGCACATGCATCTGCCCCAGGAAATTTGAAGAAAGGAGAAGTGTAAGACTATAGCTCCATAGTGCTCGCTGGAATAATCCCAGGCCAGTGCAGATTTCTCCTGATAGGTACACCAGCCCAGGGTGTCCGGTATGTAAATGCAATCACTTGGGGGTGCCTAACTTTTGGCACCCAAGTAAAAATGACTTTCCTTCTCCTTTAAAGGATAAGTAAACCTTTAAAATAAATGAATGGAAAAATGATGAGGGCCCTATTCTAAGATATTTTGCAATGTACATTCATTATTTATTTTGCTTTCATTCCAATATATTAAGGGATACATGTACTGATAATATGAATTAATTTTGTAAAACAGCGCCATCTGCTGGTCAATTTCCGACCAGTCTGACAGCACCACCAAGTGGTCAAGCAAGTTGTCAGGAGAAAGAAAGAGGCTGATGTTCTTCTGCTTAGGAAAAAAATAAAAACCTTTCTCAAACCTTTCCTAAGCAGAAGAACTTCAGAGCAGCCTCTTTATTTCTCCTGACAACTTGCTTGACTACTTGGTGGTTCTGTCAGACTGGTTGGAAATTGACCAGGTGGTGCTGTTCTAACAAAATTCATTCATGTTAACAGTACATGTATCCCTTAATATCTAGAAATAAAAAGAAAATACATAATGAATGTACATTGCAAAAATATCTCAGAAACCTTTTATTTTAAAGGTTTACTTATCCTTTAAGTAAGTGTAAGGTTAGCTAGTGCGGTGGGACGGGCCTCTCCAGCGGAAGATTTATCCAGGCCTGAACAACAGCCTCCCAATAGTGGCCCTGTTGCAGACATTAATATGCTTATATCCCTAGCAGCAAGGGCTCTCCTGACCCAACGATGGTGTGTGCAAGTCGGCTCACCTGGATAAACCTGTGGGTCCGACAGTACAGTTGTAGATTTCTGTCAGCTGATCTCTGAGGCAGCACAAGACCATCAGAAAATGGTGGTTCAATGCAAGAGATGTAAAAGGTCATATTACTTAAATATATATATATCAGTATGACAAGATTCTTTAATTTACTGTGCTCAAGTAATTCATTTTGGGGTATAGTTTCCTTTAAAGTTTCTAATGTTAACAGACTCCTGCTGCACAAATATGGCAGCCCCCTCAACAGTAACATGGGGCATCAGACAGATAAGTAAAAGCATCCTGCAAATACTTTATGGCAAAGGTATAAGTACCTTTCAAATGCAATATTATGATAGATGTAAAAAGGAGTTTAATTTCTGGTGTCAGTATCTCTTAATGGATGGAATTGTGCAGATCATAGTGACTGCAGTGTTGTTAAAACCATATCCTACATAATATGAAGTTAGTTCCAAGGCTTTTACTTTGGGTACCATTCTGGTATGTATGTGAATTGTGATTCCTTTACACTCGAAATTGAATTGATGACCTTTTTTTGCAATTTCAGGTTTGTTAGACATTCATTTTCACTTTTTTTCATGTTGCGGAGGAATGTATAAATTACTGTTGCTCCAGCTCCTAACTCTACAGTGACTTACAGACCCCTAACTGGTACGAGGGACTGCCAGAAAACTGTATCTGTCTCATGGTGATGCCTTCTAAGCAATTTGGGAATTAGCATTTGCAAAAGACAGATGGCCATTATATGTGAAACTGGGACGTGCATTTATTAACATAAAGAAACAGAAGTCTGCTGGGCCAGATATTGTTTGAAAGATTATGATACCCTTCCCAGCTCCATTAATCTTTTCTATCCTTTCTGGGCTTAACATCTCTAACTGTAAGGCCTAAGGTCTGGTCCAAGAAGCTTCAGATACAGTTTTCTGTTATGTTTATCCAAACTGAATCAGGTGAGGCCATTGTTAAAGGAGATCTGGTATCTATTTGCTGGGTGTGGGCCATTTATTTTATGTTTTTACATCTATAATGAGCTATCTGCAGAAGTTTTTCCTGCTCAGCTAGAAGCATGTGAATACGTGAAGCTTCTTCCATTGGCAATTTTAAACGTTTTGTGTGGTATGTTGGTGTTATGTATCTCGTTCTGTATTACAGACCATTGTGGCCTTTACAACTAGAAGGAGCGATTATATTCTTAAAGTGCCTTTCTTCCGAAAACAGGTTCAGCAGACAACAGGGTTAAAGGGTTTAGTTCATCTTAAGTAACTTTGGAATATCAATTCTTCAGTTGTCTCGTTTTCCTTTCTCCGTTTGCCTCTTTCTAGGCTTGAAATTTAAAATAGCAATCTGGTTCTTGGGGGTCACTGACCCTGGCAGCTAAAATTCATTGTTTGTAAGGCTACAATGTATTAATATTGATTAATTTTTTTTACTTTATCTTCAAGACTCTTATTGAAATCAGTTCCTGGTTGCTAACGGTAAATTTGACCAGGACAGCCAAGTCATCTTCAAATTAAAGAGGCTGCAAATAAAAAAGTTAAATTCTTCAGAAACCTCAAAAATGGAAAAACCAACTGCAAATTATTTCAGCATATCACAGTCTACTTCATAGGAAAAGTTAAAGGAGAAATAAAAGTAGGTCCAAAAATCAAGCCAGATATCTGTTGGGTGAAGACCACACTGATGGTACCTTTAATGTTCCTGTCGCTGGTGTTTCTGGATAGCATCTCTGTAATCCAGGTGGCAGAATCTGCAAACTGTTACAATTTGATACATTCTCAGCAGCATCTGTGGAATATTAGAAAACTATTGTATCAGTTCTCACAGTTGCCTTTAATAAACTCAGGGATTCTGCTGAGCATCACCAAAAATAGAAATGGAGGCAACTAAAAATTTGGAACAGTTACAGAGTTGGTTACCCCTTCCCCTTGGGCTTAAAAATGAAGCATTACAATTGAATATTAGAAAACAGGTAAAAAAATAGAGAACAACTGAAAAAATCTTTATTTCTGACCACCTGAAAAGAAAAAAAAAAGTGTTTTGGAAGGCAAATAGCCCCTTTAAAACATATCTATGTCCAATAGATCATTAAAGGACCAGTAACATCAAAAAAATTTTTACAAAAATTTGTTACAATACAACGAAAAAAACCCATCAAGACAATAAAATTTAAAGTAGGCAAATCCTTTATTAAGATATAACTTACAGAAACTCCACTCCTGTCTTCTACAGAAACGGCGAAAGGGCGACCATCCATGCTGCTGTGCTTGATTGCTCTTCTCTGGCTCTTCACTGACAGCGTGTCGCTCTCCTCCAGCTCTTCAGAAGGCCGCAGCGGTTATTATGCCTGTCCCCACTGTAACATAGCAGACTGCCAGCATACAAGGGTAACCCAGAACCACCTGCCCCTGCATTATTTTAACCCTCCTGGCACCGAGAATATTCCTTCTGCCTGCTGCTGTGGGCTGCTGGGGAGACGCGCAATCAATGTCTGGATCAGTAAAGGGAGCCTGCCTTCCGAAGGTGAACCAGCTGGCCGGCATGTTTGTGAACGGCAGGGCCCTGACCAATGTTGTCCGGCTCTCCGAACATCCCCAAGGCGAACTGCTGCCTTCACGATGGCTCCAATCACCTAGCAGCGCCAAGACTCCCGCCTCTCGTTTCCCGATTCCTCCAGAGCGGAGGTTATACAATCCTCAGCCTTTTGCCCCGCTCGGGCTTCCTTATTATGTGCAAGGCTCTCCTTTTGGTGCTGGAATCACTCCGGTTTTGTTACTGATGTAACCGGAGGAATAGAGGAATTCCGGAAACGAGAGGCGGGAGCTGCGGAGTCTCAGCACAGGGAACTAGGCTGCTAGGTGATTGCCATCGGCAAAGGCAGCAGTTGGCCTTGGGGATGTGCGAGAGAGCCGGACAGCATTGGCAGGGCCTGCCATTCACAAACATGCCGGCCAGCTGGTTCACCTCGAAGGGCAGGCTCCCTTTACTGATCCATACATTGATTGCGCGTCTCCCCAGCAGCCCACAGCAGCAGGCAGAAGGAATATTCTCGGGTGCCAGGAGGGTAAAATAATGCAGGGTCAGGTGGTTCTGGGGTTACCCTGTATGCTGGCAGTCTGCTATGTTACAGTGGCACAGGCATCAATAACACCGCTGCGGCCTTCTGAAGACTGGAGGAGAAGATCGACACGCTGTCAGTGAAGAGCCAGAAGAAGAGCAATCAAGCACAGCAGCATGGATGGTCGGCCCTTTCGCCGTTTCTGTAGAAGACAGGAAGTGGAGTTTCTGTAAGTTATATCTTAATAAAGGATTTGCGTACTTTAAATTTAATTGGTCTTGATGGGTTTTTTTCGTTGTATTGTAACAAATGGTTTGTAAAATTTTTTTGATGTTACTGGTCTTTTAAGTTAAATAAAGACTAAGATCATACAACAAAAAATCAATTATCAAAAATCCAAAACTAGATAAAGGATATAACAATAACACAAAAATCTCTCTTTAATCTCGCTTAAAGTAGGAACAAATAGTCAATGAAATAATTTATTAATCACTAATGTAATTGACAATTGTCTTAAGAAACGTAATTATTAGCTGTATCACTTGTGGTATCCAATAATGTATATACCAACTGCCTTTCCTTTTCAACTTAATATACATTATAAGTAACTGCCTTCTTCCTTTATTTAGACCTGACAACAATATTAATTGCAGCTTGTTCTGCTATTGCAGCAGTTATTTCATTATTGGAGTAGCTGTTACTGTGTCAGAAAAAAAGTAAGTAGACGGCTATAACAATTAAAAATCAAAAAATGTCATTTGAAAACTATTGTCATTTATTATAGATATATCACCAAAACTTCCTGGCCTGGCCGCTGATTCCCCCCCCCTGCACATATCTAGCCAACAAAGGGGTATAAGGATGGGCCATCATTCCTATTAAAATGTGAATTTCAGCTCTTAAATGAGAACTAACAACAAAGAAAGTAAGCTAGAAATGTTGTTACATTATGTTTTGGGCTTCTTTACCAGCCCAAGGCAAACCACAGCCCTTTAGCAGTAAAGATCGGTGTCTCTGAATTATGCCCCAGTAGCTCCCCATCTTCTTTTCTGCTGATTCACTGCACATGCTCTATGCTGGATGTCACTTACTGAGCTTCGGGACCAACTCATAATATACAGTACACATAGAATATAAATGTCACAATATAAAGACCGATTAGTAATTAATACAGATAATTACTACATGGCAGCACAGAAACCAGTGCAACTAGTATGGAATTTAATAATTCAGCCTGTAGCATCAGCTTATATTACAATCCAAACCTCATTTTCTGCTAGATAATTTGCAACGACCCCTAAGCTTAGCTTCCTCAACAGCCTGCTCAGAGGCCCACTGAGCATGTGAGTGTCGCAGACACTTTCCAAGATGTGACCCCCTGTGGACCAAGTTTTGATGTCCTGGATCATTGTTGAAACTTTAGGCTGTGCATTAAGTGCGGTATATACAGTGCGGCATTTTTAGCCATATTCATTTTTAGGTTTAGTCTCCTTGTAAAACTACCAGAAGTGGCTTTTTCTACCCCTGTTAACCTAGTGGATGCTGCTACTTGAGGCAAGGAAATTCAACTTGCCCCATGGCAACAGTGTCCCTGAGCACTTACTACTACAATAATATAGCAAATGAAATGTGAAAACAAAAAGGTCAGGGGATGAGACAGGAGATATTGAAGACCCTACAATGTAAAGGTTATAAACATTCTTGCAAAAAGTGACTATGGTTATGCTATACACAGTCCTCAAAACAGCATAACAATGCACCTTCCTCAGGAGCCACTCCCCTCTGTTGTAAACTTCCTGTACCAGAGGATAGATTTATATAAGCGTGTTTTTGAAAAGCTAGTTTTTAAAATTACAGGTTCTTTCGCTAGCACCTTTTTCTACTCGTCAAGCTTTTATTTGATTATGTTTGATGGCCTGCACCAAAGTTAAAGTTGGGTTCTTGAAAGTCACGTGAAGAAGTTTGAACCAATGTTAAAAAATTTTAAAAAATGGTTGTTAATTTGAATTACATCCATTGAGACACAATAGAGTGTGTGACATGTGTCTGATTTCCTTGTGACTTTGTACTCAACAACCCCCTACAATTGCAGTTGAATCCAATTCTTTTTGCACAATGAACTAAACCCTGATATTCTACATTGAACAAGCTCAGTTAATGAATTAAAATGAGATGTAATACTTGTCAGTGAGCGGAATCAGTTTGTTTGCCTCTGCTTTTTGACCATAATTCATTTTATTTGTGACTAATGGAGAAAAAAGCGCCCAGTAGGGATATACAACTCTAAACCAAACATAGAAATTTCAAAGCGCCAACAGTTGCAGAGAAAAGGGAGGAAAAACAAAGAGTCCCATGTTTATCATGGTGATGAAACAATGGTCTATTGTCATTTGTTAAGAGACACTTCTGGTTTGGCCAGTCCAGAGCAAATGTGGATGTGTACCAGCCATTTCAAGGCCCTATGGGTGAACCTCCTCCTGTTCCACCACTTAACCCTTTAAGTGCCACAGAACGTAGAATCTACGTTCTGTGGGAAAAGTAACTTGAAATGCCACAGAACGTAGATTCTACGTTCTGCAGCACTTCCGTGTTCTGGAGCGGAGGAGCGGCTGTTAGAGCCGCTCGCTCCGTTCCGCATCGATCCCCTGCCCCTAGGCAACGAGCAGAGCAGGGGATCGAGTGGCCCCTGGGGCGCGATCGCCCAGGGGCCCAAAACAGCAGCAGGCACGTGTAACTTACGTGTCCTGCTGCTGCAGCCTACACGCCGCTGGATATCTCCGCCCCCACAGCACAGGCACACAGAGGACGTCGCAGATGTCTTCCTGAGGCCCTTCCAGATCGCCTGCAACAGTCTCCAGCGATTTTTTCAGGTTAGTGCAACAATTACACACACAAACACACCAACACACACTTATTACAGTAATACACACTTAGATTCACACTTACACACACTTACACATACATTTTTGGGGATTGGGGGGGTCACTTACACTCACTGCACTTACACACATGTGCACACGCACACACGCGCACATAACATGTAATTTACCATTTGTACACACGCACATGCACATACATGGCATTGTGGCTTTTTTTTTTTTTTCTTATCGCATCGTTTCTTTTTTTGGCTGAAAAAATGTTTATTGCCATTACGAATAGCGTATTCGCTAACCGTACTGTGCAATATCTTTTTTATGTTATTTCGGTGATTATATTGCAATTTGGGTATTTTGGTGCATTTTTAGCCATTTTATTGAATTTTTAGCCATTTTATTGCATTTTCAGCTCTGCGTATGTTGTGTTCACTTGTTTCTAGCCGTATAACCTGTTTGGCCCAGCTAAAATATTCAAACTGTGATTCTGACGGCCGATAACACTAGTCTGGAAAAAAAACATTGATTTTTGTGGTTTTATTGGATTTTTTTGCATTTCACTCTTTACTGCCTTATTTTGTTTTGCCTTGTAAATTTATTTACTATATATCCATTTGGGGGTCTCTGTGCGCCAACATAGTTGGTTATATCTATGCATATTGGGCATCAAAGTGTTCAGTAGACCCCTGGCGTTCATATTTAGGATGTTTTATGCTGATACGTTACGAAAATGTGGGGCATATAATGGGGTAAAATTCAAGCTTTGTGACGATTTTCAGAAATTTCATAAAAAACCGTTATGTTCAGCATTGCTTTGCAGTTTGGCAGTTTACAGTAGAAACATTTATTTACCCCATATTGTATTCGTCAGAATGTGTACTTTCTGAAATATATGGTTTTCTGGGGTCTCTGTACTGTTAGGGGGGGGGTCTAATGTCGCATAATACACACACCAGTGCTCAAATTGAAGCAGCCAGCGCGGTCAGCCGTGAAAATGTATATACACTATTGTCATTTGGGGGTCTCTGTGCGCCACAATAGTTTGGTATATCTATGCATATTGGGCATCAAAGTGTTCAGTAGACCCCTGGCGTTCATATTTAGGATGTTTATGCTGATAAGTTACGAAATGTGTGGCATATAATGGGGTAGAATTCAAGCTTTGTGACGATTTTCAGAAATTTGATAAAAACCGTTATGTTCAGCATTGCTTTGCAGTTTGGCAGTTTGCAGTAGAAACACTTATTTACCCATATTGGATTCGTCAGAATGTTACTTTCTGAAAATATATGGTTTTCTGGGTCTCTGTACTGTTAGGGGGGTCTAATGTTGCATAATACACACACCAGGTGCTTATATTGCAGCAGCCAGCGCGTCAGCCGTGAAAATGTATATACACTATTGTCATTTGGGGGTCTCTGTACGCCACATAGTTTGCTATATCTATGCATACTGGGCATCAAAGTGTTCAGTAGACCCCTGGCGTTCATATTTAGGATGTTTTATGCTGATACGTTACGAAATGTGGGGCATATAATGGGGTAGAATTCAAGCTTTGTGACGATTTTCAGAAATTTGATAAAAACCGTTATGTTCAGCATTGCTTTGCAGTTTGGCAGTTTGCAGTAGAAACACTTATTTACCCATATTGGATTCATCAGAATGTGTACTTTCTGAAAATATATGGTTTTCTGGGGTCTCTGTACTGTTAGGGGGGTCTAATGTTGCATAATACACACTCCAGGTGCTCATATTGCAGCAGCCAGAGCGTCAGCCGTGAAAATGTATATACACTATTGTCATTTGGGGGTATCTGTGCGCCACATAGTTTGGTATATCTATGCATATTGGCATCAAAGTGTTCAGTAGACCCCTGGCGTTCATATTTAGGATGTTTTATGCTGATAAGTTACGAAATGTTGGGGCATATAATGGGGTAAAATTCAAGCTTTGTGACGATTTTCAGAAATTTGATAAAAACCGTTACGTTCAGCATTGCTTTGCAGTTTGGCAGTTTGCAGTAGAAACACTTATTTACCCATATTGGATTCGTCAGAATGTGTACTTTCTGAAAATATATGGTTTTCTGGGGTCTCTGTTACTGTTAGGGGGTCTAATGTCGCATAATACACACTCCAGGTGCTCATATTGCAGCAGCCAGAGCGTCAGCCGTGAAAATGTATATACACTATTGTCATTTGGGGTCTCTGTGCGCCACATAGTTTGGTATATCTATGCATATTGGGCATCAAAGTGTTCAGTAGACCCCTGGCGTCATATTTAGGATGTTTTATGCTGATACGTTACGAAATGTGTGGCATATAATGGGGTAAAATTCAAGCTTTGTGACGATTTTCCGAAATTTGATAAAAACGTTATGTTCAGCATTGCTTTGCAGTTTGGCAGTTTGCAGTAGAAACACTTATTTACCCATATTGGATTCGTCAGAATGTGTTACTTTCTGAAAATATATGGTTTTCTGGGGTCTCTGTACTGTTAGGTGGGCTAATGTCGCATTAATACACACACCGGGTGGTTATATTACAGCAGCCAGCGCAGTCAGCCGTGAAAATGTCTATACATATTGTCATTTGGGGTCTCTGTGCGCCACATAGTTGGTATATCTATGCACATTGGGTATCAAACTGTTTAGTAGACCCATATGTTTATATTTAGGATGCTTTTGCGGGTAATGATACATGGACAATACGATGCTGGAAAGTTGAAGCTTTGAGGCAATTTCCAGATATTTCACCAAAACCGACAACTTTGGGAAAGGCCTTGCGACTCAGTAGTTTGGAGCAATAAGGCATGGGTACCCATTTTAGATTCTGTTAGAATGTTGTACTTTCCAAAAATGTATGGGTTTGGGGGTAAACATATATTTCTGTGTTTTTACCCCACAAAAATGCAGTCAATGTGTTGATTTTCATTAGCTGAAGTTACCCACGGGACTGTTTGTATGCGCTAACTTCATTTTTGGGGCCTCTAAATGCCAGATACTTTGGTAAACCTATGAACAATGGCCACCAAACTGTTCGGAGGAACCCTGGCAATCATATTTAGGGTGCTTTTCTTGGTGCATAACGATACATGGGTGATATGGTGCTGAGAAGTTGAAGCTTTGAGGAAATTTTCAGATATTTCACCAAAACCGACAATTGTGGAAAGCCTTGCGACTCAGTAGTTTGGAGCAGAAAGGCATGGGTACCCATTTAGATTCTGTAGAATGTGTACTTTCCAAAAATATATGGGTTTTGGGGGGTAAACATATATTTCTGTTTTTTACCCCACAAAAATGCAGTCAATTTGTTGATCTTTCATTAGCTGAAGTTACCCACGGGACTGTTTGTATGCGCTAACTTCATTTTGGGGCCTCTAAATGCCAGATACTTTGGTAAACTTATGAACAATGGCCACCAAAATGTTCAGAGGAACCCTGGCAATCATATTTAGGGTGCTTTTTCTTAGTACGTAATGACACATGGGTGATATGGTGCTGGGAAGTTGAAGCTTTGAGGCAATTTTCAGATATCTCACCAAAACCGACAATTGTGGGAAAAGCCTTGCGACTCAATAGTTTGGAGCAGAAAGGCATGGGTACCCATTTTAGATTCTGTAGAATGTGTACTTTCCAAAAATATATGGGTTTTGGGGGGTAAACATATATTTCTGTTTTTTACCCCACAAAAATGCAGTCAATTTGTTGATCTTTCATTAGCTGAAGTTACCCACGGGACTGTTTGTATGCGCTAACTTCATTTTGGGGCCTCTAAATGCCAGATACTTTGGTAAACTTATGAACAGTGACCACCAAAATGTTCAGAGGAACCCTGGCAATCATATTTAGGGTGCTTTTTCTTAGTACGTAATGATACATGGGCGATATGGTGCTGGGAAGTTGAAGCTTTGAGGAAATTTTCAGATATTTTACCAAAACCGACAATTGTGGGAAAGCCTTGCGGACTCAGTAGTTTGGAGCAGAAAGGCATGGGTACCCATTTTAGATTCAGTAGAATGTGTACTTTCCAAAAATATATGGGTTTGGGGGTAAACATATATTTCTGTGTTTTTACCCCACAAAAAATGCAGTCAATGTGTTGATTTCTCAGTAGCTGAAGTAAAGTCCTGAACAATTTGGATGTGCTAACTACATATTGGTGTCTCTAAATGCCAGATACTTTGGTAAACCTATGCATAATGGGTATCAAATTGTTCAGTGGACCCCTGGCAATCATATTTCAGGTGCTTTTTCTTGGTACCTAATATAGTTTGGGATATGCGGAGCAGCAAAATAAAACCTTTGAAATGATTTTTCAGAATTTTGAATTTTTTGTTGAAAAACCGCTATGTTCAGACAAGCTTTTATGTTTGGTAGTTGGGAGTAGAGAGACATAGTTACCCATTTTGTAATCGGCAGAATGTGTACTTTTCAAAAATGTATGGTTTTCTGGGGTAAACCTACGGTTTCAGGATTTTTTGCCTTGGAATCTAAAGCATGCCGTTTTTCTGCCTTAGTGCTTTCAAAATTCGGTAATATACTGCCGGGAGTTTTTGCTGTACAGAAATCCTAAATCTCCCTAAAACTATACATATCTGGTATTGGCACGTTCGAGAGACATAAGGCTTTCCAAATCAGTTGGATTTTCATCCGTAAAATGAAATATTTTTCTGGTATAAATTGATATACGATGAAAAATGGTAATTTTTCATTTTTTTTTGGTATTTAGCACTATAAATTTTTTTGCACAGGTGGAAATACATGAAAACTCAGGCAGATTTAGAAAGCTCAGTTTCTACCGAAAAAAACAATGTATAGTTTTCCTAGGTAAACTATAGGTTTCCCCTCAGAAAATGCCCCTAAAGTGAGAGAGCACAAAATGTTTCAAAAACGGCTGGCATTTCGCGTAACCAAAATGTGAAATTCTGCTGGCACTTATCGTATCAACAAAGATAAAGGTAATGAGGATCCACTTGCCTCTTCCAAGAGACTTGAATTTTACTCTTTTAATAAATCAGGGTTAAATGAACCTATAGGACACGAAGACACAAGTCTTGATATGGTAAATGGACAGAAAAATGGACCTGTGCCAATGGCATGATAGAGATACGATTAGTTATGGATGTCAGGGCTACAGGGGAGCAAACGAGCAGTATCTGCTTTAAAGGAGGTTCACTTGTAAACAGCATGATTTGTCAGCAATGTCAGTTCCTGTGAGCCACTATCAACACTACTGACCATTTGACAGTAAATAAAGATCAATAGAAAGTTAATTATAATGCAGTATAATAATTGTAATATTTTCAGTACGTTTCATGTTTTCCATATCATGCTTTAGTGAAAGCTTATGTGGCAGTTGTTGTTTGTTACAACTCTTCTTTGTGTCTTTTTTTTGTTTTGTTTTATTTACTTGCCACTGTTTTTTCTTAAAGGAACAGTAACACCAAAAAATTTAAATGAGTAGTGTTGCCCTGTATTGGTACAACTGATCTTTTTGCTTCAGAAACACTACTATATTTCATATAAACAAGCTGCTTGTGTAGCAATGACAGATATTGAAAAAAGGCTATATGGCACAGGTTAAATAGTGGATTACAGATATACATTGTGTTCTACAGAGCTTATCTGCTGTGTAACCTGAGCCTTTTCTCCTTTGAATGGCTGCCCCCATTGCTACACAGCAGCTTATTTATATAAACAAAAGTAGTGTTTCTGAAGCAAACACAGCAATATTATCAGTGCATGGTAACACTGCATTATATTTTTATTACTTTAAAACATAATTTTTTTTGATGTTACTGTTCCTTTAATTTAGCAGAACATCCAAGACTCAGCAACAAGTATGTGGTGTTAGGACTTTTATTTGTTATACAGGTATGGGACCTGTTATCCAGAATGCTCGGGACCTGGGGTCTTCCGGATAACGGATCTTTCCGTAATTTGGGTCTTCATGCCTTAAGTCTACTAGAAATTCATTTAAACATGAAATAAACCCAATAGGTTGGTTTTGCTTCCAATAAGGATTAAGTATATCTTAGTTGGGATCAAGTAGAAGCTACTGTTGTATTATTACAGAGAAAAAGGAAATCATTTTTAAAAATTTGGATTATTTGGATAAAATGTAGTCTTTGGGAGACAGCCATTCCGTAATTCGGAGCTTTCTGGATATCGGGTTTCCGGATAAGGGATCCTATACCTGTAGTTCTATAAATACTGTTTAACAGTAGGAAAAGGATTCTTTATTCCTTTGAAGCCCCAAAAAAATAGCTTGTTAATGTTTTTTAAATTGTTTATCCTGGAATAACTAGCAGGACATACATACTGTAAGAGGGGATTTCTTGTTTAAACATAGTTTGGAGCACTCATACAGGAGTAATCTAAATTAAAGCCTTGCAGGGTATCACTGAAGAAATGAGAGACTTTGCTTTTTGTGCCAAAATTTACCAAGTGAATTTGCACCAAAGCTAACGTGTTGTAACTAAATGTTACTGAGCTCCACAGCAAATTAATTTTTTTTATCCAGAGATTGTCCAGTTTTAGCAATATATTTTGAAATTGCACATTATTTGGGCATCATGGGGCCCCTATACCTCCTGGGCCCCCCAGCAGCCGCAGGGTCTGCTTCCTCTGTAGTAATACCCCTGGACTGTTCCTTATGTGAACAGAAGAGAAGGCTACTGCTCTCATAGGGGCTGATTTTCAGCTTGTGCATTTCAGCAGCCTGATTTCAGCCCCTCATGTGGCACTTGCTTAAGTGTTAAAGAATGAATGCCATTATTTTACAGCATTAAAATGACTGTATGGACATTTAGGGGCAGATTTATCAAGGGTCGAGTTGAAAATTCAAATTTCGAGTTTATTTTAGTGTAAGTCGACTAGGGAATAGTCCAAATTCGATTCGAGTTTAAAAAAAAACGACATTAGAATTTTGAAATTTATCAACTGCAGCACATCTGTGTTACATAGAGTCGACTTATGGCACCTGTTACATTCAGCGCCGGATTTAGTGGAAGGGTGGCCCCAGGCTGCATAGTCCTAGCACCCGCATACCCCCCTCCGGTGCGAGTGCACATGCCCAGCGGAGTTCACGGCAGCCGTCTTATTTTCATCGGTAATCTTCGGAATGAGACTTGCGTATCGGCAAATGCGCAGTTGGAGCAATTTTATGTTCCGCGACAACTGCACATGCGCCAAAACTCACTAAAATTGCCAAATAGTAAAGGCTAAGGTTAAAAATGTCCTGGGTGGATTTTCTGGCAGATTAAAAGGTACACACCCATATCTGAATTGTGGACACTGTAATTGTACCATTCCAGGGAGAAATATAACTCATCTTTTGAAAGGTTCCAAACGTTTAAAACGTGGGTGTTTTACTTGTGACAACTCTAATGCCATATGCCACATTAAATGCGGGTGTGGGTTAGCCTATGTAGGGCAGACAAGTAGACCCATAAAGATATGTCTGAATGAACATAAATCTACTATCCATAATTACCAAGCACCCAAGGAAGAAGATAGAATAAAAAGGCACCAGGGCCAGGAACAGTAACAGAAAAGACACTACTCTGGCTATTTATTTCTTTCAAAAGTCATAGGGTGCCTCAATTATGTTGGCATATACTGGAAAAAAATTGGAATAAAAACGGACAGGATAAGAAAAAAAACTTTAATACAATGTAAGTCTCTTTGGATTTGGGTTCTTCAAATCAAGGTCTCTGGTGGCCTAAATGAGGAGTTCAACTTGACATGTTATTTGTAACTGTATTGTGAATGTTTTGTACTAATTCCACTTACTTTTTTTACAGAGTTGAATATTGAATTGAATATACCAGCGACACATTCTCCACCTCCCAACTAGCAGGGTGAAAGCAGGTTTTTTACATGTATGATTTGGTAGCAGGATCATAGCCATTTATTACACTTCAACTGTTACTTCGCTATGTTGCTTGGATATTTTTGTTGTCATTTGAGGCTTACAAACTAATATGGACTTTGGACTCTTCATCAGTGAAGGAGCTCGTTATATACCCCCCTTTGCTAAAGGGTACCCCCTCCACTGATGAGAATAGATACTACACTTGATCTTGGCCAAAAGGCAGAGAAGCAATAGAAATCGGTACACCCAAAAGATCCAACCTAAGCACATGAAAATGAATGTGGTCTATACTGTCCATTGTAGTGAAGAGTGCTCAGATATATACATTGGGGAGACAAAACAACCATTCAGTAAGAGAATGGCCCAACATAGGACGGCAAACTCCCCAGGACAATACTCAGTAGTCGATCTATATCTAAAGTAAAAGGGACACTCCTTAGAGGACAAATTTTAGACCAAGATGGTTTGAAAGATATATGAAGGAGGGAGGCCATTTATGCCAAAGTGGAAAAACCATCCCTGAACAGAGGAAGAGGCCTGAGACAATGCTTGTCATCAACATACAATGTCGCTTTTACATCCTTACCCAGCGGTTTCATAACAATTCACGCTTCCAGTCATGTACATTGAAAAATTAACACCTGAACAACGTACCATTGTGACTGGATCACACTTTCACACATCTGTGAGTTTCAGCCAACACCATCTAAATAAAGTTCAATGGAAGCATTGTGATTGGATGTCTGTGACGTTACTACCCTTAAGGGTTTTTATTTCCCTACAACTTCAGAAACTCAGAAAGTCCAGTTGTTTTAGAGATTACTTTCCTGGAAAAGCATATTTTCTGTAGGGTTATTTAAAAATGTGGTGTGCAAAGTACATGTGTGCCATAACCCTTAAACTAACTGAAGTTCTGAAGAATCTCATTGTATAATATAGAGTTTATCTGTTATCTATTGTGTAACCTGTGCTTGAATGTCTGCCCCCATGGCTACACAGCAGCTTGATTATGTATAGTAGAGTTTCTGAAGCAAACACACAAATTTTACCAGCGCAGAGCAACAGTACATTATATTGTTATTCCTTTAAAACACTTTTTGGTGTTATTGTTCCTTTAATATTACTGAATACTGAACAGAATTTGTTTTGCTTGTCTAAGAGCAATGGGAAATTAAGCTCTTTAAAAACTCTTTTATTGTGTCTGTACCCCACAAAATAAATCCAGTGCTGCAACTAGGGATGCTCCGAATCCAGGATTCCATTCGGGATTTGGCCAGGATTCTGCCTTTTTCAGCAGGATTCGGCCGAATCTATAGTAGAGTTTCTGAAGCAAACTCTAAAACTCAAAAGAGCTTCCAAACTGAATCGGAATCCTAATTTGCATATGCAAATTAGGGGCGGGGAGTGAATCCGTGTGGATTCAGTACATCCCTAGCTGCAACCCTTTCTGTATAGTCTGACAGCAGAAATATCATAATCACAGTGGGGCTCATTTATCAACACTTGGCAAATTTACCCATGGAAACCAATCAGATTGTTGCATTTATTGTTCTACATTCAGCTGGCTTTAAAAAGTGAATCACTTTTTGATTAGTGTTCATAAAGGTTCCTAGTGTTTTTTGTTTTTAAGTAGACAGTTATTTCAACATTATATAAACTATGTGCATTTTGATGGTAGAGCCAATCTAAGATATTGATAACTAAATATAATAGCACTTTAAGATCTAACATGACATCATTGCAAGAAGCAAAGAATAACACAATGAAGATTTTTGGTGTCCAAACATTTTAACTGAGATTGTTGGACCGATGCACAGGACTGGCTGCTCCCTGAATATTAGAACTTATTAACAGTGATTCAGCCAGGAGCATTTTCTTTGCAGTGATTCCATACAGAGCTGTGTCTGGGACAGTAATTCATTCTGCTGTTGGGCCTGTACCAGCACAATGTTCTCTCAACTCACCCGAGACAGGGAATGTCATTTCACAACTCACAGGTACTAGGAAATACCATGTCCTACATTTACTGTAATATTCTCTTTACGGTATAGTTTAACTTACTCTGTGCAGTGAAAGTCCAGCTCTGGCAAAGAAATTTGCAGAACAATTCCAAGAAACTACTGGGAGGACAGTCAACTTGTAGAGTTCCCTGCAAAATTGACATTTTACTCACTCCTTTCCAAGGGCAAATTATCCTAAAAGAGAATATAATGTTATGTGGCTAAACAGGCATGGCTATATTAAACATTTGTATCATAAGCACTGCTTTGCAATTTCAAATTAGAGCCCATACTGAGAATGGATTTCTTAAATATGTTCCCCTGTTTTAAAAACATGGGCACATAACAAAGGATAGCAGATCCTGGGATAACCCACGCAATTAGGGGAAGATTTGTTACAATGTTAGGGCAATGGCACCAAAGTCAATTTAAAACATGAAAAAAGCAACTCTTTTCATTCACCTCTCCCTTTGGTAATGAAATAACACTAAAGCTTTACTGAACGGCCAACTGACTTTATGTTCCCAAGGAATTTTTCTTATTTGATTTTACCTGATTTAAGAAGCTCCAGCATGAAATAGGGATTTGGAAATAATATATATATGCCAAAATGTGTGATCCAGATTGTTGCAGCAGGAGAAAATATTAATACTAATAATACTAATACATTTTTACATTTTTTTTTTATCAATTTTTACTTCAAAAGCTGTGAGAAATAGGAAAGCAAACAGATGTGGTAAATAAGTTGCCAAGTAAAGATTACAACAGAGGTTACGTTTTGCACTCAATGTCCTTTAGAGAACAAAATGAAAGGTCGTACAGGTAAACGCATTGAATTATCCATTATTGTGGAACAGCAGAAAGAACCCCTATACTCCCAGTAATTGTATGAATGAGATACTTGCAGAAAGAGTGCTTATTCTCTCTGTGATGTGTAGTCTGGAAATAGAATAGAAGGTAGCAATCCAAATATTTTAAAGTTAAACGCCGATATTACGTTTCTATGGGACCAGAAAAAAAATCAGTAGAGTACATAAAATCAAACCAGGTAACCTTTACAGACTTACTATACTGCACTGTTAATAGAAAATAATTTTAAAAAATAGTAAAATCTGGGATATATATATATATATATATATATATATATATATATATATATTTGGATCTGCATAGTGTTACTTTGTATCAACAGTCAGCTGGCCTTAGCCTGCATCCTCCAAACCCCACAATTCCCTGCACACATGATTTCAATAAAGAACAGTTGCATTGGGGGTTATGTAGTTCCTGCATGTTGTCTGTAAGCGGTGGAGAAGTTGTTACAATTTGTAACATCAGTGTTTTAGTCCCTTCTTCCCTGCCAGGATTTCAAATGATGCAGGAAGAGAAGAACTGTTAACCAGCTGCATCTCAGCATAGAAAATGACATTTATTCATACTTTCTTGAAGAAACAGGTAACTGTGATAGGTCTATTAGAGGTTTGTATGCTATGTGGGCCTCTTTATCATGTTTTGGTATGGAAGCCAGTTTCCCTTTATGAAACAGTTCTAATTAAACATGTGTCTGGCTATATTTCATTTCTGCTATGAATATTAAAGGGGCTCTCTTCCCAAAACATTTTTCTTTGCAAAATGAAAGAAAACGGAATTCTAATCAGTTTTCTGATATACATTTATTACATTTTTCCCCAATGGATTTATTTGTAAACACACTTGCAATTGAAAGCAGCGTTTCCCTTATATTAGCAATTGAACCCCTAGCGGCATTAATACGGCAGGACTCTAATATTACGGGAATTTCCATTGGGTCACAAGACCATAAACAGATGTTGTTCTCGGATGATATGCTGGCAATTGTAACTAAACCGTTGTCTTCCTTACCCCACCTGTTTAATATACTTGACAAGTTTGGTGACCTTTCCGGTTTAAGAGTGAACCCGACAAAATCTGGAGCCCTATCATTAGGAATCTCCCAACAGCATTAAAAATTAATACAACTTAATTTTGACTTGCAATGGAATGATAAGTGTCTACACTACTTAGGGGTGAACATAACAACCACACTAGCAGGGTTATACCGAGTGAATTATCCCCAGCTTTGGAAAGAAATTGACTCCACACTTACCAAATGGTCCAAATTACGATTATCATGGTTCGGCAGAATAAATGTGGTTAAAATGGATCTTCTCCCCAAAATGTTATAATATTTTCGTGTGTTACCAATAGAGATTCCAACTCAACATTTAATTATGGTGCAACGGAAACTTATGAAATTTATATGGGGCAATAAGAAGGCTAGGCTGGCCCATAAGACGGTTTCAAATGTGAAAGGGAAAGGAGGCCTTAGTGTTCCTAATATAACATTTTATTATCAAGCAGCCCAGATTATGTCTATAATCCATTTCTACCGCCCCATACTTCCATTATGGGTGCAAATTGAAGCAGAACGTATTAAACCATTGACTCCTGCTGCCTTACCGTGGCTTTCTAAGCAAGAAAGGCCTCTATCTACTACCCCAATAATGAAAATGGCATTAGCAGTGTGGGACCAGGTTCGGAAAAAAATAGTTTTAAATTCCTCTTATTTTCCTGCAATGCCAATATGTGGTAACCCTGCCTTCCCCCCGGGCTTACAAAGATGTGATTTTGAATGGTGGCAAGATCATAACATGAGATTTATATACCAATTTATAGGACTTCAAGGTATTAAAAAATGGGACTCACTTAAGGAACAAAGTAACATTCCGGAAAATTAATATTTTCTGTATATGCAAATTTACCATTACCTTAAGGAAGTGCTTCGAAACTCTACCAATATAGGAACTTTAACCCCTTGGGAACATGTTTGTTTGAAGTTTCCATGTAGTAATGGAGTGATTTCACTGTTATATAAGGAGATAGTAAAAAAGTCTAATTCTTCCCCTCCTTCCTATACCAAACAATGGGAAAAAGACTTAAATACCACTATAGATGAGGATACATGGCAGCAAATCTGGGTAAACACAGCTAAGAGTTCTATTAACATTTTGGCACAGGAAACGTTATATAAAGTAGTGAGTAGATGGTATTTGGTCCCTACCAAATTGAATACATACTATCCAAACTGTAGCCCTCTCTGTTTCAGGAACTGTGGGAATAGAGGGACAATGTTACATACATGGTGGGAATGTAGGGAAGCTATGAGACTTTTTTCCAGAATATTTACTTTAATAGACTTAATTACAGGGATTAGACTTCGGAAAGATCCCATCCAGGTACTTCTTAATAAAACGATTCCAGTATCTGATAAATATCTGCGTAAATTGATTCAATGTATTTTCATTGCAGCAAAACAAACCATAGCTTCTTCCTGGAAAAAACGTTCACTCCCCATATCCATGTTTCGTACCAAAATGAACTGGATTATGGTGAATGAACGACTGTTAAGTATTATTTCAGACAAATATAATATTTATATGAAAATCTGGACCCCTTGGATTAGGTATACCAGTCAGTGATGGATATATCTGTTAATTGTGAAAGATGGGAGAACCCTTAACTAGAATAAGGTTGGAACCCTGAGACGATATGACTAAATGTAAGGAGGCATTTATTATTACATGACAAAATACACACGGAGACGAATACAAAGTAACAAATGACATTACAAGTTTATTTGTTTTTTGATATGCAAATGACATTATGTTTATTTACATGTCAATGTGGCAATGTAACTTTATGTAATATGTTTTCATGCAATGTAATAATTCTCCTCTGTGTAGGAGAGCACATACATTTTATAAAGGAAAATTCAAATGGTTTGTTAATATTGATGGATAATAAAAAAAGTTTTGAAAGAAAGCAGCGTTTCCCTTTTTATTCTGTGCACTACTAGTTCTGACTCTTGAAACAGTATAGTAGACAGAAGCTGACTGACAGACCTGAAGAAGAACTGACTTCTGTTGAATCAAAAAAATACAGCAATTACACTCTTCATGCTCGGCATTTGAGACAAAAAAAAATGATTTCTCAACAACTCAACACCAGTTCAATACAAAGCTGGCTGTAGGGCTTAAAAGTCAGCCATTCCCTGTTTTGGTGATGTGAAAAAGACTTCAGGGTAGAAAATACATGAAATTATTACTGGGAATTATTGATGTTTTTCTCAACCCACACCCGACCTCTGCCTTTCTTTTATAGAACTGCACCAACACGCCCCACTGATGATTTCACAAAAGGGCGGGATGGACAGGAGCTCGCCTATAAAACCGGAAGCAATGTTAAGTTGAAGACAGAAGAGCTCAATCGATATCCGCCCGCGACCGCTAATGGGGCAGCTAGGTCGGCCCAATCCTGCCTGACCCCGGGTCCCGTGGGTATCGGCCTACCCGCACCTCACTACTGGAAATGAATCAAAGACATAGGGGTGTTGCACACAGTTTTTATTTAAAAGACATAAGACAAAAGCAAAAGGTGTTTTTTAGACATCAACAGGAAAAAAGCAACTAAGACTGGAAGGTGAATGATTATTTACTGCGCAGCAGTAAAGAGACTGAAGTTTATCACAGCACAAGTCACATGACTGGGGCACCTTGGCAATGTCTAGCCCCATGTCAGATTTCAAAATGATATATAAAAAAAATCTATTTGCTCTTTAGAAAAACTGATTTCAGTGCAGATTTCTGCTGGAGCAGCACTATTAACTGATGTGTTTTGTAAAAAAAAAAAAAAAAACATGTTTTCCCGCTACAGTATCCCTTTACAAAGAGCAAACTTTCCACCTTTCGCATATCAGCATTACAGTCATGGCTAAAGACTGAGAATCCTGATTTCCCAGCATAATGATTCATAATAGATTCTAGTGCTTTTAAGTAAATATATTTGTAAATGCAATTTGTGATTTGTTTGGCCCTTTCTGCACTGCTGTTTCAGACACTGAAACAACATAGCAATTCTTCTTCTTTACAGGTCTATTAATCAGCTGACTTTCATTAACCAGCAGTGCATGGATTAGAAAGGAAAGGCAAATAATGCTTTACTTTAACAGATAAATTAGTGTTGAGAATTTTTCGATTGAACATTTTACTATTTATTTCTGTGCCAATGAAATGTTTAAGTGGAGCTCTACTTTCGGTACAGGTTATGAACTGATTTAAAGAGCTGTACTATTGCTGCTGCCAGTGTCAGACTGGCCCACTGGGATACCAGGAAAACTCCCAGTGGGCCCAGGTGTCTGGCATTTGGTCTATTTCATGGCCATTCCCTATTTATATGTGAACAAAGAGGCTAAATAGATGGAATAATAGATTATAGTATGTATGAAAAACATTCACAAAATGCAAACATTTTGTGAAAAGGTGCAGAAAACCAATACAGAGTTTCATAACATGCTAGCTGGTTCCTACTAGTATTACTTGGTTGTTATATCTTTTTTGGTGAATGACCTAGAATGTGCAGCCTGAGGGTAATTATTTTTAAGTGAAACCTCAATGAGGTGATGGTGGGAGCAAATGACAAAGGCTAGGACAAAATGTGTTTGAGACTAGGAGAACTAGATAAGTGCTAAATAATCTAAAATAATGAGACAGGGAAGGAACATGTGAATAAATTCCTTCAGCAAAGGGGTCAATGTGATATTCGAATGAACACAAGATATTTGTTTTAACGATAATATTTCCCTGTTCATAGTCCTGCATGTGCACATGCTGCATCCTAATTGTAATATTGTTTTATTGTAATATTTTATTCTCAGTTGTATCTTTTAATGTATTTTTTAATGTGACACCAAACTTTAGCCCTTCTATTGCTAATTTATGTTTTAATGATTTCTTTATCTTTAGGAGAGTCAAAGAATATTAGCAGTTTGGAAGAAAGTATTTGGGAGTTTTACGGTTTTCTCTGGTGTGTTCTAAGTTGGTGAGATGTAGCAAAACATATGCTGTGTTAGCCATTGGTAGAGGCACTATTAAGTGGAATTAAAGTGATACCCTACAAAGAAAAATGTGCAAGGTCTATAAATTGCAGTACATGCAGTCCCTGGGTTAAGTACGAGATAGGGTATGTAGGTTTGTTCTTAAGTTGTATTTGTATGCAAGTTAAAACATTTACATTTACATATCAAATGCAACAAGACAGATGTTTGTCTTAAAATATTGTTTAGTTTTACCTTTCTGTGCATATGTATTTTTACCTTTCTGTGCTCTGCAGTAAACAACACATGCCAGAGGGGATTGGGGCAGGTGGTTTATTAAAACTAAATGCTAATAAAGGCCAAGCAAACCACAGTACATTACTGTAATAGCCTCTGTCTGTAAGTAGGAGTTGTATGTAAGTCGGATGTATGTAACTCGAGGACTCCCTGTATACCATGTTGCTTAAAGTAGTTGAGAAAGTTTAAAACTGAAATCTAATTGTTAGTCAGTAAAGGGTATCAGTTTAATTTTGCTTATTATAAGATGGTGGAATTTGTTTCCATGAAATAATCAATATAATTGACTTTCACTCCAGCGACTCTCTCCTTAGATCAGAGCCAGGGTCTCACATGAAGACAGGCAGCAGCAACTTGTAGCTTATCCAGGCCCCAAAAAAACAAATTAAATTTACAAGTGGCAACTACTAATGTCTGTGTAATGACCTCAATCTTCTCTCTTGTCCAAGGGATCCAGTGTGAATTGCCAACAACTTTGGTCTGAGGTTAGCAGTTATAATCACTGGCATCAGTGCACTAGAAGTGCTTAAAGGGATAGTTTTTATTTCTAAATTACATTTTAACTGCAATGTACTTTACCATATAAAATGTTATTCCTGATTATCCTTGTTTCCAAGAAGCCAAATATATACAATTATAGACATGTTGGGGCAGATTTACATAGGGTCAAATATTGAGGGTTAATTAACCCTCGATATTTGACTGGCGAATTGAAATCCTTCAACTTCGAACATCGAAGTCGATGGATTTAGCGCTATTCCTGCGATCGAACGAATATTCGTTTGATCGAACGATTAAATCCTTCGAATTGAACGATTCAAAGGATTTTAATCCATCGATCGAAGGATAGTCCTTCGAAGTATTCGAAATTCAAAGTATTTTTTCTTCTATTCCTTCACTCGAGCTAAGTAAATGGGCCCTGTTATGTTGCAATAAAGTGCTTTGAGAAATTAGTCTCGAATCAGCTCCATTATAGCATCCAATACAGAGCAACTGCATTTTGCATATAGGCCAAACACCTCTAAAGTTTGTTACTGCCTTGCACTTCACATGACTTATCAACTAACTAGGAACTTGTATATGTGTAACTTAATATGAACTAAAGGTTCATTAAAGGGGACCGGTCACCTAGATTCCCAATTCCCAAACTGAAGGAAACAAGATTCAAACAATTTATATAGTGTAATTAAAGTTGACTAATGTGATAAAATAGGATTTTGAACAATTTTTGGGGTGAAGGTTCCCCTTTAATATGTTAAAACTAGAAGTAAGACACCATCAAATGTGACAGATAGAAGCTTATCTCAGGGTGCTGCCTAAAGGTGGCCATACATGTAAATCGCCCAAATGAGCGGATCTCTCCCCAATATGCCCACAATGAGATGGGCGATAGGCTGATCCGATCGTGGGCCCTACGCAACCAATACTGGTGGTTGGATTGCGAGACCGCATCAACGAATAGATGTGGCCGCAATCCAGTGGGATTTTTAACCCTGCATGATCAAGATCTGACTGATTTACGGCCAGATATCAATCGGGGAAGCCCGTCAGAGGGCCCCACACACAGGCCAATAAGCTAACAAGTCTGTCGCCAGCTTAAGCCCAAAACTGTTCTCGGTATATATACGCATGGCCAGGTCCGCCATCAGAAAAAAGAAATTGGCGGTCATGCCCCCCTCCCCTGTACAAGTTAAAAAAAAGAAAACATTGGTGGCCAGGGCCCCTACAGATTCAAAAAGACAAAAAAAAATAACTTAAATTCTTAATAACTTAAATTTCGGCAGGAGCCCTTGGTCCTCTTCGGCAAGCAATCTTCTTTGTTCTTTTCCCTTTGCATCTTCTTCATTCTTTTCCATTGCAGCTTCTTCTTTCTTTTCTGTCGCTGCTTCCTCATTCTTTTCTATCACGGCTTTTTCGTTCTTTTCATTTGAGGCTTTTTCGTTCCTTTCCGTTGCAGCTTTTTCGTTCATTTCCGTTGCAGCTTTTTCGCTCTTTTCCGTTGCAACTTTCATTCTTTCTGTTGCGGCTTCTTCATTTTTTTCCCCATTGCGGCTTGTTTGTTCTTTTCCTTCACGGCCTCTTCAATCTTCTACGGAGCGGTCTTCTACTTTCTTTTCCATCACGGCTTCTTCATTGTTTCCCACAGCTTCTTCTGCAACACGGCCAGGCCCCTCTTAGAACCCGAAATCAACCGGGACAACAGTCAACCCTGTGCCTCCCTGATGGCGGCCCTGCACATGCCTGATTACATCTATTTGATAAGTCTTAAATCAAGTTTGCACATGACACTGCAAAACTAGGTCTTAAACAAAGTGATAATAAGACAGTGAAAAATATTATCATGTAAGGAACAACAATAAATTCTTAACACTTTAAGTGCCAGCAGAATTTCACATTTTGGTTACGCGAAATGCCAGTTGTTTTTGAAACATTTGTGCTCTCTCACTTTAGGGGCATTTTCTGAGGGGAAACCTATAGTTTACCTAGGAAAACTATACATTGTTTTTTTCGGAAAAACTGAGCTTTCTAAATCTGCCTGAGTTTTCATGTATTTCCACCTCTGCAAAAAGATTTATAGCTCTAAATACAAAAATAAATGGAAAATTCCTATTTTTCACAATATATACATTTACACCAGAAAAATATTTTATGCATGAAAATCCAACTGATTTGGAAAGCCTCATGTCTCTCGAACATGCCAATACCAGATATGTATAGTTTTAGGGAGATTTAGAACTTCTGTACAGCAAAAACTCCCGGCAGTATATTACTGCAGAAAACAAGGCAGAAAATGGCATACTTTAGATTCCAAGGCCAAAAAGTCCTGAAACATTAGGTTTACCCCAGAAAACCATATATTTTTGAAAAGTACACATTCTACTGATTCCAAAATGGGTAACTATGTCTCTCTACTCCTAACTACAAAACAGCAAAGCTTGTCTGAACGTAGCGGTTTTTATAAAAATGTATCAAAATTTTGAAAAATCACTTCAAAGGATTTATTTTGCTGGTCCGCATATTCCACACTGTATGAGGTACCAAGAAAAAGCACCCTGAATATGATTGCCAGGAGTCCACTGAACAGTTTGATGCCCATTGTGCATTGGTTTACCAAAATATCTGGCATTTAGAGGCCCCAAAATGAAGTTAGCGCATACAAATAGTCCTGTGGGTAACTTCAGCTAATGAAAAATGAACACATTGACTGCTTTTTTTGTGGGGTAAAAAAGCAAAAATATAGGTTTACCCCCCCAAAACCATATATAGTTTTGGAAAGTACACATTCTACCGAATCTAAAATGGGTACCCATGCCCCATGAGTCGCAAGGCTTTCTCAAAATTGTTGGTTTTGGTGAAATATTTGAAAATTGCCTCAAAGCTTTTCAGCATCGTAATGTCCATGTATCATAACCAGCATAAAGCATCCTAAATAGGAGCACGGGGTCTAATAAACAGTTTGATGTGCAAAATGCATAGATTTACCAAACTGGCATACAGAGACCCCCAAGTACAAATAGTGCATATGAATTTTCATGTATGTCACTCTGGCTACCTCAATTTCAGCACCTGGGTGTGTATTATGTGCCATGAGCCCCCCCCCCTAACAGTACAGAGACCCTAGAAAACCATATATTTTCAGAAAGTACACATTCTGACGAATCCAATATGGGTAAATATGTGTTTCTACTGCAAACTGTCAAACTGTAAAGCAATGCTGAACGTAATGGTTTTTATCAAATTTCTGAAAATTTTCACAAAGCTTCAATTTTACCCCATTATATGCCCCACATTTCTTAATGTTGCAGCATGAAACATACTAAATATGAGCACCAGGGGTCTACCGAACACTTTGATGGCCAATATGCATAGATATACCAAACTATGTGGCGCATGGAGACGCCCAAAAGACAATAGTGTATATACATTTTCACGACTGATGCGCTGGCTGCTGCAATATAAGCACCTGGTATATGTATTACGCAACATAAGGCCCCCTAACAGTACAGAGACCCTAGAAAACCATATATTTTCAGAAAGTACAAATTCTGACGAATCCAATATGGGTAAATATGTGTTTCTACTGCAAACTGCCTAACTGCAAAGCAATGCTGAACGTAAAGCTTGAATTTTACCCAATTATATGCCCCACATTTCGTAACGTATCAGCAAAAAACAGAACGACAGATGTCTACTGAACACTTTGATGCCCAATATGCATAGATATACCAAACTATGTGGCGCACGGAGACGCCCAAATGAATATATAGTAGATAAAATTTACAAGGCAAAACAAAATAAGACAGAAAAGTGTGAAACGCTAATAAATCCAATAAAACCACAAAAATCAACGTTTTTTTCCAGACTAGTTTAATTGGCTGTCAGAAGCACCGTTTCAATATTTTAGCTGGGCCAAATAGGTTATACGGACAGAAACAAGCGAACACAACATATGCAATCCAATCAGTGATCCAACCGATCCAGCTCACAACATCTTTAAACAGCACGGCACAAAATACAATGTTAGGTACAAGACCAGTTATCATGAAAAACAAGACATATAAGGGGTAATTTACAGAGATCCCACACACAAGGACCACAGCACAGGGGCACAACAAAACAAGTTCTTGCAAAACAAAGTGCTGGCACAAATGGATATTGGGCTCCCTACAAGCTCTTGACTGGGTGTTAATTTTGGCATTTAACTCAAGCTCATAAATTATTATTACTATGAAGTTCCAGAATGGAGGGAACACAAGCAGCTCGATTGTATGCAAGTTTACAAGTTTATACTTGCCAAGTCTTGACCTCCATACAATGAATGCTTAACCACCACGTCAAAGCTTGGGGCTGTTAGTATAGCAACATTCTGACACGTTTCTAGGAGTCAGCAGTCATATGCCGATTTTTTACAGAACTGTGTTCTCATACTTGTCCATAATCAAATTGGATGCATATAACCCGGAGTCCATTCACCTCATGGCCAACGCGCGTTTCACCTTGGATGGCTTCGTCAGGGCATTGAGCAAGACTTGGCAAGTATAAACTTTTAAACTTGCATACAATCGAGCTGCTTGTGTTCCCTCCATTCTGGAACTTTGGATAATAAGCACATTGTTCTCTGCAGGAGCAGCCAAAGTCGTTACTTGTTACTGTGTAGCTGATCGCTACCGTGCTTCTTATCAGTAATAACAGTAACAGTTATGAATTGCCGTACTGTGACTTTGTTTCTCTTTCCAAGCTGAATGGCAGATAACAGGAGACTGTGATATACAAGCGCTGAAGATTAACCCGCTTATATCTGCTCTTAAATAAGGAATGCCTAAATAACCCAAGCCATCATACCTCTCAGTCCTTTTAAATAATTCGCTCTTGCTTCTAATTGCTGCTAGTAATTAAACTATTAAATATATATTTATATATGAATTGTTAAGTTGAAATTTATGTTGTGAATTTTTGCATTATATGTCATCTGCGTAATGAGTTTTGCACAAGTTTTTTGATACTTTATGTGAATTAATAAAAAACCTCAATTAATAAAAATGAACTCCAAAAATCATTGTATTAATTATAAACTTTATTTCAATAAGAAGTAAATTACAGAGTGCGACAAAAGGGACCATTTTTTGTTTAAACTTAATATTCTAATCTGTCCCACGCACCGCCTTAAAAGGCAAAGTAATCTTCAATGAATATTTAGTTGAGTGTGCTGCCATTCTTTCAAATAATTAGGGGGTGTGATCAGAAAATGGGCATGGTCAAAAAATTAACATGTTTTTCAAAATTACAAAAATTCAAATGAAAAAAATTCAGCAACTATAACCTAGATCACTTCTATTTGTTTCAGAGTTTACACACTATTATAAATGTTTTTAGCTTAACTACGAGCAGAAAGCCAAAATATCTTAAGTAATGAGGGCAAACATTACACTTTTTGTAACTGTGAATGTAACAGGGAGCTCCTTTCTGCAACATGGGGGTTGCACTTTTATTTATAACTTATGAAGATTAACTAATTAAGCATTGAGGCATGCTGGAGCAATGAAGCACTCAACAGAATTGGATACTGATTAAAGCCCTATTTCAATACTGGTTTCATCAATAGGGCTTGTGTTAAACATACACTATATTTATTATTATTTTAGTTAAGAGATATGTATGGTTCTTGTTATTTTGTGCACAAGGGCAAATTCTGAAGTTGTTCATACAACTGCAATCAAAACAAATCACCCATCCACTGAGAAACCTTCTGTACAATGAGCTGCTTCTTATCTCGAAGCCAAAGAAGCTGGATTGTTTAGTGGATTTTTCCATTTGGTCCTTGTGCAGGAAGTAGACGTTGACCGGTGGCAGGCCAAGCTAAACAGGCACAGCCCCACCCCCGTGCACATGCCTGCAAGGTGACGACTGGGGGGGCTGGGTGATGATGCAGTAGGAGGACTAAGCACGACAAGGCACAGGATCGCACACAGTACCTGAGGGTACATTTTTTTGCAGAGAGCCCAGAACATTAAGCACTTGCACTTAGATACATTTGTAATCATTTAAGATAAAAATGTAAGCAAAGATACAATTGTAAGTAATAAGCAAGTCTCTTGGGAGAACTGAAACTAGCACCTTAAGAGCAGAGACACACACTGCTATTTCGGGAGATTAGTCGAACAGCGAAAAATGATTTCTTCTTCAGGCGACTAATCTTCCCGAACTGCCTTCCCGCCGGCTACAATGTAAATTGCCAGTGGGATGGCAATCGGATCGAAGCCATAAGTACAAAGTCCAATATGTGACAGCCAAGGGGTTAAACAAGGATCGTGGTCAAGATTCAGGCAGAAGATTCAGGGGTAGGCAGCAATGGATTGTGGTCAGGTACAAGGCAGAAGGTCAAAAGTTCAGTAATCAGCAAATACAGAATTTTAGAACACCCAGGAAAGACAAGAAGTGCAAACTATTTTTGGGCATAGAACTCAAGTCATGTCATTCCTTTTATTTTGAATCTTCACTCCGTTTTCAGAGTGATAATGTCACTTGCAAGGCTAAGCTCAATGACACTGGTGCGTGGCCCTGGGCGCATGCAATCTTGCAGCTCTGCAACGGAGTGCTCCTGACAGGAGTGTGGGATAAACTCTGTACTTAGCTTTATATTATACATAAAATAGACTATATAGAATCTTTATAGCAAATAACTAACTGACATACAACAGGAGGACAACAAAAATACTTTACAAGGCTGAGAGCATACGGAGCATTGGCTCTGCTGCTCTCAGTCTGCATTATTTTTGCAGGCAAGGGAAAGGGATCTGCTCCCTTCCCCAGCTCTGTTTATCTGCATTGAAAAGTACAGCTTCCACTTGATTACAGGAATACGAAGTGGAGGTTGGGTCACAAAACTCGAAAGCAGGCATTTTTGGGCTGACCTTCACTTCACTTTGTGTACCTCCACTAAACCGGAAGTTGAACTTTTCAGTGCAGATATATGAGCTGGGAAGGGCATTAAATCATTAAGCCACCACAAATCTTTGCTACTGATCTACTATAAAGAGTGGCTTTACCCACTTGATTTATTTACCTCTGGGCAATAATATTTTTCATCAAGACAAAAACAAGAGGTCCTTTCTACTCCACTCGTTATCAATATTTTAAGGACATTAACTCATTTTGTGCATTAAACTACTATAAACAAGAGCAGAGAGATTGTTTGACCATACTGTATATTGCAATATATTTAAGCTGGCCAACTATGTCAAAGTCATCCCTGGTGTGGCCAGTCCTACACTCACTTTCATCTGATTCATTAAAGGGGTAGTTTACCTTTAAGTTGACTTTTAGTTTGTTATAGAATAGCCAATTTTAAAGTAGAACTAAAATTTAACTAAAGCAGTAGGCTGGAAATAGTAAAGATCTGTGTCTACAAAGATGCCCCTGGAGCTGATTCACTGCACATGCTCTGTGCTGCCGTCACTTACTGAGCTTAGGGACTGACTCATATTATACAGTACACAGAATATAAATGTCACAATATAAGGCTAATTAGTAATTAATGCAGAAACGATACCGATTTTCCCCAGCCTGTCCAAGAATTATGCCCGGTGTTTGGAAAAGAGGTCGGCACCTCTCCAACATGCACATATAGAAGAAATTACCAAACACACCTGGCGAGTGTAGCAGGGCGAACCCCTGTGTGTTTATTTCACGTCAATGATGTAACGTTTCGGGGGGCGGACCCCTTCGTCAGACATTGTTGTCGTCTGACAAAGGGGTCAGCCTCCAGAAACATTACATCATTGACGTGAAATAAACACGCAGGGGTTTGGTATGTTTGGTAATTTCTTCTATATGTGCATAATTAGTAATTAATACATATAATTACTACATGGCAGCACATAAACCAGTGCAACTAGCATCAGACTTTAAAAATCAGCCCTGTAGTACAGGCTTGATAATTTGCAACAACCCCTAAGCTTAGCTTCTCAACAGCTGCTCAGAGCCCACTGAGCATGTGAGTGTCGCAGACACATTTCAAGATGGTGACCCCCTGTGACAAGTTAAAAGTCCTGGATCATTGCTGCTATTGAGAAGCTGAAACTTTAGGCTGGTGCAATAAGTTCAGTATATAAAACATGGCATTTTTAGCCATATTAATTTTTGGGGTTTAGTTCTCCTTTAAGCAACTGTTGAATTGGTCTTCACTATTTATTTATTGTGTTTTAATTATCTGCCTTCTTCTTCTGACTCTTCCAACTTTCCAATGGGGGTCACTATTCCCATCTAAAAATCAAATGCTCTGTAAGGCTATAAATGTGTCATTATTCTAGGAAAAGCATATTTAATGCGCACATTTCCTGTAAACCCCCCCAATGAATATCTTATCCAAGCTACAGTCAGAATGCCAGAAGTTTGTCTGGGGAGGTAAGCGTGCCAGGTTAAAAGCGAGAGTAGATAACCGTAGCAGACTTAGAGGGGGCTTGGGAATCCCAAACTTCCGGGCCTACTTTAAAGCATCCCAATTATTCCAGTTGGTAGAAAGATATATTCTAGATAGCTATCCACTTTGGACCGAACTAGAACAATTTTCTGTGGGAAACACCTTCCTTAGCAATTTACTATGGACGGGTGCTTCTACACATGCCACTTACTCCCCCACGGTGAACCACTACCTACAGGTCTGGAAGAATATCCGGGACAAATATCCTCTTATCTCCCCTCATCGCCCAGTACTATCCCTGTTAAATAACCCAGAGTTCCCCCCAAGCTGCGACAAGGGAGCTCTTTTGTGGTGGCGACAGAACAACTTCCATACCTTACACCGACTCACACAAGAGAAGATTTATTACTAACCAAACCTTAATTGACAGGTACCATACAACCACCTCTGAAACCTTTAGATATGCCCAGAATAGATACACCAATATTTTTTGCCAATAATGGGAAATAAATCACATGATCTACCTACTCCCATGGTTTTTGAGCGTTTATGCTTACATTCCCTTCCATACAAAGGAGCTGTTTCTAGAATATCGAAATGGTACCCATCAGCACCTTCAACATGTTTCAGCGGTTGTGGTCAGCTAGGTTCCCACTTACATGTGTGGTGGTCCTGTCCTGAAGCAGATCGATTCTGGATCTGCTGGTGTGGTGATTAAAGGACACTTGAGCAGCAGTTTTTCTGTGCTTCTTGGTATCATTACCCCTACACAATCCTTTTTTCCTGATTTAAGCTCTGGATGGGAGCAAGGGTGCAAGATACCTGAAATTCATTCAACTAAGGGCGATATTACACCAGTTTCTTTGACATTGATCGATTCTGGACTAGAGTCTTCACAATGATTACGAATGTCACATGGCTAGTATTAAAAATATTAATCTCCTTCAGAAGCATTACTCCATGGGAGAGTGGCAGGAGGCAACAAATATGTTAGGAAGTTAATAGGATGCATTTTTTCAGCAGCCAAACAGACCATAGCTAAGGCTTGGAAAACATATTCACTTGACCTCCAGCAAGTTAAAACCAGGCTTGAGATTTATCTGGTGATGGAAAAACATACCATTGTAGCCAAGAGAGAACTATAATGGGTCCATGGATACCAAATTCATAAGATTCGGGATCCGTGGACCCATCATAGGGTGGTAACATAGGAATGCAATACTAGGTACAGAAAGAGATGAATTGACCGACTTGATTTTGTACTAGCCCATATATATGTATACGTATAACTTAATGAAGACTGCAAATACCCCCACGGATACAAATATTATTATGGTATTTTTTTAAGTTGGTTAATATTGTTTCTCTTTTTTTTCTTTTTCTTCTCCTTTTCTTTCTTTCTTACAATTTGCTATATTGACAAAGTTGCGCTACATTTTTTTTAACCAACTAATACAGTTGAAAAAGAAGACAGAATTGCTGTAAATCTTTTACTTCTTTTCCTGTATTAAAAAAAGTGTCA
Organism: Xenopus laevis; assembly: GCF_017654675.1. NCBI lineage: Eukaryota > Metazoa > Chordata > Amphibia > Anura > Pipidae > Xenopus > Xenopus laevis. The sequence continues at coordinate 69,970,537 of NC_054374.1, read as the reverse complement.
TTATTGCTACTTTTTATTACTCATCTTTCTATTCAGTCCCTCTCCTATTCATATTTCCCCATGTCAGAATTCTAAATTGAATATAAAAAGATCTGTTTGCTCTTTTGAAAAATGTATTTCAGTGCAGAATTCTACTGGAGCAGCACTATTAACGGAGGCGTTTTGAAAAAAAACATGTTTTCCCATGACAGTATCCCTTTAACTCAATGGTGAACAACCCCTTTAATAATTCTACTGCTTCATTATACATTTTACATAGGGACTACGATTCACCTTCAACTTGCTTGCTTTCAAGGTTAAAGCTCCCAAATGGTTGCCCTTTTATTGTCCACCACTTAGATCACCTGACTGTAGCTGGGAATGATGGGAGCTACAACATGGCCACTGCTCTTGTATAAACTATAGCAAAAAATGCAAAGTTGTGCTTGACACTACATTTTAAACCATTTGACGGGGGTGCAATGAGGCTGCGACCACAAAATTCAAAGACAAGCAGTCCTCTGCACTCAACCCATTATCAATATATTGAGGTACTAAAAAATGCCCTCCTCTTTGTCCATATTTTGCAATATTTTCAAGCTGTCAATCTATACCTTTAACATAGTAACAATCTGGTTTGGACTGGGCCGGCAGGACACCAGGAAAGAACCCGGTGGGCCCTGGCTGCCAAAAGGACCAGTCCAACACTGGTAACAGTATACTGTTTTACTTGAAACCTGTGCTGCTATACCCTGTTCACTATAAATGGCATTAATAAATTCTTTACCAGAAACATGTATGCACAAGGCAAAAATTTCTACCTCAACAATTGTAATTAACATAAAAGAAGTAACAGATTGTAAGCTGACATGGCCATAAAGGCTGGGTTGCGGCTAGGGCATGACCTTGCATGTGAAGGGCATTTTTTTAAAGGTAAATTTTATTGATTTTAACAAACACAAACAGTCAAATACAATACAGTGTCTGGGTAGTATGGGGCCCCGTGATTACTAATGGCTGCACTAAACAAAATGGAAACTGCCTGCCAATGGTGGAGACAAGATGGTTTCCATTCATTTAAATGACAGAAAACACAGAAGAGGTATTGGAATTTCTCCACCAGCAGTGACATTTACCTTAGGACTACCAACATTTCCAAATTAAAAGTGCCCTAAGTGAGGTAAGTGGTACAAATACACTGGCTTAAATATTTTTTTTGCAAAGGTCTGTCTGGCATCAGTCATGGCCTTTTTACGGAATAGCTGCTAGGGGTGACTGGCAGAAAGGAGAATTTTGGCTTTGACCATTGGTTTTCTACTGGTTGGCATTAGCAGTCAAGTTGCACAAGTGCTTTCAGCCTTTGATTTCATTATCCAGCATGGACAGTTTGGTTTATGGACAACAGCAAACCATGGTTTAAATGACAAATAAGAGATATTGGGAGCATTACTTACACTCTTCATGTTCTTGCTGTTCAAATAATCCTTTATTTTAGTCAGTTTTACCATTCCCTTTGTCAGCCTGCATTAATCCTTTGTATCATAAGTTTGGTAAGTGCTGACCAATTGCAATTATTTAATGTATGTTTTACAAACAAAAAAATCAATAAAAAAAATTTACCTTTAAAAAAAAAAAGTCTTAACATGTTTTGTATGTATATCACTGTACTCCTAAAGGGGTACTCAAAGGGAGGGAGTGTTCAAAACAATGCCCCCTGGGCCAAACAATTGGATCACAGTGAAAATAATGAAGGCTTTGGGGGGAGGACCTCATCAACGAGCCAATGTGGTTCATTGCCAAATAGATTTCTGCCTAATTTGTAGCCATATATCAGTTGGGCAGGGTCATCATCAGACCCCATATACTGTATAGGCCAATAAGCTGGCCAGCGCTGTGAAATATGTTTTGGGCTATATAAATACATGTTAATAATAAAAAATAATAATTACATGGTCCATGTATGGTCACATTAAGACAAAATGCAATTTGTTTATACAATATATTATTGCAATACTCAGTATAGAGTAGAAAAGGCCCAAATGCACAATTTTAAAATTATCTGAAAACTGTACTGTGAATACTGTACTCAACCAAATCAAATAATATACCAAACCCCCCCCCCCAAGAGATTTCAAATAAACAAAAAGGTTAATCTTCATTGTTCCAGGCATTCCAGATTGGTTACCTGGGGCCTGTTAGGACCAAAATGTAACCCCTGTGCTACTTGCCATAACAGTATTTCGGGCAGGAATGAGTGCAGATTGGAGCCAACAGGTATGAAGCACAGTAGGGTACCCTGATATTTGGAAGGACACTTTTAGCAAAAACAAAGATTTGCCCAGCATGCTTAAAATGTATTAGTAGTGGGTGTGTCTTACATCTATTCAGTCAAACTTAAAAGGTTTTTTCAGTGCAGCTATTTTCAGATTGTTCACCAGAAATAAAAACTCTTTCAATTGTTGTTCATGTTTTATTTTTGACCAATTAAGTAAAAAAGAAAACAGGAGATACGTGGTACACTAATCTATTAGTATAATAGAAGAATACCATTTAATGGTGCAATAATCCGTACAGTATATGAGAAGGCCCTGATGAAGCAGCCAAGAGAAAACGGGCAACCAGTCTGAGTGATATATGGAGGCTGAGTATAGAGTGAGTGTATATGCCTGGAAAGGACTGTGAGGGGCAATGGATTAAGCCCATAGTCTGAATAAATTGTACAAGCAAGTAACCAAATACTCTCGTGGCTCATGGCTTATAGTAGGCTTGATGGGACACATTGAGACACTAATGCAGTAAGCACTGTAGGTGAAATATTGCTAGTTTACCTGCATTATAAGCATACATGGTTAGAACAGACTTTGGAAGCAACTGGAACCTGTTTTTCATTTACCCACATGGAGCTTTCAAGCTACAGTGGAGATGTTGGGTGCACTCTGACATAATATTAGAGCTTCATATGACGTGAGAGTGCAACCTGCACGTGGTAGTCATTTTGTGGAAGGCACGTTTGAGACACAGTATATTGTACTTGCTGGTTCTGGATTTGGAGAATGTTTGAAATTTAAACCTCCCCACTCACAAGTCATTTATTGTATATACACCAAGTTATAAGCATATATGGAGATATGTTATTACTTGACTTGATAAGAGGTATGATTTGTATCGGTGATATATTCATCTGGATTGTTTTGGAGATTAAGTGCTATATTCATGCAAGTGGAATAACTGACACTTTGGAAATCACACTCATTGGGCCAATATGAGCACCAGCCTGAAGTAATGAATAACTATCTGCATTTGGTCTGAGGAGGGAGGGACATTTGCTATAATCATTGTACTGTATTCTTTAAAAATCTCCAATTTTTTCTAGTCTGACTTTTAAAGGGGAAAATACATAGTGCAAAACAACTAGATTTTTTGGGGGGTTTATTAAGGTCAGATGAAAAATTTGGGAAATTGTATTAATAAATGGGGGGGGGGAGTCCCTGCAAATTTGGTTTTCAGAAAAAAGGGGGAGTTTGATAAATAACCCCACAAGTGTGTTTACTATTGTGACCTCATGAGTGGGACACCTCTCAGAAGTCAGTTGTAAGTGTTGGATGGAATTTGTATATTTAATTGGTGGGAGATGCTTGTACAGATTATTGCACAATTATATGACATTTTCTCTTTTTTTCCAATAGATTAGCGTGCCTTCTATCTCCTTTTCTCTTTTTTGTTTAATTCTGCATTAAGAGCATCCTCTCTGGACTGAGGAGACTGAAATTGCTACATTCTCTTTATTTTTGATAGTTTTTCAAAAATTTAAGTGTAAATGTTCCAATTTCTGGAGCTACAGTCTGGCAGCTCAGTATTCCATGTGCAGATTCTGAACTGTTCCAATTTGCTCCATTAGTTGATACATTTCTCAGCAGTATTTTTGGAATATTAGCAACTATTGTATCAATTCTAACAGCTGCCTTTAACAAAAGTCAAGGATTCAGCTCTGCAGGGCTAAACATAAGAAATGTATCTAGTTTAGATGTATAAGTTTAGAACAGTTACAGAAGCGGCGACCCCCCTCCCCAAACTGTTTCAGAAAGACACAAGAAGCTGATGAAAGAGGCTTTAACTCTAATTAACTGTATGTAATTGAATAAGGTCTTTTTTCTGGTACAATTCTGAAAACAACTGAACTGAAAAAGTATTGAAAAGTAGAGCAACCCCTTTAACTACATAAACTGCCAAAGTCACATATAGAAATAGAATAAATGATACAATTAATGATGCTACAGAACTGCAGACTTTATGCAATACTTGATGTCTCACTATGCCACTCATTGGCAGCATTCTTTGTATTTGATAGCTTGATAAAGGGCCAAGGAAGCGCCGAAACTTAACTGCAAAGCCAAGAAAATAATGTAATAAAGGCACTTTTAATTTTAAGATATTGAGTAGTGCTGCTCCTAATTAAATGCTACATATACCAGTGAAAGTGGCTACTGGGGAAACCTGCACTACGACTGAATTTGCAAGCTCATTATGCTGACTACTTGCTGCTGAAGCATCCTCTGTACTAACATCAGTATTGACTAGATTAATAATACCGCTAGAGGAAAATTTAATACAACAAATAAATATTACACAAGCATGTTTGAAAATAATTATTTTATTTATGGACAAAAATAAGGCATTCTTGATTACAGATAACATTTGTAGTTTCCTTTCATGTGTTTGTTGCATATGTTGCGTAAAACTGAAACGTTTTGCCGAAACTTTGCTGTGGGTGTCAGATTATGTAGGAGGTCCAAAGGCTCGTCCTTTCCAAGAGCAGCCATGAATCAGGAGAAGTCCGGAGATTCACAGAAGTCTGGAGATTCACACCCAGGGCCTGTTTGTGAGCAGAGAACAGTTGGAGAACAGATTTAACATTTAAATGCATTACTTGCTATTAATTTTACCCAAGGAATGTTTTACACTAACAAATATACATACGATTTCTATTCCCCTTCCCTCTCTAATGTTCAGTCTGCTTGTGTACTTCACTATGGAACATTTGTATGCGAGGTCCAGTGTACTTACAAATTATACATGCATTCATTCATATATCAACTACAAGTATATATTTTTCAGGTAATATATATATGTAAAGGGAAAGTTGTGCTCACCACTAATTTTTAAAACCATTAGGCGGGGGTGCAATGATGCTGTGACCACAAAATACATATAGAAAAATTCAAGAGTCCTCTGCACTCAACCCATTATCAATATATTTAAGAGAGAGACATTTTGTGCATACTGCTACTGAAAAATGCCTTACCCTTTAAACAAAAAAGGGATTGTTTGTCCATATATTGCAATATATTCAAGCTGACCAACTACGTCAAAGTCATCCCATATCTGGCCAGTCCTATGCTCGATTATCATCTGATTCATTAAGAATTATATTGCTACATTATACATTTTACAAAGGGACTAAGTTTTACCTGCAACTTACTAGCTGCTTTCAAAGTAACACTCCCAAACTCGGCTGCCCAGTGGAGGAACTACCGGGGGAGCAGCGGGGAGAGAGCGGGGCCCGCACCCCCTCTAGTTACGTTACTGCCTAGCACAACACTATTGCAAGCCACAAGTGAACAAAATTGTCAGCGGGTCCTTCCACTTTGCTCCAGAACCATCTTAGAGTAAAGGAAAGGGCCGTGGGGCACCCTGTATGCACAGCAATTCCACACCGCATCAATTTCAGATGACCACCGCAACAACATAAAGCACTATATAAACCTAAATAAAACACCCAATGCATGTAAATTTATTCTTAGCGACTATAACTCTATAAAGTTCGTAAGCAATATTCTGAAAAATGACATGAAAACATAGCAAGGCAAATAAGAATCTAGTAATTGAAAACACATAAAACAGCAATTTCTAAAACAATAAAGGAAACACAATAATGAAAATCTAGAAAAGATTCCGCCTTCTGAAAACTTTGTGCGACTGTAGACCTAGTGCAACACTATTGCAAGACACAAGTGAACAAAATTGTCAGCGGGTCCCTTCACCTTGCTCCAAAATGATCCTAGAGCAAAGTAAAAGGGACGTGGGGCAACCTGTGTGCAAAGCAAATGCCTAAGGCACACACGTCGCCCCCGCCAACGCCACCTCTCTCCGCCCCAGTATGTTCACTACCTGCAATACTGTCTACTGCACCCAATTCCACACCGCATCAATTTCAGATGACCACCGCAACAACATAAAGCACCATATAAACCTCAATAAAACACCCGATGCATGTAAATTCATTCTTAGCGACTATAACTCTATAACGTTCTTAAGCAATATTCTGAAAAACGACATGAAAACATAGCAAGGCAAATAAGAATCTAGTAATTGCAAACACATAAAACAGCAATTTCTAAAACAATAAAGGAAACACAATAATGAAAATCTAGAAAATTTTTGGCCTTCTGAAAACTTGTGCGACTGTAGACCTAGTGCAACACTATTGCAAGACACAAGTGAACAAAATTGTCAGCGGGTCCCTTCACCTTGCTCCAAAATGATCCTAGAGCAAAGTAAAAGGGCCTTGGGGCAACCTGTGTGCAAAGCAAATGCCTAAGGCACACACGTCGCCCCCGCCAACGCCACCTCTCTCCGCCCCAGTATGTTCACTACCTGCAATACTGTCTACTGCACCCAATTCCACACCGCATCAATTTCAGATGACCACCGCAACAACATAAAGCACCATATAAACCTCAATAAAACACCCAATGCATGTAAATTCATTCTTAGCGACTATAACTCTATAACGTTCTTAAGCAATATTCTGAAAAACAACATGAAAACATAGCAAGGCAAATAAGAATCTAGTAATTGCAAACACATAAAACAGCAATTTCTAAAACAATAAAGGAAACACAATAATGAAAATCTAGAAAATTTTTGGCCTTCTGAAAAACTGTGCGACTGTAGACCTAGTGCAACACTATTGCAAGACACAAGTGAACAAAATTGTCAGCGGGTCCCTTCACCTTGCTCCAAAATGATCCTAGAGCAAAGTAAAAGGGCCGTGGGGCAACCTGTGTGCAAAGCAAATGCCTAAGGCACACACGTCGCCCCCGCCAACGCCACCTCTCTCCGCCCCAGTATGTTCACTACCTGCAATACTGTCTACTGCACCCAATTCCACACCGCATCAATTTCAGATGACCACCGCAACAACATAAAGCACTATATAAACCTCAATAAAACACCCGATGCATGTAAATTCATTCTTAGCGACTATAACTCTATAACGTTCTTAAGCAATATTCTGAAAAACAACATGAAAACATAGCAAGGCAAATAAGAATCTAGTAATTGCAAACACATAAAACAGCAATTTCTAAAACAATAAAGGAAACACAATAATGAAAATCTAGAAAATTTTTGGCCTTCTGAAAAACTGTGCGACTGTAGACCTAGTGCAACACTATTGCAAGACACAAGTGAACAAAATTGTCAGCGGGTCCCTTCACCTTGCTCCAAAATGATCCTAGAGCAAAGTAAAAGGGCCGTGGGGCAACCTGTGTGCAAAGCAAATGCCTAAGGCACACACGTCGCCCCCGCCAACGCCACCTCTCTCCGCCCCAGTATGTTCACTACCTGCAATACTGTCTACTGCACCCAATTCCACACCGCATCAATTTCAGATGACCACCGCAACAACATAAAGCACCATATAAACCTCAATAAAACACCCAATGCATGTAAATTCATTCTTAGCGACTATAACTCTATAACGTTCTTAAGCAATATTCTGAAAAACAACATGAAAACATAGCAAGGCAAATAAGAATCTAGTAATTGCAAACACATAAAACAGCAATTTCTAAAACAATAAAGGAAACACAATAATGAAAATCTAGAAAATTTTTGGCCTTCTGAAAAACTGTGCGACTGTAGACCTAGTGCAACACTATTGCAAGACACAAGTGAACAAAATTGTCAGCGGGTCCCTTCACCTTGCTCCAAAATGATCCTAGAGCAAAGTAAAAGGGCCGTGGGGCAACCTGTGTGCAAAGCAAATGCCTAAGGCACACACGTCGCCCCCGCCAACGCCACCTCTCTCCGCCCCAGTATGTTCACTACCTGCAATACTGTCTACTGCACCCAATTCCACACCGCATCAATTTCAGATGACCACCGCAACAACATAAAGCACTATATAAACCTCAATAAAACACCCGATGCATGTAAATTCATTCTTAGCGACTATAACTCTATAACGTTCTTAAGCAATATTCTGAAAAACAACATGAAAACATAGCAAGGCAAATAAGAATCTAGTAATTGCAAACACATAAAACAGCAATTTCTAAAACAATAAAGGAAACACAATAATGAAAATCTAGAAAATTTTTGGCCTTCTGAAAAACTGTGCGACTGTAGACCTAGTGCAACACTATTGCAAGACACAAGTGAACAAAATTGTCAGCGGGTCCCTTCACCTTGCTCCAAAATGATCCTAGAGCAAAGTAAAAGGGCCGTGGGGCAACCTGTGTGCAAAGCAAATGCCTAAGGCACACACGTCGCCCCCGCCAACGCCACCTCTCTCCGCCCCAGTATGTTCACTACCTGCAATACTGTCTACTGCACCCAATTCCACACCGCATCAATTTCAGATGACCACCGCAACCACATAAAGCACTATATAAACCTCAATAAAACACCCGATGCATGTAAATTCATTCTTAGCGACTATAACTCTATAACGTTCTTAAGCAATATTCTGAAAAACAACATGAAAACATAGCAAGGCAAATAAGAATCTAGTAATTGCAAACACATAAAACAGCAATTTCTAAAACAATAAAGGAAACACAATAATGAAAATCTAGAAAATTTTTGGCCTTCTGAAAAACTGTGCGACTGTAGACCTAGTGCAACACTATTGCAAGACACAAGTGAACAAAATTGTCAGCGGGTCCCTTCACCTTGCTCCAAAATGATCCTAGAGCAAAGTAAAAGGGCCGTGGGGCAACCTGTGTGCAAAGCAAATGCCTAAGGCACACACGTCGCCCCCGCCAACGCCACCTCTCTCCGCCCCAGTATGTTCACTACCTGCAATACTGTCTACTGCACCCAATTCCACACCGCATCAATTTCAGATGACCACCGCAACCACATAAAGCACTATATAAACCTCAATAAAACACCCGATGCATGTAAATTCATTCTTAGCGACTATAACTCTATAACGTTCTTAAGCAATATTCTGAAAAACAACATGAAAACATAGCAAGGCAAATAAGAATCTAGTAATTGCAAACACATAAAACAGCAATTTCTAAAACAATAAAGGAAACACAATAATGAAAATCTAGAAAATTTTTGGCCTTCTGAAAAACTGTGCGACTGTAGACCTAGTGCAACACTATTGCAAGACACAAGTGAACAAAATTGTCAGCGGGTCCCTTCACCTTGCTCCAAAATGATCCTAGAGCAAAGTAAAAGGGCCGTGGGGCAACCTGTGTGCAAAGCAAATGCCTAAGGCACACACGTCGCCCCCGCCAACGCCACCTCTCTCCGCCCCAGTATGTTCACTACCTGCAATACTGTCTACTGCACCCAATTCCACACCGCATCAATTTCAGATGACCACCGCAACAACATAAAGCACTATATAAACCTCAATAAAACACCCGATGCATGTAAATTCATTCTTAGCGACTATAACTCTATAACGTTCTTAAGCAATATTCTGAAAAACAACATGAAAACATAGCAAGGCAAATAAGAATCTAGTAATTGCAAACACATAAAACAGCAATTTCTAAAACAATAAAGGAAACACAATAATGAAAATCTAGAAAATTTTTGGCCTTCTGAAAAACTGTGCGACTGTAGACCTAGTGCAACACTATTGCAAGACACAAGTGAACAAAATTGTCAGCGGGTCCCTTCACCTTGCTCCAAAATGATCCTAGAGCAAAGTAAAAGGGCCGTGGGGCAACCTGTGTGCAAAGCAAATGCCTAAGGCACACACGTCGCCCCCGCCAACGCCACCTCTCTCCGCCCCAGTATGTTCACTACCTGCAATACTGTCTACTGCACCCAATTCCACACCGCATCAATTTCAGATGACCACCGCAACCACATAAAGCACTATATAAACCTCAATAAAACACCCGATGCATGTAAATTCATTCTTAGCGACTATAACTCTATAACGTTCTTAAGCAATATTCTGAAAAACAACATGAAAACATAGCAAGGCAAATAAGAATCTAGTAATTGCAAACACATAAAACAGCAATTTCTAAAACAATAAAGGAAACACAATAATGAAAATCTAGAAAATTTTTGGCCTTCTGAAAAACTGTGCGACTGTAGACCTAGTGCAACACTATTGCAAGACACAAGTGAACAAAATTGTCAGCGGGTCCCTTCACCTTGCTCCAAAATGATCCTAGAGCAAAGTAAAAGGGCCGTGGGGCAACCTGTGTGCAAAGCAAATGCCTAAGGCACACACGTCGCCCCCGCCAACGCCACCTCTCTCCGCCCCAGTATGTTCACTACCTGCAATACTGTCTACTGCACCCAATTCCACACCGCATCAATTTCAGATGACCACCGCAACAACATAAAGCACCATATAAACCTCAATAAAACACCCGATGCATGTAAATTCATTCTTAGCGACTATAACTCTATAACGTTCTTAAGCAATATTCTGAAAAACAACATGAAAACATAGCAAGGCAAATAAGAATCTAGTAATTGCAAACACATAAAACAGCAATTTCTAAAACAATAAAGGAAACACAATAATGAAAATCTAGAAACTTTTTGGCCTTCTGAAAAATTGTGCGACTGTAGACCTAGTGCAACACTATTGCAAGACACAAGTGAACAAAATTGTCAGCGGGTCCCTTCACCTTGCTCCAAAATGATCCTAGAGCAAAGTAAAAGGGCCTTGGGGCAACCTGTGTGCAAAGCAAATGCCTAAGGCACACACGTCGCCCCCGCCAACGCCACCTCTCTCCGCCCCAGTATGTTCACTACCTGCAATACTGTCTACTGCACCCAATTCCACACCGCATCAATTTCAGATGACCACCGCAACCACATAAAGCACTATATAAACCTCAATAAAACACCCGATGCATGTAAATTCATTCTTAGCGACTATAACTCTATAACGTTCTTAAGCAATATTCTGAAAAACAACATGAAAACATAGCAAGGCAAATAAGAATCTAGTAATTGCAAACACATAAAACAGCAATTTCTAAAACAATAAAGGAAACACAATAATGAAAATCTAGAAAATTTTTGGCCTTCTGAAAAACTGTGCGACTGTAGACCTAGTGCAACACTATTGCAAGACACAAGTGAACAAAATTGTCAGCGGGTCCCTTCACCTTGCTCCAAAATGATCCTAGAGCAAAGTAAAAGGGACGTGGGGCAACCTGTGTGCAAAGCAAATGCCTAAGGCACACACGTCGCCCCCGCCAACGCCACCTCTCTCCGCCCCAGTATGTTCACTACCTGCAATACTGTCTACTGCACCCAATTCCACACCGCATCAATTTCAGATGACCACCGCAACAACATAAAGCACCATATAAACCTCAATAAAACACCCGATGCATGTAAATTCATTCTTAGCGACTATAACTCTATAACGTTCTTAAGCAATATTCTGAAAAACAACATGAAAACATAGCAAGGCAAATAAGAATCTAGTAATTGCAAACACATAAAACAGCAATTTCTAAAACAATAAAGGAAACACAATAATGAAAATCTAGAAACTTTTTGGCCTTCTGAAAAATTGTGCGACTGTAGACCTAGTGCAACACTATTGCAAGACACAAGTGAACAAAATTGTCAGCGGGTCCCTTCACCTTGCTCCAAAATGATCCTAGAGCAAAGTAAAAGGGCCGTGGGGCAACCTGTGTGCAAAGCAAATGCCTAAGGCACACACGTCGCCCCCGCCAACGCCACCTCTCTCCGCCCCAGTATGTTCACTACCTGCAATACTGTCTACTGCACCCAATTCCACACCGCATCAATTTCAGATGACCACCGCAACAACATAAAGCACTATATAAACCTCAATAAAACACCCGATGCATGTAAATTCATTCTTAGCGACTATAACTCTATAACGTTCTTAAGCAATATTCTGAAAAACAACATGAAAACATAGCAAGGCAAATAAGAATCTAGTAATTGCAAACACATAAAACAGCAATTTCTAAAACAATAAAGGAAACACAATAATGAAAATCTAGAAATTTTTGGCCTTCTGAAAAACTGTGCGACTGTAGACCTAGTGCAACACTATTGCAAGACACAAGTGAACAAAATTGTCAGCGGGTCCCTTCACCTTGCTCCAAAATGATCCTAGAGCAAAGTAAAAGGGCCGTGGGGCAACCTGTGTGCAAAGCAAATGCCTAAGGCACACACGTCGCCCCCGCCAACGCCACCTCTCTCCGCCCCAGTATGTTCACTACCTGCAATACTGTCTACTGCACCCAATTCCACACCGCATCAATTTCAGATGACCACCGCAACAACATAAAGCACCATATAAACCTCAATAAAACACCCAATGCATGTAAATTCATTCTTAGCGACTATAACTCTATAACGTTCTTAAGCAATATTCTGAAAAACAACATGAAAACATAGCAAGGCAAATAAGAATCTAGTAATTGCAAACACATAAAACAGCAATTTCTAAAACAATAAAGGAAACACAATAATGAAAATCTAGAAACTTTTTGGCCTTCTGAAAAATTGTGCGACTGTAGACCTAGTGCAACACTATTGCAAGACACAAGTGAACAAAATTGTCAGCGGGTCCCTTCACCTTGCTCCAAAATGATCCTAGAGCAAAGTAAAAGGGCCGTGGGGCAACCTGTGTGCAAAGCAAATGCCTAAGGCACACACGTCGCCCCCGCCAACGCCACCTCTCTCCGCCCCAGTATGTTCACTACCTGCAATACTGTCTACTGCACCCAATTCCACACCGCATCAATTTCAGATGACCACCGCAACCACATAAAGCACTATATAAACCTCAATAAAACACCCGATGCATGTAAATTCATTCTTAGCGACTATAACTCTATAACGTTCTTAAGCAATATTCTGAAAAACAACATGAAAACATAGCAAGGCAAATAAGAATCTAGTAATTGCAAACACATAAAACAGCAATTTCTAAAACAATAAAGGAAACACAATAATGAAAATCTAGAAAATTTTTGGCCTTCTGAAAAACTGTGCGACTGTAGACCTAGTGCAACACTATTGCAAGACACAAGTGAACAAAATTGTCAGCGGGTCCCTTCACCTTGCTCCAAAATGATCCTAGAGCAAAGTAAAAGGGCCGTGGGGCAACCTGTGTGCAAAGCAAATGCCTAAGGCACACACGTCGCCCCCGCCAACGCCACCTCTCTCCGCCCCAGTATGTTCACTACCTGCAATACTGTCTACTGCACCCAATTCCACACCGCATCAATTTCAGATGACCACCGCAACAACATAAAGCACTATATAAACCTCAATAAAACACCCGATGCATGTAAATTCATTCTTAGCGACTATAACTCTATAACGTTCTTAAGCAATATTCTGAAAAACAACATGAAAACATAGCAAGGCAAATAAGAATCTAGTAATTGCAAACACATAAAACAGCAATTTCTAAAACAATAAAGGAAACACAATAATGAAAATCTAGAAACTTTTTGGCCTTCTGAAAAATTGTGCGACTGTAGACCTAGTGCAACACTATTGCAAGACACAAGTGAACAAAATTGTCAGCGGGTCCCTTCACCTTGCTCCAAAATGATCCTAGAGCAAAGTAAAAGGGCCGTGGGGCAACCTGTGTGCAAAGCAAATGCCTAAGGCACACACGTCGCCCCCGCCAACGCCACCTCTCTCCGCCCCAGTATGTTCACTACCTGCAATACTGTCTACTGCACCCAATTCCACACCGCATCAATTTCAGATGACCACCGCAACAACATAAAGCACCATATAAACCTCAATAAAACACCCAATGCATGTAAATTCATTCTTAGCGACTATAACTCTATAACGTTCTTAAGCAATATTCTGAAAAACAACATGAAAACATAGCAAGGCAAATAAGAATCTAGTAATTGCAAACACATAAAACAGCAATTTCTAAAACAATAAAGGAAACACAATAATGAAAATCTAGAAACTTTTTGGCCTTCTGAAAAATTGTGCGACTGTAGACCTAGTGCAACACTATTGCAAGACACAAGTGAACAAAATTGTCAGCGGGTCCCTTCACCTTGCTCCAAAATGATCCTAGAGCAAAGTAAAAGGGACGTGGGGCAACCTGTGTGCAAAGCAAATGCCTAAGGCACACACGTCGCCCCCGCCAACGCCACCTCTCTCCGCCCCAGTATGTTCACTACCTGCAATACTGTCTACTGCACCCAATTCCACACCGCATCAATTTCAGATGACCACCGCAACCACATAAAGCACTATATAAACCTCAATAAAACACCCGATGCATGTAAATTCATTCTTAGCGACTATAACTCTATAACGTTCTTAAGCAATATTCTGAAAAACAACATGAAAACATAGCAAGGCAAATAAGAATCTAGTAATTGCAAACACATAAAACAGCAATTTCTAAAACAATAAAGGAAACACAATAATGAAAATCTAGAAAATTTTTGGCCTTCTGAAAAACTGTGCGACTGTAGACCTAGTGCAACACTATTGCAAGACACAAGTGAACAAAATTGTCAGCGGGTCCCTTCACCTTGCTCCAAAATGATCCTAGAGCAAAGTAAAAGGGCCGTGGGGCAACCTGTGTGCAAAGCAAATGCCTAAGGCACACACGTCGCCCCCGCCAACGCCACCTCTCTCCGCCCCAGTATGTTCACTACCTGCAATACTGTCTACTGCACCCAATTCCACACCGCATCAATTTCAGATGACCACCGCAACAACATAAAGCACCATATAAACCTCAATAAAACACCCAATGCATGTAAATTCATTCTTAGCGACTATAACTCTATAACGTTCTTAAGCAATATTCTGAAAAACAACATGAAAACATAGCAAGGCAAATAAGAATCTAGTAATTGCAAACACATAAAACAGCAATTTCTAAAACAATAAAGGAAACACAATAATGAAAATCTAGAAACTTTTTGGCCTTCTGAAAAATTGTGCGACTGTAGACCTAGTGCAACACTATTGCAAGACACAAGTGAACAAAATTGTCAGCGGGTCCCTTCACCTTGCTCCAAAATGATCCTAGAGCAAAGTAAAAGGGACGTGGGGCAACCTGTGTGCAAAGCAAATGCCTAAGGCACACACGTCGCCCCCGCCAACGCCACCTCTCTCCGCCCCAGTATGTTCACTACCTGCAATACTGTCTACTGCACCCAATTCCACACCGCATCAATTTCAGATGACCACCGCAACCACATAAAGCACTATATAAACCTCAATAAAACACCCGATGCATGTAAATTCATTCTTAGCGACTATAACTCTATAACGTTCTTAAGCAATATTCTGAAAAACAACATGAAAACATAGCAAGGCAAATAAGAATCTAGTAATTGCAAACACATAAAACAGCAATTTCTAAAACAATAAAGGAAACACAATAATGAAAATCTAGAAAATTTTTGGCCTTCTGAAAAACTGTGCGACTGTAGACCTAGTGCAACACTATTGCAAGACACAAGTGAACAAAATTGTCAGCGGGTCCCTTCACCTTGCTCCAAAATGATCCTAGAGCAAAGTAAAAGGGACGTGGGGCAACCTGTGTGCAAAGCAAATGCCTAAGGCACACACGTCGCCCCCGCCAACGCCACCTCTCTCCGCCCCAGTATGTTCACTACCTGCAATACTGTCTACTGCACCCAATTCCACACCGCATCAATTTCAGATGACCACCGCAACCACATAAAGCACTATATAAACCTCAATAAAACACCCGATGCATGTAAATTCATTCTTAGCGACTATAACTCTATAACGTTCTTAAGCAATATTCTGAAAAACAACATGAAAACATAGCAAGGCAAATAAGAATCTAGTAATTGCAAACACATAAAACAGCAATTTCTAAAACAATAAAGGAAACACAATAATGAAAATCTAGAAATTTTTGGCCTTCTGAAAAACTGTGCGACTGTAGACCTAGTGCAACACTATTGCAAGACACAAGTGAACAAAATTGTCAGCGGGTCCCTTCACCTTGCTCCAAAATGATCCTAGAGCAAAGTAAAAGGGCCGTGGGGCAACCTGTGTGCAAAGCAAATGCCTAAGGCACACACGTCGCCCCCGCCAACGCCACCTCTCTCCGCCCCAGTATGTTCACTACCTGCAATACTGTCTACTGCACCCAATTCCACACCGCATCAATTTCAGATGACCACCGCAACAACATAAAGCACCATATAAACCTCAATAAAACACCCAATGCATGTAAATTCATTCTTAGCGACTATAACTCTATAACGTTCTTAAGCAATATTCTGAAAAACAACATGAAAACATAGCAAGGCAAATAAGAATCTAGTAATTGCAAACACATAAAACAGCAATTTCTAAAACAATAAAGGAAACACAATAATGAAAATCTAGAAACTTTTTGGCCTTCTGAAAAATTGTGCGACTGTAGACCTAGTGCAACACTATTGCAAGACACAAGTGAACAAAATTGTCAGCGGGTCCCTTCACCTTGCTCCAAAATGATCCTAGAGCAAAGTAAAAGGGCCTTGGGGCAACCTGTGTGCAAAGCAAATGCCTAAGGCACACACGTCGCCCCCGCCAACGCCACCTCTCTCCGCCCCAGTATGTTCACTACCTGCAATACTGTCTACTGCACCCAATTCCACACCGCATCAATTTCAGATGACCACCGCAACCACATAAAGCACTATATAAACCTCAATAAAACACCCGATGCATGTAAATTCATTCTTAGCGACTATAACTCTATAACGTTCTTAAGCAATATTCTGAAAAACAACATGAAAACATAGCAAGGCAAATAAGAATCTAGTAATTGCAAACACATAAAACAGCAATTTCTAAAACAATAAAGGAAACACAATAATGAAAATCTAGAAATTTTTGGCCTTCTGAAAAATTGTGCGACTGTAGACCTAGTGCAACACTATTGCAAGACACAAGTGAACAAAATTGTCAGCGGGTCCCTTCACCTTGCTCCAAAATGATCCTAGAGCAAAGTAAAAGGGCCGTGGGGCAACCTGTGTGCAAAGCAAATGCCTAAGGCACACACGTCGCCCCCGCCAACGCCACCTCTCTCCGCCCCAGTATGTTCACTACCTGCAATACTGTCTACTGCACCCAATTCCACACCGCATCAATTTCAGATGACCACCGCAACCACATAAAGCACTATATAAACCTCAATAAAACACCCGATGCATGTAAATTCATTCTTAGCGACTATAACTCTATAACGTTCTTAAGCAATATTCTGAAAAACAACATGAAAACATAGCAAGGCAAATAAGAATCTAGTAATTGCAAACACATAAAACAGCAATTTCTAAAACAATAAAGGAAACACAATAATGAAAATCTAGAAATTTTTGGCCTTCTGAAAAACTGTGCGACTGTAGACCTAGTGCAACACTATTGCAAGACACAAGTGAACAAAATTGTCAGCGGGTCCCTTCACCTTGCTCCAAAATGATCCTAGAGCAAAGTAAAAGGGCCGTGGGGCAACCTGTGTGCAAAGCAAATGCCTAAGGCACACACGTCGCCCCCGCCAACGCCACCTCTCTCCGCCCCAGTATGTTCACTACCTGCAATACTGTCTACTGCACCCAATTCCACACCGCATCAATTTCAGATGACCACCGCAACAACATAAAGCACCATATAAACCTCAATAAAACACCCAATGCATGTAAATTCATTCTTAGCGACTATAACTCTATAACGTTCTTAAGCAATATTCTGAAAAACAACATGAAAACATAGCAAGGCAAATAAGAATCTAGTAATTGCAAACACATAAAACAGCAATTTCTAAAACAATAAAGGAAACACAATAATGAAAATCTAGAAACTTTTTGGCCTTCTGAAAAATTGTGCGACTGTAGACCTAGTGCAACACTATTGCAAGACACAAGTGAACAAAATTGTCAGCGGGTCCCTTCACCTTGCTCCAAAATGATCCTAGAGCAAAGTAAAAGGGACGTGGGGCAACCTGTGTGCAAAGCAAATGCCTAAGGCACACACGTCGCCCCCGCCAACGCCACCTCTCTCCGCCCCAGTATGTTCACTACCTGCAATACTGTCTACTGCACCCAATTCCACACCGCATCAATTTCAGATGACCACCGCAACCACATAAAGCACTATATAAACCTCAATAAAACACCCGATGCATGTAAATTCATTCTTAGCGACTATAACTCTATAACGTTCTTAAGCAATATTCTGAAAAACAACATGAAAACATAGCAAGGCAAATAAGAATCTAGTAATTGCAAACACATAAAACAGCAATTTCTAAAACAATAAAGGAAACACAATAATGAAAATCTAGAAACTTTTTGGCCTTCTGAAAAATTGTGCGACTGTAGACCTAGTGCAACACTATTGCAAGACACAAGTGAACAAAATTGTCAGCGGGTCCCTTCACCTTGCTCCAAAATGATCCTAGAGCAAAGTAAAAGGGCCTTGGGGCAACCTGTGTGCAAAGCAAATGCCTAAGGCACACACGTCGCCCCCGCCAACGCCACCTCTCTCCGCCCCAGTATGTTCACTACCTGCAATACTGTCTACTGCACCCAATTCCACACCGCATCAATTTCAGATGACCACCGCAACAACATAAAGCACCATATAAACCTCAATAAAACACCCAATGCATGTAAATTCATTCTTAGCGACTATAACTCTATAACGTTCTTAAGCAATATTCTGAAAAACAACATGAAAACATAGCAAGGCAAATAAGAATCTAGTAATTGCAAACACATAAAACAGCAATTTCTAAAACAATAAAGGAAACACAATAATGAAAATCTAGAAACTTTTTGGCCTTCTGAAAAATTGTGCGACTGTAGACCTAGTGCAACACTATTGCAAGACACAAGTGAACAAAATTGTCAGCGGGTCCCTTCACCTTGCTCCAAAATGATCCTAGAGCAAAGTAAAAGGGACGTGGGGCAACCTGTGTGCAAAGCAAATGCCTAAGGCACACACGTCGCCCCCGCCAACGCCACCTCTCTCCGCCCCAGTATGTTCACTACCTGCAATACTGTCTACTGCACCCAATTCCACACCGCATCAATTTCAGATGACCACCGCAACCACATAAAGCACTATATAAACCTCAATAAAACACCCGATGCATGTAAATTCATTCTTAGCGACTATAACTCTATAACGTTCTTAAGCAATATTCTGAAAAACAACATGAAAACATAGCAAGGCAAATAAGAATCTAGTAATTGCAAACACATAAAACAGCAATTTCTAAAACAATAAAGGAAACACAATAATGAAAATCTAGAAACTTTTTGGCCTTCTGAAAAATTGTGCGACTGTAGACCTAGTGCAACACTATTGCAAGACACAAGTGAACAAAATTGTCAGCGGGTCCCTTCACCTTGCTCCAAAATGATCCTAGAGCAAAGTAAAAGGGCCTTGGGGCAACCTGTGTGCAAAGCAAATGCCTAAGGCACACACGTCGCCCCCGCCAACGCCACCTCTCTCCGCCCCAGTATGTTCACTACCTGCAATACTGTCTACTGCACCCAATTCCACACCGCATCAATTTCAGATGACCACCGCAACAACATAAAGCACCATATAAACCTCAATAAAACACCCAATGCATGTAAATTCATTCTTAGCGACTATAACTCTATAACGTTCTTAAGCAATATTCTGAAAAACAACATGAAAACATAGCAAGGCAAATAAGAATCTAGTAATTGCAAACACATAAAACAGCAATTTCTAAAACAATAAAGGAAACACAATAATGAAAATCTAGAAACTTTTTGGCCTTCTGAAAAATTGTGCGACTGTAGACCTAGTGCAACACTATTGCAAGACACAAGTGAACAAAATTGTCAGCGGGTCCCTTCACCTTGCTCCAAAATGATCCTAGAGCAAAGTAAAAGGGACGTGGGGCAACCTGTGTGCAAAGCAAATGCCTAAGGCACACACGTCGCCCCCGCCAACGCCACCTCTCTCCGCCCCAGTATGTTCACTACCTGCAATACTGTCTACTGCACCCAATTCCACACCGCATCAATTTCAGATGACCACCGCAACCACATAAAGCACTATATAAACCTCAATAAAACACCCGATGCATGTAAATTCATTCTTAGCGACTATAACTCTATAACGTTCTTAAGCAATATTCTGAAAAACAACATGAAAACATAGCAAGGCAAATAAGAATCTAGTAATTGCAAACACATAAAACAGCAATTTCTAAAACAATAAAGGAAACACAATAATGAAAATCTAGAAACTTTTTGGCCTTCTGAAAAATTGTGCGACTGTAGACCTAGTGCAACACTATTGCAAGACACAAGTGAACAAAATTGTCAGCGGGTCCCTTCACCTTGCTCCAAAATGATCCTAGAGCAAAGTAAAAGGGCCGTGGGGCAACCTGTGTGCAAAGCAAATGCCTAAGGCACACACGTCGCCCCCGCCAACGCCACCTCTCTCCGCCCCAGTATGTTCACTACCTGCAATACTGTCTACTGCACCCAATTCCACACCGCATCAATTTCAGATGACCA
This sequence comes from Xenopus laevis, assembly GCF_017654675.1. Lineage (NCBI taxonomy): Eukaryota > Metazoa > Chordata > Amphibia > Anura > Pipidae > Xenopus > Xenopus laevis. The sequence continues at coordinate 69,949,760 of NC_054374.1, read as the reverse complement.
CCGCAACAACATAAAGCACTATATAAACCTCAATAAAACACCCGATGCATGTAAATTCATTCTTAGCGACTATAACTCTATAACGTTCTTAAGCAATATTCTGAAAAACAACATGAAAACATAGCAAGGCAAATAAGAATCTAGTAATTGCAAACACATAAAACAGCAATTTCTAAAACAATAAAGGAAACACAATAATGAAAATCTAGAAAATTTTTGGCCTTCTGAAAAATTGTGCGACTGTAGACCTAGTGCAACACTATTGCAAGACACAAGTGAACAAAATTGTCAGCGGGTCCCTTCACCTTGCTCCAAAATGATCCTAGAGCAAAGTAAAAGGGCCGTGGGGCAACCTGTGTGCAAAGCAAATGCCTAAGGCACACACGTCGCCCCCGCCAACGCCACCTCTCTCCGCCCCAGTATGTTCACTACCTGCAATACTGTCTACTGCACCCAATTCCACACCGCATCAATTTCAGATGACCACCGCAACAACATAAAGCACTATATAAACCTCAATAAAACACCCGATGCATGTAAATTCATTCTTAGCGACTATAACTCTATAACGTTCTTAAGCAATATTCTGAAAAACAACATGAAAACATAGCAAGGCAAATAAGAATCTAGTAATTGCAAACACATAAAACAGCAATTTCTAAAACAATAAAGGAAACACAATAATGAAAATCTAGAAACTTTTTGGCCTTCTGAAAAATTGTGCGACTGTAGACCTAGTGCAACACTATTGCAAGACACAAGTGAACAAAATTGTCAGCGGGTCCCTTCACCTTGCTCCAAAATGATCCTAGAGCAAAGTAAAAGGGCCGTGGGGCAACCTGTGTGCAAAGCAAATGCCTAAGGCACACACGTCGCCCCCGCCAACGCCACCTCTCTCCGCCCCAGTATGTTCACTACCTGCAATACTGTCTACTGCACCCAATTCCACACCGCATCAATTTCAGATGACCACCGCAACAACATAAAGCACCATATAAACCTCAATAAAACACCCAATGCATGTAAATTCATTCTTAGCGACTATAACTCTATAACGTTCTTAAGCAATATTCTGAAAAACAACATGAAAACATAGCAAGGCAAATAAGAATCTAGTAATTGCAAACACATAAAACAGCAATTTCTAAAACAATAAAGGAAACACAATAATGAAAATCTAGAAACTTTTTGGCCTTCTGAAAAATTGTGCGACTGTAGACCTAGTGCAACACTATTGCAAGACACAAGTGAACAAAATTGTCAGCGGGTCCCTTCACCTTGCTCCAAAATGATCCTAGAGCAAAGTAAAAGGGCCTTGGGGCAACCTGTGTGCAAAGCAAATGCCTAAGGCACACACGTCGCCCCCGCCAACGCCACCTCTCTCCGCCCCAGTATGTTCACTACCTGCAATACTGTCTACTGCACCCAATTCCACACCGCATCAATTTCAGATGACCACCGCAACCACATAAAGCACTATATAAACCTCAATAAAACACCCGATGCATGTAAATTCATTCTTAGCGACTATAACTCTATAACGTTCTTAAGCAATATTCTGAAAAACAACATGAAAACATAGCAAGGCAAATAAGAATCTAGTAATTGCAAACACATAAAACAGCAATTTCTAAAACAATAAAGGAAACACAATAATGAAAATCTAGAAATTTTTGGCCTTCTGAAAAATTGTGCGACTGTAGACCTAGTGCAACACTATTGCAAGACACAAGTGAACAAAATTGTCAGCGGGTCCCTTCACCTTGCTCCAAAATGATCCTAGAGCAAAGTAAAAGGGCCGTGGGGCAACCTGTGTGCAAAGCAAATGCCTAAGGCACACACGTCGCCCCCGCCAACGCCACCTCTCTCCGCCCCAGTATGTTCACTACCTGCAATACTGTCTACTGCACCCAATTCCACACCGCATCAATTTCAGATGACCACCGCAACCAACATAAAGCACTATATAAACCTCAATAAAACACCCGATGCATGTAAATTCATTCTTAGCGACTATAACTCTATAACGTTCTTAAGCAATATTCTGAAAAACAACATGAAAACATAGCAAGGCAAATAAGAATCTAGTAATTGCAAACACATAAAACAGCAATTTCTAAAACAATAAAGGAAACACAATAATGAAAATCTAGAAACTTTTTGGCCTTCTGAAAAATTGTGCGACTGTAGACCTAGTGCAACACTATTGCAAGACACAAGTGAACAAAATTGTCAGCGGGTCCCTTCACCTTGCTCCAAAATGATCCTAGAGCAAAGTAAAAGGGACGTGGGGCAACCTGTGTGCAAAGCAAATGCCTAAGGCACACACGTCGCCCCCGCCAACGCCACCTCTCTCCGCCCCAGTATGTTCACTACCTGCAATACTGTCTACTGCACCCAATTCCACACCGCATCAATTTCAGATGACCACCGCAACAACATAAAGCACCATATAAACCTCAATAAAACACCCGATGCATGTAAATTCATTCTTAGCGACTATAACTCTATAACGTTCTTAAGCAATATTCTGAAAAACAACATGAAAACATAGCAAGGCAAATAAGAATCTAGTAATTGCAAACACATAAAACAGCAATTTCTAAAACAATAAAGGAAACACAATAATGAAAATCTAGAAACTTTTTGGCCTTCTGAAAAATTGTGCGACTGTAGACCTAGTGCAACACTATTGCAAGACACAAGTGAACAAAATTGTCAGCGGGTCCCTTCACCTTGCTCCAAAATGATCCTAGAGCAAAGTAAAAGGGACGTGGGGCAACCTGTGTGCAAAGCAAATGCCTAAGGCACACACGTCGCCCCCGCCAACGCCACCTCTCTCCGCCCCAGTATGTTCACTACCTGCAATACTGTCTACTGCACCCAATTCCACACCGCATCAATTTCAGATGACCACCGCAACCACATAAAGCACTATATAAACCTCAATAAAACACCCGATGCATGTAAATTCATTCTTAGCGACTATAACTCTATAACGTTCTTAAGCAATATTCTGAAAAACAACATGAAAACATAGCAAGGCAAATAAGAATCTAGTAATTGCAAACACATAAAACAGCAATTTCTAAAACAATAAAGGAAACACAATAATGAAAATCTAGAAACTTTTTGGCCTTCTGAAAAATTGTGCGACTGTAGACCTAGTGCAACACTATTGCAAGACACAAGTGAACAAAATTGTCAGCGGGTCCCTTCACCTTGCTCCAAAATGATCCTAGAGCAAAGTAAAAGGGCCGTGGGGCAACCTGTGTGCAAAGCAAATGCCTAAGGCACACACGTCGCCCCCGCCAACGCCACCTCTCTCCGCCCCAGTATGTTCACTACCTGCAATACTGTCTACTGCACCCAATTCCACACCGCATCAATTTCAGATGACCACCGCAACAACATAAAGCACCATATAAACCTCAATAAAACACCCAATGCATGTAAATTCATTCTTAGCGACTATAACTCTATAACGTTCTTAAGCAATATTCTGAAAAACAACATGAAAACATAGCAAGGCAAATAAGAATCTAGTAATTGCAAACACATAAAACAGCAATTTCTAAAACAATAAAGGAAACACAATAATGAAAATCTAGAAACTTTTTGGCCTTCTGAAAAATTGTGCGACTGTAGACCTAGTGCAACACTATTGCAAGACACAAGTGAACAAAATTGTCAGCGGGTCCCTTCACCTTGCTCCAAAATGATCCTAGAGCAAAGTAAAAGGGCCTTGGGGCAACCTGTGTGCAAAGCAAATGCCTAAGGCACACACGTCGCCCCCGCCAACGCCACCTCTCTCCGCCCCAGTATGTTCACTACCTGCAATACTGTCTACTGCACCCAATTCCACACCGCATCAATTTCAGATGACCACCGCAACCACATAAAGCACTATATAAACCTCAATAAAACACCCGATGCATGTAAATTCATTCTTAGCGACTATAACTCTATAACGTTCTTAAGCAATATTCTGAAAAACAACATGAAAACATAGCAAGGCAAATAAGAATCTAGTAATTGCAAACACATAAAACAGCAATTTCTAAAACAATAAAGGAAACACAATAATGAAAATCTAGAAAATTTTTGGCCTTCTGAAAAACTGTGCGACTGTAGACCTAGTGCAACACTATTGCAAGACACAAGTGAACAAAATTGTCAGCGGGTCCCTTCACCTTGCTCCAAAATGATCCTAGAGCAAAGTAAAAGGGCCGTGGGGCAACCTGTGTGCAAAGCAAATGCCTAAGGCACACACGTCGCCCCCGCCAACGCCACCTCTCTCCGCCCCAGTATGTTCACTACCTGCAATACTGTCTACTGCACCCAATTCCACACCGCATCAATTTCAGATGACCACCGCAACAACATAAAGCACCATATAAACCTCAATAAACACCCGATGCATGTAAATTCATTCTTAGCGACTATAACTCTATAACGTTCTTAAGCAATATTCTGAAAAACAACATGAAAACATAGCAAGGCAAATAAGAATCTAGTAATTGCAAACACATAAAACAGCAATTTCTAAAACAATAAAGGAAACACAATAATGAAAATCTAGAAACTTTTTGGCCTTCTGAAAAATTGTGCGACTGTAGACCTAGTGCAACACTATTGCAAGACACAAGTGAACAAAATTGTCAGCGGGTCCCTTCACCTTGCTCCAAAATGATCCTAGAGCAAAGTAAAAGGGACGTGGGGCAACCTGTGTGCAAAGCAAATGCCTAAGGCACACACGTCGCCCCCGCCAACGCCACCTCTCTCCGCCCCAGTATGTTCACTACCTGCAATACTGTCTACTGCACCCAATTCCACACCGCATCAATTTCAGATGACCACCGCAACAAACATAAAGCACCATATAAACCTCAATTAAACACCCGATGCATGTAAATTCATTCTTAGCGACTATAACTCTATAACGTTCTTAAGCAATATTCTGAAAAACAACATGAAAACATAGCAAGGCAAAATAAGAGACTCTAGTAATGCAAACACATAAAACAAGCCTAATTTCTAAACCAGAAAAGGAAACACAATAATGAAAATCTTAGAAAATTTTTGGCCTTCTGAAAACTGTGCGACTGTAGACCTAGTGCAACACTATTGCAAGACACAAGTGAACAAAATTGTCAGCGGGTCCCTTCACCTTGCTCCAAAATGAACTCTGATTTTGTGTTGGCTATGTGGTTACTGCAGAGTTGTGTTAATTTGCAGAGTGTTTATCAAGATGACTCGCCACTGGAGTTCTACTCGCCCTCTACTGTGATTGGAATCTAGTTTGCGACACGGATACTCCATGGGCATACTTTACCTTGGTTTCCCAGTAATGAGAGGGAGAACACACACCACTCTAACCACTTAGAGGCAGCATTTATCAAGGTTGAATTTACATGAATTCAAGTTTCTTTAAAACTCCCATGAAAACACAATTACTATATTTGTACCAAAAAATCGGATGATTGCAATCATTAAGCATCCGACACTTTAGATTGTAAAAAGCTTGATGGTTCTTAGTTTTTTCGTTCTTCTGTGTAAAAAAAATGGCTCATTGTTCAGGGAACGAGTCTTATTCTGCAGGACACTTCATAAACTTGTACTATCCCGTGGAGCGAGACTCATTGTGAGCTTAAAAATAGCAATTTCGGCAGGATTTTTATTGTGTCTGGCAACTAGTTCGATTTGAGTTGTTTATATATAGTTCTCTCAGAGTATTGTAAATCCGTTCAGAAAAGTGGACTCATTCATAATTTTCTTTGCAAACTATCGAAACTCGAATGTTGTATAATCTCCTAGTTTCCAGACTTATTTGACAGTTTTGGACACATAGAACTCGAATTAAGAATTTTCATTTCCACCCTTGTTTATTTAATCTGCCCCTTAGAGTCAAGAGAAATATGAAACACTTCTATACATAGATGATTACACTTATAAATACTCAGTGTCAAGTGCTGCGCCAACATCTGTGGTACTGAGGGCCCAGATGTTTGGCAGCCCCCTCAAGTTCATACAATAACACCTTAAAAATATAAACCATAATATATTCTCCTTGGTTTGATCATTCAAAAATTGCATATAAAAGTACAGAAGTTATGAATTGAAGTACATTTTAAGTATGTATTCTTTGAAGGTTAAAAAGGTAGATTTTAAATGCATATGATAATTGTTTCCAAGAATATTTTAAGGTTTGATACTATCATAAAGAGATCCTGACATATCAGAAATTGAAAACCTTTTTTTTACATCTAATCATCCGTTTAATAATTGACATATATGGCATGCTGTCTTTATGATTTTGCCAGTATGTAAGTTGTATTTTGCCCCAATGCTTTTACACTTAAACCTTTTATCTTTGACTCCTGAGAGGTGATTCGCCATATGGTCTGTTGTGCAGGTGCAGGTTTAGTTCTCGTTGCATTAGAAGCCTGCAATACTTCTTTTCATAATCGTACGTTTCTTGCTGCTTTGTGTTTTTTCCTTCTCTCCTGAGACGTATTTTAACCCCTTTTCTATACTGTTCCTTCCCTAGTTTGTTCTGGTTTCAATTAGTATTGTGGTTCTCTTATACTTGTAATTTCTCTTTTTTTCTATTCTGATCATTCAGGTCCTGGTTGTTAGTGTACTCCTGTGCTGCCATTTAATTTGTGATAGTTACACAAATTTATAACTATCTATATTATATAATGAGTTTTTTCACAGTGCCAAATCGAATTGCTGGTGGTTCTATATATAGTAAGTTATATAAGTATTAATTATATATACTTGATTATATATTTGTTTTTTTTTTTTTGAACGTAGTGGGGGCAGTGATCACAGGGACTATTCTCTTTATCTTCTAATCCTTTTGAAAGTGGTGTCAGTGAGAGCATTGTCTTTTGATTCCTGCTGTTTCAATTGACCAGGCCTCACGCGAACAGGCTTTGTTGTTACATTTACAGCTACTTGAGTGAGGTTATGGGGTAAACATCACTCTCCAACTTTGCAGTTGCAGCAGTATTAAGTGTTGACTGAAGTAACTATCAGAGCCAAGTTCATTCATGATCCTGAGTGCAGCTCTGGGAAATTAATGTCAAATTGTCTAGCCCCATAGCAAATTTTAAATATTAGCATATAAAAATCCATTTCTTGTTTTGAAAAACGGATTTCAATGCAGGATCTGCAGTAGTAGCACATTAAGCTTTGATAACATTGGTTGTACATATTATTGACAGTTAATTCCTTCTCCTTTAACTGACAGGGCCTGAGATGGGATAGTCAGGCTTGGCATAACAGTCCAGCGTTTAGTGAATTCTATCTTACACAATTACTTACTAAAAAATAAACGCTGCTAGCAAAAATCATAATCCGTATGAGCCTGGTTGGTACTTTTAATTTACATGTCATGTATTTTAAAAGATTGTCTGTTTTTAGTATCACTTTTTGATAAATATTTTATGACTCACTTCATTCTCCCTTCTGTAAAGTTAACGCGATTGGGGCTTCTGGGTCAGGATGTTAAGGCTGTACTGCACAGTCAGTTCTATCCATGTGCTGTTTCATCAGATTTAATTCTGTGGAGTGCATTTTAAAGCCTCTGATACAGCTTTCCTATTCATATACACGTTGGGTGTCGTCTGAGTGTGGCCACCTTCTAGTTCCCATTGGCGTGTGGATAGACCTTCCAAGGTCATCCTGACTACCTGTTATAAGGGGATGTTTAAAATAGCTATTTTTTTATGAAATTTTACTCTCAATTATTAACTTTAATTCATTAAACTGTGTACGCATTTTTTTATTAATAAAACCTGTACTGTAATTCCTGAGAATCTTCTTGTTATTATTGCTCTGACTGCTTGCAGAAGTACACTTCAAATCACGTCGCCTAATGCTTTCTGCAGGGAAACTGATCAATTACTTTTCAAAAGGCAGGGGGATCCCCCAACGTACTTCCCAGAATCAAGCAGCTTTGTTTGTTTCCCTGTAGAGCTTTACCCAGCGAACCGTGTAGAGGATTACGTTTTCCACAGAAACCCAATGCAGTTGTAATATTCATGTAGGGATTTCACCAAATTCCAAGGTTTGTGGATTTGGTTCCATAACCTTCTGAAATCATTTTTTGTGTAAGATAGATTCAGTTCTCCAATTATAGCTTAAGACTGATTTTCCGAAATCATAATTTACTGTATGCATAAATTAGGGGTGAAGGTAATATACTTTTTTTATTCCTTGTTTTTGTGCACATAAAGTCACATATTTTCCCTCTACACCTAATTTTGCATATGCAATTAGGATTCATTTTGTTTTTCAACTCGGCCTTCGGCAGAAGGATTTCGGTCCAATCCGACCCTTCTGCAATAAGCGCCGAACTCCGGATCCGAATTCCTGGTTATATTCAGTGACATCCCTCATATTTTCTGATTTTATATAATTCAAGTCTTCGCTGTAATTCAGCTTCTATGGTCAGATATATTATTTGTGCTCTTGGGCTGTGTTTTGAATAATTTTAGATGATCCATATTAGCTTAGCCTCCTTATTACAGAAGCCCAGTACTACACTGGAGGCATTTGTTGCATAGTCTTGTCTTGCACCAGATGTTTACCAGGAGTTCATCCCCATCATAAAAAAAACCTCCTCCGTTACCACCTATTAGCTCCTTCGTTCTCCCAATTTTGGGTATGTATATCTTCTTCCCTCAGCCGGACCTGCCTCCCCGGGCATGCTCCCTATTTATTTGTATACCTCACCCCTCCGTGCATATCTCTGGCCTCGGAGTTCAGGGCAAGCCATCTTTTCTTCTCCTGGTAATCTTCATGTCTTTGGTGGCATTTTGCGCGTACAGTTGCTCAGCTTGGAGTTAAATTTCTGGCTCCCAAAACCAACTGGCGTATTGCTTGCCGAAACGTCACGTGTTAGAGTTTTTCAAACGTCATTCGGTGACTTTCGGCGGCATCGCAGTTGGCGTTAAATTTTCCGGGTACCCAAACCATCTTTTTGCGCATTGGTCTGGCGCCAAAAAAACAGACTGAAAGAAAGATGAAGGGCTGCCGGTGACCTCCGAGGCCAGAATCTGCACGGAGGGGTGGTAAAAAAATTAGGTTGCCATTTGCCCGGGGGGGGGGGGGACAGGTTAGGATGGGGGGGGCTGGGAGGGGAAATCTATCCCAGGGGGGGTTTTTTTTATTACAGTTGAATTTTCTCTCTTTACCATGTTGGGACAAGATGATGACCACCGTGTTGGCCTACTTTTGTAATAGCCCATAAAGTTATTTGTTTTATTGCTTTTTGATTGTCATTGCAAGTTCATGTTTATATTTTATTTATTACAAATACAGCATTTCTAGCTTATTCTTTTATTTTAGAACTTTAGTTCCCTTTTAATATAATAATGCTGTTTGTATAATTCATTACAGAGTTGTGACAAATTCACAAAAGTTAGAAGAACCTAAATGCAATTGGGTATAGTTTTGGTTTTTGGTATTATTCCAGTGATTTAAATAATTATCTTATAAAAGGTAAAAAGAATTGTCAAGAATTTTTGACGAGGAGGCATTACCTAATATGGTCACAATTAATCACAGGCATACCAATATAGAAACACAAAACTTATGAACATTCCAGCTAGGGGGGGTTACTACCCCAGAGTTTACCTCCTCACCAATGTAACAAGATTTGCCACAACTTCCAGGTTCTGCACCTCGCAAGAATGTTAAAATTTTTGGATTAGCTTGTTTTGTGTGCGTTACATTAAATAAAAGACGGCACACAAAAAAAAAGGGAGCACACGTAAATGGTTATTCATATTAAATTATGTCGATGTAATAACAACAGCCTCGGAAAATATAGTTGGTGTGTTCTTGTCGATTTATTATATACTTTGAATCCATGTTGTTTGTAATCTATGTAGTAAATATATATATATTATACGTCTTTATATTATATACTGTTTATATATATATAATCTAGTAACTATATATATTATATACATAGTACTCATCTACCTGTATTTGATTATATATAGATATGTATATATATATGTGATATTCTATATGTATGGTTATATTAGATGTATTTATTTATAATATATATAGGAATACTTGTACGATAGATAGATATTTATATATACTATATTATAATATAGAGATAGATATATTGATAGTTATATATATTTATTTATTTATAATATCCTGTATTATTATATTATATTAATAGATAGAGATATTAGATAGTGAGTGAACTTATATGTATATATCGTATTAATTACTTAACTTATTGTGTATGTCTATGTATGTTGAGTGTGTCATATAAATATGCGCATGTGAATTGCCTTCCAAAAGATAAACATCAAATAAGCCCATAGATTCTCTAATGTTAGTTTTTGCACAAAAATGACATGCGTCCACAATTTGTCGCACAACAAAATATTCATGAAACAAAAAAGTTTCACAAATTATTCACAGTTTTGAGAATTTTTTTGCAAAACAGGACAAATTCAGTTATCAGTAGTGATTTTTACTTTGTCTAACCGTACTTTGATATCACCATAGAGGTTGTTGCCTTCCAAAGTGTTTTTTTTTTTTTTTTTACCATACTAACTTATTTGAAGAAATGCAAATTTGAAGTTTACAAATCCACTTGGTTTCTATAACCTAAAGAACAATTTAAAAACGCCCCTGAACCGGTCGTAGCAATATTTTCCCACAAATACATTCATCCTAACCAATACACTTTCCTCTATTGCCACTTTTTCCCAATTATTAAAGCACAATTGCTAAAATGACACCATTCCACTTCAGGGAGGTTATAAGTCGTTTTATAGCAATTATCTAAGCGCAGAGTGGACAGCAAATACAAACTTTGGATTCTGACAAAAATCTTACAGAAGCTTTGTTAAGTTTAAACTCATCATTGGTAAGTATTTACACTGCCCTAGTTCAGACCGAAAAAACTGGTGTAAACGATTGTTTTATACTAACTGCGGGTTTTGAAGTAGGGTAGTCAAATACATTTGTCCCTAGTTTTGTGTGTTTTATCCAATACTTGAAATTAACTTTTTTCTAATCACTTTTAGGGTTATTAGGGTGTTACCTTTTTTGTGGCAATTCAGATAAAATGTGTCCCTTTTTATATTTTGACAGTTATGTTCAGTTGTAGGTCTCTTACCTGCACATCCGCACTCTTCAGCTTCCTCGATCACACTGACACAACTTAATCAAAGGGCTTTTTGTATCCGGAGTGAGCATTTTGACATCATTGGTCACATGATCCATTAAAGAGTAAGCCAGATGGATAATGAAGGTGTTATCTAACCAGGTTTGGTATTTATAATAATAGTAATAGTGAGCATTATGACATCAGTGGTCATGTGATCAATTACAAAAAAAAGACAGTTGGAAAATAATAAGGTTCTTGTGGCATATAAATATTATATATAAACTTACTAGCACAATACATAAATATATTAGACCACTAGGGTTAGTGGCGTAACTTGGGCTCAAAGTGCCCCCCGCAATACAATTTACTAGCAGCCAATATGTGACTTAAAGGAGAACTTTCTCGCTTGTCTTCTTTTCTCTAGGCATAGGCCTCCAAATGCCGCACTAGAGTGAAAAGGCTGGCTTTTCCTTTCTTAAGTTCAGCTGTTGCTCTGCTGAGCATGTGCTTGCCCAGACCTTGAAAAAAAGAAGATGGTGATAAGGATCTTTGCAGGAAATACCCTGGGCTGGAACAATTTTTAACAAACAGGAGCATTGGCCTTGGGTATTAGGCAAACAATTATAATTACATTGGGGCATGCATAATTGTAATTTAAACTTAAGTTTTCCGATAAAATCCATTTTATTTAATTCCCCTCTTTAAAATAAAATGCTGAGCTGAACATTGTTTTATAAGAAAGTGAAATTAAATGTAAGCATGTTTTCAGTAAAAATGCTTCTTTGCATTCAATATTATGAGCTTCTCTAATGCAGGCATTGCAGTGTTGGCTTTTAAGTCACTACAGTTTCAACTACAAGAGACCCGGCCTTCTGGTTTTCAGAAAAAGAGCAATGGTGATTTACAGCTAACTCCAATCCCTTTCCCCCATTTATATATGCAAGTAATTCCAATCAGTGGTTTACGTTACACTGACACCTTAATGCACAGGCTACCCTAGGCCGTAGGGGCCCAGTGTGATCAGTGGCCAATTTCTATTTTCTTTTATTTTAATATCTATGCATACATAAAAATCCAGATTTTGCACCTGGGAAACTGACAATATGTCTAGCCCCATCTCAGATTACAAAATTAAATCTAAAAAATCAATTTGCACTTGGATAAGAAAAACACTGTTATACTTGTGGGTGGCAAAAGTTAGGCACCCCAAGTGATCCCATTTACTTACCTGACACCAGCGAGCACCATGGAGTGATCGTCTTCCGGCTTCTTCTTTCTTCTCGTGGCTCTCATGCTCAGTATAGCGAAAAGCCAAACTTTAATGGAGATTTCAACCCTAAAGTTAAAAAATCCCGACCCCCCTACCCGACATAGACCCCCCTCCCTCCTCCCCCCATCCTAAGTGTTACCCCGGGCAAATGCCTCTAATGTTTTATTTACCCCTCGGTGCAGATTCAGGCATCAGAGATCACGGGCGCCATCTTCTTCTCTTCAGAAATCTTCAGAATGAGACTGGCGTGTTGGCATTTGGTGCAATTTTCTGTTTCACGACAACTGCACATATGCCGAAACGCAAGAGAATTTTCAAAGCAGTTGAAGATGGCGCCTGTGAACTCCGATGCCTGAATCTATACCGAGGGTTAAAGAGATACTGACACCTGAAATTAAACTTTTTTTTTACATCTATTATAATATTGGCTTTGCAAGCTACTTCTAACTTTGCCATAAAGTATTTGCATGATGCTTTTACATTACCTGTCTGATCCCCCATGTTCCTGTATGAGGGGGCTGCCATATTTGTGCAGCAGGAGTCCGTTAGCATTAGAAACTGTAACTAACAGGCTGAGATGGGACAGTCAGGTTGGCAAAGTCAGAGTGTCAGAGAGTCAGGCTTAGGAACTTCAACTAACAATCATATACAAAAACAAACCTCTCAGCAAAAAATGATCAACATGACCTATAGGTAACATTTAATATACATTCATATGCTAAAATTCATTTTTAGTGTCAGTATCACTTTAAGTAAAAGGTTAGAGGCATTTGCCCGGGGTAACACTTAGGCTGGGGGAGGAGGGTCTATAATTTCAGAGTTTAATTCTCCTTAACGGCTATTTCATTCTACTGCACATGCGTCTACCCCAGGAAATTTGAAGAAAGGAGAAGGTGTAAGACTATAGCTCCATAGTGCTCGCTGGAATAATCCAGGCCAGTGCAGATTTCTCCTGATAGGTACACCAGCCCAGGGTGTCCGGTATGTAAATGCAATCACTTGGGGGTGCCTAACTTTGGCACCCAAGTAAAAATGACTTTCCTTCTCCTTTAAAGGATAAGTAAACCTTTAAAATAAATGAATGGAAAAATGATGAGGGCCCTATTCTAAGATATTTTGCAATGTACATTCATTATTTATTTTGCTTTCATTCCAATATATTAAGGGATACATGTACTGATAATATGAATTAATTTTGTAAAACAGCGCCATCTGCTGGTCAATTTCCGACCAGTCTGACAGCACCACCAAGTGGTCAAGCAAGTTGTCAGGAGAAAGAAAGAGGCTGATGTTCTTCTGCTTAGGAAAAAAATAAAAACCTTTCTCAAACCTTTCCTAAGCAGAAGAACTTCAGAGCAGCCTCTTTATTTCTCCTGACAACTTGCTTGACTACTTGGTGGTTCTGTCAGACTGGTTGGAAATTGACCAGGTGGTGCTGTTCTAACAAAATTCATTCATGTTAACAGTACATGTATCCCTTAATATCTAGAAATAAAAAGAAAATACATAATGAATGTACATTGCAAAATATCTCAGAAACCTTTTATTTTAAAGGTTTACTTATCCTTTAAGTAAGTGTAAGGTTAGCTAGTGCGGTGGGACGGGCCTCTCCAGCGGAAGATTTATCCAGGCCTGAACAACAGCCTCCCAATAGTGGCCCTGGTTGCAGACATTAATATGCTTATATGCCCTAGCAGCAAGGGCCTGCCCTGACCCAACGATGGTGTGTGCAAGTCGGCTCACCTGGATAAACCTGTGGGTTCCGCACAGTTACAGTTGTAGTATTTCTGGTCAGCTGATCTCTGAGGCAGCACAGAGACCATCAGAAAATGGTGGTTCAAGGCAAGAGATGTAAAAGGTCAATATTTACTTAAATATATATATATCAGTATGACAAGATTCTTTAATTTACTGTGCTCAAGTATTCATTTTGGGGGTATAGTTTTCCTTTAAAGTTTCTAATGTTAACAGACTCCTGCTGCACAAATATGGCAGCCCCCTCATACAGTAACATGGGACATCAGACAGATAATGTAAAAGCATCCTGCAAATACTTTATGGCAAAGGTATAAGTACCTTTCAAATGCAATATTATGATAGATGTAAAAAAGGAGTTTAATTTCTGGTGTCAGTATCTCTTTAATGGATGGAGATTGTGCAGATCATAGTGACTGCAGTGTTGTTAAAACCATATCCTACATAATATGAAGTTAGTTCCAAGGCTTTTACTTTGGGTACCATTCTGTGTATGTATTGTTGAATTGTGATTCCTTTACACTCGAAATTGAATTGATGACCTTTTTTTGCAATTTCAGGTTTGTTAGACATTCATTTTCACTTTTTTTCATGTTGCGGAGGAATGTATAATTACTGTTGCTCCAGCTCCTAACTCTACAGTGACTTTACAGACCCCTAACTGGTACGAGGGACTGCCAGAAACTGTATCTGTCTCATGGTGATGCCTTCTAAGCAATTTGGGAAGTTAGCATTTGCAAAAGACAGAATGGCCATTATATGTGAAACTGGACGTGCATTTATTAACATAAAGGAACAGAAGTCTGCTGGGCCAGATATTGTTTTGAAAGATTATGATACCCTTCCCAGCTCCATTAATCTTTTCTATCCTTTCTGGCTTAACATCTCTAACTGTAAGCCTAAGGTCTGGTCCAAGAAGCTTCAGATACAGTTTTCTGTTATGTTTATCCAAACTGAATCAGGTGAGCCATTGTTTAAAGGGAGATCTGGTATCTATTTTGCTGGGTGTGGGCCATTTATTGTTATGTTTTTACATCTATAATGAGCTATCTGCAGAAGTTTTTCCTGCTCAGCTAGAAGCATGTGAATACGTGAAGCTTCTTCCATTGGCAATTTTAAACGTTTTGTGTGGTATGTTGGTGTTATTGTATCTCGTTCTGTATTACAGACCATTGTGCCTTTACAACTAGAAGGAGCGATTATATTCTTAAAGTTGCCTTTCTTCCGAAAACAGGTTCAGTAGACAACAGGGTTAAAGGGTTTAGTTCATCTTAAGTAACTTTGAATATCAATTCTTCAGTTGGTCTTCGTTTTCCTTTCTCGGTTGCCTCTTTCTAGCTTGAAATTTAAATAGCAATCTGGTTCTTGGGGGTCACTGACCCTGGCAGCTAAAATTCATTGTTTGTAAGGCTACAATGTTATTAATATTGATAATTTTTTTACTTTATCTTCAAGACTCTTATTGAAATCAGTTCCTGGTTGCTAAGGTAAATTTGACCAGGACAGCCAAGTCATCTTCAAATTAAAGAGCTGCAAATAAAAAAGTTAAATTCTTCAGAAACCTCAAAAATGAAAACCAACTGCAAATTATTTCAGCATATCACAGTCTACTTCATAGGAAAAGTTAAAGGAGAAATAAAAGTAGGTCCAAAAATCAGCCAGATATCTGTTGGGTGAAGACCACACTGATGTACCTTTAATGTTCCTGTCGCTGGTGTTTCTGGATAGCATCTCTGTAATCCAGGTGCAGAATCTGCAAACTGTTACAATTTGATACATTTCTCAGCAGCATCTGTGGAATATTAGAAACTATTGTATCAGTTCTCACAGTTGCCTTTAATTAAACTCAGGGATTCTGCTGAGCATCACCAAAAATAGGAAATGGAGCAACTAAAATTTGGAACAGTTACAGAGTTGGTTACCCCTTCCCCTTGGGCTTAAAAATGAAGCATTACAATTGAATATTAGAAAACAGGTAAAAAAAATAGAGAACAACTGAAAAAAGTCTTTATTTCTGACCACCTGAAAAGAAAAAAAAAAAGTGTTTGGAAGGCAAATAGCCCCTTTAAAACATATCTATGTCCAATAGATCATTAAAGGACCAGTAACATCAAAAAAAATTTTTACAAAAATTTGTTACAATACAACGTAAAAAACCCATCAAGACCAATAAAATTTAAAGTAGCAAATCCTTTATTAAGATATAACTTACAGAAACTCCACTTCCTGTCTTCTACAGAAACGGCGAAAGGGCGACCATCCATGCTGCTGTGCTTGATTGCTCTTCTCTGGCTCTTCACTGACAGCGTGTCGCTCTCCTCCAGCTCTTCAGAAGGCCGCAGCGGTGTTATTATGCCTGTCCCCACTGTAACATAGCAGACTGCCAGCATACAAGGGTAACCCAGAACCAGCTGCCCCTGCATTATTTTAACCCTCCTGGCACCGAGAATATTCCTTCTGCCTGCTGCTGTGGGCTGCTGGGGAGACGCGCAATCAATGTCTGGATCAGTAAAGGGAGCCTGCCTTCCGAAGGTGAACCAGCTGGCCGGCATGTTTGTGAACGGCAGGGCCCTGACCAATGTTGTCCGGCTCTCCGAACATCCCCAAGGCGAACTGCTGCCTTCACGATGGCTCCAATCACCTAGCAGCGCCAAGACTCCCGCCTCTCGTTTCCCGATTCCTCCAGAGCGGAGGTTATACAATCCTCAGCCTTTTGCCCCGCTCGGGCTTCCTTATTATGTGCAAGGCTCTCCTTTTGGTGCTGGAATCACTCCGGTTTTGTTACTGATGTAACCGGAGGAATAGAGGAATTCCGGAAACGAGAGGCGGGAGCTGCGGAGTCTCAGCACAGGGAACTAGGCTGCTAGGTGATTGCCATCGCAAAGGCAGCAGTTGGCCTTGGGGATGTGCGGAGAGAGCCGGACAGCATTGGGCAGGGGCCTGCCATTCACAAACATGCCGGCCAGCTGGTTCACCTTCCGAAGGCAGGCTCCCTTTACTGATCCATACATTGATTGCGCGTCTCCCCAGCAGCCCACAGCAGCAGGCAGAAGGAATATTCTCGGTGCCAGGAGGGTTAAAATAATGCAGGGTCAGGTGGTTCTGGGTTACCCTTGTATGCTGGCAGTCTGCTATGTTACAGTGGGCACAGGCATAATAACACCGCTGCGGGCCTTCTGAAGAGCTGGAGGAGAAGATCGACACGCTGTCAGTGAAGAGCCAGAGAAGAGCAATCAAGCACAGCAGCATGGATGGTCGCCCTTTCGCCGTTTCTGTAGAAGACAGGAAGTGGAGTTTCTGTAAGTTTATATCTTAATAAAGGATTTGCTACTTTAAATTTTAATTGGTCTTGATGGGTTTTTTTCGTTGTATTGTAACAAATTTTTGTAAAAATTTTTTTGATGTTACTGGTCTTTTAAGTTAAATAAAAGACTAAGATCATACAACATAAAAATCAATTATCAAAAATCAAAACTAGATAAAGGTATAACAATAACACAAAAATCTCTCTTTAATCTCGCTTAAAGTAGGAACAAATAGTCAATGAAATAATTTATTTATCACTAATGTAATTGACAATTGTCTTAAGAAACGGAATTATTAGCTGTATCACTTGTGGTATCCAATAATGTATATACCAACTGCCTTTCCTTTTCAACTTAATATTACATTATAAGTAAACTGCCTTCTTCCTTTATTTTAGACCTGACAACAATATTAATTGCAGCTTGTTCTGCTATTGCAGCAGTTATTTTCATTATTGGAGTAGCTGTTTACTGTGTCAGAAAAAAGTAAGTAGACGGCTATAACAATTAAAAATCAAAAAAATGTCATTTGAAAACTATTGTCATTTATTTATAGATATATCACCAAAACTTCCTGGCCTGGCCGCTGATTTCCCCCCCCCTGCACATATCTAGCCAACAAAGGGGTGTAAGGATGGGCCATCATTCCTATTTAAAATGTGGAATTTCAGCTCTTAAATGAGAAATAACTAACAAAGAAGTAAGCTAGAAATGTTGTACATTATGTTTTGGGCTTCTTTACCAGCCCAAGGCAACCACAGCCCTTTAGCAGTAAAGATCGGTGTCTCTGAATATGCCCCAGTAGCTCCCCATCTTCTTTTCTGCTGATTCACTGCACATGCTCTATGCTGATGTCACTTACTGAGCTTCGGGACCAACTCATAATATACAGTACACATAGAATATAAATGTCACAATATAAAGCCGATTAGTAATTAATACAGATAATTACTACATGGCAGCACAGAAACCAGTGCAACTAGCATGGGAATTTAATAAACAGCCTTGTAGCATCAGCTTATATTACAATCCAACCTCGTTTTCTGCTAGATAATTTGCAACGACCCCTAAGCTTAGCTTCTCAACAGCTGCTCAGAGCCCACTGAGCATGTGAGTGTCGCAGACACTTTCCAAGATGGTGACCCCTGTGACAAGTTTGATGTCCTGGATCATTGGTTGAAACTTTTAGGCTGGTGCATTAAGTGCGGTATATACAGTGCGGCATTTTTAGCCATATTCATTTTTAGGGTTTAGTTCTCCTTTTAAAACTACCAGAAGTGGCTTTTTCTACCCCTGTTAACCTAGTGGATGCTGCTACTTGAGGCAAGAAATTCAACTTGCCCCATGGCAACAGTGTCCCTGAGCACTTACTACTACAATAATATAGCAAATGAAATGTGAAAACAAAAAGGTCAGGGGATGAGACAGGAGGATATGAAGACCCTACAATGTAAAGGTTATAAACATTCTTGCAAAAAGTGACTATGGTTATGCTATACACAGTCTCAAACAGCATAACAATGGCACCTTCCTCAGGAGCCACTCCCCTCTGTTGTAAACTTCTGTACCAGAGGATAGATTATATAAGCGTGTTTTTGAAAAGCTAGTTTTTTAAAATTACAGGTTCTTTCGCTAGCACCTTTTCTACTCGTCAAGCTTTTATTTGATTATGTTTGATGGCTGCACCAAAGTTAAAGTTGGGTCTTGAAAGTCACGTGAAGAAGTTTGAACCAATGTTAAAAAATTTAAAAAATGGTGTTAATTTGAATTACATCCATTGAGACACATAGATGTGTGACGTGTGTCTGATTTCCTTGTGACTTTGTACTCAACAACCCCCTACAATTGCAGTTGAATCCAATTCTTTTGCACAATGAACTAAACCCTGATATTCTAACATTGAACAAGCTCAGTTAATGAATTAAAATGAGATGTAATACTGTCAGTGAGCGGATCAGTTTGTTTGCTCTGCTTTTGACCATAATTCATTTATTTGTGACTAATGGAGAAAAAGGCCCCAGTAGGGATATACAACTCTAAACCAAACATAGAAATTTCAAAGCGCCAACAGTTGCAGAGAAAAGGGAGGAAAAACAAAGAGTCCCATGTTTATCATTGATGAAACAATGGTCTATTGTCATTTGTTAAGAGACACTTCTGGTTTGGCCAGTCCAGAGGCAAATGTGGATGTGTACCAGCCATTTCAAGGCCCTATGGGTGAACCTCCTCCTGTTCCACCACTTAATCGTATCAACAAAGATAAAGGTAATGAGGATCCACTTGCCTCTTCCAAGAGACTTGAATTTTACTCTTTTAATAAATCAGGGTTAAATGAACCTATAGGACACGAAGACACAAGTCTTGATATGGTAAATGGACAGAAAAATGGACCTGTGCCAATGGCATGATAGAGATACGATTAGTTATGGATGTCAGGGCTACAGGGGAGCAAACGAGCAGTATCTGCTTTAAAGGAGGTTCACTTGTAAAACAGCATGATTTGTCAGCAATGTCAGTTCCTGTGAGCCACTATCAACACTACTGACCATTTGACAGTAAATAAAGATCAATAGAAAAGTTATTATAATGCAAGTATAATAATTGTAATATTTTCAGTACGTTCATGTTTTCCATATCATGCTTAGTGAAAGCTTATGTGGCAGTTGTTGTTTGTTACAACTCTTCTTTGTGTCTTTTTTTTTGTTTTGTTTTATTTACTTGCCACTGTTTTTTCTTAAAGGAACAGTAACACCAAAAATTTAGAATGAGTAGTGGTTGCCCTGTATTGGTACAACTGATCTTTTTTGGCTTCAGAAACAGCTGACTATATTTCATTATAAACAAGCTGCTTGTGTAGCAATGACAGATATTGAAAAAAGGCTATATGGCACAGGTTAAATAGTGCGATTACAGATATACATTGTGTTCTACAGAGCTTATCTGCTGTGTAACCTGAGCCTTTCTCCTTGAATGGCTGCCCCCATTGCTACACAGCAGCTTATTTATATAAACAAAGTAGTGTTTCTGAAGCAAACACAGCAATATTATCAGTGCATGGGTAACACTGCATTATATTTTTTATTACTTTAAAACATAATTTTTTTGATGTTACTGTTCCTTTAATTTAGCAGAACATCCAAGATCAGCAACAAGTATGTGGTGTTAGGATTTTTATTGTCTTATACAGGTATGGGACCTGTTATCCAGAATGCTCGGGACCTGGGGGTCCTTCCGGATAACGGATCTTTCCGTAATTGGGTCTTCATGCCTTAAGTCTACTAGAAATTCATTTAAACATGAAATAACCCAATAGGTTGGTTTTGCTTCCAATAAGGATTAAGTATTCTTAGTTGGGATCAAGTAGAAGCTACTGTTGTATTATTACAGAGAAAAAGGAAATCATTTTTAAAAATTTGGATTATTTGGATAAAATGTAGTCTTTGGGAGACAGCCATTCCGTAATTGGGCTTTCTGGATATCGGGTTTCCGGATAAGGGATCCTATACCTTTAGTTCTATAAATACTGTTTAACAGTAGGAAAAGGATTCTTTATTCCTTTGAAGCCCAAAAAAAATAGCTTGTTAATGTTTTTTAAATTGTTTATCCTGGAATAACTAGCAGGACATACATACTGTAAGAGGGGATTTCTTGTTTAAACATAAGTTTGGAGCACTCATACAGGAGTAATTTTAAAATAAAGCCTTGCAGGGTATCACTGAAGAAATGAGAGACTTTGCTTTTTGTGCAAAATTTACCAAGTGAATTTGCACCAAAGCTCAACGATGTTGTAACTAAATGTTTACTGAGCTCCACAGCAAATTAATTGCATTTATTGTTCTACATTCAGCTGGCTTAAAAAGTGAATCACTTTTTGATTAGTGTTCATAAAGGGTTCCTAGTGTTTTTTGTTTAAGTAGACAGTTATTTCAACATTATATAAACTATGTGCATTTTGATGGTAGAAGCCAATCTAAGATATTGATAACTAAATATAATAGCACTTTAAGATCTTAACATGACATCATTTGCAAGAAGCAAAGAATAACCAATGAAGATTTTTTGGTGTCCAAACATTTTAACTGAGAAATTGTTGGACCAATGCACAGGACTGGCCGCTCCCTGAATATTAGAACTTATTAACAGGATTCAGCCAGGAGCATTTTCCTTTGCAGTGATTCCATACAGAGCTGTGTCTGGGAAAGTATTCATTCTGCTGTTGGGCCTGTACCAGCACAATGTTCTCTCAACTCACCCGAGACAGGGAATGTCATTTCACAAACTCGCAGGTTACTAGGAAATACCATGTCCTACATTTACTGTAATATTCTCTTTACGGTATAGTTTAACTTACTCTGTGCAGCGAAAGTCCAGCTCTGGCAAAAGAAATTTGCAGAACAATTCCAAGAAACTGACTGGGAGGACCAGTCAACTTGTAGAGTTCCCTGCAAAATTGACATTTTAGTCACTCCTTTCCAAGGGTAAATTATCCTAAAAGAGATATAATGTTATGTGGCTAAACAGGCATGGCTATATTAAACATTTGTTATGCATAAGCACTGCTTTGCAATTTCAAATTAGAGCCCATACTGAGAATGGATTTCTTAAATATGTTCACCTGTTTTAAAAACATGGGCACATAACAAAGGATAGCAGATCCTGGGATAACCCACGCAATTAGGGGAAGATTTGTTACAATGTTAGGGCAATGGCACCAAAGTCAATTTAAAACATGAAAAAAGCAACTCTTTTCATTCACCTCTCCCTTTGGTAATGAAATAACACTAAAGCTTTACTGAACGGCCAACTGACTTTATGTTCCCAAGGAATTTTTCTTATTTGATTTTACCTGATTTAAGAAGCTCCAGCATGAAATAGGGATTTGGAAATAATATATATATGCCAAAATGTGTGATCCAGATTGTTGCAGCAGGAGAAAATATTAATACTAATAATACTAATACATTTTACATTTTTTTTTATCAATTTTTACTTCAAAAGCTGTGAGAAATAGGAAAGCAAACAGATGTGGTAAATAAGTTGCCAAGTAAAGATTACAACAGAGGTTACGTTTTGCACTCAATGTTCTTTAGAGAACAAAATGAAAGGTCGTACAGGTAAACGCATTGAATTATCCATTATTGTGGAACAGCAGAAAGAACCCCTATACTCCCAGTATTTGTATGAATGAGATACTTGCAGAAAGAGTGCTTGTTCTTTCTGTGATGTTGTAGTCTGGAAATAGAATAGGAGGTAGCAATCCAAATATTTTAAAGTTAAACGCCGATATTGACGTTTCTATGGGACCAGAAAAAAAATCAGTAGAAGTACATAAAATCAACCAGGTAACCTTTACAGACTTACTATATTATAACTGCACTGTTAATAGAAAATAATTTAAAAAAATAGTAAAATTGGGATATATATATATATATATATATATATATATATATATATATATATTTGGGATCTGCATAGTGTTACTTTGTATCAACAGTCAGCCTGGCCTTAGCCTGCATCCTCCAAACCCCACAATTCCCTGCACACATGATTTCAATAAAGAACAGTTGCATTGGGGGTTATGTAGTTCCTGCATGTTGTCTGTAAGCGGTGGAGAAGTTGTTACAATTTGTAACATCAGTGTGTTTAGTCCCTTCTTCCCTGCCAGGATTTCAAATGATGTAGGAAGAGAAGAACTGTTAACCAGCTTGCATCTCAGCATAGAAAATGACATTTATTCATACTTTCTTGAAGAAACAGGTAACTGTGATAGGTATATTAGAGGTTTGTATGCTATGTGGGCCTCTTTATCATGTTTTGGGTTTGGAAGCCAGTTTCTCTTTATGAAACAGTTCTAATTAAACATGTGTCTGGCTATATTTCATTTCTGCTATGAATATTAAAGGGGCTCTCTTCCCAAAACATTTTTCTTTGCAAAATGAAAGAAAACGGAATTCTAATCAGTTTTCTGATATACATTTATTACATTTTTCCCCAATGGATTTATTTGTAAACACACTTGCAATTGAAAGCAGCGTTTCCCTTATATTAGCAATTGAACCCCTAGCGGCATTAATACGGCAGGACTCTAATATTACGGGAATTTCCATTGGGTCACAAGACCATAAACAGATGTTGTTCTCGGATGATATGCTGGCAATTGTAACTAAACCGTTGTCTTCCTTACCCCACCTGTTTAATATACTTGACAAGTTTGGTGACCTTTCCGGTTTAAGAGTGAACCCGACAAAATCTGGAGCCTATCATTAGGAATCTCCCAACAGCATTAAAAATTAATACAACTTAATTTTGACTTGCAATGGAATGATAAGTGTCTACACTACTTAGGGGTGAACATAACAACCACACTAGCAGGGTTATACCGAGTGAATTATCCCCAGCTTTGGAAAGAAATTGACTCCACACTTACCAAATGGTCCAAATTACGATTATCATGGTTCGGCAGAATAAATGTGGTTAAAATGGATCTTCTCCCCAAAATGTTATAATATTTTCGTGTGTTACCAATAGAGATTCCAACTCAACATTTAATTATGGTGCAACGGAAACTTATGAAATTTATATGGGGCAATAAGAAGGCTAGGCTGGCCCATAAGACGGTTTCAAATGTGAAAGGGAAAGGAGGCCTTAGTGTTCCTAATATAACATTTTATTATCAAGCAGCCCAGATTATGTCTATAATCCATTTCTACCGCCCCATACTTCCATTATGGGTGCAAATTGAAGCAGAACGTATTAAACCATTGACTCCTGCTGCCTTACCGTGGCTTTCTAAGCAAGAAAGGCCTCTATCTACTACCCCAATAATGAAAATGGCATTAGCAGTGTGGACCAGGTTCGGAAAAAAATAGTTTTAAATTCCTCTTATTTTCCTGCAATGCCAATATGTGGTAACCCTGCCTTCCCCCCGGGCTTACAAAGATGTGATTTTTGAATGGTGGCAAGATCATAACATGAGATTTATATACCAATTTATAGGACTTCAAGGTATTAAAAAATGGGACTCACTTAAGGAACAAAGTAACATTCCGGAAAATGAATATTTTCTGTATATGCAAATTTACCATTACCTTAAGGAAGTGCTTCGAAACTCTACCAATATAGGAACTTTAACCCCTTGGGAACATGTTTGTTGAAGTTTCCATGTAGTAATGGAGTGATTTCACTGTTATATAAGGAGATAGTAAAAAAGTCTAATTCTTCCCCTCCTTCCTATACCAAACAATGGGAAAAAGACTTAAATACCACTATAGATGAGGATACATGGCAGCAAATCTGGGTAAACACAGCTAAGAGTTCTATTAACATTTTGGCACAGGAAACGT
This sequence comes from Xenopus laevis, assembly GCF_017654675.1. Lineage (NCBI taxonomy): Eukaryota > Metazoa > Chordata > Amphibia > Anura > Pipidae > Xenopus > Xenopus laevis. The sequence continues at coordinate 69,924,935 of NC_054374.1, read as the reverse complement.
TATATAAAGTAGTGAGTAGATGGTATTTGGTCCCTACCAAATTGAATACATACTATCCAAACTGTAGCCCTCTCTGTTTCAGGAACTGTGGGAATAGAGGGACAATGTTACATACATGGTGGGAATGTAGGGAAGCTATGAGACTTTTTCCCAGAATATTTACTTTAATAGACTTAATTACAGGGATTAGACTTCGGAAAGATCCCATCCAGGTACTTCTTAATAAAACGATTCCAGTATCTGATAAATATCTGCGTAAATTGATTCAATGTATTTTCATTGCAGCAAAACAAACCATAGCTTCTTCCTGGAAAAAACGTTCACTCCCCCATATCCATGTTTCGTACCAAAATGAACTGGATTATGGTGAATGAACGACTGTTAAGTATTATTTCAGACAAATATAATATTTATATGAAAATCTGGACCCCTTGGATTAGGTATACCAGTCAGTGATGAATATATCTGTTAATTGTGAAAATGGGAGAACCCTTAACTAGAATAAGGTTGGAACCCTGAGACGATATGACTAAATGTAAGGAGGCATTTATTATTACATGACAAAATACACACGGAGACGAATACAAAGTAACAAATGACATTACAAGTTTATTTGTTTTTTGATATGCAAATGACATTATGTTTATTTACATGTCAATGTGGCAATGTAACTTTATGTAATATGTTTTCATGCAATGTAATAATTCTCCTCTGTGTAGGAGAGCACATACATTTTATAAAGGAAAATTCAAATGGTTTGTTAATATTGATGGATAATAAAAAAAGTTTTGAAAGAAAGCAGCGTTTCCCTTTTTATTCTGTGCACTACTAGTTCTGACTCTTGAAACAGTATAGTAGACAGAAGCTGACTGACAGACCTGAAGAAGAATGGACTTCTGTTGAATCAAAAAAAATACAGCAATTACACTCTTCATGCTCGGCATTTGAGACAAAAAAAAATGATTTCTCAACAACTCAACACCAGTTCAATACAAAGCTGGCTGTAGGGCTTAAAAGTCAGCCATTCCCTGTTTTGGTGATGTGAAAAAGACTTCAGGGTAGAAAATACATGAAATTATTACTGAGAATTATTGATGTTTTTCTCAACCCACACCCGACCTCTGCCTTTCTTTTATAGAACTGCACCAACACGCCCCACTGATGATTTCACAAAAGGGCGGGATGGACAGGAGCTCGCCTATAAAACCGGAAGCAATGTTAAGTTGAAGACAGAAGAGCTCAATCGATATCCGCCCGCGACCGCTAATGGGGGCAGCTAGGTCGGCCCAATCCTGCTGACCCCCGGGTCCCGTGGGTATCGGCCTACCCGCACCTCACTACTGGAAATGAATCAAAGACATAGGGGTGTTGCACACAGTTTTTATTTAAAAGACATAAGACAAAAGCAAAAGGTGTTTTTTAGAAATCAACAGGAAAAAAGCAACTAAGACTGGAAGGTGAATGATTATTTACTGCGCAGCAGTAAAGAGACTGAAGTTTATCACAGCACAAGTCACATGACTGGGGCACCTTGGCAATGTCTAGCCCCATGTCAGATTTCAAAATGATATATAAAAAAAATCTATTTGCTCTTTAGAAAAACTGATTTCAGTGCAGATTTCTGCTGGAGCAGCACTATTAACTGATGTGTTTTGTAAAAAAAAAAAAAAAAAAAAAAAACCATGTTTTCCCGCTACAGTATCCCTTTACAAAGAGCAAACTTTCCACCTTTCGCATATCAGCATTACAGTCATGGCTAAAGACTGAGAATTCTGATTTCCCAGCATAATGATTCATAATAGATTCTAGTGCTTTTAAGTAAATATATTTGTAAATGCAATTTGTGATTTGTTTTGGCCCTTTCTGCACTGCTGTTTCAGACACTGAAACAACATAGCAATTCTTCTTCTTTACAGGTCTATTAATCAGCTGACTTTCATTAACCAGCAGTGCATGGATTAGAAAGGAAAGGCAAATAATGCTTTACTTTAACAGATAAATTAGTGTTGAGAATTTTTCGATTGAACATTTTACTATTTATTTCTGTGCCAATGAAATGTTTAAGTGGAGCTCTACTTTCGGTACAGGTTATGAACTGATTTAAAGAGCTGTACTATTGCTGCTGCCAGTGTCAGACTGGCCCACTGGGATACCAGGAAAACTCCCAGTGGGCCCAGGTGTCTGGGCATTTGGTCTATTTCATGGCCATTCCCTATTTATATGTGAACAAGAGGGCTAAATAGATGGAATAATAGATTATAGTATGTATGAAAAACATTCACAAAATGCAAACATTTTGTGAAAAGGTGCAGAAAACCAATACAGAGTTTCATAACATGCTAGCTGGTTCCTACTAGTATTACTTGGTTGTTATATCTTTTTTGGTGAATGACCTAGAATGTGCAGCCTGAGGGTAATTATTTTTAAGTGAAACCTCAATGAGGTGATGGTGGGAGCAAATGACAAAGGCTAGGACAAAATGTGTTTGAGACTAGGAGAACTAGATAAGTGCTAAATAATCTAAAATAATGAGACAGGGAAGGAACATCTGAATAAATTCCTTCAGCAAAGGGGTCAATGTGATATTCGAATGAACACAAGATATTTGTTTTAACGATATTATTTCCCTGTTCATAGCCCTGCATGTGCACATGCTGCATCCTAATTGTAATATTGTTTTATTGTAATATTTTATTCTCAGTTGTATCTTTTAATGTATTTTTTAATGTGACACCAAACTTTAGCCCTTCTATTGCTAATTTATGTTTTAATGATTTCTTTATCTTTAGGAGAGTCAAAGAATATTAGCAGTTTGGAAGAAAGTATTTGGGAGTTTTACGGTTTTCTCTGGTGTGTTCTAAGTTGGTGAGATGTAGCAAAACATATGCTGTGTTAGCCATTGGTAGAGGCACTATTAAGTGGAATTAAAGTGATACCCTACAAAGAAAAATGTGCAAGGTCTATAAACTGCAGTACATGCAGTCCCTGGGTTAAGTACGAGATAGGGTATGTAGGTTTGTTCTTAAGTTGTATTTGTATGCAAGTTAAAACATTTACATTTACATATCAAATGCAACAAGACAGATGTTTGTCTTAAAATATTGTTTAGTTTTACCTTTCTGTGCATATGTATTTTTACCTTTCTGTGCTCTGCAGTAAACAACACATGCCAGAGGGGATTGGGGCAGGTGGTTTATTAAAACTAAATGCTAATAAAGGCCAAGCAAACCACAGTACATTACTGTAATAGCCTCTGTCTGTAAGTAGGAGTTGTATGTAAGTCGGATGTATGTAACTCGAGGACTCCCTGTATACCATGTTGCTTAAAGTAGTTGAGAAAGTTTAAAACTGAAATCTAATTGTTAGTCAGTAAAGGGTATCAGGAAGAAGTCAGCAAGCACTCCGGAAACCTCTTGTAGTGAGTAAAAGTTATTGCTTTATTTCAAAATACATTAAAACCATTGCATCCTGACGCGTTTCGTATCTAAGCGATACGTAGTCATAGGCATAATTTCACAGAAACTTCTAACGGCTTTTTAAAGGAGTTTTTAGGAAATGACATCATCCTACTCTAGTAATTCGATCAAAGCGTTCATTGGAAACTCCTGTTATTAACTATTTCAAAGCTGTAGTACACCTTAAAATGCCGTTTTTAAACAAATAATCTTAAAACCTTTATATTATAAGGAAAAAATGTTATTGAAACAAAGCTCATCAAAGAAATAGAACCTAAGAGAAATAAATATATAATAATATAATAATGGTGTAGTATAATAATCAATTCCGTTGAAAACCAAAGAATTAGATTGCTTCACGCTTAAATCATTTTTCTTTCTTTTTCTCTTTTTAAATATATATATAATAAATCCATAGGATTTCAGAGCATATTTGATCAATTAAAATTCTTTTTAGTAACTCTTATTTATTTTCGGCAAACATTTTAAGCCAAAGCTCTGTGCGGTTCTATATAGTTAATGAATTTTACTCAGATGGAAACAACTTAACGAGGATAACTAAGGAAAAACTAAGGAAACAATGTAGATCAAAACTGAAGTTGTAGCTAAAAAATTGAAAGCGTAGCGATCTTAGTTACTAGCGTGATATGTACTTATAATTAAACATAACTTTTCAAAGAAACAGTTTTAGAGGCTTATAGTATCAAGAAATGAGACATACTTAAGGAATAGTCAAGAATTTTTAAGCAAATAAACATATAAAAATAAAAATAAATATAAAATTAAAATAAAAATAAGAAGTTCAGAAAATAGTGATAAAGTGTTCAGAAAAAGGGGGGGAGAGGACTCACACCAGGGTAGTCAAGAGCCTAAACATGACAGGCTATATCAAATCTGAAATTGAGACCTGTAGGCTGTCGAGTCCCTAGTGTGAAAATCCAAAAAGCTTCTCTATGGAGAAGTTTCTCCATTAAGTTCCCTCCTCTATACGCAGGCTCAATTTTTTCTATACCCTGAATATCCAGATATTTAATGTCTCCATTGCCGCATTCAAGAAAATGTCTCGAAACTACTGAGGAATTTCTCTGAGATGTTATATGATTAATATGCTCCCTCATTCTATTCTTTAAATTTCTGGAAGTGCACCCGACATATTGTATGCCACATTTTGAACAACTAAGTAAATAAATAACAAACTTAGTGTTACAATTTATGAAATGATTCATTTTAAAGGATTTGCCTGTGCTGTTACTTTTAAACTCCTTAGATACTAAAATCCTTTCACATGTAACACACCTATTTGCACCACATTTATAGGTGCCTTTCGTTTGTAACCAGGTTCCTCCTTTTACTTTGCCTGGTACAGCACTAGGTGCCAATAGGTTACCTAATGTAGGTGCTCGTCGTGTGACGAATTTACAACCATCCTTGAGAATATTATGCAGACTTACATCATTGAACAAAATGGGTAAATTTTTCTCAACAATTGTTTTGATCTTCTGGTATTGCCTGCTAAAGGAAGTAATAAACATAGGTTTATCCTTTATTTTGTCGTTATCACTATCTTTATTTCTTGCTTTTTTATGATCATTCAAAAGGGTCATTCGGTCAGTCCTGAACGCTTTTAGAAAAGACGATTCCAGAAGATTAAAGGAATAGTTTCTCTGAAGGAGACGATTTTTTAGATCAACCGATTTTTTAACGAACTCTTCATCCGTACTACAATTTCGTCGGAGTCGTTGAAATTGTCCGAATGGTATGGCTTTGAAAACATGTTTTGGATGGCATGAGTCAGCTCTGAGTAGTGTATTACCTGCAGTCTCCTTCCGAAACACTGTACTTACTATTTGCCTACTTCTATGGGTGAGCTCCAGGTCGAGAAAACTAATTTTGTTTTGACTAAATTCACTTGTAAACCGTAAATTACAATCATTCTGATTTATTTTGTCAACAAAATGATTGAACTCAACCTGTGTATCTCCCCAAATAAAAAGCAGATCATCCACATATCTCTTGTAGAATTTTATATGATTTAAGTTGTTCATTATGCCTCCAAAAATGCGGGTTTCTTCCCACCAACCCATATACAGGTTGGCATATGTTGGGGCAAATTTTGCTCCCATTGATGTCCCGCATTTTTGGAGGTAATAGTCAGAATCAAATTTAAAGAAATTATGTGTTAGCAAGTATTCCAATGCCTCCAAAATGAAATAAATCACTGTGTCATCATAATTACTGTAGGTGACAAGGTGATATTCCACCGCCTCAAGACCTTTCTTATGTGGGATGCATGTGTACAAGCTCACTACATCAACTGTGGCCCAACTAAACCTTGTTTCATCCCAGTCTAGCTTTTCAAATGTTTGTAAAACATGCTTAGTATCCCGCAAATGAGAATCCAAACGCTTAACAAGAGGTTGTAATAACATATCTATCAGTTCGGATAGGTTTTCATTTAAAGAGCCTACACATGAAACTATAGGCCTTCCCTCAGGGGGAAACTTGTTCTTGTGAATTTTAGGAAAATGGTGGAAAATGGGAATATTAACATTTTCAGGTGCAAGGTAGTTTTTCACACGATAACTAAACACCCCTCTCTGATAGCCCATTTCCACCAGTTTCAATAAAGCCTCCCTAAAAACTTTTTGTGGATTATATGTTAGTTTTTGGTATGCATTTTCATCATTTAACTGCCTAAGGGCCTCGTTGATATATTCGCTGGTATCCAAAACAACTACTTTTCCCCCTTTATCCGCCTTACGTATGACTATGGAATGATCAGATTTTAATTCCCTTAATGCCTGTAATTCTTTTGGGCTTAAATTAGAATTTCTTTTTTGTGTGGAACTACTCAGATTGATCAGGTCCTGTTCAATTACATTTTGGAAGATGTCAACACTAGGGCTTCTAAAGTGTACTGGGTAAAAATCCGATTTACCTCGTAGTTCATTTAAAGCCTTCATATCTATACCACAGGTATTTAAAGCCCTGGTGTTAGTTTCACTAGTCAGGGAATTCAAGGTGTATAATGCTCTTTCATCCTGAAAATCAAAGGGAACTATCTGATTTGCCTCTAAAGCACTTGAGGTAGACGACACTGAGGAGGAGGAAAAGGAAAAAGACGAAGACATAGACATAGAGGATGTAGAGTTTTCAAAATGCTCTATTTCTCCAAGTGAATTTGTGTCAATCACATCATGTGTATGGTTCTCCATCAAAAATATTTTTTTAACACAATCTTACGTATAAACTTATTAACATCAATTAAAGTCTCAAAAACATTAAAGTCCCGCGTGGGTGAAAAAGATAAACCTTTTGCCAAAAGTGTATAGTGATGCTGAGTAAGCGTAAGTTTAGACAGATTTAGTACCGATTCCTCGTGGTTCTCTTGTTCTTGTATGTAGTTTCTTGATGTCCTCCTCTTTGTTCTCTTCCCCCGTCTGGTTGGTTTTGTGGGTCTGTGTTCGGTTTCTTCTGTTGTTGATATTCTATCAGAGTCCCCTCTTTTTTCTTTTTCGGAGGTCCGTAATCCATATCTGGGACGTTTTTTGGTAATGTTGTGTCTCTATCTCTTTGTGTACCCTCATGTTCTTTATTATCGGCAAATGCTTCGAGGGCTCTTGCTTCACGTTCTCCTTGTGTACATGTGGAAGAAGAGGGAGAGGAACAACTAGGAGTATCTAATTCAAAGCCACAAGAATCATCAAAACTCGAAAAGCTAACATGTTTAGTTCGCTGTGAAGGTTTTAATATAGATTTTGGAGTCCTACGCCTGTATCTAGTCTGAGTTCTTCTAACATAAACAGTTCCAGTATCATAGTCCCTTTTATCCCTATTAAATTTACTAACTTTCCGTACTAGGATTAGATCTTCTTCTTTGTTGATTTTTTCATTAACCTGTTTATGAAACTCTCTACATATTTCCTGATTTGTGTTTAAATCAATTTTATTGTGCACTGACGAAATGATGGAATTAGTGTTAACTAAACGTTCCTTTTTATGATCAATAAGTAATTGCATTAAATTATTTGAACAATCCCTCAGCACAGCGTTCCATCTTAGCATAAAATCCTCATTGTTGGGTATAAAAGTGGGAAACTTTCGAATCCGTAAGCCACGAGGTATCATTTTTGACTGTATATATTTTTCTAAAGTGGCTATGTCCCACCAAGTGCGTAATTCCCTCAGCGACAATTTTTCTAAGTCTGAGAATAAATCCTCCAAACAAAAGTAAAGGGTATCAGTTTAATTTTGCTTATTATAAGATGGTGGAATTTGTTTCCATGAAATAATCAATATAATTGACTTTCACTCCAGCGACTCTCTCCTTAGATCAGAGCCAGGGTCTCACATGAAGACAGGCAGCAGCAACTTGTAGCTTATCCAGGCCCCAAAAAAACAAATTAAATTTAAAGTGGCAACTACTAATGTCTGTGTAATGACCTCAATCTTCTCTCTTGTCCAAGGGATCCAGTGTGAATTGCCAACAACTTTGGTCTGAGGTTAGCAGTTATAATCACTGGCATCAGTGCACTAGAAGTGCTTAAAGGGATAGTTTTTATTTCTAAATTACATTTTAACTGCAATGTACTTTACCATATAAAATGTTATTCCTGATTATCCTTGTTTCCAAGAAGCCAAATATATACAATTATAGACATGTTGGGGCAGATTTACATAGGGTCAAATATTGAGGGTTAATTAACCCTCGATATTTGACTGGCGAATTGAAATCCTTCAACTTCGAATATCGAAGTCGATGGATTTAGCGATATTCCTGCGATCGAATGAATATTCGTTTGATCGAACGATTAAATCCTTCGAATTGAACGATTCAAAGGATTTTAATCCATCGATCGAAGGATAGTCCTTCGAAGTATTCGAAATTCAAAGTATTTTTTCTTCTATTCCTTCACTCGAGCTAAGTAAATGGGCCCTGTTATGTTGCAATGAAGTGCTTTGAGAAATTAGTCTCAAATCAGCTCCATTATAGCATCCAATACAGAGCAACTGCATTTTGCATATAGGCCAAACACCTCTAAAGTTTGTTACTGCCTTGCACTTCACATGACTTATCAACTAACTAGGAACTTGTATATGTGTAACTTAATATGAACTAAAGGTTCATTAAAGGGGACCGGTCACCTAGATTCCCAATTCCCAAACTGAAGGAAACAAGATTCCAACAATTTATATAGTGTAATTAAAGTTGACTAATGTGATAAAATAGGATTTTGAACAATTTTTGGGGTGAAGGTTCCCCTTTAATATGTTAAAACTAGAAGTAAGACACCATCAAATGTGACAGATAGAAGCTTATCTCAGGGTGCTGCCTAAAGGTGGCCATACATGTAAATCACCCAAATGAGCGGATCTCTCCCCAATATGCCCACAATGAGATGGGCGATAGGCTGATCCGATCGTGGGCCCTACGCAACCAATACTGGTGGTTGGATTGCGAGATCGCATCAACGAATAGATGTGGCCGCAATCCAGTGGGATTTTTAACCCTGCATGATCAAGATCTGGCTGATTTACGGCCAGATATCAATCGGGGAAGCCCGTCAGAGGGCGCCACACACAGGCCAATAAGCTAACAAGTCTGTCGCCAGCTTAAGCCCAAAACTGTTCTCGGTATATATACGCATGGCCAGGTCCGCCATCAGAAAAAAGAAATTGGCAGTCATGCCCCCCTCCCCTGTACAAGTTAAAAAAAAGAAAACATTGGTGGCCAGGGCCCCTACAGATTCAAAAAGACAAAAAAAAATAACAAATTCTTAATAACTTAAATTTCGGCAGGAGCCCTTCGTCCTCTTCGGCAGGCAATCTTCTTTGTTCTTTTCCCTTTGCATCTTCTTCATTCTTTTCCATTGCAGCTTCTTCTTTCTTTTCTGTCGCTGCTTCCTCATTCTTTTCTATCACGGCTTTTTCGTTCTTTTCATTTGAGGCTTTTTCGTTCATTTCCATTGCAGCTTTTTCGTTCATTTCCGTTGCAGCTTTTTCGCTCTATTCCGTTGCAACTTTCATTCTTTCTGTTGCGGCTTCTTCATTTTTTTCCCCATTGCGGCTTGTTTGTTCTTTTCCTTCACGGCCTCTTCAATCTTCTACGGAGCGGTCTTCTACTTTCTTTTCCATCACGGCTTCTTCATTGTTTCCCACAGCTTCTTCTGCAACACGGCCAGGCCCCTCTTAGAACCCGAAATCAACCGGGACAACAGTCAACCCTGTGCCTCCCTGATGGCGGCCCTGCACATGCCTGATTACATCTATTTGACAAGTCTTAAATCAAGTTTGCACATGACACTGCAAAACTAGGTCTTAAACAAAGTGATAATAAGACAGTGAAAAATATTATCATGTAAGGAACAACAATAAATTCTTAACACTTTAAGTGCCAGCAGAATTTCACACATTACTGCAGAAAATAAGGCAGAAAATGGCATACTTTAGATTCCAAGGCCAAAAAGTCCTGAAACATAAGGTTTACCCCAGAAAACCATATATTTTTGAAAAGTACACATTCTACTGATTCCAAAATGGGTAACTATGTCTCTCTACTCCTTACTACCAAACAGCAAAGCTTGTCTGAACGTAGCGGTTTTTATAAAAATTTATCAAAATTTAGAAAAATCACTTCAAAGGATTTATTTTGCTGGTCCGCATATTCCACACTGTATGAGGTACCAAGAAAAAGCACCCTGAATATGATTGCCAGGAGTCCACTGAACAGTTTGATGCCCAATGTGCATTGGTTTACCAAAATATCTGGCATTTAGAGGCCCCAAAATGAAGTTAGCGCATACAAATAGTCCTGTGGGTAACTTCAGCTAATGAAAAATGAACACATTGACTGCTTTTTTTGTGGGGTAAAAAAGCAAAAATATAGGTTTACCCCCCCAAAACCATATATAGTTTTGAAAAGTACACATTCTACCGAATCTAAAATGGGTACCCATGCCCCATGAGTCGCAAGGCTTTCTCAAAATTGTTGGTTTTGGTGAAATATTTGAAAATTGCCTCAAAGCTTTTCAGCATCGTAATGTCCATGTATCATAACCAGCATAAAGCATCCTAAATAGGAGCACGGGGTCTAATAAACAGTTTGATGTGCAAAATGCATAGATTTACCAAACTGGCATACAGAGACCCCCAAGTACAAATAGTGCATATGAATTTTCATGTATGTCACTCTGGCTACCTCAATTTCAGCACCTGGTATGTGTATTATGTGCCATGAGCCCCCCCCCTAACAGTACAGAGACCCTAGAAAACCATATATTTTCAGAAAGTACACATTCTGACGAATCCAATATGGGTAAATATGTGTTTCTACTGCAAACTGTCAAACTGTAAAGCAATGCTGAACGTAATGGTTTTTATCAAATTTCTGAAAATTTTCACAAAGCTTCAATTTTACCCCATTATATGCCCCACATTTCTTAACGTTTCAGCATGAAACATACTAAATATGAGCACCAGGGGTCTACCGAACACTTTGATGGCCAATATGCATAGATATACCAAACTATGTGGCGCATGGAGACGCCCAAAAGACAATAGTGTATATACATTTTCACGACTGATGCGCTGGCTGCTGCAATATAAGCACCTGGTATATGTATTACGCAACATAAGGCCCCCTAACAGTACAGAGATCCTAGAAAACCATATATTTTCAGAAAGTACAAATTCTGACGAATCCAATATGGGTAAATATGTGTTTCTACTGCAAACTGCCAAACTGCAAAGCAATGCTGAACGTAAAGCTTGAATTTTACCCAATTATATGCCCCACATTTCGTAACGTATCAGCAAAAAACAGAACGACAGATGTCTACTGAACACTTTGATGCCCAATATGCATAGATATACCAAACTATGTGGCGCACGGAGACGCCCAAATGAATATATAGTAGATAAAATTTACAAGGCAAAACAAAATAAGACAGAAAAGTGTGAAACGCTAATAAATCCAATAAAACCACAAAAATCAACGTTTTTTCCAGACTAGTTTAATCGGCTGTCAGAAGCACCGTTTCAATATTTTAGCTGGGCCAAATAGGTTATACGGACAGAAACAAGCGAACACAACATATGCAATCCAATCAGTCATCCAACCGATCCAGCTCACAACATCTTTAAACAGCACGGCACAAAATACAATGTTAGGTACAAGACCAGTTATCATGAAAAACAAGACATATAAGGGGTAATTTACAGAGATCCCACACACAAGGACCACAGCACAGGGGCACAACAAAACAAGTTCTTGCAAAACAAAGTGCTGGCACAAATGGATATTGGGCTCCCTACAAGCTCTTGACTGGGTGTTAATTTTGGCATTTAACTCAAGCTCATAAATTATTATTACTATGAAGTTCCAGAATGGAGGGAACACAAGCAGCTCGATTGTATGCAAGTTTACAAGTTTATACTTGCCAAGTCTTGACCTCCATACAATGAATGCTTAACCACCACGTCAAAGCTTGGGGCTGTTAGTATAGCAACATTCTGACACGTTTCTAGGAGTCAGCAGTCATATGTCGATTTTTTACAGAACTGTGTTCTCATACTTGTCCATAATCAAATTGGATGCATATAACCCGGAGTCCATTCACCTCATGGCCAACGCGCGTTTCACCTTGGATGGCTTTGTCAGGGCATTGAGCAAGACTTGGCAAGTATAAACTTTTAAACTTGCATACAATCGAGCTGCTTGTGTTCCCTCCATTCTGGAACTTTGGATAATAAGCACATTGTTCTCTGCAGGAGCAGCCAAAGTCGTTACTTGTTACTGTGTAGCTGATCGCTACCGTGCTTCTTATCAGTAATAACAGTAACAGTTATGAATTGCCATACTGTGACTTTGTTTCTCTTTCCAAGCTGAATGGCAGATAACAGGAGACTGTGATATACAAGCGCTGAAGATTAACCCGCTTATATCTGCTCTTAAATAAGGAATGCCTAAATAACCCAAGCCATCATACCTCTCAGTCCTTTTAAATAATTCGCTCTTGCTTCTAATTGCTGCTAGTAATTACACTATTAAATATATATTTATATATGAATTGTTAAGTTGAAATTTATGCTGTGGATTTTTGCATTATATGTCATCTGCGTAATGAGTTTTGCACAAGTTTTTTGATACTTTATGTGAATTAATAAAAAACCTCAATTAATAAAAATGAACTCCAAAAATCATTGTATTAATTATAAACTTTATTTCAATAAGAAGTAAATTACAGAGTGCGACAAAAGGGACCATTTTTTGTTTAAACTTAATATTCTAATCTGTCCCACGCACCGCCTTAAAAGGCAAAGTAATCTTCAATGAATATTAAGTTGAGTGTGCTGCCATTCTTTCAAATAATTAGGGGGTGTGATCAGAAAATGGGCATGGTCAAAAAATTAACATGTTTTTCAAAATTACAAAAATTCAAATGAAAAAAATTCAGCAACTATAACCTAGATCACTTCTATTTGTTTCAGAGTTTACACACTATTATAAATGTTTTTAGCTTAACTACGAGCAGAAAGCCAAATATCTTAAGTAATGAGGGCAAACATTACACTTAAATGTAACAGGGAGCTCCTTTCTGCAACATGGGGGTTGCACTATTATTTATAACTTATGAAGGTTAACTAATTAAGCATTGAGGCATGCTGGAGCAATGAAGCACTCAACAGAATTGGATACTGATTAAAGGACCAGTAACATAAAAAAAAAATGTTTAAAAATTCGTTAGACCACAACAAAAAATTAACACCAAGACAAATGAAACTTTTAAATAGCAAAGACTTTATTAAGAAATAACTTACAGAAAGTCCACTTCCTGTCCTCTTCAGAAAAGGCGACCATCCACACTGCAGCGATCGATTTATCCTCCCTGGCCATTCACTGACATCTTCCTACCGGCATCCAGCAGCAGCAGTGTCTGTCACAGGCTCTTCTCTCCTTCACCGTAGATCGGCTTCCCTCCTCCGCTCTCCTCACCTCCCTCTTACAAAAGACGTCTGAAGAACCATCAGAAGTGGCGCCTGCTGAGGGATCCTGATCAGTTAGCAGCGATAGGGTTAATCCCAGGCCAGTTCCCACGTGGGAGTGGAGGGCACAGACAAGGATCGCTCACTGCTCTCGTGGGCTGCTTGCTCACATTTGGAATATTCCTGCGTATGAAAGGCCTTTGCTGAAGAGTCTACCCGAGTTATAAAACTTGCCCATGTCACGGAGGAGGGAAGCTGATGCACGGTAAAGGAGAGCCTCTGACAATGCTGCTGCTGGACGCCTTTAAGTAACCTGCGGCTTTCTGTTCTGCCTATAACTGGAATGTAACCAGGCGCCGCATGTCTCTCTCTGAGAGTAGGAGAGCAGGAGGGAGGTGAGGAGAGCGGAGGAGGGAAGCCGATCTACGGTGAAGGAGAGAAGAGCCTGTGACAGACACTGCTTATGCTGGACGCCGGGAGGAAGACGTCAGTGAATAGCCAGGGAGGAAAAATCGATCACTGCAGTGTGGATGGTCGCCTTTTCGCCGTTTCTGAAGAGGACAGGAAGTGGACTTTCTGTAAGTTATTTCTTAATAAAGTCTTTGCTATTTAAAAGTTTCATTTGTCTCTGTGTTCATTTTTTGTTGTGCTCTAACGAATTTTTAAACATTTTTTTTTATGTTACTGGTCCTTTAAAGAGGAAGGATACCTCTATTAAAGAGGAAGGATACCTCTATTTCAATACTGGTTTCATCAATAGGGCTTGTGTTAAACATACACTATATTTATTATTATTTTAGTTAAGAGATATGTATGGTTCTTGTTATTTTGTGCACAAAACAGGGCAAATTCTGAAGTTGTTCATACAACTGCAATCAAAACAAATCACCCATCCACTGAGAAACCTTCTGTACAATGAGCTGCTTCTTATCTCGAAGCCAAAGAAGCTGGATTGTTTAGTGGATTTTTCCATTTGGTCCTTGTGCAGGAAGTAGACGTTGACCGGTGGCAGGCCAAGCTAAACAGGCACAGCCCCACCCCCGTGCACATGCCCGCAAGGTGACGACTGGGGGGGCTGGGTGATGATGCAGTAGGAGGACTAAGCACGACAAGACACAGGATCGCACACAGTACCTGAGGGTACATGTTTTTTGCAGAGAGCCCAGAACATTAAGCACTTGCACTTAGATACATTTGTAATCATTTAAGATAAAAATGTAAGCAAAGATACAATTGTAAGTAATAAGCAAGTCTCTTGGGAGAACTGAAACTAGCACCTTAAGAGCAGAGACACACGCTGCTATTTCGGGAGATTAGTCGAACAGCGACAAATGATTTCTTCTTCAGGCGACTTATCTTCCCGAACTGCCTTCCCGCCGGCTACAATGTAAATTGTCAGTGGGATGGCAATCTGATCAAAGCCATAAGTACAAAGTCCAATATGTGACAGCCAAGGGGTTAAACAAGGATCGTGGTCAAGATTCAGGCAGAAGATTCAGGGGTAGGCAGCAATGGATTGTGGTCAGGTACAAGGCAGAAGGTCAAAAGTTCAGTAATCAGCAAATACAGAATTTTAGAACACCCAGGAAAGACAAGAAGTGCAAACTATTTTTGGGCATAGAACTCAAGTCATGTCATTCCTTTTTTTTGGAATCTTGTCACTTGCAAGGCTAAGTTCAATGACACTGGTGCGTGGCCCTGGGCGCATGCAATCTTGCAGCTCTGCAACGGAGTGCTCCTGACAGGAGTATGGGATAAACTCTGTACTTAGCTTTATATTATACATAAAATAGACTATATAGAATCTTTATAGCAAATAACTAACTGACATACAACAGGAGGACAACAAAAATACTTTACAAGGCTGAGAGCATACGGAGCATTGGCTCTGCTGCTCTCAGTCTGCATTATTTTAGCAGGCAAGGGAAAGGGATCTGCTCCCTTCCCCAGCTCTGTTTATCTGCATTGAAAAGTACAGCTTCCACTTGATTACAGGAATACGAAGTGGAGGTTGGGTCACAAAACTCGAAAGCAGGCATTTTTGGGCTGACCTTCACTTCACTTTGTGTACCTCCACTAAACCGGAAGTTGAACTTTTCAGTGCAGATATATGAGCTGGGAAGGGCATTAAATTATTAAGCCACCACAAATCTTTGCTACTGATCTACTATAAAGAGTGGCTTTACCCACTTGATTTATTTACCTCTGGGCAATAATATTTTTCATCAAGACAAAAACAAGAGGTCCTTTCTACTCCACTCGTTATCAATATTTTAAGGACATTAACTCATTTTGTGCATTAAACTACTATAAACAAGAGCAGAGAGATTGTTTGACCATACTGTATATTGCAATATATTTAAGCTGGCCAACTATGTCAAAGTCATCCCTGGTGTGGCCAGTCCTACACTCACTTTCATCTGATTCATTAAAGGGGTAGTTTACCTTTAAGTTGACTTTTAGTTTGTTATAGAATAGCCAATTTTAAAGTAGAACTAAAATTTAACTAAAGCAGTAGGCTGGAAATGTTCTGCAACCACATCCGTTTAGCAGTAAAGATCTGTGTCTCCAAAGATGCCCCTGGAGCTGATTCACTGCACATGCTCTGTGCTGCCGTCAGTTACTGAGCTTAGGGACTGACTCATATTATACAGTACACAGAATATAAATGTCACAATATATGGCTAATTAGTAATTAATGCAGAAACGATACCGATTTTCCCCAGCCTGTCCGGGAATTATGCCCGGTGTTTGGAAAAGAGGTCGGCACCTCTCCAACATGCACATATAGAAGAAATTACCAAACACACCTGGCGAGTGTAGCAGGGCGAACCCCTGTGTGTTTAATTCACGTCAATGATGTAACGTTTCGGGGGGCGGACCCCTTCGTCAGACATTGTTGTCGTCTGACAAAGGGGTCAGCCTCCAGAAACATTACATCATTGACGTGAAATAAACACGCAGGGGTTTGGTAATTTCTTCTATATGTGCATAATTAGTAATTAATACATATAATTACTACATAGCAGCACATAAACCAGTGAAACTAGCATCAGACTTTAAAAATCACCTGTAGTACAGGCTTGATAATTTGCAACAACCCCTAAGCTTAGCTTCTCAACAGCTGCTCAGAGCCCACTGAGGATGTGAGTGTCGCAGACACATTTCAAGATGGTGACCCCCTGTGACAAGTTAAAAGTCCTGGATCATTGCTGCTATTGAGAAGCTGAAACTTTAGGCTGGTGCAATAAGTTCAGTATATAAAACATGGCATTTTTAGCCATATTCATTTTTAGGGTTTAGTTCTCCTTTAAGCAACTGTTGAATTGGTCTTCACTATTTATTTATCGTGTTTTAATTATCTGCCTTCTTCTTCTGACTCTTTTAACTTATCAATGGGGGTCACTATTCCCATCTAAAATCAAATGCTCTGTAAGGCTATAAATGTGTCGTTATTCTAGGAAAAGTCCACGCCCTGAAAATGTCTACCCTCCCACAGTTATATAAGCGTGCCAGGTTAAAAGCGAGAGTAGATAACCGTAGCAGACTTAGAGGGGGCTTGGGAATCCCAAACTTCCGGGCCTACTTTAAAGCATCCCAATTATTCCTGTTGGTAGAAAGATATATTCTTGATAGCTATCCACTTTGGACCGAACTAGAACAATTTTCTGTGGGAAACACCTTCCTTAGCAATTTACTATGGACGGGTGCTTCTACACATGCCACTTACTCCCCCACGGTGAACCACTACCTACAGGTCTGGAAGAATATCCGGGACAAATATCCTCTTATCTCCCCTCATCGCCCAGTACTATCCCTGTTAAATAACCCAGAGTTCCCCCCAAGCTGCGATAAGGGAGCTCTTTTGTGGTGGCGACAGAACAACTTCCATACCTTACACCGACTCACACAAGAGAAGATTTATTACTAACCAAACCTTAATTGACAGGTACCATACAACCACCTCTGAAACCTTTAGATATGCCCAGAATAGATACACCAATATTTTTTGCCAATAATGGGAAATAAATCACATGATCTACCTACTCCCATGGTTTTTGAGCGTTTATGCATACATTCCCTTCCATACAAAGGAGCTGTTTCTAGAATATCGAAATGGTACCCATCAGCACCTTCAACATGTTTCAGCGGTTGTGGTCAGCTAGGTTCCCACTTACATGTGTGGTGGTCCTGTCCTGAAGCAGATCGATTCTGGATCTGCTGGTGTGGTGATTAAAGGACACTTGAGCAGCAGTTTTTCTGTGCTTCTTGTTATCATTACCCCTACACAATCCTTTTTTCCTGATTTAAGCTCTGGATGGGAGCAAGGGTGCAAGATACCTGAAATTCATTCAACTAAGGGCGATATTACACCAGTTTCTTTGACATTGATCGATTCTGGACTAGAGTCTTCACAATGATTACGAATGTCACATGGCTAGTATTAAAAATATTAATCTCCTTCAGAAGCATTACTCCATGGGAGAGTGGCAGGAGGCAACAAATATGTTAGGAAGTTAATAGGATGCATTTTTTCAGCAGCCAAACAGACCATAGCGAAGGCTTGGAAAACATATTCACTTGACCTCCAGCAAGTTAAAACCAGGCTTGAGATTTATCTGGTGATGGAAAAACATACCATTGTAGCCAAGAGAGAACTATAATGGGTCCATGGATACCAAATTCATAAGATTCGGGATCCGTGGACCCATCATAGGGTGGTAACATAGGAATGCAATACTAGGTACAGAAAGAGATGAATTGACCGACTTGATTTTGTACTAGCCCATATATATGTATACGTATAACTTAATGAAGACTGCAAATACCCCCACGGATACAAATATTATTATGGTATTTTTTTAAGTTGGTTAATATTGTTTCTCTTTTTTTCTTTTTCTTCTCCTTTTCTTTCTTTCTTACAATTTGCTATATTGACAAAGTTGCGCTACATTTTTTTTAACCAACTAATACAGTTGAAAAAGAAGACAGAATTGCTGTAAATCTTTTACTTCTTTTCCTGTATTAAAAAAAAGTGTCATTATTGCTACTTTTTATTACTCATCTTTCTATTCAGTCCCTCTCCTATTCATATTTCCCCATGTCAGAATTCTAAATTGAATATAAAAAGATCTGTTTGCTCTTTTGAAAAATGTATTTCAGTGCAGAATTCTACTGGAGCAGCACTATTAACGGAGGCGTTTTGAAAAAAAACATGTTTTCCCATGACAGTATCCCTTTAACTCAATGGTGAACAACCCCTTTAATAATTCTACTGCTTCATTATACATTTTACATAGGGACTACGATTCACCTTCAACTTGCTTGCTTTCAAGGTTAAAGCTCCCAAATGGTTGCCCTTTTATTGTCCACCACTTAGATCACCTGACTGTAGCTGGGAATGATGGGAGCTACAACATGGCCACTGCTCTTGTATAAACTATAGCAAAAAATGCAAAGTTGTGCTTGACACTACATTTTAAACCATTTGACGGGGGTGCAATGAGGCTGCGACCACAAAATTCAAAGACAAGCAGTCCTCTGCACTCAACCCATTATCAATATATTGAGGTACTAAAAAATGCCCTCCTCTTTGTCCATATTTTGCAATATTTTCAAGCTGTCAATCTATACCTTTAACATAGTAACAATCTGGTTTGGACTGGGCCGGCAGGACACCAGGAAAGAACCCGGTGGGCCCTGGCTGCCAAAAGGACCAGTCCAACACTGGTAACAGTATACTGTTTTACTTGAAACCTGTGCTGCTATACCCTGTTCACTATAAATGGCATTAATAAATTCTTTACCAGAAACACATATGCACAAGGCAAAAATTTCTACCTCAACAATTGTAATTAACATAAAAGAAGTAACAGATTGTAAGCTGACATGGCCATAAAGGCTGGGTTGCGGCTAGGGCATGACCTTGCATGTGAAGGGCATTTTTTTAAAGGTAAATTTTATTGATTTTAACAAACACAAACAGTCAAATACAATACAGTGTCTGGGTAGTATGGGGCCCCGTGATTACTAATGGCTGCACTAAACAAAATGGAAACTGCCTGCCAATGGTGGAGACAAGATGGTTTCCATTCATTTAAATGACAGAAAACACAGAAGAGGTATTGGAATTTCTCCACCAGCAGTGACATTTACCTTAGGACTACCAACATTTCCAAATTAAAAGTGCCCTAAGTGAGGTAAGTGGTACAAATACACTGGCTTAAATATTTTTTTTGCAAAGGTCTGTCTGGCATCAGTCATGGCCTTTTTACGGAATAGCTGCTAGGGGTGACTGGCAGAAAGGAGAATTTTGGCTTTGACCATTGGTTTTCTACTGGTTGGCATTAGCAGTCAAGTTGCACAAGTGCTTTCAGCCTTTGATTTCATTATCCAGCATGGACAGTTTGGTTTATGGACAACAGCAAACCATGGTTTAAATGACAAATAAGAGATATTGGGAGCATTACTTACACTCTTCATGTTCTTGCTGTTCAAATAATCCTTTATTTTAGTCAGTTTTACCATTCCCTTTGTCAGCCTGCATTAATCCTTTGTATCATAAGTTTGGTAAGTGCTGACCAATTGCAATTATTTAATGTATGTTTTACAAACAAAAAAATCAATAAAAAAAATTTACCTTTAAAAAAAAAAAGTCTTAACATGTTTTGTATGTATATCACTGTACTCCTAAAGGGGTACTCAAAGGGAGGGAGTGTTCAAAACAATGCCCCCTGGGCCAAACAATTGGATCACAGTGAAAATAATGAAGGCTTTGGGGGGAGGACCTCATCAACGAGCCAATGTGGTTCATTGCCAAATAGATTTCTGCCTAATTTGTAGCCATATATCAGTTGGGCAGGGTCATCATCAGACCCCATATACTGTATAGGCCAATAAGCTGGCCAGCGCTGTGAAATATGTTTTGGGCTATATAAATACATGTTAATAATAAAAAATAATAATTACATGGTCCATGTATGGTCACATTAAGACAAAATGCAATTTGTTTATACAATATATTATTGCAATACTCAGTATAGAGTAGAAAAGGCCCAAATGCACAATTTTAAAATTATCTGAAAACTGTACTGTGAATACTGTACTCAACCAAATCAAATAATATACCAAACCCCCCCCCCCCAAGAGATTTCAAATAAACAAAAAGGTTAATCTTCATTGTTCCAGGCATTCCAGATTGGTTACCTGGGGCCTGTTAGGACCAAAATGTAACCCCTGTGCTACTTGCCATAACAGTATTTCGGGCAGGAATGAGTGCAGATTGGAGCCAACAGGTATGAAGCACAGTAGGGTACCCTGATATTTGGAAGGACACTTTTAGCAAAAACAAAGATTTGCCCAGCATGCTTAAAATGTATTAGTAGTGGGTGTGTCTTACATCTATTCAGTCAAACTTAAAAGGTTTTTTCAGTGCAGCTATTTTCAGATTGTTCACCAGAAATAAAAACTCTTTCAATTGTTGTTCATGTTTTATTTTTGACCAATTAAGTAAAAAAGAAAACAGGAGATACGTGGTACACTAATCTATTAGTATAATAGAAGAATACCATTTAATGGTGCAATAATCCGTACAGTATATGAGAAGGCCCTGATGAAGCAGCCAAGAGAAAACGGGCAACCAGTCTGAGTGATATATGGAGGCTGAGTATAGAGTGAGTGTATATGCCTGGAAAGGACTGTGAGGGGCAATGGATTAAGCCCATAGTCTGAATAAATTGTACAAGCAAGTAACCAAATACTCTCGTGGCTCATGGCTTATAGTAGGCTTGATGGGACACATTGAGACACTAATGCAGTAAGCACTGTAGGTGAAATATTGCTAGTTTACCTGCATTATAAGCATACATGGTTAGAACAGACTTTGGAAGCAACTGGAACCTGTTTTTCATTTACCCACATGGAGCTTTCAAGCTACAGTGGAGATGTTGGGTGCACTCTGACATAATATTAGAGCTTCATATGACGTGAGAGTGCAACCTGCACGTGGTAGTCATTTTGTGGAAGGCACGTTTGAGACACAGTATATTGTACTTGCTGGTTCTGGATTTGGAGAATGTTTGAAATTTAAACCTCCCCACTCACAAGTCATTTATTGTATATACACCAAGTTATAAGCATATATGGAGATATGTTATTACTTGACTTGATAAGAGGTATGATTTGTATCGGTGATATATTCATCTGGATTGTTTTGGAGATTAAGTGCTATATTCATGCAAGTGGAATAACTGACACTTTGGAAATCACACTCATTGGGCCAATATGAGCACCAGCCTGAAGTAATGAATAACTATCTGCATTTGGTCTGAGGAGGGAGGGACATTTGCTATAATCATTGTACTCTATTCTTTAAAAATCTCCAATTTTTTCTAGTCTGACTTTTAAAGGGGAAAATACATAGTGCAAAACAACTAGATTTTTTGGGGGGTTTATTAAGGTCAGATGAAAAATTTGGGAAATTGTATTAATAAATGGGGGGGGGGGAGTCCCTGCAAATTTGGTTTTCAGAAAAAAGGGGGAGTTTGATAAATAACCCCACAAGTGTGTTTACTATTGTGACCTCATGAGTGGGACACCTCTCAGAAGTCAGTTGTAAGTGTTGGATGGAATTTGTATATTTAATTGGTGGGAGATGCTTGTACAGATTATTGCACAATTATATGACATTTTCTCTTTTTTTCCAATAGATTAGCGTGCCTTCTATCTCCTTTTCTCTTTTTTGTTTAATTCTGCATTAAGAGCATCCTCTCTGGACTGAGGAGACTGAAATTGCTACATTCTCTTTATTTTTGATAGTTTTTCAAAAATTTAAGTGTAAATGTTCCAATTTCTGGAGCTACAGTCTGGCAGCTCAGTATTCCATGTGCAGATTCTGAACTGTTCCAATTTGCTCCATTAGTTGATACATTTCTCAGCAGTATTTTTGGAATATTAGCAACTATTGTATCAATTCTAACAGCTGCCTTTAACAAAAGTCAAGGGCTAAGGGCTAAACATAAGAAATGTATCTAGTTTAGATGTATAAGTTTAGAACAGTTACAGAAGCGGCGACCCCCCTCCCCAAACTGTTTCAGAAAGACACAAGAAGCTGATGAAAGAGGCTTTAACTCTAATTAACTGTATGTAATTGAATAAGGTCTTTTTTCTGGTACAATTCTGAAAACAACTGAACTGAAAAAGTATTGAAAAGTAGAGCAACCCCTTTAACTACATAAACTGCCAAAGTCACATATAGAAATAGAATAAATGATACAATTAATGATGCTACAGAACTGCAGACTTTATGCAATACTTGATGTCTCACTATGCCACTCATTGGCAGCATTCTTTGTATTTGATAGCTTGATAAAGGGCCAAGGAAGCGCCGAAACTTAACTGCAAAGCCAAGAAAATAATGTAATAAAGGCACTTTTAATTTTAAGATATTGAGTAGTGCTGCTCCTAATTAAATGCTACATATACCAGTGAAAGTGGCTACTGGGGAAACCTGCACTACGACTGAATTTGCAAGCTCATTATGCTGACTACTTGCTGCTGAAGCATCCTCTGTACTAACATCAGTATTGACTAGATTAATAATACCGCTAGAGGAAAATTTAATACAACAAATAAATATTACACAAGCATGTTTGAAAATAATTATTTTATTTATGGACAAAAATAAGGCATTCTTAATTACAGATAACATTTGT
Organism: Xenopus laevis; assembly: GCF_017654675.1. Classification (NCBI taxonomy): domain Eukaryota; kingdom Metazoa; phylum Chordata; class Amphibia; order Anura; family Pipidae; genus Xenopus; species Xenopus laevis. The sequence continues at coordinate 69,901,783 of NC_054374.1, read as the reverse complement.
AGTTTCCTTTCATGTGTTTGTTGCATATGTTGCGTAAAACTGAAACGTTTTGCCGAAACTTTGCTGTGGGTGTCAGATTATGTAGGAGGTCCAAAGGCTCGTCCTTTCCAAGAGCAGCCATGAATCAGGAGAAGTCCGGAGATTCACAGAAGTCTGGAGATTCACACCCAGGGCCTGTTTGTGAGCAGAGAACAGTTGGAGAACAGATTTAACATTTAAATGCATTACTTGCTATTAATTTTACCCAAGGAATGTTTTACACTAACAAATATACATACGATTTCTATTCCCCTTCCCTCTCTAATGTTCAGTCTGCTTGTGTACTTCACTATGGAACATTTGTATGCGAGGTCCAGTGTACTTACAAATTATACATGCATTCATTCATATATCAACTACAAGTATATATTTTTCAGGTAATATATATATGTAAAGGGAAAGTTGTGCTCACCACTAATTTTTAAAACCATTAGGCGGGGGTGCAATGATGCTGTGACCACAAAATACATATAGAAAAATTCAAGAGTCCTCTGCACTCAACCCACTATCAATATATTTAAGAGAGAGACATTTTGTGCATACTGCTACTGAAAAATGCCTTACCCTTTAAACAAAAAGGGATTGTTTGTCCATATATTGCAATATATTCAAGCTGACCAACTACGTCAAAGTCATCCCATATCTGGCCAGTCCTATGCTCGATTATCATCTGATTCATTAAGAATTATATTGCTACATTATACATTTTACAAAGGGACTAAGTTTTACCTGCAACTTACTAGCTGCTTTCAAAGTAACACTCCCAAACTCGGCTGCCCAGTGGAGGAACTACCGGGGGAGCAGCGGGGAGAGAGCGGGGCCCGCACCCCCTCTAGTTACGTTACTGCCTAGCACAACACTATTGCAAGCCACAAGTGAACAAAATTGTCAGCGGGTCCTTCCACTTTGCTCCAGAACCATCTTAGAGTAAAGGAAAGGGCCGTGGGGCACCCTGTATGCACAGCAATTCCACACCGCATCAATTTCAGATGACCACCGCAACAACATAAAGCACTATATAAACCTAAATAAAACACCCAATGCATGTAAATTTATTCTTAGCGACTATAACTCTATAAAGTTCGTAAGCAATATTCTGAAAAATGACATGAAAACATAGCAAGGCAAATAAGAATCTAGTAATTGAAAACACATAAAACAGCAATTTCTAAAACAATAAAGGAAACACAATAATGAAAATCTAGAAAAGATTCCACCTTCTGAAAACTTGGTGCAACTGTAGAATAAGCGCAACACTATCGCAAGCCACAAATGAACAACATTGTCAGCGGGTCCCTTCACCTTGCTCCAAAATGATCCTAGAGCAAAGTAAAAGGGCCGTGGGGCAACCTGTGTGCAAAGCAAATGCCTAAGGCACACACGTAGCCCCCGCCAACGCCACCTCTCTCTCCGCCCCAGTATGTTCACTACCTGCAATACTGTCTTACTGCACCCAATTCCACACCGCATCAATTTCAGATGACCACCGCAACAACATAAAGCACTATAAACCTCAATAAAACACCCGATGCATGTAAATTCATTCTTAGCGACTATAACTCTATAACGTTCTTAAGCAATATTCTGAAAAACGACATGAAAACATAGCAAGGCAAATAAGAATCTAGTAATTGCAAACACATAAAACAGCAATTTCTAAAACAATAAAGGAAAAACAATAATGAAAATCTAGAGAATTTTTGGCCTTCTGAAAAACTGTGCGACTGTAGACATAGTGCAACACTATTGCAAGACACAAGTGAACAAAATTGTCAGCGGGTCCCTTCACCTTGCTCCAAAATGATCCTAGAGCAAAGTAAAAGGGCCGTGGGGCAACCTGTGTGCAAAGCAAATGCCTAAGGCACACATGTCGCTCCCGCCAACGCCACTCTCTCCGCCCCAGTATGTTCACTACCTGCAATACTGTCTACTGCACCCAATTCCACACCGCATCAATTTCAGATGACCACCGCAACAACATAAAGCACTATAAACCTCAATAAAACACCCAATGCATGTAAATTCATTCTTAGCGACTATAACTCTATAACGTTCTTAAGCAATATTCTGAAAAACAACATGAAAACATAGCAAGGCAAATAAGAATCTAGTAATTGCAAACACATAAAACAGCAATTTCTAAAACAATAAGTGAACAAAATTGTCAGCGGGTCCCTTCACCTTGCTCCAAAATGATGCTAGAGTAAAGTAAAAGGGCCGTGGGGCAACCTGTGTGCAAAGCAAATGCCTAAGGCACACACGTCGCCCCCGCCAACGCCACCTCTCTCCGCCCCAGTATGTTCACTACCTGCAATACTGTCTACTGCACCCAATTCCACACCGCATCAATTTCAGATGACCACCGCAACAACATAAAGCACTATATAAACCTCAATAAAACACCCGATGCATGTAAATTCATTCTTAGCGACTATAACTCTATAACGTTCTTAAGCAATATTCTGAAAAACAACATGAAAACATAGCAAGGCAAATAAGAATCTAGTAATTGCAAACACATAAAACAGCAATTTCTAAAACAATAAAGGAAACACAATAATGAAAATCTAGAAAATTTTTGGCCTTCTGAAAAACTGTGCGACTGTAGACCTAGTGCAACACTATTGCAAGACACAAGTGAACAAAATTGTCAGCGGGTCCCTTCACCTTGCTCCAAAATGATCCTAGAGCAAAGTAAAAGGGACGTGGGGCAACCTGTGTGCAAAGCAAATGCCTAAGGCACACACGTCGCCCCCGCCAACGCCACCTCTCTCCGCCCCAGTATGTTCACTACCTGCAATACTGTCTACTGCACCCAATTCCACACCGCATCAATTTCAGATGACCACCGCAACAACATAAAGCACTATATAAACCTCAATAAAACACCCGATGCATGTAAATTCATTCTTAGCGACTATAACTCTATAACGTTCTTAAGCAATATTCTGAAAAACAACATGAAAACATAGCAAGGCAAATAAGAATCTAGTAATTGCAAACACATAAAACAGCAATTTCTAAAACAATAAAGGAAACACAATAATGAAAATCTAGAAATTTTTGGCCTTCTGAAAAACTGTGCGACTGTAGACCTAGTGCAACACTATTGCAAGACACAAGTGAACAAAATTGTCAGCGGGTCCCTTCACCTTGCTCCAAAATGATCCTAGAGCAAAGTAAAAGGGCCGTGGGGCAACCTGTGTGCAAAGCAAATGCCTAAGGCACACACGTCGCCCCCGCCAACGCCACCTCTCTCCGCCCCAGTATGTTCACTACCTGCAATACTGTCTACTGCACCCAATTCCACACCGCATCAATTTCAGATGACCACCGCAACAACATAAAGCACTATATAAACCTCAATAAAACACCCGATGCATGTAAATTCATTCTTAGCGACTATAACTCTATAACGTTCTTAAGCAATATTCTGAAAAACAACATGAAAACATAGCAAGGCAAATAAGAATCTAGTAATTGCAAACACATAAAACAGCAATTTCTAAAACAATAAAGGAAACACAATAATGAAAATCTAGAAAATTTTTGGCCTTCTGAAAAACTGTGCGACTGTAGACCTAGTGCAACACTATTGCAAGACACAAGTGAACAAAATTGTCAGCGGGTCCCTTCACCTTGCTCCAAAATGATCCTAGAGCAAAGTAAAAGGGCCTTGGGGCAACCTGTGTGCAAAGCAAATGCCTAAGGCACACACGTCGCCCCCGCCAACGCCACCTCTCTCCGCCCCAGTATGTTCACTACCTGCAATACTGTCTACTGCACCCAATTCCACACCGCATCAATTTCAGATGACCACCGCAACCACATAAAGCACTATATAAACCTCAATAAAACACCCGATGCATGTAAATTCATTCTTAGCGACTATAACTCTATAACGTTCTTAAGCAATATTCTGAAAAACAACATGAAAACATAGCAAGGCAAATAAGAATCTAGTAATTGCAAACACATAAAACAGCAATTTCTAAAACAATAAAGGAAACACAATAATGAAAATCTAGAAAATTTTTGGCCTTCTGAAAAACTGTGCGACTGTAGACCTAGTGCAACACTATTGCAAGACACAAGTGAACAAAATTGTCAGCGGGTCCCTTCACCTTGCTCCAAAATGATCCTAGAGCAAAGTAAAAGGGCCGTGGGGCAACCTGTGTGCAAAGCAAATGCCTAAGGCACACACGTCGCCCCCGCCAACGCCACCTCTCTCCGCCCCAGTATGTTCACTACCTGCAATACTGTCTACTGCACCCAATTCCACACCGCATCAATTTCAGATGACCACCGCAACCACATAAAGCACTATATAAACCTCAATAAAACACCCGATGCATGTAAATTCATTCTTAGCGACTATAACTCTATAACGTTCTTAAGCAATATTCTGAAAAACAACATGAAAACATAGCAAGGCAAATAAGAATCTAGTAATTGCAAACACATAAAACAGCAATTTCTAAAACAATAAAGGAAACACAATAATGAAAATCTAGAAAATTTTTGGCCTTCTGAAAAACTGTGCGACTGTAGACCTAGTGCAACACTATTGCAAGACACAAGTGAACAAAATTGTCAGCGGGTCCCTTCACCTTGCTCCAAAATGATCCTAGAGCAAAGTAAAAGGGCCGTGGGGCAACCTGTGTGCAAAGCAAATGCCTAAGGCACACACGTCGCCCCCGCCAACGCCACCTCTCTCCGCCCCAGTATGTTCACTACCTGCAATACTGTCTACTGCACCCAATTCCACACCGCATCAATTTCAGATGACCACCGCAACAACATAAAGCACTATATAAACCTCAATAAAACACCCGATGCATGTAAATTCATTCTTAGCGACTATAACTCTATAACGTTCTTAAGCAATATTCTGAAAAACAACATGAAAACATAGCAAGGCAAATAAGAATCTAGTAATTGCAAACACATAAAACAGCAATTTCTAAAACAATAAAGGAAACACAATAATGAAAATCTAGAAAATTTTTGGCCTTCTGAAAAACTGTGCGACTGTAGACCTAGTGCAACACTATTGCAAGACACAAGTGAACAAAATTGTCAGCGGGTCCCTTCACCTTGCTCCAAAATGATCCTAGAGCAAAGTAAAAGGGCCGTGGGGCAACCTGTGTGCAAAGCAAATGCCTAAGGCACACACGTCGCCCCCGCCAACGCCACCTCTCTCCGCCCCAGTATGTTCACTACCTGCAATACTGTCTACTGCACCCAATTCCACACCGCATCAATTTCAGATGACCACCGCAACAACATAAAGCACTATATAAACCTCAATAAAACACCCGATGCATGTAAATTCATTCTTAGCGACTATAACTCTATAACGTTCTTAAGCAATATTCTGAAAAACAACATGAAAACATAGCAAGGCAAATAAGAATCTAGTAATTGCAAACACATAAAACAGCAATTTCTAAAACAATAAAGGAAACACAATAATGAAAATCTAGAAAATTTTTGGCCTTCTGAAAAACTGTGCGACTGTAGACCTAGTGCAACACTATTGCAAGACACAAGTGAACAAAATTGTCAGCGGGTCCCTTCACCTTGCTCCAAAATGATCCTAGAGCAAAGTAAAAGGGCCTTGGGGCAACCTGTGTGCAAAGCAAATGCCTAAGGCACACACGTCGCCCCCGCCAACGCCACCTCTCTCCGCCCCAGTATGTTCACTACCTGCAATACTGTCTACTGCACCCAATTCCACACCGCATCAATTTCAGATGACCACCGCAACCAACATAAAGCACTATATAAACCTCAATAAAACACCCGATGCATGTAAATTCATTCTTAGCGACTATAACTCTATAACGTTCTTAAGCAATATTCTGAAAAACAACATGAAAACATAGCAAGGCAAATAAGAATCTAGTAATTGCAAACACATAAAACAGCAATTTCTAAAACAATAAAGGAAACACAATAATGAAAATCTAGAAAATTTTTGGCCTTCTGAAAAACTGTGCGACTGTAGACCTAGTGCAACACTATTGCAAGACACAAGTGAACAAAATTGTCAGCGGGTCCCTTCACCTTGCTCCAAAATGATCCTAGAGCAAAGTAAAAGGGCCGTGGGGCAACCTGTGTGCAAAGCAAATGCCTAAGGCACACACGTCGCCCCCGCCAACGCCACCTCTCTCCGCCCCAGTATGTTCACTACCTGCAATACTGTCTACTGCACCCAATTCCACACCGCATCAATTTCAGATGACCACCGCAACAACATAAAGCACTATATAAACCTCAATAAAACACCCGATGCATGTAAATTCATTCTTAGCGACTATAACTCTATAACGTTCTTAAGCAATATTCTGAAAAACAACATGAAAACATAGCAAGGCAAATAAGAATCTAGTAATTGCAAACACATAAAACAGCAATTTCTAAAACAATAAAGGAAACACAATAATGAAAATCTAGAAAATTTTTGGCCTTCTGAAAAACTGTGCGACTGTAGACCTAGTGCAACACTATTGCAAGACACAAGTGAACAAAATTGTCAGCGGGTCCCTTCACCTTGCTCCAAAATGATCCTAGAGCAAAGTAAAAGGGCCGTGGGGCAACCTGTGTGCAAAGCAAATGCCTAAGGCACACACGTCGCCCCCGCCAACGCCACCTCTCTCCGCCCCAGTATGTTCACTACCTGCAATACTGTCTACTGCACCCAATTCCACACCGCATCAATTTCAGATGACCACCGCAACAACATAAAGCACATATAAACCTCAATAAAACACCCAATGCATGTAAATTCATTCTTAGCGACTATAACTCTATAACGTTCTTAAGCAATATTCTGAAAAACAACATGAAAACATAGCAAGGCAAATAAGAATCTAGTAATTGCAAACACATAAAACAGCAATTTCTAAAACAATAAAGGAAACACAATAATGAAAATCTAGAAACTTTTTGGCCTTCTGAAAAATTGTGCGACTGTAGACCTAGTGCAACACTATTGCAAGACACAAGTGAACAAAATTGTCAGCGGGTCCCTTCACCTTGCTCCAAAATGATCCTAGAGCAAAGTAAAAGGGCCGTGGGGCAACCTGTGTGCAAAGCAAATGCCTAAGGCACACACGTCGCCCCCGCCAACGCCACCTCTCTCCGCCCCAGTATGTTCACTACCTGCAATACTGTCTACTGCACCCAATTCCACACCGCATCAATTTCAGATGACCACCGCAACAACATAAAGCACTATATAAACCTCAATAAAACACCCGATGCATGTAAATTCATTCTTAGCGACTATAACTCTATAACGTTCTTAAGCAATATTCTGAAAAACAACATGAAAACATAGCAAGGCAAATAAGAATCTAGTAATTGCAAACACATAAAACAGCAATTTCTAAAACAATAAAGGAAACACAATAATGAAAATCTAGAAAATTTTTGGCCTTCTGAAAAACTGTGCGACTGTAGACCTAGTGCAACACTATTGCAAGACACAAGTGAACAAAATTGTCAGCGGGTCCCTTCACCTTGCTCCAAAATGATCCTAGAGCAAAGTAAAAGGGCCGTGGGGCAACCTGTGTGCAAAGCAAATGCCTAAGGCACACACGTCGCCCCCGCCAACGCCACCTCTCTCCGCCCCAGTATGTTCACTACCTGCAATACTGTCTACTGCACCCAATTCCACACCGCATCAATTTCAGATGACCACCGCAACCACATAAAGCACTATATAAACCTCAATAAAACACCCGATGCATGTAAATTCATTCTTAGCGACTATAACTCTATAACGTTCTTAAGCAATATTCTGAAAAACAACATGAAAACATAGCAAGGCAAATAAGAATCTAGTAATTGCAAACACATAAAACAGCAATTTCTAAAACAATAAAGGAAACACAATAATGAAAATCTAGAAATTTTTGGCCTTCTGAAAAACTGTGCGACTGTAGACCTAGTGCAACACTATTGCAAGACACAAGTGAACAAAATTGTCAGCGGGTCCCTTCACCTTGCTCCAAAATGATCCTAGAGCAAAGTAAAAGGGCCGTGGGGCAACCTGTGTGCAAAGCAAATGCCTAAGGCACACACGTCGCCCCCGCCAACGCCACCTCTCTCCGCCCCAGTATGTTCACTACCTGCAATACTGTCTACTGCACCCAATTCCACACCGCATCAATTTCAGATGACCACCGCAACAACATAAAGCACTATATAAACCTCAATAAAACACCCGATGCATGTAAATTCATTCTTAGCGACTATAACTCTATAACGTTCTTAAGCAATATTCTGAAAAACAACATGAAAACATAGCAAGGCAAATAAGAATCTAGTAATTGCAAACACATAAAACAGCAATTTCTAAAACAATAAAGGAAACACAATAATGAAAATCTAGAAAATTTTTGGCCTTCTGAAAAACTGTGCGACTGTAGACCTAGTGCAACACTATTGCAAGACACAAGTGAACAAAATTGTCAGCGGGTCCCTTCACCTTGCTCCAAAATGATCCTAGAGCAAAGTAAAAGGGCCGTGGGGCAACCTGTGTGCAAAGCAAATGCCTAAGGCACACACGTCGCCCCCGCCAACGCCACCTCTCTCCGCCCCAGTATGTTCACTACCTGCAATACTGTCTACTGCACCCAATTCCACACCGCATCAATTTCAGATGACCACCGCAACAACATAAAGCACTATATAAACCTCAATAAAACACCCGATGCATGTAAATTCATTCTTAGCGACTATAACTCTATAACGTTCTTAAGCAATATTCTGAAAAACAACATGAAAACATAGCAAGGCAAATAAGAATCTAGTAATTGCAAACACATAAAACAGCAATTTCTAAAACAATAAAGGAAACACAATAATGAAAATCTAGAAAATTTTTGGCCTTCTGAAAAACTGTGCGACTGTAGACCTAGTGCAACACTATTGCAAGACACAAGTGAACAAAATTGTCAGCGGGTCCCTTCACCTTGCTCCAAAATGATCCTAGAGCAAAGTAAAAGGGCCGTGGGGCAACCTGTGTGCAAAGCAAATGCCTAAGGCACACACGTCGCCCCCGCCAACGCCACCTCTCTCCGCCCCAGTATGTTCACTACCTGCAATACTGTCTACTGCACCCAATTCCACACCGCATCAATTTCAGATGACCACCGCAACAACATAAAGCACCATATAAACCTCAATAAAACACCCGATGCATGTAAATTCATTCTTAGCGACTATAACTCTATAACGTTCTTAAGCAATATTCTGAAAAACAACATGAAAACATAGCAAGGCAAATAAGAATCTAGTAATTGCAAACACATAAAACAGCAATTTCTAAAACAATAAAGGAAACACAATAATGAAAATCTAGAAAATTTTTGGCCTTCTGAAAAACTGTGCGACTGTAGACCTAGTGCAACACTATTGCAAGACACAAGTGAACAAAATTGTCAGCGGGTCCCTTCACCTTGCTCCAAAATGATCCTAGAGCAAAGTAAAAGGGCCGTGGGGCAACCTGTGTGCAAAGCAAATGCCTAAGGCACACACGTCGCCCCCGCCAACGCCACCTCTCTCCGCCCCAGTATGTTCACTACCTGCAATACTGTCTACTGCACCCAATTCCACACCGCATCAATTTCAGATGACCACCGCAACAACATAAAGCACTATATAAACCTCAATAAAACACCCGATGCATGTAAATTCATTCTTAGCGACTATAACTCTATAACGTTCTTAAGCAATATTCTGAAAAACAACATGAAAACATAGCAAGGCAAATAAGAATCTAGTAATTGCAAACACATAAAACAGCAATTTCTAAAACAATAAAGGAAACACAATAATGAAAATCTAGAAAATTTTTGGCCTTCTGAAAAACTGTGCGACTGTAGACCTAGTGCAACACTATTGCAAGACACAAGTGAACAAAATTGTCAGCGGGTCCCTTCACCTTGCTCCAAAATGATCCTAGAGCAAAGTAAAAGGGCCGTGGGGCAACCTGTGTGCAAAGCAAATGCCTAAGGCACACACGTCGCCCCCGCCAACGCCACCTCTCTCCGCCCCAGTATGTTCACTACCTGCAATACTGTCTACTGCACCCAATTCCACACCGCATCAATTTCAGATGACCACCGCAACAACATAAAGCACTATATAAACCTCAATAAAACACCCGATGCATGTAAATTCATTCTTAGCGACTATAACTCTATAACGTTCTTAAGCAATATTCTGAAAAACAACATGAAAACATAGCAAGGCAAATAAGAATCTAGTAATTGCAAACACATAAAACAGCAATTTCTAAAACAATAAAGGAAACACAATAATGAAAATCTAGAAAATTTTTGGCCTTCTGAAAAACTGTGCGACTGTAGACCTAGTGCAACACTATTGCAAGACACAAGTGAACAAAATTGTCAGCGGGTCCCTTCACCTTGCTCCAAAATGATCCTAGAGCAAAGTAAAAGGGCCTTGGGGCAACCTGTGTGCAAAGCAAATGCCTAAGGCACACACGTCGCCCCCGCCAACGCCACCTCTCTCCGCCCCAGTATGTTCACTACCTGCAATACTGTCTACTGCACCCAATTCCACACCGCATCAATTTCAGATGACCACCGCAACAACATAAAGCACTATATAAACCTCAATAAAACACCCGATGCATGTAAATTCATTCTTAGCGACTATAACTCTATAACGTTCTTAAGCAATATTCTGAAAAACAACATGAAAACATAGCAAGGCAAATAAGAATCTAGTAATTGCAAACACATAAAACAGCAATTTCTAAAACAATAAAGGAAACACAATAATGAAAATCTAGAAAATTTTTGGCCTTCTGAAAAACTGTGCGACTGTAGACCTAGTGCAACACTATTGCAAGACACAAGTGAACAAAATTGTCAGCGGGTCCCTTCACCTTGCTCCAAAATGATCCTAGAGCAAAGTAAAAGGGCCGTGGGGCAACCTGTGTGCAAAGCAAATGCCTAAGGCACACACGTCGCCCCCGCCAACGCCACCTCTCTCCGCCCCAGTATGTTCACTACCTGCAATACTGTCTACTGCACCCAATTCCACACCGCATCAATTTCAGATGACCACCGCAACAACATAAAGCACCATATAAACCTCAATAAAACACCCGATGCATGTAAATTCATTCTTAGCGACTATAACTCTATAACGTTCTTAAGCAATATTCTGAAAAACAACATGAAAACATAGCAAGGCAAATAAGAATCTAGTAATTGCAAACACATAAAACAGCAATTTCTAAAACAATAAAGGAAACACAATAATGAAAATCTAGAAATTTTTGGCCTTCTGAAAAACTGTGCGACTGTAGACCTAGTGCAACACTATTGCAAGACACAAGTGAACAAAATTGTCAGCGGGTCCCTTCACCTTGCTCCAAAATGATCCTAGAGCAAAGTAAAAGGGCCGTGGGGCAACCTGTGTGCAAAGCAAATGCCTAAGGCACACACGTCGCCCCCGCCAACGCCACCTCTCTCCGCCCCAGTATGTTCACTACCTGCAATACTGTCTACTGCACCCAATTCCACACCGCATCAATTTCAGATGACCACCGCAACAACATAAAGCACTATATAAACCTCAATAAAACACCCGATGCATGTAAATTCATTCTTAGCGACTATAACTCTATAACGTTCTTAAGCAATATTCTGAAAAACAACATGAAAACATAGCAAGGCAAATAAGAATCTAGTAATTGCAAACACATAAAACAGCAATTTCTAAAACAATAAAGGAAACACAATAATGAAAATCTAGAAAATTTTTGGCCTTCTGAAAAATTGTGCGACTGTAGACCTAGTGCAACACTATTGCAAGACACAAGTGAACAAAATTGTCAGCGGGTCCCTTCACCTTGCTCCAAAATGATCCTAGAGCAAAGTAAAAGGGCCGTGGGGCAACCTGTGTGCAAAGCAAATGCCTAAGGCACACACGTCGCCCCCGCCAACGCCACCTCTCTCCGCCCCAGTATGTTCACTACCTGCAATACTGTCTACTGCACCCAATTCCACACCGCATCAATTTCAGATGACCACCGCAACAACATAAAGCACTATATAAACCTCAATAAAACACCCAATGCATGTAAATTCATTCTTAGCGACTATAACTCTATAACGTTCTTAAGCAATATTCTGAAAAACAACATGAAAACATAGCAAGGCAAATAAGAATCTAGTAATTGCAAACACATAAAACAGCAATTTCTAAAACAATAAAGGAAACACAATAATGAAAATCTAGAAACTTTTTGGCCTTCTGAAAAACTGTGCGACTGTAGACCTAGTGCAACACTATTGCAAGACACAAGTGAACAAAATTGTCAGCGGGTCCCTTCACCTTGCTCCAAAATGATCCTAGAGCAAAGTAAAAGGGCCGTGGGGCAACCTGTGTGCAAAGCAAATGCCTAAGGCACACACGTCGCCCCCGCCAACGCCACCTCTCTCCGCCCCAGTATGTTCACTACCTGCAATACTGTCTACTGCACCCAATTCCACACCGCATCAATTTCAGATGACCACCGCAACAACATAAAGCACTATATAAACCTCAATAAAACACCCGATGCATGTAAATTCATTCTTAGCGACTATAACTCTATAACGTTCTTAAGCAATATTCTGAAAAACAACATGAAAACATAGCAAGGCAAATAAGAATCTAGTAATTGCAAACACATAAAACAGCAATTTCTAAAACAATAAAGGAAACACAATAATGAAAATCTAGAAACTTTTTGGCCTTCTGAAAAATTGTGCGACTGTAGACCTAGTGCAACACTATTGCAAGACACAAGTGAACAAAATTGTCAGCGGGTCCCTTCACCTTGCTCCAAAATGATCCTAGAGCAAAGTAAAAGGGCCGTGGGGCAACCTGTGTGCAAAGCAAATGCCTAAGGCACACACGTCGCCCCCGCCAACGCCACCTCTCTCCGCCCCAGTATGTTCACTACCTGCAATACTGTCTACTGCACCCAATTCCACACCGCATCAATTTCAGATGACCACCGCAACAACATAAAGCACTATATAAACCTCAATAAAACACCCGATGCATGTAAATTCATTCTTAGCGACTATAACTCTATAACGTTCTTAAGCAATATTCTGAAAAACAACATGAAAACATAGCAAGGCAAATAAGAATCTAGTAATTGCAAACACATAAAACAGCAATTTCTAAAACAATAAAGGAAACACAATAATGAAAATCTAGAAAATTTTTGGCCTTCTGAAAAACTGTGCGACTGTAGACCTAGTGCAACACTATTGCAAGACACAAGTGAACAAAATTGTCAGCGGGTCCCTTCACCTTGCTCCAAAATGATCCTAGAGCAAAGTAAAAGGGCCGTGGGGCAACCTGTGTGCAAAGCAAATGCCTAAGGCACACACGTCGCCCCCGCCAACGCCACCTCTCTCCGCCCCAGTATGTTCACTACCTGCAATACTGTCTACTGCACCCAATTCCACACCGCATCAATTTCAGATGACCACCGCAACAACATAAAGCACTATATAAACCTCAATAAAACACCCGATGCATGTAAATTCATTCTTAGCGACTATAACTCTATAACGTTCTTAAGCAATATTCTGAAAAACAACATGAAAACATAGCAAGGCAAATAAGAATCTAGTAATTGCAAACACATAAAACAGCAATTTCTAAAACAATAAAGGAAACACAATAATGAAAATCTAGAAATTTTTGGCCTTCTGAAAAACTGTGCGACTGTAGACCTAGTGCAACACTATTGCAAGACACAAGTGAACAAAATTGTCAGCGGGTCCCTTCACCTTGCTCCAAAATGATCCTAGAGCAAAGTAAAAGGGCCGTGGGGCAACCTGTGTGCAAAGCAAATGCCTAAGGCACACACGTCGCCCCCGCCAACGCCACCTCTCTCCGCCCCAGTATGTTCACTACCTGCAATACTGTCTACTGCACCCAATTCCACACCGCATCAATTTCAGATGACCACCGCAACAACATAAAGCACTATATAAACCTCAATAAAACACCCGATGCATGTAAATTCATTCTTAGCGACTATAACTCTATAACGTTCTTAAGCAATATTCTGAAAAACAACATGAAAACATAGCAAGGCAAATAAGAATCTAGTAATTGCAAACACATAAAACAGCAATTTCTAAAACAATAAAGGAAACACAATAATGAAAATCTAGAAAATTTTTGGCCTTCTGAAAAACTGTGCGACTGTAGACCTAGTGCAACACTATTGCAAGACACAAGTGAACAAAATTGTCAGCGGGTCCCTTCACCTTGCTCCAAAATGATCCTAGAGCAAAGTAAAAGGGCCGTGGGGCAACCTGTGTGCAAAGCAAATGCCTAAGGCACACACGTCGCCCCCGCCAACGCCACCTCTCTCCGCCCCAGTATGTTCACTACCTGCAATACTGTCTACTGCACCCAATTCCACACCGCATCAATTTCAGATGACCACCGCAACAACATAAAGCACTATATAAACCTCAATAAAACACCCAATGCATGTAAATTCATTCTTAGCGACTATAACTCTATAACGTTCTTAAGCAATATTCTGAAAAACAACATGAAAACATAGCAAGGCAAATAAGAATCTAGTAATTGCAAACACATAAAACAGCAATTTCTAAAACAATAAAGGAAACACAATAATGAAAATCTAGAAAATTTTTGGCCTTCTGAAAAACTTGTGCGACTGTAGACCTAGTGCAACACTATTGCAAGACACAAGTGAACAAAATTGTCAGCGGGTCCCTTCACCTTGCTCCAAAATGATCCTAGAGCAAAGTAAAAGGGCCGTGGGGCAACCTGTGTGCAAAGCAAATGCCTAAGGCACACACGTCGCCCCCGCCAACGCCACCTCTCTCCGCCCCAGTATGTTCACTACCTGCAATACTGTCTACTGCACCCAATTCCACACCGCATCAATTTCAGATGACCACCGCAACAACATAAAGCACTATATAAACCTCAATAAAACACCCGATGCATGTAAATTCATTCTTAGCGACTATAACTCTATAACGTTCTTAAGCAATATTCTGAAAAACAACATGAAAACATAGCAAGGCAAATAAGAATCTAGTAATTGCAAACACATAAAACAGCAATTTCTAAAACAATAAAGGAAACACAATAATGAAAATCTAGAAAATTTTTGGCCTTCTGAAAAACTGTGCGACTGTAGACCTAGTGCAACACTATTGCAAGACACAAGTGAACAAAATTGTCAGCGGGTCCCTTCACCTTGCTCCAAAATGATCCTAGAGCAAAGTAAAAGGGCCGTGGGGCAACCTGTGTGCAAAGCAAATGCCTAAGGCACACACGTCGCCCCCGCCAACGCCACCTCTCTCCGCCCCAGTATGTTCACTACCTGCAATACTGTCTACTGCACCCAATTCCACACCGCATCAATTTCAGATGACCACCGCAACAACATAAAGCACTATATAAACCTCAATAAAACACCCGATGCATGTAAATTCATTCTTAGCGACTATAACTCTATAACGTTCTTAAGCAATATTCTGAAAAACAACATGAAAACATAGCAAGGCAAATAAGAATCTAGTAATTGCAAACACATAAAACAGCAATTTCTAAAACAATAAAGGAAACACAATAATGAAAATCTAGAAAATTTTTGGCCTTCTGAAAAACTGTGCGACTGTAGACCTAGTGCAACACTATTGCAAGACACAAGTGAACAAAATTGTCAGCGGGTCCCTTCACCTTGCTCCAAAATGATCCTAGAGCAAAGTAAAAGGGCCGTGGGGCAACCTGTGTGCAAAGCAAATGCCTAAGGCACACACGTCGCCCCCGCCAACGCCACCTCTCTCCGCCCCAGTATGTTCACTACCTGCAATACTGTCTACTGCACCCAATTCCACACCGCATCAATTTCAGATGACCACCGCAACAACATAAAGCACTATATAAACCTCAATAAAACACCCGATGCATGTAAATTCATTCTTAGCGACTATAACTCTATAACGTTCTTAAGCAATATTCTGAAAAACAACATGAAAACATAGCAAGGCAAATAAGAATCTAGTAATTGCAAACACATAAAACAGCAATTTCTAAAACAATAAAGGAAACACAATAATGAAAATCTAGAAAATTTTTGGCCTTCTGAAAAACTTGTGCGACTGTAGACCTAGTGCAACACTATTGCAAGACACAAGTGAACAAAATTGTCAGCGGGTCCCTTCACCTTGCTCCAAAATGATCCTAGAGCAAAGTAAAAGGGCCGTGGGGCAACCTGTGTGCAAAGCAAATGCCTAAGGCACACACGTCGCCCCCGCCAACGCCACCTCTCTCCGCCCCAGTATGTTCACTACCTGCAATACTGTCTACTGCACCCAATTCCACACCGCATCAATTTCAGATGACCACCGCAACAACATAAAGCACTATATAAACCTCAATAAAACACCCGATGCATGTAAATTCATTCTTAGCGACTATAACTCTATAACGTTCTTAAGCAATATTCTGAAAAACAACATGAAAACATAGCAAGGCAAATAAGAATCTAGTAATTGCAAACACATAAAACAGCAATTTCTAAAACAATAAAGGAAACACAATAATGAAAATCTAGAAAATTTTTGGCCTTCTGAAAAACTGTGCGACTGTAGACCTAGTGCAACACTATTGCAAGACACAAGTGAACAAAATTGTCAGCGGGTCCCTTCACCTTGCTCCAAAATGATCCTAGAGCAAAGTAAAAGGGCCGTGGGGCAACCTGTGTGCAAAGCAAATGCCTAAGGCACACACGTCGCCCCCGCCAACGCCACCTCTCTCCGCCCCAGTATGTTCACTACCTGCAATACTGTCTACTGCACCCAATTCCACACCGCATCAATTTCAGATGACCACCGCAACAACATAAAGCACCATATAAACCTCAATAAAACACCCGATGCATGTAAATTCATTCTTAGCGACTATAACTCTATAACGTTCTTAAGCAATATTCTGAAAAACAACATGAAAACATAGCAAGGCAAATAAGAATCTAGTAATTGCAAACACATAAAACAGCAATTTCTAAAACAATAAAGGAAACACAATAATGAAAATCTAGAAATTTTTGGCCTTCTGAAAAACTGTGCGACTGTAGACCTAGTGCAACACTATTGCAAGACACAAGTGAACAAAATTGTCAGCGGGTCCCTTCACCTTGCTCCAAAATGATCCTAGAGCAAAGTAAAAGGGCCGTGGGGCAACCTGTGTGCAAAGCAAATGCCTAAGGCACACACGTCGCCCCCGCCAACGCCACCTCTCTCCGCCCCAGTATGTTCACTACCTGCAATACTGTCTACTGCACCCAATTCCACACCGCATCAATTTCAGATGACCACCGCAACAACATAAAGCACTATATAAACCTCAATAAAACACCCGATGCATGTAAATTCATTCTTAGCGACTATAACTCTATAACGTTCTTAAGCAATATTCTGAAAAACAACATGAAAACATAGCAAGGCAAATAAGAATCTAGTAATTGCAAACACATAAAACAGCAATTTCTAAAACAATAAAGGAAACACAATAATGAAAATCTAGAAAATTTTTGGCCTTCTGAAAAACTGTGCGACTGTAGACCTAGTGCAACACTATTGCAAGACACAAGTGAACAAAATTGTCAGCGGGTCCCTTCACCTTGCTCCAAAATGATCCTAGAGCAAAGTAAAAGGGCCGTGGGGCAACCTGTGTGCAAAGCAAATGCCTAAGGCACACACGTCGCCCCCGCCAACGCCACCTCTCTCCGCCCCAGTATGTTCACTACCTGCAATACTGTCTACTGCACCCAATTCCACACCGCATCAATTTCAGATGACCACCGCAACAACATAAAGCACTATATAAACCTCAATAAAACACCCGATGCATGTAAATTCATTCTTAGCGACTATAACTCTATAACGTTCTTAAGCAATATTCTGAAAAACAACATGAAAACATAGCAAGGCAAATAAGAATCTAGTAATTGCAAACACATAAAACAGCAATTTCTAAAACAATAAAGGAAACACAATAATGAAAATCTAGAAAATTTTTGGCCTTCTGAAAAACTGTGCGACTGTAGACCTAGTGCAACACTATTGCAAGACACAAGTGAACAAAATTGTCAGCGGGTCCCTTCACCTTGCTCCAAAATGATCCTAGAGCAAAGTAAAAGGGCCGTGGGGCAACCTGTGTGCAAAGCAAATGCCTAAGGCACACACGTCGCCCCCGCCAACGCCACCTCTCTCCGCCCCAGTATGTTCACTACCTGCAATACTGTCTACTGCACCCAATTCCACACCGCATCAATTTCAGATGACCACCGCAACCACATAAAGCACTATATAAACCTCAATAAAACACCCGATGCATGTAAATTCATTCTTAGCGACTATAACTCTATAACGTTCTTAAGCAATATTCTGAAAAACAACATGAAAACATAGCAAGGCAAATAAGAATCTAGTAATTGCAAACACATAAAACAGCAATTTCTAAAACAATAAAGGAAACACAATAATGAAAATCTAGAAAATTTTGGCCTTCTGAAAAACTGTGCGACTGTAGACCTAGTGCAACACTATTGCAAGACACAAGTGAACAAAATTGTCAGCGGGTCCCTTCACCTTGCTCCAAAATGATCCTAGAGCAAAGTAAAAGGGCCGTGGGGCAACCTGTGTGCAAAGCAAATGCCTAAGGCACACACGTCGCCCCCGCCAACGCCACCTCTCTCCGCCCCAGTATGTTCACTACCTGCAATACTGTCTACTGCACCCAATTCCACACCGCATCAATTTCAGATGACCACCGCAACAACATAAAGCACCATATAAACCTCAATAAAACACCCGATGCATGTAAATTCATTCTTAGCGACTATAACTCTATAACGTTCTTAAGCAATATTCTGAAAAACAACATGAAAACATAGCAAGGCAAATAAGAATCTAGTAATTGCAAACACATAAAACAGCAATTTCTAAAACAATAAAGGAAACACAATAATGAAAATCTAGAAAATTTTTGGCCTTCTGAAAAACTGTGCGACTGTAGACCTAGTGCAACACTATTGCAAGACACAAGTGAACAAAATTGTCAGCGGGTCCCTTCACCTTGCTCCAAAATGATCCTAGAGCAAAGTAAAAGGGCCGTGGGGCAACCTGTGTGCAAAGCAAATGCCTAAGGCACACACGTCGCCCCCGCCAACGCCACCTCTCTCCGCCCCAGTATGTTCACTACCTGCAATACTGTCTACTGCACCCAATTCCACACCGCATCAATTTCAGATGACCACCGCAACAACATAAAGCACTATATAAACCTCAATAAAACACCCGATGCATGTAAATTCATTCTTAGCGACTATAACTCTATAACGTTCTTAAGCAATATTCTGAAAAACAACATGAAAACATAGCAAGGCAAATAAGAATCTAGTAATTGCAAACACATAAAACAGCAATTTCTAAAACAATAAAGGAAACACAATAATGAAAATCTAGAAATTTTTGGCCTTCTGAAAAACTTGTGCGACTGTAGACCTAGTGCAACACTATTGCAAGACACAAGTGAACAAAATTGTCAGCGGGTCCCTTCACCTTGCTCCAAAATGATCCTAGAGCAAAGTAAAAGGGCCGTGGGGCAACCTGTGTGCAAAGCAAATGCCTAAGGCACACACGTCGCCCCCGCCAACGCCACCTCTCTCCGCCCCAGTATGTTCACTACCTGCAATACTGTCTACTGCACCCAATTCCACACCGCATCAATTTCAGATGACCACCGCAACAACATAAAGCACTATATAAACCTCAATAAAACACCCGATGCATGTAAATTCATTCTTAGCGACTATAACTCTATAACGTTCTTAAGCAATATTCTGAAAAACAACATGAAAACATAGCAAGGCAAATAAGAATCTAGTAATTGCAAACACATAAAACAGCAATTTCTAAAACAATAAAGGAAACACAATAATGAAAATCTAGAAATTTTTGGCCTTCTGAAAAACTGTGCGACTGTAGACCTAGTGCAACACTATTGCAAGACACAAGTGAACAAAATTGTCAGCGGGTCCCTTCACCTTGCTCCAAAATGATCCTAGAGCAAAGTAAAAGGGCCGTGGGGCAACCTGTGTGCAAAGCAAATGCCTAAGGCACACACGTCGCCCCCGCCAACGCCACCTCTCTCCGCCCCAGTATGTTCACTACCTGCAATACTGTCTACTGCACCCAATTCCACACCGCATCAATTTCAGATGACCACCGCAACAACATAAAGCACCATATAAACCTCAATAAAACACCCGATGCATGTAAATTCATTCTTAGCGACTATAACTCTATAACGTTCTTAAGCAATATTCTGAAAAACAACATGAAAACATAGCAAGGCAAATAAGAATCTAGTAATTGCAAACACATAAAACAGCAATTTCTAAAACAATAAAGGAAACACAATAATGAAAATCTAGAAACTTTTTGGCCTTCTGAAAAATTGTGCGACTGTAGACCTAGTGCAACACTATTGCAAGACACAAGTGAACAAAATTGTCAGCGGGTCCCTTCACCTTGCTCCAAAATGATCCTAGAGCAAAGTAAAAGGGCCGTGGGGCAACCTGTGTGCAAAGCAAATGCCTAAGGCACACACGTCGCCCCCGCCAACGCCACCTCTCTCCGCCCCAGTATGTTCACTACCTGCAATACTGTCTACTGCACCCAATTCCACACCGCATCAATTTCAGATGACCACCGCAACAACATAAAGCACTATATAAACCTCAATAAAACACCCAATGCATGTAAATTCATTCTTAGCGACTATAACTCTATAACGTTCTTAAGCAATATTCTGAAAAACAACATGAAAACATAGCAAGGCAAATAAGAATCTAGTAATTGCAAACACATAAAACAGCAATTTCTAAAACAATAAAGGAAACACAATAATGAAAATCTAGAAAATTTTGGCCTTCTGAAAAATTGTGCGACTGTAGACCTAGTGCAACACTATTGCAAGACACAAGTGAACAAAATTGTCAGCGGGTCCCTTCACCTTGCTCCAAAATGATCCTAGAGCAAAGTAAAAGGGCCGTGGGGCAACCTGTGTGCAAAGCAAATGCCTAAGGCACACACGTCGCCCCCGCCAACGCCACCTCTCTCCGCCCCAGTATGTTCACTACCTGCAATACTGTCTACTGCACCCAATTCCACACCGCATCAATTTCAGATGACCACCGCAACAACATAAAGCACTATATAAACCTCAATAAAACACCCGATGCATGTAAATTCATTCTTAGCGACTATAACTCTATAACGTTCTTAAGCAATATTCTGAAAAACAACATGAAAACATAGCAAGGCAAATAAGAATCTAGTAATTGCAAACACATAAAACAGCAATTTCTAAAACAATAAAGGAAACACAATAATGAAAATCTAGAAACTTTTTGGCCTTCTGAAAAACTGTGCGACTGTAGACCTAGTGCAACACTATTGCAAGACACAAGTGAACAAAATTGTCAGCGGGTCCCTTCACCTTGCTCCAAAATGATCCTAGAGCAAAGTAAAAGGGCCTTGGGGCAACCTGTGTGCAAAGCAAATGCCTAAGGCACACACGTCGCCCCCGCCAACGCCACCTCTCTCCGCCCCAGTATGTTCACTACCTGCAATACTGTCTACTGCACCCAATTCCACACCGCATCAATTTCAGATGACCACCGCAACAACATAAAGCACTATATAAACCTCAATAAAACACCCGATGCATGTAAATTCATTCTTAGCGACTATAACTCTATAACGTTCTTAAGCAATATTCTGAAAAACAACATGAAAACATAGCAAGGCAAATAAGAATCTAGTAATTGCAAACACATAAAACAGCAATTTCTAAAACAATAAAGGAAACACAATAATGAAAATCTAGAAACTTTTTGGCCTTCTGAAAAATTGTGCGACTGTAGACCTAGTGCAACACTATTGCAAGACACAAGTGAACAAAATTGTCAGCGGGTCCCTTCACCTTGCTCCAAAATGATCCTAGAGCAAAGTAAAAGGGCCTTGGGGCAACCTGTGTGCAAAGCAAATGCCTAAGGCACACACGTCGCCCCCGCCAACGCCACCTCTCTCCGCCCCAGTATGTTCACTACCTGCAATACTGTCTACTGCACCCAATTCCACACCGCATCAATTTCAGATGACCACCGCAACAACATAAAGCACTATATAAACCTCAATAAAACACCCGATGCATGTAAATTCATTCTTAGCGACTATAACTCTATAACGTTCTTAAGCAATATTCTGAAAAACAACATGAAAACATAGCAAGGCAAATAAGAATCTAGTAATTGCAAACACATAAAACAGCAATTTCTAAAACAATAAAGGAAACACAATAATGAAAATCTAGAAAATTTTTGGCCTTCTGAAAAACTGTGCGACTGTAGACCTAGTGCAACACTATTGCAAGACACAAGTGAACAAAATTGTCAGCGGGTCCCTTCACCTTGCTCCAAAATGATCCTAGAGCAAAGTAAAAGGGCCGTGGGGCAACCTGTGTGCAAAGCAAATGCCTAAGGCACACACGTCGCCCCCGCCAACGCCACCTCTCTCCGCCCCAGTATGTTCACTACCTGCAATACTGTCTACTGCACCCAATTCCACACCGCATCAATTTCAGATGACCACCGCAACAACATAAAGCACTATAAACCTCAATAAAACACCCTATGCATGTAAATTCATTCTTAGCGACTATAACTCTATAACGTTCTTAAGCAATATTCTGAAAAACGACATGAAAACATAGCAAGGCAAATAAGAATCTAGTAATTGCAAACACATAAAACAGCAATTTCTAAAACAATAAAGGAAACACAATAATGAAAATCTAGAAAATTTCCGCCTTCTGAAAACTTGGTGCGACTGTAGACCTAGCGCAACACTATTGCAAGACACAAGTGAACAAAATTGTCAGCGGGTCCCTTCACCTTGCTCCAAAATGATCCTAGAGCAAAGTAAAAGGGACGTGGGGCAACCTGTGTGCAAAGCAAATGCCTAAGGCACACACGTCGCCCCCGCCAACGCCACCTCTCTCCGCCCCAGTATGTTCACTACCTGCAATACTGTCTACTGCACCCAATTCCACACCGCATCAATTTCAGATGACCACCGCAACAACATAAAGCACTATAAACCTCAATAAAACACCCAATGCATGTAAATTCATTCTTAGCGACTATAACTCTATAACGTTCTTAAGCAATATTCTGAAAAACAACATGAAAACATAGCAAGGCAAATAAGAATCTAGTAATTGCAAACACATAAAACAGCAATTTCTAAAACAATAAAGGAAACACAATAATGAAAATCTAGAAAATTTTGGCCTTCTGAAAACTGGTGCGACTGTAGACCTAGTGCAACACTATTGCAAGACACAAGTGAACAAAATTGTCAGCGGGTCCCTTCACCTTGCTCCAAAATGATCCTAGAGCAAAGTAAAAGGGCCGTGGGGCAACCTGTGTGCAAAGCAAATGCCTAAGGCACACACGTCGCCCCCGCCAACGCCACCTCTCTCCGCCCCAGTATGTTCACTACCTGCAATACTGTCTACTGCACCCAATTCCACACCGCATCAATTTCAGATGACCACCGCAACAACATAAAGCAAAACACAAAATTCATCACAAACTATACCAAAGACAATAAGTGCAAATAATAATTTAAAGTTCCATGTTATCAGCACAGATGCTGCCCTTTCTGAAAATGTAAACACAGATCTGCATCTGCTTCTACATTGTTAAGCCGTAAATGTGCGTATTCTTTTCAATATTATAGAAAGTTGTTACAATTCTTTATATTAGTAAGCAGTGGGCCAAGAAAGACGTTTGTGCGGGTTTCTCCCCTCCAATGCCACCCCTTGTAGCCATTATATGCTCTTAGCTAATGCTATAAAAGCTCTGAAACAATCAATACATATTATGGGCTGCAACAGGAAAATGCTTCAAAGTTAATAATACTACAATATTACTACTAATGCAAATAAAAAAAAGATATAAAAACCTCAAAGATACTGTATTATATCAATAGAGCTACAGAACTGCAAGATCAAACAAGGAGCTACAGCTGCAGCTACACTGTTCAGCACTATTGTTCCCTCCAAGGGTATAAATTGACTTGTGATAAATGCGTAAAGGATGAAAGCTCTAGCCGCGGTTTCTGCACCTCTATGCTCTAATCCTTCATATATAAATAATAAAGATAAGCATAAGAAAAATAACAACAACATACAAATGATAAACCTGCTACCACCATTATAGAAAAACTTTACCAAGCAAGAATGAGTTTGCAGGACAGATACGCCTGCAGTTAGGTACAGTATCCTGGTGGGTTGTATGCATGACAGTTGTGCCACACATAAACGTCTTTCAAATTCAATGCCTACATCAACCCTCACTGCACTTAATTTTCTTTACATACAGTATGCTTCTCAAATATTCAACATAATAACAAACCAAAATAAAGAACACAACATTTTAAAATATATACACCGTGTATTGCTATTGCCCACACAGATAAACAGAAACAAAATAACATCTGCATCTTACAAGTGAGGCTATACATAAATATAAATTAGTATAAAGTAATACATTAGCAATTTAGATTTAGAGATACACAGTAAAAAGTATAATAAAGCATGAAAATAAAGCTTCCCACAGATCACCAGTGCTCTGTTCACTAATAAAGGCTCTTTAGGATCTTGTACAGTATATCAAGGGTTTAAAACAGAATTTGCTCTATTTACCCCACTTCAAAATATGCTCCTAAGGGAACAGAGAACTGGAGATTTCCTTTCTGGCGAACTAAGGTAAATTCTATTTAATCTTTTAATCTTTGATAAATATAACTATAATGTGTTTTTTCTTTTAGTTTAGGGCCAAATAGAATTCACCACAGTGCACCAGAAAGTAACTTCCCAGCTTTATATTTACCTATTTAAGATTATGAAATATGTTCTATTTTAAACCTATGATAAATATGCCCATAAAAGTCCCAACAAGTGAATAAATAACTTGTGATCTGCTGAGCTCTGCCTTTAATCTTTGACAGAGGTTCCCAGTTTTATGTCAGCAAACAAAAGGTTATTTTTCACTTCATTTGGTGTTTGTACATTTGGTCATTAGTTTCAAAAGAAGATACATGAACCATCAAAATGCAGCAATTAAGGTCCGATTCACAGAAATGGCTGGTACAGCACTATGGCCCTTGGCATCTGCTCTCAGGGGGAAAACTCTGGTAGAAAAAAATGCCCCTCTTACCTGTCACTGCTACTTAAATGAAGGACAGGCCTGTGATTGAACACAGATGAGATGGAACAGTGACAGGTGGGCCTCCCCACCAAAACACTGACTTGACAGCTTCAGCACTGAGCTCTCTCTCTGCAACTGTTCTGTATGCATTCAATAGTAAACTAGTCCATCATTAGTATAATGAGCATGAAGTAGTCATAACTCACAAGTGGAGAAGGGCATTGCTCTCTGCCTCAGTTGCAAACAAAATGTCCTGTGTGCCAGGGGCCTAATGTGTAGGTACCTTAAATAGCCATTGATGCTGCCACTGATGCTTTGGGACCTGAAAACATTTTTAACAATTCCTACGTACCTGTCTGGGGCTTTGTCCTTTTCTTCTTGAATGAACCAGTCTTTCCTAGCCAAGCTTTGTTCAGCAGCAGCTGTAGGGGTAAAAAAAAAAAATTAGCACAAAAAATAAATATTATGGTAGAGGGGATTAACTATAAAAAAAGCATCACTGCATATTACAAATGGCAACCAATCAAAATGTTCCTTGTACTACACTGAACAGAACTATTTGCTTATTTTTCTCTATTGGTAACTGAACTTATGTTTATGCCACCCCCCTATATTCAGTGAACATACCATTTCCCCTAAAGAAACAAATGAAAAACAGGTGGAAACGTGCTGTACAGAGCAGACACACAAGAACTAGCTTTTATATACCTGACAGATTTTATAATTTATAAAACGTGACAGAGTTAAAAAAATGTCTTTTTCTGAAAGATGTGTGCTTTTCTTTAAAAGAAGACAAACGATACAATTATAACAACCAATCGCCACTTGCTGTTCCAAGTACAAAGCCCACCATCAACACATACCTACTGCTCTTAAAATAACCCAGCCATTTCTCATCTACTGTATATCATGCTACCTGAGTTTATTGGATTAAATGAAGTGCTATGACGGTAAAAGCTCATGAGATAAACTGACAGTAATAGGGATATTCATAACTATGTAAATATTTAAGCAATAAGGTAAACTGTTTTTGCCAACCCTTGCGGTTAAATAATTATGATAAGATAGTATATCACATTTCTGTCAGAATCAGGACACAGCCTAATGTCTGCTGGATACGAATAAGACCCCAGACTAATGATTCCTCCTTCCAATGCAAATAACTGCCATCACTATCTACACCTTGGCACCCTATAGATATCCCAGTTCACATATGCAGCAAGTAGCTTTACCAGTAACACATATTCACACACACAAGGAGAAATTTACCAACCTGACATATTCCCGTATCTCACTTTCCTGCCATTACTGGGTAGGTACTGTCTTATGCTGGATACTAGCCAGACCGCACAACCAGCAGCAATCCATCCTATTAATTCCTCCTTCCAACGAACTGTCATCATTAACTGCTAGGCAGTTCATCCCAGAATTCGGCACGATTTAGTTAAACTAAAAATTAGCCTTCTTGGTTATGTATCTGCTGCATACTAGCCAGACCTCACAACCTGCAGTCCTTCCAACTGATTTCCCCTTCCAACCGAATTAACTGTCACCAATATCACAAACAAAAACCTGGTGCTCTGAAACCTTGCAAAGTATTTTTATTGTTAGCCAATATAAGTATCACTTCTCCAATACTTTTTCTATATGTTTGTTTTTTATTTGTTATTTTTACTATGTGCTAAAAAGCATCTCACCTCCCTGCCAGTATTGGGGTCCAATCTGCCATCTGCTGGAACTGCAAAAACTCAGAAGCAAAAGTCTATCCTTCTTACTCCTCATTCCAACTGAAATAACTGTCATATTGATCAGCCAATAGAAATATGTGGGCGTGGCTTCAAGAGGGCTATGCCCATTGGTCAGTGTACTGCACGTGGGCAGAGACAGTTGCTACCTTGTAAAAACTGGCACCCCACATTACTTTCTCCTCATGCCAACTGAAATAACTGTCATATTGATCAGCCAATAGAAATCGGGGGGCGTGGCTTCAAGAGGGCTATGCGCATTGTTCAGTGTACTGCACGTGGGCAGAGACAGTTACTACCTTGTAAAAACCGGCACTCGCATTACTTACACCTCATGCCAACTGAAATAATTGTAAACACTAGCACCCCGCATTAATCCTTGGTCCCCATGTGCAGCAATACAAGTGAAGCACATTCACACATGGGGAGAAATGACTTGCCTGACATATTCGGCCCATCTCCGACACACACACCTCTACAGCTGTTATAAACACCCCAACAACCCGGCAATTTCTAACCCATAACCTGCAGCCCGACTGTGGATTATGGGATCAGATTTAGTATCAGATTTAGTCGCCTCAACTAAATGCAATGAACAGAGCAGTGCAACAGTAATATGCAAAGATATCAGCTGCCTGTCCGTATCAGTGGCTGCAACACATTATTACTCACCTCTGCAGAGAAGCCATCAGGGCGTTTGGTGCTACAGTTAGAAGGGACCCTGCTATGAAGCTTCACTTTCGAAGGTTCTGTATGTGGGAGGAGCACAAATGGACAGCTGTACTGTACCCCAAAACTGCCTCCTCTTTTCAGCAAACCCGGCTCAGCAACATTCTCACACACCTGCTTCATTCGTTGCTTGCTCCGCGAGCCAATAGAAAACAGGGGGCGTGGCTTCACATGCGGCAGGACCGTCCCCATAGGCAGGTACTGAAGCCGCTGTCCATGGTCCCTAAGTTACTCCTTCACTAGCAGCACTTTTCAACTACAACTTCCAGCTCTAATTAATTTGCTCTTTTACCCCCCCCCCCCATGGGAATAGTGTCTGAGGTCTGCAAAACTATAGAGCGATCCGATCCATAGGGGAGCGCTATAAAGTGAATGGGAACTCCAGCCCACCCCAATGTCTCCTTGCTCAACTGTATAAAGCAGTACAGAGTCCTGCATGATATCTCCCTCTGTCAAAACTCCAGCGCTCTCATTCAGTTATCCAAACAGACTCACTTGCTCCATCCCTTCTTTTCACTCTCCGCCCTGAGCCCTCCCCTAACCCAGCCCTCCTCTATCTGCCCTCTCCACATGCTCCATACGCCTCCTCTATTCCCCCTTCTAACTCACTTGTCAGTCTTGGGGTCAAGTGTATTTATCCTACCTCCAGTATCCGCTATCAATGCTCCTTAGTGGCTCCTGTCATTTGAGCTGCAAGATAACGCTCCTCCTCTATTCTGTTTCCGGCAAAAAGGGCCAGCCCACCATGCGGCAGCCAATCAGAACTCGTAGAGAGCAATCACTTGTGATTGGCTCTTCTTAATAGCAATCATATAATTCTCGTTTCTGATTGGATTACATACATGTGCCCACCTTCTGTTGGGAAACCATTGGCTGAGACATGCTGGGGTGGGAAATCTGAGTGAAAAATCCCAGAAAGAGGCAGAATGGTGGAGAGCAGATATGATACTGCAATAAAGGTGCAGTGATTTTGAGTTTTGCAAGTAGCATGAGGGCTGACACCTGACTAAGAAGGGGAGATGGAGGACTCATGAAGGGGGAGGGATGGAAGAGGATGGATAGAAAAGGGCTAACAACACGGCAGTGAGTGGAGATAAGGAAATCTGAGAATCTGTGTGTCTCACTGAATGAAATAAAATAAGAAAAGCTTTTATAAATGTGTGTAAATTAGTTTGCTGTGTGTGAAAATAGGGTGTGTGTTAACTGGAGGGCTGCTGGCAGCTGGAGGGAGATCTCTGTAGAATACTTGCAGAGTATATGCAGCTGGAAGTCGTGGGGGTTTAGGGAGCAATTTGGGGGTTAATTGCACAGGCCCCTGGAGTTGTTCCCCAGGCCCCTCTGCTGAGGTAGAATTCCTACCCCCGCCAGCACTGATACCCCCACTGCCCAATTATCCTCTCCACACACCTCAAGTTTCCCAACACTCTCTCTTCAGCCTGAACTTGTACTATAATCCCCTCTGCACACCTCAAGTTTCCCCAACACCCCCCTTCCCCAGACTTGTACAACATTTCCCTCCCTAGCACTCCCCAAACTTGTACAGTTATCCCCGATGTGCAACTAAGTTTCCCCAGCAGCCCTGCTCTGTCTCTGTACCTTCTGCACCGCTCAAGGTTCTTCCCCCTCTCAACTTGACTCTTCCCTGCAGCCCAAACTTGTAACATTGTCTCTCTCTGCAGTTTCCCCAGCACATTGCTTGCACCCCCTAAACATGTTACATTAGGGCTATTTACATACACATTAAAGGGGTGGGTCACCTTTATAGTATGTTATAGAATTATCATTTTTAAGCAACTTTTCCATTGGTCATTTTGCTTCATTATTTTTTTTATATTTTTCTTTTAAATTATTTGCCCATTTTATCTCTTTCCAGCTTTCAAATAGTGGTCACAGCTACACCTACAAATGTATTGTTAATGCTACTTTTTATTACTCATCTTTCTATTCAGATCCTCTGCTATTCATATTCCAGTCTATTATTCAAATCAGTGCATGGTTATTAGGGTAATTTGGACCCTAGCAACCAGATTGCTGAAACTGCAGACTAGAGAGTTGCTGAATAAAAAAATGAATAACTAAAAAGCCACAAATAATAAAAAATGAAAACCAATTGCAAATTTTATCAGAATATCACTCTCTACGTCATACTAAACTTTAATTTAAAGGTGAATAACCATTCAATATTTTTATGTATTTGTTTAAGATACATTATGCTTACTAAATGTAGGGTTGGATCTGTCCATTGTGTCTTTGTGTGGACCAAGATTTTATTAACTCTACGTTAGGTGGAATAAGGCAGAAGGACCCAGCTGAAGCAGGGCTTCCTAGTTATAGTCTGTGCCATAGCAAAGAATGACAAATTTTCAGCATTCCTTGAATGGCCATCTTATTCTGTAGCTTCTACACTTAAAACAAAAAGAGAAGCCTATACAGAAAGTGCATATACAAATATAATTAATGAGTCAATGATGGTGCCACAATCATCTTGCTGGGCCTGCACAAATACTTTTTTCAGTTTATAACCTTTCACTTGATATAACACTTTCTGCCCATATGCTGCTATTGAAGTTTACGTGCCATATACGTTTACCTCTCCCATACAATTATTATATATTTTTTATTTCAGATTTCACAAAGGCGATGCCCTTATTACCATGGCTGCTGGGCTTAAGACTAAAGGAGAAGGAGATAAAAAAGGTTTAGTTCCTCCACGTGCATATGCTATCTTTTACATAAGGGAAAAGTTTTTAGGGCTGCATGTGCCTTTAAGTAGTGCGTATACTCTAGGAAGCCATTGAGAAATACAGGTAGTACAACTATTAGGGGCCCTGCAGAACAATATGATGTACAGTTTAGTGTATCAGAAGGGGCCCCAGGTTTATACTGGGCAATAGAGGGAAAGTGTGTTCAAAATGGTGATTCCACATGCAGTATTTTGAACCAGGCAAGCCAGATACTTTTGTGATGTAGTTAGGTGTACTGTGGTTTGTATTGTAATGCAACCAGGGGTGCTCTGCCAATGAGGCCATTTGAGGCACTCGCCTCAGGCGGCATCGTCCCCCTGGTTTCCAGGGGCGGCAAAAATGCCGCTCCTGGTAACTAAGAGCCGAATTACCGGCAATTGCGCTCTCTGCACTAGTGATGTGGACCCTCCCGACCCCTGGCTGGTGCTGAAGGTGAGTGCCGTGGGGGGGCGGCAAAAATGAAAGCCCTTGGGCGGCATATTGGGCAGGATCGCCCCTGAATGCAACTATATCCTTCAGTGGCCTTTTTTTCTTACTTCAGACTATTTTATGTCTGCCTTTAAGGTTTCTTCAGCTAAAGAACCACTGGATCCATTTACAATGGAAAGGAAGATTCTGTGAGAAAGATGATAGAAGCTGGACTCCAGAATCCTTAAAATGTCAGCAACATAGACTAATTGTCTTTCTGGTTCGTCCATCTTCATATGGGTGCACATGCATAGTAGAGTGAAAAGCCGAACTTTAACAAAAAAGCCAGCTTTGACCATTGACCGTGGGCCATCGAAGAAAGAAGCAGAAGAAGGTAATCGCTTTAGGAGGATATTTGATCTATCTGACTGCTGCTTTTTTACTAGCACTTACCAGTATTGTAACCAGGTGCGAATATATATAGAGCAATGTGTAGTAATGTTTGGAGCAAAGTCACAAATTGTATTTTGCAGATTTTCATATTTTTCAGGATGATTTTGCAGTCGAGAGTCTGTTACATTGTTTTTTCACAAGAATAAAGACCAAAAAGTTTACTACAGCATATTCTCGATTTATTTCATCTTTATAAGGCAATTACACATGTGCCATAATTATAGTGGTTCCCATAAACTTCAAGGGAAAATAACCTAATCATCCTTTAACATCGCTAATAGCTTGTGCTCCGCAACATAGCACTTCTACATAACCTTCACAACTACTTGGTATGGCTCGTTTATAAACATTGGACAAATTTACACCCGGGCAGTAACCCATAGCAACCAATCAGTAACTAGCTATTTTTCAGCCAGCTGCAGGTTGAACGGTGAAAGCAAATATCTGATTGGTTGCTATGGGTTACTGCAGAGGTGTTAATTTGCAGAGTGTTTATAGATGACCCCCACTGATTTACCCTATGTGATGGAATCATGCATACCCATGCATTTACCTTGGTTTCCCAGTATGAGAGGGAGAACACACACCACTCTACACTTAGAGGCACATTTATCAAGGGTTGAATTTTGAATTCAAGTTTTTTAAAACTCCCATGAAATCAAAATTTATTTTAAAAAAATCTGATTGAATTAGATTCGAATTTAAAAAACTTGATTCTAGTTTTTTTCTCTAAAAAAAAATCTCAATTGTCAGGAAGGCTGCAAACAACTCAAAATGTATCCCTGGACCACTCCCATTGACTTAAATAGCAATTCGGCAGGTTTTAGGTGGCAAATAGTCGAATTTGAGTTCTTAAAAGGCCAGAGTTTGATAAATCTCGAAAATCAAATTCAAATTTTTTGAAAAACTCGAATCGAATTTGAATAACTCCCTAGTCGAATTTGACAGTTTTGACCATAGAAAACTCGGAAATTAGAATTTTCAATTCCACCCTTGATAAATCTGCCCCTTAGAGTAAGAGAAATATGAACACTTCTATACTATAGAATGATTACACTTATAAATACTCAGTGTCAGTGCTGCCCAACATCTGTGGTACTGAGGGCCAGATGTTGGCAGCCCCCTCAGTTCATAAAAATAACACTTAAAAATATAAACCATAATATATTCCTTGTTTGACATTCAAAAAGCATTAAAAGTACAAGTATGAATTGAAGCATTTTAAGTATGTATTTCCTGAAGGCTAAAAAGGTAGATTAAAGCATAGTATGTCCCCAGAAATCAAGGTTGATACTATCTAAAGAGATACTGACATCAGAAATTGAACCTTTTTTTTACATCTATCATAAAATTGACTTTGCATGCTTCTTATGATTTTGCCATAAAGTATTTGCCCAATGCTTTTACATTACCTATCTTGACTCCATGTGATCGCCATATTTGTGCAGCAGGAGTCCGTTAGCATTAGAAACTGCCTGCAATACTTCTTTTTTCATTAACTACTTACTGCCTCCTTTCTCCTGAGCTATTTTAACCCTTCCTAGACTTCCTCCTAAGTTTTCCTGGTTTTCAAGTATGTCCTCCTTATTTTATCCTTTTTTTCTATTCCCTGTCATCAGTCCTGGGAGTGTACTCCTGTGTTTCTGCCATTTATTTTTGTGTAAACAAATATTATAAACTATCTATATAAAATATTTTTTCCAGTGCCCAAAATGAATTGTGTGTTTATATATATATATATATATATATATATATATTTTTTTTTTTTTTTTTTGAAACGTAAGTGGGGGCAGTGATCACAGGACTATCTTATTTCAATCCTTTTGAAGTGGTGTCAGTGAGAGCTTGTCTTGATTCCTGCCTGTTCAATTGACAGGCTCAGCAGACAAGGCTCTATTTACATTACAGCAGCTTGTATGAGGGAGGGGTAATGACATCACTCCAACTTGCAGTGCAGCAGTAAAGTGTGACTGAAGTATATCAGAGCACAAGTCACATGACCTGAGGGCAGCTGGGAAATGTCAAAATGTCTAGCCCCATAGCAAATTTTAAAATTAGATATAAAAAAATCCATTTCTTGTTTTGAAAAACGGATTTCAATGCAGGATTCTGCAGTAGTAGCACTATTAACTGATACATTTTGTAAAAAACAGTATCCCTTTAACTGACAGGCTGAGATGGGATAGTCAGGTTGGCATAACAGTCAGGTTTAGGAACTTCAACTAACAATTACTTACAAAAAACAAACCTCTAAGCAAAAAACAATCCACATGACCTTTAGGTAACTTTTAATTTACATTCATATTTTAAAAAGTTGTTTTTAGTATCACTTTAAGTAAATATTTTTGACCATTACATTCTCCCTGTAAAGAACGGATGGGGCTTGGGCAGCATGTAAGGCTGTACTGGCACACAGCAACCCATTCGCTGTTTACAGATTTAATTCTGCTGGCAGTGCATTTTAAAGCCTCTGATAGCTTCCATTGGCATATTACAGTTGGGGCAGTCTGAGTTGCCACCTAGGTCCCATGGCTGTGGGAGACCCAAGGCCTCCTGAACTACCTTTAAAGGGGATGTAAAATACTATTTTTTTTAATGAAAAAATTTATCTCCAATATACTTTAATCAAAAAATGTGTACCATTTTTATAATAAACCTGACTGTATTCAGTGAAATTCCCCCTTCGTTTTACTTGCTCTGACTGCTGCAGATAGGAAACTTCAAACAGTCCCTAACTGCTCTGCAGGGAAACTGATCATACTTTCAAAAGGCAGGGGGATCCCCCCAACGTACTTCCCAGAACTCAAGCAGCTTTGTTTGTTTCCCTGTAGAGCAGCCAGCGACCGTGTAGAGATTCGTTTCCACAGACCCAATGCAGTCTGTATATTCTGTAGGGATGCACCAAATCCACTATTTTGGATTTGGCCAAACCTCTGAATCCTTTGTAAAAGATTCAGCCATATACCAAACTGAATCCGAATCATAATTTACATATGCAAATTAGGGGTGGGAAGGGGAAAACTTTTTTTATTCCCTTGTTTTGTGACAAAAAGTCACACTATTTCCCTCTCCACCCCTAATTTGCATATGCAAATTAGGATTCAACTCGGCCGGGCAGAAGGATTCGGCCAAATCCGAATCCTGCTGAAAAAGGCCGAACCCCGAACCGAATCCTGGATTCAGTGCATCCCTATATTCTGATTATTAATCAGTCTTGCTGTATCAGCTTCTATGGCAGATATTATTTGACTTGTGCTGTTTTGATAATTTATGATGATCCATAAGCTTAGCCTCCCAACAGAAGCCCAGACTACACTGAGCATGTGCATAGTCTTGGTCTTGCAAAGATGTTTAAAGGAGAATTCATCCCGTAATAAAAAAAACCTCCCCGTTACCCCCTTGGGTAGACCCTTCTTCCCCCAGCCTACCTGCCTCCCCGGGCAAATGCCCCTAATTTTTTACTCACCCCTCCGTGCAGATTCTGGCCTCGGAGTTCAGGGCAGCCATCTTCTTCTTCTCTGGTAATCTTCATGTCTTGGTGGCATTTGCGGTACATGCTCAGTTGGAGTAAATTTCTGGTCCAAAACCAACTGCGCATGCGCCGAAAGTCACAGAATTTTTTCAAAATCTTCGTGACTTTCGGCGCATGCGCAGTTGGAGTAAATTTCCGGTCCCAAACCACTGCGCATGCGCCAAAAAAGACTGAAGAAAGATGAGGGCTGCCGTGACCTCCGAGGCCAGAATCTGCACGGAGGGGTGAGTAAAAAATTAGGGGCATTTGCCCGGGGGGGGGGCAGGTAGGATGGGGGGAGGAGGGAGGGGATCTACCCAGGGGAGGGGTTTTTTTTATTACAGGTTGAATTCTCCTTTAACAGTTACAAGATGATGACCACCTGTGGCCAACTTTGAAAGCATAAATTATTTGTTTTATTTGGCTTCTGGTGCAGCAAGTTCATGTTTATATTTTATATACAAAATACAGCATTTCTAGCATTATTCTATTTTAGACTTTAGTTCCCCTTTAATATAATATCTGTTGTATAACATACAGGGGACAAACACAAAAGTTAAAGAACCTAATGCAAGGGTAAGGGTTTATTGGTACAGATTTAAAATACCAAAAAGTAAAAAAGAATGTTCAAACGAGGAGCATTACCATATGGTCACAATTAATCACAGGCATACCAAACAGAAACACAAAACTTGACATTCCAGCAGGGGGGGTTACTACCCCCAGAGTTTACCCTCACCATGTACAGATTTGCCACAAACTTCCAGGTTCTGCCGCTCGCAAGAATGTTAAAATGTGAAGCTTGTTTTGTGCGACAAAAAGAAAAAGACGCACAACAAAAAAAAGGGAGCACACGTAATGGTTTATTCATTTAAATGTGGAATACAAAGCCTCGAAAATTGTTGGTGGTCAGATTTATTATTAGTTGATCCTGTGTTTGTAATCTAGTAGTAATATATATATATATATATATATATATATATATATATATATATATATATATATATATATATATATATATATATTATATATAATATATATATATGTATATATATATGTATATAGATATGTATATAGATATATATATAGATATAGATAGATATATATATATATATATAGATATATATATAGATAGATATATATATAGATATATATATATATATATATAGATATATAGATAGATATATTTATATATATATATATATATATAATATATATATAGATATATAGATATATATATATAGATATATATATATGTATATACATGTGTAGCAGTATGTTGAGCATAAAATGCATGTGAATTTGCCTTCCAAAAGCATAAACATCAAAAAAAGCCCATAGACTCTAATGTAGTTTGCAACAAAAATGACATGCGTCCACAATTTGTCGCACAACAAAATATTCATGAAACAAAAAAGTTTCACAAATTATTCACAGTTTTGAGAATTTTTTTGCAAAACAGGACAAATTCAGTTATCAGTAGTGATTTTTACTTTGTCTAACCGTACTTTGATATCACCATAGAGGTTGTTGCCTTCCAAAGTGTTTTTTTTTTTTTTTACCATACTAACTTATTTGAAGAAATGCAAATTTGAAGTTTACAAATCCACTTGGTTTCTATAACCTAAAGAACAATTTAAAAACGCCCCTGAACCGGTCGTAGCAATATTTTCCCACAAATACATTCATCCTAACCAATACACTTTCCTCTATTGCCACTTTTTCCCAATTATTAAAGCACAATTGCTAAAAATGACACATTCCACTTCAGGGAGGTTTAAGTCTTATAGCAAATTATCTAAGCCAGAGTGGACAGCAATACAAACTTTGGATTCTGACAAAAATCTTACCAGAAAGCTTTGTTAAGTTTTAAACTCTTCATTTTGGTATTTACACTGCTAGTTCAGAAAAAAAACTGGTGTAACTATTGTTTATACTGACTGGGTTTGAAGTAGGGTAGTCAAATACATTTGTCCCTAGTTTTGTGTGTTTTATCCAATACTTGAAATTAACTTTTTTCTAATCACTTTTAGGGTTATTAGGGTGTTACCTTTTTTGTGCAATTCAGATAAATGTGTCCCTTTTTATATTTTGACAGTTATGTTCAGTTGTAGGTCTCTTACCTGCACATCCGCACTCTTCAGCTTCCTCGATCACACTGACACAACTTAAATCAAAGGGCTTTTTGTATCCGGAGTGAGCATTTTGACATCATTGGTCACATGATCCATTAAAGAGTAAGCCAGATGGATAATGAAGGTGTTATCTAACCAGGTTTGGTATTTATAATAATAGTAATAGTGAGCATTATGACATCAGTGGTCATGTGATCAATTACAAAAAAAAGACAGTTGGAAAATAATAAGGTTCTTGTGGCATATAAATATTATATATAAACTTACTAGCACAATACATAAATATATTAGACCACTAGGGTTAGTGGCGTAACTTGGGCTCAAAGTGCCCCCCGCAATACAATTTACTAGCAGCCAATATGTGACTTAAAGGAGAACTTTCTCGCTTGTCTTCTTTTCTCTAGGCATAGGCCTCCAAATGCGCACTAGAGTGAAAAGGCTGGCTTTTCCTTTCTAAGTTCAGCTGTTGCTCTGCTGAGCATGTGCTTGCCCAGACCTTGAAAAAAAGAAGATGGTGATAAGGATCTTTGCAGAAATACCCTGGGCTGGAACAATTTTTAACAAACAGGAGCATTGGCCTTGGGTATTAGGCAAACAATTATAATTACATTGGGGCATGCATAATTGTAATTTAAACTTAAGTTTTCCGATAAAATCCATTTATTTAATTCCCCTCTTTAAAATAAAATGCTGAGCTGAACATTGTTTTTATAAGAAAGTGAAATTAAATGTAAGCATGTTTTCAGTAAAATGCTTCTTTGCATTCAATATTATGAGCTTCTCTAATGCAGGCATTGCAGTGTTGGCTTTTAAGTCACTACAGTTTCAACTACAAGAGACCCCGGCCTTCTGGTTTTCAGAAAAAGAGCAATGGTGATTACAGCTAACTCCAATCCCTTTCCCCATTTATATATGCAAGTAATTCCAATCAGTGGTTTACGTTACACTGACACCTTAATGCACAGGCTACCCTAGGCCGTAGGGGCCCAGTGTGATCAGTGGCCAATTTCTATTTTCTTTTATTTTAATATCTATGCATACATAAAAATCCAGATTTTGCACCTGGGAAACTGACAATATGTCTAGCCCCATCTCAGATTACAAAATTAAATCTAAAAAATCAATTTGCACTTGGATAAGAAAAACACTGTTATACTTGTGGGTGGCAAAAGTTAGGCACCCCAAGTGATCCCATTTACTTACCTGACACCAGCGAGCACCATGGAGTGATCGTCTTCCGGCTTCTTCTTTCTTCTCGTGGCTCTCATGCTCAGTATAGCGAAAAGCCAAACTTTAATGGAGATTTCAACCCTAAAGTTAAAAAATCCCGACCCCCCTACCCGACATAGACCCCCCTCCCTCCTCCCCCCATCCTAAGTGTTACCCCGTGCAAATGCCTCTAATGTTTTATTTACCCCTCGGTGCAGATTCAGGCATCAGAGATCACGGGCGCCATCTTCTTCTCTTCAGAAATCTTCAGAATGAGACTGGCGTGTTGGCATTTGGTGCAATTTTCTGTTTCACGACAACTGCACATATGCCGAAACGCAAGAGAATTTTCAAAGCAGTTGAAGATGGCGCCTGTGAACTCCGATGCCTGAATCTATACCGAGGGTTAAAGAGATACTGACACCTGAAATTAAACTTTTTTTTACATCTATTATAATATTGGCTTTGCAAGCTACTTCTAACTTTGCCATAAAGTATTTGCATGATGCTTTTACATTACCTGTCTGATCCCCCATGTTCCTGTATGAGGGGGCTGCCATATTTGTGCAGCAGGAGTCCGTTAGCATTAGAAACTGTAACTAACAGGCTGAGATGGGACAGTCAGGTTGGCAAAGTCAGAGTGTCAGAGAGTCAGGCTTAGGAACTTCAACTAACAATCATATACAAAAACAAACCTCTCAGCAAAAATATGATCAACATGACCTATAGGTAACATTTAATATACATTCATATGCTAAAATTCATTTTTTAGTGTCAGTATCACTTTAAGTAAAAGGTTAGAGGCATTTGCCCGGGTAACACTTAGGCTGGGGGGAGGAGGGTCTATAATTTCAGAGTTTAATTCTCCTTTAACGGCTATTTCATTCTACTGCACATGCGTCTACCCCAGGAAATTTGAAGAAAGGAGAAGGTGTAAGACTATAGCTCCATAGTGCTCGCTGGAATAATCCCAGGCCAGTGCAGATTTCTCCTGATAGGTACACCAGCCCAGGGTGTCCGGTATGTAAATGCAATCACTTGGGGGTGCCTAACTTTTGGCACCCAAGTAAAAATGACTTTCCTTCTCCTTTAAAGGATAAGTAAACCTTTAAAATAAATGAATGGAAAAATGATGAGGGCCCTATTCTAAGATATTTTGCAATGTACATTCATTATTTATTTTGCTTTCATTCCAAGATATTAAGGGATACATGTACTGGTAATATGAATTAATTTTGTAAAACAGCGCCATCTGCTGGTCAATTTCCGACCAGTCTGACAGCACCACCAAGTGGTCAAGCAAGTTGTCAGGAGAAAGAAAGAGGCTGATGTTCTTCTGCTTAGGAAAAAAATAAAAACCTTTCTCAAACCTTTCCTAAGCAGAAGAACTTCAGAGCAGCCTCTTTATTTCTCCTGACAACTTGCTTGACTACTTGGTGGTTCTGTCAGACTGGTTGGAAATTGACCAGGTGGTGCTGTTCTAACAAAATTCATTCATGTTAACAGTACATGTATCCCTTAATATCTAGAAATAAAAAGAAAATACATAATGAATGTACATTGCAAAATATCTCAGAAACCTTTTATTTTAAAGGTTTACTTATCCTTTAAGTAAGTGTAAGGTTAGCTAGTGCGGTGGGACGGGCCTCTCCAGCGGAAGATTTATCCAGGCCTGAACAACAGCCTCCCAATAGTGGCCCTGGTTGCAGACATTAATATGCTTATATGCCCTAGCAGCAAGGGCCTGCCCTGACCCAACGATGGTGTGTGCAAGTCGGCTCACCTGGATAAACCTGTGGGTTCCGCACAGTTACAGTTACAGTTGTAGTATTTCTGGTCAGCTGATCTCTGAGGCAGCACAGAGACCATCAGAAAATGGTGGTTCAAGGCAAGAGATGTAAAAGGTCAATATTT
Source organism: Xenopus laevis (assembly GCF_017654675.1). Taxonomy (NCBI): domain Eukaryota; kingdom Metazoa; phylum Chordata; class Amphibia; order Anura; family Pipidae; genus Xenopus; species Xenopus laevis. The sequence goes on along the minus strand of NC_054374.1, from coordinate 69,861,503 downwards.
ACTTAAATATATATATATCAGTATGACAAGATTCTTTAATTTACTGTGCTCAAGTATTCATTTTGGGGGTATAGTTTTCCTTTAAAGTTTCTAATGTTAACAGACTCCTGCTGCACAAATATGGCAGCCCCCTCATACAGTAACATGGGACATCAGACAGATAATGTAAAAGCATCCTGCAAATACTTTATGGCAAAGGTATAAGTACCTTTCAAATGCAATATTATGATAGATGTAAAAAAGGAGTTTAATTTCTGGTGTCAGTATCTCTTTAATGGATGGAGATTGTGCAGATCATAGTGACTGCAGTGTTGTTAAAACCATATCCTACATAATATGAAGTTAGTTCCAAGGCTGTTTTACTTTGGGTACCATTCTGTGTATGTATTGTTGAATTGTGATTCCTTTACACTCGAAATTGAATTGATGACCTTTTTTTGCAATTTCAGGTTTGTTAGACATTCATTTTCACTTTTTTTCATGTTGCGGAGGAATGTATAATTACTGTTGCTCCAGCTCCTAACTCTACAGTGACTTTACAGACCCCTAACTGGTACGAGGGACTGCCAGAAACTGTATCTGTCTCATGGTGATGCCTTCTAAGCAATTTGGGAAGTTAGCATTTGCAAAAGACAGAATGGCCATTATATGTGAAACTGGACGTGCATTTATTAACATAAAGGAACAGAAGTCTGCTGGGCCAGATATTGTTTTGAAAGATTATGATACCCTTCCCAGCTCCATTAATCTTTTCTATCCTTTCTGGCTTAACATCTCTAACTGTAAGCCTAAGGTCTGGTCCAAGAAGCTTCAGATACAGTTTTCTGTTATGTTTATCCAAATTGAATCAGGTGAGCCATTGTTTAAAGGGAGATCTGGTATCTATTTTGCTGGGTGTGGGCCATTTATTGTTATGTTTTTACATCTATAATGAGCTATCTGCAGAAGTTTTTCCTGCTCAGCTAGAAGCATGTGAATACGTGAAGCTTCTTCCATTGGCAATTTTAAACGTTTTGTGTGGTATGTTGGTGTTATTGTATCTCGTTCTGTATTACAGACCATTGTGCCTTTACAACTAGAAGGAGCGATTATATTCTTAAAGTTGCCTTTCTTCCGAAAACAGGTTCAGCAGACAACAGGGTTAAAGGGTTTAGTTCATCTTAAGTAACTTTGAATATCAATTCTTCAGTTGGTCTTCGTTTTCCTTTCTCCGGTTGCCTCTTTCTAGCTTGAAATTTAAATAGCAATCTGGTTCTTGGGGGTCACTGACCCTGGCAGCTAAAATTCATTGTTTGTAAGGCTACAATGTTATTAATATTGATAATTTTTTTTACTTTATCTTCAAGACTCTTATTGAAATCAGTTCCTGGTTGCTAAGGTAAATTTGACCAGGACAGCCAAGTCATCTTCAAATTAAAGAGCTGCAAATAAAAAAGTTAAATTCTTCAGAAACCTCAAAAATGAAAACCAACTGCAAATTATTTCAGCATATCACAGTCTACTTCATAGGAAAAGTTAAAGGAGAAATAAAAGTAGGTCCAAAAATCAGCCAGATATCTGTTGGGTGAAGACCACACTGATGTACCTTTAATGTTCCTGTCGCTGGTGTTTCAGGATAGCATCTCTGTAATCCAGGTGCAGAATCTGCAAACTGTTACAATTTGATACATTTCTCAGCAGCATCTGTGGAATATTAGAAACTATTGTATCAGTTCTCACAGTTGCCTTTATTTAAACTCAGGGATTCTGCTGAGCATCACCAAAATAGGAAATGGAGCAACTAAAATTTAGAACAGTTACAGAGTCGGTTACCCCTTTCCCCTTGGGCTTAAAAATGAAGCATTACAATTGAATATTAGAAAACAGGTAAAAAAAAAAAAAATAGAGAACAACTGAAAAAAGTCTTTATTTCTGACCACCTGAAAAGAAAAAAAAGTGTTTGGAAGGCAAATAGCCCCTTTAAAACATATCTATGTCCAATAGATCATTAAGTTAAATAAAAGACTAAGATCATACAACATAAAAATCAATATCAAAAATCAAAAACTAGATAAAGGTATAACAATAACACAAAAATCTCTCTTTAATCTCGCTAAAGTAGGAACAAATAGTCAATGAAATAATTTATTTATCACTAATGTAATTGACAATTGTCTTAAAGAAACGGAATTATTAGCTGTATCACTTGTGGTATCAATAATGTATATACCAACTGCCTTTCCTTTTCAACTTCATATTTTACATTATAAGTAACTGCCTCTTCCTTTATTTTAGACCTGACAACAATATTAATTGCAGCTTGTTCTGCTATTGCATGCCAGTTATTTTCATTATTGGAGTAGCTGTCTTACTGATGTCAGAAAAAAGTAAGTAGACGGCTATAACAATTAAAAATCAAAAAATGTCATTTGAAAACTCATTGTCATTTATTTACGATATATCACCAACACTTTCTGGCCTGGCCGCTGCATCCCCCCCCCCCTGCACATATCTAGCCAACAAAGGGTGTAAGGATGGCCATCATTCCTATTTAAAATGTGGAATTTCAGCTCTTAAATGAGAACTAAAGCTTAACAAAAAAGTAAGCTAGAAATTTGTACATTATGTTTTGGGCTTCTTTACCAGCCAAGGCAACCACAGCCCTTTAGCAGTAAAGATCGGTGTCTCTGAATATGCCCCAGTAGCTCTCCATCTTCTTTTCTGCTGATTCACATGCACATGCTCTATGCTGATGTCACTTACTGAGCTTCGGGACCAACTCATAATATACAGTTAACACATAGAATAAGAAATGTCACAATATAAAGCCGATTAGTAATTAATACAGATAATTACTACATGGCAGCACAGAAACCAGTGCAACTAGTATGGGAATAATAATCAGCCTTGTAGCATCAGCTTATATTACAATCCAACCTCGTTTTCTGCTAGATAATTTGCAACGACCACTAAGCTTAGCTTCTCAACAGCTGCTCAGAGCCCACTGAGCATGTGAGTGTCGCAGACACTTTCCAAGATGGTGACCCCGTGTGACAAGTTTGATGTCCTGGTTCATTGTTGAAACTTTAGGCTGGTGCATTAAGTGCGGTATATACAGTGCGGCATTTTAGCCATATTCATTTTTAGGGTTTAGTTCTCCTTTAAAACTACCAGAAGTGGCTTTTCTACCCCTGTTAACCTAGTGGCATGCTGCTACTTGAAGGCAAGAAATCAACTTGCCCCATCGGCAACAGTGTCCCTGAGCACTTACTACTACAATAATATAGCAAATGAAATGTGCAAACAAACAAGGTCAGGGGGATGAGACAGGAGGATATGAAGACCCCTACAATGTAAAGGTTATAAACATTCTTGCAAAAAAGTGACTATGTACTCAACAACCCCCTACAATTGCAGGCTGTCTGAATCCAATTCTTTTGCACAAATGAACTAAACCCTGAATTCTTACATGAAACAGTGGCGCTCCACCAATGAGGCGGTGAGACACTCGCCTCAGGCGGCGATTGCTGGTTGCCTGGGCGGCCAACAATGCCGCTCTGGTAACTAAGAGCCGAATTTCCAGTTTTCAAAACCGAATTCGGCTCTTCTAGTAGCAGGAGCGCGTATTGCGCTCTCTGCCATCTAGCGTCGCGCACCTGCCCCATGCCTCTCCAGTGCGCTATAAAGGTTAGTTGCCGTGGGGAGGGGTGGGGGGCGGCGAAAGAAGGCCGCCTCGGCGGGCTTTATTAGCCTAGAATCGCCCTGTACACTTGAATCAAGCTGCAGTTAATGAATTAAAATGAGATGCTAATTATCTGTCAGTATGGGCGGGATCGCTTTGTTTGCTCTGCTTTTGACCATAATTCTTTTTTTGACAATGGAGAAAAAAAGCTCCACAGTAGGATATTCAACAACTCTAAAACCAAACCCTAGAAATTTCAACAGACGCCAAACAGTTGCAAGAAACAAGGAGTAAAAACAAAGCACGTCCCATGTTTATTCATTGATGAAACAATGGTCCTATCTGTCATTGTTAAGAGACACTTCTCGGTTTGGCCCAGTCCAGAGGCAAATGTGGCGATGTGTACAGCCCATTTCAAGGCCCTATGGGGCCGGTGGTGAAACCTCCTCCTGTTCCACCACTTATCGTATTCAACAAAGATAAAGGTATGATGAGGATCACTTGCCTCTTCCAAGACTTCTCTTTACTCTCTTCCTTCAATTTTCATTAGCAAATAGTACACACACATGAGGGTACAGAGTATATAGATTATACATCATATAATATGTGTAATTCCAAGAAAGGAGAGGAAACAAAAAAAACACCGTTGTACATCTAACCTCGCATTTCTGTTTCCACAGTATGTCAACATCATCATTGTCTGTCCCCACGATCACATCATTACAGTTACCCTCCGTAAACATGTTTAATAAAGCCATTTATTTAGAAAGGTAGGAAAGAAAAAGAAGAAGAGGAGAAGAAAGAAGGATCGATAGATAAGAATCCTTCTGCTGTCGGGCATCGGGGGTTACCATCCTGCGGACTTAGAAGAAATAGAAATATCCATATCAATACACACAATATCAGACTGTGGGGGCTCTAATCTCAGACATTATCAGCTATTACTCTTAAGGAAATCCTTACCAATCCTGCGTCTTACAGAGGCGAAGATTCCTTCAGCGGGGGAGAGCGAATTCACGTCCTCTACCGAACCATTTTGGAGCATCTCGCAAAACGAGATACGATCTCAAAAGTCAGCATTTGGATCTCTTTCTTATAAGCCGACACCAGCAGCTATCTGGGTTCAGACTGTCTCAGGAGACTGCCACATTTTTTTTCCCCAAATATATTTATGAGAATGAGAAGATTAAGGCTGCATATTTATTCCGAGTGTTTTAAAGTTATTCAATAAAACCATTTTTTGTTGTAAATTTTCCGTTCTTGTGCTGTATGTGCTCTATAACTGTTCATGCTTCTATTTGCTGAAATTTTGTTCAGCCTATCTTTAATTTTAGGGGTCCGTGTTGTTTCCATTAGTAACGGGATTAAAGATTTAGCTGCATCTAGCAAAATTGGGGTAATAGATCTACGGTAGATGTGAATCGGCAAGTTGAGTGTGATGGAAAAAGTTATGTGAGTTGGTGAGTCTGGATATCTCCGTCTGTGATCTCTTGCTTTTAATTTCTTCACCTGTCCAATATTCCTTAAGTTGTGAAACATCCCCAAAAAATTGGGACAAGGAACCCGTTTCAGTGTTGCATCTCCAACAGGTCGGTGAGAGCGTTTTATAAATTTTTGCTAGTTTATCTGGAGTTCTATACCATTTATCAGGCAGTTTATAATTCAGCTCTTGTAATTTACAACAAACCGATGATGTATGTGTTAACCTGAACAATTTTCTGCCAATCCTCGGTTGAAAATGTCTTTGTTCAACTCCTTTCTCCCCAGTTGAGCTTAAAATATTTCCATTGGGAGAACCTTGAATACCTAAGGATAGCTTTGTAAATGTAGGAGATGGTCTTATAGGGAGATCCTTTGATTCCCATAACAGTTCCATAATTGTCGTTTTTGTAGTAAAGATGTAATCCTTTTGTTATTATAAAGTGTCTGACTTGATTTAGTCTGAATTATCTAGAGTTGTAGACGGGGTATTTGGGAATTGACATATTCCAAGTGGGCACTATAGATCCTGAGATAAAGCCAGAAATTCCGTGATGTTTCAATACCGGCCAGTCGATATAGAGACCGTAGTTCTAATCTCGTTTGGGAAATGGGGATTCCCAAGTATGGGTAAATCTGGATGGCGTGTTAATACCCATTTGCCTGTTTTGACTAGATTATCCCAGATTTGAAGAGTATATGCAAGCTTCCTTGTCTGTTTTATCTGTAATCTAACCATACTCCTTGTGTACTAACCACGTATGCACATAGTGGTTTATGGCCGATTCTTGCTCAATTCCTACCCATTAATTATCAGATCTCATGAAAAGCCAATCCATGCATCCTTTTATTTTGCTGCCGCTTTTAAATATGAATCCCAATCAGGGAGTCCCAATCCGGCTTCACCCTTTGGGCTGTTAGTTTAGAGAAGGCAATTCTTGTTTTTTTGTGACCATACAAGTTGATGACCATCCTCTCAATTTATTTAATTATCCTGCGGTGGGGCGAGAAGATAGGTAGAGTCTGAAAACGAGTATAGGAAACGTGGCGCAAGACATTTCATCTTTCATAATGTTTTCATTTACCTAACCATGACGATGATGGTCTTACTATCCAATTCTCAGCATCCCTCCTACACTAAGTCTTAGCAACCCTGTCGTAATTTTAATTTTAAGTGTTATGTTGTATGTGGGTGTAAATTTTAGCGCCAAATAGGTATATGCGGATACCCACACACACCCCACAACCATCCGATCAATATTTACAAAAGAGAAGTTTTTCATGAGATCTGTGTATTCCTCTGGGCCAAAGTAATATACTTTAGTTTTATATTATTGAGCTTCTGACATTAGTTAAGTTATCTTACAAGCTTACTCAGGGCGGCAAAATCGATTAAATTCTCGCAAAGGTTCGGGGAGAGATATTTGTGGGACACTGAGAAAAGAACAACCAGGTCATCTGCATAAGCAGCCTATTCTACTGTGTAGTTTCCCCTAATCTGAAATTCCAGTAATACCCCTTGAGTTAAGCATTCTAATGTGATTACAGGAAGCTTTTTCAATGGAGATTAGCACAATAGAGGGGCGCGCCAACGGAGACTCAGAGAGGGACTCCCGAGGGCTACCATTCCTGCATATGTGAAAGGATTTCAGATAATGTATCCAATGGACTCCTAACTTTGCTGAAGGCAGAAGATTATAACATAAGGATTCCAACGAGACCATTTGTAGCGCCCAAACCCATTGCTAAAAGTTGATTCTTTAAGGAAAGCTCCAGTTACTAACTCTGTCAAACGCTTTTTCTTCGCGTCTGTTGACAAGTATTTCATAAATGGGATTTGCCAGTTTTTGACAGTTAGTGCGTTTAATGAGAGAACAGTCTATCTGGCTATTATCTCCGGTTTACCCTTCTTGGGGGGGGGGGGGGGGGCGGGGGGCGGGGGCGAGATGAAATCCCGGTTGTCCTGATTGATAAGGTTGGGAGAAGATTTTTATTGCAATCTCTTTGTGCTATGACCTTTAGAATAACAACTTTTCAGATCCAGCATTGAATAGCGAAACTAGCGATCTCATCGCCCCTCGGTCTCTGGATCCTTACCCTTTTTACCTGTATGACGAGAAATGTACGTTGCTCTCTATACGCAACGCTCCTTTGCGCGACAATAGCTCGACACTTCTGCCGATACAACATTAGCTGTTAACAGTGAGGGTGTAGGGCAGCCAAATTCCCAAATTCTATTATAATATGCAATGGTAAACCCGTCAGGACCCGGCGCTTTCCCCGGATTGTGCTTCCTTGACTAGCCTTAAGGAATTCTTGAGAAGTAAGGGGAGACGGTCCTAAGGATAGTGCTTGTTCTTGCAGTGATACGTTCCTACGACCTGCCTGTGACGACTATTAGGCTTCCGGACTAGCATCTCAATCTGATTGGGTCGTGTGTGTTCATATCTAAATTAGTATGTCGGTAACTGATATAGAGTTGGCGTAATAACCTCGAAAAGATCTCAGCGATTTCAGATGCTTCAGATGTTTCATCTGTCCTGCTGAATCCTTAAACAACCATAATATGATTTTTGACCTGTCTGTTGTTTCAGACTGCCGCTGGCTAACAGTCCCACAATTTGTTACCGTGTTCAAAGAACCATTTTACGGTTAAATCAATGGCTTTCTGTCAGTGTAAGAGTATAGATATCTCTCAGATTGGTCGTCTAGTTCAATATAGTTCAGTTCAACACGGCGTCCGAGTGGATTGTTTATGACGCGAGATTCCTAAATCTTTGTATTTTTCTATTAGTTTGTTATAGAGGACCCTGCTTCTGCTTTCTGTTCTAGCCCTGGAGCTACAGCTGCAGCTACACTGTTCAGCACTATTGTTCCCTCCAAGGGTATAAATTGACTTGTGATAAATGCGTAAAGGATGAAAGCTCTAGCCGCGGTTTCTGCACCTCTATGCTCTAATCCTTCATATATAAATAATAAAGATAAGCATAAGAAAATAACAACAACATACAAATGATAAACCTGCTACCACCATTATAGAAAAACTTTACCAAGCAAGAATGAGTTTGCAGGACAGATACGCCTGCAGTTAGGTACAGTATCCTGGTGGGTTGTATGCATGACAGTTGTGGCCACACATAAAACGTCTTTCAAATTCAATGCCTACATCAACCCTCACTGCACTTAATTTTCTGTTACATACAGTATGCTTCTCAATATTCAACATAATAACAAACCAAAATAAAGAACACAACATTTTAAAATATATACACCGTGTATTGCTATTGCCCACACAGATAAACAGAAACAAAATAACATCTGCATCTTACAAGTGAGGCTATACATAAATATAAATTAGTATAAAGTAATACATTAGCAATTTAGATTTAGAGATACACAGTAAAAAAGTATAATAAAGCATGAAAATAAATCTTCCCACAGATCACCAGTGCTCTGTTCACTAATAAAGGCTCTTTAGGATCTTGTACAGTATATCAAGAGTTTAAAACAGAATTTGCTCTATTTACCCCACTTCAAAATATGCTCCTAAGGGAACAGAGAACTGGAGATTTCCTTTCTGGCGAACTAAGGTAAATTCTATTTAATCTTTTAATCTTGATAAATATAACTATAATGTGTTTTTCTTTTAGTTTAGGGCCAAATAGAATTCACCACAGTGCACCAGAAAGTAACTTCCCAGCTTTATATTTACCTATTTAAGATTATGAAATATGTTCTATTTTAAACCTATGATAAATATGCCCATAAAAGTCCCAACAAGTGAATAAATAACTTGTGATCTGCTGAGCTCTGCTTTAATCTTTGACAGAGGTTCCCAGTTTTATGTCAGCAAACAAAAGGTTATTTTTCACTTCATTTGGTGTTTGTACATTTGGTCATTAGTTTCAAAAGAAGATACATGAACCATCAAAATGCAGGAATTAAGGTCTGATTCACAGAAATGGCTGGTACAGCACTATGGCCCTTGGCATCTGCTCTCAGGGGGAAAACTCTGGTAGAAAAAAATGCCCCTCTTACCTGTCACTGCTACTTAAATGAAGGACAGGCCTGTGATTGAACACAGATGAGATGGAACAGTGACAGGTGGGCCTCCCCACCAAAAACACTGACTTGACAGCTTCAGCACTGAGCTCTCTCTCTGCAACTGTTCTGTATGCATTCAATAGTAAACTAGTCCATCATTAGTATAATGAGCATGAAGTAGTCATAACTCACAAGTGGAGAAGGGCATTGCTCTCTGCCTCAGTTGCAAACAAAATGTCCTGTGTGCCAGGGGCCTAATGTGTAGGTACCTTAAATAGCCATTGATGCTGCCACTGATGCTTTGGGACCTGAAAACATTTTTAACAATTCCTACGTACCTGTCTGGGGCTTTTGTCCTTTTCTTCTTGAATGAACCAGTCTTTCCTAGCCAAGCTTTGTTCAGCAGCAGCTGTAGGGGTAAAAAAAAAAATTAGCACAAAAAATAAATATTATGGTAGAGGGGATTAACTATAAAAAAAGCATTACTGCATATTACAAATGGCAACCAATCAAAATGTTCCTTGTACTACACTGAACAGAACTATTTGCTTATTTTTCTCTATTGGTAACTGAACTTATGTTTATGCCACCCCCCTATATTCAGTGAACATACCATTTCCCCTAAAGAAACAAATGAAAAACAGGTGAAAACGTGCTGTACAGAGCAGACACACAAGAACTAGCTTTTATATACCTGACAGATTTTATAATTTATAAAACGTGACAGAGTTAAAAAATGTCTTTTTCTGAAAGATGTGTGCTTTTCTTTAAAAGAAGACAAACGATACAATTATAACAACCAATCGCCACTTGCTGTTCCAAGTACAAAGCCCACCATCAACACATACCTACTGCTCTTAAAATAACCCAGCCATTTCTCATCTACTGTATATCATGCTATCTGAGTTTATTGGATTAAATGAAGTGCTATGACGGTAAAAGCTCATGAGATAAACTGACAGTAATAGGGATATTCATAACTATGTAAATATTTAAGCAATAAGGTAAACTGTTTTTGCCAACCCTTGCGGTTAAATAATTATGATAAGATAGTATATCACATTTCTGTCAGAATCAGGACACAGCCTAATGTCTGCTGGATACGAATAAGACCCCAGACTAATGATTCCTCCTTCCAATGCAAATAACTGCCATCACTATCTACACCTTGGCACCCTATAGATATCCCAGTTCACATATGCAGCAAGTAGCTTTACCAGTAACACATATTCACACACACAAGGAGAAATTTACCAACCTGACATATTCCCGTATCTCACTTTCCTGCCATTACTGGGTAGGTACTGTCTTATGCTGGATACTAGCCAGACCGCACAACCAGCAGCAATCCATCCTATTAATTCCTCCTTCCAACGAACTGTCATCATTAACTGCTAGGCAGTTCATCCCAGAATTCGGCACGATTTAGTTAAACTAAAAATTAGCCTTCTTGGTTATGTATCTGCTGCATACTAGCCAGACCTCACAACCTGCAGTCCTTCCAACTGATTTCCCCTTCCAACCGAATTAACTGTCACCAATATCACAAACAAAAACCTGGTGCTCTGAAACCTTGCAAAGTATTTTTATCGTTAGCCAATATAAGTATCACTTCTCCAATACTTTTTCTATATGTTTGTTTTTTATTTGTTATTTTTACTATGTGCTAAAAAGCATCTCACCTCCCTGCCAGTATTGGGGTCCAATCTGCCATCTGCTGGAACTGCAAAAACTCAGAAGCAAAAGTCTAACCTTCTTACTCCTCATTCCAACTGAAATAACTGTCATATTGATCAGCCAATAGAAATATGTGGGCGTGGCTTCAAGAGGGCTATGCCCATTGGTCAGTGTACTGCACGTGGGCAGAGACAGTTGCTACCTTGTAAAAACTGGCACCCCACATTACTTTCTCCTCATGCCAACTGAAATAACTGTCATATTGATCAGCCAATAGAAATCGGGGGGCGTGGCTTCAAGAGGGCTATGCGCATTGTTCAGTGTACTGCACGTGGGCAGAGACAGTTACTACCTTGTAAAAACCGGCACTCGCATTACTTACACCTCATGCCAACTGAAATAATTGTAAACACTAGCACCCCGCATTAATCCTTGGTCCCCATGTGCAGCAATACAAGTGAAGCACATTCACACATGGGGAGAAATGACTTGCCTGACATATTCGGCCCATCTCCGACACACACACCTCTACAGCTGTTATAAACACCCCAACAACCCGGCAATTTCTAACCCATAACCTGCAGCCCGACTGTGGATTATGGGATCAGATTTAGTATCAGATTTAGTCGCCTCAACTAAATGCAATGAACAGAGCAGTGCAACAGTAATATGCAAAGATATCAGCTGCCTGTCCGTATCAGTGGCTGCAACACATTATTACTCACCTCTGCAGAGAAGCCATCAGGGCGTTTGGTGCTACAGTTAGAAGGGACCCTGCTATGAAGCTTCACTTTCGAAGGTTCTGTATGTGGGAGGAGCACAAATGGACAGCTGTACTGTACCCCAAAACTGCCTCCTCTTTTCAGCAAACCCGGCTCAGCAACATTCTCACACACCTGCTTCATTCGTTGCTTGCTCCGCGAGCCAATAGAAAACAGGGGGCGTGGCTTCACATGCGGCAGGACCGTCCCCATAGGCAGGTACTGAAGCCGCTGTCCATGGTCCCTAAGTTACTCCTTCACTAGCAGCACTTTTCAACTACAACTTCCAGCTCTAATTAATTTGCTCTTTTACCCCCCCCCCCCATGGGAATAGTGTCTGAGGTCTGCAAAACTATAGAGCGATCCGATCCATAGGGGAGCGCTATAAAGTGAATGGGAACTCCAGCCCAGCCCAATGTCTCCTTGCTCAACTGTATAAAGCAGTACAGAGTCCTGCATGATATCTCCCTCTGTCAAAACTCCAGCGCTCTCATTCAGTTATCCAAACAGACTCACTTGCTCCATCCCTTCTTTTCACTCTCCGCCCTGAGCCCTCCCCTAACCCAGCCCTCCTCTATCTGCCCTCTCCACATGCTCCATACGCCTCCTCTATTCCCCCTTCTAACTCACTTGTCAGTCTTGGGGTCAAGTGTATTTATCCTACCTCCAGTATCCGCTATCAATGCTCCTTAGTGGCTCCTGTCATTTGAGCTGCAAGATAACGCTCCTCCTCTATTCTGTTTCCGGCAAAAAGGGCCAGCCCACCATGCGGCAGCCAATCAGAACTCGTAGAGAGCAATCACTTGTGATTGGCTCTTCTTAATAGCAATCATATAATTCTCGTTTCTGATTGGATTACATACATGTGCCCACCTTCTGTTGGGAAACCATTGGCTGAGACATGCTGGGGTGGGAAATCTGAGTGAAAAATCCCAGAAAGAGGCAGAATGGTGGAGAGCAGATATGATACTGCAATAAAGGTGCAGTGATTTTGAGTTTTGCAAGTAGCATGAGGGCTGACACCTGACTAAGAAGGGGAGATGGAGGACTCATGAAGGGGGAGGGATGGAAGAGGATGGATAGAAAAGGGCTAACAACACGGCAGTGAGTGGAGATAAGGAAATGTGAGAATCTGTGTGTCTCACTGAATGAAATAAAATAAGAAAAGCTTTTATAAATGTGTGTAAATTAGTTTGCTGTGTGTGAAAATAGGGTGTGTGTTAACTGGAGGGCTGCTGGCAGCTGGAGGGAGATCTCTGTAGAATACTTGCAGAGTATATGCAGCTGGAAGTCGTGGGGGTTTAGGGAGCAATTTGGGGGTTAATTGCACAGGCCCCTGGAGTTGTTCCCCAGGCCCCTCTGCTGAGGTAGAATTCCTACCCCGCCAGCACTGATACCCCCACTGCCCAATTATCCTCTCCACACACCTCAAGTTTCCCAACACTCTCTCTTCAGCCTGAACTTGTACTATAATCCCCTCTGCACACCTCAAGTTTCCCCAACACCCCCCTTCCCCAGACTTGTACAACATTTCCCTCCCTAGCACTCCCCAAACTTGTACAGTTATCCCCGATGTGCAACTAAGTTTCCCCAGCAGCCCTGCTCTGTCTCTGTACCTTCTGCACCGCTCAAGGTTCTTCCCCCTCTCAACTTGACTCTTCCCTGCAGCCCAAACTTGTAACATTGTCTCTCTCTGCAGTTTCCCCAGCACATTGCTTGCACCCCCTAAACATGTTACATTAGGGCTATTTACATACACATTAAAGGGGTGGGTCACCTTTATAGTATGTTATAGAATTATCATTTTTAAGCAACTTTTCCATTGGTCATTTTGCTTCATTATTTTTTTTATATTTTTCTTTTAAATTATTTGCCCATTTTATCTCTTTCCAGCTTTCAAATAGTGGTCACAGCTACACCTACAAATGTATTGTTAATGCTACTTTTTATTACTCATCTTTCTATTCAGATCCTCTGCTATTCATATTCCAGTCTATTATTCAAATCAGTGCATGGTTATTAGGGTAATTTGGACCCTAGCAACCAGATTGCTGAAACTGCAGACTAGAGAGTTGCTGAATAAAAAAATGAATAACTAAAAAGCCACAAATAATAAAAAATGAAAACCAATTGCAAATTTTATCAGAATATCACTCTCTACGTCATACTAAACTTTAATTTAAAGGTGAATAACCATTCAATATTTTTATGTATTTGTTTAAGATACATTATGCTTACTAAATGTAGGGTTGGATCTGTCCATTGTGTCTTTGTGTGGACCAAGATTTTATTAACTCTACGTTAGGTGGAATAAGGCAGAAGGACCCAGCTGAAGCAGGGCTTCCTAGTTATAGTCTGTGCCATAGCAAAGAATGACAAATTTTCAGCATTCCTTGAATGGCCATCTTATTCTGTAGCTTCTACACTTAAAACAAAAAGAGAAGCCTATACAGAAAGTGCATATACAAATATAATTAATGAGTCAATGATGGTGCCACAATCATCTTGCTGGGCCTGCACAAATACTTTTTTCAGTTTATAACCTTTCACTTGATATAACACTTTCTGCCCATATGCTGCTATTGAAGTTTACGTGCCATATACGTTTACCTCTCCCATACAATTATTATATATTTTTTATTTCAGATTTCACAAAGGCGATGCCCTTATTACCATGGCTGCTGGGCTTAAGACTAAAGGAGAAGGAGATAAAAAAGGTTTAGTTCCTCCACGTGCATATGCTATCTTTTACATAAGGGAAAAGCCTTTAAGTAGTGCGTATACTCTAGGAAGCCATTGAGAAATACAGGTAGTACAACTATTAGGGGCCCTGCAGAACAATATGATGTACAGTTTAGTGTATCAGAAGGGGCCCCAGGTTTATACTGGGCAATAGAGGGAAAGTGTGTTCAAAATGGTGATTCCACATGCAGTATTTTGAACCAGGCAAGCCAGATACTTTTGTGATGTAGTTAGGTGTACTGTGGTTTGTATTGTAATACAACCAGGGGTGCTCTGCCAATGAGGCCATTTGAGGCACTCGCCTCAGGCGGCATCGTCCCCCTGGTTTCCAGGGGCAGCAAAAATGCCGCTCCTGGTAACTAAGAGCCGAATTACCGGCAATTGCGCTCTCTGCACTAGTGATGTGGACCCTCCCGACCCCTGGCTGGTGCTGAAGGTGAGTGCCGTGGGGGGGCGGCAAAAATTAAAGCCCTTGGGCGGCATATTGGGCAGGATCGCCCCTGAATGCAACTATATCCTTCAGTGGCCTTTTTTTCTTACTTCAGACTATTTTATGTCTGCCTTTAAGGTTTCTTCAGCTAAAGAACCACTGGATCCATTTACAATGGAAAGGAAGATTCTGTGAGAAAGATGATAGAAGCTGGACTCCAGAATCCTTAAAATGTCAGCAACATAGACTAATTATCTTTCTGGTTCGTCCATCTTCATATGGGTGCACATGCATAGTAGAGTGAAAAGCCGAACTTTAACAAAAAAGCCAGCTTTGACCATTGACCGTGGGCCATCGAAGAAAGAAGCAGAAGAAGGTAATCGCTTTAGGAGGATATTTGATCTATCTGACTGCTGCTTTTTTACTAGCACTTACCAGTATTGTAACCAGGTGCGAATATATATAGAGCAATGTGTAGTAATGTTTGGAGCAAAGTCACAAATTGTATTTTGCAGATTTTCATATTTTTCAGGATGATTTTGCAGTCGAGAGTCTGTTACATTGTTTTTTCACAAGAATAAAGACCAAAAAGTTTACTACAGCATATTCTCGATTTATTTCATCTTTATAAGGCAATTACACATGTGCCATAATTATAGTGGTTCCCATAAACTTCAAGGGAAAATAACCTAATCATCCTTTAACATCGCTAATAGCTTGTGCTCCGCAACATAGCACTTCTACATAACCTTCACAACTACTTGGTATGGCTCGTTTATAAACATTGGACAAATTTACACCCGGGCAGTAACCCATAGCAACCAATCAGTAACTAGCTATTTTTCAGCCAGCTGCAGGTTGAACGGTGAAAGCAAATATCTGATTGGTTGCTATGGGTTACTGCAGAGGTGTTAATTTGCAGAGTGTTTATAGATGACCCCCACTGATTTACCCTATGTGATGGAATCATGCATACCCATGCATTTACCTTGGTTTCCCAGTATGAGAGGGAGAACACACACCACTCTACACTTAGAGGCACATTTATCAAGGGTTGAATTTTGAATTCAAGTTTTTTAAAACTCCCATGAAATCAAAATTTATTTTAAAAAAATCTGATTGAATTAGATTCGAATTTAAAAAACTTGATTCTAGTTTTTTTCTCTAAAAAAAAATCTCAATTGTCAGGAAGGCTGCAAACAACTCAAAATGTATCCCTGGACCACTCCCATTGACTTAAATAGCAATTCAGCAGGTTTTAGGTGGCAAATAGTCGAATTTGAGTTCTTAAAAGGCCAGAGTTTGATAAATCTCGAAAATCAAATTCAAATTTTTTGAAAAACTCGAATCGAATTTGAATAACTCCCTAGTCGAATTTGACAGTTTTGACCATAGAAAACTCGGAAATTAGAATTTTCATTTCCACCCTTGATAAATCTGCCCCTTAGAGTAAGAGAAATATGAACACTTCTATACTATAGAATGATTACACTTATAAATACTCAGTGTCAGTGCTGCCCAACATCTGTGGTACTGAGGGCCAGATGTTGGCAGCCCCCTCAGTTCATAAAAATAACACTTAAAAATATAAACCATAATATATTCCTTGTTTGACATTCAAAAAGCATTAAAAGTACAAGTATGAATTGAAGCATTTTAAGTATGTATTTCCTGAAGGCTAAAAAGGTAGATTAAAGCATAGTATGTCCCCAGAAATCAAGCTTGATACTATATCTAAAGAGATACTGACATCAGAAATTGAACCTTTTTTTTTACATCTATCATAAAATTGACTTTGCATGCTTCTTATGATTTTGCCATAAAGTATTTGCCCAATGCTTTTACATTACCTATCTTGACTCCATGTGATCGCCATATTTGTGCAGCAGGAGTCCGTTAGCATTAGAAACTGCCTGCAATACTTCTTTTTTCATTAACTACTTACTGCCTCCTTTCTCCTGAGCTATTTTAACCCTTCCTAGACTTCCTCCTAAGTTTTCCTGGTTTTCAAGTATGTCCTCCTTATTTTATCCTTTTTTTCTATTCCCTGTCATCAGTCCTGGGAGTGTACTCCTGTGTTTCTGCCATTTATTTTTGTGTAAACAAATATTATAAACTATCTATATAAAATATTTTTTCCAGTGCCCAAAATGAATTGTGTGTTTATATATATATATATATATATATATATATATATATATATATATATATATATATTTTTTTTTTTTTTTTTTTTGAAACATAAGTGGGGGCAGTGATCACAGGACTATCTTATTTCAATCCTTTTGAAGTGGTGTCAGTGAGAGCTTGTCTTGATTCCTGCCTCTTCAATTGACAGGCTCAGCAGACAAGGCTCTATTTACATTACAGCAGCTTGTATGAGGGAGGGGTAATGACATCACTCCAACTTGCAGTGCAGCAGTAAAGTGTGACTGAAGTATATCAGAGCACAAGTCACATGACCTGAGGGCAGCTGGGAAATGTCAAAATGTCTAGCCCCATAGCAAATTTTAAAATTAGATATAAAAAAATCCATTTCTTGTTTTGAAAAACGGATTTCAATGCAGGATTCTGCAGTAGTAGCACTATTAACTGATACATTTTGTAAAAAACAGTATCCCTTTAACTGATAGGCTGAGATGGGATAGTCAGGTTGGCATAACAGTCAGGTTTAGGAACTTCAACTAACAATTACTTACAAAAAACAAACCTCTAAGCAAAAAACAATCCACATGACCTTTAGGTAACTTTTAATTTACATTCATATTTTAAAAAGTTGTTTTTAGTATCACTTTAAGTAAATATTTTTGACCATTACATTCTCCCTGTAAAGAACGGATGGGGCTTGGGCAGCATGTAAGGCTGTACTGGCACACAGCAACCCATTCGCTGTTTACAGATTTAATTCTGCTGGCAGTGCATTTTAAAGCCTCTGATAGCTTCCATTGGCATATTACAGTTGGGGCAGTCTGAGTTGCCACCTAGGTCCCATGGCTGTGGGAGACCCAAGGCCTCCTGAACTACCTTTAAAGGGGATGTAAAATACTATTTTTTTAATGAAAAAATTTATCTCCAATATACTTTAATCAAAAAAATGTGTACCATTTTTATAATAAACCTGACTGTATTCAGTGAAATTCCCCCTTCGTTTTACTTGCTCTGACTGCTGCAGATAGGAAACTTCAAACAGTCCCTAACTGCTCTGCAGGGAAACTGATCATACTTTCAAAAGGCAGGGGGATCCCCCCAACGTACTTCCCAGAACTCAAGCAGCTTTGTTTGTTTCCCTGTAGAGCAGCCAGCGACCGTGTAGAGATTCGTTTCCACAGACCCAATGCAGTCTGTATATTCTGTAGGGATGCACCAAATCCACTATTTTGGATTTGGCCAAACCTCTGAATCCTTTGTAAAAGATTCAGCCATATACCAAACTGAATCCGAATCATAATTTACATATGCAAATTAGGGGTGGGAAGGGGAAAACTTTTTTTATTCCCTTGTTTTGTGACAAAAAGTCACACTATTTCCCTCTCCACCCCTAATTTGCATATGCAAATTAGGATTCGATTCGGCCAAATCCGAATCCTGCTGAAAAAGGCCGAACCCCGAACCGAATCCTGGATTCAGTGCATCCCTTATATTCTGATTATTAATCAGTCTTGCTGTATCAGCTTCTATGGCAGATATTATTTGACTTGTGCTGTTTTGATAATTTATGATGATCCATAAGCTTAGCCTCCCAACAGAAGCCCAGACTACACTGAGCATGTGCATAGTCTTGGTCTTGCAAAGATGTTTAAAGGAGAATTCATCCCGTAATAAAAAAAACCTCCCCGTTACCCCCTTGGGTAGACCCTTCTTCCCCCAGCCTACCTGCCTCCCCGGGCAAATGCCCCTAATTTTTTACTCACCCCTCCGTGCAGATTCTGGCCTCGGAGTTCAGGGCAGCCATCTTCTTCTTCTCTGGTAATCTTCATGTCTTGGTCGCATTTGCGGTACATGCTCAGTTGGAGTAAATTTCTGGTCCAAAACCAACTGCGCATGCGCCGAAAGTCACAGAATTTTTTCAAAATCTTCGTGACTTTCGGCGCATGCGCAGTTGGAGTAAATTTCCGGTCCCAAACCACTGCGCATGCGCCAAAAAAGACTGAAGAAAGATGAGGGCTGCCGTGACCTCCGAGGCCAGAATCTGCACGGAGGGGTGAGTAAAAAATTAGGGGCATTTGCCCGGGGGGGGGCAGGTAGGATGGGGGGAGGAGGGAGGGGATCTACCCAGGGGAGGGTTTTTTTTTATTACAGGTTGAATTCTCCTTTAACAGTTACAAGATGATGACCACCTGTGGCCAACTTTGAAAGCATAAATTATTTGTTTTATTTGGCTTCTGGTGCAGCAAGTTCATGTTTATATTTTATATACAAAATACAGCATTTCTAGCATTATTCTATTTTAGACTTTAGTTCCCCTTTAATATAATATCTGTTGTATAACACACAGCGGACAAACACAAAAGTTAAAGAACCTAATGCAAGGGTAAGGGTTTATTGGTACAGATTTAAAATACCAAAAAGTAAAAAAGAATGTTCAAACGAGGAGCATTACCATATGGTCACAATTAATCACAGGCATACCAAACAGAAACACAAAACTTGACATTCCAGCAGGGGGGGTTACTACCCCCAGAGTTTACCCTCACCATGTACAGATTTGCCACAAACTTCCAGGTTCTGCCGCTCGCAAGAATGTTAAAATGTGAAGCTTGTTTTGTGCGACAAAAAGAAAAAGACGCACAACAAAAAAAAGGGAGCACACGTAATGGTTTATTCATTTAAATGTGGAATACAAAGCCTCGAAAATTGTTGGTGGTCAGATTTATTATTAGTTGATCCTGTGTTTGTAATCTAGTAGTAATATATATATATATATATATATATATATATATATATATATATATATATATATATATATATATATAGATAGATATATAGATAGATATATAGATAGATATATATATATATAGATATATAGATAGATATATATATATATATATATAGATATATATATATATATATATCTGGAAACAGGCGAGCACACACAGGTCTTAATTGAAAAACAAAAGGTGTTTATTAAACAAAAAACTGACGTTTCGGCTAGCACTCTAGCCTTTCTCAAAGTATAAATGCACACTAAAAACCAACCTTTTAAACCCCCAGTGGCGGGAAGGGAGGGAAAGTGATGTCATAGGTCAGGAATGTTAAGTGGATAAACAGTATGCAACAAAAGGGGCGTGGGAGTAAAGTGAAGTGAAACCATCAAAGAAAAAAGGGGAGGTTAATAATATATACATATCAAGGCAAGCAGTAATTGCAGAAAAAGTACATGTTAACATTAATATATACAGAGATTAATAAAAGCTCCAACGCTGACTTGACACAAATAGTGAAATTTAGACAATATCGGTAGTTCGTTACTCAAAGTCAACGCAACATAAAAATATATGAGTTCATAATAGAGATACAAGTCCCTTGACAAAGTAGATGTATAAAGCGATACAAAGTTGTATCTACGCTTGAGGGAAAGAAACATTGTGTGATGTCTGTTAGTTAACGCATTGATCGCCAGGTGGGTCATCATGGAGGGAAATGTCAAGTAGTGACAGATGTAATGGCGGTTCCACAGCGGTTACCTGTATTTGTCGACTGGTCCGGCCGTAAAAGTGCTGGAACGTGGTGTACCTTGTTGTGGGCCGTGAGATCCATCAGATCAGAGGCAGGAGATCGGTAGCGTGATGCGCCTTAGAGTGCGCAGCGGTGTGGAGCATCCAGTGGTGCTGCGGCTGTTTGAGAGCTACCGTGGATATCAGTCGGGGAAACAGCAGAGAGGTTTCGCTTGTATTCAAGGCGTGGAGTCCGCGGGAATGGTCATTATGGAGATGAAGTAAGGGGTGTGGTATCAGCAATAGATCTGGTGTAGTTCAGGCTGGCTGTAAACTCAATGTGAAGGTGAGCGTCGCTAGGGCCTGGAAGGATAGCAACGAGATCAAGTTCAAGGATCAAAGTTCAAAGTTCACTTATTTCTAACAGGAGAAAAATAATCACAAAGTAATAGATAACAGGATCACAACTAGCGATCTACAGGTATTAGGTACGGAACTGAATGGGGAATAGTCTGCTGTGAATAAAAGGGAGATGAATGTGTATCGTGCTGCAGGCTCATGATAATTGCGAGGGGAGGTACACATAAGGAAGGAACATAAGGAAGGGTGGGTATGGGTACGTATCGGCAGTGGCAGAAAGTGGCGAGGCGATGGTACGTGCTCCTGAGCTGATGATACGTGCTCCTGAGCTGAGGCGGAGTCTGTCCGAGTGGCTAGAAAGCAAGCCAACGGTAATGCCAAGTGATGCTGTTAAAGTAGATGGCTCAACCTAAATTTGGCTAGACCATTATTTTTAATAAAGGTTATGGTGAAAGAGCCAGGTTTAAATATGGTAGGTCCTGGGGGACATGTTCAAAGAGAACCAGCATCTGTAACCTGAAGTGCACTGGGCAAGGGGTCCGGTCATCCACCTTGAGATCGCAGGGGCATTCAGACACGTGACCCTCCCGAGTAATGTGCACGACTGGAAGTGTATCATTGGGGGTACATCCACCTAGCTGCAAATAGGGTCTAAGAGACCACAAGGAATGCCTCATATGTGCCAGAAGCCAGAGCATGGGGGGTATTGGAAAGACAGGGGGTGGGTAACAAACAGGGGAAACTAACACAGGGTAGAGGGAAACTAACGCATGGTAAAGGAAAAACCAGTGGGGTCGCAGTTAATCATGTCTGGCAGCAATCGATGTAGCATATAGTTGTGTGTATCAGGTAAACATATTGAAACTATCAACAGAAATGCATGGTTAAGATTATTATGACTGTTCAGAAAAATGGAGCATATGAGATCATCTCATTAAGTCCTTTGGGGTTCAAGGTATCCAGACGGTGTATCCATTTGAGCTCAAGTTGTAGTAACCGCCGTTCTCGGTCGCCCCCTCGTGCCAGGGGCGGGACATGGTCAATAATCATGCTCCTAAGGGACGCTAAGGTATGTCTATTGGAGACAAAATGTTGAGAGACCGGGGTGTCTCCTGAGCCCTTTTGTAATGCTGTCCATATGGAGGAGCGGTGATTGGCCATGCGGTCTCGAAAGGTGGTGATAGTCTTGCCCACATATAAAAGTCCGCATGGACATTTGATGATGTAGATGACAAACTTGGTGGTGCAAGTGACCCGATGTTGGATCACAACGTGTTTGCCAGAATGTGGATGGGTGAACGAGGAGCCTGTGATCAGTTGTCTGCAGGTGGTGCAGTCAGAGCAGCGGTAGCACCCGGCTCTGGGGGTTGACAGCCAGGTCGAAGTCTTGGAGGTGTCATAGCATACTGGTGCCGCTAAGTTGTAGGTAATAGCTCAATTCGAATTTGAAGTAATTGAGTCTCAAACAAAGGCCGAGAAGATCAAGAAGGAAGCCTGTATTGGGCCGTTGTGGATCTTTGTGCTGGGAAAGGGTGTCAGATACAGTCTGTATACCCAGCTCTGTAGGGATGACTGTGTATAAAGAGGTGACATCCATTGTAGCCAGAAGAGTATTCGATGGAACCGGTAGGCAAGATTGTAGTTTTTGCAGTAAGTCACCAGTGTCCTTGAGATAGGGTGTGCTGGTCAAGACTGACCCCACACCCTGCTATGACACCTCCAAGACTTCGACCTGGCTGTCAACCCCCAGAGCCGGGTGCTACCGCTGCTCTGACTGCACCACCTGCAGACAACTGATCACAGGCTCCTCGTTCACCCATCCACATTCTGGCAAACACGTTGTGATCCAACATCGGGTCACTTGCACCACCAAGTTTGTCATCTACATCATCAAATGTCCATGCGGACTTTTATATGTGGGCAAGACTATCACCACCTTTCGAGACCGCATGGCCAATCACCGCTCCTCCATACGGACAGCATTACAAAAGGGCTCAGGAGACACCCCGGTCTCTCAACATTTTGTCTCCAATAGACATACCTTAGCGTCCCTTAGGAGCATGATTATTGACCATGTCCCGCCCCTGGCACGAGGGGGCGACCGAGAACGGCGGTTACTACAACTTGAGCTCAAATGGATACACCGTCTGGATACCTTGAACCCCAAAGGACTTAATGAGATGATCTCATATGCTCCATTTTTCTGAACAGTCATAATAATCTTAACCATGCATTTCTGTTGATAGTTTCAATATGTTTACCTGATACACACAACTATATGCTACATCGATTGCTGCCAGACATGATTAACTGCGACCCCACTGGTTTTTCCTTTACCATGCGTTAGTTTCCCTCTACCCTGTGTTAGTTTCCCCTGTTTGTTACCCACCCCCTGTCTTTCCAATACCCCCCATGCTCTGGCTTCTGGCACATATGAGGCATTCCTTGTGGTCTCTTAGACCCTATTTGCAGCTAGGTGGATGTACCCCCAATGATACACTTCCAGTCGTGCACATTACTCGGGAGGGTCACGTGTCTGAATGCCCCTGCGATCTCAAGGTGGATGACCGGACCCCTTGCCCAGTGCACTTCAGGTTACAGATGCTGGTTCTCTTTGAACATGTCCCCCAGGACCTACCATATTTAAACCTGGCTCTTTCACCATAACCTTTATTAAAAATAATGGTCTAGCCAAATTTAGGTTGAGCCATCTACTTTAACAGCATCACTTGGCATTACCGTTGGCTTGCTTTCTAGCCACTCGGACAGACTCCGCCTCAGCTCAGGAGCACGTATCATCAGCTCAGGAGCACGTACCATCGCCTCGCCACTTTCTGCCACTGCCGATACGTACCCATACCCACCCTTCCTTATGTTCCTTCCTTATGTGTACCTCCCCTCGCAATTATCACGAGCCTGCAGCACGATACACATTCATCTCCCTTTTATTCACAGCAGACTATTCCCCATTCAGTTCCGTACCTAATACCTGTAGATCGCTAGTTGTGATCCTGTTATCTATTACTTTGTGATTATTTTTCTCCTGTTAGAAATAAGTGAACTTTGAACTTTGATCCTTGAACTTGATCTCGTTGCTATCCTTCCAGGCCCTAGCGACGCTCACCTTCACATTGAGTTTACAGCCAGCCTGAACTACACCAGATCTATTGCTGATACCACACCCCTTACTTCATCTCCATAATGACCATTCCCGCGGACTCCACGCCTTGAATACAAGCGAAACCTCTCTGCTGTTTCCCCGACTGATATCCACGGTAGCTCTCAAACAGCCGCAGCACCACTGGATGCTCCACACCGCTGCGCACTCTAAGGCGCATCACGCTACCGATCTCCTGCCTCTGATCTGATGGATCTCACGGCCCACAACAAGGTACACCACGTTCCAGCACTTTTACGGCCGGACCAGTCGACAAATACAGGTAACCGCTGTGGAACCGCCATTACATCTGTCACTACTTGACATTTCCCTCCATGATGACCCACCTGGCGATCAATGCGTTAACTAACAGACATCACACAATGTTTCTTTCCCTCAAGCGTAGATACAACTTTGTATCGCTTTATACATCTACTTTGTCAAGGGACTTGTATCTCTATTATGAACTCATATATTTTTATGTTGCATTGACTTTGAGTAACGAACTACCGATATTGTCTAAATTTCACTATTTGTGTCAAGTCAGCGTTGGAGCTTTTATTAATCTCTGTATATATTAATGTTAACATGTACTTTTTCTGCAATTACTGCTTGCCTTGATATGTATATATTATTAACCTCCCCTTTTTTCTTTGATGGTTTCACTTCACTTTACTCCCACGCCCCTTTTGTTGCATACTGTTTATCCACTTAACATTCCTGACCTATGACATCACTTTCCCTCCCTTCCCGCCACTGGGGGTTTAAAAGGTTGGTTTTTAGTGTGCATTTGTACTTTGAGAAAGGCTAGAGTGCTAGCCGAAACGTCAGTTTTTTGTTTAATAAACACCTTTTGTTTTTCAATTAAGACCTGTGTGTGCTCGCCTGTTTCCAGATATACATTACTATTTTGCTGTTAGCACCCAGGCAACAAGACTTTTTAAACGAGCTGTGCTGGCTTTTTTTGCTCTTTGTATATATATATATAGATATATATATATATATATCTATATATATATATACAGTGGTGTGAAAAACTATTTGCCCCCTTCCTGATTTCTTATTCTTTTGCATGTTTGTCACACTTAAATGTTTCTGCTCATCAAAAACCGTTAACTATTAGTCAAAGATAACATAATTGAACACAAAATGCAGTTTTTAAATGAAGGTTTACGTTATTAAGCGAGAAAAAAAACTCCAAATCTACATGGGCCTGTGTGAAAAAGTGATTGCCCCCCTTGTTAAAAAATAACTTAACTGTGGTTAATCACACCTGAGTTCAATTTCAAAGGTTATAAAGCCATTTCTAAAGCTTTGGGACTCCAGCGAACCACAGTGAGAGCCATTATCCACAAATGGCAAAAACATGGAACAGTGGTGAACCTTCCCAGGAGTGGCCGGCCGACCAAAATTACCCCAAGAGCGCAGAGACAACTCATCCGAGAGGCCACAAAAGACCCCAGGACAACATCTAAAGAACTGCAGGCCTCACTTGCCTCAATTAAGGTCAGTGTTCACGACTCCACCATAAGAAAGAGACTGGGCAAAAACGGCCTGCATGGCACATTTCCAAGGCGCAAACCACTTTTAAGCAAAAAGAACATTAAGTCTCGTCTCAATTTTGCTAAAAAACATCTCAATGATTGCCAAGACTTTTGGGAAAATACCTTGTGGACCGACGAGACAAAAGTTGAACTTTTTGGAAGGTGCGCGTCCCGTTACATCTGGCGTAAAAGTAACACAGCATTTCAGAAAAAGAACATCATACCAACAGTAAAATATGGTGGTGGTAGTGTGATGGTCTGGGGTTGTTTTGCTGCTTCAGGACCTGGAAAACTTGCTGTGATAGATGGAACCATGAATTCTACTGTCTACCAAAAATCCTGAAGGAGAATGTCCGGCCATCTGTTCGTCAACTCAAGCTGAAGCGATCTTGGGTGCTGCAGCAGGACAATGACCCAAAACACACCAGCAAATCCACCTCTGAATAGCTGAAGAAAAACAAAATGAAGACTTTGGAGTGGCCTAGTCAAAGTCCTGACCTGAATCCTATTGAGATGTTGTGGCATGACCTTAAAAAGGCGGTTCATGCTAGAAAACCCTCAAATAAAGCTGAATTACAACAATTCTGCAAAGATGAGTGGACCAAAATTCCTCCAGAGCGCTGTAAAAGACTTGTTGCAAGTTATCGCAAACGCTTGATTGCAGTTATTGCTGCTAAGGGTGGCCCAACCAGTTATTAGGTTCAGGGGGCAATTACTATTTCAAACAGGTTTGGATTTCTTTTCTCCCTAAATAATAAAAACCCTCATTTAAAAACTGCATTTTGTGTTTACTTGTGTTATCTTTGACTAATAGTTAAATGTGTTTGATGATCAGAAACATTTTGTGTGACAAACATGCAAAAGAATAAGAAATCAGGAAGGGGGCAAATAGTTTTTCACACCACTGTATATATAGATATATATATGTATATACATGTGTAGCAGTATGTTGAGCATAAAATGCATGTGAATTTGCCTTCCAAAAGCATAAACATCAAAAAAAGCCCATAGACTCTAATGTAGTTTGCAACAAAAATGACATGCGTCCACAATTTGTCGCACAACAAAATATTCATGAAACAAAAAAGTTTCACAAATTATTCACAGTTTTGAGAATTTTTTTGCAAAACAGGACAAATTCAGTTATCAGTAGTGATTTTTACTTTGTCTAACCGTACTTTGATATCACCATAGAGGTTGTTGCCTTCCAAAGTGTTTTTTTTTTTACCATACTAACTTATTTGAAGAAATGCAAATTTGAAGTTTACAAATCCACTTGGTTTCTATAACCTAAAGAACAATTTAAAAACGCCCCTGAACCGGTCGTAGCAATATTTTCCCACAAATACATTCATCCTAACCAATACACTTTCCTCTATTGCCACTTTTTCCCAATTATTAAAGCACAATTGCTAAAAATGACACATTCCACTTCAGGGAGGTTTAAGTCTTATAGCAAATTATCTAAGCCAGAGTGGACAGCAATACAAACTTTGGATTCTGACAAAAATCTTACCAGAAAGCTTTGTTAAGTTTTAAACTCTTCATTTTGGTATTTACACTGCTAGTTCAGAAAAAAAACTGGTGTAACTATTGTTTATACTGACTGGGTTTGAAGTAGGGTAGTCAAATAAATTTGTCCCTAGTTTTGTGTGTTTTATCCAATACTTGAAATTAACTTTTTTTCTAATCACTTTTAGGGTTATTAGGGTGTTACCTTTTTTGTGCAATTCAGATAAATGTGTCCCTTTTTATATTTTGACAGTTATGTTCAGTTGTAGGTCTCTTACCTGCACATCCGCACTCTTCAGCTTCCTCGATCACACTGACACAACTTAAATCAAAGGGCTTTTTGTATCCGGAGTGAGCATTATGACATCATTGGTCACATGATCCATTAAAGAGTAAGCCAGATGGATAATGAAGGTGTTATCTAACCAGGTTTGGTATTTATAATAATAGTAATAGTGAGCATTATGACATCAGTGGTCATGTGATCAATTCCAAAAAAAAGACAGTTGGAAAATAATAAGGTTCTTGTGGCATATAAATATTATATATAAACTTACTAGCACAATACATAAATATATTAGACCACTAGGGTTAGTGGCGTAACTTGGGCTCAAAGTGCCCCCCGCAATACAATTTACTAGCAGCCAATATGTGACTTAAAGGAGAACTTTCTCGCTTGTCTTCTTTTCTCTAGGCATAGGCCTCCAAATGCGCACTAGAGTGAAAAGGCTGGCTTTTCCTTTCTAAGTTCAGCTGTTGCTCTGCTGAGCATGTGCTTGCCCAGACCTTGAAAAAAAGAAGATGGTGATAAGGATCTTTGCAGAAATACCCTGGGCTGGAACAATTTTTAACAAACAGGAGCATTGGCCTTGGGTATTAGGCAAACAATTATAATTACATTGGGGCATGCATAATTGTAATTTAAACTTAAGTTTTCCGATAAAATCCATTTATTTAATTCCCCTCTTTAAAATAAAATGCTGAGCTGAACATTGTTTTTATAAGAAAGTGAAATTAAATGTAAGCATGTTTTCAGTAAAATGCTTCTTTGCATTCAATATTATGAGCTTCTCTAATGCAGGCATTGCAGTGTTGGCTTTTAAGTCACTACAGTTTCAACTACAAGAGACCCCGGCCTTCTGGTTTTCAGAAAAAGAGCAATGGTGATTACAGCTAACTCCAATCCCTTTCCCCATTTATATATGCAAGTAATTCCAATCAGTGGTTTACGTTACACTGACACCTTAATGCACAGGCTACCCTAGGCCGTAGGGGCCCAGTGTGATCAGTGGCCAATTTCTATTTTCTTTTATTTTAATATCTATGCATACATAAAAATCCAGATTTTGCACCTGGGAAACTGACAATATGTCTAGCCCCATCTCAGATTACAAAATTAAATCTAAAAAATCAATTTGCACTTGGATAAGAAAAACACTGTTATACTTGTGGGTGGCAAAAGTTAGGCACCCCAAGTGATCCCATTTACTTACCTGACACCAGCGAGCACCATGGAGTGATCGTCTTCCGGCTTCTTCTTTCTTCTCGTGGCTCTCATGCTCAGTATAGCGAAAAGCCAAACTTTAATGGAGATTTCAACCCTAAAGTTAAAAAATCCCGACCCCCCTACCCGACATAGACCCCCCTCCCTCCTCCCCCCCATCCTAAGTGTTACCCCCGTGCAAATGCCTCTAATGTTTTATTTACCCCTCGGTGCAGATTCAGGCATCAGAGATCACGGGCGCCATCTTCTTCTCTTCAGAAATCTTCAGAATGAGACTGGCGTGTTGGCATTTGGTGCAATTTTCTGTTTCACGACAACTGCACATATGCCGAAACGCAAGAGAATTTTCAAAGCAGTTGAAGATGGCGCCTGTGAACTCCGATGCCTGAATCTATACCGAGGGTTAAAGAGATACTGACACCTTAAATTAAACTTTTTTTTTACATCTATTATAATATTGGCTTTGCAAGCTACTTCTAACTTTGCCATAAAGTATTTGCATGATGCTTTTACATTACCTGTCTGATCCCCCATGTTCCTGTATGAGGGGGCTGCCATATTTGTGCAGCAGGAGTCCGTTAGCATTAGAAACTGTAACTAACAGGCTGAGATGGGACAGTCAGGTTGGCAAAGTCAGAGTGTCAGAGAGTCAGGCTTAGGAACTTCAACTAACAATCATATACAAAAACAAACCTCTCAGCAAAAAATGATCAACATGACCTATAGGTAACATTTAATATACATTCATATGCTAAAATTCATTTTTTAGTGTCAGTATCACTTTAAGTAAAAGGTTAGAGGCATTTGCCCGGGGTAACACTTAGGCTGGGGGGAGGAGGGTCTATAATTTCAGAGTTTAATTCTCCTTTAACGGCTATTTCATTCTACTGCACATGCATCTGCCCCAGGAAATTTGAAGAAAGGAGAAGGTGTAAGACTATAGCTCCATAGTGCTCGCTGGAATAATCCCAGGCCAGTGCAGATTTCTCCTGATAGGTACACCAGCCCAGGGTGTCCGGTATGTAAATGCAATCACTTGGGGGTGCCTAACTTTTGGCACCCAAGTAAAAATGACTTTCCTTCTCCTTTAAAGGATAAGTAAACCTTTAAAATAAATGAATGGAAAAATGATGAGGGCCCTATTCTAAGATATTTTGCAATGTACATTCATTATTTATTTTGCTTTCATTCCAATATATTAAGGGATACATGTACTGATAATATGAATTAATTTTGTAAAACAGCGCCATCTGCTGGTCAATTTCCGACCAGTCTGACAGCACCACCAAGTGGTCAAGCAAGTTGTCAGGAGAAAGAAAGAGGCTGATGTTCTTCTGCTTAGGAAAAAAATAAAAACCTTTCTCAAACCTTTCCTAAGCAGAAGAACTTCAGAGCAGCCTCTTTATTTCTCCTGACAACTTGCTTGACTACTTGGTGGTTCTGTCAGACTGGTTGGAAATTGACCAGGTGGTGCTGTTCTAACAAAATTCATTCATGTTAACAGTACATGTATCCCTTAATATCTAGAAATAAAAAGAAAATACATAATGAATGTACATTGCAAAATATCTCAGAAACCTTTTATTTTAAAGGTTTACTTATCCTTTAAGTAAGTGTAAGGTTAGCTAGTGCGGTGGGACGGGCCTCTCCAGCGGAAGATTTATCCAGGCCTGAACAACAGCCTCCCAATAGTGGCCCTGGTTGCAGACATTAATATGCTTATATGCCCTAGCAGCAAGGGCCTGCCCTGACCCAACGATGGTGTGTGCAAGTCGGCTCACCTGGATAAACCTGTGGGTTCCGCACAGTTACAGTTGTAGTATTTCTGGTCAGCTGATCTCTGAGGCAGCACAGAGACCATCAGAAAATGGTGGTTCAAGGCAAGAGATGTAAAAGGTCAATATTTACTTAAATATATATATATCAGTATGACAAGATTCTTTAATTTACTGTGCTCAAGTATTCATTTTGGGGGTATAGTTTTCCTTTAAAGTTTCTAATGTTAACAGACTCCTGCTGCACAAATATGGCAGCCCCCTCATACAGTAACATGGGGCATCAGACAGATAATGTAAAAGCATCCTGCAAATACTTTATGGCAAAGGTATAAGTACCTTTCAAATGCAATATTATGATAGATGTAAAAAAGGAGTTTAATTTCTGGTGTCAGTATCTCTTTAATGGATGGAGATTGTGCAGATCATAGTGACTGCAGTGTTGTTAAAACCATATCCTACATAATATGAAGTTAGTTCCAAGGCTTTTACTTTGGGTACCATTCTGTGTATGTATTGTTGAATTGTGATTCCTTTACACTCGAAATTGAATTGATGACCTTTTTTTGCAATTTCAGGTTTGTTAGACATTCATTTTCACTTTTTTTCATGTTGCGGAGGAATGTATAATTACTGTTGCTCCAGCTCCTAACTCTACAGTGACTTTACAGACCCCTAACTGGTACGAGGGACTGCCAGAAACTGTATCTGTCTCATGGTGATGCCTTCTAAGCAATTTGGGAAGTTAGCATTTGCAAAAGACAGAATGGCCATTATATGTGAAACTGGACGTGCATTTATTAACATAAAGGAACAGAAGTCTGCTGGGCCAGATATTGTTTTGAAAGATTATGATACCCTTCCCAGCTCCATTAATCTTTTCTATCCTTTCTGGCTTAACATCTCTAACTGTAAGCCTAAGGTCTGGTCCAAGAAGCTTCAGATACAGTTTTCTGTTATGTTTATCCAAACTGAATCAGGTGAGCCATTGTTTAAAGGGAGATCTGGTATCTATTTTGCTGGGTGTGGGCCATTTATTGTTATGTTTTTACATCTATAATGAGCTATCTGCAGAAGTTTTTCCTGCTCAGCTAGAAGCATGTGAATACGTGAAGCTTCTTCCATTGGCAATTTTAAACGTTTTGTGTGGTATGTTGGTGTTATTGTATCTCGTTCTGTATTACAGACCATTGTGCCTTTACAACTAGAAGGAGCGATTATATTCTTAAAGTTGCCTTTCTTCCGAAAACAGGTTCAGCAGACAACAGGGTTAAAGGGTTTAGTTCATCTTAAGTAACTTTGAATATCAATTCTTCAGTTGGTCTTCGTTTTCCTTTCTCCGTTGCCTCTTTCTAGCTTGAAATTTAAATAGCAATCTGGTTCTTGGGGGTCACTGACCCTGGCAGCTAAAATTCATTGTTTGTAAGGCTACAATGTTATTAATATTGATAATTTTTTTTACTTTATCTTCAAGACTCTTATTGAAATCAGTTCCTGGTTGCTAAGGTAAATTTGACCAGGACAGCCAAGTCATCTTCAAATTAAAGAGCTGCAAATAAAAAAGTTAAATTCTTCAGAAACCTCAAAAATGAAAACCAACTGCAAATTATTTCAGCATATCACAGTCTACTTCATAGGAAAAGTTAAAGGAGAAATAAAAGTAGGTCCAAAAATCAGCCAGATATCTGTTGGGTGAAGACCACACTGATGTACCTTTAATGTTCCTGTCGCTGGTGTTTCTGGATAGCATCTCTGTAATCCAGGTGCAGAATCTGCAAACTGTTACAATTTGATACATTTCTCAGCAGCATCTGTGGAATATTAGAAACTATTGTATCAGTTCTCACAGTTGCCTTTAATTAAACTCAGGGATTCTGCTGAGCATCACCAAAATAGGAAATGGAGCAACTAAAATTTGGAACAGTTACAGAGTTGGTTACCCCTTCCCCTTGGGCTTAAAAATGAAGCATTACAATTGAATATTAGAAAACAGGTAAAAAAAATAGAGAACAACTGAAAAAAGTCTTTATTTCTGACCACCTGAAAAGAAAAAAAAAAGTGTTTGGAAGGCAAATAGCCCCTTTAAAACATATCTATGTCCAATAGATCATTAAAGGACCAGTAACATCAAAAAAAATTTTTACAAAAATTTGTTACAATACAACGAAAAAAACCCATCAAGACCAATAAAATTTAAAGTAGCAAATCCTTTATTAAGATATAACTTACAGAAACTCCACTTCCTGTCTTCTACAGAAACGGCGAAAGGGCGACCATCCATGCTGCTGTGCTTGATTGCTCTTCTCTGGCTCTTCACTGACAGCGTGTCGCTCTCCTCCAGCTCTTCAGAAGGCCGCAGCGGTGTTATTATGCCTGTCCCCACTGTAACATAGCAGACTGCCAGCATACAAGGGTAACCCAGAACCACCTGCCCCTGCATTATTTTAACCCTCCTGGCACCGAGAATATTCCTTCTGCCTGCTGCTGTGGGCTGCTGGGGAGACGCGCAATCAATGTCTGGATCAGTAAAGGGAGCCTGCCTTCCGAAGGTGAACCAGCTGGCCGGCATGTTTGTGAACGGCAGGGCCCTGACCAATGTTGTCCGGCTCTCCGAACATCCCCAAGGCGAACTGCTGCCTTCACGATGGCTCCAATCACCTAGCAGCGCCAAGACTCCCGCCTCTCGTTTCCCGATTCCTCCAGAGCGGAGGTTATACAATCCTCAGCCTTTTGCCCCGCTCGGGCTTCCTTATTATGTGCAAGGCTCTCCTTTTGGTGCTGGAATCACTCCGGTTTTGTTACTGATGTAACCGGAGGAATAGAGGAATTCCGGAAACGAGAGGCGGGAGCTGCGGAGTCTCAGCACAGGGAACTAGGCTGCTAGGTGATTGCCATCGCAAAGGCAGCAGTTGGCCTTGGGGATGTGCGGAGAGAGCCGGACAGCATTGGGCAGGGGCCTGCCATTCACAAACATGCCGGCCAGCTGGTTCACCTTCCGAAGGCAGGCTCCCTTTACTGATCCATACATTGATTGCGCGTCTCCCCAGCAGCCCACAGCAGCAGGCAGAAGGAATATTCTCGGTGCCAGGAGGGTTAAAATAATGCAGGGTCAGGTGGTTCTGGGTTACCCTTGTATGCTGGCAGTCTGCTATGTTACAGTGGGCACAGGCATAATAACACCGCTGCGGCCTTCTGAAGAGCTGGAGGAGAAGATCGACACGCTGTCAGTGAAGAGCCAGAGAAGAGCAATCAAGCACAGCAGCATGGATGGTCGCCCTTTCGCCGTTTCTGTAGAAGACAGGAAGTGGAGTTTCTGTAAGTTATATCTTAATAAAGGATTTGCTACTTTAAATTTTAATTGGTCTTGATGGGTTTTTTTCGTTGTATTGTAACAAATGTTTGTAAAAATTTTTTTGATGTTACTGGTCTTTTAAGTTAAATAAAAGACTAAGATCATACAACATAAAAATCAATTATCAAAAATCAAAACTAGATAAAGGTATAACAATAACACAAAAATCTCTCTTTAATCTCGCTTAAAGTAGGAACAAATAGTCAATGAAATAATTTATTTATCACTAATGTAATTGACAATTGTCTTAAGAAACGTAATTATTAGCTGTATCACTTGTGGTATCCAATAATGTATATACCAACTGCCTTTCCTTTTCAACTTAATATTACATTATAAGTAACTGCCTTCTTCCTTTATTTTAGACCTGACAACAATATTAATTGCAGCTTGTTCTGCTATTGCAGCAGTTATTTTCATTATTGGAGTAGCTGTTTACTGTGTCAGAAAAAAGTAAGTAGACGGCTATAACAATTAAAAATCAAAAAATGTCATTTGAAAACTATTGTCATTTATTTATAGATATATCACCAAAACTTCCTGGCCTGGCCGCTGATTCCCCCCCCTGCACATATCTAGCCAACAAAGGGGTATAAGGATGGGCCATCATTCCTATTTAAAATGTGGAATTTCAGCTCTTAAATGAGAACTAACTAACAAAGAAGTAAGCTAGAAATGTTGTACATTATGTTTTGGGCTTCTTTACCAGCCCAAGGCAACCACAGCCCTTTAGCAGTAAAGATCGGTGTCTCTGAATATGCCCCAGTAGCTCCCCATCTTCTTTTCTGCTGATTCACTGCACATGCTCTATGCTGATGTCACTTACTGAGCTTCGGGACCAACTCATAATATACAGTACACATAGAATATAAATGTCACAATATAAAGCCGATTAGTAATTAATACAGATAATTACTACATGGCAGCACAGAAACCAGTGCAACTAGTATGGGAATTTAATAATCAGCCTTGTAGCATCAGCTTATATTACAATCCAACCTCATTTTCTGCTAGATAATTTGCAACGACCCCTAAGCTTAGCTTCTCAACAGCTGCTCAGAGCCCACTGAGCATGTGAGTGTCGCAGACACTTTCCAAGATGGTGACCCCCTGTGACAAGTTTGATGTCCTGGATCATTGTTGAAACTTTAGGCTGGTGCATTAAGTGCGGTATATACAGTGCGGCATTTTTAGCCATATTCATTTTTAGGGTTTAGTTCTCCTTTAAAACTACCAGAAGTGGCTTTTTCTACCCCTGTTAACCTAGTGGATGCTGCTACTTGAGGCAAGAAATTCAACTTGCCCCATGGCAACAGTGTCCCTGAGCACTTACTACTACAATAATATAGCAAATGAAATGTGAAAACAAAAAGGTCAGGGGATGAGACAGGAGGATATGAAGACCCTACAATGTAAAGGTTATAAACATTCTTGCAAAAAGTGACTATGGTTATGCTATACACAGTCTCAAACAGCATAACAATGGCACCTTCCTCAGGAGCCACTCCCCTCTGTTGTAAACTTCTGTACCAGAGGATAGATTTATATAAGCGTGTTTTTGAAAAGCTAGTTTTTAAAATTACAGGTTCTTTCGCTAGCACCTTTTTCTACTCGTCAAGCTTTTATTTGATTATGTTTGATGGCTGCACCAAAGTTAAAGTTGGGTCTTGAAAGTCACGTGAAGAAGTTTGAACCAATGTTAAAAAATTTAAAAAATGGTGTTAATTTGAATTACATCCATTGAGACACATAGATGTGTGACGTGTGTCTGATTTCCTTGTGACTTTGTACTCAACAACCCCCTACAATTGCAGTTGAATCCAATTCTTTTGCACAATGAACTAAACCCTGATATTCTACATTGAACAAGCTCAGTTAATGAATTAAAATGAGATGTAATACTGTCAGTGAGCGGATCAGTTTGTTTGCTCTGCTTTTGACCATAATTCATTTTATTTGTGACTAATGGAGAAAAAAGCCCCAGTAGGGATATACAACTCTAAACCAAACATAGAAATTTCAAAGCGCCAACAGTTGCAGAGAAAAGGGAGGAAAAACAAAGAGTCCCATGTTTATCATTGATGAAACAATGGTCTATTGTCATTTGTTAAGAGACACTTCTGGTTTGGCCAGTCCAGAGGCAAATGTGGATGTGTACCAGCCATTTCAAGGCCCTATGGGTGAACCTCCTCCTGTTCCACCACTTAACCCTTTAAGTGCCACAGAACGTAGAATCTACGTTCTGTGGAAAAGTAACTTGAAATGCCACAGAACGTAGATTCTACGTTCTGCAGCACTTCCGTGTTCTGGAGCGGAGGAGCGGCTGTTAGAGCCGCTCGCTCCGTTCCGCATCGATCCCCTGCCCCTAGGCAACGAGCAGAGCAGGGGATCGAGTGGCCCCTGGGGCGCGATCGCCCAGGGGCCCAAAAACAGCAGCAGGCACGTGTAACTTACGTGTCCTGCTGCTGCAGCCTACACCGCGCTGGATATCTCCGCCCCCACAGCACAGGCACACAGAGGACGTCGCAGATGTCTTCCTGAGGCCCTTCCAGATCGCCTGCAACAGTCTCCAGCGATTTTTTCAGGTTAGTGCAACAATTACACACACAAACACACCAACACACACTTATTACAGTAATACACACTTAGATTCACACTTACACACACTTACACATACATTTTTGGGGATTGGGGGGGTCACTTACACTCACTGCACTTACACACATGTGCACACGCACACACGCGCACATAACATGTAATTTACCATTTGTACACACGCACATGCACATACATGGCATTGTGGCTTTTTTTTTTTTTCTTATCGCATCGTTTCTTTTTTTGGCTGAAAAAAATGTTTTATTGCCATTACGAATAGCGTATTCGCTAACCGTACTGTGCAATATCTTTTTTATGTTATTTCGGTGATTATATTGCAATTTTGGGTATTTTGGTGCATTTTTAGCCATTTTATTGAATTTTTAGCCATTTTATTGCATTTTCAGCTCTGCGTATGTTGTGTTCACTTGTTTCTAGCCGTATAACCTGTTTGGCCCAGCTAAAATATTCAAACTGTGATTCTGACGGCCGATAACACTAGTCTGGAAAAAAAACATTGATTTTTGTGGTTTTATTGGATTTTTTTGCATTTCACTCTTTACTGCCTTATTTTGTTTTGCCTTGTAAATTTTATTTACTATATATCCATTTGGGGGTCTCTGTGCGCCACATAGTTTGGTATATCTATGCATATTGGGCATCAAAGTGTTCAGTAGACCCCTGGCGTTCATATTTAGGATGTTTTATGCTGATACGTTACGAAATGTGGGGCATATAATGGGGTAAAATTCAAGCTTTGTGACGATTTTCAGAAATTTCATAAAAACCGTTATGTTCAGCATTGCTTTGCAGTTTGGCAGTTTACAGTAGAAACATTTATTTACCCATATTGTATTCGTCAGAATGTGTACTTTCTGAAAATATATGGTTTTCTGGGGTCTCTGTACTGTTAGGGGGGGGGGTCTAATGTCGCATAATACACACACCAGGTGCTCAAATTGAAGCAGCCAGCGCGTCAGCCGTGAAAATGTATATACACTATTGTCATTTGGGGGTCTCTGTGCGCCACATAGTTTGGTATATCTATGCATATTGGGCATCAAAGTGTTCAGTAGACCCCTGGCGTTCATATTTAGGATGTTTTATGCTGATAAGTTACGAAATGTGTGGCATATAATGGGGTAGAATTCAAGCTTTGTGACGATTTTCAGAAATTTGATAAAAACCGTTATGTTCAGCATTGCTTTGCAGTTTGGCAGTTTGCAGTAGAAACACTTATTTACCCATATTGGATTCGTCAGAATGTGTACTTTCTGAAAATATATGGTTTTCTGGGGTCTCTGTACTGTTAGGGGGGTCTAATGTTGCATAATACACACACCAGGTGCTTATATTGCAGCAGCCAGCGCGTCAGCCGTGAAAATGTATATACACTATTGTCATTTGGGGGTCTCTGTACGCCACATAGTTTGCTATATCTATGCATACTGGGCATCAAAGTGTTCAGTAGACCCCTGGCGTTCATATTTAGGATGTTTTATGCTGATACGTTACGAAATGTGGGGCATATAATGGGGTAGAAT
This sequence comes from Xenopus laevis, assembly GCF_017654675.1. Taxonomy (NCBI): domain Eukaryota; kingdom Metazoa; phylum Chordata; class Amphibia; order Anura; family Pipidae; genus Xenopus; species Xenopus laevis. The sequence continues at coordinate 69,823,712 of NC_054374.1, read as the reverse complement.
TCAAGCTTTGTGACGATTTTCAGAAATTTGATAAAAACCGTTATGTTCAGCATTGCTTTGCAGTTTGGCAGTTTGCAGTAGAAACACTTATTTACCCATATTGGATTCATCAGAATGTGTACTTTCTGAAAATATATGGTTTTCTGGGTCTCTGTACTGTTAGGGGGGTCTAATGTTGCATAATACACACTCCAGGTGCTCATATTGCAGCAGCCAGAGCGTCAGCCGTGAAAATGTATATACACTATTGTCATTTGGGGGTATCTGTGCGCCACATAGTTTGGTATATCTATGCATATTGGGCATCAAAGTGTTCAGTAGACCCCTGGCGTTCATATTTAGGATGTTTTATGCTGATAAGTTACGAAATGTGGGGCATATAATGGGGTAAAATTCAAGCTTTGTGACGATTTTCAGAAATTTGATAAAAACCGTTACGTTCAGCATTGCTTTGCAGTTTGGCAGTTTGCAGTAGAAACACTTATTTACCCATATTGGATTCGTCAGAATGTGTACTTTCTGAAAATATATGGTTTTCTGGGGTCTCTGTACTGTTAGGGGGGTCTAATGTCGCATAATACACACTCCAGGTGCTCATATTGCAGCAGCCAGAGCGTCAGCCGTGAAAATGTATATACACTATTGTCATTTGGGGGTCTCTGTGCGCCACATAGTTTGGTATATCTATGCATATTGGGCATCAAAGTGTTCAGTAGACCCCTGGCGTTCATATTTAGGATGTTTTATGCTGATACGTTACGAAATGTGTGGCATATAATGGGGTAAAATTCAAGCTTTGTGACGATTTTCCGAAATTTGATAAAAAACGTTATGTTCAGCATTGCTTTGCAGTTTGGCAGTTTGCAGTAGAAACACTTATTTACCCATATTGGATTCGTCAGAATGTGTACTTTCTGAAAATATATGGTTTTCTGGGGTCTCTGTACTGTTAGGTGGGCTAATGTCGCATAATACACACACCGGGTGGTTATATTACAGCAGCCAGCGCGTCAGCCGTGAAAATGTCTATACATATGTCATTTGGGGTCTCTGTGCGCCACATAGTTTGGTATATCTATGCACATTGGGTATCAAACTGTTTAGTAGACCCATATGTTTATATTTAGGATGCTTTATGCTGGTAATGATACATGGACAATACGATGCTGGAAAGTTGAAGCTTTGAGGCAATTTCCAGATATTTCACCAAAACCGACAACTTTGGGAAAGCCTTGCGACTCAGTAGTTTGGAGCAATAAGGCATGGGTACCCATTTTAGATTCTGTAGAATGTGTACTTTCCAAAAATGTATGGGTTTGGGGGGTAAACATATATTTCTGTGTTTTTACCCCACAAAAATGCAGTCAATGTGTTGATTTTTCATTAGCTGAAGTTACCCACGGGGACTGTTTGTATGCGCTAACTTCATTTTGGGGCCTCTAAATGCCAGATACTTTGGTAAACCTATGAACAATGGCCACCAAACTGTTCGGAGGAACCCTGGCAATCATATTTAGGGTGCTTTTTCTTGGTGCATAACGATACATGGGTGATATGGTGCTGAGAAGTTGAAGCTTTGAGGAAATTTTCAGATATTTCACCAAAACCGACAATTGTGGGAAAGCCTTGCGACTCAGTAGTTTGGAGCAGAAAGGCATGGGTACCCATTTTAGATTCTGTAGAATGTGTACTTTCCAAAAATATATGGGTTTTGGGGGGTAAACATATATTTCTGTTTTTTACCCCACAAAAATGCAGTCAATTTGTTGATCTTTCATTAGCTGAAGTTACCCACGGGACTGTTTGTATGCGCTAACTTCATTTTGGGGCCTCTAAATGCCAGATACTTTGGTAAACTTATGAACAATGGCCACCAAAATGTTCAGAGGAACCCTGGCAATCATATTTAGGGTGCTTTTTTCTTAGTACGTAATGACACATGGGTGATATGGTGCTGGGAAGTTGAAGCTTTGAGGCAATTTTCAGATATCTCACCAAAACCGACAATTGTGGGAAAGCCTTGCGACTCAATAGTTTGGAGCAGAAAGGCATGGGTACCCATTTTAGATTCTGTAGAATGTGTACTTTCCAAAAATATATGGGTTTTGGGGGGTAAACATATATTTCTGTTTTTACCCCACAAAAATGCAGTCAATTTGTTGATCTTTCATTAGCTGAAGTTACCCACGGGACTGTTTGTATGCGCTAACTTCATTTTGGGGCCTCTAAATGCCAGATACTTTGGTAAACTTATGAACAGTGACCACCAAAATGTTCAGAGGAACCCTGGGCAATCATATTTAGGGTGCTTTTTCTTAGTACGTAATGATACATGGGCGATATGGTGCTGGGAAGTTGAAGCTTTGAGGAAATTTTCAGATATTTTACCAAAACCGACAATTGTGGGAAAGCCTTGCGACTCAGTAGTTTGGAGCAGAAAGGCATGGGTACCCATTTTAGATTCAGTAGAATGTGTACTTTCCAAAAATATATGGGTTTGGGGGGTAAACATATATTTCTGTGTTTTTACCCCACAAAAAATGCAGTCAATGTGTTGATTTCTCAGTAGCTGAAGTAAAGTCCTGAACAATTTGGATGTGCTAACTACATATTGGTGTCTCTAAATGCCAGATACTTTGGTAAAACCTATGCATAATGGGTATCAAATTGTTCAGTGGACCCCTGGCAATCATATTTCAGGTGCTTTTTCTTGGTACCTAATATAGTTTGGGATATGCGGAGCAGCAAAATAAAACCTTTGAAATGATTTTTCAGAATTTTGAATTTTTTGTTGAAAAAACCGCTATGTTCAGACAAGCTTTTATGTTTGGTAGTTGGGAGTAGAGAGACATAGTTACCCATTTTGTAATCGGCAGAATGTGTACTTTTCAAAAATGTATGGTTTCTGGGGTAAACCTACGGTTTCAGGATTTTTTGCCTTGGAATCTAAAGCATGCCGTTTTCTGCCTTAGTGCTTTCAAAATTCGGTAATATACTGCCGGGAGTTTTTGCTGTACAGAAATCCTAAATCTCCCTAAAACTATACATATCTGGTATTGGCACGTTCGAGAGACATAAGGCTTTCCAAATCAGTTGGATTTTCATCCGTAAAATGAAATATTTTTCTGGTATAAATTGATATACGATGAAAATGGTAATTTTTCATTTTTTTTTGGTATTTAGCACTATAAATTTTTTTGCACAGGTGGAAATACATGAAAACTCAGGCAGATTTAGAAAGCTCAGTTTCTACCGAAAAAAACAATGTATAGTTTTCCTAGGTAAACTATAGGTTTCCCCTCAGAAAATGCCCCTAAAGTGAGAGAGCACAAAATGTTTCAAAAACGGCTGGCATTTCGCGTAACCAAAATGTGAAATTCTGCTGGCACTTATCGTATCAACAAAGATAAAGGTAATGAGGATCCACTTGCCTCTTCCAAGAGACTTGAATTTTACTCTTTTAATAAATCAGGGTTAAATGAACCTATAGGACACGAAGACACAAGTCTTGATATGGTAAATGGACAGAAAATGGACCTGTGCCAATGGCATGATAGAGATACGATTAGTTATGGATGTCAGGGCTACAGGGGAGCAAACGAGCAGTATCTGCTTTAAAGGAGGTTCACTTGTAAACAGCATGATTTGTCAGCAATGTCAGTTCCTGTGAGCCACTATCAACACTACTGACCATTTGACAGTAAATAAAGATCAATAGAAAGTTAATTATAATGCAGTATAATAATTGTAATATTTTCAGTACGTTTCATGTTTTCCATATCATGCTTTAGTGAAAGCTTATGTGGCAGTTGTTGTTTGTTACAACTCTTCTTTGTGTCTTTTTTTTGTTTTGTTTTATTTACTTGCCACTGTTTTTTCTTAAAGGAACAGTAACACCAAAAAATTTAAATGAGTAGTGTTGCCCTGTATTGGTACAACTGATCTTTTTGCTTCAGAAACACTACTATATTTCATATAAACAAGCTGCTTGTGTAGCAATGACAGATATTGAAAAAAGGCTATATGGCACAGGTTAAATAGTGGATTACAGATATACATTGTGTTCTACAGAGCTTATCTGCTGTGTAACCTGAGCCTTTTCTCCTTTGAATGGCTGCCCCCATTGCTACACAGGCAGCTTATTTATATAAACAAAAGTAGTGTTTCTGAAGCAAACACAGCAATATTATCAGTGCATGGTAACACTGCATTATATTTTTATTACTTTAAAACATAATTTTTTTGATGTTACTGTCTTTAATTTAGGCAGAACATCCAAGACTCAGCAACAAGTATGTGGTGTTTAGGACTTTTATTTGTTATAACAGGTATGGGACCTGTTATCCAGAATGCTCGGGACCTGGGGTCTTCCGGATAACGGATCTTTCCGTAATTTGGGTCTTCATGCCTTAAGTTACTAGAAATTCATTTAAACATGAAATAAACCCAATAGGTTGGTTTTGCTTCCAATAAGGATTAAGTATATCTTAGTTGGGATTCAAGTAGAAGCTACTGTTGTATTATTACAGAGAAAAAGGAAATCATTTTTAAAAATTTGGATTATTTGGATTAAAATGTAGTCTTTGGGAGACAGCCATTCCGTAATTCGGAGCTTTCTGGATATCGGGTTTCCGGATAAGGGATCCTATACCTGTAGTTCTATAAATACTGTTTTAACAGTAGGAAAAGGATTCTTTATTCCTTTGAAGCCCCAAAAAAATAGCTTGTTAATGTTTTTTAAATTGTTTATCCTGGAATAACTAGCAGGACATACATACTGTAAGAGGGGATTTCTTGTTTAAACATAGTTTGGAGCACTCATACAGGAGTAATCTAAATTAAAGCCTTGCAGGGTATCACTGAAGAAATGAGAGACTTTGCTTTTTGTGGCCAAAATTTACCAAGTGAATTTTGCACCAAAGCTAACGTGTTGTAACTAAATGTTACTGAGCTCCACAGCAAATTAATTTTTTTTATCCAGAGATTGTCCAGTTTTAGCAATATATTTTGAAATTGCACATTATTTGGGCATCATGGGGCCCCTATACCTCCTGGGCCCCCCCAGCAGCCGCAGGCGTCTGCTTCCTCTGTAGTAATACCCCTGGACTGTTCCTTATGTGAACAGAAGAGAAGGCTACTGCTCTCATAGGGGCTGATTTCAGCTTGTGCATTTCAGCAGCCTGATTTCAGCCCCTCATGTGGCACTTGCTTAAGTGTTAAGAATGAATGCCATTATTTTTACAGCATTAAAATGACTGTATGGACATTTAGGGGCAGATTTATTCAAGGGTCGAGTTGGAAAATTCAAATTTCGAGTTTATTTTAGTGTAAGTCGACTAGGGAATAGGTCCAAATTCGATTCGAGTTTAAAAAAAAACGACATTAGAATTTTGAAATTTATCAACTGCAGCACATCTGTGTTACATAGAGTCGACTTATGGCACCCTGTTACATTCAGCGCCGGATTTTAGTGGAAGGGTGGCCCCAGGCTGCATAGTCCTAGCACCCGCATACCCCCCTCCGGTGCGAGTGCACATGCCCAGCGAGTTCACGGCCAAGCCGTTCTTATTTTCATCGGTAATCTTCGGAATGAGACTTGCGTATCGGCAAATGCCGCAGTTGGAGCAATTTATGTTCCGCGACAACTGCACATGCGCCAAAACTCACTAAAATTGCCCAAATAGTAAAGGGCTAAGGTTAAAAATGTCCTGGGTGGATTTTCTGGCAGATTAAAAGGTACACACCCATATCTGAATTGTGGACACTGTAATTGTACCATTCAGGGAGAAATATAACTCATCTTTTGAAAGGTTCTCAAACGTTTAAAACGTGGTGTTTTTACTTGTGACAACTCTATGCCATATGCCACATTAAATGCGGGTGTGGGTTAGCCTATGTAGGGCAGACAAGTAGACCCATAAAGATATGTCTGAATGAACATAAATCTACTATCCATAATTACAAGCCACCCAAGAAGAAGATAGAATAAAAAGGCACCAGGGCCAGGAACAGTAACAGAAAAGACACTACTCTGGCTATTTATTTCTTTCAAAAGTCATAGGGTGGCCTCAATTATGTTGGCATATACTGGAAAAAAATTGGAATAAAAACGGACAGGATAAGAAAAAAAACTTTAATACAATGTAAGTCTCTTTGGATTTGGGTTCTTCAAATCAAGGTCTCTGGTGGCCTAAATGAGGAGTTCAACTTGACATGTTATTTGTAACTGTATTGTGCAAGTTTTGTACTAATTCCACTTACTTTTTTTTACAGAGTTGAATATTGAATTGAATATACCAGCGACACATTCTCCACCCTCCAACTAGCAGGGTGAAAGCAGGTTTTTACATGTATGATTTGGTAGCAGGATCATAGCCATTTATTACACTTCAACTGTTACTTCGCTATGGTTGCTTGGATATTTTTTTGTCATTGAGGCTTACAAACTAATATGGACTTTGGACTCTTCATTCAGTGAAGGAGCTCGTTATATACCCCCCTTTGCTAAAGGGTACCCCCTCCACGGATGAGAATAGATACTAACACTTGATCTTGGCCAAAAGGCAGAGAAGCAATAGAAATCGGTACACCCAAAAGATCCAACCTAAGCACATGAAAATGAATGTGGTCTATACTGTCCATTGTAGTGAAGAGTGCTCAGATATATACATTGGGGAGACAAAACAACCATTCAGTAAGAGAATGGCCCAACATAGGACGGCAAACTCCCCAGGACAATACTCAGTAGTCGATCTATATCTAAAGTAAAAGGGACACTCCTTAGAGGACAAATTTTAGACCAAGATGGTTTGAAAGATATATGAAGGAGGGAGGCCATTTATGCCAAAGTGGAAAAACCATCCCTGAACAGAGGAAGAGGCCTGAGACAATGCTTGTCATCAACATACAATGTCGCTTTTACATCCTTACCCAGCGGTTTCATAACAATTCACGCTTCCAGTCATGTACATTGAAAAATTAACACCTGAACAACGTACCATTGTGACTGGATCACACTTTCACACATCTGTGAGTTTCAGCCAACACCATCTAAATAAAGTTCAATGGAAGCATTGTGATTGGATGTCTGTGACGTTACTACCCTTAAGGGTTTTTATTTCCCTACAACTTCAGAAACTCAGAAAGTCCAGTTGTTTAGAGATTACTTTCCTGGAAAAGCATATTTTCTGTAGGGTTATTTTAAAAATGTGGTGTGCAAAGTACATGTGTGCCATAACCCTTAAACTAACTGAAGTTCTGAAGAATCTCATTGTATAATATAGAGTTTATCTGTTATCTATTGTGTAACCTGTGCTTGAATGTCTGCCCCCATGGCTACACAGCAGCTTGATTATGTATAGTAGAGTTCTGAAGCAAACACACAAATTTTACCCAGCGCAGAGCAACAGTACATTATATTGTTATTCCTTTAAAACACTTTTTGGTGTTATTGTTCCTTTAATATTACTGAATACTGAACAGAATTTGTTTTGCTTGTCTAAGAGCAATGGGAATTAAGCTCTTTAAAAACTCTTTTATTGTGTCTGTACCCCACAAAATAAATCCAGTGCTGCAACTAGGGATGCTCCGAATCCAGGATTCCATTCGGGATTTGGCCAGGATTCTGCCTTTTTCAGCAGGATTCGGCCGAATCTATAGTAGAGTTTCTGAAGCAAACTCTAAAACTCAAAAGAGCTTCCAAACTGAATCGGAATCCTAATTTGCATATGCAAATTAGGGGCGGGGAGTGAATCCGTGTGGATTCAGTACATCCCTAGCTGCAACCCTTTCTGTATAGTCTGACAGCAGAAATATCATAATCACAGTGGGGCTCATTTATCAACACTTGGCAAATTTACCCATGGAAACCAATCAGATTGTTGCATTTATTGTTCTACATTCAGCTGGCTTTAAAAAGTGAATCACTTTTTTTGATTAGTGTTCATAAAGGTTCCTAGTGTTTTTGTTTTTAAGTAGACAGTTATTTCAACATTAATAACTATGGTGCATTTTGATGTAGAGCCATCTAAGATATGATACACTAAATAAATACACTTAAGATCTAACATACATCATGCAAGAAGCAAAGAATAACAACAAATGAAATTTTTGGTCCAAACATTTAATGAGATTGTTGGACCGATTGCACAGACTGGCTGCCCCTGAATATTAGAACTTATTAACAGTGATCGCCAGAGCAATTTTCTTTGCAGTGATCCATACAGAGCTGTGTCTGGACAAGTCATTCATGTCTGCTGTTGGGCCTGACCAGCATCAATGTTCTCTCAACTCACCCGAACAGGGAATGTCATTTCACAACTCACAGGTACTAGAAATTACCACTCGGTCCTACATTACATGTAATATTCTCTTTACGGTATAGTTATACTTAACTCTGTCAGTGAAAGCACTCTGGGCAAGAAAATTTGCAGAAAATTCCAAGAAACACTGAAGACAGTCAACTTGTAGAGTTCTGCAAATTGACATTTTACTCACTCCTTTTCCAAGGGAAATTATCCAAAAGAGAAATAAGTCTATGTGGCCCTAAACAGGCAGGCTTATTTAACATTTGTATCATACACTGCTTGCAATTCAAATAGAGCCCACTACTGAGAATGATTCTGATATGTTCCCCCTGTTTTAAAAACATGTGGGGGCCCCACATAACAAAGGATAGCAATCCTGGATAACCCCAAATTGGGGAAGATTTGTTACAATGTTAGGGCAATGCACCAAAGTCAATTTAAAAACATGAAAAAGCAACTCTTTTCATTCACTCTCTCTTTGGTAAGAAATAACACTAAAGCTTACTGAACGGCCAACTGACTTTAGTTCAAGGATTTTCTTATTGGATTTACCTGAATTAAGAAGCTCCAGCATAAATAAGGGAATTTGGAAAATAATATATATATGCCAAATGTGTGAATCGCAGATTGTTGCAGGGCAGGAAAAATATTATACTAATAATACTAATACATTTTTTAAGCATTTTTTTTTTATCATTTTTTACATTCAAAAAGCTGTGAGAAATAGGAAGCAAACAGATGTGGTAAATAAGTTGCCAGTAAGATTACAACGAGGGTTAGTTTTGCACTCACATGTCCTTAGAAAGCAAAATGGAAAGGTCGTACAGGTAAACGATTGAACTTATCTCATTATTGTGGAACAGCAGAAAGAACCCCTATACTCCGAATTGTAGTGAATAGATACTTGACAGAAAGAGTGCTATTCTCTCTGTGAGTGTGTCTGAAATAGAATAGAAGGTAGCAATCCAAATATTTTATAATTAAACGCGATATTACCGTGTTCTATGGACAGAAAAAAAATCTAGAGCCTAAAATCAAACCAGGGTAACCTTACAGACTTACTATAACCGCACTGTTAATAGAAAATAATTAAAAAATAGTAAAATCTGGGATTAATTATAATCATACTATATATATATATAGTATAATATTTTGGATACTGCATAGTGTTACTTGTATCAACATCAGCTGCCTTAGCCTGCATCCTCCAAACCTCACAATTTCCATGCAACATGATTCAATAAAGAATAGTGCATGGGGGTAATGTAGTTCCTGATTGTTGTCTGAATTTGGAGAATGTTGTTACATATTTGTAACATCAGTTTAGTCCGTCTCCCTGCAGGATTTCAAATGAGCAGGAAGAGAAGAACTGTTAACCGCTGCATCTCAGCATCAGAAAATGACATTTTTATTCACTGTTCTTGAAGAAACAGTAACTGTGATATGGTGCTTATTTAGAGTGGTATGCTATTGTGCCTCTGTTATTCATGTTTTTGGTATTGAATGCAGTTTTCCTTTATGAACCAGTTCTAATTAATACAATTGTCTGGCTACTGATTCATTTCGCTAGAAAATTTAAGGGGCTCTCTTCCAATAACATTTCTTTGCAAAATGAAAGAAAACGGAATCTAATCAGTTTGATATACAGTTATACATTTTTCCCCAATGATTTATTGTAAACACACTTGCAATGAAAGCAGCGTTTCCCTATATAGCATTGAACCCCCTAGCGCGATTATATAACGGCAAGGACTCTAATATTACGTAATTTCCATGGGTCACAGACTATAAACAGATGTTGTTCTCGATATATAGGGCTGGCAATTGTAATAAACGTGTCTCCTTACCCCACCTGTTTAAGTATACTTGACACGTTGGTGAACTTTTCCGTTTTTAAGAGTGAACCGAAAATTCTGGAGCCCTATCATTAGGAATCTCCCAAACAGCATAATATTAATACAACTTATATTTTTGATTGCAATGATGATTAAGTGTCTACACTATCTTAGGGTGTAATCAAACAACAATTTCTAGGCTCGGTGCGCATCTGAAAATTGTGCGTGTGGAATGGTGCAGTAGACCAGTATTGCAGGTAGTGAACATAACTGGGGCGAGGAAGGTGGCGTTGGCGGGGGCGACGATGTGCTGCCTTAGGCATTTGCTTTGCACACAGGTTGCCCCACGTCCCTTTTTACTTTCTTCTAGGATCATTTGGAGCAAGGTGAAGGGGACCCGTTACATTTTGTTCATTGGTCCTTGCAAATAGTGTTCACTAGGTCTTACAGGTCGCACAGTATTTCAGAAGGCCAAAAATTTTCCTAGATTTTCATTTTGTGTTTCCTTTATTGTTTAGACAATTGCTGTTTTATGTGTTTGCAATTACTAGATTCTTATTTTGCCTTGCTATGTTTTCATGTTGTTTTTCAGAATATTGCTATAAGAACGTTATAGAGTTATAGTCGCTAAGAATGAATTTACATGCATCGGTGTTTTATTGAGGTTTAATATAGCTGCTTATATGTGGTTGCGGTGAATCATCTGAAAATTCAGCGGGTGTATTGGGTGCTAGTAGACCAGTATTGAGGTAGTGAACATACTGGGGCGGAGAGAGGTTGGTGTTGGCGGGCGACGTGTGTGCCTTAGGCATTTGCTTTGACACAGGTTGCCCCAAGGCCCTTTTCTTTGCCTAGGGATCATTTTGGAGCAAGGTGAAGGGACCGCTTGACCAATTTTGTTCACTTGTGTCTTGCAATAGTGTTGCACTAGTCTACAGTCGCACATTTTTTCGGAGGCCAAAAGTTTCTAGATTTTCATTTTGTGTTTCCTTTATTGTTTAAAAAATTGCTGTTTTATGTGTTTTGCAATTACTAGATTCTATTTGCCTGCTATTTTCATGTCGATTTTCAGAATTATGCTTAGAACGTTATAGAGTTATAGTCGCTTAAGAATGATTTACATGCATCGGGTGTTTTATGAGGTTTATATGGTGCTTTATGTTGTTGCGGTGGTCATCTGGACAATTGATGCGGGTGGAATTGGGTTGCAGTAGACAAGTATTGCAGCGTAGTTGAAACATACTGGGCGAAGAAGTGGCGTTTGCGGGGGCGACGTGTGTGCCTTAGCATTTTGCTTTGACACACAGGTTGCCCCACTTTCCCTTTTCTTTGCCTCTAGGATCATTTGGAGGCAGGTGAAGAACCCGCTGACAAGTTTTTCACTTGTGTCTTGCAATAGTGTTGCACTAGGTCTACAGTCGCAGCAGTTTTTTCAGAGGCCAAAAATTTCTAGATTTCATTATTGTGTTTCCTTATTATTTAGAAATTGCTGTTTTATGTGTTTGCAATTACTAGATTCTTATTTGCCTTGCTATGTTTTCATGTTTTTTTGCAGAATATTGCTTAAGAAACTATAGTCGCTAAAATGAATTTACATTGCATCGGGTGTTTTATTGAGGTTTATATAGTTGCTTATGTGGTTCGCCGGATTGGTCATCTGAAATTGATGCGGTGTGGAATTGGGTGCAGTAGACAGTATTGCAGGTAGTGAACATTACTGGGGCGGAGAGAGGGCGTTGGCGGTGGCGACGTGTGTGGCTTAGGCAATTTGTTTTGCACACAGGTTGCCACGTCCCTTTTACTTTGCTCTAGGATCATTTTGGAGCAAGGATGAGGGACCCGCTGACATTTTGTTTCACTTGTGGCTTTGCATAGTGTTGCACTAGGTCTACAGTCGCACAATTTCTTCAGAAGGCCACAATTTTCTAATTTTTCATTATTGTTTTCCTTTATTGTTAGAAATTGCTGTTTTATGTGTTTGCAATTACTATGTTCTTTATTTGCCTGCTATTTTTTCATGTTGTTTATTCAGAATATTGCTTAAGAACGTTATAGAGTTATTAGTCGCTCAAGAATGAATTTACATGCATCGCGGTGTTTTTATTGGGTTTATTATAGTGCTTTATTGTGGTTGCTCGGTGTCATCTGAAATTGATGCGTGTGGAATTGGTGCAGTAGACAGTATTGCAGGAGTGAACATACTGGGGCGGAGAGAGTGGGTTGGCGGGCGGACGTGTTGCCTTAGGCATTTCCCTTGCACACAGGTTGCCCCAAGTCCCTTTTACTTTGCTCTAGGATCACTTTGGAGCAGGTGAAGGGACCCGCTGACATTTGTTCACTTGTGTCTTGCAATAGTGTTTGCACTAGGGTCTACAGGTCGCACAATTTTTCAGAAGGCAAAAGTGTTCTAGAATTTTATTATGTGTTTCCTTTATTGTTTAGAAATTGCCTGTTTTATTTGTTTGCAAATTACTGATTCTTTATTGCCTTTGCTATGTTTTCATGTTGTTTTTCAGAATATTGCGTTAGAAACGTTATAGAGGGGGGGTGTTATAGTCGCTAAGAATGAATTTACATGCATTGGTGTATTGAGGTTTATATGGTGCTTTATGTTGTTTGCGGTGGTCATTGAAATTGATGCGGTGTGGAATTGGGTGCAGTAGACAGTATTGCAGGTAGTGAACATACTTGGGGCGGAGAGAGGTGGCGTTGGCGGGGGCGAGTGTTGTCCTTAGCGCATTTGCTTTGCACACAGGTTGCCCAAGTCCCTTTTACTTTGCTCTAGGATCATTTTTGGAGCAAGGCTGAAGGGACCCGCTGAAATTTTGTTCACTTGGTTTTGCAATAGTGTTGCACTAGGTCTACAGTCCACAGTTTTTCAGAGGCCAAAATTTTCTAAATTCATTATTGTGTTTCCTTTATGTTTTAGATAATTGCTGTTTTTATGTGTTTGCAATTACCGTAGATTCTTATTTGCCTTGCTATGTTTCATGTGTTTTTGTCAAATATTGCTTAGAACGTTATAGAGTTATAGTCGCAGAATGAATTTACATGCATCGGGTGTTTATTGAGTTTATATAGTGCTTTATGTGTTTCGGTGGTCATCTGAAATTGATGCGGTGTGGAATTGGGTGCAGTAGACAGTATTGCAGGTAGTGAACATACTGGGGCGGAGAGAGGTGGCGTTGGCGGGGGCGACGTGTGTGCCTTAGGCATTTGCTTTGCACACAGGTTGCCCCACGTCCCTTTTACTTTGCTCTAGGATCATTTTGGAGCAAGGTGAAGGGACCCGCTGACAATTTTGTTCACTGTGTCTTGCAATAGTGTTGTACTAGGTCTACAGTCGCACAGTTTTTCAGAAGGCCAAAAATTCTCTAGATTTTCATTATTGTGTTTCCTTTATTGTTTTAGAAATTGCTGTTTTTATGTGTTTGCAATTACTAGATTCTTATTTGCCTTGCTATGTTTTCATGTTGTTTTTCAGAATATTGCTTAAGAACGTTATAGAGTTATAGTCGCTAAGAATGAATTTACATGCATCGGGTGTTTTATTGAGGTTTATATAGTGCTTTATGTGGTTGCGGTGGTCATCTGAAATTGATGCGGTGTGAATTGGGTGCAGTAGACAGTATTGCAGGTAGTGAACATACTGGGCGGAGAGAGGTGGCGTTGGCGGGGGCGACGTGTGTGCCTTAGGCATTTTGCTTTGCACACAGGTTGCCCCAAGGCCCTTTTACTTTGCTCTAGGATCATTTTGGAGCAAGGTGAAGGGACCCGCTGACAATTTTGTTCACTTGTGTCTTGCAATAGTGTTGCACTAGGTCTACAGTCGCACAATTTTTCAGAAGGCCAAAAAGTTTCTAGATTTTCATTATTGTGTTTCCTTTATTGTTTTAGAAATTGCTGTTTTATGTGTTTGCAATTACTAGATTCTTATTTGCCTTGCTATGTTTCATGTTGTTTTTCAGAATATTGCTTAAGAACTTATAGAGTTATAGTCGCTAAGAATGAATTTACATGCATCGGGTGTTTTATTGAGGTTTATATGGTGCTTTATGTTGTTGCGGTGGTCATCTGAAATTGATGCGGTGTGGAATTGGGTGCAGTAGACAGTATTGCAGGTAGTGAACATACTGGGCGGAGAGAGGGTGGCGTTTGCGGGGGCGACGTGTGTGCCTTAGGCATTTGCTTTGCACACAGGTTGCCCCACGTCCCTTTTACTTTGCTCTAGGATCATTTTGGAGCAAGGTGAAGGGACCCGCTGACAATTTTGTTCACTTGTGTCTTGCAATAGTGTTGCACTAGGTCTACAGTCGCACAGTTTTTTCAGAAGGCCAAAAATTTCTAGATTTCATTATTGTGTTTCCTTTATTATTTTAGAAATTGCTGTTTTATGTGTTGCAATTACTAGATTCTTATTTGCCTTGCTATGTTTTCATGTTGTTTTTCAGAATATTGCTTAAGAACGTTATAGAGTTATAGTCGCTAAGAATGAATTTACATGCATCGGGTGTTTGATTGAGGTTTATAAATGAAATTTCCTATCATACTTACCGTAAATTTCTTTTTCCTGGCCACTTATCATGTCAGCAATACTATGGGTATTCGCCCCGCCCCCCATATCCCAGTTAGCATTGTCCCTCCCCCAAGAAACGATAAAGGACCCAACCCCTCCTCACTTACTTGTCTCATAATTTAGTCAACAGAGGGTGGGTTTGCTGACATGATAAGTGGCCAGGAAAAGAAATTTACGGTAAGTTATGATAGGAAATTTCATTTTTCCTGGCCACTTCATGTCAGCAATACTATGGGTTATACCCAAGCAATGACAACCAAACAAGAGGGAGGGCATAAACAGCCTTTAATTAACAGAAAAAGACCGCAGAACTGCGGAAGCAAAATTATGTTGAGAAGGTTTCTTAACATTCAAACGATAGAATTTAAAGAAGGTTCGAGCAGATGACCAAACTGCTGTCTCACAAATTGCCGATTCTGAAACCTCCGCTTCTGCTGCCCAGGAGGTAGCCACAGCCCTAGTTGAATGAGCTTTTAGCCCTGCTGGTGCCTGCTTGCCTTGAAGATTGTAAGATTTTTGTATCAAGATCACAATCCATCTAGCAATTGTAGACTTCGCTGGTTGTTCCCCTTTTCGAGGACCTGCCGGTATCACAAACAGACTTCCAGACTTTCTCAAAGACTGAGTCATAGCCAAATAATGTCTCAGCATCCTCACCGGATCTAGCTTCTGGAGCTTCGAGGAAAGTTGGGCTCCTCCGGTATGATAGGGATTATTATGTCCTGTGCAAGGTGAAATGTGGAAACCACCTTGGGTAGAAATGAGTCTGGAGGCTTTAAAATTACTTTATCCGGCCAAAAGGAAATGTTTTGCTCTTCTACAGACAGAGCATGTAGGAGACTGACTCTCGCTGCTGAAACTATTGCCACCAAGAATAAAGTCTTTAGGGTCACCAACCATAAGGACGCCTCTTGCAAAGGCTCGAATGGAGGTTCACAAAGGGCTTTTAGCACCGTTGGTAGATCCCAAGCAGGAGATAAAGTCCTTTTTGGAGGACAAATCTTTAATGTGGCTGAGAAGAAACGCTTTACTAACGGATCTTCTGCCCATCTTATCCCAGTCATAGCTGAAAGTGCTGCTACATGAACTTTTAGAGTTCTGTATTGCAAACCTTTGCTCAATCCTTCCTGCAGGAATTCTAAAACCTGAGGTAAAGGTGGTGGAAAACAGGAATTAGCCTTCTCCAATTGCCATAGGAGAAATCTTTCCCAAATCTTATAATATGTGGTAGACGTATTACTTTTTCTTGCCCTAAGCAATGTAGCCACCACTGCTTCAGAGAGCCCCAAAGCTACAGCCTTTTTGCGCTCAATCTCCATGCCATCAATGAGAGCGAGTGTGGGTCTGGATGTGCCACTGGTCCCTGGGTCAGTAGATTCTCCCTCATAGGAATCGGCCACGGGTCTGCTACTGCCAGTCTTCTGAGCAGAGGAAACCATGGGCGACGAGGCCAATAAGGGCCACGAGGATGAGCTCCGCTTCCTCCTGAATCACCTTCAGTAGGACTTGAAGGAGGAGAGGGATTGGTGGGAACACATAGGCTAGACGGAACGACCAGGGCTGAAGGAGTGCATCTGTCCCCTGAGCTAGAGGGCTGAAATATCTTGCATAGAATATCGGCAGTTGAGCATTGTCCGGAGAGGCCATGAGGTCCACTTCCGGAAGACCCCACTTCTCTACTAGCCGGTGGAAAATGTCTGGATGCAGCTTCCACTCGTGTTTTGACAAAGTATACGACTGAGAAAGTCCGCTTTCTGATTGAGAATCCCTGGAACATGAACTGCTGTCAGATTCTCCAGATTCTGCTCCGCCCAGCTCAGGATTGGACATACTGCTTTCCATAGTAGCAAACTTTTTGTTCCTCCTGTTTCCTTATATAGGACACTGCTGAGGAATTGTCTCCCTTGACCTTTACCGCCATTCCTTTTATATCTGGAGCAAAGGCCTGCAGTGCTTGAAACACTGCTCTTAGCTCTAACACATTTGCGTGCACTTTCAATGGAGACTTCCAGATTCCTTGGGCCACACTGCTCTCCAGGAGAGCTCCCCAACCTTGGGAGGAGGCATCTGTTGTTATTATCCTCCAATTTATTGGAGCAAGGGGAAAACCCCTGGACAAATTTGAAGGGTTCATCCACCATTGAAGGCCGACCTTGAGTTCGGGAGAAAGAGGAATTAACTGATTCCAATTGATTTCCCATCGATTCCAATGGGTCAGGAAATAACGTTGTGCCTCCCTCATATGGAATCTGGCCCATTTGGTCATTGGAATGGAGGCTGCCATCAAGCCTAGGAGAGACATAAATCGTCTCGCTGAGACCTCCCCTTGGAGACAGAAAAACTTCCATTTCTTTCACCATGCGCTCTATCTTCTGTTGTGGCAATTGAACCACATTGTCTGCTGTGTTGAATAGAGCCCCCAGGTAAATTAGGGATTGAGATGGCTGCAACTGACTTTTTTCCCAGTTGATTAGCCACCCGTGAGATTGAAGAAAAGAAATTGCAATCTCTCTGTGTAACAAAAGGACTTCTGGAGACCTTGCGGATAGGAGGATATCGTCCAAGTAATGCCAGACCGTCAGGCCCTGTTTCCTTAGCTCTGCGACCAGGGTGATGAGTACCTTGGTAAACGTTCTTGGAGATGTTGAGAGACCAAAGGGAAGGGCCCGAAACTGAAAATGCCTGTGTCCAACCGCAAAGCGTAGAAAACGCTGATGCTGATCTGCTATCGGAAGATGAAGGTATGCATCTTTCAAATCGATCGACAAGAGCCAGTCTCCTGCCTGGACTGCCGCAATAATGGTGTTTATCGACTCCATTTTGAATTTTTGAAGATGCACCAAGGAATTCAGTTTCTTCAAATCCAGCACTGGCCTCCACCCTCCCGAAGCCTTCTTCACTAGAAAGAGCAGGGAATAAATGCCTTTTTCCCTTTCCTCCTGAGGCACTGGCACCACCACCTCCTGGTCCAACAAGATTTGGACATTACTCTTCGAGGGCTTTTTTCTTTTCTTGACCTCGAGGCATAGGGGAAACCAAAAAAAAATTCAGAGTTGGAACCAACAAAAATTCTATGCGGTAACCTCTTTTCAATAAGTCCAGTACCACTGGTCTGAAATTGACTGCTTCCAGACCTCGTAAAACCTTGAAAGTCTTGCCCCTACTCGAGCATCCATTACTCCATGATCGTCAGGAGGATTTTTTAGAAGTTGGGACAGTTTGATTCTGTTCCCCCTGATAACTGCGGAGTGACCCCCTCTCCAAGACGACTGTCTTGAACTGCCTCTGCCAAAGTATCTATAGTTACTGGCATAACCTCTAGCTCTTCCTGAGCCTCGAAAAAAAAAACCTTTAAAGGGTTGAGCCTTCAATTTTTTCCTTTCTTGCGGCAGGAAAGTACTCTTCCCACCTGTCGCTTTTTTCTATGACCTCTTGTAATTTAGGACCAAAAAGATTTTCCCCAACATAAGGTAGGTTACAGAGACTTAGCTTAGAAGCCGCATCTGCACCCCAAGATCTGAGCCACAATGCTCTTCTTGCCGACACTGACACAGCCATCGACCTGGAAGCCAACCGCGTCAAATCCACTGCTGCTTCCGACATAAATGCCACTGCCATCTTTAATTCTGATAATCCAGCACTAATGTCAGCTGTATCCGTACCTTCAGCAATCGCTTTATCCAAAACTGTCGATCCACAAGGAGACTGCCTTTGCCACTGAAACCAGAGCTACTGCCGGCTTTACATGAGGCTCCTGCCACTTGATATGCCTTACGAAGCTCCGTCTCCACTCTTTTTATCCATGGGATCTCTTAGTACTGACGAATCATCAATTGGCAAAATTGTCTTCTTTGCCAAATGAATCACAGGTGAATCCACTGCTGGGCTGTATCCCAGTTCTTGGTATCCTGTTCTTTAAATGGATATAATTTTTGCAAATCTCGTAGTCATAGACGCAAAAGAGACCTTTTTAGCTGCTTTTCCCCATTCTGCCGAGATTAATTCTGTCACTTCCGGAAAAAGAGGAAAAAATTGTTTTGGCTTTGAAGAAGATGGGAGCACCTTAGACTTCTGGGCGTCCGCTTCCTCTTCTACTCCCAAGATTAATTTTATTGCTTTAATTAACGGAGGGATTAAGGTCAAATCAAATGATGAAGATTCCGTCTCCTCTTCTTCCTCCTCAGAAAACAACTCCGACATCGGTTCTAGACTTTCCTCTCCTGAGAAATCAGAGGAGTCAGGACTCCTCCCTGGACACTGAAGCCCCTTGGCCTGAAGGGATTTCACTAACAGGCGTATCCTGTAGTAGAAGGCCAAAGCATGATTTACAAAATTTCTTCCCCGGGCAAAGGAGCGTCAAAGCAGCCTGCACAAACTTGAGAAGAAGAGCCAAGCTTCCTTCTTTTCCTCTGTAAGGACTCCATAAGGCAAGCTGAAGAGACAAAACAACAAAAAAAAAAAAAAAACCAATTGAAAATGAAAGTGTTTAAAAAAAAACACTGCTAAGAGAAAACTAAGAGGGACATACCAAGCAACAAGGGCAGCTGTAACTGAGGCTGTGAGATCACCAGTACACTTCAGTCCCTCCTGGTGTGCTACAAGCAATACAGGAGAAAAAACAATGAGAATTGAGTTTTTACAAACCCGACCTTTCTGTAAGACAGGCATCTAATTACCTGACTGGAACAGAAAAACTGAAGTATCCACTTCCAAATGTATGCACTTTCCAGCATACCAAAATGGCGACTTCTTTTAAAAGCTGAAAAATGCCAGAAAAAACGTGCGCGCGACAAAAACGCGCGCGCGCGACAATACGCGTGCGCGCGACCATACGCACGCGCGCGAAAAAACGTGCACTCGAAAAACATGCACCTTAGGAAGTATGTTTGGTAAAAAAAAACCACCTGGGATCCCACACACCAGTAGCGACTTTTCAAATCACTAACCTGGAGCAGCCTGTAATAAGGAATTGGATTCCTGCTGAGGGGGGCTTCATGCGACAGTTTCACTGAATGAATAGCCCTCAGAAATCGCCAACCTTTCTGAAGAGTTGGATCTGATCAAAAACTGCCGCCAAGATGTCCCATGCTAACTAGAATGAAGACTAAGCAAAAAAGACAAGTAAGTGAGGAGGGTTGGGTCCTTTATCGTTTTCTTTGGGGAGGGACAATGCTAACTGGGATATGGGGGGGGCGAATACCCATAGTATTGCTGACATGAAGTGGCCAGGAAATAGTGCTTTATGTTGTTGCGGTGGTCATCTGAAATTGATGCGGTGTGGAATTGGGTGCAGTAGACAGTATTGCAGGTAGTGAACATACTGGGGCGGAGAGAGGTGGCGTTGGCGGGGGCGACGTGTGTGCCTTAGGCATTTGCTTTGCACACAGGTTGCCCCACGGCCCTTTTACTTTGCTCTAGGATCATTTTGGAGCAAGGTGAAGGGACCCGCTGACAATTTTGTTCACTTGTGTCTTGCAATAGTGTTGCACTAGGTCTACAGTCGCACAGTTTTTCAGAAGGCCAAAAATTTTCTAGATTTTCATTATTGTGTTTCCTTTATTGTTTTAGAAATTGCTGTTTTATGTGTTTGCAATTACTAGATTTATTTGCCTTGCTATGTTTTCATGTTGTTTTTCAGAATATTGCTTAAGAACGTTATAGAGTTATAGTCGCTAAGAATGAATTTACATGCATCGGGTGTTTTATTGAGGTTTATATAGTGCTTTATGTGGTTGCGGTGGTCATCTGAAATTGATGCGGTGTGGAATTGGGTGCAGTAGACAGTATTGCAGGTAGTGAACATACTGGGGCGGAGAGAGGTGGCGTTGGCGGGGGCGACGTGTGTGCCTTAGGCATTTGCTTTGCACACAGGTTGCCCCAAGGCCCTTTTACTTTGCTCTAGGATCATTTTGGAAGCAAGGTGAAGGGACCCGCTGACAATTTTGTTCACTTGTGTCTTGCAATAGTGTTGCACTAGGTCTACAGTCGCACAGTTTTTCAGAAGGCCAAAAAGTTTCTAGATTTTCATTATTGTGTTTCCTTTATTGTTTTAGAAATTGCTGTTTTATGTGTTTGCAATTACTAGATTCTTATTTCCCTTGCTATGTTTTCATGTCGTTTTTCAGAATATTGCTTAAGAACGTTATAGAGTTATAGTCGCTAAGAATGAATTTACATGCATCGGGTGTTTTATTGAGGTTTATATAGTGCTTTATGTTGTTGCGGTGGTCATCTGAAATTGATGCGGTGTGGAATTGGGTGCAGTAGACAGTATTGCAGGTAGTGAACATACTGGGGCGGAGAGAGGTGGCGTTGGCGGGGGCGACGTGTGTGCCTTAGGCATTTGCTTTGCACACAGGTTGCCCCACGGCCCTTTTACTTTGCTCTAGGATCATTTTGGAGCAAGGTGAAGGGACCCGCTGACAATTTTGTTCACTTGTGTCTTGCAATAGTGTTGCACTAGGTCTACAGTCGCACAAGTTTTTCAGAAGGCCAAAAATTTTCTAGATTTTCATTATTGTGTTTCCTTTATTGTTTTAGAAATTGCTGTTTTATGTGTTTGCAATTACTAGATTCTTATTTGCCTTGCTATTTTTTCATGTTGTTTTTCAGAATGTTGCTTAAGAACGTTATAGAGTTATAGTCGCTAAGAATGAATTTACATGCATTGGTGTTTTATTGAGGTTTATAGTGCTTTATGTTGTTGCGGTGGTCATCTGAAATTGATGCGGTGTGTAATTGGGTGCAGTAGACAGTATTGCAGGTAGTGAACATACTGGGGCGGAGAGAGGTGGCGTTGGCGGGGGCGACGTGTGTGCCTTAGGCATTTGCTTTGCACACAGGTTGCCCCACGGCCCTTTTACTTTGCTCTAGGATCATTTTGGAGCAAGGTGAAGGGACCCGCTGACAATTTTGTTCACTTGTGTCTTGCAATAGTGTTGCACTATGTCTACAGTCGCACAGTTTTCAGAAGGCCACCGCAACAACATAAAGCACTATAAACCTCAATAAAACACCCAATGCATGTAAATTCATTCTTAGCGACTATAACTCTATAACGTTCTTAAGCAACATTCTGAAAAACAACATGAAAAAATAGCAAGGCAAATAAGAATCTAGTAATTGCAAACACATAAAACAGCAATTTCTAAAACAATAAGGAAACACAATAATGAAAATCTAGAAAAGATTTCCGCCTTCTGAAAAACTTGTGCGACTGTAGACCTAGTGCAACACTATTGCAAGACACAAGTGAACAAAATTGTCAGCGGGTCCCTTCACCTTGCTCCAAAATGATCCTAGAGCAAAGTAAAAGGGCCCTGGGGCAACCTGTGTGCAAAGCAAATGCCTAAGGCACACACGTCGCCCCCGCCAACGCCACCTCTCTCCGCCCCAGTATGTTCACTACCTGCAATACTGTCTACTGCACCCAATTCCACACCGCATCAATTTCAGATGACCACCGCAACAACATAAAGCACTATATAAACCTCAATAAAACACCCGATGCATGTAAATTCATTCTTAGCGACTATAACTCTATAACGTTCTTAAGCAATATTCTGAAAAACGACATGAAAACATAGCAAGGGAAATAAGAATCTAGTAATTGCAAACACATAAAACAGCAATTTCTAAAACAATAAAGGAAACACAATAATGAAAATCTAGAAACTTTTTGGCCTTCTGAAAAACTGTGCGACTGTAGACCTAGTGCAACACTATTGCAAGACACAAGTGAACAAAATTGTCAGCGGGTCCCTTCACCTTGCTCCAAAATGATCCTAGAGCAAAGTAAAAGGGCCTTGGGGCAACCTGTGTGCAAAGCAAATGCCTAAGGCACACACGTCGCCCCCGCCAACGCCACCTCTCTCCGCCCCAGTATGTTCACTACCTGCAATACTGTCTACTGCACCCAATTCCACACCGCATCAATTTCAGATGACCACCGCAACCACATAAAGCACTATATAAACCTCAATAAAACACCCGATGCATGTAAATTCATTCTTAGCGACTATAACTCTATAACGTTCTTAAGCAATATTCTGAAAAACAACATGAAAACATAGCAAGGCAAATAAGAATCTAGTAATTGCAAACACATAAAACAGCAATTTCTAAAACAATAAAGGAAACACAATAATGAAAATCTAGAAAATTTTTGGCCTTCTGAAAAACTGTGCGACTGTAGACCTAGTGCAACACTATTGCAAGACACAAGTGAACAAAATTGTCAGCGGGTCCCTTCACCTTGCTCCAAAATGATCCTAGAGCAAAGTAAAAGGGACGTGGGGCAACCTGTGTGCAAAGCAAATGCCTAAGGCACACACGTCGCCCCCGCCAACGCCACCTCTCTCCGCCCCAGTATGTTCACTACCTGCAATACTGTCTACTGCACCCAATTCCACACCGCATCAATTTCAGATGACCACCGCAACAACATAAAGCACTATATAAACCTCAATAAAACACCCGATGCATGTAAATTCATTCTTAGCGACTATAACTCTATAACGTTCTTAAGCAATATTCTGAAAAACAACATGAAAACATAGCAAGGCAAATAAGAATCTAGTAATTGCAAACACATAAAACAGCAATTTCTAAAACAATAAAGGAAACACAATAATGAAAATCTAGAAACTTTTTGGCCTTCTGAAAAATTGTGCGACTGTAGACCTAGTGCAACACTATTGCAAGACACAAGTGAACAAAATTGTCAGCGGGTCCCTTCACCTTGCTCCAAAATGATCCTAGAGCAAAGTAAAAGGGCCTTGGGGCAACCTGTGTGCAAAGCAAATGCCTAAGGCACACACGTCGCCCCCGCCAACGCCACCTCTCTCCGCCCCAGTATGTTCACTACCTGCAATACTGTCTACTGCACCCAATTCCACACCGCATCAATTTCAGATGACCACCGCAACCACATAAAGCACTATTTCCTGGCCACTTCATGTCAGCAATACTATGGGTATTCGCCCCGCCCCCATATCCCAGTTAGCATTGTCCCTCCCCCAAAGAAAACGATAAAGGACCCAACCCCTCCTCACTTACTTGTCTTTTTTGCTTAGTCTTCATTCTAGTTAGCATGGGACATCTTGGCGGCAGTTTTTGATCAGATCCAACTCTTCAGAAAGGTTGGCGATTTCTGAGGGCTATTCATTCAGTGAAACTGTCGCATGAAGCCCCCTCAGCAGGAATCCAATTCCTTATTACAGGCTGCTCCAGGTTAGTGATTTGAAAAGTCGCTACTGGTGTGTGGGATCCCAGGTGGTTTTTTTTTACCAAACATACTTCCTAAGGTGCATGTTTTTCGAGTGCACGTTTTTTTCGCGCGCGTGCGTATGGTCGCGCGCACACGCGTATTGTCGCGCGCGCGCGTTTTGTCGCGCGCACGTTTTTTCTGGCATTTTTCAGCTTTTTAAAAGAAGTCGCCATTTTGGTATGCTGGAAAGTGCATACATTTGGAAGTGGATACTTCAGTTTTTCTGTTCCAGTCAGGTAATTAGATGCCTGTCTTACAGAAAGGTCGGGTTTGTAAAAACTCAATTCTCATTGTTTTTTCTCCTGTATTGCTTGTAGCACACCAGGAGGGACTGAAGTGTACTGGTGATCTCACAGCCTCAAGTTACAGCTGCCCTTGGTTGCTTGGTATGTCCCTCTTAGTTTTCTCTTTAGCAGTGTTTTTTTTTTTAACACTTTCATTTTCAATTGGTTTTTTTTTTTTTTTTGTTGTTGTTGTCTCTTCAGCTTGCCTTATGGAGTCCTTACAGAGGAAAAGAAGGAAGCCTTGGCTCTTCTTCTCAAGTTTGTGCAGGCTGCTTTGACGCTCCTTTGCCGGGGAAGAAATTTTGTAAACATGCTTTGGCCTTCTACTACAGGATACGCCTGTTAGTGAAATCCCTTCAGGCCAAGGGGCTTCAGTGTCCAGGGAGGAGTCTGACTCCTCTGATTTCTCAGGAGAGGAAAGTCTAGAAACCGATGTCGGAGTTGTTTTTCTGAGGAGGAAGAAGAGGAGACGGAATCTTCATCATTTGATTTGACCTTAATCCCTCCGTTAATTAAAGCAATAAAATTAATCTTGGGAGTAGAAGAGGAAGCGGACGCCCCAGAAGTCTAAGGTGCTCCATCTTCTTCAAAGCCAAAACATTTTTTCCTCTTTTTTCCGGAAGTGACAGAATTAATCTCGGCAGAATGGGGAAAAGCAGCTAAAAAGGTCTCTTTTGCGTCTATGACTACGAGATTTGCAAAATTATATCCATTTAAAAGAACAGGATACCAAAGAACTGGGATACAGCCCCAGCAGTGGATTCACCTGTGATTCATTTGGCAAGAAGACAATTTTGCCAATTGATGATTCGTCAGTACTAAGAGATCCCATGGATAAAAGAGTGGAGACGGAGCTTCGTAAGGCATATCAAGTGGCAGGAGCCTCATGTAAGCCGGCAGTAGCTCTGGTTTCAGTGGCAAAGGCAGTCTCTCTTGTGGATGCGACAGTTTGGATAAAGCGATTGCTGAAGGTACGGATACAGCTGACATTAGTGCTGGATTATCAGAATTAAAGATGGCAGTGGCATTTATGTCGAAGCAGCAGTGGATTTTGACGCGGTTGGCTTCCAGGTCGATGGCTGTGTCAGTGTCGGCAAGAAGAGCATTGTGGCTCAGATCTTGGGGTGCAGATGCGGCTTCTAAGCTAAGTCTCTGGTAACCTACCTTATGTTGGGGAAATCTTTTTGGTCCTAAATTACAAGAGGTCATAGAAAAAGCGACAGGTGGGAAGAGTACTTTCCTGCCGCAAGAAAGGAAAAATTGAAGGCTCAACCCTTTAAAGGTTTTTTTTTTCGAGGCTCAGGAAGAGCTAGAGGTTATGCCAGTAACTATAGATACTTTGCAAGAGGCAGTTCAAGACAGTCGTCTTGGAGAGGGGGTCACTCCGCAGTTATCAGGGGGAACAGAATCAAACTGTCCCCAACTTCTAAAAAATCCTCCTGACGATCATGGAGTAATGGATGCTCGAGTAGGGGCAAGACTTTCAAGGTTTTACGAGGTCTGGAAGCAGTCAATTTCAGACCAGTGGGGTACTGGACTTATTGAAAAGAGCGTTACCGCATAGAATTTTTGTTGGTTCCAACTCTGAATTTTTTTTTGGTTTCCCCTATGCCTCGAGGTCAAGAAAAGAAAAAAGCCCTCGAAGAGTATGGTCCAAATCTTGTTGGACCAGGAGTGGTGGTGCCAGTGCCTCAGGAGGAAAGGGAAAAAGGCATTTATTCCCTGCCTTTCTAGTGAAGAAGGCTTCGGGGAGGCGTGGAGGCCAGTGCTGGATTTGAAGAAACTGATTCCTTGGTGCATCTTCAAAAATTCAAAATGGAGTCGATAAACACCATTATTGCGGCAGTCCAGGCAGGGAGACTGGCCTCTTGTCGATCGATTGAAGATGCATACCTTCATCTTCCGATAGCAGATCAGCATCAGCGTTTTCTAACGCTTTGCGGTTGGACACAGGCATTTTCAGTTTCGGGCCCTTCCCTTTGGTCTCTCAACATCTCCAAGAACGTTTACCAAGGTACTCATCACCCTGGTCGCAGAGCTAAGGAAACAGGGCCTGAACGGTCTGGCATTACTTGGACGATATCCTCCTATCCGCAAGGTCTCCAGAAGTCCTTTTGTTACACAGACGAGATTGCAATTTCTTTTCTTCAATCTCACGGGTGGCTAATCAACTGGGAAAAAAGTCAGTTGCAGCCATCTCAAATCCCTAAATTTTACCTGGGGGCTCTATTCAACACAGCAGACAATGTGGTTCAATTGCCACAACAGAAGATAGAGCGCATGGTGAAAGAATGGAAGTTTTCTGTCTCCAAGGGGAGGTCTCAGCGAGACGATTTATGTCTCTCCTAGGCTTGATGGCAGCCTCCATTCCAATGACCAAATGGGCCAGATTCCAATATGAGGAGGCACAACGTTATTTCCTGACCCATTGGAATCGATGGGAAATCAATTGGAATCAGTTAATTCCTCTTTCTCCCGAACTCAAGGTCGGGCCTTTCAATGGTGGATGAACCCTTCAAATTTGTCCAGGGGTTTTCCCCTTGCTCCAATAAATTGGAGGATAATAACAACAGATGCCTCCTCCCAAGGTTGGGGAGCTCTCCTGGAGAGCAGTGTGGCCCAAGGAATCTGGAAGTCTCCATTGAAAGTGCACGCAAATGTGTTAGAGCTAAGAGCAGTGTTTCAAGCACTGCAGGCCTTTGCTCCAGATATAAAAGGAATGGCGGTAAAGGTCAAGGGAGACAATTCCTCAGCAGTGTCCTATATAAGGAAACAGGGAGGAACAAAAAGTTTGCTACTATGGAAAGCAGTATGTCCAATCCTGAGCTGGGCGGAGCAGAATCTGGAGAATCTGACAGCAGTTCATGTTCCACGGGATTCTCAATCAGAAAGCGGACTTTCTCAGTCGTATAACTTTGTCAAAACACGAGTGGAAGCTGCATCCAGACATTTTCCACCGGCTAGTAGAGAAGTGGGGTCCTTCCGGAAGTGGACCTCATGGCCTCTCCGGACAATGCTCAACTGCCGATATTCTATGCAAGATATTTCAGCCCTCTAGCTCAGGGGACAGATGCACTCCTTCAGCCCTGGTCGTTCCGTCTAGCCTATGTGTTCCCACCAATCCCTCTCCTCCTTCAAGTCCTACTGAAGGTGATTCAGGAGGAAGCGGAGCTCATCCTCGTGGCCCCTTATTGGCCTCGTCGCCCATGGTTTCCTCTGCTCAGAAGACTGGCAGTAGCAGACCCGTGGCCGATTCCTATGAGGGAGAATCTACTGACCCAGGGACCAGTGGCACATTCCAGACCCACACTCGCTCTCATTGATTGGCATGGAGATTGAGCGCAAAAGGCTTGTAGCTTTGGGGCTCTCTGAAGCAGTGGTGGCTACATTGCTTAGGGCAAGAAAAAGTAATACGTCTACCACATATTATAAGATTTGGGAAAGATTTCTCCTATGGCAATTGGAGAAGGCTAATTCCTGTTTTCCACCACCTTTACCTCAGGTTTTAGAATTCCTGCAGGAAGGATTGAGCAAAAGGTTTGCAATACAGAACTCTAAAAGTTCATGTAGCAGCACTTTCAGCTATGACTGGGATAAGATGGGCAGAAGATCCGTTAGTAAAGCGTTTCTTCTCAGCCACATTAAAGATTTGTCCTCCAAAAAGGACTTTATCTCCTGCTTGGATCTACCAACGGTGCTAAAAGCCCTTTGTGAACCTCCATTCGAGCCTTTTGCAAGAGGCGTCCTTATGGTTGGTGACCCTAAAGACTTTATTCTTGGTGGCAATAGTTTCAGCAGCGAGAGTCAGTCTCCTACATGCTCTGTCTGTAGAAGAGCAAAACATTTCCTTTTGGCCGGATAAAGTAATTTTAAAGCCTCCAGACTCATTTCTACCAAGGTGGTTTCCACATTTCACCTTGCACAGGACATAATAATCCCTATCATACCGGAGGAGCCCAACCTTTCCTCGAAGCTCCAGAAGCTAGATCCGGTGAGGATGCTGAGACATTATTTGGCTATGACTCAGTCTTTGAGAAAGTCTGGAAGTCTGTTTGTGATACCGGCAGGTCCTCGAAAAGGGGAACAACCAGCGAAGTCTACAATTGCTAGATGGATTGTGATCTTGATACAAAAATCTTACAATCTTCAAGGCAAGCAGGCACCAGCAGGGCTAAAAGCTCATTCAACTAGGGCTGTGGCTACCTCCTGGGCAGCAGAAGCGGAGGTTTCAGAATCGGCAATTTGTGAGACAGCAGTTTGGTCATCTGCTCGAACCTTCTTTAAATTCTATCGTTTGAATGTTAAGAAACCTTCTCAACATAATTTTGCTTCCGCAGTTCTGCGGTCTTTTTCTGTTAATTAAAGGCTGTTTATGCCCTCCCTCTTGTTTGGTTGTCATTGCTTGGGTATAACCCATAGTATTGCTGACATGAAGTGGCCAGGAAAATGAAATTTCCTATCATACTTACCGTAAATTTCTTTTCCTGGCCACTTATCATGTCAGCAAACCCACCCTCTGTTGACTAAATTATGAGACAAGTAAGTGAGGAGGGGTTGGGTCCTTTATCGTTTTCTTTGGGGGAGGGACAATGCTAACTGGGATATGGGGGCGGGGCGAATACCCATAGTATTGCTGACATGATAAGTGGCCAGGAAAAGAAATTTACGGTAAGTATGATAGGAAATTTCATTTATAAACCTCAATCAAACACCCGATGCATGTAAATTCATTCTTAGCGACTATAACTCTATAACGTTCTTAAGCAATATTCTGAAAAACAACATGAAAACATAGCAAGGCAAATAAGAATCTAGTAATTGCAAACACATAAAACAGCAATTTCTAAAATAATAAAGGAAACACAATAATGAAAATCTAGAAAATTTTTGGCCTTCTGAAAAACTGTGCGACTGTAGACCTAGTGCAACACTATTGCAAGACACAAGTGAACAAAATTGTCAGCGGGTCCCTTCACCTTGCTCCAAAATGATCCTAGAGCAAAGTAAAAGGGACGTGGGGCAACCTGTGTGCAAAGCAAATGCCTAAGGCACACACGTCGCCCCCGCCAACGCCACCTCTCTCCGCCCCAGTATGTTCACTACCTGCAATACTGTCTACTGCACCCAATTCCACACCGCATCAATTTCAGATGACCACCGCAACAACATAAAGCACCATATAAACCTCAATAAAACACCCGATGCATGTAAATTCATTCTTAGCGACTATAACTCTATAACGTTCTTAAGCAATATTCTGAAAAACAACATGAAAACATAGCAAGGCAAATAAGAATCTAGTAATTGCAAACACATAAAACAGCAATTTCTAAAACAATAAAGGAAACACAATAATGAAAATCTAGAAACTTTTTGGCCTTCTGAAAAATTGTGCGACTGTAGACCTAGTGCAACACTATTGCAAGACACAAGTGAACAAAATTGTCAGCGGGTCCCTTCACCTTGCTCCAAAATGATCCTAGAGCAAAGTAAAAGGGCCTTGGGGCAACCTGTGTGCAAAGCAAATGCCTAAGGCACACACGTCGCCCCCGCCAACGCCACCTCTCTCCGCCCCAGTATGTTCACTACCTGCAATACTGTCTACTGCACCCAATTCCACACCGCATCAATTTCAGATGACCACCGCAACCACATAAAGCACTATATAAACCTCAATAAAACACCCGATGCATGTAAATTCATTCTTAGCGACTATAACTCTATAACGTTCTTAAGCAATATTCTGAAAAACAACATGAAAACATAGCAAGGCAAATAAGAATCTAGTAATTGCAAACACATAAACAGCAATTTCTAAAACAATAAAGGAAACACAATAATGAAAATCTAGAGAATTTTTGGCCTTCTGAAAAACTGTGCGACTGTAGACCTAGTACAACACTATTGCAAGACACAAGTGAACAAAATTGTCAGCGGGTCCCTTCACCTTGCTCCAAAATGATCCTAGAGCAAAGTAAAAGGGACGTGGGGCAACCTGTGTGCAAAGCAAATGCCTAAGGCACACACGTCGCCCCCGCCAACGCCACCTCTCTCCGCCCCAGTATGTTCACTACCTGCAATACTGTCTACTGCACCCAATTCCACACCGCATCAATTTCAGATGACCACCGCAACAACATAAAGCACTATATAAACCTCAATAAAACACCCGATGCATGTAAATTCATTCTTAGCGACTATAACTCTATAACGTTCTAAGCAATATTCTGAAAAACAACATGAAAACATAGCAAGGCAAATAAGAATCTAGTAATTGCAAACACATAAAACAGCAATTTCTAAAACAATAAAGGAAACACAATAATGAAAATCTAGAAAATTTTTGGCCTTCTGAAAAACTGTGCGACTGTAGACCTAGTGCAACACTATTGCAAGACACAAGTGAACAAAATTGTCAGCGGGTCCCTTCACCTTGCTCCAAAATGATCCTAGAGCAAAGTAAAAGGGACGTGGGGCAACCTGTGTGCAAAGCAAATGCCTAAGGCACACACGTCGCCCCCGCCAACGCCACCTCTCTCCGCCCCAGTATGTTCACTACCTGCAATACTGTCTACTGCACCCAATTCCACACCGCATCAATTTCAGATGACCACCGCAACAACATAAAGCACCATATAAACCTCAATAAAACACCCAATGCCATGTAAATTCATTCTTAGCGACTATAACTCTATAACGTTCTTAAGCAATATTCTGAAAAACAACATGAAAACATAGCAAGGCAAATAAGAATCTAGTAATTGCAAACACATAAAACAGCAATTTCTAAAACAATAAAGGAAACACAATAATGAAAATCTAGAAACTTTTTGGCCTTCTGAAAAATTGTGCGACTGTAGACCTAGTGCAACACTATTGCAAGACACAAGTGAACAAAATTGTCAGCGGGTCCCTTCACCTTGCTCCAAAATGATCCTAGAGCAAAGTAAAAGGGACTTGGGGCAACCTGTGTGCAAGGGAAATGCCTAAGGCACACACGTCGCCCCCGCCAACGCCACCTCTCTCCGCCCCAGTATGTTCACTACCTGCAATACTGTCTACTGCACCCAATTCCACACCGCATCAATTTCAGATGACCACCGCAACCACATAAAGCACTATATAAACCTCAATAAAACACCCGATGCATGTAAATTCATTCTTAGCGACTATAACTCTATAACGTTCTTAAGCAATATTCTGAAAAACAACATGAAAACATAGCAAGGCAAATAAGAATCTAGTAATTGCAAACACATAAAACAGCAATTTCTAAAACAATAAAGGAAACACAATAATGAAAATCTAGAAAATTTTTGGCCTTCTGAAAAATTGTGCGACTGTAGACCTAGTGCAACACTATTGCAAGCCACAAGTGAACAAAATTGTCAGCGGGTCCCTTCACCTTGCTCCAAAATGATCCTAGAGCAAAGTAAAAGGGACGTGGGGCAACCTGTGTGCAAAGCAAATGCCTAAGGCACACACGTCGCCCCCGCCAACGCCACCTCTCTCCGCCCCAGTATGTTCACTACCTGCAATACTGTCTACTGCACCCAATTCCACACCGCATCAATTTCAGATGACCACCGCAACCACATAAAGCACTATATAAACCTCAATAAAACACCCGATGCATGTAAATTCATTCTTAGCGACTATAACGTTCTTAAGCAATATTCTGAAAAACAACATGAAAACATAGCAAGGCAAATAAGAATCTAGTAATTGCAAACACATAAAACAGCAATTTCTAAAATAATAAAGGAAACACAATAATGAAAATCTAGAAAATTTTTGGCCTCTGAAAAACTGTGCGACTGTAGACCTAGTGCAACACTATTGCAAGACACAAGTGAACAAAATTGTCAGCGGGTCCCTTCACCTTGCTCCAAAATGATCCTAGAGCAAAGTAAAAGGGACGTGGGGCAACCTGTGTGCAAAGCAAATGCCTAAGGCACACACGTCGCCCCCGCCAACGCCACCTCTCTCCGCCCCAGTATGTTCACTACCTGCAATACTGTCTACTGCACCCAATTCCACACCGCATCAATTTCAGATGACCACCGCAACAACATAAAGCACCATATAAACCTCAATAAAAACACCCGATGCATGTAAATTCATTCTTAGCGACTATAACTCTATAACGTTCTTAAGCAATATTCTGAAAAACAACATGAAAACATAGCAAGGCAAATAAGAATCTAGTAATTGCAAACACATAAAACAGCAATTTTTAAAACAATAAAGGAAACACAATAATGAAAATCTAGAAACTTTTTGGCCTTCCGAAAAATTGTGCGACTGTAGACCTAGTGCAACACTATTGCAAGACACAAGTGAACAAAATTGTCAGCGGGTCCCTTCACCTTGCTCCAAAATGATCCTAGAGCAAAGTAAAAGGGCCTTGGGGCAACCTGTGTGCAAAGCAAATGCCTAAGGCACACACGTCGCCCCCGCCAACACCACCTCTCTCCGCCCCAGTATGTTCACTACCTGCAATACTGTCTACTGCACCCAATTCCACACCGCATCAATTTCAGATGATCACCGCAACCACATAAAGCACTATATAAACCTCAATAAAACACCCGATGCATGTAAATTCATTCTTAGCGACTATAACTCTATAACGTTCTTAAGCAATATTCTGAAAAACAACATGAAAACATAGCAAGGCAAATAAGAATCTAGTAATTGCAAACACATAAAACAGCAATTTCTAAAACAATAAAGGAAACACAATAATGAAAATCTAGAAAATTTTTGGCCTTCTGAAAAACTGTGCGACTGTAGACCTAGTGCAACACTATTGCAAGACACAAGTGAACAAAATTGTAAGCGGGTCCCTTCACCTTGCTCCAAAATGATCCTAGAGCAAAGTAAAAGGGACGTGGGGCAACCTGTGTGCAAAGCAAATGCCTAAGGCACACACGTCGCCCCCGCCAACGCCACCTCTCTCCGCCCCAGTATGTTCACTACCTGCAATACTGTCTACTGCACCCAATTCCACACCGCATCAATTTCAGATGACCACCGCAACAACATAAAGCACCATATAAACCTCAATAAAACACCCAATGCATGTAAATTCATTCTTAGCGACTATAACTCTATAACGTTCTTAAGCAATATTCTGAAAAACAACATGAAAACATAGCAAGGCAAATAAGAATCTAGTAATTGCAAACACATAAAACAGCAATTTCTAAAACAATAAAGGAAACACAATAATGAAAATCTAGAAACTTTTTGGCCTTCTGAAAAATTGTGCGACTGTAGACCTAGTGCAACACTATTGCAAGACACAAGTGAACAAAATTGTCAGCAGGTCCCTTCACCTTGCTCCAAAATGATCCTAGAGCAAAGTAAAAGGGCCTTGGGGCAACCTGTGTGCAAAGCAAATGCCTAAGGCACACACGTCGCCCCCGCCAACGCCACCTCTCTCCGCCCCAGTATGTTCACTACCTGCAATACTGTCTACTGCACCCAATTCCACACCGCATCAATTTCAGATGACCACCGCAACCACATAAAGCACTATATAAACCTCAATAAAACACCCGATGCATGTAAATTCATTCTTAAAAAATTTTGGCCTTCTGAAAAACTGTGCAACTGTAGACCTAGTGCAACACTATTGCAAGACACAAGTGAACAAAATTGTCAGCGGGTCCCTTCACCTTGCTCCAAAATGATCCTAGAGCAAAGTAAAAGGGCCGTGGGGCAACCTGTGTGCAAAGCAAATGCCTAAGGCACACACGTCGCCCCCGCCAACGCCACCTCTCTCCGCCCCAGTATGTTCACTACCTGCAATAGTGTCTACTGCACCAAATTCCACACCGCATCAATTTCAGATGACCACCGCAACAACATAAAAAACTATAAACCTCAATAAAACACCCTATGCATGTAAATTCATTCTTAGTGACTATAACTCTATAACGTTCTTAAGCAATTTTCTGAAAAACGACATGAAAACATAGCAAGGCAAATAAGAATCTAGTAATTGCAAACAAATAAAACAGCAATTTCTAAAACAATAAAGGAAACACAATAATGAAAATCTAGAAAAGATTCCGCCTTCTGAAAACTTGGTGCGACTATAGAACTAGCGCAACACTATTGCAAGACACAAGTGAACAAAATTGTCAGCGGGTCCCTTCACCTTGCTCCAAAATGATCCTAGAGCAAAGTAAAAGGGACGTGGGGCAACCTGTGTGCAAAGCAAATGCCTAAGGCACACACACGTCGCCCCCGACAACGCCACCTCTCTCCGCCCCAGTATGTTCACTACCTGCAATACTGTCTACTGCACCCAATTCCACACCGCATCAATTTCAGATGACCCCCGCAACAACATAAAGCACTATAAACCTCAATAAAACACCCAATGCATGTATATTCATTCTTAGCGACTATAACTCTATAACGTTCTTAAGCAATATTCTGAAAAACAACATGAAAACATAGCAAGGCAAATAAGAATCTAGTAATTGCAAACACATAAAACAGCAATTTCTAAAACAATAAAGGAAACACAATAATGAAAATCTAGAAAATTTTTGGCCTTCTGAAAAACTGTGCGACTGTAGACCTAGTGCAACACTATTGCAAGACACAAGTGAACAAAATTGTCAGCGGGTCCCTTCACCTTGCTCCAAAATGATCCTAGAGCAAAGTAAAAGGGCCGTGGGGCAACCTGTGTGCAAAGCAAATGCCTAAGGCACACACGTCGCCCCCGCCAACGCCACCTCTCTCCGCCCCAGTATGTTCACTACCTGCAATACTGTCTACTGCACCCAATTCCACACCGCATCAATTTCAGATGACCACCGCAACAACATAAAGCACCATATAAACCTCAATAAAACACCCAATGCATGTAAATTCATTCTTAGCGACTATAACTCTATAACGTTCTTAAGCAATATTCTGAAAAACAACATGAAAACATAGCAAGGCAAATAAGAATCTAGTAATTGCAAACACATAAAACAGCAATTTCTAAAACAATAAAGGAAACACAATAATGAAAATCTAGAAACTTTTTGGCCTTCTGAAAAATTGTGCGACTGTAGACCTAGTGCAACACTATTGCAAGACACAAGTGAACAAAATTGTCAGCAGGTCCCTTCACCTTGCTCCAAAATGATCCTAGAGCAAAGTAAAAGGGCCTTGGGGCAACCTGTGTGCAAAGCAAATGCCTAAGGCACACACGTCGCCCCCGCCAACGCCACCTCTCTCCGCCCCAGTATGTTCACTACCTGCAATACTGTCTACTGCACCCAATTCCACACCGCATCAATTTCAGATGACCACCGCAACCACATAAAGCACTATATAAACCTCAATAAAACACCCGATGCATGTAAATTCATTCTTAAAAAATTTTGGCCTTCTGAAAAAACTGTGCAACTGTAGACCTAGTGCAACACTATTGCAAGACACAAGTGAACAAAATTGTCAGCGGGTCCCTTCACCTTGCTCCAAAATGATCCTAGAGCAAAGTAAAAGGGCCGTGGGGCAACCTGTGTGCAAAGCAAATGCCTAAGGCACACACGTCGCCCCCGCCAACGCCACCTCTCTCCGCCCCAGTATGTTCACTACCTGCAATAGTGTCTACTGCACCAAATTCCACACTGCATCAATTTCAGATGACCACCGCAACAACATAAAAAACTATAAACCTCAATAAAACACCCTATGCATGTAAATTCATTCTTAGTGACTATAACTCTATAACGTTCTTAAGCAATTTTCTGAAAAACGACATGAAAACATAGCAAGGCAAATAAGAATCTAGTAATTGCAAACAAATAAAACAGCAATTTCTAAAACAATAAAGGAAACACAATAATGAAAATCTAGAAAAGATTCCGCCTTCTGAAAACTTGGTGCGACTATAGAACTAGCGCAACACTATTGCAAGACACAAGTGAACAAAATTGTCAGCGGGTCCCTTCACCTTGCTCCAAAATGATCCTAGAGCAAAGTAAAAGGGACGTGGGGCAACCTGTGTGCAAAGCAAATGCCTAAGGCACACACACGTCGCCCCCGACAACGCCACCTCTCTCCGCCCCAGTATGTTCACTACCTGCAATACTGTCTACTGCACCCAATTCCACACCGCATCAATTTCAGATGACCCCCGCAACAACATAAAGCACTATAAACCTCAATAAAACACCCAATGCATGTATATTCATTCTTAGCGACTATAACTCTATAACGTTCTTAAGCAATATTCTGAAAAACAACATGAAAACATAGCAAGGCAAATAAGAATCTAGTAATTGCAAACACATAAAACAGCAATTTCTAAAACAATAAAGGAAACACAATAATGAAAATCTAGAAAATTTTTGGCCTTCTGAAAAACTGTGCGACTGTAGACCTAGTGCAACACTATTGCAAGACACAAGTGAACAAAATTGTCAGCGGGTCCCTTCACCTTGCTCCAAAATGATCCTAGAGCAAAGTAAAAGGGCCGTGGGGCAACCTGTGTGCAAAGCAAATGCCTAAGGCACACACGTCGCCCCCGCCAACGCCACCTCTCTCCGCCCCAGTATGTTCACTACCTGCAATACTGTCTACTGCACCAAATTCCACACCGCATCAATTTCAGATGACCACCGCAACAACATAAAGCAAAACACAAAATTCATCACAAACTATACCAAAGACAATAAGTGCAAATAATAATTTAAAGTTCCATGTTATCAGCACAGATGCTGCCCTTTCTGAAAATGTAAACACAGATCTGCATCTGCTTCTACATTGTTAAGCCGTAAATGTGCGTATTCTTTTCAATATTATAGAAAGTTGTTACAATTCTTTATATTAGTAAGCAGTGGGCCAAGAAAGACGTTTGTGCGGGTTTCTCCCCTCCAATGCCACCCCTTGTAGCCATTATATGCTCTTAGCTAATGCTATAAAAGCTCTGAAACAATCAATACATATTATGGGCTGCAACAGGAAAATGCTTCAAAGTTAATAATACTACAATATTACTACTAATGCAAATAAAAAAAAGATATAAAAACCTCAAAGATACTGTATTATATCAATAGAGCTACAGAACTGCAAGATCAAACAAGGAGCTACAGCTGCAGCTACACTGTTCAGCACTATTGTTCCCTCCAAGGGTATAAATTGACTTGTGATAAATGCGTAAAGGATGAAAGCTCTAGCCGCGGTTTCTGCACCTCTATGCTCTAATCCTTCATATATAAATAATAAAGATAAGCATAAGAAAAATAACAACAACATACAAATGATAAACCTGCTACCACCATTATAGAAAAACTTTACCAAGCAAGAATGAGTTTGCAGGACAGATACGCCTGCAGTTAGGTACAGTATCCTGGTGGGTTGTATGCATGACAGTTGTGCCACACATAAACGTCTTTCAAATTCAATGCCTACATCAACCCTCACTGCACTTAATTTTCTTTACATACAGTATGCTTCTCAAATATTCAACATAATAACAAACCAAAATAAAGAACACAACATTTTAAAATATATACACCGTGTATTGCTATTGCCCACACAGATAAACAGAAACAAAATAACATCTGCATCTTACAAGTGAGGCTATACATAAATATAAATTAGTATAAAGTAATACATTAGCAATTTAGATTTAGAGATACACAGTAAAAAGTATAATAAAGCATGAAAATAAATCTTCCCACAGATCACCAGTGCTCTGTTCACTAATAAAGGCTCTTTAGGATCTTGTACAGTATATCAAGAGTTTAAAACAGAATTTGCTCTATTTACCCCACTTCAAAATATGCTCCTAAGGGAACAGAGAACTGGAGATTTCCTTTCTGGCGAACTAAGGTAAATTCTATTTAATCTTTTAATCTTTGATAAATATAACTATAATGTGTTTTTCTTTTAGTTTAGGGCCAAATAGAATTCACCACAGTGCACCAGAAAGTAACTTCCCAGCTTTATATTTACCTATTTAAGATTATGAAATATGTTCTATTTTAAACCTATGATAAATATGCCCATAAAAGTCCCAACAAGTGAATAAATAACTTGTGATCTGCTGAGCTCTGCCTTTAATCTTTGACAGAGGTTCCCAGTTTTATGTCAGCAAACAAAAGGTTATTTTTCACTTCATTTGGTGTTTGTACATTTGGTCATTAGTTTCAAAAGAAGATACATGAACCATCAAAATGCAGCAATTAAGGTCCGATTCACAGAAATGGCTGGTACAGCACTATGGCCCTTGGCATCTGCTCTCAGGGGGAAAACTCTGGTAGAAAAAAATGCCCCTCTTACCTGTCACTGCTACTTAAATGAAGGACAGGCCTGTGATTGAACACAGATGAGATGGAACAGTGACAGGTGGGCCTCCCCACCAAAACACTGACTTGACAGCTTCAGCACTGAGCTCTCTCTCTGCAACTGTTCTGTATGCATTCAATAGTAAACTAGTCCATCATTAGTATAATGAGCATGAAGTAGTCATAACTCACAAGTGGAGAAGGGCATTGCTCTCTGCCTCAGTTGCAAACAAAATGTCCTGTGTGCCAGGGGCCTAATGTGTAGGTACCTTAAATAGCCATTGATGCTGCCACTGATGCTTTGGGACCTGAAAACATTTTTAACAATTCCTACGTACCTGTCTGGGGCTTTGTCCTTTTCTTCTTGAATGAACCAGTCTTTCCTAGCCAAGCTTTGTTCAGCAGCAGCTGTAGGGGTAAAAAAAAAAAATTAGCACAAAAAATAAATATTATGGTAGAGGGGATTAACTATAAAAAAAGCATCACTGCATATTCCAAATGGCAACCAATCAAAATGTTCCTTGTACTACACTGAACAGAACTATTTGCTTATTTTTCTCTATTGGTAACTGAACTTATGTTTATGCCACCCCCCTATATTCAGTGAACATACCATTTCCCCTAAAGAAACAAATGAAAAACAGGTGGAAACGTGCTGTACAGAGCAGACACACAAGAACTAGCTTTTATATACCTGACAGATTTTATAATTTATAAAACGTGACAGAGTTAAAAAAATGTCTTTTTCTGAAAGATGTGTGCTTTTCTTTAAAAGAAGACAAACGATACAATTATAACAACCAATCGCCACTTGCTGTTCCAAGTACAAAGCCCACCATCAACACATACCTACTGCTCTTAAAATAACCCAGCCATTTCTCATCTACTGTATATCATGCTATCTGAGTTTATTGGATTAAATGAAGTGCTATGACGGTAAAAGCTCATGAGATAAACTGACAGTAATAGGGATATTCATAACTATGTAAATATTTAAGCAATAAGGTAAACTGTTTTTGCCAACCCTTGCGGTTAAATAATTATGATAAGATAGTATATCACATTTCTGTCAGAATCAGGACACAGCCTAATGTCTGCTGGATACGAATAAGACCCCAGACTAATGATTCCTCCTTCCAATGCAAATAACTGCCATCACTATCTACACCTTGGCACCCTATAGATATCCCAGTTCACATATGCAGCAAGTAGCTTTACCAGTAACACATATTCACACACACAAGGAGAAATTTACCAACCTGACATATTCCCGTATCTCACTTTCCTGCCATTACTGGGTAGGTACTGTCTTATGCTGGATACTAGCCAGACCGCACAACCAGCAGCAATCCATCCTATTAATTCCTCCTTCCAACGAACTGTCATCATTAACTGCTAGGCAGTTCATCCCAGAATTCGGCACGATTTAGTTAAACTAAAAATTAGCCTTCTTGGTTATGTATCTGCTGCATACTAGCCAGACCTCACAACCTGCAGTCCTTCCAACTGATTTCCCCTTCCAACCGAATTAACTGTCACCAATATCACAAACAAAAACCTGGTGCTCTGAAACCTTGCAAAGTATTTTTATTGTTAGCCAATATAAGTATCACTTCTCCAATACTTTTTCTATATGTTTGTTTTTTATTTGTTATTTTTACTATGTGCTAAAAAGCATCTCACCTCCCTGCCAGTATTGGGGTCCAATCTGCCATCTGCTGGAACTGCAAAAACTCAGAAGCAAAAGTCTATCCTTCTTACTCCTCATTCCAACTGAAATAACTGTCATATTGATCAGCCAATAGAAATATGTGGGCGTGGCTTCAAGAGGGCTATGCCCATTGGTCAGTGTACTGCACGTGGGCAGAGACAGTTGCTACCTTGTAAAAACTGGCACCCCACATTACTTTCTCCTCATGCCAACTGAAATAACTGTCATATTGATCAGCCAATAGAAATCGGGGGGGCGTGGCTTCAAGAGGGCTATGCGCATTGTTCATTGTACTGCACGTGGGCAGAGACAGTTACTACCTTGTAAAAACCGGCACTCGCATTACTTACACCTCATGCCAACTGAAATAATTGTAAACACTAGCACCCCGCATTAATCCTTGGTCCCCATGTGCAGCAATACAAGTGAAGCACATTCACACATGGGGAGAAATGACTTGCCTGACATATTCGGCCCATCTCCGACACACACACCTCTACAGCTGTTATAAACACCCCAACAACCCGGCAATTTCTAACCCATAACCTGCAGCCCGACTGTGGATTATGGGATCAGATTTAGTATCAGATTTAGTCGCCTCAACTAAATGCAATGAACAGAGCAGTGCAACAGTAATATGCAAAGATATCAGCTGCCTGTCCGTATCAGTGGCTGCAACACATTATTACTCACCTCTGCAGAGAAGCCATCAGGGCGTTTGGTGCTACAGTTAGAAGGGACCCTGCTATGAAGCTTCACTTTCGAAGGTTCTGTATGTGGGAGGAGCACAAATGGACAGCTCTACTGTACCCCAAAACTGCCTCCTCTTTTCAGCAAACCCGGCTCAGCAACATTCTCACACACCTGCTTCATTCGTTGCTTGCTCCGCGAGCCAATAGAAAACAGGGGGCGTGGCTTCACATGCGGCAGGACCGTCCCCATAGGCAGGTACTGAAGCCGCTGTCCATGGTCCCTAAGTTACTCCTTCACTAGCAGCACTTTTCAACTACAACTTCCAGCTCTAATTAATTTGCTCTTTTACCCCCCCCCCATGGGAATAGTGTCTGAGGTCTGCAAAACTATAGAGCGATCCGATCCATAGGGGAGCGCTATAAAGTGAATGGGAACTCCAGCCCACCCCCAATGTCTCCTTGCTCAACTGTATAAAGCAGTACAGAGTCCTGCATGATATCTCCCTCTGTCAAAACTCCAGCGCTCTCATTCAGTTATCCAAACAGACTCACTTGCTCCATCCCTTCTTTTCACTCTCCGCCCTGAGCCCTCCCCTAACCCAGCCCTCCTCTATCTGCCCTCTCCACATGCTCCATACGCCTCCTCTATTCCCCCTTCTAACTCACTTGTCAGTCTTGGGGTCAAGTGTATTTATCCTACCTCCAGTATCCGCTATCAATGCTCCTTAGTGGCTCCTGTCATTTGAGCTGCAAGATAACGCTCCTCCTCTATTCTGTTTCCGGCAAAAAGGGCCAGCCCACCATGCGGCAGCCAATCAGAACTCGTAGAGAGCAATCACTTGTGATTGGCTCTTCTTAATAGCAATCATATAATTCTCGTTTCTGATTGGATTACATACATGTGCCCACCTTCTGTTGGGAAACCATTGGCTGAGACATGCTGGGGTGGGAAATCTGAGTGAAAAATCCCAGAAAGAGGCAGAATGGTGGAGAGCAGATATGATACTGCAATAAAGGTGCAGTGATTTTGAGTTTTGCAAGTAGCATGAGGGCTGACACCTGACTAAGAAGGGGAGATGGAGGACTCATGAAGGGGGAGGGATGGAAGAGGATGGATAGAAAAGGGCTAACAACACGGCAGTGAGTGGAGATAAGGAAATCTGAGAATCTGTGTGTCTCACTGAATGAAATAAAATAAGAAAAGCTTTTATAAATGTGTGTAAATTAGTTTGCTGTGTGTGAAAATAGGGTGTGTGTTAACTGGAGGGCTGCTGGCAGCTGGAGGGAGATCTCTGTAGAATACTTGCAGAGTATATGCAGCTGGAAGTCGTGGGGGTTTAGGGAGCAATTTGGGGGTTAATTGCACAGGCCCCTGGAGTTGTTCCCCAGGCCCCTCTGCTGAGGTAGAATTCCTACCCCCGCCAGCACTGATACCCCCACTGCCCAATTATCCTCTCCACACACCTCAAGTTTCCCAACACTCTCTCTTCAGCCTGAACTTGTACTATAATCCCCTCTGCACACCTCAAGTTTCCCCAACACCCCCCTTCCCCAGACTTGTACAACATTTCCCTCCCTAGCACTCCCCAAACTTGTACAGTTATCCCTGATGTGCAACTAAGTTTCCCCAGCAGCCCTGCTCTGTCTCTGTACCTTCTGCACCGCTCAAGGTTCTTCCCCCTCTCAACTTGACTCTTCCCTGCAGCCCAAACTTGTAACATTGTCTCTCTCTGCAGTTTCCCCAGCACATTGCTTGCACCCCCTAAACATGTTACATTAGGGCTATTTACATACACATTAAAGGGGTGGGTCACCTTTATAGTATGTTATAGAATTATCATTTTTAAGCAACTTTTCCATTGGTCATTTTGCTTCATTATTTTTTTTATATTTTTCTTTTAAATTATTTGCCCATTTTATCTCTTTCCAGCTTTCAAATAGTGGTCACAGCTACACTACCTACAAATGTATTGTTAATGCTACTTTTTATTACTCATCTTTCTATTCAGATCCTCTGCTATTCATATTCCAGTCTATTATTCAAATCAGTGCATGGTTATTAGGGTAATTTGGACCCTAGCAACCAGATTGCTGAAACTGCAGACTAGAGAGTTGCTGAATAAAAAAATGAATAACTAAAAAGCCACAAATAATAAAAAATGAAAACCAATTGCAAATTTTATCAGAATATCACTCTCTACGTCATACTAAACTTTAATTTAAAGGTGAATAACCATTCAATATTTTGATGTATTTGTTTAAGATACATTATGCTTACTAAATGTAGGGTTGGATCTGTCCATTGTGTCTTTGTGTGGACCAAGATTTTATTAACTCTACGTTAGGTGGAATAAGGCAGAAGGACCCAGCTGAAGCAGGGCTTCCTAGTTATAGTCTGTGCCATAGCAAAGAATGACAAATTTTCAGCATTCCTTGAATGGCCATCTTATTCTGTAGCTTCTACACTTAAAACAAAAAGAGAAGCCTATACAGAAAGTGCATATACAAATATAATTAATGAGTCAATGATGGTGCCACAATCATCTTGCTGGGCCTGCACAAATACTTTTTTCAGTTTATAACCTTTCACTTGATATAACACTTTCTGCCCATATGCTGCTATTGAAGTTTACGTGCCATATACGTTTACCTCTCCCATACAATTATTATATATTTTTTATTTCAGATTTCACAAAGGCGATGCCCTTATTACCATGGCTGCTGGGCTTAAGACTAAAGGAGAAGGAGATAAAAAAGGTTTAGTTCCTCCACGTGCATATGCTATCTTTTACATAAGGGAAAAGTTTTTAGGGCTGCATGTGCCTTTAAGTAGTGCGTATACTCTAGGAAGCCATTGAGAAATACAGGTAGTACAACTATTAGGGGCCCTGCAGAACAATATGATGTACAGTTTAGTGTATCAGAAGGGGCCCCAGGTTTATACTGGGCAATAGAGGGAAAGTGTGTTCAAAATGGTGATTCCACATGCAGTATTTTGAACCAGGCAAGCCAGATACTTTTGTGATGTAGTTAGGTGTACTGTGGTTTGTATCGTAATACAACCAGGGGTGCTCTGCCAATGAGGCCATTTGAGGCACTCGGCCCAGGCGGCATCGTCCCCCTGGTTTCCAGGGGAGGCAAAAATGCCGCTCCTGGTAACTAAGAGCCGAATTACCGGCAATTGCGCTCTCTGCACTAGTGATGTGGACCCTCCCGACCCCTGGCTGGTGCTGAAGGTGAGTGCCGTGGGGGGGCGGCAAAAATGAAAGCCCTTGGGCGGCATATTGGGCAGGATCGCCCCTGAATGCAACTATATCCTTCAGTGGCCTTTTTTTCTTACTTCAGACTATTTTATGTCTGCCTTTAAGGTTTCTTCAGCTAAAGAACCACTGGATCCATTTACAATGGAAAGGAAGATTCTGTGAGAAAGATGATAGAAGCTGGACTCCAGAATCCTTAAAATGTCAGCAACATAGACTAATTGTCTTTCTGGTTCGTCCATCTTCATATGGGTGCACATGCATAGTAGAG
This sequence comes from Xenopus laevis, assembly GCF_017654675.1. Classification (NCBI taxonomy): domain Eukaryota; kingdom Metazoa; phylum Chordata; class Amphibia; order Anura; family Pipidae; genus Xenopus; species Xenopus laevis. The sequence continues at coordinate 69,779,203 of NC_054374.1, read as the reverse complement.
TGAAAAGCCGAACTTTAACAAAAAAGCCAGCTTTGACCATTGACCGTGGGCCATCGAAGAAAGAAGCAGAAGAAGGTAATCGCTTTAGGAGGATATTTGATCTATCTGACTGCTGCTTTTTTACTAGCACTTACCAGTATTGTAACCAGGTGCGAATATATATAGAGCAATGTGTAGTAATGTTTGGAGCAAAGTCACAAATTGTATTTTGCAGATTTTCATATTTTTCAGGATGATTTTGCAGTCGAGAGTCTGTTACATTGTTTTTTCACAAGAATAAAGACCAAAAAGTTTACTACAGCATATTCTCGATTTATTTCATCTTTATAAGGCAATTACACATGTGCCATAATTATAGTGGTTCCCATAAACTTCAAGGGAAAATAACCTAATCATCCTTTAACATCGCTAATAGCTTGTGCTCCGCAACATAGCACTTCTACATAACCTTAACAACTACTTGGTATGGCTCATTTATAAACATTGGACAAATTTACACCCGGGCAGTAACCCATAGCAACCAATCAGTAACTAGCTATTTTTCAGCCAGCTGCAGGTTGAACGGTGAAAGCAAATATCTGATTGGTTGCTATGGGTTACTGCAGAGGTGTTAATTTGCAGAGTGTTTATAGATGACCCCCACTGATTTACCCTATGTGATGGAATCATGCATTTACCTTGGTTTCCCAGTATGAGAGGGAGAACACACACCACTCTACACTTAGAGGCACATTTATCAAGGGTTGAATTTTGAATTCAAGTTTTTTAAAACTCCCATGAAATCAAAATTTATTTTAAAAAAATCTAATTGAATTAGATTCGAATTTAAAAAACTTGATTCTAGTTTTTTTCTCTAAAAAAAATCTCAATTGTCAGGAAGGCTGCAAACAACTCAAAATGTATCCCTGGACCACTCCCATTGACTTAAATAGCAATTCGGCAGGTTTTAGGTGGCAAATAGTCTAATTTGAGTTCTTAAAAGGCCAGAGTTTGATAAATCTTGAAAATCAAATTCAAATTTTTTGAAAAACTCGAATCGAATTTGAATAACTCCCTAGTCGAATTTGACAGTTTTGACCATAGAAAACTCGGAAATTAGAATTTTCAATTCCACCCTTGATAAATCTGCCCCTTAGAGTAAGAGAAATATGAACACTTCTATACTATAGAATGATTACACTTATAAATACTCAGTGTCAGTGCTGCCCAACATCTGTGGTACTGAGGGCCAGATGTTGGCAGCCCCCTCAGTTCATAAAAATAACACTTAAAAATATAAACCATAATATATTCCTTGTTTGACATTCAAAAAGCATTAAAAGTACAAGTATGAATTGAGGCATTTTAAGTATGTATTTCCTGAAGGCTAAAAAGGTAGATTAAAGCATAGTATGTCCCCAGAAATCAAGGTTGATACTATCTAAAGAGATACTGACATCAGAAATTGAACCTTTTTTTACATCTATCATAAAATTGACTTTGCATGCTTCTTATGATTTTGCCATAAAGTATTTGCCCAATGCTTTTACATTACCTATCTTGACTCCATGTGATCGCCATATTTGTGCAGCAGGAGTCCGTTAGCATTAGAAACTGCCTGCAATACTTCTTTTTTCATTAACTACTTACTGCCTCCTTTCTCCTGAGCTATTTTAACCCTTCCTAGACTTCCTCCTAAGTTTTCCTGGTTTTCAAGTATGTCCTCCTTATTTTATCCTTTTTTTCTATTGCCTGTCATCAGTCCTGGGAGTGTACTCCTGTGTTTCTGCCATTTATTTTTGTGTAAACAAATATTATAAACTATCTATATAAAATATTTTTTCCAGTGCCCAAAATGAATTGTGTGTTTATATATATATATATATATATATATAAATGTCCAGTTAGTACCCGCACTCTTTCCTTTACAATTTCGTGGGTGCAGCGGTCAAAGTAAAAATATGTAGCCTTCAAGAAGGACCAGCACTCCACTTGTTCAGGTGATCAAAAAATCTTTTATTTCACATCAAGCGTGTATCCAACGTTTCGGCCCACATTGGGGCCTTGAAAAAGGCCCCAATGTGGGCCGAAACGTTGGATACACGCTTGATGTGAAATAAAAGATTTTTTGATCACCTGAACAAGTGGAGTGCTGGTCCTTCTTGAAGGCTATATATATATATATATATATATATATATATATTTTTTTTTTTTTTTTTTTTTTTTTGAAACGTAAGTGGGGGCAGTGATCACAGGACTATCTTATTTCAATCCTTTTGAAGTGGTGTCAGTGAGAGCTTATCTTGATTCCTGCCTGTTCAATTGACAGGCTCAGCAGACAAGGCTCTATTTACATTACAGCAGCTTGTATGAGGGAGGGGTAATGACATCACTCCAACTTGCAGTTCAGCAGTAAAGTGTGACTGAAGTATATCAGAGCACAAGTCACATGACCTGAGGGCAGCTGGGAAATGTCAAAATGTCTAGCCCCATAGCAAATTTTAAAATTAGATATAAAAAAATCCATTTCTTGTTTTGAAAAACGGATTTCAATGCAGGATTCTGCAGTAGTAGCACTATTAACTGATACATTTTGTAAAAAACAGTATCCCTTTAACTGACAGGCTGAGATGGGATAGTCAGGTTGGCATAACAGTCAGGTTTAGGAACTTCAACTAACAATTACCTCTAAGCAAAAAACAATCCACATGACCTTTAGGTAACTTTTAATTTACATTCATATTTTAAAAAGTTGTTTTTAGTATCACTTTAAGTAAATATTTTTGACCATTACATTCTCCCTGTAAAGAACGGATGGGGCTTGGGCAGCATGTAAGGCTGTACTGGCACACAGCAACCCATTCGCTGTTTACAGATTTAATTCTGCTGGCAGTGCATTTTAAAGCCTCTGATAGCTTCCATTGGCATATTACAGTTGGGGCAGTCTGAGTTGCCACCTAGGTCCCATGGCTGTGGGAGACCCAAGGCCTCCTGAACTACCTTTAAAGGGGATGTAAAATACTATTTTTTTTAATGAAAAAATTTATCTCCAATATACTTTAATCAAAAAATGTGTACCATTTTTATAATAAACCTGACTGTATTCAGTGAAATTCCCCCTTCGTTTTACTTGCTCTGACTGCTGCAGATAGGAAACTTCAAACAGTCCCTAACTGCTCTGCAGGGAAACTGATCATACTTTCAAAAGGCAGGGGATCCCCCCAACGTACTTCCCAGAACTCAAGCAGCTTTGTTTGTTTCCCTGTAGAGCAGCCAGCGACCATGTAGAGATTCGTTTCCACAGACCCAATGCAGTCTGTATATTCTGTAGGGATGCACCAAATCCACTATTTTGGATTTGGCCAAACCTCTGAATCCTTTGTAAAAGATTCAGCCATATACCAAACTGAATCCGAATCATAATTTACATATGCAAATTAGGGGTGGGAAGGGGAAAACTTTTTTTATTCCCTTGTTTTGTGACAAAAAGTCACACTATTTCCCTCTCCACCCCTAATTTGCATATGCAAATTAGGATTCAACTCGGCCGGGCAGAAGGATTCAGCCAAATCCGAATCCTGCTGAAAAAGGCCGAACCCCGAACCAAATCCTGGATTCAGTGCATCCCTTATATTCTGATTATTAATCAGTCTTGCTGTATCAGCTTCTATGGCAGATATTATTTGACTTGTGCTGTTTTGATAATTTATGATGATCCATAAGCTTAGCCTCCCAACAGAAGCCCAGACTACACTGAGCATGTGCATAGTCTTGGTCTTGCAAAGATGTTTAAAGGAGAATTCATCCCGTAATAAAAAAAACCTCCCCGTTACCCCCTTGGGTAGACCCTTCTTCCCCCAGCCTACCTGCCTCCCCGGGCAAATGCCCCTCATTTTTTACTCACCCCTCCGTGCAGATTCTGGCCTCGGAGTTCAGGGCAGCCATCTTCTTCTTCTCTGGTAATCTTCATGTCTTGGTGGCATTTGCGGTACATGCTCAGTTGGAGTAAATTTCTGGTCCAAAACCAACTGCGCATGCGCCGAAAGTCACAGAATTTTTTCAAAATCTTCGTGACTTTCGGCGCATGCGCAGTTGGAGTAAATTTCCGGTCCCAAACCACTGCGCATGCGCCAAAAAAGACTGAAGAAAGATGAGGGCTGCCGTGACCTCCGAGGCCAGAATCTGCACGGAGGGGTGAGTAAAAAATTAGGGGCATTTGCCCGGGGGGGGCAGGTAGGATGGGGGGAGGAGGGAGGGGATCTACCCAGGGGAGGGGGTTTTTTTTATTACAGGTTGAATTCTCCTTTAACAGTTACAAGATGATGACCACCTGTGGCCAACTTTGAAAGCATAAATTATTTGTTTTATTTGGCTTCTGGTGCAGCAAGTTCATGATTATATTTTATATACAAAATACAGCATTTCTAGCATTATTCTATTTTAGACTTTAGTTCCCCTTTAATATAATATCTGTTGTATAACATACAGGGGACAAACAAAAAAGTTAAAGAACCTAATGCAAGGGTAAGGGTTTATTGGTACAGATTTAAAATACCAAAAAGTAAAAAAGAATGTTGAAACGAGGAGCATTACCATATGGTCACAATTAATCACAGGCATACCAAACAGAAACACAAAACTTGACATTCCAGCAGGGGGGGTTACTACCCCCAGAGTTTACCCTCACCATGTACAGATTTGCCACAAACTTCCAGGTTCTGCCGCTCGCAAGAATGTTAAAATTTGAAGCTTGTTTTGTGCGACAAAAAGAAAAAGACGCACAACAAAAAAAAGGGAGCACACGTAATGGTTTATTCATTTAAATGTGGAATACAAAGCCTCGAAAATTGTTGGTGGTCAGATTTATTATAACTTGATCCTGTGTTTGTAATCTAGTAGTAATATATATATATATATATATATATATATATGTATATATATATATGTGTGTATATATATATGTATATATAGATGTATATAGATATAGATGTATATAGATGCATATATATATAGATATAGAGATAGATATATATATATAGATATAGATAGATATATAGATATAGATAGATATATATATAGATATATATATATAGATATATATATATATATATATGTATATACATGTGTAGCAGTATGTTGAGCATAAAATGCATGTGAATTTGCCTTCCAAAAGCATAAACATCAAAAAAAGCCCATAGACTCTAATGTAGTTTGCTACAAAAATGACATGCGTCCACAATTTGTCGCACAACAAAATATTCATGAAACAAAAAAGTTTCACAAATTATTCACAGTTTTGAGAATTTTTTTGCAAAACAGGACAAATTCAGTTATCAGTAGTGATTTTTACTTTGTCTAACCGTACTTTGATATCACCATAGAGGTTGTTGTCTTCCAAAGTGGTTTTTTTTTTTTTTTTACCATACTAACTTATTTGAAGAAATGCAAATTTGAAGTTTACAAATCCACTTGGTTTCTATAACCTAAAGAACAATTTAAAAACGCCCCTGAACCGGTCGTAGCAATATTTTCCCACAAATACATTCATCCTAACCAATACACTTTCCTCTATTGCCACTTTTTCCCAATTATTAAAGCACAATTGCTAAAAATGACACATTCCACTTCAGGGAGGTTTAAGTCTTATAGCAAATTATCTAAGCCAGAGTGGACAGCAATACAAACTTTGGATTCTGACAAAAATCTTACCAGAAAGCTTTGTTAAGTTTTAAACTCTTCATTTTGGTATTTACACTGCTAGTTCAGAAAAAAACTGGTGTAACTATTGTTTATACTGACTGGGTTTGAAGTAGGGTAGTCAAATACATTTGTCCCTAGTTTTGTGTGTTTTATCCAATACTTGAAATTAACTTTTTTTCTAATCACTTTTAGGGTTATTAGGGTGTTACCTTTTTTGTGCAATTCAGATAAATGTGTCCCTTTTTATATTTTGACAGTTATGTTCAGTTGTAGGTCTCTTACCTGCACATCCGCACTCTTCAGCTTCCTCGATCACACTGACACAACTTAAATCAAAGGGCTTTTTGTATCCGGAGTGAGCATTTTGACATCATTGGTCACATGATCCATTAAAGAGTAAGCCAGATGGATAATGAAGGTGTTATCTAACCAGGTTTGGTATTTATAATAATAGTAATAGTGAGCATTATGACATCAGTGGTCATGTGATCAATTACAAAAAAAAAGACAGTTGGAAAATAATAAGGTTCTTGTGGCATATAAATATTATATATAAACTTACTAGCACAATACATAAATATATTAGACCACTAGGGTTAGTGGCGTAACTTGGGCTCAAAGTGCCCCCCGCAATACAATTTACTAGCAGCCAATATGTGACTTAAAGGAGAACTTTCTCGCTTGTCTTCTTTTCTCTAGGCATAGGCCTCCAAATGCGCACTAGAGTGAAAAGGCTGGCTTTTCCTTTCTAAGTTCAGCTGTTGCTCTGCTGAGCATGTGCTTGCCCAGACCTTGAAAAAAAGAAGATGGTGATAAGGATCTTTGCAGAAATACCCTGGGCTGGAACAATTTTTAACAAACAGGAGCATTGGCCTTGGGTATTAGGCAAACAATTATAATTACATTGGGGCATGCATAATTGTAATTTAAACTTAAGTTTTCCCATAAAATCCATTTATTTAATTCCCCTCTTTAAAATAAAATGCTGAGCTGAACATTGTTTTTATAAGAAAGTGAAATTAAATGTAAGCATGTTTTCAGTAAAATGCTTCTTTGCATTCAATATTATGAGCTTCTCTAATGCAGGCATTGCAGTGTTGGCTTTTAAGTCACTACAGTTTCAACTACAAGAGACCCCGGCCTTCTGGTTTTCAGAAAAATAGCAATGGTGATTACAGCTAACTCCAATCCCTTTCCCCATTTATATATGCAAGTAATTCCAATCAGTGGTTTACGTTACACTGACACCTTAATGCACAGGCTACCCTAGGCCGTAGGGGCCCAGTGTGATCAGTGGCCAATTTCTATTTTCTTTTATTTTAATATCTATGCATACATAAAAATCCAGATTTTGCACCTGGGAAACTGACAATATGTCTAGCCCCATCTCAGATTACAAAATTAAATCTAAAAAATCAATTTGCACTTGGATAAGAAAAACACTGTTATACTTGTGGGTGGCAAAAGTTAGGCACCCCAAGTGATCCCATTTACTTACCTGACACCAGCGAGCACCATGGAGTGATCGTCTTCCGGCTTCTTCTTTCTTCTCGTGGCTCTCATGCTCAGTATAGCGAAAAGCCAAACTTTAATGGAGATTTCAACCCTAAAGTTAAAAAATCCCGACCCCCCTACCCGACATAGACCCCCCTCCCTCCTCCCCCCATCCTAAGTGTTACCCCGGGCAAATGCCTCTAATGTTTTATTTACCCCTCGGTGCAGATTCAGGCATCAGAGATCACGGGCGCCATCTTCTTCTCTTCAGAAATCTTCAGAATGAGACTGGCGTGTTGGCGCATGCGCATTTGGTGCAATTTTCTGTTTCACGACAACTGCACATATGCCGAAACGCAAGAGAATTTTCAAAGCAGTTGAAGATGGCGCCTGTGAACTCCGATGCCTGAATCTATACCGAGGGTTAAAGAGATACTGACACCTGAAATTAAACTTTTTTTTTACATCTATTATAATATTGGCTTTGCAAGCTACTTCTAACTTTGCCATAAAGTATTTGCATGATGCTTTTACATTACCTGTCTGATCCCCCATGTTCCTGTATGAGGGGGCTGCCATATTTGTGCAGCAGGAGTCCGTTAGCATTAGAAACTGTAACTAACAGGCTGAGATGGGACAGTCAGGTTGGCAAAGTCAGAGTGTCAGAGAGTCAGGCTTAGGAACTTCAACTAACAATTATATACAAAAACAAACCTCTCAGCAAAAATATGATCAACATGACCTATAGGTAACATTTAATGTACATTCATATGCTAAAATTCATTTTTTAGTGTCAGTATCACTTTAAGTAAAAGGTTAGAGGCATTTGCCCGGGGTAACACTTAGGCTGGGGGGAGGAGGGTCTATAATTTCAGAGTTTAATTCTCCTTTAACGGCTATTTCATTCTACTGCACATGCGTCTACCCCAGGAAATTTGAAGAAAGGAGAAGGTGTAAGACTATAGCTCCATAGTGCTCGCTGGAATAATCCCAGGCCAGTGCAGATTTCTCCTGATAGGTACACCAGCCCAGGGTGTCCGGTATGTAAATGCAATCACTTGGGGGTGCCTAACTTTTGGCACCCAAGTAAAAATGACTTTCCTTCTCCTTTAAAGGATAAGTAAACCTTTAAAATAAATGAATGGAAAAATGATGAGGGCCCTATTCTAAGATATTTTGCAATGTACATTCATTATTTATTTTGCTTTCATTCCAATATATTAAAGGATACATGTACTGATAATATGAATTAATTTTGTAAAACAGCGCCATCTGCTGGTCAATTTCCGACCAGTCTGACAGCACCACCAAGTGGTCAAGCAAGTTGTCAGGAGAAAGAAAGAGGCTGATGTTCTTCTGCTTAGGAAAAAAATAAAAACCTTTCTCAAACCTTTCCTAAGCAGAAGAACTTCAGAGCAGCCTCTTTATTTCTCCTGACAACTTGCTTGACTACTTGGTGGTTCTGTCAGACTGGTTGGAAATTGACCAGGTGGTGCTGTTCTAACAAAATTCATTCATGTTAACAGTACATGTATCCCTTAATATCTAGAAATAAAAAGAAAATACATAATGAATGTACATTGCAAAATATCTCAGAAACCTTTTATTTTAAAGGTTTACTTATCCTTTAAGTAAGTGTAAGGTTAGCTAGTGCGGTGGGACGGGCCTCTCCAGCGGAAGATTTATCCAGGCCTGAACAACAGCCTCCCAATAGTGGCCCTGGTTGCAGACATTAATATGCTTATATGCCCTAGCAGCAAGGGCCTGCCCTGACCCAACGATGGTGTGTGCAAGTCGGCTCACCTGGATAAACCTGTGGTTTCCGCACAGTTACAGTTGTAGTATTTCTGGTCAGCTGATCTCTGAGGCAGCGCAGAGACCATCAGAAAATGGTGGTTCAAGGCAAGAGATGTAAAAGGTCAATATTTACTTAAATATATATATATCAGTATGACAAGATTCTTTAATTTACTGTTGCTCAAGTATTCATTTGGGGGTATAGTTTTCCTTTAAAGTTTCTAATGTTAACAGACTCCTGCTGCACAAATATGGCAGCCCCCTCATACAGTAACATGGGACATCAGACAGATAATGTAAAAGCATCCTGCAAATACTTTATGGCAAATGTATAAGTACCTTTCAAATGCAATATTATGATAGATGTAAAAAAGGAGTTTAATTTCTGGTGTCAGTATCTCTTTAATGGATGGAGATTGTGCAGATCATAGTGACTGCAGTGTTGTTAAAACCATATCCTACATAATATGAAGTTAGTTCCAAGGCTGGATTTTACTTTGGGTACCATTCTGTGTATGTATTGTTGAATTGTGATTCCTTTACACTCGAAATTGAATTGATGACCTTTTTTTGCAATTTCAGGTTTGTTAGACATTCATTTTCACTTTTTTTCATGTTGCGGAGGAATGTATAATTACTGTTGCTCCAGCTCCTAACTCTACAGTGACTTTACAGACCCCTAACTGGTACGAGGGACTGCCAGAAACTGTATCTGTCTCATGGTGATGCCTTCTAAGCAATTTGGGAAGTTAGCATTTGCAAAAGACAGAATGGCCATTATATGTGAAACTGGACGTGCATTTATTAACATAAAGGAACAGAAGTCTGCTGGGCCAGATATTGTTTTGAAAGATTATGATACCCTTCCCAGCTCCATTAATCTTTTCTATCCTTTCTGGCTTAACATCTCTAACTGTAAGCCTAAGGTCTGGTCCAAGAAGCTTCAGATACAGTTTTCTGTTATGTTTATCCAAACTGAATCAGGTGAGCCATTGTTTAAAGGGAGATCTGGTATCTATTTTGCTGGGTGTGGGCCATTTATTGTTATGTTTTTACATCTATAATGAGCTATCTGCAGAAGTTTTTCCTGCTCAGCTAGAAGCACGTGAATACGTGAAGCTTCTTCCATTGGCAATTTTAAACGTTTTGTGTGGTATGTTGGTGTTATTGTATCTCGTTCTGTATTACAGACCATTGTGCCTTTACAACTAGAAGGAGCGATTATATTCTTAAAGTTGCCTTTCTTCCGAAAACTGGTTCAGCAGACAACAGGGTTAAAGGGTTTAGTTCATCTTAAGTAACTTTGAATATCAATTCTTCAGTTGGTCTTCGTTTTCCTTTCTCCGTTGCCTCTTTCTAGCTTGAAATTTAAATAGCAATCTGGTTCTTGGGGGTCACTGACCCTGGCAGCTAAAATTCATTGTTTGTAAGGCTACAATGTTATTAATATTGATCATTTTTTTTACTTTATCTTCAAGACTCTTATTGAAATCAGTTCCTGGTTGCTAAGGTAAATTTGACCAGGACAGCCAAGTCATCTTCAAATTAAAGAGCTGCAAATAAAAAAGTTAAATTCTTCAGAAACCTCAAAAATGAAAACCAACTGCAAATTATTTCAGCATATCACAGTCTACTTCATAGGAAAAGTTAAAGGAGAAATAAAAGTAGGTCCAAAAATCAGCCAGATATCTGTTGGGTGAAGACCACACTGATGTACCTTTAATGTTCCTGTCGCTGGTGTTTCAGGATAGAATATCTGTAATCCAGGTGCAGAATCTGCAAACTGTTACAATTTGATACATTTCTCAGCAGCATCTGTGGAATATTAGAAACTATTGTATCAGTTCTCACAGTTGCCTTTATTTAAACTCAGGGATTCTGCTGAGCATCACCAAAAATAGGAAATGGAGCAACTAAAATTTAGAACAGTTACAGAGTCGGTTACCCCTTCCCCTTGGGCTTAAAAATGAAGCATTACAATTGAATATTAGAAAACAGGTAAAAAAAAAAAAAATATAGAACAACGGAAAAAAGTCTTTATTTCTGACCACCTGAAAAGAAAAAAAAAGTGTTTGGAAGGCAAATAGCCCCTTTAAAACATATCTATGTCCAATAGATCATTAAGTTAAATAAAAGACTAAGATCATACAACATAAAAATCAATTATCAAAAATCAAAACTAGATAAAGGTATAACAATAACACAAAAATCTCTCTTTAATCTCGCTTAAAGTAGGAACAAATAGTCAATGAAATAATTTATTTATCACTAATGTAATTGACAATTGTCTTAAGAAACTGAATTATTAGCTGTATCACTTGTGGTATCCAATAATGTATATACCAACTGCCTTTCCTTTTCAACTTCTTAATATTACATTATAAGTAACTGCCTTCTTCCTTTATTTTAGACCTGACAACAATATTAATTGCAGCTTGTTCTGCTATTGCAGCAGTTATTTTCATTATTGGAGTAGCTGTTTACTGTGTCAGAAAAAAGTAAGTAGACGGCTATAACAATTAAAAATCAAAAAATGTCATTTGAAAACTATTGCCATTTATTTATAGATATATCACCAACACTTTCTGGCCTGGCCGCTGATTCCCCCCCCCCCTGCACATATCTAGCCAACAAAGGGGTGTAAGGATGGGCCATCATTCCTATTTAAAATGTGGAATTTCAGCTCTTAAATGAGAACTAAAGCTTAACAAAGAAGTAAGCTAGAAATGTTGTACATTATGTTTTGGGCTTCTTTACCAGCCCAAGGCAACCACAGCCCTTTAGCAGTAAAGATCGGTGTCTCTGAATATGCCCCAGTAGCTCCCCATCTTCTTTTCTGCTGATTCACTGCACATGCTCTATGCTGATGTCACTTACTGAGCTTCGGGACCAACTCATAATATACAGTACACATAGAATATAAATGTCACAATATAAAGCCGATTAGTAATTAATACAGATAATTACTACATGGCAGCACAGAAACCAGTGCAACTAGTATGGGAATTTAATAATCAGCCTTGTAGCATCAGCTTATATTACAATCCAACCTCGTTTTCTGCTAGATAATTTGCAACGACCCCTAAGCTTAGCTTCTCAACAGCTGCTCAGAGCCCACTGAGCATGTGAGTGTCGCAGACACTTTCCAAGATGGTGACCCCCTGTGACAAGTTTGATGTCCTGGATCATTGTTGAAACTTTAGGCTGGTGCATTAAGTGCGGTATATACAGTGCGGCATTTTTAGCCATATTCATTTTTAGGGTTTAGTTCTCCTTTAAAACTACCAGAAGTGGCTTTTTCTACCCCTGTTAACCTAGTGGATGCTGCTACTTGAGGCAAGAAATTCAACTTGCCCCATGGCAACAGTGTCCCTGAGCACTTACTACTACAATAATATAGCAAATGAAATGTGAAAACAAAAAGGTCAGGGGATGAGACAGGAGGATATGAAGAACCTACAATGTAAAGGTTATAAACATTCTTGCAAATCCCCAAATCTCCCTGTTTGCATTAAGAGAAAAAATGTAAAGAAATTTATTTAAAAAAAAAACCTAATGCCTTACTGAGTTGGGTGACTTGCACTATGCAGTTGAAAAGAATGTTTGTATGCAGCTCTTATTCGGAAAGGTTGCCTGCCTCCCACTTAAAGTTATAGCTTTTATAAACTGCTCGCAAACCGAGGCAGGCAGGGAGTCAGACGCTACGTTTAGAAGCCGGGTGAAGAGGTGACGTCACGGATCACAGACGTCGTCTTTTAGACATTCCTAAGCACGTTGCGGTCTCTGGAGTTTGCATGAAGGAGTGACTGTGGGCTGCTGAGCTGATCCTTGCCTTTCTGTTTTTGTCTGGTATGTGTTACCATTTCCAAATATTGCATTCTATGGTTTTTAGGTTCTGGGGCAATATGGAGTGCAAAAAATGTGGAAGTAAGACAGTAGGGCTGCAGGTGTCAAACTATTGTCCAGGAAGGGGCAGGTGTCAGGTATTTTTTCTACTTAACAAACTTAAATCCAAACTTATATACAAAGTATAACCGATAAAATGGGATGGAACAAGTAAGTACTGTATTTAATTTGGTTGGGTTTTTATTTTTATCTTATGCCTTAAAATTACCCATAGTTTATCTGTTATCAGACACCATTACATGCAGAAATACAGTAATCGGTTAATTACTGATGCTGCTCTCTTGCAAATAATAATGGAGAATACAATGCCCCTTTCACCTGTCAGTGAATGAAAAGCATTATGTTGGATTACAGGGCAACAGGGTCGGACTGTAGCCTCGTGGTCCCACCTGGGCTGCAAAACATCGGGCCCTCCTGGCAGTCCCGGGGGCCCACTCCTAACCTCTAAACTCCCAGCCTGCGCATGCGTGAAAAATGCAGCGCTGCGGCACAACAGCTGGTCAGTCAGGGGAGCAGGTCTGGGCCAGTGGGAGCCCAGTCGGCCACCGGCCCAGTCCGACCCTGTGGGCAAATCTTGGAGCCTAACAGTGCCAGACCAAGAGGGAAGCATGGCAAAGGAAAGCTTGTGCGAGCTGGGGGGGGGGGTGTTGGCTGATTCAGTAGAAGTCCAGATTCCTCCACTTGTTGCTGAGAAACTTGGAACCAGTGATTCTCCAGGACCCTGAACTAGGGAGTAGGCATTGTACCTCTTCTGCTTACCCCTAGTTGTGATACTGGCGGCAAGGTCTGTCATCTGGACAGAGGATAACATTTTTCAAAATAGAAGAGGAGAAAGTAAAAACTAAAAAAGAAAAATAAGTAATAAAAACATTAAAATTGTACATGCAAGCAGTCTGTTTCTTGGTTGCCATGGCAGAGACCTACGGCGACCAGAGTGCAAGCTAGGAAAGAAAATGAAAGGATGCCTAAAATAATCTTTCTAGAACTTACAAAAAGTTACCTTAAAAGTAAACTTCCCTTTTAAATCAACTATGTGATTTGAATGGGACAATTATACAGCCATTCAAATTAGACAACCATTCAATTGGTAGTTATTAAAGGGTATCTAAACCCAAAAACAAACTTAGCCGTGGTGCTTCTCTGTGTATTTTTGCCATTCAAATTAGACAACCATTCAATTGGTATTTATTAAAGGGTATCTAAACCCAAAAATAAACTTAGCCATGGTGCTTCTCTGTGTATTTTTGCATTTTACAATCGTTTTATATTTTTAGTAGTTTCTGAGATATTTGCATTTTCAGACAAACACCAGTCATTTGTCTCAACATAGTCAGCAATCAAAGGGTTAACTGAATGTAGGAAGTACATAAGAAACTGCATAGGCAGTTGTTGTCCCTGAAAGTTAAAAAGAGCGTTATAGTGAGCTGCTGAGCTGAAGCCAGTTGTTAAGCAGTTCAACTGTATATAACTTCTAAAATCTCAGAAACAAATAAAAATACAAAGTGGAAGTAAATTGCGAAAGCCAGAGGACCAGTCTGATGGCTTTTTACAGTTATTTTTTGCCATGTATGGCCATCTTTAGCCTCCTCAAATGAAAAAATCACCCTCTGCCTATGATCTCAATATCGGCTGCTACAAACTCCGATCTAAGCCGCTCGGGTTCTTATCGCTTATTTATTATTACATTTTTCCGAAAATTACTTTTGCGGGAAAAGAATTGATTTTCACAATTTTTTCGTGTTTTCGAGTTTTCACCAGAAAGCTCCGAAAACATTGTGAAATCGCCCAAAACAACCAAAAATCAATGGGACTGTTTCCATTGACCTTTATGCCACCTCGAAAGGTTTGAGATGCTTGTTTTTATATTCGGGCTTTTTAGCCCCTGGGGTTTAATAAATTCCGTAAAATTTGTGATACACAACACAAAAAATCACTAATTTTTCAGAATTTGGGGAATTTCGGGTATTTGGAGCTTTGTAAATACCCCCCACTTGTCTGTCAGAGGACAATTCACACCAATGTGGATCTGCAGGATTTCATCTGGCACTACTACAAATGCACCAAGCAAAAAGCTTTTAAAGAGTGGAAAGACCAACTTAAGGTGGATGCCTCTTGCTTATCATGAGTTAAATAATTTCGAAGTAAAGGTGGCATCATTAGTCATTAGTCATAAAAATGTAAGAAATACTTTTTGCTTACTACCAGAGATATTTTATATAAACACTTATGCCATTGCAGCTTTACTTCTTCTTTTAATAAAAAATTATATATAAATAGTAACTGCGTTTACATTCCCATGCATACCATTACAGTAACTGGCCACAACTGAAAGTGAGCATAACTTTCCCTGAAGCTTGTTGCGTATGGCTATGGTTGGTAGTACGCCTAGAGTTCAAAAATAAGCACCTGTTTTGAAGCCATGGAGAGCAACATATAATGAGTTGGGGAGCAACATGTTGCTCCCTAACCTGGGGATCACTGCTGAATACCATCAAGTAATCACAGTCACCACTGTGTCTATTAACTGCAAAAAAAAAAAAAAACTTCTCACTTTCAGTTGCTGAGAGGTTGCTACTCCCTTAAAGGAGTAGCAACCCCTAAATATAAAAAAAACCCTACCCTACATAGACCCCCCTCCGTCCTCTCCCCGCCTGTGTTACCCCAGGCAAATGCTCTGTCTTTACTTACCCCTCTGGGCAGATTCTGCCCAGTGGAGTTCATAGGCGCCATCGTCTTCTTTTCGGTAATCTTCGGAATGAGACCGTCGAAGCGGCGCATGTGCAGTTAGAGCAATCTTTTGTTTCGCGACAACTGCGCATGCGCTGAAACTTTGCTGAATCGCCAGTCTCATTCCAAAGATTACCGCAGTGGCCGAAGATGACGCCCATGAACTCCAATGCCTGAATCTGCACCGAGGAGTAAGTAAAAAGTTAGGCGCATTTGCCCTGGGTAACACTGAGGCTGGGGGGAGGGGGTCTATGTAGGGTAGGGGTTTTTTAACTTTTGGGTTTGCTTCTCCTTTCACAGCTTCCTTGTGCAGATTCTCTAATGTAGTTCTGTTTTACACTCTATTCACAAGCTCAGGGGCTGTTTTCAGTTGAGCTGCCAGATCGTAAATTAATCTGTTTTAATATTTACGCATACAACTTTATTTTATATAAACCATGCCACTGTATAATTATAGGCATTGAGAGAAGTACAAATTCATTCCAGAGGCCTATGGAGGGACCCTGGGACAGGTGGAGCGGAGTAAGGCATGACTTAGGGGACGAATAGGAGATTAAGGGGAGGTCTTAATGGGGCATTGTGGGGGTTGTAGGCAGGTCTGAGCGAGCCTTTAAAGGGAGCTGAAAAGAGCGGGCTTACCTTTAGCTGAAGCTGAAGCCCGCCCTATAGAAAGGGGTTACCATGTTGCAGATTTGGCGGTGTGGGGCTGCCCTAATGGGTAGCCAAAAAGGGGGGATGGAGTCTTAAGGTGAGATTGGCCTGGGGCTAGGCTTAGGGGCAAGGAGGCACAGTAAGTGAGAAAACAGGACGGAGGCTTGCTTAGTCTGGAGAATGGGTTGATTATGAAGAGTTATGTGAATGCATTATAAGATAATGTTAAATGTTATGCAGCCTTAAGCGGTTAAATGTTATGCAGCCTTAAGAGGTTAAATGTTATGCAGCCTTAAGCGGCTATTATTTTATATGTCACAGCTTATTCATTGGTTATGCATGTGTTACATTAAGATTAATATTATGGGTATGTTGGTGGATGGTTTTACAAAGCTTGGTGTGTGTTAATAAATAAGCTGCGGCCTTTTTTCCACCATAAAATGTTGTTTTGTGTCTCATTGGGGTTAAAATAATTAATGGACGTTATTGAGTCATACATAAGTCAAGGAAATACTTGTCTGAAATCAATCCTAGGACCCCAGTGCAGCATTGTAGCAATGCTATATCCTGTGCAACAAGTTGGGAATTTGCTGAACATCTACAACTACTCTGTATCTGTAGATTTATAAAACTAAGAAAATGTATGGGACTTTGGGGGAATCAATAATAGACCCTAGAAATGGTGGCCCTACAATATACGGTCTTACCTTCTTTCTTTCTGTCTTCTTTGGCTCCCCTCTGTTTCCAGCAGATGGAGCTCACACTTCAGCCTTTTGATTTTCTGTAAATAGAAATCATTTGATGCATTACGTAGTTCCTACTGGCCACCACAATACATTTGCAGTCAAGTGAATTAGTATATAAAATGTTTTTCATGGAGCAAAGCACATCCACGTAACTTTCAAACTACACACAAATAAGTACTTGTTTATCGCAAATTATATTTAACTAAACTTTAATCTAAACTGCTAAAACCTAATAAGTGTTGGTTTCATTTAGAGGAAACGGTTGAACTCAGCGTGTCTTTTTTCAACCCAAATTACTATGTTAAATCTCTCAGTAGCACCACAGTGATGCCAAAAAACAAATTTACCACATTATAGAAGTTGCTTTTCTTCAGACTCAAGGAGCTAAATCAGTAAGGGCTGAATCTTAAAGGGCACCTGTTGGGTAAAAATGTTACCCTCAACCAAAGAGCCTGCATTCCAGTTGGGGATAACAGTAGTTTTTTTGTTTTTTTTAAAAAATGCCCCCCGCCAGCACTACGCTATCCGCACCGGGAGGAAGCCCCCGGTGCGAGCAGTCATTTCTGGTCACTCGCACGTGCATAATGAAAATGTGCCCCGAACTGCTTGTTATGTGCATGCACGTGACCTCACATGCGCATTATGCACATGTTAGTGACCGGACATGGCTGCTCGCACTGGGAGCTCCCTCCAAGTGCGGATAGCGTCGCGGGGGGCATTTTTTAAAAAGAAAACTACTGTTATCCCCAACCGGAACACGGGCTCTGTTAGCCCCCATCTTTGGTTGGGGATAACATTGTTACCCAACAGGTACCCTTTAACAGTATGGAGTCAAGAAGCAATCTAGTAAGATTAGCTGAAAATCATTTTACAGCCCAACTATATCATTCCTTATACAGACAGCTGTAATTTGCTTTTGATACTTTCTTCATACTGTATGTGTACTAGACAAAAGATGACATCTGACCCTAAAATCACATATATAGGCGTCATCTGTCTCAACTTAGCGCCTGCTACTCTCTTCATCTCCACATATTTTATGTCCTGCGTCCTCATCACTTTAGCCTGTTCATCTGTGACCTCCTAAGGCTTTTGCTTCATAACAAAAACACCATCCTGGGAAACAAGTTAACATTCAACCAGTATGTGTAATACAAGGACTTTACTACATAGATTGACTGCCTTTTTTCTTGCTGCACACAGACAACTGTTTTACAAATATAAGTGGTAAATAGTGAAAGTACAGTTGCTAAAATAAACCACGTATAAATTATCTACTTATGGTTTGGGGGAAAAAAAACCTGGTTGGTTGCTATTGGCCACTGCATCTTAGCATTTAGGCCTGTAAATCTGCTGCAAATTTTAAAATGTTTAAAAGATTTATTTACCATTTGCATTATTATTTTAAAGGAGAATGAAAGCTAAAATCACTGGGGGAGGGGTGTAAGTTGCTAGGCAAGTTGCTAGGCACCTCAGTTAATTCTCTTCTTTAGAATACACATCAAAAAGAGCAGGGCTGTCCGGCCCTCACCACCATTGGACCAAAATATTTTTATTATCCAAAGTTAAAAAATGTATACTTGCATCTCCATCCTCCTTACACGTTTCATACCCACAAAAGCACTTTAATATGGGCTATGATGTCACCCACAGGAAGTGAGCATTTATACAAAAAGCAATCAATCAAAAAATAATTTGAAAAAAATATAGGAAAAAAATGACAGTCCTTAAAGAGACAGCATTATATATATGTCTTGAAAGAACTACATCAACATTTGCATGTACAAAATGTGCAAAATACAATGAACTTACATTATAAATATATTTTAAATGAACAAAGTATGGACATGAATGATAGCAACCAGAATGCACTATATATGTAAAAGGTATAAACAGCATATTAGTGATAATAGCATGAAACATCGAATTCTGAATTCATGCCAAAAGGTATCCTGGTTTTGAGATTGAAAATCCAAAAGAGTGCCACCACAGGATCGTAGATAAGCAACTAGAATCACAGGGGTGTCTAACAATGATTTCAGCTTTCTGATGATGACAATGATTCTTGAACTCCAACATACACAGAAAGCAATAATTAATTTACTTTTTTTGCATGAACTTTACAGCCATCGATATGCAGCTCAGAACTGACTACTTGTGTGTTTGTAATAGTTTATGTATAAATTATCACTGATTCCTAGCTGGAAAAAAAGAAAGAAAGAAAATAGTTACAAAGAAAATAGTTTCAGGGCAGGCCTTAAAAGTTATGATGTTCAATGCAGCCACATTTGTGGATTGGCTGCACTCAACATTCATTTGGAAGTCATAG
This sequence comes from Xenopus laevis, assembly GCF_017654675.1. Lineage (NCBI taxonomy): Eukaryota > Metazoa > Chordata > Amphibia > Anura > Pipidae > Xenopus > Xenopus laevis. The sequence continues at coordinate 69,759,874 of NC_054374.1, read as the reverse complement.
AAAGGTGCAGTCAGCTGATGCACTTACCCCAACAGGAGGCATTGGCAGAGCCAACACTCCACCTTGACAGACAAATGCACCAACAGCTAAAGCAAAAAATTATAAAGAGTACAGATAAAAAGCAAATCTGTATTAAAGGTTTCCTTCATAGTGGGGATGAGAGAAGGCTTTTCATTCACAGCAGCTTTGCCTGCCTCCTATTTGGATGATGTAGAATTCATCTGGGTTTTTATCAACGGCTTTTTTACACAAGACATTGTGAGTGTTTCTTTTCTTCCGTCCTTTCCTTTTCTACTGTCTCTGAATAGTAAAGTTAAAACATTCATACATTGAAAAAAATATTTTCCCCATCAGTTACACAATTTCTAAGTACTGTACAACGACTTGATCTGACTGATGCAGGTAAAAACCTTTTTACACTGACATAACTATATATATCTCTGGATTATATCCAGTGGCTTAGCTAGATGTTGCTGGGCCCCACAGCAAATTAATTTTAGGGCCCCCAACATATCCAGTGTTTGTCCTGTTTTACCAATATATGTTCAAATTGCTCATCAATGAGAGCCTCATGGGGCCCCCTGTACCTCCTGGGCCCCCTGCAGCCGCAGGGTCTGCTTCCTCTGTAGTTACGCCCCTGATTATATCTACCTGATCTGTGTGCAATGGCAGATTGTGGGCAATTATTATTATAATTAAGGGGAAGGAGAGCTGACCGACCTGGAACATCACAGGGGCAATACACTCCCGATCACCATGTGTGCCCTGTCCTTAAACAACAATACTGAGCCCACATGACTCCATTTTACAAGTGATAAAATATGTTATAAACAAGCGCTACCAACACACCAATTCTCTGTAGGATAATTATTTGTTGCGGAGTTATTTTTAAAATGAAAAAAACAAACCCTTTACTCCACTGAGGCAGATCTCACTCTGAATGCCTTGAAATAGTAAAATGTAAGCAGTTACTGCTGCCCATTATGCTTTAACATCTAATTTGTCATGCTGTTTTTGCAAAAAGGTCCAAAAAGAACTAAAGAATAAGAAATTGCTGCTGGAATATCCCACCAGCATAAGTTCTTGAACATATTTGTAATTTTATCCTCATCAAGCCATTTGGCACATATAAACAAATATTGTGTGCTGTGCACAAGAAAATACAAAATTACATATGTGGGCCTACTACATCTCTACCCAAACCCATGTGCATTTTAAAAGACAAATATCACAGGGACTGGCAAGTTATTAAGAGGACAGCAGGTAGAATCTGCCCATCATAATCCAAAGGTCATAAACACAACACAAAAATCAGTGCAAATGTTCTGTACTAAGCAGTCACATATCCAGTGTGGCCAGGGGATATCAGGAAGGTCAGAAAAAGATAGAGGTGCTTAGCATAAAGAATCTTGAGCCTATGGGTTTATTTGAATAAGAAGATACCAGCTATGGAGTTTTCCAAATAATGGGTTTTTGTAGAAATCCCATATCTGTACACAGTAGGCCTGGCGAGTTTTTAAATAAGACAAGTGGTGATCAGGTCAGGAGGTGAGTGACTAAAATTACTGTGAAGGTGCTTAAAGTGGACCTGTCACCCAGACATACAAAAGCTGTATATTAAAAGTCCTTTTCAAATTAAACATGAAATCCAAATTATTTTTTTATTAAAGCATTCATAGTTGTTGTAAGCTCACTTACAAATCTCAGCTGTCAATCAAATATTGTATGCCTAGGCATAGAGGTGGGGCAAGCCATTACTTTCACTTTCCATTCAGCACTTTCTAGATGTCACTGCCATTCCCACATTCTCCCAGTTCTCTTAACCATTTAATTGTGTAGCCAGTACATGGGGGTGGACATCAGCTCCCCTATTCTGGTGCACAAACAAGATTTTAAGATGATGCAAGGCTTGTCTTAATAACAGTGTCCACGCAGTGGCATAACTACCGGGGGAGCAGGGGGTGCGATTGGCCAGGGCCCACACCCCCTCGGGGCCCCCCGGCAGCTAGCATGCAACAATTTCCGGGCGGATCCGGGCGTACGAAGGGGTCGGGGGGCCCGGCTGCGCGTCCCGCGCCAGGTACCTCCTAGTGAATTTAGGTTTCCTACTCCTTTAAAAACTTGCAAAAAATTTGTGTGCATATGATTAAAAAGATATTTGAGGGAAGTCAAAATACAATCCTTATTCCTCCAAAAGAAAAAATGTAGCAGTTTTAAGAAGTGTTGCTGTATACATAAATAAGTAATTTTTTTTTTTTTTTTTGCTTCCAGCAATCCCACCCATTGTCTGTGCTTGTTACAAACATATTTTAAATAAATACAAATCTTCATAGCAAGTAAAAAGAGGTTCTTAAAGAGTGTCTCTTCCGTCCCTTGCAAATGGCCGCAAGAATCTCACCTTGCCTCATGGCAGGAGCAGCCCTGTGTACCGGTGCCAGCATAAACCAAAACATCCATCATATTGGATCCTCCAATCTGAACCTATGCCAGCTGCAGAAAAAAAAATCCATCATGTTGCCCCTTATTTGTACCTGTGCCAGCAGGATCCAAAAATCCCAAACATCTGTGTACCTGTGCCAGCAGCCACCATATTGCCCCGTGTACCTGAGCCAGCAGCTGCCAATCCCTCATATTGCCCCCAATCTGTACCTGTGCCAGGAGCAGCCAATAACATCCACAATATTGCCCCCAAATATGTACTTGTGCCAGCAGGAGCCAAAAATCCATCATATTGCCCCAGTAGCGTCACTAGAGGGGGGCGGGCCCTGGTGCGTGACGCGCAGCCGGGCCCCGTCCCCCTCCGTTCGGCTGCATTTGGCTGCATTTGACAGTGGGGGGTGAGCTGCCGGGGGGCCCTGAGGGGGTGCGGGTCCTGGCCCGGTCGCACCCCCTGCTCCCCCGGTAGTTCCGCCACTGTATTGCCCCCAAATATGTACCTGTGCCAGCAGCAGCCACAAATTCCTCATATTGCCCCCAAATATGTATCTGTGCTAGCAACAACAAAAAATCCATCATATTGCCTCTAATCATCTGTTTCCCTGTGCAAACAGTAGTCAGCATGCCTCTGAGGAAGCTGAAAGCAACAGCGAAACGCGTTAGGCAAAGGTGAGCACACCCAGGTCCACGACAAGCACCACAAGGAAGTCTGAATCTAGCCGGCAAGACCATCCTCTGGGACTTTACAACTATTAAAACTGGACTGAATGCAAATACCCTAAGGGGGATAAAAGAGAGTGCATTTATTGTTGTTTTTAATTGTTTCTTTTTAATAAAACGGTATTATACTATTTTCGGTTTTTATCCCTGCTCTGGAGCACATTTGCAAATAAGCCATTTGATACCCCTTTTGAATGAACGTATTACGCTAGGCAGGTTGCCACAGGCGCTGATCTCCTTGTATATATATATTTTTTGGAAATATATATATTCGTTTGGATTTTCTTCTACTACAGTTGAGAGACTGTGAAGTGATCGGCAAGAAATAGCTTAAAGGATTGACATTTTTAACTAATTGTAAATTGTAAGCAATTATTTTTTCACAGCAGCCAAGATCTTGCCCACAAATATGTACCTGTGCCAGCAGCTGCCAATAGGGAGGTGGGGAGTAATTCTGCCTGCAGTACGAATCACAGACAAGAGGGGTTTGGAACAGGTGGTTTATAAAATTGAAAAACTATTAAAGGCCAAGCAAGCCAGGGTTTAAAAAAAAAGAAGAAAAATCCCCTTAAAAATGCGCCCCCCTCCCCTGATTGCGCCCTAGGTGGGCATCTACTCTGCCTACCCTTAGGTCCAGCCCTGCTTCAGAGCTTTTCTAAATGCCCCAGACATGTTGCCAATATTTACAGCTCCGCTAAACACACCATTTTCTTGTGGCTCACTGACCCACGTGACCACAAGGGAAACAGAAGTGTAGCCCTTTTCTAACAGCAAGCGAGAGTGATCGTAAGAGCATGATTGGTATTGGCTATGTATAGCAACAACAATACGTGTAATGCTTTATTGACTGTGGGCGGGTGAGACACAGGGAAATTGTGTGATGTATTGCAGCAAATGAAGTAGAGAAATATATTGTGGGGCTGGGGAAGCGGCAGGGATCCATTGCAGAAGTAGAAAGGGTTTTTTTACAGCGGTGGCGCTATGTGGGAGAAACTATGAACTCTCTAAGCTATCTGTGTTGTACTTGAATACAGGTTTGAAGGGGCACCTGGAAAGTAAAGTACCCATAATAACCAATTGTGTGTTTGCTTTTATTCCTGCAGTTGGCTGGTAGGAGCTAATTACTAATTGGTTGCTATGGGTTACTGTTCAGGCACCAATTTCCCAGTGTTGATAAATGAGCCAGCCATGCTCAAAAAGCTGAGTGACACCCAAAAGATAAATAGCCCTGTATTCATCTACTGGTACAGTCATGAGACCTTGCAGCCGCACAGAATCAGTGCAATCAGTATATTAGCAGTCGGAAACACAATAAATAATGTTGGCCATACATTGAAAGATCTTTCCCCAACATGATCACCTTGAGGTGGGCAATATCGGACTGATCCAATTGCCCCCCCCCCTCGGGCTAAATTATTGGATTGCAATGATAGGGATAAAGGCTGCTGGAGCAAGGACCACGTCAACAAGATGATTAGATTCTCATCACTATGGGATATTTCTTTTCACCCAAATATTAGTTGGTAAGGCCTGTTGGAGTGCCCCATACACGGGCAGATAAGCTGCCAACTCGGACTGAAGGGGCCTAATCAGCAGCTAAAATCTGCCAAGGTATATCCATAAAAGCAACATTACAATCCATGCAAGGGTCATCATCAGGTTGAGAGTGTGTGTTTGATATTGAAGTATATTAATTAACAAGACATGGAGGCTTATTTATTAAAGGTTGGATTTTAGAGGCTTTTCAAAACACTAAACTCACAAACGTTAAAACTACAATTGTCATGAGATTTATTAAAAAATCTGAATAAAATATGAATGAAAAAAAGTGTTGAGCGATGTGCTACATTTTTCGAAACTTCTAAACATTTTAGTTTTTCAGACAATTCCTAGGGAAAAAAATCTGAGAAACCTATAAAAGTCCATTTATAATTTAAAGCCGTCCAATAGGATCAGTGCAACGATCATAGACTTCTATAGCACCCTGACTTACTTACTTACTTACTTGGCAAAGTTTTACCTTAGAGGATTTGAGTGGTTGTTACACTAATAAATCTCGAATTTTTCGCTGGAAGGCATGGGAGGCAGTTCGGGGAGATTAGTCGACCCGAAGAAGAGGAAATTTGTCGCCGGGCAACTAATCTCCCCAAATCGCAGCATCTGCCCTTACCCTTAAAGCTCTTTATGTATTACTCTTCATAGCAAAAAACACACTGACCTATTGGTGTGTAAAAAATTACCATGGTGGTCTAGTGGGAGGGGGTCGGCAGGGACGCCCGCCGCGAGGTGCGTCCTCTTCTTCCTGCGTTGTGAACACTAAGGGCATGCGCCTCTACTTCCTTTATAGGCGCAATTCGCGCTGACGTGCTTACGTCAACGCGCAATGGCGCAAAATTTGAGAAGTTTAAAAGGCGCACTTGGGCTGTAGTTCATTGGCCGTTATAAGTTTCTTCTTGTAAGTTCCTGGGTGTGCTACCTGTGCTTTCCTGTTATCTGATACCCTGTTGCCTGCTACTGACGATTCTGATCTCTGTAATCCTGACCCTGCCTGGTAACCGACTCTTCTGTATCCGTATCCCTTCTGATTGATCTCCTGGTTTGACCCTTGCCTGTCTGACTCCGCTTGTACTATGCCTGCCCCAAACCGGCCTGATTTGACTACGCTTTCTGCCTACGCCTTGTACTGTGACCTTCTGCCCAAAAGACTTTGCTTTACCGTTGAGCCCCTTTGCTCGTCCAGAACCCTTCGCTTGGCACCTCTCTTAATAAGACCTGGCGGCATCCGATTAGCTGAGGGCTCCTCCTGAGGTGAAAGGTGGCTGTTAAAGGCGGAAGCAAGAGCCGAGAATAGGGTGCTTAACATTGATTCTGTATTTAGGGTGCCGACCGTGACAAGGTGTGAATGGAGAAGGAATGTGTGATCTCGTACATGGCCCTATGGAGGAGATGCTGTTTGATTAATTGCAGTCGATAAAGGAGGACATTTTGTTCAGACAGAGGTACTAAATTAGAATCTTTAAGATACATTTCTGGAGGCAGTAAAGGAGTAATTGTGTAATGGGAGGCAGAAGCACTGTGGCATACTGATAGAATAGCTATGTGATCTTCTACAAGTAGGCATGGGGACACACTCTTTCCATTGATATACTGTAGATACCGCTGTGGTGCATCATGAAAGCCATGTGATTTTTAAACAATAAAAAAATGTTATTGTGCATTTTATGAGGAAGAATGAGATGTCCTAGCCCTGTACCAGGAGGTAGCCCTTATTTCCTTCATATGCCCATGCTTTCATATTTGGGCACTGGTCAAGGCTCAAACAATCACAGTACATTTAGCTAAGAAAAATCTATATGGAACGTCGACGTTGATCAGCACTAGTTGTGCCCTGCTGTGAATGTTGGATCCTATACCTGGATACAATCATTATGAATTAATTATTTCATGATTAAACGTTCCTCCTTTGAAAAGCTTGACAAGTCCAGTCTATAATTTTTTGGCTTTTTCTTCTTTAAATCACTCAAAAGGACAGAGGCAAAATGATGGTCAATTAAATGCTGCAACAAGCAAAATATTGTTTGATTAATACTGACATTAATGTTCAGTTTAAATGACGAGCAAAGGGTAAAACTCTGGGTATGCCAATTTGCTGGCAACCCACACAGTAATTGCGATGTCTTACTCCAGGCCCTGGGCCAACACTCCTCTTCACTGGTTCTAGTAAGCATGGCACCACCTTCTTGCTTCTGGTCCCTGGGATATTTGCTGCAGCCCTAGGCTGTGTACATACACAGCATAGAAAAGATTTGGCTGTGCGCATCCAGGTTCAAATTTTACCCTAATGTGCACATGCACAGCCCCACCAGCAAAGGATCCCTGGCACAAGCAAAAAGATGCCTGTGCACACTTGGATGGTATCTGGGCCAGTGCATTTTTCAGGAAGGAGGTGTGCCAGCTGGTGTGGTCTGTGGTAATAGATTATAATCAGACGGTGCCTAAAAAATTGGTACCCCCAGTGATTAATCCTATCCTTCTCATTTTATAATAACATTAGCATATTATTAAATATTTGTCATATCAGTCTCTAGATTTTGTTTAGCTGGCCAGAATACTAAGGGGCAAATTTACTTACCTGCGAAAATTCGCCAGCGCTGGCTTCGCGCACATAGCCAGGCGTAGCTGGACAATGCTAATTCACGAAGATCCGATGTTGCGCACAGGGTACCAAACGCTTGAGAAGTTCAGCAGTTCGAAGTTACGCTAGCATGGGGGTGGGCCAGACACGCCTATAAAAAGACAGTGCTGGAACAAGAAGCCAGCACAGGAAGGTCGCAATGCAGATAGTGGCTTAAGTGGATATTACTGGGCCCCACAGCAAATTATTTTTCAGGCCCCCAAAATTCTTAGAGGTTGACTTGTTTTACCAATATTTATTGAAACTGTATATGAATTAGTGCCTTCTGTCCCTGAATGTAGATGATGTGCAGAAGTCGGCCCAAACCAGGGGCGTAACTATAGAGGAAGCAGACCCTGCGGCTGCAGGGGGGCCCAGGAGGTATAGGGGCCCCATGAGGCCCTAAGTCATATACAATTTCAATAAATATTGGAGAAACAAGTCAACCTCTAAACATTTTGGGGGCCTGAAAAATAATTTGCTGTGGGGCCCAGTAATATCTAGTTACGCCACTGGCCCAAACCCGTCCGTGAGTATCATGTCAGACTGCATATCATCAGTGGCGGAACTACCGGGGAAGCAGGGGGTGCGAGCGGGCCAGGGCCCCCCCGGCAGCCTGCGCGCCATTGAAAATGTGGGCCGTGCGGAGGGGGGCGGGGCCCGGCTGTGCGTCACACACCAGGGCCCGTCCCCCTCTAGGATCGCTACTGCATATCACTGGTACAAATGGGTGCCTGTACTGGATATGCAGTATTGCTCTGGGACCCTACACCACAAGGACTGTAATGTTGTAAGTCAAAATAACTCTTTTACTGTTTTTCATGTGCATCTAAATATCAACACAGATAGGTAAGCCAGACAGTTTCTAACCGTTTCGAGAGGTAGTTCACCATCACAAAAATAATTGTTTTCATATTCAGGTATAGGACCTGTTGTCTGGAATGCTCCTGACCTAGTATTTTATGTAATTTAGGTCAGAAATCATTTACGGGGTTATTTACTAAATCCTAATTTTTCTCATTATTTAATGAAAAAAAAGTCCGACCAAACTCCCATCCAGAATCATTTAGCATTAAAAAACTAGAAAAAAACAATTTGGTGAAAAAAACTGGAACAATTCGAGTTTTTGCTAAAAAAAAAAATTTGGGGTTTATGCCAGAAACACCCACAAATGTTTTGTATTTTTGGACGAGACCATGATATCTTCAAATTTGAAATGGGACATTTGACCTGGACAGGTTGGAGATGGTGTATTTTTGGATTTGAAGCCTCGAAAAATTCGAGCTTTTTTTTCACTAAAAATTTGAGTTTTCTAATTAAAAACAACAAAAAATTTTCGAGTTTTTTCTTTTATTCAGACATTAATAAACAACCCCCTCAGTCTACTAAAAAAAAGTTTTAACCTTAAATAAACCAGAGTTTTTTGGGTTTTATGCCAGAAACACTCAAACTTTTCATGATATTGCTCAAAACCCACTAGATTTAAGAAAATCAGCGCTGACCATGATATCTTCAAATTTGAAATGGGACCTTTGCCATTGAAGTTTACAGGACGTCCATAGGTTGGAGATGGAGTATTTTCAGATTTGCAGCATCGAAAAATTCTTTCCACTAAAAATGCGAGCTTTCTAGTTAAAAAAACTCAAATTTTTCAAGTTTTTTTTATTTGGACTTTAATAAATAACCCCCCCAATCTATTAAAAAAAACTTAACTTTAAATAAATGCAATAACGATTAATTGTTTCTTAGTTTGGATCAAGTACAAGGTGCTGTATGATTATTACAGAGAAAAAGTATAACATTTTTTAAAATGTGGAATATTTGTTTAAAATGCCTTCAGACTGTCAGAGACAGTCTTCCTCTAATTTGAATCTTTCTGGATAACGGGTTTCTGGATAAGTGATCCTATACCTGTAGCATATTCCAAATAAATAAAATAAATTTAAATAAAATGCAAGTTTTTGCCATGTTTTCCAGTAGCAGCCCAGCAAGCCAGTGTGGCTGATTAACTTTGGTACAGAAGCCCAAATAGCGAGCCTGGGACAGGTGGAGCGGAAGGGGCGCATGACTGAGATGTGCGTAGAGGAAAGTTGGGAATAGTGGTGAAATGCATTGTGGGAGTTGTAGTGGGGAAAGAAGCTGGGAAGAGGGGGCAGGGCTAAACCTTTAAATAAGGGAAGAAAAGTGCGGGAATCCATATTACCTGGAGACGGCATAGGGGAAACAACGTCCCTCCCGCCCTGTTAGGATGGGGGGGTGTATATGGTTCCGTCGCAGCTTTTGCATAGTGGGGCTGCCCTACTGGGTAGCCAAAAAGAGGGGCTGGAAGGTAAAGGAGGTTGGTTGGATAGGCCTGGGGCAAGGCTTAGTGGGCAAGGAGGCACCGTAAGTGAGGATGTAGGTGGTGGAGTCTCAGCCTTAGGCTGGTTAATTGGTTTTTGATTAAGAAGGGTTTGGTAAGTTATGTAAACATTGTTAAATGTTATGTGCAGCCTTCAGCGGCTCCTGGTTTTACCCAAAAATGTCAAAATGTTATGCAGTATTATTTTATGCTCGTATGTTTTGGAGTTAAATAAAATAAGTGAATGCAAAAGGTTATTTAATAAACAAGCTGCGGCCTTTTCACCAATTAAAATTCTGTGATTGGAGTGTGATTTATGGGGTGTTTGGGGATTGAATCGGTATCGAAGCATACTTTAGTCATGCTGACAAATGGCAACTCATATTAGTTGCAATCAGTTTTGTTAAGACTACACCTTTAAAAGGTACCAGATTACATGGTAAACACTTTTTAGTGAGGCAAAGGACCACCAGAAGCAGTGTAGGATTTATTATCTAAAATGTTTGGAACCTGGGGTTTTCCAGATAAGGAATCTTACCATAATTTGGATCAACATACCTTAAGTCTGCTAAAAAAAAACATGTCAACATTAAATAAATGGAATAGGATTCTTTTGCCACCAATATTGATCCATGCAGCTAAGTTACCATCAAGTACAACCTTCTGTTTTATTATTACAGAGAAAAAGGAAGTGATTTTTAATTAGAATTATTTGCTTAACATGGATTCTATGGGAGATGGACTCCCATACATCGTAGCTTTCAGGATAACTTTTTTCTGGATAAGAAATACAATACCTTTACTTTAAAATGTGCCAGCTAATCACATGACAAATGAACTGCAACACTTGCCATTTAAGTATTTGGCAATTGTGCCATAGCCAAAAGGAAACAATTGTGGTCTTAGTTACATTTGAAACAATTGTGCTAATATAGAACTGTAATATACAGTATATATATATATATATATAAATAGACCAGCCATATTATAGTTTCCAAAGTTTATTTTTGGATGTTACAAAAAAAAGAAAGGTGTCAAAGTTAACGTTTACAGCATAGAGACCATTTGTTTGTTTTGGAAACTCCATTAAGGAACATAAGTAATTTTGGAGATCAGCTCTGAGTATACCATAAAGATTTAAACCAAAAGGATTTCATGTAAAACAACTGCATGCGTTTTACTTTCTTTAAATCATTAAAAAGTTTTTATATGATTTAATTTGGAATCCCTTTGCAGACATATGTTCTGTTGTCCCTTGGTTAAGAGTTATAAAAGCTAGATTTTAAAGTGGTGTATGGTTAATAACATGAACGCCTTTGGATGCAATAAAATTCAGCCCAGATATTAAATTATCAGTTTGTAAAAACCGCCAGTAATTTCTTCCAGTTTGCCATGTGGAAAATAATTGCAGATGATATTACTCACTCACTTATAGCCTGTGTTAGCACTAGATGACGTACATCTTTGGTACACCTTATGCCAGGATCTCCTCTGATTAGTGGAGTCTTTATCAAATCATCTTTGAGTTATCTAGTTTCCAAAGAAAGAACCTCTTGTTAATGAACTGTTTTGTTTTCTTCTGTGGGAAAACCTGTAAAGCGTAAAGACCTATTTACATCAGCCATTGCTCTTTCTCCTTATTGAAATGTTCTGCCCACTTTCTTGTAAGAACCAAGTATAAATCAGGCTGGTGAGGTGTATAGTCTAGATAGAGACGAGTTGCAGTTTTTTTTGGCATTGCCTTCTCAATTTGGGTCCCTTCGTGCCACTCATTAAAGGAGGTTATAGACACTATCTCTGGTCGAACAGTGAGAGCTGCCTGAAGGGCAGTTTCAAAATATTTCCCATTGACTCTGTTCCTGGTGTTGTGGTTGTTCCATGGCCGAATGCTGGTATCTATGTAACCAGGTCCAACACTTGGTATAAACATGAGATTGTTTGTGTCACAGAAGCTCTTGATGGATTTCCAGTTCTGGTGGGAAGATCCATAAGAGAACCCATTTGAGGCAAAATATGTGTAAATTCCATCATATCCGGCTGTGAGTATGTCATGTTTGTGTCCTTCTTCCACCAAAAGACCAATGAAGACTGCATCATAAGGTGTGTTACGTATAGTGTGAGAACCAGTAGGTGTCAAAAGGTTGGCCCAAGACTCTGGTGGAGTCAAGTATGAGTCATAAATGTAAAAAAGTGGTAGGCTTTTACTGGTACTGGTTTTATATCTATAAAATGCAGGATGAGATCCAAAACTAGAAAAGAAAAAGAATATATTATCAACCTGCCATTGAGAATAAGTAAACTAACAAATTTGCCTAAAAGTATAGCAGTACATGGGCTTAAATAGAGGGAACCAAGCTAAGGATTCACCCTTTTTATGGCATTTGCAAGTGGCAATGCTAATGAACAAAACATTATTACCTGTTGCTAATCGTTTCCCATTCGCTTGGTGGATCTCCATCCAAAAACTGTTTTTGTATAAGGTATTTTTAAGACACTTTCAATATACATTCTTTAAACAATAGCAATGGTTTTAAAGTTATTTGTAAAAAGATATTTGCTATCTTTCTGGCTGTTTAGCAGAAGCCAAATGTTTAATAGACCTGGAGGAGAACTGAATTCTGCTACACTGCTTCAAAGGTTAGCTCTACGAAACAGAAAGGGATTTTAATGAATGTACATTGGAAAGTTGCTTCGAATTTTATTATGCAGACAAAACTTTTTGGGTGGAAGTTACCATTACATGGATGGCTGTGTGCCACCCAGCAGCAGTGCTTAGTATTCACAAATGTGCCAGCCAAGTGCACATGCTAGGCATCTCATTGTACTTTCCAATCAAGGGAATTTGGGATAGGAAGCACTGTATTGATCATGGTAGCAGCAAAACATTTGTGAAATTGTCCATATGCGTATATACTACAAGAACTACAAAAAAAAAAATCAGAATGCCTTAAAGGGACACTGACACAACCCTATGGAAATCCAGTATTACTAAAGAGCTGTGGCACAAAAATTTAGCTAGTCAAAAGTCCCCTAGAACAAACAGTTGACCACTAAATATTACCTGCTGTTTGGCTGCTATGAGTTATGACCATTTACTACCTCTTTTATTGTAGTTTTGATGATTCCTAAGAACTCAAACATGACATTAGAAACAGCACTTACTTGTCAATGATGTACTTAATATTATCATGCAGCATGCGATCATCTCGCCCTTTGTAGGGCTGTATGTGAAAAGCCACCTAAAACAGAGACAAACACAACAGGCCATTACAAAGTGTTTGTGTAACTGTCGGTTCTCAAATTTGTTTTGTACTTCTGAACCTGGTGAAAGCTCACTCATAGGGGGTTATTTATCAAGCTCCAGATACTCATACCCTTAAAAAAAATCAGAATTTTCAGGATTTATTAAAGTCTGATGGTATGAAAACTCCAAATATGAAAACCCGGCATCTCAAAGCTCTCAGGGTCCTGTATTAGTTAACGGGGTAGGTCCCAGTGTCTGCGCTGCTGTCAGTACTAATATGCAATGATTTCGGGGATTTTGGGCCAAAAAGTCCGAAAACCACGAAAAATTTGTGGTTTTTCGGAAAAGTCCGAATACTTCGGACTTTTCGGGCAAAGGTCCGAAGTTTGGCCAAACCTATTTTTTGGAATTATAAATAAGGTCCATTGGTGAATTCAAAATCGCTAGGATTTTTTCTTAGAAATACTGAGATAAATTCGGAGCTTTATAAATAACACCCATAAAGTGTATAGTGGATTCCAAGTGCAACGGCACTCATTGGGTCAATTCTGTATTTGCTGTACATCCATATGTGACATCAGTATTTCACTGTGACTAAAACAGCTGTATATACAAATTATTAGGTTAACTAAGCTAATTTATATAATGGCATGCTGTCCTGCATTCATGGACATCACCTTTTACTGCAAAATGGCATATTCTCAAGAGGTGTCTGTCATATGAAAAAAGGAGTTCATCCAGAAAAAAGGCAGTGCAAAACATGTTATAGTTCCACTGTATACTGTGCAAGGTAATGGCATTTATGCTTTTTTTTGACAGAGACACTCACAGGTACATCATAAAAAGTACTTATTTTTATGTCCTTTTCAGACCACAGGGACACAAAAGGGGTTTGGGGGGGGAGGTCTTGACCAGCAACCAAAATACTGCACAGCACCTTTCCTCCAGCACAGCAAACTGGCAGCTGTGAGAAGCAAGCTGGGGCATGAGACACCGTACATAGGCAATTTACCTTTACAACACTCCCTGCAGGAGTACATCGTATGTCATTTTTACAAGCATTTGATTCCACTTAAAGATAAACTATATGAAGCAATTGCTCTTTTGTATCAAGATGGAAGTATATTAACTTAATATTTAAATCCAGTATTTAGAGAAACATAATTCAATGTTCATTTTGGGATTCGGCTGACTCCTGGTACTTTTTGAAGCATTCAACCAAATCAAATTTAAACCCATTTGCAACTTTGGACAACTTAAGACAATTTTTATTTGTTTGAACCAATAAATTATTGATTTGATAGTAACAGGTAATGTAGCCTATTGTGTCATTTTTGTTTAAGCATTACCTTAATGTTTTGCTTAAGGGCAGCCTCCAAAATAAGGGGCACCAAGTCTTCCACAGCTTCTCCATTTTCATCAGCTGTGCCAGGAGGATACCAAGACAGAACAAGCACCCCTAAGAAAGGAACAAACCAGTTAATTGGTAAGCTACATATATGAAAGATATATGCACATGTAATTTAGGGGGATTTTAATGTAAATAATACTTCAACACCAGCATATGAATTCTGTTTTATTAGAGACTTACAGATTTATATTCCATCTGCACCCATTTCCCACCTTTAAGCTGGATAGTTATTATTCATTGAGTGTCACAAGATGAAAAGTGGAGGGGGTTGTAATTCTTTTAGTGTTTGACTGGGTTTTTATGGTAAGCACCTATTTTTTTCAGTAACCTGCACACTTGTCTGCGTAGCTTTTTGGAGGACTGGAGGTGTGGGTCACATGACTGTCCCACAGAAAAGGACCTGTTGTCAGGAGAAAGAGTAGTTTTGTAGTAATTTTGCGTGTGTGGGTCGCTGTTGCTAGAGGGTACATGTGTTCTGGGTGTCACTGTGCAGGGGGAGGGGCAAGTGGGGGCTTTTTGCTGTGGGGGGGTAGTTCTCCTTTAAAGAGGTATGCATAACTTAAATTTCACACTGCAGGGCAGCACAGAGATATGCTCCTATGGTACCCAGAAGAATGAATTTTTCATATTAGGCACAAAGAGAGCATTGTACTGCGATCATGGGACAATGCCTGCAAAAAACAGAGCATCAATGATCTAATATAAAACTAAAGGGGAATTTACAATCCTGGGCACAGTTATGGAGACCCGTGCCGCAATCACTGCTTTGTCCAGTTAACCAGCTGCAACTGCATTTTGTGTTCCCCCAGCATGAATTTCCACAGAGATTCAAAGTAGAATTCTATGTGGCGCTCAGCTTATTGTAAGATTGCAATAACAGAAAATGCTGGGTTAACCCTTTAGTATTATTGTACAATATCCGTGTCAGCAGTTTGTCTGTATACTTAGCAAAAATCGGCAAGAACATTTGGTCTTTTAATACATACCAGTAGGGATAAGTCTGTAGGTTTGGTTTCCGTAAGGCGATAAAATACTTTCACCCCAGTAGTGATATTTTTGTTTTTTGATTGTCCAAAATGGTAAAATGGCAGGGTATATTTTTTTATTATTAACACATTTCTTGACAGTTCATTCCTGCGGAACTTTTATTAAGATAATGCGATATGGAATCCATGTGCAATTAACAAATTCAAACCGATTAACAAAGCCCTATCCATAGCTGTATCCTGACAAAGGACCAATGTCTGGTGTATTGCTCTAAAGTAATTTAATAATACAGCTAATTTTCTGCTGTGTCCTGAAATATGATCTGGTTATTTTTGTAAGACACCGTCTATTATACTTACTGTAAATACTCTGCTTTACACTAATGCAGTTGTTTGAAACTGGATTTATATTGACAGGGCAGATAATAAAAGGTTAAATGTTCTTTCTTACAAAATGTGTCATTTTTCTAGCTGGTCAAATTGTTTTCAACATCCTGGAAAATTTCTGCAAAAATTACAAAATTGTAATGAAGCATTTCTCAAGCATTTGCTTATTGTCTCCTCTACAAATTGTTTTTCAACTTTGAGCAGCCAAAAACCATTTTTTCCTGTGGTCAAACATTAAAGTTTGCTCCAAATGCTATCAGTCTACTGAGGTTAAAAGTGTAGAATTGTATTCAACTGTAAAGCTAGCTAGACACTGCCAGGTCCACTCATTTGGCAAGGTCACTACATGAGCTTATCTGGGACAGATCTTGCCACCCAGAGGGCCCTAAAGGCCTGTCTTATGAGGACCACATCAACATGCCTATGCAATCCTTGTTAGGTGGAACAAATCAAACCTGTCCAGTTGATATCTGGTAGATTTGCAGCCCAATATTAGTCAGACAAGCCCATCATAGGTCAATAAGCTGCTGACTCATTTGGTAAGGTCTGTGTTGGCAGCATTTTCAGCCTTATCCCACATCTTTGTTTTTTGCATCTTTTACATAATGAAAAATAAAGGAACTCGTATTTTTTCACTAGTGATAAGAAAAACTATTTCCAAACGTTATTAAATCTGCACAAAAAACTATTTTGCAAATTTCCAGTATACATTAATTACACATTTTCAGTGGTTATAAACCTTAACTGCATTTTAACTTTTTAAATGTGTTTGTTCTTATTCCAACATATGGATTACATAACCATGAGTTCTAGGAACGCTGTCTCCTGGTGGTAATACTGAAAATGATTAAGGTGAATGAATAACTTAAAATAATATATGGCAGCTGTTTATGGGAGCCTAACAACTCTGCATTAGAAAAATGTGTTTTGTAAGTGTCTGCAAGGTCCCTTTCTTGTCCTTTAAAATACTAAAATACCCAAGATATTTGCACTAGCAAGCCAACATGCCTTTTCATAGGATTAAATTCACAAAATGGTGTCAGAAATTCACTCACCTATAGCCGCTGCTCTTAGCTGCCTCATATGTTCTTCCAAAACCTCAGGATCTTTGGAACTGTAGGGTCCTAGCTCTGGGTAGAAGCTAGAGCCAATGTCTTCTGGGGGGCTGTGCCTGCCCTTTGGGTAACTTGCAGATATCTTTGGGTCCCAATGAGGTACCATAACATGGTCCCAGTGAATGTAATTTCCATCAAACTTGGGGTTGCCATACCACATATAGTAGAAAATGTGGAGGTCATTATACACATTAGTTTGGTCTTGTGTGTATACAGTTCCTTGGGGGTGGGAGATAATGTCACTAGACACAGAACGCTTTTCAGGCTGTTCAGCAAAGGGCATAAGTTCCAGGCCAGGGGCCAAGTCAGAAAATCCATCAGAAGGCTTTAAAGTTCTCAAGCCCATCATGGTTCCAAAAATAAAAAGAGTAAAGAGAAATAGAGCAATGCATGCCTTTCTACGAAGCCTTGCCATCATAAATAATTCTTCTGTCGTAAATTCCTGTTGATTACTTTATTTAATTGAGCCCGATGTCTGTATTCACTATAACCAAGAGGCACCCCTGTGAACTGATATTAGCATTTGTTAATAAACTACATAATTTTCTCTCCATTTTTAATGCATTGGTTATGTAATCACAAACATAAACAATTAAAATAAGCTTATTTCCACTGTTAAGAGCTCTCTTGAGTTAACATGTTCTCATCTTCTACTGCATATAATCACTCCTGACTCAAGATTATATAGTTGATCCTTTCAGAACTAGAAAACACCTGCCTGGGTGAAAACCAGACAGGAGGCAAGCCTATATGGATAATCAAACTCATACTAAATATTTAGTGAACTTAAGAATGACTCCTTCTTAGACAGAGAATGCTAAAGCCAAGGTAGTTCAGGACATCTGGGGGAGAAGCATATTGCATAGTTAAGTTGTTTTGAAAAAAGACCAAAGTCCATAAAGTTCAACTTCTCCAAATGAAACCCACAGCCCATACACACAAACACACTGACACTGACCCGTCATGCACTTGTAAACTTGTAAACTGCACTTACCAATATCTGTGCTAATTGTAGAT
Source organism: Xenopus laevis (assembly GCF_017654675.1). Taxonomy (NCBI): domain Eukaryota; kingdom Metazoa; phylum Chordata; class Amphibia; order Anura; family Pipidae; genus Xenopus; species Xenopus laevis. Next base: position 69,742,043 of record NC_054374.1, on the reverse strand, counting down.
TTTAGTATCACAATAGCCTTGGATATTATGCTTGTCCAAGAAATCATCCAAGCCATTCTTAAAGGCATTAACTGAATCAGCCATCACAACATCACCCAGCAGTGCATTCCACAACCTCACTGTCCTGACTGTGAAGAACCCCCTACGCTGCTTCAAATGAAAGTTATTTTCCTCTAGGGGTGGCCTCTGGTGCAGTGATTCTCTTTATGGGTAAAAAGGTCCCCTGCTTTTTGTCTATAATCTCCTCTAATGTACTTGTAAAATGTAATCATGTCCCCTCGTAAGTGCCTTTTTTCCCAGAAGAAACAAACCCAACCTTGTATATGTATGTGTGATGGATGCATGTTGTCCATATACAGTTATATGTATGTATATATATATATATATATATATATATATATATATATATATATATATATATATATATATATGTATATATATATATATATATATGTATATATATATATATATATATATATATATATATATATATATATATATATATATATATGTTATATTTATCAGCATATTGTATATGTTATGTGTGTGCATGTATGTTTATACATTGTGAACATAGAGATGTATGTGGGTTGGTGTAGGTGTATATATTTGTAGTATTATCTGTGAATGTTTATGTGCTGCATATTGCTAGTAAACCCCACCACACCCAGTATTACACCTACTTTATATTCAAAACTAACTTTTTTAGTTTGACAAATGTCAGCTATACTTCCCTCCATTCAGACTCTAAGAAACAGTGACCATACCTCCCAACTGTCCCATTTTTAGAGGGACAGTCCCTCTTTTGACAGCTCAACCCACAGTTCCTCGTTTGTCCTGGAAAGTCTCATTTTTCTCTGCACTGAACAGCCAGAAAAAGAAACAATGTTTCTAACTTAATTGGCTTTTGGCAGAGAGCCCAGAACAGCCAGAGCAGCAGATAAGATACTTTTGTAACAATTTCGAGATAAGCAAATAAGTAATTGTAACAATATAAGATAACAGGTCCCTTGGGGAAAGTTAGACTTACAGCTTAAAGGGCAATTCACCTTCATTAGCAACACTGTAATAACTGGGGGAAAAAACACAGAAATATGTTCAAACTTTCATAACCTGACAAGTTTTGTAAAATGAACATGGTAATTAGAGGGCGTGGCAACAAAATTAGGCGTGGTCAAAAATGTAGCCGTGCTAAGCCCTGCAACTTTTTTGTCCCTCTTTTTATTTACAAAATGTTGGGAGGTATGCAGTGACCGCCACTATTCTAATAAACAGTGTCCCCAGCATTTCAAGGTAGAGTGGCCCAAGCATTCATAGTCACAATGCCCCCCACCATTTTAATGCATAGTGTCCCCAGCATTTCAAGACAGAGGGACACCAGCATTTCAAGAAGCACTCATAGTCACAGTGGCCTCAACATACTAAAATATTGACCCCAGCATTTTAAAACACAGTTAACTCAGCAATATATGACACAGTGGTCTTAGAATTCCAAGACACGCTGACCCCGATATTCTATGACAGTGTCCTAAGTAGGGATGTCGCGGACTGTTCGCCGGCGAACTTGTTCGCGCGAACATCGACTGTTCGCGCTTGCCGAATGTTCGCGAACGTCGCGCGATGTTCGCCATTTTGGGTTCGCCTTAGCTGGTACTTTTTTTTGACCTCTCACCCCAGACCAGCAGATACATGGCAGCCAATCAGGAAGCTCTCCCTCCTGGACCACCCCCACACCCCCTGGACCACTCCCCTTCCATATATAAACTGAAGCCCTGCAGCGTTTTTTCATTCTGCCTGTGTTTGCTTGGAAGAGCTAGTGTAGGGAGAGAGCTGTTAGTGATTTGAGGGACAGTTGATAGTAAGTTTGCTGGCTAGTAATCTACTTGATACTGCTCTGTATTGGAGGGACAGAACTCTGCAGGGATTTGAGGGACATTTTAGGTTAGGTAGCTTTGCTGGCTAGTAATCTACCTTCTACTGCAGTGCTCTGTATGTAGCTGCTGTGGGCACTGCTGCTGATCTCATCTGCTGACTGCTGTAATAACCCAATAGTCCTTGTAAGGACTGCTTTTATTTTCTTTTTTGTTTTTTTACTTTGCTAGTTGCTACTATAAGAGCCCAGTGCTATTAGTCTAGCTGTGTTGGGGAGTGGGACTGGTGTGCTACTGTGCTGCTCCTAGTAGTTCAGCAGCACCAACCCGAGTAATTTTTTTTTTTTAATATACATATATATTTTTTTTATTTTACTTATCTTACTGTTCTTTAACGTGTCCAGTGCTGTTTGCTGTTCTTCATAGTAGTGCACCAATAGTAGTGCACTTGCAGGCATTATTTGCCCAGTGTGTTCTTCAAACAACTGCCATCTAGCTGTGTGAGCTTTTTCACATTCTGTCTAAATATCAATAATAATACCGTCTCCAGAAACACCACCTGAGTGACGTTTTTCAAGCAGCAATAATATATTCCGTATCCACTGCTGTAGTAGTGTATACGTTGACCTTGCAGGCATTGTTTCAATTTGTTTGCCCAGTGTGTTCTTCATTTTCAAACAACGGCCATCTAGCTGTGTGAGCTTTTTCACATTCTGTCTAAATATCAATAATAATACCGTCTCCAGAAACACCACCTGAGTGACGTTTTTCAAGCAGCAATAATATATTCCGTATCCACTGCTGTAGTAGTGTATACGTTGACCTTGTAGGCATTGTTTGCCCAGTGTGTTCTTCATTTTCAAACAACGGCCATCTAGCTGTGTGAGCTTTTTCACATTCTGTCTAAATATCAATAATAATACCATCTCCAGAAACACCACCTGAGTGACGTTTTTCAAGCAGCAATAATATATTCCGTATCCACTGCTGTAGTAGTGTATACGTTGACCTTGCAGGCATTGTTTCAATTTGTTTGCCCAGTGTGTTCTTCATTTTCAAACAACGGCCATCTAGCTGTGTGAGCTTTTTCACATTCTGTCTAAATATCAATAATAATACCGTCTCCAGAAACACCACCTGAGTTGTTGTTGTTGTTTTAAAAATAATGCCAGGCAAAGGCAGGCCGCCACGCAGAGGCACTAGGGGCCGTGCTATGCTATGCTATCCTGTGGCCCTAGGAAATTGCCCAGTTTTAAAAAGGCAATGACCCTGAACTCCCAAAATGCTGAAGAGGTAGTTGACTGGCTTACACAGCACACCCCATCCTCTACCGTTTCTAACTTTACCACAACATCCTCATCCTCCACTGCTATGGGCACCCCACGTAACACTTCCTCCACCACCGGCGCCCCTTCTTCACTGGAGTCAGAGGAGTTATTTTCACATGAGTTTCTTGAACTGAGTGATGCGCAACCATTATTGGCAGAAGAAGATGAAGGAGATGAGGACGTTACACCAGATTTAATTCTGGCAGAGAACACAACAGAGATGGACATAATGAGTGATGAGGAGGTCCCCGCTGCTGCTTCCTTCTGTGAGCTGTTAGAAGAAATTGATGCATCTGAGGAGAATGATGATGAGGAGATTGATGTTTTGTGGGTGCCCAGTAGAAGAGAGCAAGAGGAGGATAGTTCAGATGGAGAGACGGAGAGTCAGAGAGGCAGGAGGAGAATAAGACTTAGAAGAAGCAGGGAGGACAGCTCGCAGGGAACAGTAGGGCAACAACATGTATCGGCACCTGTGGTCAGCCGGCCAACGCACCCGCCATTGCCGCCAACGCCGCCAACTTCTACTGTTACCGCCAGATTGCCAGCTTCAAAAAGGTCAGCAGTGTGGGATTTTTTTAATGTGTGTGCCTCTGACAAAAGCGTTGTAATTTGCAATGAGTGCAGTCAGAAACTGAGTCTTGGGAAGCCCAACAGCCACATAGGTACAACTTCTATGCGAAGGCACATGAACGGCAAGCACAAAGCACTTTGGGAGCAACACCTCAAAGGCAACAGACAAACTAAAAGCCACCCTCCTTCTGGTCCAGCATCTTACTGCTCTACCTCTGCTGTCCTTGACCCGTCTGAACCACCCTCCACTCCGCCTTCCACCTTGACCACCAGTTCCCATTCCCAGTCATCTGCCACCAGCCAAGTTTCTGTGAGGGCCATGTTTGAGCGTAAGAAGCCAATGTCTGCGAGTCACCCCCTTGCCCGGCGTCTGACAGCTGGCTTGTCTGCACTCTTAGCCCGCCAGCTTTTACCATACCAGCTGGTGGACTCTGAGGCCTTCCGCAAATTTGTAGCAATTGGGACACCGCAGTGGAAGGTACCCAGCCGCAATTTTTTTTCAAAAAAGGGAATACCACACCTGTACCACCATGTGCAGAGCCAAGTCACCGCATCTCTGTCACTTAGTGTTGGGCCAAAGGTCCATATGACTACTGACGCATGGTCCTCCAAGCATGGTCAGGGCAGGTATGTCACCTACACTGCCCACTGGGTGAACTTGGTAATGGCTGGGAAGCAGGGAATGTGTGGCTCAACAACAACAGTGGAGTTGGTGTCACCGCCACGGATTGCACGCGGTTCTGCCACCACCTCTACTCCTCCTTCGCTCTCTACCTCGTCTTCTTCCTCTTCTTCCTCCTCTGCTGCTGGGTCCTCCTCCTCCACACCTGTGCACCCCCAGCTCCCCCTAGGCTATTCGACGTGCCAGGTACGCCGTTGTCATGCTGTCTTGGGGATGACGTGCCTGGAAAGCAGAAACCATACCGGATCTGTTCTCCTGTCATCTCTGCAGTCACAGGCCGATCGGTGGCTGACCCCACACCAACTGAAGATCGGAAAAGTGGTGTGTGACAACGGAAGCAATCTGTTGGCAGCACTGAGACTGGGCAATTTAACACATGTGCCCTGCATGGCACATGTTCTGAATTTAATAGTCCAACGTTTTGTCTCGAAGTACCCAGGATTCCAGGACGTTCTCAGGCAGTCCAGGAAGGTGTCGGCCCATTTCAGACGTTCCTACACAGCCATGGCACGCCTTGCTGACATTCAGCAGCGGTACAACATGCTAGTCAGGCGTTTAATTTGCGACAGCCAGACTCGCTGGAATTCAACGCTCCTCATGTTGGAACGTCTGCTGCAACAACAAAGAGCCGTCAATGAATACCTGTTGAACTGGGTGGTAGGACTGGATCTGCAGAGCTGGGGATTTTTTTCCCACGTTACTGGGTGCTTATGCGCGATGCCTGCAGGCTCATGCGCCCTTTTGAAGAGGTTACAAACATGGTCAGTCGCACCGAAGGCACCATCAGCGACCTAATACCCTTTGCTTTCTTCCTGGAGCGTGCAGTGCGACGAGTGACAGATGAGGCTGTAGACCAGCGTGACGAGGAGCAGGAAGCGCACGATTTCTGGTCGGAATCACCAGAACGAGCCCAGGCACCTGCTGCAACGCAGGGAGAGGTGTCAGAAGTGGAGTCAGAGGAGGAAGGTGGCTTTGTGGAGGAGGAGGACCAACAGGAGCAGGCTTCCCAGGGGGCTTGTGGTGACCTTTTGGGGACTCCTGGTCTTGTACGTGGCTGGGGGGAGGAGACCGTGGATGATGTAGTCCTTGATAACGAGGAAGCGGAGATGGATACCTCTGCATCTTGTGAGAATGGGGTCTTTCATGCTGTCATGCCTGTTGAAGGACCCCCGTATCAAGAGGCTTAAGGAGAAGGACCTGTACTGGGTCGCAACGCTACTAGACCCTCGGTACAAGCATAAAGTGGCAGAAATGTTACCAATGTACCACAAGTCCGAAAGGATGCTGCATTTACAAACCAGCCTGCAAAACATGTTGTACAATGCTTTTAAGGGTGATGTCACTTCAGGAACTCATCAACATTCCAGGGGCAGAGGTGCCAGTAATCCTGCAACGAGCGCACCTGCAAGGACAAAGCACTTTGGCCACTCTGTAACGTCAGACATGCAAATGTTTTTCAGTCCAAGGCAGCGCCAGAACCCATCGGGATCCACCCTCAAAGAACGCCTCGACCGGCAGGTAGCGGACTACCTGGCATTAACTGCAGATATCGACACTCTGAGGAGCGATGAACCCCTGGACTACTGGGTGCGCAGGCTTGATCTGTGGCCAGAGCTGTCACAATTTGCCATGAACCTCTTGTCTTGCCCCGCCTCAAGTGTCCTCTCAGAAAGAACCTTCAGTGCAGCAGGAGGGATTGTAACTGAGAAGAGAACTCGCATAGGTCACAAAAGTGTGGATTACCTGACCTTTATTAAAATGAACGAGGCGTGGATCTCGGAGGGTTACTGCACGCCGGGAGACTTGTTCTGACTCCCCATGCAGCTGTCCTTCTCTGCACGCCTCATGACTCCACACACAGCTGTCCTTTAGCGTCCTCCTCCCTCCGCCACAAACTAGGGTGCAAACCCTACTGGTTTCATTTGAATCCAGGTAAATCCTGAGTTTTTCTGGCCTCTGTGCTTCAGTGGCTGCGACAAAAAAATTTTCTATTGTTAGCATTTATATGGCATATTTTTTCTGGCCTCTGTGCTTCAGTGGCTGCGACAAAAAAAACATAATTTTTCAGGAAAGTACACATGCCTAATTTTTCAGGGTTCTGCAACAGTGGCAAAATCGCATCTTTTATGGTCACCGCAGGTGATCAATAAAGTAGACCAAAACTGGGCCCACACTGCAGAATCAGTGTTTTTTGGTTCACTTCACTGTACATTGAATTACCTCTGCCTGACCGTGCACGTGCGCACAAGCACGGTGACTGCTAAACACACCACTACAGAAATATTGCCACCAACAGGACGAACATCCTGGAGGTGACAAGCAACTAGTAATTAACAACTATTATTTGCTCACTTGACGGTATCATTGATGAAAGCTCTTTGCGTTTTTTTGCGTTGCAGTAAGCGCCACGTTTCGTCTTTGCGTGTGAACAGGCTGTAACCTTTACACGACTTGATTGGCATGTAGACGCCGGACGTTTTAAAGCAGTTTATTACACAGGTTTAGAAATGTAGTGTGATTTCTGCCCTTTACAGCACAAAACGCAGCGCTGTGTCAACAATGGATTTTTCAGATACATTTTTGCCCTTGATCCCCCTCTGGCATGCCACTGTCCAGGTCGTTGCACCCTTTAAACAACTTTAAAATCATTTTTCTGGCCAGAAATGTCTTTTCTAGCTTTTAAAATTCGCCTTCCCATTGAAGTCTATGGGGTTCGCGACGTTCGCTACATCCCTAGTCCTAAGCTTTTTATGTCACTGCAATATATGAAACAGCAATGAAATCCATTGTTCAAGTAGTAAATATCTACTGTTAAAGTAGGGCAGAAAAGATGGACAACGTGTACTTTTGTGATACTAGTTTTTAGAAACCCCTGTTTTAATATGAATCCACAGTCACCATCATGCTAACAATAAATGGATAATGCATATAACCATACACATAATAAATAAATAGGGAGGAATGCTAGTTGGCAGAAATCTAGCTCATCCCATTAAGAAGACACCCATCTATTTGTGCATAATCATCATTTCTCAGGATTTACATAATACACTGGTAGACACTGTATAAAAGCATATACTGGAGCATATAAATGATTTAACCTACTTTTAGCAGTCTTCTTTATGACTTTTATGAGTTTTTCCACCACTGTTCTCATGCAGACATTCTCCTGTCTAATGACCAGGACAGAGTTCTACAGAGCAACAAGCTCCTTTCTACTACTTCATTCTGTATTTCTACAACCAGTTTATTATACAGTGAGTTTGACGGGAGCTTGTTAAGTGAAAGCACACTCTAAAAGACACCCAATCTTTATAACTCCTTGTTCAAACAGATCGTCTGCTTAAAGGTTTATATTTCAGCTGTAAGGCTACATTTCCACTAACGATATTCAATTTCACTGAATTTTTCAAAAAGGTACAGCATGGCCTTTCTTCTCAATGAAAGATAAAAGTCATTTTAACCGAGTACTACCTAAATATGAAAATACACAGCCTGCTTGCAATGGTTATTCTGTATGCAAAAAAGAAAAAAAAAAGAGCCAGCATTGCAAGGTAAAATTGATTTTTTTTATTCTGCTTGCAGCATATCTTTACCGGGGGAACTTTATTAAGAGGATTGGTTATACACAAATATTTACCCCTCCTTTGTCAATTTCAAATGTGATACTAGTGTGAACATATAGCTCTAAAGGCAGATGAATTAATTCCAGGGTTCCCTATACTTGCTCCTGCTGCAATATTAAAACTTTTGACAGCACATTTTAAGGAGGTTGGGAGGCGGCCAAATCCTGAATCTTTCATGAAGGATTTGACAACTGAATCCAAACCCTAATTTGCATATATAAACTAGGGCAAGGAAGTGCAAAAAAAAATCCACGTAGCATGCAGAATGTGCAGTTTCCTTGTCATGTGATTTTAAGGGTTCAGCATTGGTTTAGTCAGGCAATTGGATTCATCTAAATCCTAATGAAAAAGTTTGGGATTCGGATGAATCCTAAACTAAATCCAGGATTCAGTTCTTCCTATTTGAAATGTTCAATGATCCTGTCTGCGTATTCTATAGGAATATGAAGTCTTTTTTTTTTATTAAATTTCTAAGCACGACTACAAGACTAGGATTATTTCCATGGTAACTGAATTATTTTTATCAAAAGTATGTCCGGCATAGACACTCTGAATCTAATTTTACCTTGCTCTGGTTCTAATAATGTATATTGTTTTATAATGTTTTACTTACATTTCTGGAACTGTCAAAAGTACAGCAATCCATATAACAATAGTGGACATTTAATAAATATATTTCACAAAGAGTCATTATTATTATTTGTTTCATAATACCAGATTTTTTATTTCTCAACCTAATTGTCATGCTGTGTGTCACTGACAGATTCACCTGCTTTAACTGGCTGATTCCAGTAGGAACATACTGCAATGTAATATTAACAAACTTGTTTGCAGTGGTAAAACAAATACAGGATCCGTTATCCGGAAACCCGTTATGCAAACAGCTCCGAATTACAGAGAGAGGCCATCTCATAGACTCCATTTAATCCAGATAATACACATTTTTAAAAATGATTTCCTTTTTCTCTTTAATAATAAAACAGTTCTGTGTACTTGATCCAAACTAAGTTATAATTAATCCTTATTGGAAGCAAAACCAGCCTATCAGCCTATGCATGATATGTATGGCTTCTTCAAAGGATATAATTTGTACACATTTGTAACATTATTTGCAAACTTGAGTGACTACATGCCTATCATGTCTTGTGCGCACTAGTATTGCATTCCGCATCACATTAATGGAGCACGTTGTGTAACATCTGTTACATTAGAGCTGATCAATGAATTACTTGCTAGGCCAGCAAACGTGTTTTTTGCTTCTAAGCAACATTTCTGCATCACTCACAGTAAGCTATCATTTTACTTTGTACCACAAGTGTTAATGCAATAGTGGACATATCACATTGTCTTCCTAAGACAAGCATAGTAACTTCTAATAAATGTTTTATTGCAAAAAAAACAGTACTATATATGATAAATGATACTATTGTTGGAGGAAGGAGTGCTTATCTGGATTGAATAACAGATCGCCAAGCCAAAACACTTAGTAGTAGATGCAGTGTCTCTCTTTCATCAGTCAGTGCCCAACTGGGCTCCTAGCAGCTGCAGATCGTGTTTCCTCTGTTGTTATGTTCAGGGATACAAGGTGAAGCTTACTAATGTGTATTGGATCCTTGTACTTTACAACTGCAACTGTTCAGGAGTTAATACAATAGTATTCCATATTTAACTGGCACCAAAAAACGTTTAATTACCTTCAATAATGTTTTGCATGGTATGTGTGATAAAGAAGATTAAAAAATATATTTCCAGAGCTTATCCTTTTTTACATCAGTTCCAAGATATAGGTCACTGACCTTGGCACATTTAACAATATGAACAGTTACAGACACATCATAGGGCTATGCAGGCCTGCCTGTCATTTTACCCATAGCTACTTACACAGAACCTGCAGGACTTTTGTTCCACACATTCCCTTTCCACTCTTTTCCCCAATCAAAGCATCTTTTGCTGCCATATGTAGGATCCAATCTACCGCAACCATGTCCAGTAATGGTCAGACATGAATTCTTCACAGTAGAGGAACTTCTATGGGATACTTAAAGGGATACTGTCATTGTAAAACATGTTTTATTCAAAACACATCAGTTAATGCTACAGCAGAATTCTGCACTGAAATCCATTTTTTAAACTGATTTTTTTATATTCAATTATGAAATCTGATATGGGGCTAGACATATTGTCAGGTTTCCCAGCTGCCCCCAGTCATGTGACTTGTGCTCTGATAATCTTCAGTCACTCTTTACTGCTGTACTGCAAGTTGGAGTGATATCACCCCTCCCTTGCCCCCCCAAGCAGCCTAACAAAAGAACAATGGGAAGGTAACCAGATAGCAGCTCCCTAACACAAGATAACAGCTCCCTGGTAGATCTAAGAACAACACTCAATAGAAAAATCCAGGTCCCACTGAGACTGATTCAGTTACATTGAGTAGGAGAAATAACAGCCTGCCAGAAAGTAATTCCATCCATCCTCCAACAAGTGCAGGCACAAGTCACATGACTGGAGCAGCTTGGAAACTGACAATATGTCTAGCCACATGTCAGATTACAAAATTGAGTATAAAAAAATCTGTTTGCTCTTTTGAGAATTAGATTTCAATGCAGAAGTCTGCTGGAGCAGCACTATTAACTGATGCGTTTTGAAAAAAAACATGTTTTCCCATCACAGTATCCCTTTAAATCAAAGTATATACATATATAGTCTTTATAGATTTGCTCCATCTTCCTATGCATGAAACAACAGACAAATTAGACCCTGACGCTGCTGTGGGTCCAGAAGTTTGAGATAAGCAATTTAAATATATTTGCAGATAAATCATCAGCCAAGTAATTTCTCATTAGGCTACTACAACTTTCCATGCATAGCATCAACATTATTATCTTTACAATGGACTTCCACCACAAAATCTACAGTCAATGCAGTACATAGTGTCTCCAGTGCAATGTTGTTAATTCACAAGTCCTCTCTAGTTTCATGTTCAGAAATCTGTCATGATACACAAAACAACCATTGTTTTCAGTGTATGTAACATGATCAGCAATCTATAAGCGAGCTTTCCACTCAGCGAAAAAAAAAGAAAAACTGCTTAACAAAACTGTTTAAAGGAAACAAAGAAAATCAATATAAAGGCCTCTTTCATCATTATGTATAGTAAAGGCTATGGCAGACTAGGGTTGTGGTGAGCAGAAACAAAGTGCATTCTGTGTAATTTTTTCACAGAAATTGTATTTTGAGGGATAATTTGCACACACAGGTGCTAAACTGTAACAGTTCAGTTACCCATAGCAACCAATGAGATACTTGCTTTTATTTTCTTACTTTTAGTGGACTTTTCAAATCGAATTGCTGATTAAATAATCAGCTATATTATTTTGCACATTAACCTTTTCGCATATTAACACAAAATAACATTAAAGTAAATTCTGGGCATATGTGGATAGAGGCCCTTTAGTGGATATTGCTGACATAAAAAAGGCTGCTTTACTAACATGGGGTATAAAATCAGACTTTTTATGTCCATGCTAGCAATGTCTACTAATAACTTCATCTATAATTATTATAAAACAGCTATTAAGTGTATGAGTCTTTAGACATAATGAACTGGGTCATGGATGATGATACTTGCTTGTGCCTTCATTGTTTTTGCGTGAAACCTGCCTAACTGCTAATTGATTCAGAGGAAAGCAAAAAAAAATCAAAAATTTACAGCCTCTTCAATTTGCCTCAGGGAGGTGGGCAGGAACAAACTTCTTCCTGACTACCAAGAGAACATTTAGACCAGTTCCTGGATAAACGTTGTACAACAGTTTTTTTCAGTAGCTTGGTATTTTCTCAATTTCTGAAAATCCATCTGATTGTTTTTTAAAGATATCTAATTTATCTCCTAGTACAATAGCCTCGATGAGAGACTTCCACAATTTCACAGTCCTCACCTTTCGGCATGATGAGATAGAACCTTCTTTTTTATAATCCACTTTTGATGGAAGAATCTACTGATGAATAAAGTGTTAGTTTATTTATACATAGCTATCATATCTTCTTCTCCAGCATAAACAACCCCAACTTGGCCAAGGTCTTCCTTGGGCCTTACTGGTACTTTGTAAAGAAGGAATATGATCCTTTCCTCCTATGAATCTATGGCCTTTTAAAACAGGACAGCGCTTGCTGGCCCTACTTGCTGCTGTGTGACCTTGCTTGCTTCATAAATGTTTATGTAACCCACTATGTATCTATTAAGGAGCCAATGTATTATGTTAATTTCTGATAAAATCTGTTTAGCAATAAAGTTACAGTTCATGTGCCCAAGTTATTGTGGAAGATTGTAAAGTGTATGTGTCAGCTTGGAGATCTCTTCCTTCATTACTACAGCAAAGACTCCAATTCTTTACCCTGCAAGCAGCAGGAAGCTGCCAAAATAGCTTTATATAATACTACAGTAATGCTGAACTGCTTGTGATATAGCATAACTTACTTAACTACATTTAGATTCTACTGAAAAACAGCATTGCACATCAAACATGGGGGCTTCAAATATGAGAAGTGCTTTAGGACAGCCCCACACACATTGCTATCAAATTGTTGCAGTCTCAGCAAAAGCCCTTCACCTGAGCTCTCAACTAACTGCTCTGCTGTCTCAGTGCAACCCTTACCTCTCCAGTAGCATTGGAGAAAAAAATGCAAGCCTTCCTATACTTTTACATTCTTCCCTATTGATAACATAAAACATCATTTTCATTGTCATAGGTAAAAGTTTATGGATTATGCCCTCAATAATGGTAGCAGTCACTTGACAATATATTTAAAGGAAACATTACGATTTTGCGTGCCTGTGGGAATGCTATATATTTTGTGCCAATGTGCCTACAGGAATACTTGGATTATAAAATAATGTAAGGGCAATGGCACGCATGGCATTTTGACCATCTTCCTCTCTCTCTCTCTCTCTCTCTCTCTCTTCTTTTTCTTAATAAGTGTTTTCCTTCTGGTGGTGACAGGCTGGAAAAAGTACCAACAAATATTGGTCTGTCTCAGTCTGCATCTGCCATAGGCAATATTTTTCCAATTCCTATGAATGGGAAGCAGAATTATATGGCAAATTATTGCTAGGGTTATTCCTTCAAGAACACCACAGGGGTCTAAACACTACATGTGCCATAGGCCAAATTGTAGATATACTGTGGATTATTGTTGATGTGCAAAGCTGCAGGCAGGATTACTGGAGATCATGTGCCTGCAGGGAAAATGCAAAGATACTGGAGGACAACACTGAAATAACTGCAAGGATACTGAGAACTATTGATTTATATATCAATATAATCTATAACTTCCAACATTGTTGACTGTGGTATGTTATTCAATTTGAATACTGGATACAAAAAAGAAAGATTCGGCTGAATCCGAATCCTGCTGAAAAAGGTTGAATCCTGGCCGAATCCCGAACTGAATCCTGGATTCGGTGCGTCCCTAAAATAAGCCATATAATCAACTGTTTAAATCATACATAGCTGTTTAAATAGATAATAATGTGTCATAAAACATTTAACTGGATATAATAACATGTATCATAAAACAAGACAAATGATGTTTGTGGTATCATAATAATTGGTGGTTTTGGCTGTACTCAGTGTGTGTTTTTGACTGTGTGTGTTAACTACCAGGGTCAATACTACCAGCATGAATATAACTTCTGCCTCCCAAGATTAGTATACCCCATTGCTTGAAAGGACAGATTGCACATACCAAGCATACCAAAAGGCCTGTGTGTGTATATTAAACTTGCACAGAGGCATGCTTAGAAAGGTTGTTCAATCCCATTGTAATACATTACAACAAATACAGTATAGAAAACATCACATGGAAACAGTTTTTTTTTTTTCTATGTGCAATAGTTAAACATCTCAGGGTGGGAAGTTCACTTTTCAAGAGATTTTTGCATTTCACCATGGTACAACCATGCTTATATTAGTGAATACAGGTTTGATGGATATGAAATACATAATAATTACGAGAAAGAAGTTGCCTAATCCACATTATATAAATATTGAACTCCAAAAGAGCTAGATAGATAGTTAAATAGTAGTACTTGGGTAAATGATCTATATTTACCTTACAAGTCTTTTTTGTTGTCACCCATGAAGTTGTCGGGGGTCTTCATCGTGTCCTTTTCAGACAATCCATTTACATAGCATAAAGGCTATACACCACATTCACAGCAGAGTGGCTGGCTGCATGTATGCCTCCATTGCTATTTCCTGCTTTGCGTCACAGAGTAATCTGCTTCACTGCTACTAATAATCTTATGATGGAGAATTGTGGCAACTAATGTTTTGTTAGCTGCATCTATATCTAAATAAAAATGTAAAATTCCAGCTAGCTGTCTATGCAAGGACCATCTGCCCCTCAATCTCAGTGTTGAGGATGATGCTGCATCCTGTGGCAGTAGGTGGGGCTGTAAGGAACACTCTGTATACTTACTACACGTAGAGCTGGGGCACAATCACTGCCCATAAAAGATCAAACTAAATTAATGTCTTCGATTATCTGTTGCAGGCCCTGTCGAACCCCATAGCAGTTCTACAAAGATCCTACTCTCCATCCAGCACAATGCATGCACAAAAGAGATGTTGGGGCTGAAACCATTATTACAGGATGGGGTGCATCAACAGGTGCATACTTAAATAAAGCTGTTTACTGTATTCACGGGGATATGACAGCTATATATTAATAAAAACTTGGAATGTGCTTTTTATAAACATCAAAATTGTGAATGCTTACTGAATAAAGGGAAGCAGACAAAGCACGAATGCTGTGTGTCCACCCCTTTCTCATGCTTAATGGAACGTCCCAAGCAGAAGCAGACTGCAGTGTGAACAGAAGGCAAATTTGCATCACAGCTGATTAACTGCTTCATTGCCACTCTGGGTGAAAAGTGTCCCTGGTCTGTTCGAATAAAATGTTATTTTTATTATATGTGCAATGGAATAATATTTATAATACAGAACTAATATGATCATTTGCCAAGCGTTGGTTACCAGACACTTATAAAACAGAGATGGCAGGGCTCTTATAGTGCACTTTGTTGTTCTTAATATATGGCTCTTTAATCTGTCAGCAGTCAGATAAGAAACAAACCCGATAATATGATGCATGTGCTCAAAAGACATATACACCGAAACTTGTGTATAAAAGTGGTGTAGGTATGCTGCATAACAGCATGTTAAAATGGTATAAGCAATATGTTAATGGTAACAATGGGCTAATCAACCCCCCAAACTGCATGTGTCTACTACAAAGACTATACCTTAATTCAAACTACCAGCATGCAAAACAAAAGAACTCCACCCCAGGGTGGGCTTCCAGAAGAATAATCCATTCACATTGGCTGGTGTTTTGGAATAAAGTAAATGGACTATTAGTAAGTGGTTAGAGCGCAGCTCTTCATGTGGTTTGGGGAAATGCAATTTCCTCTCTGTTATGTGTATTTATTTAAAAGGAAGGCCAGGGTTGTTCCTCAGATCGCATAAAGCAAGGGAACAGATCAACACAGTCAATGATAGCCAGGACTATGTTGTGTTCAGCTTTTCTTTCCCCCAAGTCTCCCATTCTAATTCCTTCTTAAAGTATAATTACAAAAATAGAATACATTTTATTAAAACTACACAATAATGTGGTACCATAAGCCCATGCCTATGTATTCTCTTTTCTACAATATACAAGAAAAACCCTTTTTTTTTAGTTTATAGACAGGACAAATAGCATATTATTAAAAGGATTGGTACAAATACAATTTTAAAATGGACTTACAATTAACAGTATAAAGTATGAGGCAGGCACTACCACAAAATTCTATGACATACCCTCAGTATTACAGTTGTATTGCATAGTGCAGAAAATGCAGCGGTGTATCTATAGAGGAAGCAGACCCCGCAGCTGTACGCGGGGGGGGGGGGCAGTCTGTTTTCTTTGTAGTGGGGCTATTGGTGACTCATGATTTTGTGAGTGCCACAAGTCACCTGTGATTTTGGAGTTGGATAGCAGAAATGTTTGATAGAATCCGATTGTATTCTACAAAGTTTATCTGTTATCTGTAGGGAGCGAGCAAATGTTTTCACGTAAATGACACCCATAGACTCCAATGGGAGAAACAAAAATGTTGTGCGTCAAAAAAATCGCGCGCGTCAAAAAAATTTGCAGTGCATCAAAAAAAAATGTGTCGCCCATAGACTTTAATACATTACTGCGAATTTTTTGACAGCGGTCAAATTCACCCATCCCTAGTTATCTGCTATGTAACCTGTGCTTTTTCTCTTTTTTTAGCTTCCATTGGCTGCCCCTGTGGCCAATAGGGTTGCCACCCGGCCAGAATTTCACTAGCCTAGCCAGTAAACTACCAGCCAGGGCCCGGGCCATTATTACAAATTTACTAACTATGTACTTTCCAGTAAATTCATAAACCCTACTTCTGCCTCCAGCATTCCTGTGATTCACATGTTGCTAAGGCAGAAACTCCACTGGGCCCCCTATACTGTGACTTCCATCCCCCAAAATCTTGGGTACCAAATTGCCGCCCAGGTTATATCTGAATTAAATTGAAAAGTCGTACCTTGTATTTGTAGTTAAAACCATATATCAAGTTCAGTCTTTGGGGCAAATTTAAAGGGCAAACTGGCCATCGCTAGTGAAAATTCGCCAGAAATACAATCCGCAGGGACATCGCTAAGTCACTAACAGGCGTAGAGGACAATTCGCTAGCGAAAGAGTACATCGCTAATGTAGTTTCATGCCCTTTTGCCAGGCAAATTTTCACTCAGGCAAATGATCGTTACTCTGCAAATTCACTAAAGTGCAAATTTTTTTTAATAAATGGCACTTCAAGCAATTTCACCAACATATATATGACATATATATGGCGTATATGAACCCATCCTATTCAAATTGACCTAAGCATAAGTGTGAATGAAGTTTTGCTAGGCAGGAATAAACACTAGCGTAAGTTCGCTATGAAATGCTTGCACTAATGAATTTTCGCTGGTGAAATTTTGGCAACGTTCGTCTGCCGAGACGTAACTTTGCATTTTGATGAATTATAGTATGACCTGTTAATTAACATCAGACAAAGTGGTGCAAAGTGGAGGAGAAGCCTTTCAGGTGAAAATGTAGTAAATTTCCTGTTTTTTTACTACATAAAGCTAAAAGCTCTTTGTCATTTCTTTTATCTAAGTCACAGCATTTTGTTTATTTTGGAGTCCAGTCTGAAAAAGGAACATTTGGAGAAATGGAGTGCTGACGACAGGGCTGCCATCAAAAATCAGGGGGCCCCGTACAAAAAATATTTCTTGGCCCTGCCCACCCCAGACCCCGATTCTAAAGGGCAAGCAGATGCTGTTGATTATAGTCCACAAATATAGTCCAAATTCTGTTCCAGATTATTCTTCAGTTGCAGGGAAGCTCCTGTTAGGCAAAGTTGCCATGAAGAACAACATGAGTAAGAGCAGTGTTTAGCAATGGGCAACATTACTCTTATTTATCGCTTCAGCAAAGGAACACCCCTTTGTTATTAATTTTCAGCCGATGCGAGCCAGTCATCCAAAATGACCAGCAGGTGGCGCTGCTGTTAAACTGAGTTTCCATTTCTACTTTCTATTGGTCTTGATTAGGATTTTTCAACCTTGAAAACTTTGAAAACCTTGGGATTCTTAGATGTATACATATTCTCTTTTCAAACCAGTATACTGTAGAACGAATCCAGCCAAAGAATTCAGCATCAGATTAGAGCAAGGACCATGACACTGAATGAATAGAACAAGGTATACGCCCTGTACAGCTTATCTGGTAAGTTGATCTTGACCTTGTAGATGACTAGGACAATACTGCACAGTAAGACTGCCCCTACCTGCGGGAGAATATTGTGGCCTATTTGACTGTGTTATGAGGGTCGCATTAAATGATGCATGGATGCAAAAGAAGGAGGTGCCTTTCCGTTTTCTCTTGCCTAAAACAAACTGTTTTACTTAAAGGGTTGGTTCAACTTTATGTTAACTTTTAGTATGTTATAGAATGCCCTATTCCAAGGAACTTTGCAAATGGTATTCTTTTTTTTATAGATTTCAAAGTATTTGCCTTCCCCTTCTACAACTTTCCAGCTGTCAAACGGCGGTCACTACTCTATTGCTCTGTGAGCTTACAATTTTATTATTATTTGTTTCTTTGTATTACTTATCTTTCTATTTAGACCCTCTACTCTTCAGTTTCCAGTTTGTCATTTAAATTACTTCCTGGATACTAGGTTTAGCAACTGCTAAAATAGCTGATAAAAAATCAAACTGGAGTGCTGAACAAATAGCTAAATAACAAAAAACAAACACAAAATATAAAAACCAATTGCAAATTGTCTCAGAATATTACTCAATAAATAAATGCTGCACATTCCCCCCCCCCCCACCAGTATGCATACATTTCTATTGTTCAGCAATTCCAATAGATTACTTAAAGCCAAGGTTGTTGCTTTTATTGCAGTTTGCTGATCTCCTCTCTGAATGCTACCATGTTTATTTAGCACACCTAGACTCTCATGGCTAATTCTTTGGTAGGTAACAGTTCTGTCTTGCTTTATGGCATTGATTCTCGTGTTATACTTAGTATCAGATGAAGTCACGGACCTCCTAGCTGTCCCGTTTTTCTCCGGACAGTCCCACTTTTGACAGCTCAACCCGCAGTCCCAGATTATTAGTGAAATGTCCCTACTTTCTCTTTGATTGCCTGCACTGAACAGCCAGAAAAAGATACAAAGTTTCTAAACTTAATTGGCTTTTGGCAGAGCCTAGAATACATGGCAGGCGCACTTAGATACATTTGTAACAATATAAGGTAAGCAACGAAGCAATAAAGATAAGCTTGGGGAAACTGTGACTTGCAGTTTAAAGTGCAGTTCACCTTCATAAGGAAAACTGTAATTACACATAAAAACCAACTAAATGTGTTCAAACTTTCATAACCTGCCAAATTTTGTAAAATGAACATGGCAATAAGGGGGTGTAGAAGATAAGGAAGCAGAGCTGTCCGGCACTCAAACGGATCCACAGGACCAGAGATATTCAGTTAAAAGATATTTTTATTAGTAGAAAAATTAAAAATATATTTGCATCTCCATCCACACTACGCGTTTTGCACCTTTTGGGGTGCTTTGTCATCGAGCCCATGACTAAGCACCCCAAAATGTGCGAAATGTTGTAGGGTGGATGGAGATGCAAAATATAATTTTAATTTTTCTACTAATAAAAATATCTTTTTTTTTTTTTATAATCTCTTTTATTTTTCAAAATTAGATACATTGACAAAGAATAATGTAAATATCATTATCAGTACAGAACATTTCAACTGGTTCATATCAGTACAGCTTCATTCAGTATAACATACATCAACAGCATCGTTTTACTCAAGGTTGTAGAAATACATTCCATGGGGCCCAAATTTGTGTATGTTTCTCTACCCTGTCTTCTAATAAAGCCGTTAAATACAACAGATTCTGTGTTTGGGTAATTCTTGCAATTACGGCATGAACATCTATAGTATGTTGTAGCCAGTGTTTCGCTAAATTGGTTCGTGCGGCAGCTAAAATTTGTCCCATCAAGGTATTCTGGAGCTTCGTGAGGCCTTTGGATGGACAGGCTAAAAGAGTCGTAGTGGCCTCAGGGACTATATGCGTATGAAATACTCGCCCAAGTAGGTTATAAACTTCCGCCCAATATTGCTTTGCCACAGGACACGTCCACCAGATATGCAGATAATCCCCAACTGCTGTACAACCCCTGAAGCAAGAATCGGGAGTGGAAGGATCAAGCGATGTTTCCTTGCTGGTGTGAGGTGCCAACGCATCAGTACTTTATATGTAGATTCTTTAATGGCAGTATTAGGGGATATCCTGGAAACAGTATCCCAAATTAGTGACCATTCATACTGAGATACAGAACGCCCCAAATCTTTCTCCCAATCTAGCATATATTTAAGGGGCTTGTCCACATCCGTGGAGACTAAATATTTATATAGTAAAGAAATAGTACCTTGCATTTTCCCGGCTCGTTGAGAGCAGGTTTCTAACAGAGTTGGAGGTCTAGACTTGAAGGAGGGGTCAACAGAACGAATGAAGTGCAGTAACTGAGAATATCTATAAGTTTCGCTCTCTGGCATAGATTTTACAAATTGTAAATACTGAAATGATTTAACACCCATAGTCAGTAACATATCTTGTATTCTATGGACGTCATTTGCTTTCCACCATTGAAACGCCGGAGTAGCATAGCCAGGGAGAAAAAGCGGGTTATTGTGTAATGGAGTGAGAATACTATGAGATCCGGCCGGTTGAAATTTCCCTCGGCTGTCATGCCATGTCCAAATGGTGTGTTTCAGAACAGAGCTAATCACGGGGACAGACTTAATGTGTGTTTTATCCGCCCACAAATAAAATGACAGGTCCGTGGGATGTGCTAAAAGCGTCTCCAACTGGACCCATCTATTCTCATGAGGCGGTAGATGCCATTGTGTGGTCTGGGAGATCCTCGCAGCCTTATAGAACAACAATAAATTAGGCAAACCCAGACCCCCTTGTAATGGAGGCCTGTGCATAGTTCTCTTATTTATACGTGGTGGTTTATGGGCCCAAATGAATCTGTTAATTTTAGTTTGAAGGTAAGTAATATCTTTTATCTTAATCGTCACCGGCAACGTACGAAACCGATACAAAATTCTAGGTACTAAGGTCATTTTTACTGAGTGGATTCTCCCAAACCACGATATAGCGTACCTGGACCACTCTTCAAGGTCCTTTGCCAATTTCTTAATTAGGTTGGGATAATTACATTTGTAAAGAGACGTATATACCGGAGTAATATTAACCCCCAAGTACTCAATGAAGGAATGTCTCCAGACAAATGGGAAATTAAGTTCCAACAGTTTAATTACATGTTTAGGGGTATTTAAAGGTAACGCCTGGGATTTAGAAATGTTCACAGTCAAACCTGATACGCAAGAAAATTTGTCCAGTAGTAGAAACAAGTTGGGTAGAGAAGTTTGGGGTTTGGTAATCGTAAGGCAAATATCATCCGCATAGAGGCTAACTTTAAATTCCACATCCTTTATTCTAACACCCCCAATATTTCGGTCCTGTCTAATCAACTGGGCTAGCGGCTCTACTGCTAGAGCAAATATCAACGGGGAAAGGGGACAACCCTGGCGCATACCTCGCAAGATCGGAAAAGTGGAAGAAAGGAGACCCATGCACTTAATTTTCGCTGTGGGAGTGGAATAAAGGACCCTGATCATGTTAATAAAATTACCCTTAATGCCGAACAGTCGAAAGACATGATAGATGTGTGACCAATTTACCGAATCGAAAGCTTTCTTCAGGTCCAGTAGTAAGATTATACATTGTAAAGTCTGGGCATTAGCATAATCTATTGTGGTAATGAGTCTTCTAATGTTGTCTGAGGTCTGTCTCTGCAAGATAAAACCAGACTGGTCGGGGTGAACTAGTTTAAGCATGTAATTGTTCAGACGATTAGCCATCACCTTAGCCAATAATCGCATGTCGACGTTAATTATGGAAATTGGCCTATAGTTTTGCGGGTCAGTATGGTCTTTATTAGGTTTAGGTAATAAACAAATCGTAGCTTCTAGCATATCAGATGGGATAGAGTGGCCCTCTAGTATTTCATTGAAAACTGCGGTCAGGTGGGGTACAAGCAATGTAGCAAATTGTTTATAATACAATAGAGGAAACCCATCAGGTCCCGGGCTTGATTTAAGTTTCATGTGTTTGATAGCCCACTCCACCTCATCTGATGTTATCTCCGCATTCAAAGCATCTAAGTCCTGTTGATTCAATTTAGGGAGATCTAAATTGCTCAAAAAGACTTCCGAGTCAAGTTTATGCTGCCCGCCACCCTGTGTTTCACCATATAAATCACTATAAAAGTCACGGAACGTTTGCAAAATCTCCTGAGGGATAGAAGAAAGCCGACCCTGACTATTACGCAACGCCGTAATTCTCGGCAATTGCGAATAATCATTCAATTTTCTAGCCAGCAATGTGTCTGGTTTATCCCTATGAATGAAAAGTCTTTGTTTAGTCCATCTAATAGATTTGTCAGCCTCCTCCATCAGCTGGTTAGTAAGGACCGATTGGGTAGCTTGTAACTTTTTAGTGACATATGGGGTAGGGTTCCATTTATTCAGATCTTCCAATCTACGTAATTCGGCCGTAAGTTCAGTAACAGATTGTTGGTGTTTCTTTTTATGCATGGACCCAAGTTTGATAAAAGAGCCTCTAATAGTTGCCTTATGGGCCGCCCAAATAACCCCCATTGATAGTGCTGGATCTAGGTTAGTGATAAAGTAATTTTCTAAGTCGTTAGCTATGGTGTCTTTGATGGTAGGGTTAGATAACAGTGCTTCATTTAAGCGCCAATTGGTTCTGGGGCCTAACGGCGGTTTGTATATCAAAGACATCCCTATAGCTGCATGGTCCGACCATGTAATTGGATGGATATCCGCGGTTGTGACCTGTGAGAGTGTTTGAATTGGGGTGAAGAAGTAGTCTATACGGGAGTAAACCTGGTGCGGGTATGAAAAAAAAGTATAATCTCTAGAAGAAGGGTGTAAGGAGCGCCAGGTATCCACGAGAGCTAAAGATTTAAGGGATTTAGTGAAAGTTGCAGGGGGTTTGTGAGTATACAGTCGAGCAGAAGGAGTCTTGTCTAACGTGGCAGACATTACCATATTGAAATCTCCCATCAGGATGATGGTGCCTAGGGTGAGCTGGCCAATCTTAGTGAATAGGGAGTGGAAAAAAGCGCTTTGGCCTTCAGAAGGGGCGTATATATTAACAAAGGTATATAACTTACCCAACAAAGTGCCCTGTAATATAATATATTGGCTATTGGGGTCTGTAATGGTTTTAGTCGTCTGGAATCCCAAGGCAGATCTGACATAAAAGGCGACCCCTCTGCGTTTGGAATGGAATGTGGTATAGTAGACTTGAGAATATTGTTTATGCAAGTATGGAAATGGGGAACCCTCAGCAAGGTGTGTCTTCTGAAGTGCTATAATGTCGGCTTTAAGATTACGGTAATATTTAGCCGCTATAGATCTTTTTGTAGGAGAATTAAGTCCCTTAACATTATGAGAAATTATAGTCAGTTCCGCCATGTCATCGGGAAGAAGGGAGTTGTAGCAAGACGGGCAACACACCTTACATTAGGTCTCAGACTGTCACAGGTTGGGACCCAAAATAAGAACCACAGATGTAGCCATCGAAATTGAGAACATGGAAACAGTGAAATAAGCCATACAACCACTGCGATCCTGGACCCCAGCGTAATAGTAGCTACACAAAGCGTTCTAAAATAAAATACTGAAAAGAGAACAAATAGAAAACATACCAGATGAGCTGAGCAAAACATGGATATTCGTAGTACTGAAAGAACATCGTTAACAAAAGCAAAAAAGAACAAAGCAAAATACTCATTTATAAAAACAAATGAATTTTGAAACAAAATACGTCTGCCCAAATTCGGACAGATGGCCTCAATCGAGTGAGGCATGGGAAGACAGCCGTGAGTCACGAGCCTCCCGGGCTAACTAGCCCTGCAAAGTAGTAGTAGAAACAAAACAGGTAGAGAAATAGAGTCAGGTCTTAGGTGACTTCGAGGCATTGGAAGTAGGTGTTGGTATCTTAGACCATTGAGGTGTAAGTGATGGAGGGGGTCGGCTCGGGGACCTTTGCGTCTCATCAAAATTGCGGAGACCTAACTTGGTTAGAAGCAGAGTCCCATCCGATGGTTTCGTTATGGAGCAAGTTTGTCCTTTATACTGTGCCGACAGTCTGAATGGAAATCCCCACCGGTATTTTATTCCGGCTTGGCGCAATATAGCCGTAACTTGGCGAAGTTCCCGTCGTTTTTGCAGAGTGATTGGAGCAAGGTCTTGAAATATGGAGATCGTGGAACCTTCCATAGTAATAGCTCCATGGTCTCTAGCTGAGCGGAGGAGATCCTCTTTAGTTTCGAAATAATGTAGACAGGCCAAAACATCTCGCGGAGGTTCCCCCGGTGGAGGTTTGGGGCGTAATGCCCGATGTGCCCGATCGATGAGAAGAAGATCCGGATTGTACTCAGGTAGGAGCTTAGAAAATAAGATGGTAAAAATTTCGTGGACATCAGTATAAGATTCCGGAACATTACGTATGCGGACATTATTACCCCGAGATCGGTTCTCCAAATCCTCAATGTGTGATTCCATAGATTCAATAGTGTGATGTAGAGCAAGAACATCAGATTTTAAAGAGCCTTGTTCCATTATTAAGGCATCATGATCAGCTTCCAAATCGTTAACTCTCGTGCCAATAGTAGTAATTTCCTTAGTTAAATCAGTGACAGTCTTTTGCAGTTCGGTTTGTAGAAAAGATTGCATTTTCAAAAAAAGGGCATCAAGGCCCTCAGATAAATCCGTCTTTGTAAGGCAACGAGCATGGGTTGGTGCTGTCAAAGGTGAGGCCGCACTGGACTGGGAGGATGCCATTGGAGAGGAAGTCGTGTCACTTTGATGTTTAGTTTCTTTTTTCACGTAGGAAGTTAAGTCTTTTTGGGTATGCTTTGCACGTCCCCCAGTCATTGTAATATAGGGGTTATGTCACACAAGGGGATACAGAATAGCTGTTGTACCTGTCTAAGTAAGAGCTGCAGGGCGTAGCCGAAGGAGTCACATGCCGCACATGCTATACCCCATCACTGAAATTCAAGGGGGGTGGCATAGCAAATCATTAGTGAATGGTGGAAAAAGTAAAGCGAGCACAAATAGGAGCGCCGGAAGAGGTGGATTTCCCCTTTAGGAACACAAGCCGCGCTTACACAGATTCGATTAATATGCGTGTAGCAATCTTCTGGGCACAAACAACAAAGTGCAAGAAGGGGTGGAGTTCCCCTTTAATAGTAGCGGCTGTATGTACGTAGAGCCTCTCAATATGGGTTCATCAAGTGCCCGGGCACAACAAAGTACATGAAGGGAATGCCTCGTGCTTGTAAGGCCACAATGCGAGCCAAATGCTTCCTAAGTCCCAAAAATAGCAACATATATGCTAGAGCAGCAAAATAGCAACCCCACCGCCGCTCCTGAAGTATCAATGCAGGGCACTATGACAGCATAACAGTTGCTGTATCAGAGTTGGGAAGGAGCTGCGTAATGGCCGCCGTCTGGGAGAAGCAGTTGCGTTCCAGCTTGAAACGCTGCCAGCAGGGGATTCCCCGGGCAGCCCGTGTACAAGGAGGAGAAGTCAGCTTACCGCACCTGCTGGTAAAACCCCTGGCGGTGTAGTGTCGGCTCCGACCCTGTTGTGCGCGGCTCGCAGGAGAGTCAGCAATGGCGCCTCGAGGCGGAGGCCTCACCATGCGCCTCACGAGTCCAGCACCGCACAGTCCTTCCTCGTGGCGCCTTTCTCCCACCAGCCCGATCCCCACTAAAGCAGCGCTTCGGCAGGTGCGGAGTAGGGGTGGATGTGGTGCCCCAAAGCGTGAGTATATGGCAATCAGGGAGCACTCCAGCGAGGAGCTGCGCGATGTGCGACCTGCTCGATCCGTGGCTAGCCACGCCCCCCCAATAAAAATATCTTTTAACTGAATATCTCTGGTCCTGTGGATCCGTTTGAGTGCCGGACAGCTCTGCTTCCTTATCTTCTGCTGTACCGCTCCCTAAAGCTGGGGGTCTGGGGCTGGTGCACCCGGACCACTTTCACTGTATGGTGAGTTACTTTACATTTAATTCTGGAGCACCTCGTTCTCTTTTACACATTTGAATAAGGGGGTGTAACCACAAAATGGGCGCAGTAAAAAAATGTTGCCATGCTCCACGCGGCAAAGCTCAGTTTTGGAAGCTCACTATGACGTGATCGAAACGTGTTTTTTTTTTTTCTATTATAG
Organism: Xenopus laevis; assembly: GCF_017654675.1. Taxonomy (NCBI): domain Eukaryota; kingdom Metazoa; phylum Chordata; class Amphibia; order Anura; family Pipidae; genus Xenopus; species Xenopus laevis. Next base: position 69,715,997 of record NC_054374.1, on the reverse strand, counting down.
TCAGTTACTCTACCTGAGCCTGTATTTTTCCGCTATTTTGTACACATTTTACCTGTACCCAGGCATGCAGTGTTTTTGTTTGGTGAGTGCTCCTCCACGTTCCATAAGAGAGAGAGAAAGAAAGTGTGTGTATTTGTGTGTGTATACCAGTATACAAAGAATTTACATATACAACTCTTTTTCCCTTCCATGTTTTCTATTATTGTTTTTCCTTGCCTTATATACAATGAACTTGCAATAAAATAGTGATATTAAAAAATCCATAGAAGTTTCAACAGGAAACAGCAGGTTTTTAATACGAGTTCAGTCAGTGTTCACCGCTTACTGAGTATTTTATTAAATTTTGCTTTTTGAAGCAAGGGGGGCAACTCGATATAATAAATACGTTTTTACTTTTTTTAGCTGGGACTCAGTATAACTAAACGTCAACGTGTAAACTAACATAAAGGACTGAAACAAAGTGGCTGCACCTTAATGACGTAACAGTAACAGAGTCGCAGAGCAGTGACACGATTTCCTTCCAACACAAACGCAGTGCGCATGCCCACAAGTCATTCGGCGGAAACAGTATCAGAAGTTTCCCATAATGCTTAGAGGGGAGAAGTAAAGATGGCGGCGAATCCGAACGCTACCAAACCAATATTTGAGTGTCCGAGCTGGTAAGAAACAGAGCTTAGAAGCATCAGCAATGTGTTGTTTTTCGTTTGCAAAACTAAAGACGGTAGAAAACATGTTGGCAGCGAGAAAAGAAAAATCGCAAGACCTAAAAGAGCTAAAGCATTTAGAGGAGATACTTGGGATTTTAGGAAAACAGACTAATAGACACGTTGCGGCCCTCATCACACTGCCGCTGCTTTACTATCGCAGTTATTCCCTGACAGGCACAGACTTCTTATTCATTTACAGCCGGATCACCGCAGATTATAGAGCATGGAATACAGTTTTAGTATAATGAAGCTGGGACTACAGGTTCATCATGGTTTGGCCAGTGTTTGGAGCTCACCACCAGATGAGCATATCCCGGGCTTTCGTTGTTACAGACAATCTCCACCCTAAAACATTTTTTTTGCTATACCTTTGATATACATTTATCGAACAAAAAATGTAATGGTTTTGTAAATATATCTGCAAGGACTTTGTAAATTCTCTCTGTGTCTGAGTGGGTTTATTCCTCTCTCACTAAACAAACATACAGGCAGGGTAATTGGTGCCTGATAATTGCAGTAATGTTCTTCTATTGTAATAAACTCCACTGGGGCCAGAACTTGCTTGAATGGTGTATAACTTCTGTACAGCATTGTGTAAATGTGTCTGTGCTGTATAAATAACAAGTAATATATATTTGTCATTCCTGTTCTCTGGTTCTGATTCTTGAAACATCGTAGCGCAAGCCAGATCTGCAGGTTTGTTAGTCCCCTTGCTTCTGCTGCATAATCTCCGGAGTCAGAATATGCTGTGTAGGGAATATAAATAGTCAGACAGATACTGCTTTCAACAGCAATTTCCATCAGGGCCAGATTTAAATAGCGGGCGCCCCTAGGCCCACTGCCGTTCATCGCCCCTGTCCCCTCCCCTTTTTTCATGCAAATTATCATTGGGACTGGAGCAATGGGGATTGGCGCACAGGAAATTTTAAAAAGGATTGTATCTCCAGTAAATCCCCAGTGTTTCTGAACCAATGTGGGTGTGGTTGGGCAGAATGGCTTCCCCTAAAATCCTGCTTCCCTAGGCCCGGGCCTTGGTGGCCTTTCCGCAAATCCGGGCCTGATTTCAATAACGGTGGATGTTCATCTTTAATTACAGTTTTTAACTATAGACTGTTTTGGCCATTTAAACAATATTTACAATTTTGTTTGATTAAAAAAAGTATTGTTTTAAACTATCTATCGGCAAATGTAGTGCTGCTACCCTTTGGTAGGGCTGTAGTTAGTTATCCAGTGTATTTTCTAGTGCTCAGTTAAAAAAACGAAGTTTCAGAAGGGAACTGACATGTCTTGACAAATTATTGTGATTTGTTAAAAATTTAGTTGCTTACATCCACTGAGGTGATTGTGAAGAGATGCTTAGGAACTGTGGGACAGTGTAGTCCAGCTATGCTTAAAGTGACCTTTATAAAGATGATTGTTAAAGGGAATATAAAGCCCAAAATACACTTTGCCAATCCAGTCAGGAGAGGCCTGCATCAGGCAATGCAGTTCTTCCCTGACCGGATTTTCAAGCTAAACATATATCCCTTAGGGAGGCAGTCAGACAGGGCCCATACGCAGGCCAATACGTTTCCGACTCTGTCTGCCTGTTTATGGCCAACATAAGTCAGATGAATATTGGAAGCATGTAAAGTTGATTTTTGTTACATTGTTTAATCATCCTGTGCAGTTTGCGGGGACAAGCCAAAGAACTATACAGTTCCAAGACTGAAGATTTTAGAAATGTTGCTATACTATAACAATGTATCCTCTTTGCATTTAGGGCTGGCAAGCCACCCCCAGGTCTTCATCTTGATGTTGTAAAAGGAGACAAGCTTGTTGAGGTAGGAGCATTAAACTATTCATACACTTTCACTGAATGGTTAATATGTGCACAAGGCTATCACAGAATTTAGACGTGGATGGTTCTTTCACAGGGGTTATAGAACATCGACCTACATATGTAATAAAAGACGCACAGTTTGCCCAGGTACATTAACTCATAGCAATCAATAAGGTGTTATCTTACTAACAGATGAGCAGTAAATGCTTTTCCTGCCTGTTCTTTTAGCTGCAATGTAATTGATTGTAAAGTCTTATCTGTCAGAAGAAAGTGTGGTGTTCATGTACAACTGCCTCCAATAGGCATAACAATTGCAGCTGCAGTATGTTCATTATTGTGACCACAAATGCACTGCAGCTGAGCTTTATTGCATTCCTATGTATATACCTTTTATGTATCTGTGTATTTACATTATTACGGGGGTTCTGCTCCACGGTTTATCTGCTATGGTAAAGTAAAATATCATCCTGACACTTTGAGACAAGTGTTTTCAGCAGCCATCTTACTGTAAGGCAGGGGTCCCCAACCTTTTCTACCCTTGAGCCACCTTCAATCGTAAAGAGAGTTGGGGAGCAACACAAGCATACAAAAAGTTCCTGGGCTGCCCAATAAGGGCCGTGATTGGTTATTTGGTAGCCCAAATGTGGTCTGGCAGCCTACAGGTGGCTCTGTTTGGGAGTACATCTGGTTTTTATACAGCCAAAACTTGCCTCCAAGCCTGGAATTCAAAAATTAGCTCCTGCTTTGAGGCCACTGGGAGCAAAATCCAAGGGGTTGGAGAGCAACATGTTGCTCACGAGCCACTGGTTGGGGATCACTGCTGTAAGGTAAGCAGGTAAAAGGCATGATTTACGTGACTCTTGGATATGAGATGAGTACCAGCTCCACTAGCAATACAATGCATTTATAGTACTGAAAATCTGTTACTGGTCAGTAAAATTTAGAAGGCAGTTATTTAAAAATGTTAATTTCCATGGTGGATAAGGGTATTTATATAAAAAAAAAACTCCCTAAAATAGTGCACTTGATACGAGCCGGGATACCCACGCCTGCCTGTTTATTCAGATGGGTGTATACCATGATATCTGGGTTTCCACGAGTGCCACATTAACTCAACCATAAGCATTTAAGCTCAGAGTGCAGAGAGACTCCCTGAGTTATAACTTATGGTACAGATGCAAGGGATACATCAAGGTCAAGTTAAATAATTGGTGATGTAAAAAGATCTTTTTTTTTCTGACTTGTCAGTTTACAAATTGAAATATAGATACTTTCTTGGAAGCATTTCTAGTTTAACATTGTACTGATCAGTCATACATTTTTCAAATTACTGCACATTATATATTGTCTTTATTTTGCGTAGATCCAGCTATCTCGCTTTTTTTGGAACATCTGTGCTTTAAAGTAATTTCTTGGTAAATGCAATAAGAAAAATCTCTGCATTCCTCTTGACAATGTGAGCACTAGATGTCACTGTTTTACTAGATGGTACATTAGATTTATGTGTTGGTATGATTTGGAACATAAGGGCAAGCTTGCTCAGAAAACCATATTATGGGTTATTTTATGAATTTATAGAAAATTAAATGTAAACATTATTTATAAATTGGGTATGTCTTTTATTAAATGAACTTAGTACACTTAAAGGACAAGTAGACCTATAATAACCAATTCTTGACTGTACAAAGGTACCAATCCAGCCACTCAAACCACCAAATGTATTTCCTTTGAAACTTTTTTTTTTTTATCCCACTATACTTGCTTGCAACCAGCATCTTGTACAAGTGCTAAGCTATTAACAACTAATAGGCTTAATCCATTGTTCATATGGGGTCAGTGAAAACACTCATCTGTATGTAGGCGACATGCACATTTTCAGTCACAAGAAGGATCGTGCTTTTTTTTTCTAGGCATGCACAGGATTTGGTATTTTTCTATGCAGTTCAATGTTCTCCCAGAAAAATAAAATGTGCCCTCTAACCCCAGTTAGTGCTATACAATCCCAGTATGGTTAAAATGCAGATCAATGCTTTCTATTTCTAAATTTTTGCTTCATCATCCTACAGAAATTAATTATTGATGAAAAGAAATACTACCTGTTTGGAAGGAACCTAGATATCTGTGACTTTACTATTGACCATCAGTCTTGCTCCAGAGTTCATTCAGCCCTGGTCTACCACAAGCATCTGAAGAGGGTCTTTCTGATAGACCTCAACAGCAGTAAGTGTAATCTCTACCAGTGCATGCATATCCACAATTAATGTAACACATGAACGCTACAGTTGCCCTTTCATGAAGGCCTTAAACAGATGCTGGAGGCTTGTTGGATTGAAAAAAATTATTGCTTTTGTGGCAAAATATTAAAATCGGTGCTTGCAGTAAGGTATATAGAACATTTCCTTGTATTTATGTTGCCTTTTTTTTTTTATTGTTATCCTTAAAAATGACTAATCTTATTGGTTTAAGTACCGGTAACATTACAGTCTTAAAACAGTAAGTTTAAGTAAGAATATAATAATTAAAACAGAGTCCTTGGTCTGGGTCTTTAAAATTCACTATTGTCAATAGATATACTGAGATACCAGCACTGATTATTTTAGTAATCATTTTGTAAAGATAATTCCCTACCTTCTCACACAGCAACTTAAACAGAGACCAAATGTCATTCTTGGCTCTTTTATATAAGTTTTATATAAGCTATATTTTATATATATATATATATATATATATATATATATATATATATATATATATATATATATATATATTATAATATGTTATTTTTATACTTTTATTCAAATTCTTTTATTTGACGAAAGCCACCAGTTTTTCACCAGCCAACTACTTAGTCCTAATTAAGCATGCAAAAAAGTAACACTCTGTTGTTGTGAACCTTGCTTCATATTATTCATAACTTGGCATTGTTTTAATGAGCAATGCGTTAACCATATCATTGTTATAATTACCTGCCGTTTTCCTCTTGTTTATTTAGCTCATGGGACATTTCTGGGCCATATCCGGTTGGAGCCCCACAAACCTCAACAGATCCCCATAGATTCCACAATTTCATTTGGAGCATCAACTCGCATGTACACCTTACGAGAGAAACCTCAAACTCTTCCATCTGCATTAAAAGGAGATGAAAAGGCAGGGGAAGATGATGAATTAAAGGGCCTCCTGGGCCTTCCTGAAGAAGAGACTGAGCTTGATGTGAGTGCCAGCTGCTTTGAGCAGTATAAAATACAGCTAGATGTTTGATTCTTGCGCAGATTTCTTGTTCAGGCGGCATTCACACCCAAAACTGTTTTGCACAGTACAAAATGTGATTACAAGTTACTTTCCAACATTAAATTTACATTTTCAATGAATTTAAAGTTGTTTGTCAATGCAATTGTTTTGAAAGCAGTGTTGATCCCTTTCTGTGCTCCTCCGGGTATATTAATCAACTGGCTTGTGCTACACTTTTACAGGAGTCAGAATCAGCTGTGCAGGCAGCCAGAGAGAAACTATCAATAGCAGTTACATTTACATATAACTTTAAAACCCTTTGATTTATGTATACTGGAAAGTTGCTGTAATTTTTTTCGTTATGCAAACACTGTGAGTGGAGAACCACTTTACGGTGACAAAAATCCTTAAACATAAAACTGATTGATAAAAAATAGTTCTATAAAGTAGTCTGCTTTAGATAAACATATACAGGTATGGGATCCATTATTCAAAAATCTCCAATTACAGAAAGACCATCTCTTGTAGAGTCCATTATCAACAAATCTAATTTTTAAAAATGATTTCCCTTTTCTCTATATTGGAGGCAATGCAATCCATTTGGGTTTATTTAATGATATGGAGATCCAAATTAATGGAAAGATTCATTATCCATAAAACCCCATGCCTTGAGCATTCTACATAATAGATCCTGTACCACAACAATATATCCATATCTAAGAAGGGAAGCAGGGATTTTTCACTCTAAATCATAATGTGTTCCCTACAAATTAAAAGATGGAATCTTTGTTAATGAAAATTGTTTTATATCTTATATCTTTGGACAATATCTCCCTACCTTTATGCACAAATATAGGAAGCTCATTGCAGCTTATTGTGTTTCACAGTAGAGGTCTTAAAGGAGAAATAAACCCTTGCCCCCTCCAAGCTGCAGAGTAGTGCAGCAGAGTTCAAAGGACAGCCCTATGACATCCCTTGATAAAGTCTGGCTTGTGAGTGGTGGCTTTCTGTTAAATCCAGATGTGCATGCAGTTCATCCATAACTGAATACTAAATAAGAATTTGCCTTTGGCTCCTTCCCAGAAAAAGAACATCTTGGGCCTTTCTTATGGTCACATTTGTACAAAAGAGTCCAGTTTGTAGTACAGGACCATCTAGGTCTCTAATTGAAAAAAAAAACTTTAATTTTTTTCATTAATCTGCCTCTGCTTGTATGTCTGTTCCATCAGCAGAGTCACGGCTTTGGGTTCAGTCAGTGATTCTTCTGTTCTTATTATCCAAGACCATCTTGAGAACATTAGCTATTTTTCAGCCTAAGATAGTGTCATAGGAGAATCTGGCTTTGCGTAATAAAAAAAAAAGGTTAAGTGCAGTGCGATGTCTCGATCTGCCCCAAACGTTTTACAAACCTAAAATTTACAGGCTGATTTTTTTTTTTTTTTTGCAGAATCTTACAGAGTTCAATACAGCTCATAACAAGAGGATATCCACACTAACTATAGAGGAGGGCAATATTGATATTCAGAGAGCAAAGAGGAAGAGGAAAAACTCCCGTATAACTTTCAGTGAGGATGATGAGGTTATTAACCCAGGTGAGTAACAATTTCACAGCAAAAAAATTAGAATGTAACCTATTTCATAGGTGCTTGTTTAGTTCAAACCATTATCCTCTATTCTACTGAGAGCAGGGCTGTAGAGTAGGTCCATAAATCTTTTGATGCCAACTCCTCCGTTTATGGTACCTCCAACTCTTCTGTTTTTAAAGAAACATTTAAATTAAAAAACTGTTTCAAAGTAATTAAAGTATAATGTACTTTTGCTTTGCACTGGTAAAACTTGTGTGTTTGCTTCAGAAAGACTACTCTAGTTTTTATTAACAAGCTGTTGTGTAGCCATGGAGGCAGCTATTCAATCTGGAACTATAGTAATCTTTCTGAAGCAAACACACAATTTTTAACAGTGCATTCCAACATTATATTATATGTTAATTACTTTAAAACACTTTCATTTTTTGGTGTACTGTTCCTTTAATATACTAACGTAGTTTAAATTTTTCTTGAAAGAAGTTAAGTACACAGCATACAAGGCATTTTATCACTGCCAAAGCTCAAAAATCAAAACCACATCCTTTGGTAATTCTAAACCAAAATCAGAGTTAAACTACATAAACCAGACAGGCCGCCCATCACTTTTTGCAACTGCCATCCTTTTCTACTGGCCATGCTTCACTCACTCTATTAACAACACTTAACTGAACTGGATAGGCCTGCATTGTGTGTTTGCAGAAGAGCAAAGTCCTATTGTTTTCTATAATACCAGTTATGTTGTTTCTTTTTGGAGCTTTTTTGTTTTTTTATTCTCTGCAAAACTATTTGGCCCTTCGTGATTTTGCCTATTTTTGCATATTTGTCACATGAATGGTTAATGATCTTTGAACAAAATGTAAATCAAACCTGAGTAAACGGTCTTAAATGATTACTGCTCTGTAAGGCTAGAAAGTTATTGTTATTGCTACTTTTTATTGTTCATCTTTCTATTCAAGCCCTCTCCTATTCATAGTCCAGTCTTTTATTCAAAACAATGCCTGGTTGCTAGGGTAATTTGGACCTTAGCAACCAGATTGCTGAAATCGCAAACTAGAGCTGCTGCTGAACAATCTGTATTGGCTTTCATTTTTAATTTTGTGTTTTTTTACCTAATAATTAAAAATGAAAGCCAATGCAGATTGTCTTAGAAAATCATTTTCTACATCATACTAAAAGTAAACTCAAAGGTGTACACCCCCTTTAAGCAAAAAGCTATAAAACCCATCTTAAAAATGTTTTGCCCCCTTAAAGTTCATAACTTTAGCACCTTTAGCAGCTTCTTATATCCGTTTTATATCACTGTTGAAAAATGTGCATTAACGAACAGTTACTGTGTTTTGGAAAGCTTTGTTCTTTAAGTATGCAGTAAATTAAAATGCGTATTTATTCAGGTTTCCCTTGTCAATTTTACATTTTGTTTAGATATCAGAAATCCTCAGTGTGACAAATAAGCAGTAATAGGAGTAATAAAGAAATTGTGGGGAAAGTATTTGCTTACATTTTTTTTTTAAAAAGCTGTGAACAGGCCAAGGGTGGGTATGTAAGTATGTGTCTTTGATGATCTATAATAAGCAATATAGACATTGATATACACAGTTATCTCTGTGTATTCATGTTTTACATGCTTATTACATAAGGGTGCCTAGTTTTACAATTAGCAGGTTTTCTCCTCAGGGTTGCAATGCAAGTGTATGAAGGCACCAGAGCAAGAACAAGTTTAAAATAGACCTGATTCATACAGCCATTGAGGCACCCATATGTAATAAGCATGAATAAATGATAAAGATAGTGATACTAAAATGAGAATGTGTAATTATATAAAAATATTAACTGAGGTAATATACATTTTTACTGAGATTTTTAAATGATAGAACTGATAGAAATGATTGTGTGAGTTTAGAGATTAAAAATACTATATTTGTGCAGATTTTACCTTCTTTTTGTCTTTAAAGAATGCTATGGTGAAAAGGTTAGCCTTCCCTTACCTTATCTCTCATATATTTTTGCAGAGGATGTTGATCCTTCTGTTGGGCGTTTCAGAAATATGGTGCAAACAGCGGTGGTTCCCGTAAAGGTAAATATAGTTTATTTTCTGAAATATTGGATATTTTTTTCATATTTATATTTTCATATTATATTTTTTCACTATATAGTCCTGACTTAAGCACCTATCATTAACAGGTATTAACAATAAGCTAGAGTAAGTGGGCGTGCAGTTCAACTCGGTTTCCTCTTTTTTGAAGCTGCTGTCCGGATAAAGTCACAATTGACAGTTTGCCTTATTACAAGAGGGCATGTGCTAATGCGTGCTTGCTTTATTTCCTACAAAAATCACCACCAATATGGGCAAACTCTGAAGATGGCCAAACATTATAAGATCTGTTTGTTTAGTGAGGTTTCCAGACGAGCGGATCTTTTACCAATATGCCCACCTTGAGTAAGTATTACTTTTTTGTGGTAGTTTCCCCCTGGTTTAGAGCATGCCACGTAGGGGGGACTTAAAGGAAAACTACCACAAAAAAAGTAATACTTACTCAAGGCCTTTAGGTAAATTTTTTAAAAACATTAGGCAAATCAAAAATTGTACTTGTGGTATGTAGATATTAATGTAGCACATTAAGTAGCATACAGTCACTAGCAAGTGTTTAGGGCACCAGTATCCTCCCCAGGCTGTCTTTCCCAGGGCCCATCTCCACCTCACATCGTGAGCTTTTTTTTTCTGAGAATAAAGTAAACACAATTACAATTTGGAAGGCAGCGGATCTGCTTTTCGCATAACCCAGGTAACCAGGTAGAAGATTACATTTCACAATTGAGAGCTGCAGCACAAAACCTTTTTTTTTTTTCTTTTTTTTTCAAAGGTTAAAAAAAAAGCTAATTGCAAACTATCGTAGATGGTGCTTTCTACACCATACTAAATGTTTATTTTATGGGGACTTGTACATTAAGATGCTTTTGTGTACATTAGTCTCAATGCAGAAGTACATTTATTTATTCCCAGGCTGCTCCCCGACTGCTTCCTTTCTTTTCACTCTTCATCTCTGGTATCTACATTTATACAGGTTTTCGATACCTGCTCCCAACTGATCAGATGTGGAGATAAACCCCTCCCTCTCTCCACATTGCCCAAATCCAGTTGAGCGAGTTTCTTACATACAGATATTAAGCTGGCCACAGATGCAAAGATCCGATCGCCATCCATCTCCCGACCTGCCACTAACCATTCTGATCAAATAAATTAGAAAAGAACAGATGAGCCAATGTTCTGCCCCTGACAGCAATCGTACGAAAGTTAAGCCCGACAAAAGCTAGTGACAGTCTCCCACTGAAAATTGGACGATCGGTAATAGATGCAGAGAGATATTATCCGCAGCCGACAGAAATATTTTAACCTGTCCGATCGACCAAACGACCGATCTCAGGCGGACTCTCCACACACGGTTTGAAAATCAAACAAATCCTCGATTCGTACGATCGGATCTTTGCGTCTATGGCCAGCTTTAGTTATATGGCTCCAGTAGCAACATACAGCCAAACTACCATTCCCAGGAATCCCTTTGATATATGTATAATGTGGGTAAAGATGTAACTTGGAATGTAAGCTACCTGGAATAACTGGCTCTGTAGTCCACCCCCCATAGACAGTAGATAACGCATACATATGAATGTGGCCCCAAAACTCATTCATATAGCATAAGTAAATGGCATACCCAAAATGGCCATTTCTGACAAGGTAAGCTGTTTAATTATATTGATGTAATATATATAAATTTGTATTTAGACCTGTGTTTACATGAGCACATTGTTGGGCACTATTGCCTACACTTCTGCTTGTTGGCGCTTGACAGACGCGTAGCAGTTCCAAAGTTATGCAAGGAGTGTTTCTCAAAAATATTACCGGTAGAGTAATAAGAAGTAGCTGACAGTTTCAGCATTGCAAATGGGGAGGAATATAATATATATAACAGATAGTAATTATATAACAGATAGTAATTAGTACTGTACCACAAAATCTAGTACTTGGGTTTATAAAAGTTTACTTTTATTAGAACCCCTAGATTATAAAATTGAACATGGTATTAGGATTGGTAAACTTAGTCACTTATCTATACTTTATGCCCTTGTCTTTTTTAACTAGTGTTTTCTCTGCCTCTGCTGTAATGCATACTGTGAGCTGAATATTTCCATATGCAGCTACTTGACGCCAACCTTTGTTTAAAAACATAAGTATACTTGGGATGTCATGATTTTTATGCTGTTGTTTTTAAAACTATATTACACTGTCCATTGCAAACAATTAATTCTACCATGTATAATTGTATTCTGAATATACTTGTGCTAAATATATTCTGTATATCTGTTTAATCATGAATAGACCTTACATTTGCATTTAGCTAATAGTGGCATGTCTTGTTATATTACTGTAAAAACCATAATTCCTTTTTCCTCTTTTCCTGCAGAAGAAGAAAACTGAAATTACTGGATCCCTCAGTCTAGAAGATTCAGTGGGAAGGCGTGTCCAGAACTTTCCATTTACTGGAGGCCTCTATGGTGGGCTTCCTCCAACACATGCTGAAGGTGGGGCACAGACAGCTGGAGGCCATGGCACAGCCCTGATGGGTGGTATGCCCTTCCCTAATCTTGCTCCTGAGGTGGACCTTGCACCTACTACTGCTACTGTTGCTCCCATAACTGTTGCCCCTGCTCCATCCAGCTTTACTGTTGAAGCTGTTAATGAACCCAAGAAAAAGAAGTATGCCAAGGAGGCCTGGCCAGGGAAGAAACCCACTCCATCATTGCTCATCTAATCTCACCAACATAGGCCGAGACTGGGGCAATAAGCCAACACTCTGTTTTTCGGGTGTCTGCCAGAAAGACGGCAGCTGGCACATTTTTAGCCAGGTTTTCATGGTCATAAAGGTCCTTTTTGCTTTAGCTGTATGAAAAAAACTGTCCGTAATCCGTCAATATAGGGGTGTCTTTAAATTCCCTCTTGATAATGAAAGAACCTCATTTTATATGGAACTTGAATTTGTATCACTGGTAAGAAAAAGTCTCCAAAAAAAATAAGTTTGTGCACGTTAAATCAATATATCTGTCAAATAGAAGCAGCAGTGACGGAAAACCTATCCGTTATCCAGAAAGCTCCAGAATTACGGAAAGGCAGTCTCCCATAGACTCCATTTTATCCAAATAATCCAAATTTAAAAAAATGATTTCCCTTTTCTTTTTAATAAACAAACCAATCCTTTGTACTTGATCCCAACTCAGATATAATTAATCCTTATTGGGAGCAAAACCAGTTTATTGTCTTTGTTAAATTTTTACAGGATTTTCTAGTAGACTTAAGGTACGAAGATCCAAATTATGGAAAGATCAGTTATCTGGAAATCCCAGTTCCTGAGCATTCTGGATAATGGGTACCGTAGCTGTACTTACAAAGTGAAAGATGATCAATGTGTTTTGCGTTGGTCACCTATATACAGTGTATAGAAACCTGCATGCAACTGTACAGCTTTAGACATATTTTTATATTTAATAATTTGACTTCTACACATTTATGTAAAATGTTCCTTTTGCTCCTTTTTATTTGAATGTATATGTGTGAAAGCTAGCTCACATTAATTATCTTTTTATTTTCCCATGCTAATATACAGTGGTCACTGGGGTTACATAACCAGTAATTTATTCCTGTAATACTTAATGGAATTTTTTTTCCCGAAGCAGAAGTCATCTTGCAGACAGTGGAATTCTTGTCACAAGGTAAAATATTGCTTTTAAATGAGCACATACTAGAAAATTTAGTAGGGCGCCTGGCAAAACTTTCTGTTCCTCATCAGTAGCTATAAATAAGAGGATGTTAATTTATTATCAGTTAGAAGTATTAAAAATTACTGTTGTTCCTCCTCAACTCTACTTGGGTCTTCACACGGAATGTGTTTTGCTTTACAGTAGCAGAACTATCGGAGGAACAACTGGTAGGACTGCACCCAGGTCTGCCCCTCCCCCAATAGACATGTTAGTCACATGGAGCCCTGTTATCCCCTAGTTACACTGCTGTATCTTAGCTGAAAATACCTTCAGAAAGAGAACCACGCTTTTCAGTTTTCTGAGTCCATTACAAGCAAATAATTAGAATTTTTAAAAACAATTGTCTTTTTCTCTGTACTGATAAAACCATTACTTGTACTTGAACCTAACAAAGCTGAATGAATGCATATTGGTCACAAAACAATCAAATTATGTAAAGATCTGGAAACCCCAGGTCCCAAACATTCCGAATAATTGAGAACTGAGACATTTGAGAGGCTGGATATTTATTGCAATTGTCCAGTTTTTTTTTTTCCCCACACTTCAGTGATTCATTGAGTTCAGACCCATGAACAATGAACTACTAGATTGCTGTATAATGTAACAAACATTGTTTTTTACTTTTACAAATAGGGTATGCATCAACTGACATTTTTTTATCTACAGCTCCATATAGATTTATCTTTGTAATAGCAATGTTTGTTTCACGGGTCGCACCTTTCTTTGTAACCAGTGTCGAGCCTTTTGGTCAGTTAAGGCAAGATTATTTTCTTGTTTGATGCATTTGTTCAGCATGATGATTGACATAGCAATTAACTGAAGCTGGGCACACAGCCATTTAACTGATTCTATGCTGTACAGACCCCACTTTGTATCCTTTATATTGATTGGGTCAGACAGGAACAAGGACTCCCTAAGCAGCCCAGACCACACTGAGCATGTGCACAGTCTTGGTCTTGCAAAGATGTTTAAGAAAGTTAAAAGATGGTGCCCCCCTGTGGCCAACTTTGAAAGCATAAACCATGTGTTTCATTAGGCTTGTGGTGCAGTAAGTTCATGTTTTTTTACTCGGACCTCTGTCATTTTTCTGTCTTCATTTCACCAATTCATTATCAGGAGGAGAATTTAATTTTTGTTTGCCTTTTATATGACACTGTCAAGTTGCGCTGGTGTGGTTTTAGCATAGTGCCACTTTTCAGGGTTGTAATACACCCCATATTCCATCATCTAGATTGGTTACCCTCTGCCACCCAACAGCGAGTTAAATATTTGTGCATCCCAGCTAGCATTCACAGAGTGATACAAGTTGCACAGCAGCAATGGTTAATCTGCTTTATTACAAAATCATAGAACAGTAGCAGGACTTTAACTTTATGGGTTTTTTCTTTTCCCCTTAACAAGAAGGTCGTTTTTGAGCCAGCTATAGTCAGCCATTAGATATCAAAATGTGTTGTATATAGATTTCTTTTCTGATTGTGCAGGTTTAATTTGATATATAACCTTGTTAAAGCTGTATTTTAACACTTTGTATTTCTTTTATTTCAACTGAAATAAAAGGCTCAGAACTATTTTGTTATATTTTCTTTTATCAAATCAATTTAAAAAAAATCAATTTAATGTTGCATTTGCAAGGAAAGTTCTTTGTGCGCACCACAAATTGTTGTGTGCGCTGGCCACAAAAAAAAGTTGGGACGCTAATGCAAAAAACACCTGGTGGAACATCTCCGCAATAGACAACAGATCAGTAACATGATTGGGTATAAAAAAGTAGTGTTCTTATATGTCCAGTTTTACCTTTGCCCACTACATTCTACAGACAACTCTGCTGGATCCATTGGGCTAACAGATATTCTCTAAAAAAATAAATAAATAAAAAAAAGGCAAGCTTGTGGGTCTTGTGGTTTCTCTATGTGCAGTCTCTTTAGCACATCATAGACATCTTGGTAGTGTATGCTTCTGTTAGCTTTCATGCAGTCTTCAGCCTGCTGTCTTTATGCCATGCTAAGCTACCCTGTTAATGCTCAGAGCCTTTGCAGTGGTTTTTTCAAAGGGTATGTCTATTCCCTTGTTACGCTGCTGAAAAGTTAACGTAATGTTTAAGAATTTTTTTTATATGTTTTTCTTCTTCAATTGTAAATTTATTTGGTCAGTCTGAAGGTTGTAAGTTTGTATGGAAACTCCCTTTAGTTTCCTTATGTATTCTGTTCCTCGTTTTTTCCCATGACTCATTATTTGAAATGCAGAGGCAAAATGATTCGTGGAAATCTATTGCCTGTTCATATAATGTGCGTGGACAGTGATATATTTTGTTTGATTTTCTAGATATGGCAAAATGACCTTTTGCTTTCACCTTTGCAGCTATTATTGCCCACATAACAATAACTTGAGTTGCTATAGAAATCAGGGCTCCTATAAATTGTTACTGTTACCAGGAAAAAAAATTCTTCCTTTGCCCAATAATGTAAAATATTGTATAAAAGATTAGATTTGAAAAACATATGTCTTACTTTGCCTCTTAAAGAATAAATCATGTTGTCTTTTTAGGGATACGTTGAATCCTTCTCAAAAGCTTCCGCCAAATACTGAAACCAAACTAGTACCATAATTTGCATTATCAGACATAAAAAAAAGTCTTGTCATTTGGCCAAACTCTAGAATTGCTAGTTCTCCTATGGCAAGTGATGCCAGACTTGGCTAAAAAAGGATTGATACCTTTAAAAATTACTCCTTTATTGGAGAGCCCCTTAGTTGTCTGTTTCCTGTCTGTTACAAATGATAGGTGGGTATGATGTGTCCTAAGGATGTAGGTAGCCAATAACAGCTCAGCCATTATACAGGGAAAGATAAACTGTAGCTGGTTCATATAGGGTTGCCATGTTTTGGTTGGACTTTAATATGCCTGCGGGGGAATGTGACCTCAGATTAGAGAGAATATACAGTAAGTAGTTGGAGAGAGTAGGGTTTTGCCAGTGAAACGCTTTAGGTAGGGGTGGAAAAGATGGCTACAAATCTACCATTGAGTACAATACCAGCCCTGGCTCTAGCTGGGGATTTACCAGCTTGGCTGGTCAATTATGCGAGGTGGAAACCCTATATCCATCTAGCTGCTGATTGACTGGAATCCTAGTCATGGACTTATAGGTATGCACAAGATCAGAATTATTGCCCCACAAGGCAGAGGAATTTTGCTACCCAAGGACTGATTTGGTCAGTGCAAGTGAATAGATTCATCTGTGACACAGGGAGATAACGAGCATGGATGGAAAATACTGTTACCTTGAGGTATACAATCAAGATCCTAGAGTTTTTGCTGGCTTTGATATTTTACAGCCAACACACTCATCTTCCATTAAACAAATAGTAGGCAACGCCCTGCCAATTAAGTCATTTACAATACCATTGTATGAACATTTGTACAGTTTGTATTATCAAGAATCGTTCTACTGTCTGCTCCTGTGTATCATTTAGCAAACAAACTTAGTTCCGTTTGCCAGTCAAGGTTCAGTTGTGTTCAGAATAATAGAAGTCTGACATCAATAACCTGATCATACACTGTTTTTGGTAGAAATTATATTTCTACATGGCAAATAATTTAATAATAAATTTAGTAGTGTAATATAAAACCAACAGTCATGACATGCATGCCGCTGATTCTGTGTAATTGAATCATTAATTGAAGCTTGTTCCAAATAATAGCAGTGTGGAGTGCAATATGTAAAAAAAAAAAAGGAAACATAAAGAAGTGCAGAAAATGTTTGGCTGCTCAGCTAAAATGATCTCAAATGCTTTAAAATGACAACCAAACCTGGAAGACATGGAACAAAACTGAAAACTACCATTCAAATGGATAGAAGAATAGCCAAAATAGCAAAGACTTGGCCAATGATCAGCTCCAGGAAGATCAAATCAAAGCAGGTCTAACAATACCTGTGAGTACTGTTACAATTAGAAGAAGCCTATGTGAAGCCAAACTAAAGGTAAGAAGCCCCGCAAAGTCCCATTGTTGATAAAAGGACATGCTGAAGAGGTTACAATTTGCCAAATACAACACTGACTGGCCTAAAGAGAAATGGTGAAATATTTTGTGGACTGATTAACACACAATTTTTTTTTTGGGGTCTAGGGGCCACAGACAGTTTGTAAGATGATCCCCAAACACTGAATTCAAGCCGCAGTACACAGTGAAGCATGGTGCCACAAGCATCATGATATGGGGATGTTTCTCACACTGTGGTGTTGGGGCTATTTATCAAATACCAGGGATCAGTTTCAATACATCAAAATACTTGGAGGTCATGTTGCCTTATGCTGAAGAGGAAATGACCTTGAAATGGGAGTTTCAACAAGACAATGACCCCAAACACACCAATAAACAAGCAACATCTTGGTTCCAGACCAACAAGATTGACGTTATGGAGGGGCCAGCCCAATCCCTGGACCTTAATCCAATAGAAAACTTGGGGGATGACATCAAAAATGCAGTTTCTGAGGCAAAAGCAGGAAATGCAGAAGAATTGTGGAATGTAACAGGTGCCAGAAGTTGGTAGACTCCATGTAACACAGATGTGCAGCAGTTGTCAGAAACACTGGTTAAACAGGGTACAACTAAATATTAGTTCAGTGATTCAAAAGAAAGCAAAATATTGAAACCGTTTTCAGTTTATACAGTGAATGTTTGAGTTTGTAAAGAAGAATGCAGACACTGCTACATTTTGGAACAGCCTAATATTCCCTTTTTTCCCACTGTAAATGAATAACACAAATTTAATAAATTTTTCTTCATGTTTTGATTTGGAATAGACTGTGCAGTGTTCCCAATGCATTTGTGTGCCGACACTGCCCCCTCATGCTCCGAGTTTAAAATCGCGTCGGAGCAGGTCAAAGGGGGCGCCGCATGGCTAGTGTATTGAGCAACACAACACTCTCTGCACTAACGGAGGTTCTCACCTTGCCTCATGGCCTGAGTGGCCCTGAGTAAATCTTCTCATTGATTGTGGTAGCACACCCGCAGACCAGATTGTTATTGATTTAGATTCACCCAAGTGAGTCATGTTTATTCTAAAATTGCATTTTGTCACAGTGGGTGCTGCACATAATTGCATTGATTGTATGTATTGCAAAGTTTGTGTTCTGCACGGTGACAAGAATACTACATGTTTCTGTAGGATCTTTTGATTTGACCAGCTGGTGTTCAGAGTTTCCTACAGCTATGCTTCTTCCTTAAACTGCTTCCACATTTGAACTTCTTTTATTGAATGTTCTGTATTAAAAATACATAGTTATGGAGAAAATATACACAAGGGTGCGACTAATAAGCCAACGCAGGATTTAATGGAAATTGGCTTATTTTTCACAATTGGATTAGAGCCATGGGGGCAAATTTACTTACCTCCAAAGTTGCAACAGCGTTGGCTTTGCCGCACTTGGCCAGGTGTGGATTTCCCAGGGCTGCGCAAATTCACGAAGATCCGAAGTTGCGCACAAGTTACCGATTGTTTGCGAAGTTGCGCTAGCGATGTTATGATCAGTGGTTCGAAGTTACGCTAGCAATGGCTAATTTGCATACGGCGCCAAGTTAAAGGACAATGGACGTATATGTAGCAGCAAATACATTACACTACACAAGCCTGCGAAAGCTTTATACATGTGCCCACTGTATAGTTTAGGTGCCATATGTTAGGAAATGTTGGGGGGCAGGAGGGTACCCCCCAAAAAATTATGATCTTTTTCAGCCTATAACCCTTAAAAAAAGTAAGATGCCAGCTTTTTTTGGGACTTTCAACTTTTTTGAAGCAAGTCCTATCTAATCTATTGCACTTCGTCTGGTCTGAGGTGGCGAAGTAAAGTCTGGCGCAAGAGGTAACGTTCACAAAAATCTGCAACTTTGGGAATTAGCGTAGTTACGTCCCTTCGTCAGAGTGAAATTTCGCCTGGAGTAAGGGTGCGAAGTAGCGCTAGAGTAGGTCCACTTCGCTAGCGAATTTATACGTCTGCACCCGTAAGTAAATTGGCGAAGTGTCAAAATGACGTTGCGATGGCGACTTTAGGCGCCCTTTAGTAAATTTGCCCCATAGATGTGAAGGAGCTCTTTTTCACAATTGTACTGTCTGTTTAGTCATTAATAAGTTTCATTAGCAGGTAGTAAACATTTGTAAGTAATAAAATAGGCAGGGAAGTGTGCAGGAAAAAAATAATAGTGGAAGGGAAAAAATAAGGGTTATGGGGACTCACCATGACACAAAAATGTGCAGATAGGACCATATGCAATAAGCAAGCATTAGATAGCAAACCTCATTATCAGTCAAATCCAAGTGACCAAGTGAATGGAGTGTTTTGTCCCCCACCCAATGAGCTTCTTTTTTTCCTAATGTTCCCAATCACCCCATGTGCTGTTGCGCTGAAGTGCTCAATATCTTTAACTTACATAAACCGTTGACTTCTTTGTTCATAATACACAGCAGCATACAGGGTAGAATATCAGGCCTAACAATTCTCTTCTGCTTTAATAGGACAACATGAAAATCCACTGTCCCAGTATGAGCAATATTAAGTTACTGTTCCCGCCTTCCAACAAGTAAACATTACATATTTCATGTCAGCGTTTGTGGTTAAGTGAAAAACTCTAGGGCAACAGATGCTTCAAGCTATAAAACTTTGAAAGAACTTTAATGCAAAAATGGACTGCAGGGGCAAAGTGAGATAGCAGTTCCAGCTGCTGCTTGTAGATCCCCCACACAACAGTGGTACAATATAGTGGTAACAAACAGATCATCTGTCCTAAAGTGTTGGAAATGAAGAGGAAGCTAAAGATTTTGCTGTAGAATATAGTAACACCTCTGCACACTGATGACCGGGAAATCTCTAAAGTAGCTACGAGACTGGGGAGTCCCCAACCTTTTTTTTTTTTTTTTTTTACCTGTGAGCAACATTCAAATTTAAAAAGAGTTGGGGAGCAACATAAGCATTTGAAAAGTTTGTAGGGGTGTCAAGTGCTGTTATAGGCTCTATGTGGTCTAGCAGGCTATAGAAGGCAGTTCATCTGGTTTTTATGCAACCTAAACCTGCCTCCAAGCCATGAATTAAAAAAATAAGCACTGCTTTGAAGCCACTGGGAACAACTCTTGAGCCAATGGTTGGGGATCATTGCTCTAAACCAGTGATCCCCAACTAGTAGCTCCTGAGCAACATGTTGCTCCCCAACCCCTTGGTTTTCTGCTCTTAGAGCAGGTGCTTATTTTTGATTCCAGGCTTTGAGGCAAGATTTGTTGCATAAAAACCAGATCTACTGCCAAACAGAGTATCCTGTAGGCTGCCAGTCCACAAATAGCCAATCACAGCCCTTATTTGGCACCACTCAGGAACATTTTTCATTCTTGTGTTTCTCCCCTACTCTTTTTACATCTGAATGTTGCTCTCGGGTGCAAAAACGTTGGGGACCTCTGCTTTATACAAATAAATAATATGTTCCACAGAAGTGGTGTTATAATGTTCTAGATGCTCCGTGCGAGCATCAGGCACATGATGTCACATTAAAGTTGACAGTAATGGAAGTGAAACTTTTGAGAAAGCCACACAACTGCAAATACAGTTTTAATATAAAGCCACATACAGTAAATCTATAATTATCTTATTAATAGAAACATTTACTATATATGTTTGGTGAAATATAATTTGTCATAGCAAGCTCTTGTGTATAATTTCTTGTGCATCAACAGTTTTCTGTTCCTCAAATACTACTATGTACAGAGGGAGCTAGGAACTATTAGCATACTTAGAAGAGGAACCAAGATGTGCTGTAGATTATACAATAACTGCACATAGATATATACAGTAAGCTAAGAAAGTATTGTACTTATCAGTTAGATTCTTTATACATTTAAGTAGGATGTCAGTAGCAATGATACTGCTGTCGTGCAGTTACAAGACAAATTGTGCAGCGTTTATTGCCCTAGTTGGGCAAATGTTGGAGTAGACTATGAGCAATGTACAATACTCAATCATTGCTCTCATGGATGTATATGTTATTTATATATAGGAATGTCATACTGTAAATACTTCTTTAGGATGTGGTAAGAAGAAGATAGCACTTCTGTAAAATAAAAAAAGCAGTGACAAAAAAAGTCATATTTTTAGCCTTACAGTTCAGTATATCCTTTTTCAGGACAGCAAAATACATATACAGTATATCATACATATATATATGTGTGTGTGATATAATGTTGATGGAAAAACACTGAACTGCTTTACAAGCACAATATACTGTAGAAGAAACAAATAAACCTTCTGCAATTAGCATTATCTTGGGAAGTTGGCCAACAGTTAGGCTGATATCTTTTAGAGACAAAGCTTGAACTTGATGGTTGTGGTTTCCAAATTACTGTGTAATTATGAGGTGCCACAGAGAGCCTAGAATTGAAGTTACTTTTTTGTGTACATCAGGGCTACTTGGGTCAGACTACTGCCAATAAGCAACTATGGTAAACTGTATGTGTGTGCATACAAATAACTAAAAGAGACACTCACACAAGCCAAAGGCAGGAATCTAATGTACATTTCATACATAAAGTACAAGCAGGGGTGATCCTAAGGCTGCCCCCACCCCCCACTCCTGCTCTGCGATTAAAAATAAGCTTTGGGGTGAGTCAAAGGGGGGCAGCATTGCTAATCCAATGAGCTCAATAGGCAAGGTTCTGCCTCATAGCAGGAGTGGCCCAGTGTACAAGAAAAGGCCTGTTATAAAAAAAACAATTTGACCCCCTTAATTTACCAATAATTATTTTCAGGAAAATCTGTGCAACAAAATCTAGCTTCAATTTAAATCGTGTGGTTTTTTTTCGGATTGTGACTCCGAAAACTTTACTTTTTTTAATCTTCTCCCCAAAAACTCGATTTTATCGGATTATCAAATGAAAACCAGTGCAAACGGCCCAAAACTACCGAGAATCCTGAATGTAAAAACATTTTCTAATTGTAAAAGGGACCATCTGCTATTGAATTCTAGCAGCTTCAGAGCATAATAAATCTCGAAAAGTTTTTCCTCTTTAAAAAATTTACCAGAAAAATTAGAATTTTTCGCCACCAGTTAAAATAGGGGCTATTAAATAGCCAACCAGGGCCCTTATTTGGCACCCCCAGGTGAAAGTGCATAAGAGGGAGTGTCCACCTAAAAGCCATCCAGTCATATCAGGTGTAAGGTAATCAAAAGAAGGATTATCTGAATTGATTGATGCTTTGTTGCAACCACTTGTGATCATGTTTGCTACATATGTAGCGCTGTGGGCTGGACTCCACAAGCATTTTTGGTCGGATCGACGCCCGCTTATTGGCACGTGTGTGGGGCCCTCCTACAGGCTTTGCCAATTGATATCTGGCTCCTAACAATAGAACAGAGTACATTCAAATTAGAATTCGAGTTGGTGGTTTTAAACTCAAAATTTTGAGTTTTGACCAAAAAACTATTCGGAATTCTAATTCTAGTTTACCATTCAAACCTTAGTAAATCTGCCCCTAAAAATCACTCTCTTTCTCGGAATGTCCATCATGGAGTAAGATCAAAGCTGAAACCCTTGGCTTTCACATTGACCATCACCCTCTAAACATAATTGTCTTACTTCTGATTGTTTCTTTTTCACAGATTGTAAATAGTATGGACAAAATTTTTTTTTAGAAAAATATAGTACATTCCTAGATCTGTTCTGTCCCCAAAATATCCAGTATTAATATTTAACAGATATTAAACGATTTACATCAACATATGTATTTATTTTTTGCTGACTTTCAAACCAAAGCAAAAATCCATGTCCATCAGATCAATAACCCAAACCAAAAATCTTGAGAAAAAGTATTCCATTTTCTTTCCCCATGCAGTTACATCATTTTTTTTCTGATTTATTAAACCCCGATGGTGTTAAAAGTCAGAATAAAAAAATGACTCCAACTGCGGAGTTGATGTAGAACTCAATGGCAGATGCCCCGTTGATATCCTGATCTACGCTGGGTAAAGATTTCATGGTTTTCAGGTGCCAAATCCGAAAAAGTCGCAAATTTTATAAATTTTTCATAAAAATTTATTGATAAATAGGGGGAAATTGTATGTGCGGATTTGGTCTGAGTCGTTTTCAGAAAATAGTAAGAACTATTCGGATTTTGATAAATAACCCTTTTAAAGTGAAGGAAAACTACTTGATATATGAGGCTTCAGTCAGATTCTAATACCAATCAATTTTTAATTATGTAAGGGATTCAAAATCTTAAGACTTTAATTGTGCTATGTGGAAGAGCATTGCAAATTTATGGCTTCTGGAATTACCGTAAGCCATTTTTCATAAGGAATATTTGTCAGTGACTCACAGCATCAGCCTGTTGGCTGCAGCCATGTGGGGAGGGATTAGGTTTAGGCACTCACAAATAAATCACTAAAATGACAGGTATGGGATCCATTATCCAGAAACCCGTTATCCAGAAATTTCTGAATTATGGAAAGGCCATCTCCTTTACTTGATATAAACGAAGATTTAATTAATCCTTAATGGATGCAAAAATAGCTTATTTTATTTATTTAATGTGCATGATTTTCTAGTAGACTTAAGTATGAAAATCCAAATTATGAAAAGATTTGTTATCTGGAAAGGCCCAGGTCCTGAGCATCCTGGATGACAGGTCTCATACCTGTATAAACAACTGCTAGAAAACTATTTGTGAAACATCCATTACAGTTCCCTGGTTATACTAAAGTGATTTTTGGTGACTTTTTTTGTAACAGAGACCGTTCCCCTTCAATAAAACACTTCCTGTTAAAAAAAAAAAAAAGGACCAGTAGATGCTGTGGCTAAGTAAACATGGTGCAAATGGAAACAGGAAGATTGTGAAATTATTGTTTGTCTATTTGTACTGCCAAGTTACCATTTGTTTTACTTTCTTTATTAAAAAATACACAAATCTGATTTTTAATTCAACATTTTCAATGGTTATAAAAGGCAGTACTTATAGTATCTAGATGTTTCTTTTCTCAGCAGGACTGGTAACTTTTTAAACAAAGTCAGATGATTAAAAGACCGGAGGAGGATTTATTTCTGCTGCATTGTTCAAGAGTCAGAACCAGGTGAGAAAGTGCAGAGGAATAGAGTGTTGAAGGGCACCTGTTGGGTAAAAATGTTATCCCCACCAAAGGTGCAGGCTAATAGAACACGCATTCCTGTTGGGGATAACAGTAGTTATTTTTTTTATATATATATAAAAATGCCCCCTGCCAGTGCTACGCTACCAGCGCTACGATAAGCAGCCATGTCTGGTCAATCTGATGCGCATAATGAAAATGTGCCACAAATTGCTCGTTATGCGCATGCGAGTTATACAACATGGCTGCTCACACCAGGAGCTCCCTCCCTGTGCGGGTAGCGTATCACTGGCGGGAGGCATTTTATTTTTAAAAAAATACTGTTATCCCCAACCAGAACGCGTGCTCTATTAGCCCGCACCTTTGGTTGGGGATAACATTTTTACCCAACAGGTGCCCTTTAAGCAAACAACTAGCAGTTGAAATTAAATTTCCAAATACCTTTATGACTACTGAACAGTTTATTGGGTTCCTTTTTCAGGTTATTATTAAGTTCACAGCCAGCAAACTGCTAGGGGTGTGGCAGTTAAAGGAACTTACAGGGTCATCTATCACATTGCAAAACTGTTTCATCTGACCGAACATTTTCATTTACACTAATACCCAATGCTGTGCCCTTTGCAATGCACAATGGGCTTGATAATACTCGTGCTAAATGTGCGATAAAGAAAATATGTGTTTACCTGCGATGAAGATTGTGATATTGTATCTAATTCAATTCATTGCGATATGGAATTTAGTGAATGCAAGAAATGTTCAATTCAGCGGTAAAACGTTATCGTGGTTTCCATTTTCTGTGGAAACCGCTGGTATCGCTATTTTTTTTACAAATCACGCAACAACGTAACGCAAAAAATTCTACCTCCGTCTACAATTGCATAAAAACAACATATGTCAAGTTCATAATTTTCATGTTTTTCAAGCGGAAAATAACTTCCGGTTACCCTCTACAGCTCCATATTGTCTAAGCTTTTTATCAACATCTATTGGCTCATCACAACCAATCAAAGGTTATTACTTAAACACCACACCCAGGAATAGCTTAGCAATGCTATAAAAAGGACTTGCTGTTCTGGAGAATTCGTGGGACTGCCTCCATGCTGCAGATGCTTGCGTGCTTAAAGTCTGCTATTCCAGGTACATTTGGTATTGCAAAACATACACCCCTTTGCATTTTAACAACCCACAATCCAACCTTGTTCACTTCCCTGTGTTCAAAACAACTTCAGCCTCACTTTTAATTGAAGGATTTCTCAAAATGTAAACTTGCACTCCAAACCATATCCTCTATATCAGGGCTGTCCAACTGGCGGCCCGCGACCCCCCCCTCATATGGCCCTCCACATCAAAGTCTGCCTGCTGTGTCTGTTTACCATATGTAAGATTTAAAAGGCATCACTACAGAGATTGACTGGCCCCTGCATTGTCTAAATCTCAAATTCCCTGCATTGTTCACACATGTGACACCTCTATTCTTCACTCCCCTAAAGCCCTGTACTGTTCACACCTGAGACCCAGTCTGAAACTGCCACATTGTTCTCCTGTTCACACTTTATTCAAAATGCTAATAGGGCACCAGCACTGTGTCACTGTATGTTGTACATATTAGACTGGTCCTGATTCCTCTCCTGCTCTGTTCTACCTTCCCTATGCTCCCTGTGTGTGTCATACTTTGGTATTTGTTCTGGGGGTTTGTTAGCATTTGAAAATTATTGTTAGTGGCCCCTAAGGTGTTTAATCAGATGCTGGGGTACTGTATTATACACAGGGGAGGAGGAGGCATTTGGATTTATGGGTATGTCTTAACATCTTTACCTGTGTCAGCAGCAGCCATAAATAAATCTGATCACATCATATTGCCCCCAAGTATTTATGTACCTGTGCCAGTGCCCAGCCCAGCAGCAACAGCAAACATATGGCCCCCAAATCTGTACCTGGCTGTGCCAGGAGGAAGCTTCACACTTTACAGTAATAGAAAGAATGTCTTTAGTTCAGTGCAAGTGTGCAAGGCTGAGAGCAGCGAGAGCCACACCAAGCAGGCCACCAGCTCTCTGTCTCTCTCTGTCATCACATCAGTGACGTCATTGACACGTGTACGCACATCGTGGTGCACCGCACAGAAGGAGCTATTACTTGCTGGCAAGAGGGAGAAGGGGATGGATTCCACCCAACTGGGTGACCATGATTACTGAAACAAATTATTAAATAATCGCTTGAAAAAAGTGCGCCCCTCAATGATGGCATCCTAGACAGCCGCCTACTCAGCCTACCCCTAGTTCTGGCCCTGATCCCTGCAATGAGCACCAACCATTTGTTTTTTGGTATGCTATTAATGTGGACATGGTCTTGCAGTAACATGGGTGTGGTTTAAAGTGGGTGTGGTCTAAAAACAGGGAGTGGCTAACACTGGCTTCCGTTATTGGCCCTCCACCATGTAGATTGAAAAAATTCCGGCCCTCGGTACCATAGAAGTTGGACAGCACTGCTCTATATCATCTTATAGTGTACACCAAACCAGCTGAAAAGGACATTTGCCAGCCTTCCAAACAGATCATCTATCTTTCATTTTTGCAAGTGTTAATCTTCTCGTATGTGTTTTTGGTTTAAACCCCATATCTAACTTATATTTGTAAGATCAAAAATCTCAAACAAACATATAATTACTTATTTACAACCATTTACTGGCCATGTCTAATTGTTTCACTTGTTTTAAGTCTAAATATAGTTTGGCTTCTTCAGAATGTGCATTTAAAGGATTAAATCACCCTGTTTAATGAAAAATATGTAATTTTTGCACTCATCAAAGCTATCATTGAAAAATATGATGATCTGTTTGGAACTGGCAAGGTCCGTACATCCTATTCACAAAATAGCCCGCTGAAATGTAGCCACAACATCTGTCATAGAGATCCACCGAATCCAGGATTCTGTTCGGGATTCGGCCTTTTTCAGCACAATTCGGATTCGGCCCAATCCTTCTGCCCGGCTGAACCGAATCCAAATCCTAATCGGCTGAATCCAAAATAGTGGATTCGGTGCATCCCTAATCTGTCAACAGTGTGAGAACTGTATGCAGAACCTCTGATCAAAAAAAGGTTTAATGACTGCAAAAGAATAGTAAAAGAAATGTCAGAATAAGCCCTTCAGGCCAAAAAAACTGGAGGAGGCCCATTTCAGCCTGTACAGTTTTCCACATGGAAATCATTGCTACGGGAGGAGATTTCTCCTTTGGCCATGTCTGGGGTACCTAGAAGCATGGATACAGAACAGCCATTCACTTATCAAATGCCTGGTATTTTTCCCCCTTAAACTACAACCAAAATATCCTAATAATTGATTTTGTAAAGGAGTACTTGACTTGAACCTTAACATTTATTGTGATGTTTCTCATTGACACTTTGCAACTGGTCTTGTTGTTGTATCTATATTTAAAGAATAATCCTTTGCATCACATCTCCTATTTTTACCATTAACATGTATCTGGTTGCTAGGCGCAGATGGAGCCTATCAACCGGCCAGTATTTGGAAATAGAAACACAAATATGCCTAGAGGATATACAACATTGAAAGCCAAGTGTGAAAAATTATAGTAAGATTGAAATAAGACCCTCATACACAATTGTGGGTGTTGCAGTCCATGAGTCGGATAAGGCATTCCAATCTTTCAACAATTCCTATGTGGAAACGCAAATAAGATACCATAATGATATGATGAATTTGCAGCATAAGAGAAATAGAGACATTTATAAATTATGTTTGCAGTTAGTAAGAAAGGAAAATCGGAATTATGATTTGGACACAAAAGGGAGGAGTGTGGGAGTGACAAGAGACAATCCTCAGAGTAGTCTTTTTAAATTAGTGGGCAGACTCATTGTGATTGGATGCAGATGGCAAGCAGGAAATGGCATCTGTGTCAGTCTGATTTGTGGGCTCATTCCCCAATCACATGAAAATCTTATGGGAATAGACAGACACCAGATATACAGTTGTGTTCAGAATAATAGCAGTCAGACATCACTAACCTGATCAATCAATCACTGTATTTGATAGAATATTATAAATATTTCTACATGGCAAATAATGTACTAGTAGGTGTAGTAGAGTAATATAAAACCAACAGACCCAACTGTCTTGACATGCATGCATGCTGCTGATTCTGTGTAATTGAATCATTAATTGAGGCTTGTTCCAAATAATAGCAGTGTGGAGTTCAATTAGTGAGATCATTCATTCTGTGAAAAAGTAGGCATCAATAATGCAGAAAACAATAGGCTGCTCAGCTAAAATGATCTTAAATGCTTTAAAATGGCAACCAAACCTAAAAGACGTGAATAAAATGGGAAAACTACCATTGGAATGGACAGAAGAATAGCCAAAATGGCAAAGACTCCAATGATCAGCTCCACGAAGATCAAAGAAGGTCTAAAGTTACCTGTGAGTACTGTTACAATTAGAAGATGCCTACAATTGTGTTGGGCCTATTTATCACACATCAGGGATGATGGATCAGTTTCAATACATCAAAATACTTGAAGAGGTCATGTTGCCTTATGCTGAAGAGGAAAATGTCCTTGAAATGGGTGTTTCAACAAGACACCAACCCCAAACACAGTAAATGAGCAACATCTTGGTTCCAGACCAATAAGATTGACGTTATGAAGTGGTCAGCCCAATCCTTGGACCTTAATCCAATAGAAAACTTGTGGAAATGCTGTTTCTGATGCAAAACAAAGAAATGCAGAAGAATTGTGAAATATAACAGGTGCCAGTGAATGTTTGAGTTTGTAAAGAAGAATGCAGACACTGCTATTTTTGGAACAGCCTAATATTCCCTTTTCTTTACTTTCTGTAACAGACATTTGATACATTTTTCATGTTTTCATTTGGAATAGAATGTGCAGTGTTCCCAATGCATTTGCGTGTATAGAAATAAAAGCAATAATAAGTTGATTATAATTGCTAAAGCATTTGATACAGTGCCACACAGAAAGTTACCGGTTAAATTAAGGAATGTTGGCCTGGAACATAATATTTGTACCTGGATAGACAACTGGCTAAAATATAGACTACAAAGAGTGGTGGTAAATGGAACATTTTCTAATTGGACCAGTGTTGTTAGTGGAGTACCGCAGGGCTCTGTACTAGGTCCCTTGCTTTTCAACTTGTTTATTAATGACCTGGAGGTGGGCATTGAAAGTATTGATTCTACTGTATATGTGCAGATGATAATAAATTGTGCAGAACGATATGTTCCATGCATGATGCTGCCACTTGTGATTTCACTAAATTTGAAAACTGGGCAGCAAACCGGAAAATGAGGTTCAATGTTGTTAAATGCAAAGTTATGCACTTTGGAAAAAATAATATAAATTCAAGTTATACACTTAAGGGCAGTGTGTTGGGAGTTTCCTTAATTGAGAAGGTTTTTTGTAGATAACAAGTTGTCTAATTCTGCGCAGTGTCATTCTGTGGCTACTAAAGCAAATAAAGTTCTGTCTTGCATAAAAAAGGGCATTAACTCAAGGGATGAAAACATAATTATGCCATAGGTCCCTGGTAAGGCCTCATCTGGAGTATGCTGTGTTTTGGACTCCAATACTTAAGAGGGATATAAATGAGCAGAAAATGCAGAGATGTACAGCTGAACTGGTTAGAGGGATGGAAGACTTAAATTATGAGGGTAGACTGCACTGCTGGGTGATGTTGTGATGGCTGATTCAGTTAATGCTTTTAAGAGGGGCTTGGATGATTTCTTGGACAGACATAATATCAAAGGCTATTGTGATACTAAAATCTACAGTTAGTATAGATATGGGTATATATAGTTTAGGTGAGTGTAAACTTGATGGACTTTGGTCATTTTTCAACCAGATTTAACTTTGTAAATATAAGCTTTATTGACTTTTTAAACACACTGCTATTAATCTGAACACAACTGTATATGCAATAAAACTCCACACAATAAGAATGCTACACATGGCACCATTTTACTCTGCTTCCTACATCCAGTTTCCCATTACCTTTCTAGCCAGCACACAAGTATTTCTCTCTGAACTTTTTTCTTGGCCTTCCAGATCTTTCCTTGGCTTCCACAGTTTCCCTTTACTGCCATTTCTTGATAACATTATCAACAGTAGTAGCAAGCAGGAAGCTTTTCTTAATTTTCAGATTCTCTCTTGCTTACAGGAGCCCATGGTTGTTGAGCGACAGCCCAAAGTTTGAGGTGTCAGATATTTGATGAAGCCCTGCAGTTCTCAACACCTAAAGACTTAATGAGGTAATAAGGGTCAAAGACCTTGCAAAAAACAATGTTTATCATTTGACAAGTGTCCAAACTTTTGCACATGCCACAAATACTAATTTATTTGTTCCTGTGTTTTAAGGCTGATGAAAAAAATTTAACTGTGCATTAATATTTCCAAATAAGTTGTTTTTTTAACACAGGGATCCTTGCAGTAGTTATTTCATATGTTTCACTTATATGAATATACAGTAGGTACAATTGTAATTTATTAAATGTGTGATTTGCAAAGGATCCCTTTTGCATTCAGCTGTATGTCTGTTAGGGTTCCTTAGTAAGGGCCATAGCAATGCTTTGTCTGTACTGTGTCAACAATGAGGGAATCTGACTAGCAACCTCAGATACAATAAGTGATCCATTAAACAAAGAAAACGCTTGGCCATTGTGAATGGTTTCCCTCCAACTGAGGTAATAATTTGCTGTTAAGAGAATGTTGCTAATATGTCCATAAACATTCCAACTTGTATGGTACAACTAAGTATATCTCCCTGCTCAGTAAAAGAACTTGAGATTTGCTGTAAGTTAATTTGCTACAGGATTGTAGGCAGTAGGATCTAAATTCCCTTAATAACCACACAATCTCCAAAGTAAAGGGTAGAGTTGGCACTTTTCTAGTGCTCTATATTAACTCTATGCTATATTTCTTACATATGGTTATAAATTAAAAAATAAAAGCATAGAGTCTTGAGCTAGATTGTTATAGCCCAGAAGATGTTTAGATCAGATGGAAGTTCTGAAGTATAATGTTTTTATATTACAACTCACTGAAACTCAACCTGGTCCTTTACCCCCAAAGTCAAATCCAGGGGTACCAGTGAGACAGTTCCTCCTGATGAGGAGGAACTGTTCCACTGAAAATGACTTTGAGACATGGGCCCTCGATTTAAGAAGTAGGTTAGTGGACAGATGATCAAGTGGGCATATATAAGAACCAAAGCTACAACTAGGGAACAAGCGTTGTATGGTATGTCAGGGCAGGGACACAGAAGTGAACAAAAGCAACAGACTAATTTTGAAGAAAGAAGAAGAAGGAAGCCGGTCGCTCTGTGGTGCTCACTGGAAGAACCATCGGACTGGTGCAGTTTTCTCCTGATAGGAACACAGGCCCAGGGAGTGAGATAAGTATAGATATATATATATATATATATATATATATATATATATATATATATATAGATATATATATATATATATATATAATCACTTGGGGGTGCCTAACTTTTGGCACCCCCAATTAAATAGGCTTTTTCTTCTCCTTTAAAATCGGAGTCAGAGTGGGTCAAAGGGGGGATAGCATCGCTAGTGTAATGAGCACAATATCGCTCTCTGCAGTAGTGGAGCTGAATTTCCAGGTTATTAAAGTTATGGCAGAAGCAGCCCTGCTGTTTTGCCCCATTTTCCACAATTGCTATAGACAGTTGCTGGCTGCATGCTGTTTAGTGGAAGGTGAAAGGGAGACTTTATACACACTTTCCTTGTTGGAATCTTTTTTTTTTTTTTTTATAGTTTTTATTTTAACAAATTTTTTCAAATACATTACAGTACATTACAAAACCACAGACATAAACAAATAAACAGATAAAAAAAAAAGAAGAAGAAAGAAG
Organism: Xenopus laevis; assembly: GCF_017654675.1. NCBI lineage: Eukaryota > Metazoa > Chordata > Amphibia > Anura > Pipidae > Xenopus > Xenopus laevis. The sequence goes on along the minus strand of NC_054374.1, from coordinate 69,683,822 downwards.
AAGAAGGAAGAAGAAAGAAAATTAAAAAAAAAAGAATAAAAAAGTAAAGTAAGAGTGTGTAAGGGTATGTAAGGGTATATGGGACCCTAATTAACTCACCCCTGGGTACCCCTGGCCTTCGCTGTCACACCCACAGGCCCATGTCGATCCTTTTAGGATTACTTAAACCGGTTATAACCTTTATTATTTCAGTTACCTCCCTTGCCCCCTCACCGATGTGTTCCTTTCCTTGCTACTGAGGGATCTCCCTATCTTTCTGTTTTATTACCATCCCTTTTAACTCGGTTTTTTTAGGTACCTAACCCATGGTCCCCAGACTTCCCAGTATCTGTTACTCTTGTTGTGGATAATGTGTGTTATTTCTTCCATTTTTCTAATATGCTCTACCTCTTGCTGCCATTCCATGCTGCTTAAGGGGCCCCTCTGCTTCCAGTGTCTTGGAATGATTGACCTAGCTGCCTCCAGCAGGTGCAAGTTGAGTGGGTCTCTTAATAGACCCTTATTGTCCTTATCAAAACTTAGCAAGATCAAAGGGGCATTATCCACTGACAAATCGTGGTTAGTTATTTCTTTTATTACTTTGAGGATTTTACCCCAATAATCTTGCAGTTCGTTACACTTGCACCATATGTGTTTATGTGTCCCCTTCTCCTTACCGCATCTCCAGCAAAGGTCTGTTTGTGTAGGAAACATCTTATTCAACCTAGTTGGAGTAAGATGCCATCTAGAGACTATTTTAAAGTTCATTTCCTTCACTCTTACGGCTTTAGATGATTTATGAGCTTGTAACACAATCTTTTTCCACATTTCAGGGGGGATCTCAATACCCAAGTCCTTTTCCCATTCGCTGAGTGCTGTATCTTTGCCCAGTGAGATATTTGATATTAGAAGCTTGTATGTGTTACTTTATTGGGGGCCTCTTTACTTTCCATTGATAGTTCCCATTTAGTCAATTCCCTGTCCCATTCTTCCTCTCTATATTTATAAAAGTAGTTTTGCAATTGGCAATAGTTGGCAATAGTTCCATATGTCCCTAGCCTGTTTCCCCCATTTCTTCTGAATTTCAGTTAAAGGAACCAATTTGTTTTTTTCCAAGAAATCGCTAATTCTCGTTGTTCTCCCCTCAAAGGTCCGCCAATTCCCAAATGCACCCCTCTCCAGGCTAGGTAGGAAAGAAATATTATTTGTCAAGGATTGTAATATAAACGGCCTTCTAGTCAGCTTTAACCTAATTCTATTGCCATACCAGATCTTGAGTGTAGTAGATATTAAAGGGTGGGCTTTCACCTTGTTTGGTATGTCTTTTGGCTCGCACCATAGATAATTTGACAGAGGTAACCCTGCCCATTGATTTTCTATCTCTGCCCACTCTTTCTTCCCTTCTTCTCTTGCCCATTGTTTAATACGAGTTAGGTGAGTTGAAATATAAAATAACCAGGGATCTGGAACAGCTAACCCCCCTCGATGTAGTGGTAGAATTAGTTGTTTATATTGAATCCTAGCTTGTTTGCCCTTCCAAATGAATTTTATAAATATGGATTTGATTTTTTTAAAAAAGGCAGCTGGTAGACTAATTGGGAGAGCTTGTAGGTAGTAGTTCAATTTGGGCATCAAGAACATTTTCAGAGCTTGTACTCTTCCCATCCATGATAGGTTTGTTTTATTCCATTTATTAACCTTATTCTGTAGTGATAACATTAGGGGGGCAAAATTGCTATTATATAAGTCAGACACATTTGGAGATATTTTAACACCCAAATATTTGATACTGCCATTTGCTTTTTTAAAAGGAAAGTTTTCTGTTAAACTTTCCATCATGCTTTCTGGGGTATTAACATTCAAAATATTCGATTTTGTGAGGTTCACCTTAAAGTTTGATAGGGTTCCAAAGTGTTCTAAAAGTGATAAGAGGCTAGGTAGGGAACACATCGGATTTGAGACAAAGATTAACATGTCGTCCGCGAATGCTATTGTCTTGTATTCTTTCTTTTCATACCTCATACCCTCTATCTTTGCCTCCAGTCTGATATGTGAGAGAAGAGTCTCAATTACCAGAACAAATAGCAAAGGAGATAGCGGGCAGCCTTGCCTGGTTCCATTACAGATATGAATTGGTTCGGACAGTTTACCATTCACTTTGACTCTAGCGTATGGGTCTTTATATAAAGCAAGGATGCGATTTATTGTAATCTCCCCTATTCCAAATCCCCTCAATACTTTTTCCAAATATAGCCACCCCACTCTGTCGAATGCTTTTTCAGCATCAGTTGTAAGAATTATAGTTGGAGTATCTACTTTGTGCCCGTTCTTTTGCCCAATTCTCAATAAAGATAGAATTTTATAAATATTGTCTTTTCCCTCCCTTTTAGGTATAAACCCGGCCTGGTCTTCGTGTATTAAGTCTGGTAAGTATTTTTTCAATCTATTTGCTATTATTTTAGCGTATATCTTTAAATCTATGTTTATTAGGGAGATTGGTCTGTAACTTTCACAAAGCTGGGGGTCTTTCCCCTCTTTTGGGATAATTGTAATGTTAGCTTCTTTTGCCTGTTTATGAAACCCACAAACTCCGTTGATTGTGTTATAGTATGAACACAGCAGGGGTATTAATTCTATTTTATACGTTTTATAGTACAGTGCGCTGAAACCATCTGGTCCAGGACTCTTTTCCACTGCCAATGAGTCTATGGTGTCGCTTATTTCCTGTGGTGTGAAAGGTAAGTCTAGTGTATTTCTCTCCTTTGCATCAAGAGATGGTAAGTGCGCTTCCTCTATAAATTTATCTATTTCCTTCGATTTGTCGTTATAGTCCTCCCCTCCCTGTAGTCTATACAATGTTTGATAGTATTGCTGAAATATTTTAACGATGCTTTTTGTATCATAATAAGACTTTTGGTCCTTGCCTTTTATTGCTGTGATATGAGTTATACTATTCATTTTTTTTAACTTCTGAGCGAAGTATTTGTTACATTTATCTCCCAATTCGTAACCTTTTTGTTTGCTGTTCATATATGCTTTATATGTACCCTGATCTAATATTGCTTTCAATTGAATTCTTTTCTTTTCCAGTAGCTCTAATGTATCTTCTGTTATTCTTATCTTATGTGTCTGCTCCAAATACGAGATCTCTTTAAGTAGATTGTTAATGTGTTTCTCTTTTTCTTTCTTTAGGTTGCTACCAAGAGCTATCAACTGTCCTCTAAGCACACATTTTTTGGTTTCCCACAGTGTCGCCAGCCCAACCTCTGGTCCTGAATTTTCTTTTAATATTTGTTGCAACATTATCCTTATTTTACCCTTTGTATCTTTGTTATGTAACAATAAATCGTTGAACCTCCATGTGTAGTCTTTATCAGTTATTTGAGGTATGTTCAGCTTTAGCAAAATTGGATAGTGGTCTGAAAACAGGTTTGTTATGATTTTAGCCTCCGTGACCCAGTGGAGCCCCCTTTGGGAGACAAATATATAATCTATCCGCGTGTAAACCCTGTACTTTTTTGAAAAGTGTGTGTAGTCCTTATCTTTAGGGTGTTGGACTCTCCACGTATCAACCAAACATATCTCTTCCAATTCTTTTTTTAGGCTTTTTATCCCCCCTTATCCCCCCTGGGATATATGGCTTTTCCCATTGGAGGAGTCCATTAATGGGTTAAACACCAGGTTAAGATCCCCTCCCATTATTACTGTCCCTTCTTTAAAATTATTTAAATCTTCTAAAAACTTCTTTAAAAAGTTTACCTGTGCTGTGTTAGGCACATACACGTTGGCTATCGTGAGTTTGGCGGCCCCTAGATTGCCCTTTATTATGATATATCTGCCCTCCTTGTCTGTTTTCCTCTCTTGAATTACAAGTGGTAAATCTTTATGGATCATTGTCAAAACCCCTGTTGCTTTTTTCTCGGGATTGTTGCTGTAGTAAACCTGTGTGTAATATTTATCCATTATCCTTGGGGTATGTCCCTCCTTGAAGTGTGTTTCTTGCAACAATATTATGTGTGCTTGGAGTTTTTTGCACATATTAAGAATTTGACTTCTCTTAACCGGTTCATTCAACCCATTTACATTATAACATACAATTGAGCACATTCCCTTTCGGAGTACTTTGTTATGTCCTGTACCCTAATATTTTTTCCCTCTTGTCCTGTATCATCAACTCTGAAAAAATTGTAATCCATCAGGAAAAAAAAGTTAAGCTTGGGGCCCCATACAGAAAAAACAAGAAATAGAATGTAAGAAAAACACATAAAAAAGTTAAGAAAAGTAAGAAATCCCACTTGCATGGTGGGAGATCGATATGCCGCCTCAGACTTATAGAGGAGATATCCTCTTGCTGTTCCCCGAGGGCGACAGGGTGCGCCTAGGCGCAATTATGTGGGGATTAATAGCTGCAATTAAGCTGTCTCCTTCCAGAGAAAGCCAAGATCTTATTCCACTTAAACCTAAACCTAGATGGGTTGCTTGCCAGAGCTTTGCCTTTTACTTCCCTTTTTTTTTTTTTCTTTTTTTTTATCTTATTGCTAAACTGCCTCGCTGCTACCTTCCCCCCTCCTGAGAAAAAGAAGTACACAAAAGACTTTTAAAACCTTACATTGCATATCGGTATTGCCCTTAAACATTTCCTTGAAGTCCTTAACTCTTGGGGGCATCTCAGGCGAGTACAGCGAATAGCGGCCTTCCAGGGTTTTTGGTGATAACTATGTCCGTGTCCCCCTCCGTCCCCCCCCTGTGTTTGTTCCCTTTAATATATAGAATCTATGTGACCATTAACCTTCCTCACACTAGACTAGTGTGGTTTGTCCTGTGAATTAATTTTGCCCATGCTATGTTACTTCACTCACCTAAATAACCATGTGTTGGTATAGTGAACTTATTTACTCCGACCCTCTTTGTGTATCTGTTATGTGCCCGACCTTTTTATACTTGTGTTGTATTTTAAGTTACTTGTCTGACCCCTCAGTGTTCCCCCTATGAATATTCCTCCTTCTCATGCTCTTCCCTGTGTCCATACCGCAGTGGCCCCCTAAATATAACATGCAGTGATAATTCCCCTGGAGGGCTTGCCCATTCACCCATCCGCCTGGTTGATCTACTCCCCCTCCCTTTATTGTGTATTAATAGGAATTTTGTTTGTGAGCGGAAAGGAAGAAAACAGCAGCAATATACAAATCTTCCCTTGTATCATTTCATTGCCACCCCTCCCCCTCAATGCATGTATAAACCCCCATATTACATAAAGTTCAGTTTAAATCCATTTAGACTCACAGTCTCTGAAAGACAGTCATATTTACCCATCCTGTAGGGCGGACCCTCTAGCATCTTTTGCTTGACTTCTCGGAACTCTCACTTAATTCTCTGGGGGTCGGGGTACTTGAAATCTTTTTAGTTGTTTCTTGCCATATTCCCTGTTGTAACGGGCCCCAATCGATTTCACACGGTTCTTCTGTTTTCCAACCTGGTAAGTCCAAGTCCGGTAACTTCATCTTCTTCAAAAATCTCTCTGTGTCCTTTGGGAAACGAATCGTTGCTTGCTGTCCTTCCCTGCTCGCGCTTAGAGAAAAGGGGAAACCCCATCTATACTGTATATCCCTTTCCTTAAGGGCTGTTGTCACTGGCTTCAGTAATCTGCGTTTGTTTAATGTGCTCCATGAGATGTCTTGGAAGAGTTTCAATGAGGAGTTCTCAAAGTTGATTGTGCCCCTCTCCCTTGCCTTCTTTAGTATCTCTTCCTTAAGTGTAAAGCTTTTGCTATAACAAACAATGTCTCTGGTTGCATTTAATGGTGCTGTCTTCGATTTCTGTACCCTATGGGCTCTCTCAATGTCCCTTTCTTGCACCAGTTTTCCTTCCAAAATATCTGTGAACAGTTTACTTAAAACTTCTTTCATTTCCTCTTCTTTGTCCTGTTCTTTCATTCCTCTTACTCTTATATTGTTTCTCCTTCCTCTATTTTCTTGATCTTCCATTTGTCGCTGTAAGTCCTCTAACCAAGAGTTGTGTGATAACACCGTCTTATGTATTGTTTTCTGGTTTATAATTATCTTACTTTGTAGTTTTTCAACCTCCTCCGTTCTATTTGCCAAGGTTTCGAAGTCCTTCTTCAGGTCCTTTAGTTCTTCCTTTATTGTGGAGGTTACTTCCTGCAGCATTAATCTTATATCGACTTTAGAAGGCAGTCTAGTCAGGTACGCGGCTATATCAGTTTCCCCCTCGCTTTCACTTTCATGTTCAGAGGATTCCTGCAATGTGTCGACAGATTCTTCTAGCTGAGCTTTTACAGGTGTCTTTCTCCTTTGTGTCCCTGCTACTTTCCCTTTTATGAACATTGGGGCTACTTCCACTTGCCCAGGAGTTTGTTGTTTTTCTGTAACTTTCACCTTTTCTCCTTTGGCTTTATGTAGTTTCCCCATCCTCCTTTCCTCTATTGGTTTCTTGCTGTTGCCCCCCTACAGTTTGTTTGTGCCTTTATAACAGGGCCTTCTTCACCTTTGAGGAGGTTGGTTTTGAATGCCCTTTAGGTATCTTCCCTCTCCCCCCTCCTTGCCCAAAGAATATCTTACAGACAGGAAGTGAGGGCTATAATTGCTTCTCCAAATAGTAGTGGGGGTCAAGTGTTCCAATACAGTGATTATTGGCAGTATTTCAAATGGCTGCTGGTTAGAGCATACAGTCAATGGTGGATTATAATACAGTCCTTCTTATAGACAAACCCCACTTTATATCGATATAAGTTCTGGTTAAACTTTAGAAGTAAAAGCGGGTTGTGTGCAGAGAGAATGCTGAATAGTGTACTGATGTAGGACGAGGTGTTTGCGCATACAGTCAATGGTGGATAATAATACGGTGCTTCTTACCGGCAAACCCTTCTTTATTTCAATATGAGTTATGGTTGTACTTTAGAATTGGAGGCGGGTTGTATGCAGAGAGAGAGCTGAATAGTGTGCAGGTGTAGGACGAGATATTTGCAGGCGAGTACGGCGTGCAAGACACAATATATGCAGAGAATTGTGGTCTGTACCCTGCTTTTAAGCAGGAGGCCCGCATTCATATCTTTCTCGACCCGCTTGCTCAGTCTTGAAGGGCCTTGAACGCCTATTACACTTGCCTTCCCACCGCCTTCCCTCAATCTTCTCTGCCAGTATATATTGGGACCTGCGATGCCGGCTATCTGGCCCCCTGTGATCCTTCTTCCCCCGCTTACTTGGCTTTTTAGCGTATGAGTGCCGCCTGAGGGAATGCCGCCTGTGGAAGCCCTGCTTACTTGCTTACTTGGTTCGTAGGCATACGGGAGCCGCGTGAGGAAGCCGCCCCCTCTTCAGCGTACAGCCCGGTAGTGAGAACGCTCCTCTCCCGGCCCTCTCTCCTCCCTTCTCCTTCTCCTGTCACTGTGTACAGAGCCTCGCACGGTTCTCCTCTTCCCCCTCTCGCGGGATCTCACAGGGCTCACCGCGGCGCCAGGACTCCAAGGAGCACTTGCCTCCTCACGCTGCCTTGTCCGTTCCTCTCGCCAGGACCCACTGATCCACAGCCTGCCTCCACGTCACCTCCTCGGTTCACTCCAGGTAAAACTTTTTATCTAAGGAGCTCAATTCGGCTATCGGAAAGCTCTAGCCCTGGCTTGCTCCCATCGTGTTTTAGGTGCGTGCAGCCATCTTGCTGACGTCACACCCCTCCCCCTTGTTGGAATCTTAGTCTGTTGAAGAGCATATGTTGGGGTTGTTGTCCCTTTCCACAATATACTGTGGATTGATGCAATTTGTGTGTTGTATAGTAGAAGGAGAAATTTAAAAACCTAGAAGTCCCCTGGTGACTATATTATTTCAGACTTTGTTGCTGCTGAACACCTAAGCACACTTTGGATATAACTTTGAGTAGGCAGGAACAGACTGTCGTTTGATAGCCAGCGTCAATCTCCCATGTGTGTGTGCTTTATGATGTGGATAACAATGGCTGTCTCCTTTATATTGGGCATGAATAAATCTGAATAGGGATGGGGGAATGTTTTCTCCGAGTTTTGACGTGGAAATGATGCTCATACACTCCGCTGGGAGAAAAAAATGTACGCAAATCAAAAAAATGTACAGTGCTTCAAACAAAAATATTGACACCCATAGACAATGCATTTTGGCAAATTTTCGCAGACTGTGAATTTTTTCGAAACAGGCCAGATTCGCCCATTTGAAGTGAGAACTATTCAGCTCAGGTATTATTAAGCATTTAAAGTTTTATTGAGGACACAATTATGTATGGATGTATAATCGTATATATATATATATATATATATATATATATATATATATATATATATATATATATATATATATACTGTACATATAGACATACACATAATGCTGGGGTCAGGATTTAATTTCCCTTCCCAAACTGAAGTACCAAGCCTTCCAGTGGGAACTGCTACTGTTGTCCTTTGTCCTGCTGACATTGATAAAGGTAAATGAGAGTGAATATGAAACTAGAGCTGTGGCATCCTGCAGAACCATACTACTTTATTTCTATTTGGACATCTCTGAAAGTTAATTTCCTTAAGGGCTGTCGCCAGATACCATAGACTATGCATTCTACTTAAAATTAAGTTTTTATCTGCAGAGTCAATACATGTAAAATAGCCGTGAATGTTTTCTTTTGTTACCTTTTGATTCCATTTAAGATCTCAAATGTCATAATCTGAATATCTACACACACACAATATGTTAGGGCCAGCCAACAGACTTATATATCAGCTTGAGGAGAGTTTAAGGTAAGGTTACTGATTCCTACTAATGCGTTCTTTCCCCTAGTATATGAAACCACATTTATTTTAGGGCACCTAAAATCTGAATAGGGTACATCTTCAGCACTACCTATGAATCTGACTGTACTACATATATTGCTTCTCTATTAAGAAGAACCTTACTAAAGTCTGCATAATATTGCAGTTCCCAATCAGCCCCACTGACTACATCAATTCCTTGTGTTCCACTGCATCACTTCCCCATCTGTGGTCCAGAGCCCTGATATCAGGTCAAGTTCCCAGAAAGCCCTTAGCAATGAAAAAAGTACATGATAACATATTTCTCAAGAGATAAATAAGGGGATTATTTATTAAAGTCGTATTTTTTCTGGTCAGACTTTTAAAGGGGAAAACACAAAGTCAATGGCAGATGTCCCGTTGATATCCTGATCTGTACTGGGTTTTGTTCAATAATCCAAAATTTTCGTGGTTTTCAGGCGTCAAATCCAAAAAGAATTCTGTTTTCAGAGACAAATCCAAAAAATGTGTATGATTTGTATTTTTCACAATTTTATCAAGTTTTTTCACACACAAGAAGTTTTCTGAGAAATGTATTGATAAATAGGGGGGGAAGTCAGAGCGGATTTGGTCGGAGTGGTTTTCAGAAGATGTAGAACTTTTCGGATTTTGATAAATAACTTACTGTAGCCTTAGAGTATAATACAATGTTAAGAGTATAATATATTGTTACACAGAGTTTTTGTATACAGTACATCTTATGTAACAAATTATTATAGGGCAGTATACATCTTTTTCAGCCTGCCTTTAAGGAAGTGATGCCAATTAATGTGCATCTTCTATCAGGTTGAGTATCAGTAGGACCCTGATGAATAAGTTATCAAGGTGCTAAATTAAGGTGGAATAAAGTGAGGGAAGTTTATGCTTGGGTTTTAACTAGGGTTGCCACCTGGCCGGTATTTTACCGGCCTGATCGATAAAAATGATGCTTGACCCCAATGTTATTAATAGGGAAATAGGTGGCAACCATAGTTTTAACCCTAACATTAAGATACATTATCTTTAGAGCTTAACACAATAGTGTGATTCTTATGAGTTATTTCCTTTATACTCTGTACTGGCTGTGTGACCAGAAGTATAAATACTCCCTTCTGTTTACTTCTTGCAGAAATCTCCCAGGTATCAAAAGGTTTGAAACCTAAGCCAGAAGGTAGGACCAAAAGGTGTTCTGAAAACATGGATGTGTTTATTACCGTTGATCCAAACTGTATTGTGGAAAGTGGGAAAAAATTATGTAAGGAGTGTTCTGGAATTTAAGTTATAGTTCTAAGGGCGTTGGTTTCAAGCGTTCCAAGGCACCATCATTATTTGCCATATAATAGTGCTATCTCTGCACCTGCCATGCCATTGGAAAGATGTCTAAGACCTTCCAATGAAATCACAATTTTGGGATTGCCAAACGGAACCACCAATACACTAATTTAGTATATATATCATATAATATATAGCTAAATGGATAGGAAGCAAAATACAGGTTCAGCAAGCGCAAACAAATGGAATTTTTTATTAATCATCTTAAAGTATGATTTAATGATATGTACCCGGGGTATTGCGCATCAGAAAAAACTCAACATTCACCCAACTTAAACCCACAAAACCTTAACCTGCACCCAACCTAAACCCACAAAACCTTAACCTGCACCCAACCATAACCCACAAAATGATGTCATTGTAGTACCCATGCCCAACTCATAGCTGCATCATCTTGCTCTGTATGTGCCTCTGGTGGAGGAGTGTACTTCCCAGGTTTTACCCACACCCATCTTTAATCCACAATGGTTGCCCAAATTTCAACCTGAAATTATCTGACCAGTGATTAAGGATCAACCCACACATCCCTATTGTGGGCAGTACATAAATAGCGGGGCAAACAGAACATTTTATCCTACCCCACAAACAGAATGGAAGTTTAGACCAAAAGGGCAGAGTTAGAAAGGGAGGTAAGTATAGTATCTAGATTAAGCCAAACACATTTTTCTTTACTTCTTAGACTTTGTATTCCGAACTATTAAAATGGTATCTACTGACATTTAGGAAGTTTCATGTAGTTGTTGTCGTCAGGTGCATGGAACAAGAGGAGCTGATTACTTCAAATTGACATTAAATCCAAAAAAGTAACCAAATTGATTTACAATATTTAACAGGGTTCTTGGCCTGCATCTGTATATTAGCATTTTTTCTGCATACCCTGATTTCCATTCTTCAATTGGATCCAAGTGCTAGTCAATCCAAGGGTCATTGTTATTAGGTTGCTAGTGCCTTTATCACCAAGGCAATAATTACGAATCTACATTCAGGAGTGAAATTGGCTTATATAATACATTTTGGCAGTTAATGAATGTGCACAGGATGGGTAGGGTTATCAGTTCTTAAATTGTTTTATATCAGTCAGCTGGTAAGCCATCTAGTCCAGGTATTTTATTACGGACAAAAGCATTTATGGCTTGATTGCATGATTGCATTTCCTTTTTCTCCAAATGTAATATGTCAATTATGGTTCATGATATAAAATATTATGGCTATTTTGCATCCCTAAACATTGTACTATCAGAACAGTATGACACATTTATAGAGCATTGTCTCTACAATTAAACAATATGTACGGACATTGAGATACAATGATTTCTTATCTATCTTAGTATCCTAGCAAAACAGATTATAAAAGAGGAACTTAGTAAGGTAAGTGAATAACTAATTCACAAAAACTTCACACCATATTTGTTTCCTTCTTCCACCTGGTAATGTCCAATATCTGTTTCACCTATCGTTTTTGTTGCCTTCTTATGTCTGACTCTTCATATACTGTGAATATGTGTGCACCCTTGTTGAATGGGAAGCTTGACAAATGTGTGAGTTCACCGTGTGCTATACTTAACATTTATTTGTGTTAGCAGAATTTAATTTCTCATCATGATTCAATATGTTCAAGTCTATAGCTTTGGCTAAACAAGGCTGATCTTTGGCCTGTGTACAAACACAGGCTGAGAATCAGCCCCTCACTCTGGCACTGGCCTTCTCATGTGCCTGCATCCGGGGCCACTGCGTCGGCCTGGGTGCAGGCACACAGAGCAGATTTTGGCACTGCAATGAGTATGCATTTTCAGTTTTCGTCAACAACTGGTTTAGCAACAAAATGCATCATGAATTTACAAAAATGTAAGCCAATTAAAGGGTGAATATACCCTAACAATTTCCCAGAAGACTTGTGGTTGGGCTAGATAAATAGCTATGCTATTGTAGATATGGTTTCTCTTTGTTCAAACTAGCCCCATGATCTCCCCTGGTTTCTAAATGTAGTTGTTATCCTGCTAACAGTTAGCCAAACTGCCTCCAAACACAAGTCATGTATGCTTAAAGCATAGCCTGAGAAACTGTAACAAGTCAAAACCAGAAAGATGAGCCAGATCCCTTTACCTAACCATTTCACTCCCAGACTGTGCTGCACCAGCAGGGCACTACTGCATGTCGCCTCACCTTTACATTACCCATCCATTGCCCTATTCACACACCCTGGGAGAGCATACAATCACTTTACTATGTGCATGTCCACAACCAGGCTGATCATATAATTTTCAAGTAAGGTCTTGTGCTTTGATCCCACCTACAGTGCAGAGAAGGAGGAGAAATGCAGGACTAATGTAAAACTCCACTCAACCTATCAGTTGTGATTTCAGGTGGTATAGCCAACCAATATTACTTACAGAACACTTGTAAATTGGGAGCACTTCGCAGGTTGTTCATAGTTTCACACTGTGCTTATTATACTGCCCCCAGAATGGATCATCGGCCAGGAAATAAAGTCTGCAAACACGAAGCACCAGCAGGACATTTAAAATCCACTCTTATTAAAGGAAACCTGTACCCCCAGACAATGTAGGTCTCTTTAAAAATATATTGCATAAAACAGTTCATATGAAAAAAAACCCTGCTTCATGTAAATAAACCATATATCAAAAAAAAAAGTATACAATAAATGTATTTTATTATTCCTACCTCCCAGCTATCCCACTTTTCATGCCACATTCTGTGGAGAAAGGGTGTGTTTTTGAGTTTTGATTTTTATATGCTGGAAGGTATGGATCTGGTATTTGGTCAAGTCCAAAAATGATAGATTCCTAAACTTTGTACCAGAAGAGACCGGCATTTACAGGATAGAGCATTGTCTGCACATCAGAAACTTCCCACTTGATGGATACCAACACTGTATATTTTAGTACTTTAGCAGATCTAGTTTAGATGGGATTTCTTCAAGTAAACTAAGGGCCAGGAAGGCAAAGAGGACAGGTGGCCTTTAGATCTGAGCCTTGGTGAGGCTTTAGTTGCTGTGGAGGGAATCATGCTACTGATTTTGCAGACAACACTGCAATTATTAGAATAAATTCTCAGTCTGATGCAGCAACAAATTGGGTGGGTAGCAGTCATTTCTTCTACATTCCCACGCTTAACTACTTGCTTCTGCTTCTATTTTCACAGTTGTATAGGGTGATGGCAAACAGGGTGTTTTCTAGCCTTCTGTGGTTCCTCTATAAACTATGAATTGGGTATCGCTTAAAAATACAGAGCTAGAAGTTAACCTTCCTGTTACTTGAAAGGACCAAGGAGTTAGCGGAGATTCACATTCACATTGTTTGTTCTGCCTTTACCCTTAAAGACAAGTATAGCCACGTAAGGATTTCCAGGAATCTGTGTTCAGAATAATAGCATACAGAATTTAGTAATGGGTGGAGGGCACACCAATTCAGCAAATGCTGTAGGTAAACAGTGCAAGAGGTGCAAACATCAAAAGGGTACCCCTACAATGGGTACCCCACAACGTAACAATATATAGATAGGTATGCACACTCAAAAGAAGGCAAGTATGGTATATTTAAAATAAAGTTTTACTTGTTTATGCAAATAATACACACAAAGCCACAATAGTAGGCCTGTATAATACAATACATAAGCTTACATGGTATATACCTAACGTTTAAACATAGCCACAATTACATAACAGTAAACAGTAAGTATTACAATTATACAGCAAGGAGCAGATACACCTACCACCAGTATGAGAATGGCCCCAACGTTTCGGCGTAAGCCTTTGTCAAGGGGATTCCCCTTGACAAAGGCTTACGCCGAAACGTTGGGGCCATTCTCATACTGGTGGTAGGTGTATCTGCTCCTTGCTGTATAATTGTAATACTTACTGTTTACTGTTATGTAATTGTGGCTATGTTTAAACGTTAGGTATATACCATGTAAGCTTATGTATTGTATTATACAGGCCTACTATTGTGGCTTTGTGTGTATTATTTGCATAAACAAGTAAAACTTTATTTTAAATATACCATACTTGCCTTCTTTTGAGTGTGCATACCTATCTATATATTGTTCAGAATAATAGCAGTCTGACATCACTAATCTGATCAATAACTGTTTTTGGTAGAAATTATATTTCTACATGGCAAATAATTTACTAGTAGATGCAGTAGACGCAGGGATCCCCAACCTTTAGAACCCGTGAGCAACATTCAGAAGTAACAGGAGTTGGGGAGCAACACAAGCATGAAAACTGTTCCTGGTGTTCCGAATAAGGGCTGTGATTGGCCATTTAGTAGTCCCTATGTAGATAGGCTACCTATATTTGGGCTCTGTTTGGCAGTACAGCTGGTTTTTATGCAACCAAAACTTGCCTCCAAGCCTGGAATTCAAAAATAAGCACCTGCTTTGAGGCCACTGGAAGCAACATTCAAGGGGTTGGAGAGCAACATGTTGCTCGCGAGCTACTGGTTGGGGATCACTGCAGTAGAGTAATAGAAAACCAACAGACCCAACAGTCATGACATGCATGCTGCTTTGTAATTGAATCATTAATTGAGGCTTACGCCAAATAATAGCAGTGTTCAAAATGATAATAACTTGTTCCAAATAGCAGTGTGGAGTTTAATTAGTGAGATCATTCATTCTGTTAAAAAACAGGTGTCAATGAAGGCCCTTATTTAAGGAAGGAAGGCAGCAAATGTTGTGTATGCTGATTATAGTGCATTTCTCTCTGAAAATCTGAGTAAGGGCTCTTACTGTTGAGCGGTTGAAGCTGCGCTCCCCTGCGTTCCATTTTTCTGCGTTCAGCCACAGGGGAGCGCAGGAATAGACGCATTTAGCTTTTTTCAATGGGGCTGTACTCACACAGGCGCGTGTAGGCGCCGAATGCAGGTTGAGACGCAACATGCAGAATTGTTCCTGCGGCTGAACGCAGAAAAACGGAATGCAGGGGAGCACAGCTTCAACCGTTTGTCAGTAAGAGCCCTAAAATGGGTCATTCTGGACATTGTTCAGAAGAACTTTGGTTAAAAAGTCAATTGGAGTGGGGTAATCATAGAAATAAGTGCAGAAAATGATAGGCTGCTCAGCTAAAATGATCTCATATTCTTTAAAATGTCAACTAAACCTGAAAGATGTTAAAGATAATGGTAAACTACCATTCTAATGGATAGAAGAATAGCCAAAATGGTTCCAGGAAGATCAAAGAAGGAGTTAAGTTACCTGTGAGTACTGTTACAATTAGAAGACACTTATGTGAAGCCTCCTTGGGAGGAGGAGTTAACATTGATAGAAAAAAACGAGGACATTGGCATTCAGCCACTAAATATTCTGCTCTTCCTGGTTCCTCCTTTGCTGTTACGTTCAATCACATTCTGAGAATTGAAAAAGGAGGGGGGGATAAAAACTGAAGACCAAACAAAGATTGAGTAAGTATATTAATGTCACATTTAGCAGTGACTGGATACCTGAGTCTGCACCATGGAGGAGGATTCAGTCTCTCTGCAAGATTACATTGCATCTGTGCCTGCTGCCTCACTGCCAAGGGTTATACAGATTGCCTCTGGGGTCTATCTTCAGAGTAAGTTACTGCAATCCCTTTTTCTAATGTATGCATCAGACTAGTTACTGTACATACAGGACAAGCTGCATATTCAGTTATAATTTATGCAACAAGAATACATAATTTTTTTGAGTTATTGCAGGACAACACTTAACATAAATAATATAAATAAGACAGAGGTATTATAAATTTTGATTAGCATGACTATTAATATTCTAATGTAATCGGCACCTTTGATTTATACAAACTTCTATTGTACAGAGTTGTGGAATATCATGGCACTTTATAAATAGTCGCTAATGATGCATGGTTCTCCAGCAGGAAACATGCAATCACTAAAAATAAAATCTTAATATATTATGCGTTATAATGTTCTAAACTGGAGAGTTTTTGGGTGAAGGGATTAAGAAGTTGCTAATTATCACAATAGCAATAATGCATATTTGGAAACAGCAAGGGGGATTAAACCAAATTTTGGAGATCCATAAACCTCTATTTTATGCTAACGAATAACCCTACAGATTTATTAAACTATAACTTCCAGCTGGATAAGGGTTTCTAAGAATTTTGCTGTCTGGCTCTGGAAGCTATAGTGTTCTGGAAAGAACAGGCAAACCATTCCAGTGGTCCACTTTGCACGTTGGAGATCACTTTCCACAGGAAGACTGTCCTGTGGAATGGTATTTATGGAAGTGAAAATGTTAGGAAGGTCTCTCAGAGCAGGAAGGTTACCGGTCTGTGTTAAGAACTCCCAGAGGGACTGGGGGTGCTGCCTGTCACTGCAAAGAGCTAGTGATTGAGGAGAGCCAGAAGGTGAGCCAGGCCAGAGGCTGGTGAATTTGTATCCCTGGAAGGGAAAGTCAGCAGAGCTTATTTAGAAGCCCAGAATATTCCAGGCGTCTGAAGCCTGTATGGTGAGAACCCTAGTGCGGGGTAAAGTTGTGAATGTGTGCTTTTAAAACGCTAATCAGCTATGTTCCTGCATGCCAGTATATTTATATTTGGAAGAGTTGCCTAAATAAATAAATTCGATTGATTGAAGACCCAGTGTCCATGCCTTTATGCTTCTGATCCTCTGCTAAACCTGCCTACCATTGTATGTACAGGCAACCAGCTTGCCATAATATATATATATATATATATATATATATATATATATATATATATATATATATATATATATATATATATATATATATATATATATATATATACGTATATATAGTATATATAAATATGAATATAAGAGTGCAAGTGCAGCATATTCAA
The DNA here is from genome assembly GCF_017654675.1 of Xenopus laevis. Taxonomy (NCBI): domain Eukaryota; kingdom Metazoa; phylum Chordata; class Amphibia; order Anura; family Pipidae; genus Xenopus; species Xenopus laevis. The sequence continues at coordinate 69,666,885 of NC_054374.1, read as the reverse complement.
TTCCAATTGATAATTAGACGAGTATGTGAAATCTGCCTGTATATATACTGTATGTGAAGTGTAAGAGCAAATCCATTGCCAAAAAAAGGGAGAACGTACAAGTGCCCATTTACTATGAGCCCAGGTGCAAGTGCTACAGCACTAAAGGGTGCAGGGATGTGCCCCTTATTGATCCCTTAAACCTGTGGCAAAGTTTGAAACACACGGATGTTTGCACCTTTGTTTTGCACTTTGCACCCTGACTTCACTTTGTAAAGACCACTACAAACTGATATAGAGGCAGTGCCTCCTGGTCCCAACTGAACTCAGCACTGCAAGGTAGCAACATGAACACTTCACTGCACTTGGTTCTTGGGTGCATTTTTTTCAGAGAACAACAGAATCTTTAAGAATATTTAACTTAGTAAAAGAACACAGGAGGATGTAGAATGCGTAGAAAGAGGACTCTTATCCATGGCTCATCAGCTATTGCTTAACTACTGCAGCCATTGTTTTGCAAGAGCTGAGCTCAAGCCTGCAGGTTCCTGCTTTAAGTTGTGTAGCACCGACTTGGTGAAAATGTGCTTAACTGGGGCACAGAGTCCAGGGTGATGGGGGCAGGAATCGCTAGTGTAGAGAGTACAAATCTGTTCTCTAGGAGAGCTGAAATCCTACTTAGAAAGCTGCAATTTGGTTATTATTAGTGACTTTTTGTGTTATTCCTGGTAAAGTGCAGAGGATTTTTGCAGAAATGGTGAGTGTTAAGAAGGAGAGGCACATTTAGCTTTCTATGAAGGTATGCTCCGCTTGCAGTTTTAGGCTTATGGCACAGGCTCGGCCCCACTAGAGAGCCTCTTTCTATTCATTTGAATGCAAAATGCATCTGCCATAGACAGCATGTTCCCATGTGTATGTGAAGAAGCTGTCATCTGTGTTGGCATTTTGATCACCATGATTCTCTCTAAGGGGACAGCAGTAGTCACAAATGGCCATAAGAGATCTATACTTAAGATACAAGCACCAAGAAATGATAGCCTGGGTTGGGGGACCATCATGTCGGGAGGAAGTATGCTTTCTTAACAGGTTGCCCACAACTTTCCTTCTTTTAGTCACCCAAAGGTTTTGCATTTGTTAGCCAGATCTGCAATAACATGCCAAAAATCCAAAACTGACTGGCTAGCTGACTGACTGAACAGGTAGACCTATGCACCACTATCTTCACTCTTAAATAAAGGCTATGGATTCCCTGGGCGGGGGCATGTATTTACAGTCCTGAATGTACCAAACTATCATGTTTGAGTATAGTTGTTTTGTTGCAGAGCTAGAGAACTGGATAAAGGTGCATGTCACCAAAGAGCCACACAATCATGGTCCCCATACAAGAAATACTTGTACAGTGTGATCTGCATCTTGTGCTGAGTTGAAAATCAATTGCAAATCAATATAAAATGGAAACACTGTTAATTACATTTATTAATTATATCTATTTGTTTACATCTAACTTTTTTTTTCCTTTAACTTAACTCCCAGGCTCTGTCTATGATATCAAAGGATCCGAATGCTGTTTATCTACTGGTGATCTGGTAAAAGTTCTTGAAAAGGAGTTTCAATTCACATCTTGTGTTGATCTGAATATAGGAAAGTGCTTCGAACTACCAAGCAACTTTAAAGGTAAACTCATTTGCAGGAATAACAGATACAGTATATATTCTATTTTTGCAGATGATACTAAATTGTGCAGAACTATAGGTTCCATGCAGGATGCTGCCACTTTGCAGAGTGATTTATCTAAGTTGGGAAACTGGGCAGCAAACTGGAAAATGAGGTTCAATGTTGATAAATGCAAGGTTATGCACTTTGGCAAAAATAATATAAATGCAAGTTATACACTAAATGGCAGTGCGTAGGGAGTTTCCTTAAATGAGAAGGATCTAGGGGTCTTTGTAGATAACACGTTGTCTAATTCTGGGCAGTGTCATTCTGTGGCTACTAAAGCAAATAAAGTTCTGTCTTGCATAAAAAAGGCATTAACTCAAGGGATGAAAACATAATTATGCCTCTTTATAGGTCCCTGGTGAGGCCTCTGTGCAGTTTTGGACTCCAGTCCTTCAGAGGGATATAAATGAGCTGGAGAGAGTGCAGAGACTAAGTGCAATTAAATTGGTGGAAGACTTAAATTATGAGGGTAGTCTGTCAAGGTTGGTTTGTTTTCTCTGTAAAAAAGGCACTTGCGAGGGGACATGATTACACTTTACAAGTAGATTAGAGGACATTATAGACAAATAGCAGGGGACCTTTTTACAAATAAAGAGAATCACTGTACCAAAGGTACCCTTCAAGCAATGTAGGTGGTTCTTCACAGTGAGGACAGTGAGGTTGTGGAATGCACTGCCGGGAACTGGGGTAGGCAGAAGAGGCACGTGCCTAGGGCGCAAAGCTTGGGGGACGCCAGAGCCAGGCACGTACCTCATATGCAGCCTACCCCTATTCCAGCAAGTGTTACTTCAGTGAAAAGTGGGTGAGCTCTCTGAATTCAAAGCTCTTTGCGTACGCGCGCCCTTGGCTGCGCACGGTTGCGTACCTACGTCTTCAGTGCGCACTGTTGCACATGCGTGTCCTAGGTTGCACACTGCTGTGTCCGGCCCAGCACTATAGAACATGGTTTTATGCTCCCTCCATTGCCTAAAATCCATAATGGTCATGGACACAAGAGGAGACAAAGAAAATTAAATGCAGGTCAGTTCAGAGAATATGAGGCTGAAAACCAGTCATAAATTAATCTTTTTTTTTTTTTGGCGAGCCGTTTATACTTTATACAAACTACTCTAAAATATTCCAGCACACTCCTAAAAGGGACGCTACCCGCACAAGCGCATATCAGAAATCAGAAAAAGGCTTCTTCATTCCAGGGCTTTCTCTTGTCTCTGTAATACACTGTACTTCATTATTTAGTGTTTTAATAGAACAGCTTCTTTTTTCTGCTTCCCTCAATTGTTATGAACAATGAAATTATAGCTGGAAATAGAGGTAGCAGCACAGGGAAGGGCTGAAATGTACAATAGTATTAATTACGGGTCAATAAAACTGGTTTATACGTGTGTTTTGGCACAGTAGGAGGGGGTTGATGCTATTTGCAATGGCTGGATTTCTATTAGGACCAAAAAAGGGAAGGGGTTATGGGATGTTTGGGGCAATATGATGGATTTGTGGCTCCTGCTGGCACAGGTACAAATTAAGGACAATATGATGGATTTTTTGGCTGCCGCTGGCATAGGTACAGATTGGGGGTAACAATATGATGCATGTTTTGGCTTATGCTGGCACAGGTACAAATGGGGGCAATGTGATAGGTGCTGGCACAGTTACATGGGGCAACATGATGGCTGCTGGCACAGGTACAGGGGGCAATATGAATGGTAAGGTGGGAAATTGTAATGCAGGACCCGGTGGGGGCACTGATTGAAGACCTCGCCTAGGGTGCCAAAATAACTTGGCCCGACCCTGATGCCGGGTGATGTTGTGATGGCTGATTCTGTTAATGCCTTTAAGAATGGCTTGGATGATTTTTTGGACAGACATAATATCAAAGGCAATTGGGATACTAAACTATATGTGAAAGTAGGGAGGGTTGTGTGTATGGATGCTGGGTTTTCATTTGGAGGGATTTAACTTGATGCACTTGTTTTTGGACAAGGAATTGTTACTTGTTTTTGGACAAGGAATTGTTATATTGTATATCTGGCTTTCAGCCTGATGGCTCTTTAACCCTGCCCCCCAAACCCAATGTCTTTTTTAGGGAAAAAAAAGTATTATAATGTGTTTTTGGAACATTGTAAAAAATGGCAGGTAGCAATTTCAAGGCTTACTGGGTTGTTCTTGTTAAAAAACGTAACATGTCAGTATCCCTTCAAGCCTTAGAGGGGGACAGTTCTAGCAATCACTTTATTTCATTTATTACATGTATTTATTACATTTATTACTTTATTGAAGCACTTTATTACAACACACAATTCCTGCACAGCCCTTTATTTCTCCAAAATAGAAAAGTCCAATAAAAGCTGAAAATGATTAACAGAATCAGAACATTGTTTAATGCGTGCCTTCATCATTTCACCTAACATGATTTAAAATATCTTACTCTTTGCCAATGTTCCTGACGTGTGCACAAAAATGTTTTGCAAAAAGTATTTCCGCAGAGAATATTGTTTGCACATTACTCCCAACATTTGAAAAATGGATAGAGGAATAAAAAGTTGTGCTGCCTGCAACACAGTGACATTTTTGACCATGCATGTTTTATGGCCACACCCCCTAATTATCATGTCAATTTTACAAAGTTTGGCAGGTTATGAAAGTTTGCATACATTTCTGAGAATTTATTGCAAAGTTTTATGTTATTATAACAGTTCTTATATTGAAAGTGAATTGCCCTTTAAGCTGTGAATCTCAATTCTCCCAAGAGACCTGCTTGTCTTAAATAGTTACAATTGTATCTTTGCTCATCTTAAATTGTTACAAATGTATCGCAGTGCAGTGACCCAGTGTTCTAGGCTCTCTGCCAAAAAAACATCTTATTTTAATTAAGTTTCAAAAACTTTGATTCTTTTTTTCTGGCATCAGTGCAGGAGAAACTCACTGAGCTGTCAAAATTGGGAGAAAATGGGACGGTTGGGAGGTATGTGTATACAAGACGTGTATGCACAGCTTAGAGCAATGGTTCCCAAATGCTAGGGATTTGCAGCCTGAAGACCAGTTAGACTTACTGTAGCTTTTGGGAGAATGTCTACTTTCTCTCCTAGATACTTCTAGATATCCAACAGTCATTTACAGTGAAAATTGGAGTAAAAACCTGTTTGCTACCAACTAAACTACTAAGGCCAAATGGTTTTTAACAGAAGTGTTTACAAAATCTGAACCTCAAATTAGAGTTTAAGTAAAAAAAAAAAGTCCGAAAGCCACAGCTTTACCAGTAATTATGAAATAATGAATAAACAATGTTGTATGATCCCTTTAACAAACAAATGTGTCATATCTGTAATGATTTGAGAAAGGTAATTTGGGTAAAAGTACAAATAAAGAAGACCAGTTTCTCCAGATATAGAATAGACAAATGTAACCTGAAGACACAAGGTATGGAAAACTTTCTCATAAACAGTTTGTTTATTGCTGCAACCTCTTCACAAGACGTATGTTGTGGCACAATCCTTTCTCCTCACCTAACAGAGACTGCTGTCCCTTCCTCTATCACTACCAGAATGTCCACCATATTTCCTGTTTGCTTTATTCACTTTTCACTGCCAACAACTTTATACTTCATAGTTTAACTTAGGACTAAAGCTAATTATACATTAACCATTTAAAAACTCACATTTTGCTTCCTTACACTTCTCACTTTTGAAAATCAGACACATCCTTGTGTCTGCCAGTCATCCTCACTTACATCTCACGTTTTCACCATACATTAACGCTAGAATCTTTAAGATATTTGTTCTCCTATTCTTATGTAACACATCACTAGCACCACAGTATGGTTCACAAAATCTTCAGCAGCCTCTCCAGAGACCTGCCATGGCACAATGACTGCTGCAAAAGAATATCAAGTTATAACATCCTAACACTATAACTTTGCACTAGCTATAAACAGGGCTGCCATCAGGGGGGCACAGGGGTACATCTGTACAGGGCCTAAAGGGGGGCCTGGCTGTGCTGCACATTTCAAAATTACCTGGGCCTCCCTTGACAGCGGCGAAGCGCCAAAGAGCCAAAGTCCTGAAGACCCAAAGCCATGAACAGAGCTGAAGCCGCGAAAAGACCCAAAACGCCGAAGGACCGTAAGGAGCCAAAGCTGCCAAAAGACCCGAAGCGCTGAAGACCCAAAGTCGCAGATGGAGCCGAAGACGCGAAAACCCCCAAAGTTGAAGTCCTGAAGCCGCAAAAAGACCCGAAGCTAAGAAAGGAGTCGAAGCTGAAGCCCTGAAGCCACAAAAAAAGACCCAATGCCACGAAAGGACCCTAAGGTTAGTTCCACTGAACACCAATGTGTTTTTTTTATTTTATTAAACCTCTGGCCACTAATGTATTATTTTAACACTATATAGGCCCCTATGGGGCCCCTGACCACCAGTGTTTTCTTTTAACTTGTAAGGACGGGGGCATGGCCACCAATGTTTTTTTTAAAAACTTTTAAGGGGGGCCCTGGTGTCAATGTTTTTCTAAAAGGCTTGACAAAGGGTCTTGTATAGGCCAGAAACTTTGCAATTACTATGAGCTAAATAAATAAACCACAACTGGTTTCATAGCATAGTATGTGCCATTGGTGTTTTGTTCGTTTGGGCCCTTGGCAGTTTTTGGGCCGTACACCTAGAGACACCCAACACCAAACAGGTAATACTGGTAGCAGCACTCCATTTCAGTATAATGTTTTTTTTAAAAAAAAAACAATGTAGGACCCTGGCCACCAATGATTTTTTAACTTATAATGGGGTCCTGACCACTAATGGCTTTTTATAACTTGTGGGTGAGGGGGGTTTACCGTTTTTAGTGCTGTCTGTGTGGCCTTTTTACTGTGGTGTTGGTGGGATCTGGGGTGAGGCTTCGGGGCTGGGGTGGGCAGGGACCAGGGGGCCCAGAAAATTTTGTTTTATGGGACCCCTTGATTTCTGATGGCGGCCCTGGCTATAAACAAAACATTTCACATTGTTCAGAAATATTTTATACCTTGTACCTTCAGTCATACCATCATCCATACTCATTCTCACTGAGCATACTCCAATCACATCCAGCGCATACATTTGCAATATAACCAACACATCATTAACTCTCAACATATTTCACCATATTGCTAGATGGACATCCAATTATGAGTGACCAGCTGTCCCACTCTGGTTTAATGACTTGCTGTGGAAGAAACAACACCATTCACTTACAGTTCTCAACACTCACAGTTTGTAATCTGTAAACCTAGCGTTCCGTGCCTCTCACAACCGTATAGCCCAGCACCCGTATCCACTGTTCTGGGCTGCATTGCACTGAGCCCACTGCTGCTGGCAGTATAAGACCTAGCAACATCCTAGCCTGTCTACTGAACAGCAAAAGGAATGGGGAATACCCTGTAGTGGCATGCACTGTTGCTGCACTTCACCAAATGTAACCTGGAGACAGAAGATATCTTTTTTGCTAAGGTGCATGTACATAATTGGTTGGATTTTTGTCCCTCCTAATCTCTTTTTTAAAATTCTCTTTTCTAGTCAGAAAACAGAGGTAGTACTTTTTTCAAGCTAAAATGAACATAATTGCTGGTTGGTCTTCTTGTTCATGACGTCTTGTAGGACTTATGCTGGCATTTAACAGGGCAATTCTTTTGTGGGAATAAAAATATAGATAAGTACAAGGAAAAATGGAGTCACTGGACGCAAATTTGTTAGCCACCAACACCCCCCCAGTGATTTTAATTGCTTACCTCATACAGCAGGGAAAATAATTATTGAAAGCATCAACATTTTTCTCAGTAAATATATTCTAATGGGGTTATTGACATAAAATTTACAACCCAAGTAATCCACACATACAAAGAACTCAAAAGGAATAAGTCCATAAATTAAAGGAGAACTAAACCCTAAAAATGAATATGGCTAAAAATACCATATTTTACATACTGAACTTATTGCACCAGCCTAAAGTTTCAGCCTGTCAATAGCAGCAATGATCCAGGACTTCAAACTTGTCACAGGGGGTCACCATCTTGGATCTCACATGCTCAGTTGGCTCTGAGCAGCTGTTGAGAAGCTAAGCTTAGGGGTCGTTACAAATTATCAAGCAGAAAATGAGGTTTGTAGCTGATGCTACAGGGCTGATTATTAAATTCTGATGTTAGTTGCACTGGTTTCTGTGCTGCCATTTAGTAATTATCTGTATTAATGACTAATCGGCCTTATATTGTGACATTTCTTTTCTGTGTGTACTGTATATTGTGAGTGGCTCCCTAAGCTCAGTAAGTGACATCAGCACAGAGCATGGCAGTGAATCAGCAGAAAGAAAGATGGGGAGCTACTGGGGCATCTTTGGAGACACAGATCTTTACTGCTAAAGGGCTGTGGTTGCCTTGGGCTGGTACAGAAGCACAAAACATAATGTAAAACATTTCTGCCCTTCTTCTTTGGTCAGGCTTTAGTTCTCCTTTAGGCTAAGTGGAATGACACAGGGAATAAGAATTGAACACACTTACTGAAATGTATTTAATACTTAGTAGAAAAGCCTTTGTTGGTAATGACAGCTTCAAGAAGCCTCCTGTATTGAGAAACTAGTTGCATGCATTGTTCAGGTGTGATTTTGGCCCATTTGGCCCATTCAGAAACTTAGAAATACGTCTGTAACCAATGCCATCAGTATGTTTTGCAACAATAAGGTTGCAAAGGTCATGAGAGAGCTCTTTGCTTTTACCCATCATGAGATGCTTCTTGTGTGATACCTTGGTAATGAGAAACCTTTGATAGGCCATCAACTAGGACTAAACCAGCTGATATTAATTTGCACTGATAGGTGCAGGATTGCTTTCTAATACTGACGAATTTCTGCAGGTTTCTAGGCTTTCCATGCCTTTTTGTGCCTCCTTTTCTTCAATTCTTCAATACTTATTCCCTGTGTCCTTCCACTTTATTACACATAATTTAATGTATGGATTTATTTGTTTTGAGTTCTTTGTGTGGATTATTTGAGTTGTTACAGACATCTGGTGTAAATTTTAGGTCAATAACCCCATTAGAAATATATTTATTTAGAAAAATGTTGACGTGTTTAGTACTCATTTTCACTGTTGTTCCTGGGGTACTTTTCAGCAGGGTGGGTGACTGCAACCTTCCCAGGGATCCTCCATGACAGTTCATAGCTCAGCACATGCCCAGAACTATTTGGAAAAGTTCTGACATGGAGTATTCCTGGGAAGATGACAGTCCTCTTAGGCCCATTTAGGGCCCCCAAACATTTGTAAGTTAAGTCTACCAAGGAATATTGAAATTCTCATTAATTTGGGCCCCACACACATATAGCCTGCTGTGACTGCTCTACACGTTTTGGTGGGGAGATTAGTGAGTGTAGGTACAAAGTATAAATAAAAAATATTTAAAGGAAGGCGTTTCACTTGTGTTAATAATGCAATTCCACCCATCAATGAATACGTTTGTCTCAATTGTAGCTTTCAACTGAACAAAGTATTCCCTAGGTTTTCTAGGAACCCTCAGGGCCTAGTTCAAGCAGAATCAACTTGCTTCTTTTAGCTTTAAAATACAGTTTACAGAGCCTTCTCTCCTTCTTCACTTCACATGATAGAAAGCATCTCCACCACACTTTGAACAGGAAACTACAGTTCACACCAACCTTCTCACGTACACAATGGCAGCCACAGGAAGAACAGCTCCTCCCTTCTCAGACATAGAAAAGTCTGGTGCGTGTCAGCATCCTGTTTAAAGGAGAAATATGGCTGTATTTTCTTGGGAGTGCCAAAAGTCAGGCACCCCAAGTGATTGTATTGTGCCAGTGCTACTATCAGCAGGAAACTGCACTGACACGGCGGTTCTAACAATCGGCTTCCTCCTTTTCTTTTGTCCGAATTTTAACAAAGTCGGCTATTTCGTTCTACTGCCCATGCATCTGAAAGAAAAAGAAGGAAGCAGATTGATCTGTGGTGCTCACTGGATGAACCCCTGGACCGGTGCAGTTTTCTTCTGTAGGAGCGCTGGGTCAGGGTGTGAGGTAAGTATATATAGTCACCTTCTGGTGCCTAACTTTTGGCACCCCCAAGTAAATAGGCTTTTCCTTCTCCTTTAAACAGTAGTAGCTTTGCACTCAGCTTCAGGCTCATTACCTGGCCAGCAGTGAAAATGAATGAAATTTCATTACCAAGCCATCTACTGCGGCCTGTATTAGGCATGACATAATACTACTGCGGTGGGAGGCAGGGGTGAAACTACACTGGTAGGGGGTGATGTAAATGATGAGCAGTGTATACATGTTTCCATTGCCTGCGGCATGGCACACGCGGCGATTCATATTCTGAAGTCGTCCGAAGTTTCCTCCTGAGGCAACTTCGGCAATCTAAGCGCCGAGAGTGCCATTGCGCTTGCGTTTTCTCATTATAGCAGGCGAACGTCAGGGGGAAGGCAGTTCGCCAGGTGACTAAATCTCCCTGAATCTGCCCGTGTGCCCCTGCCCTAAAGCAGAAAGGACATTCATCTGTGCTTTTTAACACAATATGACCTCCACTGTTTACATTATAGATACAGGTATATGGCAGGGTCCTCCTGTCTTTGTAAACAGTCCTGGGTGTTTAACCCTGTTCTAATATGATGTGCTTGATATATGATAGGCTTCAGAACAGAACTGTGATCTTTATGTTCTCTTTCTCAGATATTTTTCAGATCGTGGTTCACAGTGGCACATACAACAACCTTAAAGATCTGAAGCAAGAGTTATATGGTGACCTTACCCATCCTTTCTGGTTTGCATCTGCAGCAGACATTATTTTAGAAGATCGAGTTATTCATCAGCATCGTCCAATTAAGTATGTGTCACCTGACAATTTTAACCCAACCAGCTTTGCGATTTGTCAGGTTTGGGAGGTTCACAGTGAAGCCTGCATTAAAATCCCTACAAGGACAGTTGGACAGTTTTACGAGTGTGATAATACAGAGTCCTACACATTGGAGCAGATCTTGCAATCCCCAGCTCTGCTGAAACGTAGCTACTCCTGCGGTAGCCTTGGAAATGGGCCCTACAAGCTCACTCCTGTTTATGAGATCAAAACAATTATGCACAGTAAGTGAATAAATACATATATCATCAATCAGTGACCATACCATACATACTGTCTGCTCCTATCAATTTTTCTAATTATAATATGTATATATATATATATATATATATATATATATATATATATATATATATATATATAAATATATATATAGTCAGAGCAGATTAGGGATTTTATATCTAGTCAAATCGCTTACACAAATCACCAAATTGGCAACAGGTGAAACAAGCCATTCTTCCTAGCAATAGCAAGCATAGGCATGAGTGAATCAGAGCCTTAGTTGTCTGCTCGTATAGAGCCGTGATAACACAGACAGCACAAGAACACCAGGATTCACAAGAGACTAGAGGTACAACAAAAGTACCTCAGACACATGAGAAAAATATGTAGCAAAAGATCTGTGCACACAGTACTAATGTTTGTATAAACTATTCTATAACTCTGTACCAATACATCTTTATTCTTTCCTATTTGCTTTATGTCTTAGAAGTCATAAAGAAAGTAGATCATGCTATAACATCACAAAATTCATCACAAAATCTGGCACAAGCATAATGTTCAATATTGTATACACATTACTGTGATATTTATGGTAGTCTTTGGTTTTTTTTCCCCAAAATAGTGAGAAAAGATATTGTGAAAATGCCTTCAAGCCTTGAAGTAGAAGTTATAGACATTACTGATCAATGTTGGGACACTGAGTTTATCAAGCCTTACTCCTTGGCCGAAGTTTCACAGTGTGAAGAGAAGTTTCCAGTTGTCACAGAAATAGTGGAAAGTTCGGATTGCAGTCATATAGTTAAAAACGACTTATTGTCATCTCTTGGGAAAGGACAAAAGATCATAATCCACAGGAAGGAACTTTCTAGAAAAGTCCTGGCTACAGCTGCTAAGGGTAAACTGTCTAGGTTCTTCTACATCCATACTGGATATGAAGGAAAGGCCCGTCAAAGGCCAAGGGAATTTACAACAGTTTATGATCTCTGGACCAAATTGATGGCAGGAGTAAAGCTGAATGTTGTTGTAACCCAAGACTGTGATAGTATAGAGGATTGTTTTCCTTCCCTTTGCATTGGGGATCACCTTAAAATCCTTCGTCATGAGAAAATCAGAGCATCAGACAGCTTGGACTGTAAAGAAACAGATGTTCTAGTGTGTGAAAAAGACTCTGCAGATGATGAAGATGACGAATCAGAGGAAATTATGCTGCCTTTGTATCTTGAAGGACATTTTGTTGAGGAAATTAAGGATAACAAAAAATATACCATCAGCAATATAATGCAGAAGTTTACACTTCCCTGTGAGGTCAAGGTTGTAACAAAAGATCCATCTTTTCCCAGTGATCCCCTGCCCTCATTTGCCTCTATTAGGCTGGAGGAGCAAATTGAAGAACCTGTTTTGTTGGCCAGTTTTCTGGATAAACCATCGGTGTGTTTTCAAATTCCTATTAAGTGGAGAGACTTTTCTTTGATTTTCCTCAAAGACCCAGTTCCAGAGACACAGACAATGTTCACACCTTTAGAGGAGCTGACAGAAGGGTTTTATTATAGTCTCAGGAAGGAACTACCAAGTAATGAACTTCCCCCACCAAGACCCCCCAAAAGACAGACCAAAGCTGAGAGTTCTAACAAACCTGGCAGAGAAAAAAAATCAACATGCAAAAACAGAAAGGTAGCTTTGAATTGCGTTTTGCTTTGAATAATGATCAGTAATGGGCTCTTTTGTATTAGTTTTTATTAGATACAGTCAGGGCTATTGGGTTTATATTTGTCATACCTAACTATAACAGCAGCCTATTACAGACTATATAAACCTATTTATAAGCTGAAAAAGGAGTAAACAGCAATCAGATAGGGTGTATTAAAACACAATTACTATCCAGCTCTCTGAGGTACCTAGAGAAAACCCATGCAGGTAAGGCAAACATGTAAACTCCTTGCAGATATTGCCCTGACTGCCCCCTCCTAGTTCCTTAATAAGATTTAAAATGTGCTGTGAAATTTCAAGTACACTGAGACCCAATCAGTCCCCACAGGCCCAATAAACAGGCCAAGTAAAACTTGTTGCTATGTGAAAGCCTACAACAGCCACTCCGGCAGAATATTCATATTGCTAGTCTGGGTCTAACATAGCAAATAATCTCTCCATACCCCATATAACTTCTCCTTGCAGCTCCACCTATCTCTTTAGTTATTTGTTAATATCCATATAACAGTTCATATTTAACGGATGATAGTAGCCTCCAAAACCACACCAACTCAATTTACCAGCTTCTTTTATTACAAGTGTTCACATAATCTTTTGAATTGTACAGCAAAATGCTATTGTTGATAATGCTGATTTCTCTTTTCTTGTCTTTCAATAAGATGCCAGATCAACTGCACTCTTTATCTAGAGGAAAATGTATCACAGAGCCTTACAGACCACCGACCATGAATGCATATTCTCCTCTGCCTCGTATCAGTCATGATGGTATGTTAGCATATTAAATAAGCATGTATCTTTCAACGGACCAGTACAAATCAAATAATAAAGCAGATCTCTAAATGGTTCACATAGTTTAGTCAACCAGAAATTATTCGCCAGCGTTACAAAATAGCCAAACATGAGTGAAGTTCCAGATGCAACGTGTTGCCTGCAGCACATTTGTATATTTGTGCTTTACTGGTACACACATGGATACAAAATTGCATCAGTTAATTGACAAAAATAAAGGCCTAAGTCGGGTCATTGACTGTGCTTCCTTTCCCATGATATTCACTAGATGTCCTCTTTCATGTGAGAATTTCTGCTGTCTTTCAGATGGAGGTATATTATCAACTATACTATAAGATATAAGACTTACTTGAGGAAATAAGAGCAAAGCTGACCATACATAGGCTAATATTAGCTGCCAACCTTAACAAAACCAGTAGCATATCAATACATATATAGTTGTGTTCAGAATAACAGTGTGTTTAAAAAAGTGAATAAAGCTCATATTCCTTCTAAAAGCTTTTATTTGCATACACACAAATGCATTGGGAACACTGCACATTCTATTCCAAATCAAAACATGAAGAAACGTATCAAATTTGTGTTTTTCATTTATAGAAAGTTAAGAAAAGGGAATATTAGGCAGAAAATAATAGTGTGTGCATTCTTCTTTACAAACTCGGACGTTCACTGTATAAACTGAACAATGTTTCAAGATCTTGCTTTCCTTTGAATCACTGAACTGATATTTAGTTGTATAATCAGTGTTTCTGAGAACTGCTGCACATCTGTGTTGCATGGAGTCCACCAACTTCTGGCACCTGTTACATTCCACAATTCTTCTGCATTTCTTGGTTTTGCCTCAAACAGCATTTTTGATGTTATCCCACAAGTTTTCTATTGGATTAAGGTCCAGGGATTAGGGTGGCCACTCCATAACGTCATCTTGTTTACTGGTGTATTTGGGGTTGTTGTCTTGTTGAAACACCCATTTCCTCTTCAGCATAGGGCAACATGACCGCTTCAAGTATTTTGATGTATTGAAACTGATCCATGATCCCTGGTATGAGATAAATAGCCCCAAACCCATAGTATGAGAAACATCCCATATCATGATGCTTGTGCCACCATGCTTTACTGTCTTCACACTGTACTGTGGCTTGAATTCAGTGTTTGGGGGTCATCTGACAAACTGTCTGCAGCCCCTAGACCCCAAAACAACCATCTTGCTTTCATCAGTCCACTAAATGTTGTGTCATTTGTCTTAAGGCCAGCCAATGTGTTCTTTGGCAAATTGTAATATCTTCAGCAAGTCTTTTTTTCAAATGTTGGACTTTGAGGGGGCTTCTTGGTGATAGCTTGGCTTCACATAGGCGTCTTCTAATTGTAACAGTACTCACAGGTAACTTTAGGTCTTCTTTGATCTTCCTGGAACTGATCACTGGCTGAGTCTTTGCCATTTTGATTATTCATCTATCCATTCGAATGGTAGTTTTCCATTTTCTTCCATGTCTTTCAGGTTTGGTTGCCATTTAAAACCATTTGAGATCATTTTAGTTGAGCAGCCAATCATTTTCTGCACTTCTTTATATGGTTTTCCCTCTCCAATCAACTTCTTAATCAAAGTACGCTATTCTGCTGAACAATGTCTGGAACGACCCATTTTACTCAGAGAGAAATGTACTATAACCAGCATGGACAACATTTGCTGCCTTCCTTCCTTAAATAAGGGCCGTAATTGACACTGTTTTTCACGGAATGAATGACCTCACATATTGACCTCCAAGCTGCTATTATTTGGAACAAGATATTATGTTGAAAAATGCCTCGATTAATGATTTAATTACACAGAATCAGCAGCATGCATGTCATGACTGTTGGGTCTGTTGGTTTTCTATTACTCTTCTACACCTACTAGTAAATTATTTGCCATGTAGAAGTATAATTTCTACCAAAAACAGTGATTGATCAGGATAGTGATGTTGGACTGCTATTATTCTGAACACAACTGTATTGTTTCAAAAATGATTATTTTCTCATCTCGGTCCACTGAGAAACGCTATTAATAATCAGCCCCTCAAAGCTGCAGCCTTGGTTAGAATTTGAGATAAAGAGCAGCTCAGTATATTCAGGTCTTCGTAATGGATCTTTGGGTAACATATTGTCTAGTTTATAGGTTATGACCCTGCTCTGTTCTAGTTTCTGCCTTCATTTCATCCCTGGTACTCCACTATTGTTTTTCCCCTTCTGTGGGATCCGGCTAGCCTTCTGACTAAGCTTCTACACACGGAGGCTAAGCAATCATAAATCTGGAATTATACTGTATAGTGAGGTTTCCCAAAAATCCAAAACAAATTAAAAGTACAAAATTATTTATTAAGAGGTAAAGAATGGTGTTTCATACCTATTGGGGAACTTACTCAGAGCCATACTCAGCCTATTTTAATTTGATAAAAATTTACAAAGTTTTATTCATTGTGCAGTACCCTTGTTTCCTTCGTGAGGAAGAGGACATCAAGTCATTATTTTTGCAGCATCTTTATAACGCAATGTTCATCTCAAAAATATTTAAGGAGTGATTTTGTTTACTTTTCTTACCTAAACAGACCGTGAACCAAATTATGAAGTAGCTGACCTGAAAATCACAGATTAAGACATTTATAAAAGAAAGGTAATTCTCTGCAATTTATTATAACGTTACTCTTCTTCTTTTGTTGCACTATTGATATTTTCAATTACAGATAGCACAATGTAATACAAGTCAATGGATGATTCATTTTTACAAAACAGTGATGATACTGTAGCTTCCTGGTGTAATTTGCACCGGAGAGTAAGGATTTGGATGGATGATAGAGCTCAGTGCTACTAAGTAGTAGTGCTGGGCTCTTGCACCACTTAGTGCTCAAATACTTGTGTCCAGGGTTATAGTAAATGACCCCTTTGGTGTTCAACTGCTCAAATCAGTCAAAGACAAACAGACACTAGTATTAGCTTTGATAAATATGTTGGTTCATTAAAAACACTGTCAGTAATATAGTCATATTTGGATGTCAGAAACATGCTGGAGAAACACAGCCCGATACTTCCCATGTGTGAATGCAGTGACAAAAAAGGCACCTGCCTGTCATTGCACAAATGGGGCAGATTTCACCCAGAAAAACACTCAAAAATCCAGAGTGCAGTAACAGGTGGATGCCAGTCCTGTCCTGTCTGTATAAAGCTTTTTACCTTCCATTTTTTGACACTGTGATACATTAACTGAATCCTTCCCATGTATACCCAAAGAAAATGCATTAAGCTCAAAGCATATCAAACGGCTTTCCTTTAGGAAAATATTAAAACAGGAAAATATTGAATTGCTGCACATCCTTCTTTACAGACTTGCTGTGCCAGGTATGGCATGGTAATTCTGAATTTGTTTCATTTAAACATTTTTTAATCATGGTTTATCTTTTTTTCTGTTTGTATAGGCCACCCTTCAGTACAGTTGGAGGTCGGTCTTCCTGGCAAACTTCAGCCTGGACTTCAGTTATAGAAGGTGGAGGTCTGGCTGAAAATATGGGATATCAGACTTTTATCACGCTATTACGGTTAAGGGATCTATTATTCAAAGTGTTTCAGACTTAGGGCTTTTGATTGAATGGTTTGTAATATGAAGTATCATGCCTCAGGTCTACTAATATTTTAACAATAAAAAAAGCAGAATAGCATTTTTCCCCATCAACAGGGCTGCCATCACACGGGACAGTAAAGGCGGCCATAGATGTTATCATTATCATAGGACCAAGCTTATCCTGAAACAATAGTTTAAATGTACGATTTGTCCATCAACTAAAAAGACCATTTCAAGTGATATAGTCGAGTTGAAGCCAGGAAAGCTGTGGGTAGCTGCCTGCTTGGTTCTGCAAACAATTGGACAATGAATAAAATGCACTGTGAACAATGAAAATCCTGGAACCTGTCCAATCAATTTTCTGATCAATGCCAGTCAAAAAATCATTAGATGCACAATAGTTTGGCACCCACTAACCGCACAATAATTTAACGGTTTTGTCGGATTGCACTGAAATTGGTCGTTAGGGAGAGAGTAATCTAAGAGGCACATTCTGATAAAACTTGAATGTCAGGAAGGCTGCAAACATCACCAAATTGATCCCTGGACCTCTCCCACTGACTTATACAGTAATTCGGCAGGTTTTAGGTGAAGAATAGTCTAATTCGAGTTCTTGAAGGGACAGATTATGATAAATCTCAAAATTCAAATTAAAACTCAAATCGAGTTTGGCTAATTCTCAATTCAAAGAGAGTTTTGACCAAAAAAAAATTTGGAAAATTGGAATTTTCACTTCGACCCTTAATAAATCTGCCCTTAATGTCTTTGACCACCTTTTAACGACTCCGTTAAGCCCCAGCCTGGTTTAGATGGGGAGTTTCCTGTTGAAAGCACAGAGTATTAGTAGTTCAGGGGCAGGGTTGGATGGGTCAGGGCTGTGTCAGGCAGACATGTGGGGCTGCACAATTCTTTACAACATCCCTAGCCATCAGAGAGGATAGTACGCCAATTAAGTTCATCAATACTGTCCTACTACAGAAAAAAGCAGATCAATAAAAAGAGCATTATTGACACATGACAAGATGACATATGCCATTGCTTTATTTTGAATCTTTCTGGATAACTATTTTAGAGATAATAGATTCCATCCAAGTATTACTTTAACCTCACAAATGTTGAAAACCTGTACAATTAGGTACTGTATAACTGCCAAAATATGTTTTAGAACTGTATATGTGTAGAACACATTAACATTATGAATCTCTAGATTAAAGGAAAGAATAACTTCAGTCATCATTATAGCCAGAGCATTTATGCAAACACAACCTTGAATAGTCTAACTTACTCATTATCTAATGTACTTTCCAATCTCTTTCCACCTTTTTCTACAGTCCAAGTCCAGGCCAGGTTGTACAATGTTCATAGTGTAACTGAATGAGTTTATGTTAAAAGGTGGGGTATTTTTCTCTTTAAGAAGTAGATGGTGGTACTAACTGAGTTCCCAAACTTTCCCCTGAAATGAACAGTACAGGAAGAATGCACACTTAGTAACCCCTATTTGCATGTCTCCTACTAATTGGAGGGGGGGTCATACCTTATGGATATCTTAAAGGAACAATCAGTGTAAAAATAAAAAGTGGGTAAATAGATAGGCTGTGCAAAATAAAAAATGTTTCTAATGTAGTTAAGTTAGCCAAAATGTAAGCTATAAATGCTGGAGAGACTGGATGTCTAACATAACTGAACCCTACTTCCTGCTTTTCAACTCTCTAACTCTGAGTCAGTGACTTTAAGAGGGGCCACATGGGACATAACTGTTCAACGAGTTTGCAATTGATCCTCAGCATGCAGCTCACATTCAAAATCACAGATATGACCCAAGTGCCCCTCCCCCAAGTCACTGATTGGTTACTGCCTGGTAACCAATCAGTGAAAACCAAGAGAGCTGCAAAGTAGGAAGTAGTGTTCTGGCTATTATCTTACACATCCAGTCACTCCAGCCTTTATACATTACATTTTTGCCTAACTATATTGAAAAGAACAATTGCTTTAATGGTATCCTAAACCCCTAAACTATACTATATATTTTTGAAGAATGAATGAGCATGTATTTGGGATTGTGCATTTTGTTGAATATATTTTTACATTTAACATTTCTCGAACTGCTGTAAAGATCAGCAGCACTAACTGCTCTGTAGTATAAAAGACAAGGCCAGGGGAGGCGTGGCCTGGAGCTGAATGTAAGAGGTCACAAGTAAGGGGAGCTCTGCGTCCTGGCCTGTAAGATCCCTGTTAAATCCTGATAAACCGGCATCAACAACTGAGAAAACCAGCCTACCCTGGGAACAGCTTCCCCCGAGAACACTAATGGGTCAAGATAGAGCTCAAAAGAGAGCCTCAGCGGCTGCAGTGCGCCTATGGAGGTACGCCAGAAAACCGCTTGATGAAGAAGATGGCGACGATCAACAACCACCAGGCCCAAACAACGATGCAGCAGCCTCTGGAGGGCCGCTACCACAAGAGCCTACGCTATCTGACCTCCTTATGGAGATCCGTGCCTCGAATGACTCCTGCGCCTCCCTAATCTGCTCCAAAACTGAAAAAATTAAAGTCGAGCTTTCAATCAGTCGGCTCGATGGAAGATATCTGCCATCCGCTACCAAATCAAATCCAGTAGTTGGACCAGGCAATAGGCGCTTGTACCTTCAAATCGGACGACCTAGAAAATAGGCTCCGCCACAATAATTTGCGATTCATTCCCCCGAAAGAGCAGAGGGCGAATCCCCAGAACAGTTAATCGAGGCTGGGCTGGCAGAGCAATTTAGCCGTGCGGCCTTCTCGCAGGCCTTCGCAGTTGAACGCACACATATAACCCCGACAAAGGCCCCAATACCAGGAGCGCCGCCTCGCCTTCTCATTGCACGGCTTCTCAACGCAAAGGACAGGGATGCGGCGCTGACACAGGCGAGATGGAAAGGTACCCTCAATTACAAAGCAGCAAAAGTATTGATATATGCCGACCTCTTCTGAGATCCAACGTCAGAGGGCCAAATTCCAGGAGTGCAAGAGGAGACTCCGTGAGATGAGGCTTCAATATGCTATGCTTTATCCTGCAGGACTTAGGGTTGTGGCGGATGGTCAGACCCATTTCTTCACAACGCCTCATGATCTGAATGAATGGCTAGATATCCAGAGAAGGAGACCCAACAATAATCCGTAGCCACCATGAGGGTCACATATCTATCCTCCATTCCATTCTGGGGATCGGGACGCTTCAACTTCGCTAAGGGTAAGCCCCCTATAACTGTTTCACAGTAGCCTGCACCTAGCAAGCGAGCGAACACTGGGCCATTACATAGAACTTAACCCTGAACATTGACTCTATAACCCAGGTAAAAGCGGCTAGTAAAAGGTTAATTTCACTGCTCCTTGACTCGAACTCCTTAATGGTTGTATGGACAGAGGCAATTTACACTAATTCAGCCAGTTTTTCTAATTCTTAACGCTACTGTACTTATGTTACAATTTCATATTTTAATGTGCACCTAGGCCAGGAGCAGTGTTTTTTTCCTCTAGCTTTTCACGAGGATAGTTGCTTGCCTATTGTTGGGGTATGGGGCAGAAAGGTTATGTAAAGGGATTCGTTCAGCTAGTTAAGGTTAAATGTTTAAGTTCAGGTAGGTTAACGGCAAATTTTTAAATGTTTACAATTATACCAGGCACAAGAGTGGGGGACAGCAAGGTGCCAATCACCCAACCAGAAAATGACTATGGCACTTAAGGTAATAAGTTGGAACACAAGGGGCATAAATGATGCCATTAAGCGCAAACTGGTTCTGGATTTCCTAATAAAAACTTGAGCCAATATAATTATGCTCCAAGAGACACATCTTACAGGTCCCAAAACGCGTGCGCAAAAACGTCCATTGGTAGGTTGGCACTATCACGCCGACTACCCGACGCACTCCTCAGGTGTAGCAATACTAATATCCAGGAATACCCCGTTTAGACTAGAATCTGTAAAATCTGATGCTAAAGGCAGGTTTCTGTTTATCCATGGATATCTACAGGCCCAAGAGGTGGTACTGGCCTCCATATATGTCCCTCCCCCCTACAGTGATGACTGCATTGTCCACTTAGTTAAATTTATGGCGCAATCCCAGCACGCTATGGTGTTGGCATTGGGCGACTACAATGCAGTATTAGATATTACACTAGACAGACTTAGGAAACCTCCCATAGCCGGGCATGAAATTACCACCAACATCAAGGAAATCACACAAGCAGCTGGGCTGGTAGAAGCCTGGAGGCACTTCAACCCTACAGCCAGGCAATACTCTTGCTTTTCCACCTCACATATAGTTCTATCTAGGATAGATCACTGCTACGTTAACCAGGCATCTGTAACGCAAGTCAATAGTATCAAATACCTCCCATGGGGAATATCGGACCATGCCCCCATAGAGCTCATGATCTCCTTTGCCCATGAAAGTGCAAGGCCCAGATGGTCACTGAACCCAGTCTGGCTTAATCTATTAGACAACCATGACTCCTTAGAAGCTGAAATCACAGAATTTTTAAGGCACAATGAAGGTTCTGTAAACACTTGCACACTATGGGATGCCCTTAAGGCCCACTTGAGAGGGGTACAGCATGCGGAAATATGTGCATACAAAAAGCAAACTATGCACGAGGTGGTGATTGCTGAGAAAAGAGTTACAACAATTGAAAATGACCTAGTTACAAACCCCTGCCCGCAGAAATTTAAAGAGCTTAAAGAAGCACAGGACAATTATTCCCACCTTAAGAATATGAGAGCTAAACACAAACTTTTCTTTTGTAAACTCAACATTTTAGAACACGGTGAGAGCACAGGGAGAATGCTTGCTCACCTCACCAGATCCCAATCTACTCCCCCTGCAATTACTCTCCTAAGAGATACCCATGGCTCACTCACCACAGACAATTAAAGACACCCAATACCAAGATACCAATTTTTATAGTACACTTTACCAAACCACGCTTAAGGATATAATTCTGCAAAAAAATAGATGAATTCCTAGAAAGGGTGTCCCTTAACCGCCTGCTACCAGAGTTCCAAAACTATTTGGATGCTGAGCTGTCACTAGCAGAGATACATGAGACGCATTTCCATTAAGGAAAGCAGCGGGTGCAGACGGCCTGCCAATAGAACTATACAAAAGGCACAGCAAAACACTAGCCCCCCTACTTCATAAAGTATTTAACCATGCTGTGCGCTCCTCAGCCCTCCCAGATTCAATGTATGAAGCTGCAATTGCCCTACTTGCAAAACCTGGAAGACCCAATCTCTCTGTTAAATGCCGATGTGAAAATCATAGCCAAACTCTTAGCAAATCGCCTGAAAAAGGTAGTGCACACTGTCATCAATGACGACCAACTGGGTTTTATGCTAGGGAGGATGACTGCACTTAATATTAGGCGCTTACTACTAAATTTAACCATAGACTCCACAAATAAAGGTTCTAGAGCGGTGGCGGCACTGGATTTAGCTAAGGCTTTTGACACTGCGGAGTGGCCTTATCTTTGGAAAACGCTTCAAAAAATGGGATTTGGGCAGGGGTTTATCTCTATGGTGCAGTTACTATACATCAAGCCAACTGCAGCAATCAGACTAGGTAGCTCAAACACACCACACTTTGCCCTAACCCCGTTGTTCGCCTTGGCAATCAAGCCTTTTGCAGAATCACTCAGACAGAACCCTCACATTGTGGGCTGGTCATCAAACTCGGGCATTAATAAAATCCAATTGTACGCAGATGACACTCTGGTATATTTGGGAGACAGAGGTGGCTCACTGGAAGAGCTAGTGACCCTTACATCCGAAATTGGTCAATTCTCTGGTTTAAAGGTCAACCCCTCCAAGTCTACATTGTTCCTGGTGGATCGGCAGATGGCAGGCGAGGATTTGAACAATTGTCCCTTACAGGTCTCTCCCCACTTTGTCTATCTAGGGGTAACAGTCAACCTCCCAGTAGCTAGTTATTATGATCTAAATGTGGCCCCACTGTTGGAGTGGACCGAGGCAAAACTTTTGGCATGGGCTTCACTTCCAATAGGACCAATGGGGAGGATCGCTCTCATTAAAATGTTTATTCAACCCAAGGTCATGTATGCTTTGTGGCATGCAGCACTGCTCATCCACAAAACCTTCTTCTACAAAATAGACATAATGCTAAAAAAAATATGTATTTGGGGGAATGGCAGACCTAGACTTAGCTTTGCCACTCTGGGTAGGAAGCAGGGAATGGGTGGCATGGCAGTCCCTGACCTGTATGCGCTCTACCTGGCACTACAACTATCCCACTTGGCTGTGCTAATCAGTGGGAGAGCAACGTTGTCCCAGGCCTGGTTATCATTGCTCCCGAAAGAACGTACCATGATACAATCACTCTTGGCACCAGGAGTAGGAAAGAAGCAGGGTTCAAATCAAATAATTAAGGCTTCCCATGAAATATTTAATAGGGCCACAAGAATTATGGCAATTGTTACCACAGACCCTATGACGCCACTCTGGGGGAGCGGGGGAAGAGGTGGTCTGTCAAACCTTGATCCCCCTGGAAAGTGGGTGCAAAGGAGTACCGTATATACTCGAGTATAAGCCGAGTTTTTCAGCACTCAAAATGTGCTGAAAAAGTCTACCTCGGCTTATACTCGATTCAGCATGTCAGTTGTTTTTTAAGGCTTGCCCCTACCCAAACGCTAGGTTTTTAGGTCAAAAAGCCCTTACCCCCATGATTTAAGGCTCCTCAAACTTCAAAATCCTCCCTGCATGCCTGTCCTGAGATCGGGTTAGAAGGAGAAGTGGGCGGGTAGCTGTGCTGTGTGAAAGGAAAACGTGACCCTGCAGGCAAAAGTGGCCATCTCTGAACAGTGAGACTGGAGAAGGAGGGGCTGAAAAAGGTGACTGTGCAGGCAGAAGTGAGCTCTGCTGTGGAAGTACCTGACCCATGCTGCAGAAGGAGAGGGCTGGAAACGAGACAAAGTAGAGAGCTATGCTGGGACACAACACAGAAGACTATAAAGCAGTCAGAAATGGTGAGCTGTGTTGAAGGGGGAAGTATATGTGAGCTTTTAAAAGAATGACTCCTATACTTATTTCTGAATATATATGTTTGTGTTTAATACATTTCCGATTTTTCAACCCCTGGAAAGAAGCACGCTACACTATATTTCGTTTTAGGTACTGGCAATTTGCTTTTTCAATCGTGAGCGCCCCGATCTTTGATAACTTTCTGTTTCACTTATATAGCAAGTATATAGTATAGGCTTATACTCGAGTCAATACAGTTTCCCAGTTTTCCTAGGTAAAATTAGGTACCTTGGCTTATACTCGGGTCGGCTTATACTCGAGTATATACGGTATATGATCACTAGGAGTTGTGTGGGAAATGAACCAGCTCAGCTCATTTAAGTCACTACACCTTAAGGCAGTGTTTTTCAACCTTTTTTGAGCCAAGGCACATTTCTTTCATTGAAAAAATCCCGCGGCACACCACCAGCTGAAAATGTGAAAAAAAGCTTATATTAACAATATAAGTGCTATTGTTAATGTAAGCTTTTTTTTAAACATTGATGCATGAGGCAGAAAGTTGTCAGTAAGAAAGTAGAAGGAAACATATATGAAAAGGCCAATTGAACTTTATTATATCATCTGCAGTCTTTTTACCTGATAAGATTTTCCAAAGCAGGGTAGCGCTGCCCTCTATTTAAGATGGTTGGGGCAATAGTTCTCTCACGAACACAGAGATTAAATTATTTTGTTATTGTGTTTTTTTGTAATAACACTCCCCCAAATATTTTATAATTGCTGCCAAGACCGTTGGGGTTTTATAAATAAACAATACTGATAATCAAATCTCAAATCTAACTAACTAGATCTGGTGCTTCAGCTAGCAACTGTGCAAAGGGAGAAGCAGGTCACTTATTATTATTTTGTTATTACAAAAAAACACAATAACAAAATAATTTAATCTCTGTGTTCGTGAGAGAATTCTCACATTCATCATTCAAGGCCAGGGTAAACTTGCTATGCCGGGTACCCACGCTATTGCCCCTACCAGCTTAAATAGAGGGCAGCGCTACCCTGCTTTGGAAAATCTTATCAGGTAAAAGTTCAATTGGCCTTTTCATATATGTTTCCTTCTACTTTCTTACTGACAACCTTCTGCCTCATGCATTGCAGCCAGACAGCTAGAAATATGGTTCTCCTTATTACAGCATGGCTAAGCCGCAGGGTCTGCTTCCTTAATATTTTGATAACAGCACTAGCCGTTCACCTGTCAGTCCGTGCACTTCTGCCTTCACATCAAAGCTGCGCGCAGTGCAGCCAGCGACCTCCCTGATCAGCCAACCCAGGCACGGCTCTTCTGCCCGCTCAGGTCACGTGACGTCACGTGAAAGGTCCGCGCACTTCGGCCTTCAAATTGATAGCGGCACACAGGTTGAAAAACACTGCCTTAAGGGGCCGATTCACTAACTTCGAGTGAAGAATTCGAAGTAAAAAAACTTCGAATTTCGAGTAGTTTTTTGTGCTCCTCGACTATCGAGTAGAATGATTCGAATAGATCGAGCGCAAAAACGCTGCGACTATTCGCCATTTGATAGTTGAAGTACTGGATCGAGCGCAAAAACGCTGCGACTATTCGCCCATTCGATAGTTGAAGTACTGGATCGAGCGCAAAAACGCTGCGACTATTCGCCCATTCGATAGTCGAAGTACTGTCTCTTTTAAAAATACTTAGACTGCCTACTTCGCCACCTAAAACCTACCGAATTGCTTTAAAAGCCTATGGGAAAGTCCCATAGGCTTGTTTTCCAAGTTTTTTATCAAATAAAAAAGGCATTCAATTGAATGAAAATCCTTGAGCGCCTATTCGCCTGGTGAATATTCGCCAATTCGACTATTCGCCAACGCGTAAATTCGCCTGAATTGCCTATTCGATTCTATTCCCCAGTCGAATTTCGAGGTATTTAACCCCTCGAAATTCGACCCTTGATGAATTTGCCCCTAAGTTTGGACTCCCAGCTTCCCAATGGTTAAACTACATGAGGTTGAGGCACTCACTGATGCAAAGGCACAGAGCCACTCCAGTGATACTAGGTGAGCATCCTATAGTATCTCTACTCAACCCCAAGTCGCCCAAGGGAATAATATCGACCCTCTATAAAAAAATCAAAGCTACCTCCACGAAACTAACTCCAATTAAGTCCAGGATGGCATGGGAAGAAGACTTAGGGTTCCTTAGGTTCCACTGACGAACAGTGGGAATACTTCCTTAAATCACCAAATTTAAAAATCTGTAAATCCCAGGCATAAAATGTTACAATTATACTTGATACAGAGGGCATACTACACCCCTGCCTGCCTGCATAAAACAAACCCTAATCTCTCCCCCAATTGTCTTTCAATCTCTACTCCATCTGGACCCCTTGGCTGATGAAGTTTCCTATTCCCAATATACAGTCACCTGAAAACCCCTCTTAGAACCTTGCAGTGTGGTATTTCCAGTGCTTCTTGTAATTATATGTATGACTCAATAAAAATCCGGCACTATAAGTGATGTAATAAAAAAAACCTATGCTTCACATGGGCAGTGTATTGTCCGGTATAACTCTGTTTGGTAATGCCAAAGTATATCTTAACAATACCCGACATAGGTAAAGTGGTAATGGAATGCCAAAGTATACATGTAATCTGTGCAAACTGTGTAATTTTTCTTTGCACTGTTTATCAATAAACTTACCTGAACAAAACAAATAATAAAAGATTAGGGATAAACAGGCAAGACAGGCACCCATGATAAGGATACCTGATCATGTAAATTGTCTGGAACATCTTTAAAAAAAAATAAAAAAAAACCCAAGGCCAAAGGGCTGCCTTTATCACGTATAATTTAAATGCAAGTACAGCATCCTTTGTACTATAGTATGATGCCAAACCTTTCCATATAATAGGACACTGAAAAAACTGAGGTAGTGTAGGAGGAATAAGCACAGGGGATATGTAGAAGGGGAGGAGCAACATTTTTATTTGTCAGTGTCCTGCCTCCTGGTTGGAGAAGCTTAACCCAGTGGTTCCTGTGTCCCCCAATGACCTAAGAGAAATAAAGATATTTACAGTGTACAATCCCAAAAACAGCCATTTGAGAGGGGGAGTGGAAGTCTTTAATTACAATAAACACCAAATGTTTTAAACTTAGTTGTGTCTTTTTTCCCCAGACATGTAATTTCTGGAAAGTGCCAATAAATAATATTTTCAAATGTCACTTGTCAAAAGTAAAGAATATCGTTTCAAACTTTCCTGGAGACAGTCAACGTATAACCAGATTAATCTTAATCTTTCCAGATACTTATATTTACATTAGGCTTCTCTGAAGTGCATTGTTTTCTAACAATCTACAGGTCAGTAAAATGAAGGGCTTGCTTCAGCATATATACACAATTACCATAGAATTTCAATAACTTCTACAATTAAATCAGATGTTCTAAAGCACAAGAAATGAAAACAAAACTTGTTAATCTCCATCCGTTGATTTGTAATGTTCATCATCAATAGTGGAATAAATGTGTCCCTCATTGCTGAGAAAGTCCACAGTTTTCCTAAAAATTAAACAAAAATATAAATAACATTATATACAGGTACAGGACCTGTTATCCAGATAGTTTGGGACCTGGGGTTTTCCAGATAACTAATCTTTCCATGATTTGGATCCTCATATCTTAATTAGCTTTTGCTTGTCCTTTAAGGTCAGTCCACATGAGCAGATTCGGGGAGATTAGTTGCCCCAGCGATCTCCCCGAACTGCCTTCCCCTGCGCCGGCTATAATGAAAATCGACTGCGGCAATGCACACACGGCGCATCGTTTTCGGAAGTCGCCTCACGAGGAAACTTCGGAAAACGAAGTGCCGTGCGTGTATTGTTGCAAGCGATTTTTAGACAAAGAGGCGATTTGTCGTTGGGGAAACTAATCTCCCCGAATCTGCTCGTCTGGACTGACTTTCCAGGATTTTTAAGAAAAAAATGAATGTTAAATGTATCCCTATTTAAATGTATACTTAAAAACATCCAAATTGGATTATAAAAATGAAGCAAATTCAAAACAATAGATTAATTTGACACTACTCATTCTGTAAGGATTGCATACCTAATTGAGTTAACATTCATTCCATGAAGTCGGTTTTTCAGTTCTTCAAATGCCATGCCTTCATTTCCTTTGCAGCTTTTGATCAAATTAAGAATCTGCAATAATAAAGAGAGAAAAAAAACACAGTTTAGGTGTTATTTTTTTGCAGTGCAACTTGTTGGAGCAACAGCTTTTTTAAAAAAATCTCTTTCTAGTATACGGTGAACATGTATATATTTTGGATTGCATTGGTATTTACAGCTCCTATAGGGCTGTGAAGCAACAGCAACTCGCCCTTCTTTTTGAACACAAACTTCTTTTCAGTTACCTGGTTCTGATGTGGTGTCAGTCCATTTGTAGGATTGTCATTTCCTCCTGAGAATGCTCCGCCACTGTCACCAATACCCATGCGTCCAGGTGTGTTAAGGGCCATTGTGGAACCACCCCCTGAAGGCTGTAAAAAGGAGTGTTTTAATATGAATTTAAAGCGTTTCTCAGTGAAATTAAAGATTTGTCAGACCAGCATCCTTGACATTTAAAATACAATTAAAATGACTAAAGGGAAACTATACCATGAACATTACAGGTCTCGGTAAAACACATCACATAATACAGCTTCATATAAATAAAAAATGTTCATAAAAATATACTCTTCTAGTAGTATGTGCCATTGGATAATCCCAAACTGCCGGGCAGCAACCTGGTTCATACAATTCATGCACACACACACATATTCACACTAGGTTACATGAGCCAATGTTTTTCTTTTACTTTCACCAGTCTTCCTGTTACAGTTAAAGCTGCATTATGTCCTGTCAGATGAGGGAGCACGCAAACTATCACAAAATGGTGGCCCAAGATAAAAGGGAAATATTTGAGGATATATATTTGTCAATTAATAAGTCTTTAATAAGTCACTTAATACAATATAAATTATCGTTTGGTTAAGAATCCATTTTGAAGGTATAATTTTCCTTCAATGGTGTTTCTTCTGAGTATTGCTCTTGCAGTAAATTAGTTGCAGTGACAGGCCCCCCTCCTAGTCTGCCTTCTTGGTATTGTGACAGATGGGCTATGTACTATGGGCTCATATATGAGAAAATGTTATTTGCACTTACTGTATTATGCAAAAAAAAATCAATACGCCTCCATTGGAAATATATGACAGCCCCTTTTGGAAAAGGTTAATTAAAGGGAACCTGCCACCCTAAGGCATAGAGTAAGGGCAGGCAATATTTGATTGACAGCTGAGATTTTTAAACGAGTTTACAACAGTTATGAATGCTTAAACAAAAAAAAAAAAAAAAAAAAGAATTTGGATTTCATGTTTAATTTGAAAAGGACTTTTATTATACAACTTTTTATGTCTGGGTGTCAGGTATACTTTAGGGTAGGGGCACACTGGGCGATTCGGGGAGATTTAGTCGCCTGGCGACTAATCGCCTCGTCTTTGTGGCGACCAATCTCCCCCAACGCCTTCCCTCTGTCTTGCGCCGGCTATAATGAAAAGTCGCCTGCGGCATGGTACACGCGGCGATTCGTATTACGAAGTCGCCTCGCGAGGAAACTTCGGAATGTGAATCGCCGCGTGTTCCATGCCGCAGGAGACTTTTCATAAAACCTGACGCAAGATAGAGGGAAGGCGTTTGGGGAGATTGGTCGCCGCAAAGACAAGGCGATTAGGCGGCCAGGTAGTGTGCCACTAACCTTAATGATTCTCTTTCAAAATAGAAACATATCTAGCCAGATGCCCCAAACAACATCAAAGATAATGCGGTGCTTATATATCTATACACATTAATGTATGAGTCACTCGACCCTACCCCCCTGCCTTATGAGACCTCTCCTTTTTCTACTATCTTCTCTTTTTATTTTTGAATATGTTTGTTTATAAATAAAATTAAAATAAAATCTTAATTTTTCTTTTTTAAAAAATGTAGTTGCTGTGAAAAGTAATGGCCTTGAGGTGTTACAACACAATAAATCTATACAGCAGAAAAATTATTAACTGACTGTATCACATAACAGCAAACTGATACAAAAATAAAAAATTACGAGAATCTACAGACATGCTTTCCTGTCCAACCCTCTGACCAGCTTATTAAACAGCTTTTAAAGAACATGGTAAGGAGTTACTTTTAACTTACCGCACCCTGGGAATTCATGACCATGTGAGAGTGAACAACTTCCAGCATATGAGAAACAAACTCGTTCATATCATCAACAGGAGCAATCTTAAATGCTACAACACTTTTCTTGTTCTGGAAAAATAATACATAGGTTTTAAAGGGAGGGTTCAGCTTTGAGTTAACTGTCCACTAACAAAAAATAAAAAAAACTGCAAATGGTCTCAAAATATCACTTTTTACATCATACTAAAATTCCAAGGGAACAACTCCTTTAAATAGTGACACATTTTCCAGTCTTGCATTTTTTGGGCTAAATAAAAATGTAATCCCTGTTCTGCCTTGCTACACCATTACTAGAACAGCACATAATATGGATTAGTCAGCCTAGATCTTTTTTGTTTTTTTAATATAAACAGGGTTATGGAAACGGGTTATGGAAACGGAGGATACAGCAGTAATCTACTGTAATTATAATGTTACAGAAGGTTAACCATACAACATCATAACATACCATCAGGGTAACAATAGCAAACATTTCTTCAACCAGTTGCCCCATATCTTATAAAATGTATTGGGATGTCCCTGAACTACATATTTAAGCTTATTCAAGGGAGGGTCTTCTTGGTCTCTACTACTGGGCAACATGATCTTTTCAAACAACATATTTTGGTAGAAAATTAAGGCCTCCGTTAACAAAAAATAAATTACCTGGAAGGAACGAAGGTGACCAGCAACTTTTACATAACTACCAGGAGGTACCACCATATTTTCACAGCTTGCCTCCTGCAAAGAAAAGGATTTTAGTTTGACTTTGCACAATATACTGTGGCAAAACTAAAAAAACATAGACATAGGCAATTATTTGTGATTTATAATAATAATAAAAAAAATAAAATAAAATAAAAATAAAAAAAGACTAGCGGGTAAGTTATCTCTTACATCTGTGTCCACCCACTGTCTGACATCCATGGGTGCTGCAGTCATATCATCTACTTTGTAAAGAATATTTGTCGGAGCTTTTTCGGCATGTCTGACAATGCCAACTATAATGACCTGAAAAGATTTTAAAAAAAAAAATTGAAGGAAAAAACGAATAAAAATACTTTTTATATCAGATAACAGAAATCATAATAAGCATAGGCAAATCTATTTTAAGCTGCTTAGAGAAATATGGATTATTACAATTTGGTGCAGTTAGCATGCTTCTGTTCCTCAACAACAAAGTATTTAAACAAACATCCCACCCAGGGTATATAGTCACCTAAAAGCATTTCATGTTACAAACGCTGTATACCGTATATATACTCGAGTGCTGAAAAATCTACCTGGTCTTATACTCGTGTCAGCATAAAACAGGCATGTCCAAAGTGTGAAACAGAAAGTTATCAAAGATCGCTGCGCTCACGATTGAAAAAGTTTATTGCCGGTACCTAAATAAAAGATAACAAAATATAGTGTAGCGTGTTTCTTTCCAGGGGTTAAGGAAACATCGGATCTACACACAAAATGGATTATTGAACGTCGGCTTATCACAGCAGTTGGTATCGTAATGGTGCAGGAGAGAACCGGTTTTCTTAAATGTCTGGAGAAGAAGCTCTAATAGTGTAATATTGCAGGAGCTCGTGAACTTTCCTCCTGGAAGTGCCGCTTCTCCTCGACAGGCCCAGGGACAGGGCAGCAGCATCTCCACTTCAGCGTGTTTCACAGGCTTCGTCAGGGTTTTTTTCTCTGAGCTTGAATAAGCGAAATCCAGTACTGAACACCGGACTGCCGAGCCAACATATAGAGATAAAAAAAAAAACCCTGACGATGCCTGTGAAACACGCTTAGATCCGATGTTTCCTTAACCCCTGGAAAGAAACACGCTAAACTAGATTTTGTTATCTTTTATTTAGGTACCGGCAATTACCTTTTTCAATCGTGAGCTCACCGATCTGTGATAACTTTCTGTTTCACTTCGTGGATGAGTGGATCCACAAGTACCTCCGGTGCAGCCAATTTTTCCCTTGATTAGACTCTGCGCAGAACTCTAACTTAACTACCATGTCCAAAGTGTGGTCCGCAGGCCAATTGCAGCAGAGTGTTCAAATTTAAACCGGCCCGCAGTATCCGCCTGTGAAGGTATCCAAACAGTTTTATATAGCAAGTATATAGTATAGGCTTATACTCAAGTCAATAAGTTTTCCCAGTTTTCCTAGGTAAAATTAGATACCTTGGCTTATACTCGGGTCGGCTTATACTCAAGTATATTTATACACACACTTCTATTTTTCCTGCTCAAGCCTACTCAATGGATTCCTGGGAACAAAAAGTCTGATGTAAGTAAGATAAGGGTGAAGGGATTTGTGTTTACACAAAAGTAGTAAAATTATTTGTGCAGTCTTAAGTGTAGAATTCTTAAGCAGATTTGGAGTCACACATAAAACCCACCCAAGTTTTAAGTAAGCAAATAGGTATTTAAGGACAGGATTGGGGCACATATACATTTTAAACACCATGGGGTAGGTGCAGAAATAGCATGATAAAGAACACCCTGTTCCCAGCTAATGGCATACTGAAGCAGATCAATGATTTCATTTCATAATGGGATGACAGAACCTACAAACTTTTGGTCATATTATTACACTTGGAAACTATACACTTTGGAAGTCATACTAAATGGATGTTTGCTGGTAATTTAGAAAGTTGCCTGAAATTAGGTAGCAGACAAGTAAAAACACAAATAAATTTCAATATAAACATTGAGAAAAAAGTTGCTGCTTTTTTCTTTTAATTTCAATGTTATTAAAAATAACCAATACAATTTGGAAGGTCTAGAATTGCCTTAAGTACATTACAAAATTCTGATGGACATAATTTCAGAAACAACGGTTTAGGTGTGATGCACTTTCTGGTCTCAGTGAGAAATATGCATCACCTCTAAAAGTTTTACTCATACTTTAAAAAGGACATATATATACAAAAAAATAGACATGACAGTGTGTGACACACACCTGTGAAAGTTCAGTCTCTCCTATTCGAAACACCTCATCATTCTGTGTTGCTGACAGTAGCTGTGACACTGTACATGGCACTATTTGCTGTGACCTGGACCGCTGGAAAAAAAAAGTGCAGTAAAATGTATCTCTTACAAGAAAATGTATATCTTACAAATATATCCACATCAGTATTTTTTATATTTTAAGAAAGTTTAATATCTTCCTGTTTATTATTAAAGGGATTCTGTCATCAGAAAACATGTTTTTTTCAAAACGCATCAGTTAATAGTGCTACTCCAGCAGAATTCTGCGCTGAAATCCATTTCTCAAAAGAGCAAACAGATTTTTTTATATTCAATTTTGAAATCTGACATGGGGCTAGACATATTGTCAATTTCCCAGCTGCCCCCAGTCATGTGACTTGTGCCTGCACTTTAGGAGAGAAATGCTTTCTGGCAGGCTGCTGTTTTTCCTTCTCAATGTACCTGAATGTGTCTCAGTGGGACATGGGTTTTTACTATTGAGTGCTGTTCTTAGATCTACCAAGCAGCTGTTATCTTGTGTTAGGGAGCTGCTACCTGGTTACCTTCCCATTGTTCTTTTGTTTGGCTGCTGGGGGGAAAAAGGGAGGGGGTGATATCACTCTAACTTGCAGTACAGCAGTAAAGAGTGATTGAAGTTTATCAGAGCACAAGTCACATGACTTGGGGCAGCTGGGAAATTGACAATATGTCTAGCCCCATGTCAGATTTCAAAATTGAATATAAAAAATCTGTTTGCTCTTTTGAGAAATGGATTTCAGTGCAGAATACTGCTGGAGCAGCACTATTAACAGATTTATTTTGAAAAAAATATATATTTTCCCATGACAGTATCCCTTTAATAATAAACAGGAAGATATTAAACTTTCTTAAAATATAAAAAATACTGATGTGGATATATTTGGAAGATATGTAATATTAGTAAAAAGTAACAGAACCAGTTTATTGCATTGTATTAGTTGCATGAGCTCATTCAGATAAGCTTATGTGGAAAAGATGCATAAACACTACCTACCAAAATTATTATTGATCCCACAGATAAAGGAAACCTTGATACTAACCATTTCCATATGGCACTCAGTGTAGTACTACACGGACGTTTTCAGCAGCGATCCAACTCGCTGCAACAAATCTCATGCTACGGAAATAAGGTAAATGAATGCATTGTCGGATGAAGTTGCAGTGTTGATCCGACACGACACGACTGTCGGATGCAGACGATGCATCGGACAGTCGTGTCGGATCAATGCTGCGACTTCATCAGACATTTCTATCTCTTACCTTATTTTCGTTGAATGCGATTTGTTGCTGGCGTTTTGTCGCAGCGCATCGGATTGCACGAAAACGTCCGTGTAGGTGAATGGGGTGACTGCTAAAGGGGAGATCTGACAAATAGTTTGGCAGCCATTACCCATATTTTATATGGATATGCTAAGACAGGGAATAGTTCTAGCTCTTCTACAAGGGGCATTATGTATTGCTTCCAAAAAAACAGCAAGGGTGGTGTGGAGAGCTGTAACACAGTTGGGTCTGGATGGAACAATTATGAATAAAAGCAAAGTCATAGAACTGACTTGGGGTGGGGCCATCAGTGTTTGTCTGCTTATTCTGGGTAAGTTTTGTTTGCTCACAACTGGGAAAAAAGAATAGAATCGATGCTGGAACATTTGTGGAGTGATCCATACTGGAGCCTACTGTAGTGAGCAAATAAATACATACTGTTTTAATGCAAAACTATAAAAGGCAGTGGAGGGAACCAGATCCTCTAATCTTAAAGGGGTTCTTCACCTTTGAGTTAACCTTTAGTATGATATAGAGAATGATATTCTGAGACAATTTGATATGGGTTTTCAATTTTTATTATTTGTGGTTTTTGAGTTATTTAGCTTTTTATTCAGCAGCTCTCCAGTTTGCAAATTCAGCAATATGGTTGCTAGGGCCCACATTCTCCTAGCAACTATGGACAGATTTGAAAAAGAGACTGGAATATGAAATAGTAGTTAGAGGAGAGCACTCATAGAAGCAGATACTGCTAAAACATTTTATTATTGACTACAATTCACACGACATGTTTCAGGCATGGCCCTTTCTCAAGTGTACACTTGAGAAAGGGCCATGCCCGAAACATGTCGTGTGGTTTGTAGTCAATAATAAAATGTTTTAGCAGTATCTGCTTCTATGAGTGCTCTCCTCTAACTATTATTTTATGGACTAATATGGGAATGCGGTAACCCTTTATGGAGGATTGAGGCACCGGAAAATCTATTCTAGCATCGGCAGAGTGAAGGAAGAATCTCCCTGTTGTTCACAAGACTGGAATAAGAATAGGAATGGGCATGAATTCAAAGATGAGAAATAAAAAGTCACGATAACCATCTGTAGCTGTACAGCGTATTAGTTTTTTTAGATGGGGTCAGTGACCCCCCATTTGAAAGTTGTAAAGAAGAAGAAAAAGGCAAATTTTCAGAAGAAAAAGGCAAATTATTCAAAAACTATGAAAAAATGAAGACCAATTGAAAAGTTGCTTAGAATTGGCCATTCAATAACATACTAAAAGTTACCTTAAAGGTGAACCACCCCTTTAATAGAAAAAAATAATAATAATGAAGAATTGTTTAACAGAACACTATAGGAAAAAGCAATAAAATATTTTGAAGACTTCTGGATCAATTCCTGTAATTTTATCAATAGTTATTTTATGTGTAAATCAT
The DNA here is from genome assembly GCF_017654675.1 of Xenopus laevis. Taxonomy (NCBI): domain Eukaryota; kingdom Metazoa; phylum Chordata; class Amphibia; order Anura; family Pipidae; genus Xenopus; species Xenopus laevis. The sequence continues at coordinate 69,631,046 of NC_054374.1, read as the reverse complement.
ATCAGAAAGAACAAAAATATAGGATATTTTAATATAGCTAACATACCGATTTTTTCTCTCCTTGAGTGGGTGCAGGAGACCCAAAGCCTCCTGGAGACTGCATATAACCTCCGCCTCCCATTCCTGAGCCACCATCAAATCCACCTGCAATGAAAGAGTGAAACATTTTAAAAACCATATACAGTTAATAAAAAGTAACAAAAGTTTATGATCCAAAACAAAAACAAAGACCAGTCAATTGGTTCCTGATAAAATGTAGAAAAATGTCTTAAGAGCACTGTAAGTTCCGCTGGGGCAGGGGTTGATATGAATAATGTATAATCTATATAAAGAAGTGTGGAATATGCCAGTGCTACAAAATAAATTAGAATATACAGTGGTGTGAAAAACTATTTGCCCCTTCCTGATTTCTTATTCTTTTGCATGTTTGTCACACAAAATGTTTCTGATCATCAAACACATTTAACTATTAGTCAAAGATAACACAAGTAAACACAAAATGCAGTTTTTAAATGAGGGTTTTTATTATTTAGGGAGAAAAGAAATCCAAACCTGTGTGAAAAAGTAATTGCCCCCTGAACCTAATAACTGGTTGGGCCACCCTTAGCAGCAATAACTGCAATCAAGCGTTTGCGATAACTTGCAACGAGTCTTTTACAGCGCTCTGGAGGAATTTTGGCCCACTCATCTTTGCAGAATTGTTGTAATTCAGCTTTATTTGAGGGTTTTCTAGCATGAACCGCCTTTTTAAAGGTCATGCCACAACATCTCAATAGGATTCAGGTCAGGACTTTGACTAGGCCACTCCAAAGTCTTCATTTTGTTTTTCTTCAGCCATTCAGAGGTGGATTTGCTGGTGTGTTTTGGGTCATTGTCCTGCTGCAGCACCAGCTTCAGCTTGAGTTGACGAACAGATGGCCGGACATTCTCCTTCAGGATTTTTTGGTAGACAGTAGAATTCATGGTTCCATCTATCACAGCAAGTCTTTCAGGTCCTGAAGCAGCAAAACAACCCCAGACCATCACACTACCACCACCATATTTTACTGTTGGTATGATGTTCTTTTTCTGAAATGCTGTGTTACTTTTACGCCAGATGTAACGGGACGCGCACCTTCCAAAAAGTTCAACTTTTGTCTCGTCGGTCCACAAGGTATTTTCCCAAAAGTCTTGGCAATCATTGAGATGTTTTTTAGCAAAATTGAGATGAGCCTTAATGTTCTTTTTGCTTAAAAGTGGTTTGCGCCTTGGAAATCTGCCATGCAGGCCGTTTTTGCCCAGTCTCTTTCTTATGGTGGAGTCGTGAACACTGACCTTAATTGAGGCAAGTGAGGCCTGCAGTTCTTTAGATGTTGTCCTGGGGTCTTTTGTGGCCTCTCGGATGAGTTGTCTCTGTGCTCTTGGGGTAATTTTGGTCGGCCGGCCACTCCTGGGAAGGTTCACCACTGTTCCATGTTTTTGCCATTTGTGGATAATGGCTCTCACTGTGGTTCGCTGGAGTCCCAAAGCTTTAGAAATGGCTTTATAACCTTTGAAATTTAACTCGGGTGTGATAAACCACAGTTAAAGGGATACTGTCATGGGAAAAAAAATTTTTTTTTCAAAATCAATCAGTTAATAGTGCTGCTCCAGCAGAATTCTGCACTGAAATCCATTTCTTAAAAGAGCAAACAGATTTTTTTATATTCAATTTTGAAATCTGACATGGGGCTAGACATTTTGTCAATTTCCCAGCTGCCCCAAGTCATGTGACTTGTGCTCTGATAAACTTCAGTCACTCTTTACTGCTGTACTGCAAGTTGGAGTGATGTCACCCACCTCCCCTCCCCCCAGCAGCCAAACAAAAGAACAATGGGAAGGTAACCAGATAGCAGCTCCCTAACACAAGATAACAACTGCCTGGTAGATCTAAGAACAACACTCAATAGTAAAAACCCATGTCCCACTGAGACACATTCAGTTACATTGAGAAGGAAAAACAGCAGCCTGCCAGAAAGCATTTCTCTCCTGAAGTGCAGGCACACGTCACATGACTTGGGGAAGCTGGGAAATTGACAAAATGTCTAGCCCCATGTCAGATTTTAAAATTAAATATAAAAAAATCTGTTTGCTCTTTTGAGAAATGGATTTCAGCACAGAATTCTGCTGGAACAGCACTATTAACTGATTCATTTTGAAAAAATTTTTTTTACCCATGACAGTATCCCTTTAAGTTATTTTTTAACAAGGGGGGCAATCACTTTTTCACACAGGCCCATGTAGATTTGGAGTTTTTTTTCCTCCCTTAATAACGTAAACCTTCATTTAAAAACTGCATTTTGTGTTCAATTATGTTATCTTTGACTAATAGTTAACGGTTTATGATGAGCAGAAACATTTAAGTGTGACAAACATGCAAAAGAATAAGAAATCAGGAAGGGGGCAAATAGTTTTTCACACCACTGTAGTTTGCCTATTTGCACAAGCTTAGAATTAAGTGCTGGCAATTTAAACAATCATGCTTAATGGCTATGGTATGCGGACTGATAAAATCCTAAAGCTAAAAAATGTAAAATTAATCTATTTTAATATCTCCCGACATAGTGGATTAGTGGAAAAGTCCCTGAATGTCAGCGTCACATATCCATGCAGAGTAGCGCATCAGAGCTCAAGGGCGCCATCTTATTCATCTAAAATGTTCTTCAAATACAGTAGTCTTCCTTCCCTTTGACAATTTACATAGCTTCCCGGCACATCTGGTGCAAATACTGGATGAACTCCAACTGCGCATGCACCAAATAACGGCGGGCGCCTTTTCGAACAGAACCAAAGATTGCATATGGCGCCCTTGAGCTCCGCTGTGCTACTGCATGGATACGCCGGATTGACATTCCAGGACGGGGAGGACTCTGGACGGGGCTTATCTCATGGGGGGGGGGGGTTAGTTCTCCTTTAATGTTTACCATCAGGATGAATAAATCTCAATCCAATTGAAAGAAAGGACAGGTCTACAACACCTCTACTACTGCAGTTTCCCACCTTAAAACTTCTTGCTGCTCCTTACATTTGAAATACCATCCCTGAATTCTTCTAGAGAATCCTTCCCTTGGTCACTTCATAAATAAACGCAAATGTGATGGGCAAATAAATTCGCTAGGCATGTATTTGCGGTGAATTTCCACATTTTGCTGCTCGTGAATAAGTTAGCAAAACGGAGTTGAAAATTTGACATGACAAAAATTGCAGAGCGTCAAATTGTCGTAAGCATGGAAATTAGGGATGCACCGAATCCACTATTTTGGATTCGGCCGAACCCGAATTGAATCCGAATTTGCATATGCTAATTAGGGGTGGGAAGCGGAAAACATGTTTTACTTCCTTGTTTTTGACAAAAAGTCACGTGATTTCCCTCCCCGCCTCTAATTTCCATATACAAATTAGGATTCGGTTCGGCCGGGCAGAAGGATTCGGCCGAATCCTAATCCAGCTGAAAAAGGCCGAATCCTGAATTCGGTACATCCCTAATGAAAATTGTGGTGCGTCAAAATTATTTTGGATGCCAATTGATTTAATGCATTTGGACCAAATAGTTGCACGTATAAAAATTGACGCTCGCGTCAAAATTGTTTTGACACCCATTGACTTCAATGCGTTTCGCAAATTGGCCCATCACTACTCATAACATCTGACATTGATAAAGCTGTAACCTGCAGCACTTAATATCCTCCTGTTTGGTCTGTAAGTTACCCTCCCATTTAGATCGTAAGCTCTACGGTGCAGGGAGCTGCTTCCTCTATTAACTATACTTTGTATTTATGTGCATTTACTATTGTCATTTGTATTTTTTATTGTAATGACCCCTTTGTTCTATGAATGTATTTGTTCTGCTGTACAGTGCTGTATACATAAGTAGTACTATATAAATATACATACATATGACCTCCACGGAACAGAAGCACAAAGCAAAGCAGTAGGGATTGATTAAGCAAATCTGACAGATAAAATCCAGGCATGTATGGGCAGATAGATTTGGCCAAATCTGAAAACAACGCCCAACCATCTTGGCATGCTGGGAGTCCGCTTTGACAGAAGTTTTGACCTGTAGTATTCTGCACCTAGTGTTTTTTGTCACTTTTGCGACACTTTTTTTGAACTACTACTACTAGTAGTACAATCCTTCATCTTGCAGTTACACAAATACACAGCGCAGTGTACACGCTGCACAGTCCGAAGCTGGTCTATTACACTCACCCTGGTTGTTCCACATGTTCCTGCAGCTCAGTTGCTACTTCTTTATCTTCGCTGTCGCTTACAAGTCCTCTTGGCGCGCTAACCCAGACCAGCCAATTAAATCGTATAGTCAAAAGGCGCTTCTCTTTCTCAGCCAATGAAACCCACTGCTGCAGTTCGGTGCTGAGGGGAATCTTGGATGTTACCCATGTTATCGCGGTAAAAATCGTCACAGTTGTCCATGTTTACTACTGGCGGCGCGATATAAAACTTACAGTCGTGGCCATCTTTGATTCTGGTTACTTTTTTTTTTTTTTTTTTTTAAAGAAAAACGTCTACGTATTTGCTGTCATAAATCATCATTATAACAGTTTCAAGCTTATAAGAGTAAAAAGGCTGTTATAAATGCTTTCTTTGTTTGCGAATTCATTTGCCAATTAATAGAAGACAATGTCAGGCCAATTAAGGAGACAAATAAAACATAGTTGAATCAAATGTTTAACTGAGAGGTGTGAGGGAGAGATATGGTGGTTGCCACCTTTTATGAAATAACTAAACTACTGGCCTTCCTATATTTTTGCCTTTTGTCCCATTGCATCAAGCAGTATTTTTAGCAGCCAGGCTGATGCCAATATAGAAGGCTCTTATAGAATCTTTAATTTGTCACCCTTTGGCTCAGTCCCAGTGACGCTATCAATAAAACTATGAGATAAGCTATGAGTAGGGTTGCCACCTTTTCTGGAAAAAAATACTGCCCTTCCTATATATTTATCTTTTTTCCCTATTAATAACATTGGCATCATTTTTACTGGCAAGGCCGGTAAAATACGGCCAGGTGGCAACCCTAGTGGCAACCCTAGTTATGAGTTATATACACTTATATGTCTATAGATTTTCTGCCTGGAATAAAGCTATGACTTTCAGAAAAGCAGTCAAGCTATCTGACCAATTATTTTAATAAACGCAGTCAAACTATCAGACTATCCTTTTCCCATGCAAAACACCCCTAATGCCATCAGGTGCGCTCCCCCAATGAGGCGAGCTGAGGCGCTCGCCTCAGGCAGCAGCGCCAGATAAATTTCCAGGGGCGGCAAAAAGCCGCTCCTGTCACTTTAAAGAGCCAAATTTCTGGTTTTGAAACTGGAAATTCGGCTTTACTAGTGTCAGAGAGCGCAGTTGTGCTCTCCGCTCTAGTGTTCCTGCGAGGGGAGGGGCGGCATTTAAGGAGCCGCCTCAGGCGGCGTCTTCATTAGAATCGGCACTGCAGATATAAGTCATTCCACTTAGATTGGTGCAATTTCACTGTCGAAATTTATTGTAGCACTGCGCCAAATATTCTAAATTGCACATATTTAATTTTCATGTGGCAATTTCGGATACCCACAGCAACAGCAACATATTTCCCGTGCATTCCACCACTAGTGCCATAAAGTTGACCACCACCTGACTCAGTCCACTTAGTTGGTGCAATTTCACTGTTGAAATTTACTGTAACACTGCACCAAATATTCAAGTCCCACTAATTTCGCCTCCTCATGTGTCAAATTCTGTTACCTATAGCAACACATTTTCCATGCATTTCACTACTAGTGCCATCAAGTTGACCCCCACCTGAGTCAGTCCACTTAGTTTGGTGCAATTTCACTGTCAAAATGTACCATAACACTGCGCCAAGTATTGAAAATTCTGTTAACCATAGCAACCATGCATTCTACTATTACTGTTATTACCCCCCCCCCCCAAAATAATAAATAGTGATTTAAGCTTTTTCAGGTTACTAGTCCTGTATTTGCAGAAAACATTGTATTCTATAATAGTTATAAGAAGTTTTATAGAAGTAATATTTCCAATACTATGCTTTCAGCTCCGCTCTTCTGTTTGGCTGAGTGTTAGCAATTCTGTCTATGTAATCTTTATGTAATTCTTGTATTTAGCTAACGCTAGGGTTACAGAGTCTTTGGTTATACAAAATCCTAGTTTATTAATAGGATGCATTAAGTGGAATGCTTGGGACCTGCCATTTTCCTATTTAGTAGCATTTATATAAAGGAGCTGTTCACCTTTAAATTAACTTTTAGGGGCTGATTCATTAAGGGTCGAATATCGAGGGTTAATTAACCCTTGGTATTCGACTAGGAATTGAAATCCCTCGACTTCGAATATCGAAGTCAAAGGATTTAGCGCAAATACTGCGATCGTACGATCGAAGGATTATTCCTTCGATCGAACGATTAAATCCTTCGAATCGAACGATTGGAAGGATTTGAATCCAACAATCGAAGGAAAATCCTTCGATCAAAAAAACTTAGGAAAGCCTATGGGGACCTTCCCCATAGGCTAACATTGACTTCGGTAGCTTTTAGTTGCCGAACTAGGGGGTCGAAGTTTTTTTTAAAGAGACAGTACTTCGACTATCGAATAGTCGAACGATTTTTACTTCGAATTCTTCGATTCGAAGTCGTAGTCGAAGGTCGAAGTAGCCCATTCGATGGTCGAAGTAGCCCAAAAAATACTTCGAAATTCGAAGTTTTTTTACTTCGAATCCTTCACTCGAATTTAGTGAATCGGCCCCTTGGTGTGATGTAGAAAGTGAGATCCTGAGACAATTTGCAATTGGTTTTCTTTTTTTCATTATTTGTGGATTTTGAGTTATTTAGCAGCTAACAATACATTTGTAGCTTTACAGAGCATTTGTTCTTTTTTAGATGGAGTCAGTGACCCACATTTGAAAGCTGGAAAGGGTTCAGAAGAAAAAGGCAAATATGTAAAAAAAAAAATATAAAAAATAAATAGTAAGGACCAATATGAAAGGTGCTTAGAACTGGCCATTATATAACATAACTAAAGGTTAACTTAAAGGTGAAACACCCCTTTAATGTGGATCTCTATATGATCCCATTTACAATATGAGAAATGTTAAGAGATTAAATTTCAATCAAATCAGTACTAAATACTGAAAGTAAATTATATATTACCATACAGAATTTTAATCATCTCCTTTATGGCCTAACAAATCAATAAATTGTCCTTTATTAATATGCAAAAATTGTTCTTAAAAAGTACTTCCTCACCAAAAAAACAAGAGCTGTCATAATAGGGGGGCTATTCCAGAAGAAAAAAATATGTGATACCAGTGCTCTTCAAAAAAATCAGTACAGGTACAGCAATGTGAAAATATGTATATATACAAGTTGAGGATGTTGGGCTTGTGCAGATAATAAGCCTTGTTGTTGGGATTTAAGTTTTTTTGTTTGGTTGGAGATGAGGTAATAATCAGAAAAATCTATTTATATCATACAAAGTTTCTCTCTTTAAAAAGTGTTTTTTTCCTTTTTGGACTGACTCAGGTGGTGGTCAACTTTGCAATACTTGGCACAGTGTTAAGGTACATTTCAACTGGGGAGCCGCACATCCCCAGTGCCCCTACGCAATCGGCTGGGCGGCATGCCGCCCCTAAAATTCCATAAGGAAGAGCTCTGAACTGAAGATGCATCAGAGAGGAATTCAGAAAGACTGCAATCCGAAGAAACCTCCTGCTCCTCTGATGTATAGGAATGTGAAGATATGTGTCTTTTAGATCTTACATAATCATCACAAATCCTTCTTGCATAATGTTTATGATAATGATCTTACAGTTTCCATTCTGAATCTTTCTTTCCTTAAGAACTGGTTCAGGTATTTTAGATATATTATCAGTTGATGGTACCTGATTTTAATGTATCAATTGACACACATGAAATCGATCACCAGCGTAGCTGGTGACAACATATCCAGTATGTCGTCTCTAGAGGTACCAGCATCAAACTCTTTCTCTAAGGAATTTTTCCAGTATTTTAAAGACCTGGACACTGAGACGGCTGCTAGTGAAGGTTTACACACATTAACCACTGCCATATAAGCTCTGCGCAAGGCCCATTCAGCTCTCCTATCTATTGGGTCTTTTATAGCCGATTCTTCCACTGGAATCATTGTTCTTTTTAATAGTCTTGCAACCGAAACATCCAGCTTAGGTGGCTCCTCCCAGGGTGCCTCCTTAGCATCTATGGCATCAATTTAAATCTCTTAGAAACATCAGGTTTCTTTCCCGGACATTGCCATTCTTTTTCTATGAGACGTTTTATAGACTGATGTATGGGGAAATTTTAAGACTTTTTCTCAGAGAAGAACAAAAGTTCCTGTTTACTAAAAGAAGATGGTGTCTCTTTATTTCCCAAAACTCTATACACTTCCTTTATCAATTTAGATGTTTTTTTCCCCTAGAAATAATATTCGTCCTTAGATCTAATTTGCGATGATGAGGAAGAATCACTGTCTACAACCGTATCAAGAGATTCTGAGCTAGAAGACAAATCTCTAGAATGGTCAGCAGATGGCATATTTGTATTAAGAGTAGAAATAACTTCATCATAGTATGTAGACAACATTTTCTTGAACCAACTAATAAACTGATCAGAATTATTTACTGGATCCCCACTTTGAGTACACGATTCACAAATGGACTGGGAAATATCTTCAGGCAATGGCTGATCACATCCTGAACAAATATTATGCCTGGATTTCCTCTTTCTTTTAAAATATGATAAAAAAAGTGTGAAATCCCAGAATTCCAGAATTGATTAATATTAAGGACATCTTATGGAGGTATTGGTAATTCATTCATTGCACATAGTATTTGCAAGCAAAGTCAATGATATGTTAATGGACAACAAAAGGTTAACAAACCGGACTAAGTTATATTTATTAGAGCAGGAGCCGATTCAAAAGCAAGGCTCTAGGCTACATTGTTGCCCGTTTATACTGCATGCAACCAGTGGCTTAACTAGATATTATAGGGCCCCACAGCAATTTTTTTTTCAGGCCCCCAAAATGTTTAGTGGATGACTTGTTTTTAGTGATGGGCGAATTTGGGGCGCCGAAAAATACAAAAATTTCTCGCAAAATGGTGAAAAATTCACAAAACTGCGCCAGGGTCTCGTTTTTGACGATGGCATCCGTTTTTGATGCCGACGTCTGTTTTTTGGACGCCGACGCACATTTCGCTGGTGAATTTTTGTGGCGGTTTCGCAAATCGCGCAAATTTGTGCTCATCACTACTTGTTTTACTAATAGTTATTGAAGCTGTGTATATAAATTAGGGCCTCATGGGGCCTCTATATATCCTGGGCCCAGTGCAGATGCAGGGTCTGCTTCCTCTATAGTTACGCCCCTGCATGTAACTAATACTTTGTAACAAAAAGTGGAAACGGACGGATACAATTTTCTCCTTTAGATATGTATGACAATTGAGGCGATTCACTTAACATATCATTGACTTTACTAGCAAATATTAAGTGCAATGAATTAATTTACTAATACCTCCATAAAATGTTCATAATAATAATCAATTTTGGAATTAAATTATGGACTGGATTTCACAATAACTTTTTTTAAAAAAAAACAATACATGCAATTTCAGCAATACGGTTGCTAGGGTCCATAATTACCCTGGAAACCATGCCCTGATGTGAATAATTTCAAGGTTGAACACTGTATTTATGTGAATAAGAGACTGGATTAGAATATGAATCAGAGAGGGCCTGAATAGAAAGATGAATAATAAAAAGCAGCAATAACAATACATTTGTAACCAAATGTATATTTGTTTTAAGAAGGAGTCAATAACCCCCATATAAAAGCCTGAAAGCGTCAGAAGGGAACGGCAAATAATTCAAAAACTATAAATAATGAAGATTAATTGAAATGTTGCATTGTATTAGCCATTCTATAACATACTAAAAGTTAATTCAAAGTTGAACCAGGGGTCCTGGCACTTGTTGTAAAATAATCCAAGTTGCGAGTGGTGTGGATGCTAGAGATGTGGGCAGGCCCGGATTTGTGGCGCGGCCACAAAGGCCCAGGCCTAGGGCGGCAAAATAATAGGGGGTGGCATGCCACCCAGCCACTTGCTGGGGAGGACCGCTAGGACCATGCGGCCGGGCACCAGGACTGCACGGCCTCGGGGCACCTGCCCACTAAATCCGGCCCTGGATGTGGGCTGCTTCATATGTGGAATTTGGTCTGCAAGGGCCCTGCAGCTCAATTCTCATGGACGTTGCGGCCCTAACTTTGATCACCTGTGCAAATTCCAGTGAACGTAACCCCCTTTGTATTTTCTAAAAGGTTTTGTCTTTTTTTTTTAGGACCACTGGTTCCCAGGGCACACTAGGAACTCTTTTTGCAGCTCTGTGAGTTTTGTTTTAATATCTCAGGCCTATGTGTATAACCATGCTTTTCTTCTAATGGTGTCAGCGAATCATAAACTCAAGCCATTGGTTGATATGATGCCTATAACCATTTATAGTTCTTCTAGCAGTGTCTGCAAATGGTAAGCAGTGATCTTGGCGAATCGTGAGCTCCAGGCATTGGTTCATTTGATGAGTATAACTATATATATATATATATATAACTATGCATTTCTTCTAGCAGTGACAGCAAATGGTAAACTGAGATCTTGGATCTTTGAATCATAAGCTCCAGGCATTGGTTGATATGATGTAATGCTCTCTGCTTCTTCTTGTTTATTTCTTTTTTGCACTGTCTTTCTCTTTTGCAAATGTCATATTTCCAGCCTGGCTAATAGAGATTTTGCATTAATTAAATTGTTAAAAGCAGGACTGTACAGGGAGTGTCAGTGTTTCCTGGGAACCAGAGGTTCTTGGGAGGGAGGACACATCTCTGTAAGAGAATCCAAGTTGGGAGTGGTGCAGCTGCTAGAGGTGTGGGTTGCCACACCTATGACTGATGATGTGTGTGGTGCCTGCAGTTAATCACCTACCAAATTGTGGGTGCAGTTGTACTAATTGCAATGAAAGGTAACCCCCTCTGGATTTTCTGAAAAGTTGTTTTATAGAACCCCTGGTCCCCAGGGCACACTGGGAACTCTTTGTGCATCTCTGTGAATTTTGCTTTAATATCTAAGGGCTCTTACACATGAGCGTTTTTACCTGCGCTCCCCTGCGTTCCGTTTTTCGGCGTTCAGCCGCAGGGGAGCGCAGGAATAGACGCATTTCATTATTTCAAATGGGGCTGTACTCACACAGGCGCATGTAGGTGCCGAACGCAGGTTGAGACGCAACATGCTGCATTTTTCCTGCGTTCTGCTCCTACACACGCCTGTGTGAGTACAGCCCCATTTGAAATAATGAAATGCGTCTATTCCTGCGCTCCCCTGCGGCTGAAGCTGAAAAACGGAACGCAGGGGAGCGCAGGTAAAAACGCTCATGAGTAAGAGCCCTTAGGCCTATGTGTATAACCATGCTTTTCTTCTAGCTGTGTTAATGAATCATGGGCTCTAGCCGTTGGTTCATATGATGTGTAAAACCATGCATTTCTTCTAGGTGTATTGGTGAATCAAGCGCTCCAGCCATTGGTTCATATGATGTATATATAACCATGCATTTCTTTAAAATAGTGAGCTCCAGGCACTGGTTCATGTCATGTTTATAAATACGTATATAACCATGCATCTCTTTTAAATAGTAAGCTCCAGGCATTGGTTTATATCATGTTTATAACTACATATATGACCATGCATTTCTAGAAAATCGTGTAAACATTAAATAAACCCAATAGGCTGCTTTTGCTTCCAATAAACATTAATTATAACAGTTTGGATGAAGTACTAAAAATTTTGGATTATTTGGATTAATGAAGTCTATGGGATCTGGAGCTTTCTGGAAAAGGCTTTATGGATAACAGATTCCACACCTGTATCTCCTATGTGATTCTAATCATTGTGGTGCAGGCAAGAGTAAAGTTAAGCTACACCTGCATTTGTTGCTTGCCTGCATAATCACATACTGTATGAAAATACACGGTTGTGTTTTCCCTACTGCGACCTTGCTAGTCTAATTCCGTATATTTGTTACATAATTTGTGAAATCCAAGAATGTGTGTATCTTTGTAGCCTACTGAGATCTGATACTCCAGGAGGGTTAAGTCTGGAAATAAGAAATGACAATGTAATGTAATGTTGTACATTATGTTTTGGACTTCTGTACCAGCCCAGGGAAACCACACAGGGGAGGAACTACCGGGGGAGCAGGGGGATGCAAATGGGCCCGCACCCCCTCAGGGCCCCCCGGCAGTCCGCGCGCAACATATTCCCGGCCAGTTCCGGGTGTACGGAGGGGGGCGGGGGCCCGGCTGCGCGTTCAGCGCCAGGGCCCACCCCCCTCTAGTTCCGTTTCTGAAACCACAGTTCTTTATCTGTCTCCAAAGATGTCCCAGTAGCTCCCATCTTCTTTTCTGCTGATTCACTGCACATATTCTGTGCTGCTGTCACTTACTGAGCCTAGGGACCCACTCACAATATACAGTACATATAGAATATAAATGTTACAAAATAAGACAGATTAGTACTCAATACAGATAATTACTACGTCAGCTCAGAAACCAGTGCAACTAGCATCAGAATTTAATAATTAACCCTGCAGCATCAGCTTATATTTCAGAAAAACCTAATGTTCTGCTTTATAATTTGCAACGACCCCTAAGCTTAGCTTCTCTACAGCTGCTCAGAGCACTGAGCGAGAACTGGGTCATGTTATTGGCCAGGAGCCAGTCTTTAGAGTGGCTGGAAATGATTTGATTTTGATCTAGAGCAATGAAAGGCATACCTTGTTTGTAGCTAAAAATGATGTTAGAACCAGTAATGTGCTTCATTTTGATTGTTGCTAGGGTCATGAAACACAGAGAAGCTGTTTTCTGTCTAATTGGGAGTTTTGGCTGAAATACTACTCTGCAAGTTCATAGTTACTTAATTACCAATCTTACAATAAAATGTGCCACAGGCAACATATCCAGTGATATTTACACTAACTATGAGGCTAATTAGCCGAGTAGGGCATTCCATGTTATGCCAAAGCATGGTTTAATGGCCTCCCATTAAACCATGTAGCTTACTACATTAGGGGGCAGATTTACTAAGGGTCAAAGTGAATTTTCAAAGTTAAAAACGTTGAATTTCGAACTATATTTTGGGTACTTCAACCATCGAATAGGCCTAAATTCGACTTTGACTTCGATTAGAAGTGAAAATACTTCGACTATTCGATAATGGAAGTATTGTCTCTTTAAAAAACTTCAACACTTCGCCACCTTAAACCTGCCGAATTGCTATGTTAGCCTATGGGGACCTCCTAGAACATATAGCCAACATTTGGCTAAGTTTTTAGAAGTCGAAATATAATCGTACGACTGTACGATTAAATCGTTCGAATCTTTCGATTCGAAGCACGATCGGAGTACGATCGTAGGATGTTAAAAATCCACAGAATTCTACTTCGAATATTGAAGTATGCAATTCGATGGTCGAATTTCGACGTTTTTTCCACTTCGAAATTCAACCCTTTATAAATCTGCCCCTAAAGCTATAAAAAAGATAAAGTGAATTACCCTGCAATTACGTACATATATAATATATATTACTAGGCATACACTAAATGCATTCTTTTTTATTTTGGACAAAGCATATTAAACCAATGAATAAAAATGAATACAATCCAATGCCTTGTTTTTATGTTTAAACTTGGGCAGATTTGACAAAAAAAAGCAGCATGTGAACAAAAATAGTTTCCTTTAGCAAAACCCTTGGCATTAAGATTCATATGAATACTAAGAAGTTGGACAGGCCCTTACAAACGTGCTGGGATTCAGTTGAATCTCAAACTAAAGCGTAGATTTGACTTATCCATAAAACCAGAGCCCTTATATTTACAAACAATATTTAGGGTTGGAAGACTGTAAAATGGAACTAGATGAAAAGCACAAGGTTGGCAGCTAACAGTAAGTCTAATTATGAATATGGCTGTTTGCTTGCATTGAGCCAGCATTTGCAGGACATTTGTTAAACTCTGACATCCAATATAACCAAATATATAAGGTACATTATACCACCAATATTTGGATAATAAGGGGCACATAAACTTAGGGTCGAATATCGAGGGTTAATTAACCCTCGATATTCGACCGTCTAAGTTAAATCGTTCTACTATCGAAGTCGAAGGATTTAGCGCTATTCGTTCGATCGAACAATTAAATCCTTCGAATCGCACGATTCAAAGGATTTTAATCCAACGATCGAACGATTTTCCTTCGATCACAAATTGGCTAGAAAGCCTATGGGGACCTTCCCTATAGGTTAACATTGAGGTTCGGTAGGTTTTAGGTGTCGAAGTAGGTGGTCGAAGTTTTTTTAAAAAGACAGTACTTCGACTATCGAATGGTCAAACGATTTTTATTTCGAGTCGAAGTCGTAGTTGAAGGTCGAAGTAGCCAATTCGATGGTCGAATAGCCAAAAAAACACTTTGAAATTCGAAGTATTTATTATTCTAATCCTTCACTCGAGCTAAGTAAATGTGCCCCTAAATGTTACTAAGGTTTTCCATGACTATATACATTCACAAGACATGGCTTGAGTTGACATATCACCCCTTTTAAAGTAAGACATTTAGAATACGTAGAATACACATGCTGCAAGTTGTATGCATGATTGCACACAAAACCAAGCAGTCATGCTTCCAACTTACAGCATGTGTCTTACTTTAAAGGGGTGATATGGGAACCCTAGCTTTTGTGCATTACAAAACTTACATTTCACTAGTTATTTTCATGATATGTTTTTACGTTATGAATTTGAAATTTTTTCAGCAGCCATTAGAAAACATTGGTTAATTTTACATGGTAACCATAAAGACACTAGTTCTGTATTACTCAAACAGGGATGTACATTGCATTTGTTGTAAGAGACACACTGTACCGGGAAAATTCCCAGTGTATGATGCAGGGTGCTCATTAGGAGGATGCCAATCATTTTCATATGTCTGGTGTCAGCTGTGTGAACTAAGATGAACCTGATACTGTCCTACAGTTGCTTCACATTCTACAAGGTGCTGAAGTCTGGTATGACCAAAACAACATTCCAGTTGCCTGGCCCGACACAGCTGCTGTAATATAAATTCTAGTAGCAACATTAGTTAGATTAGGAAATATGTTTATTAAATAGCAAGCAAAGCCAGACATTTTATGAATTTACATAGCCTATTTTTAGGTAGAATGAGTACATATGATTGGAGAAATGGCAAGGGACATTGCTTATCATTTTTGACCCTTAAAAAAAGGGGATTATTGATATATTCAGTTATGGGATCCGTTATACGGAAACCGGTTATCCAGAGAGATCCGAATTATTTTTAAAAATGATTCCCTTTAAAACAGTACCTTGTTCTTGATCCAAACTAAGATATCATTAATCCTTATTGGAAGCAGAACCACCCTATTGGGTTTATTTAATGTTTCTAGTAGACTTAAGGCATGAAGATCCAAATTACGGAAAGATCCATTATCCAGAAAGCCCCAGGTCTTGAATGGATCAATCTTTCCATAATTTGGATCTTCATAATAAAATTCTATTACAAAATAATTTAAACATTAAATGAACCCAATAGACTGATTTTGCTCCCAATAAGGATTCATTATATCTAGGTTTGGATCAAGTACAAGGTACTATTTTATTACAAACATCAGAAACAGGTCTAAATATTAAATCGGAGCTCATCCTTTTCAATGAACCGTCTCTCTCTTCGGTCGCAGCTCTCACGGGATCCTCCTCACTTCGTTGGGGAGGTAACTTCAGTACACAGAATTACCCCGTTTCACGGCGCAGAATGAAGGAATCACAAGAGACGGTACTGTTCATTTTTCTTGCGGCTTTATTGGCACATCTTAGTGAGTTTCTAGCAGTGGGTTGGTGTTTTCCTCACCAACCCACTGCTAGAAACTCACTAAGATGTGCCAATAAAGCCGCAAGAAAAATGAACAGTACCGTCTCTTGTGATTCCTTCGTTCTGCGCCGTGAAACGGGGTAATTCTGTGTACTGTTTTATTACTACAGAGAAATAATTAGTTATTATTTTTATTATTTGGATAAAATGGAGTCTATGGGAGACAGCTATTCCGTAATTTGGAGCTTTATGGATAATGGGTTTCCGGATAATCGATCCCATACCTGTATAAGCCATTCTGGCTGCAACTTCTTAGCATGGAGGAAGTAGCAGGTGTAAATGGCATTAAAGCAAAATAATGTTTTACTCTTTGCACTTAAAGTCAAATAACTAGATAGAAGTCTCTAGGTCTGGCCTAGCGATGCACTAAAAAAAAAAAAAAATCAGCCCAAGTTACCAGGTACGGATTTTGGTCACTCACACGCGAGTTTATATATTTTGACCAAAATGTGGTACTCACACCTAAAATTTTTGTAAAATGGCTGAAGTTGAGTGCTGGAAGTTTTTTCTCTTTTTCTGTATTTACTAATAGCTGTATATTGTTTGTAGCAGCTGGTCAACTCCAGATTGTAGGTTAGTCTGAGCACTGTAAACAATAGCAGCTGGTCAAAGATACAGTGTGGGTTAAGGTCCCCATAGACCCGACGATTCTTCTTGCCAAACGACCGATTTTAGGGAAGCCCGACCAATCCTTCGAAATTATCGTGCGGTTAGTGGTATTCGAACGATCGTACATCTTACGATTTTTCGGCCGACATCTTTTGGGAAATTGATCGGCCAGGTCAAAAAATCTTTGTCGGTCCCAGTGCAATCTCTCTATGTTTGCAAGGCCAAGCAGGCAGCTCCCCTTTGTTTTCCTGGTAAATTGGTCTTTTTAGTTGATGGTAGATTCGTACGATCGTACGATCGTTCTGAGAAGATCGTGGTCTCACGATCAGGATCTGATCTTTTAAAAATCTCAACATCTATGGCCAGCTTTAGACTGAGCACTTGCGATTTTGGATTCAGGAGCAGGTGTGTTTGAATTAATTAGTTAGGACTTAAAAGCTTCCTTGCTTGTTTCACTAGAGTTTCTGAGCAAAGGGTAAATGAGCATGGTTCCAGAAATCAGTTGAACAGAATGCACTGTGTTGCTGGGAGCGCAATGAATGAAAATGCTCCTATAGCTTCTAAGTACAAAGTGAACACAGTTCTACCACACATTTTTGGTAGGGATGTAATTGGATTAAATGCACACTATAGTACCCAGTATGCAGTGTAGGACTCAATCCAAGGGCTCTTACACAAGGGTGTGTGTTTTTGCATTTTGATAATGCACACTGAGTGCGGAAAAAAAAAACATACGGTATAATGCGTTAAAACACTTTTTTTTTTTACACAGATTTTTCCATTCCAAAGGACCCTCTATTCTATTGCTAGCTGAACATGCGTCAAGCACAAGTAAGGGTAGGACTACACAGACATTTTCGGCAACAAAACGCCGGCGCAAATCGCATGCGACTGAAATAAGGTGAGAGATAGAAATGTTGGATGAAATCAAAGCGTTGATCCGACGCGACACGACTGTCGGATGCAAACGCTGCATGCAGCGTCTGCATCCGACAGTCATGTCGCATCGGATCAACGCTGCGACTTCATCCAACAATGCATTCACTTACCT
The DNA here is from genome assembly GCF_017654675.1 of Xenopus laevis. Classification (NCBI taxonomy): domain Eukaryota; kingdom Metazoa; phylum Chordata; class Amphibia; order Anura; family Pipidae; genus Xenopus; species Xenopus laevis. The sequence goes on along the minus strand of NC_054374.1, from coordinate 69,613,354 downwards.
TATTTCCGTCACATGCAAAATTGGCGCCGGCGTTTTGTCGTAAAGCGTTGGATTGCACCGAAAACGTCTGGGTAGTCCTACCCTAAATGCACCATGCTGCAGCTAAACAAACACACTCAAATGCAAATGGAGTAAATGCAACTCAGAACGTGAGGGAGTGTTCTCAGCTGTTACCATTTTGGTGGGAGGGCTTAGGATGGAAAAAGTGTGTTCCTGATAACTGAATTATGAATTTGGCACCTATGCCGAGTAGAGCAGAGTAGCATTAAATAACAATAACAATTGTAAATGTTTTCATAAATAAAAAGGAATTTAGCTTGGAGTGTATTCATTTATTACAATATTATGCATAAGTAGGTTATTTACTGCATTTTCGTGAATAGGTTAATCTTCAGTGGGAAGCTACCCTATTTGATATTAGTTTACTTGCCCCACCCTGGAAATTTTTCTGAAGACACCCATGGATGTCAACTTGACTCACTGCTAAAAATTGCACTGTTATAAGGCTACTCTGCTCTGCGCTTGAACTGAAAACTGTTTTTTAAGCATGCATTTTGTAAATGGTAATGTCTTCGAAGGGAACTCGGTATGCTATTTCTCAGAGGGGACCATTTACCCTTAGACCAGCCGTGAAGACATGTTAGCTAAATGTTCTCCAGGGCTGCAGCTGTTATTTTATGGTTGTACTTATAGAACGGATACATACTATAAGATGGTTTACAGAACTAAAAGTTACAGCATTATAGAATGCTGAAAAATCTCTAATGCTCTCCTGTAAGTGCAGGGCGTTCCGTAGTCATGAATGTGTGTTAAAAAATATAATTGGAATAGTGTACCCAGGGGATGAAGGGCATTACTAACAAGTCTGTTTTATTTTATTGTTACATTACACAATGCACAACCCACATTTTAAAATATAGGTTACTTCAGGACATCAAAAACCCATAAATTGGGCATTCATTTTGTAGGTTAAATAAAAAGAAAATAAGGCATACAAAGCTATATACATCCTGACAATGGTTCAAAGTGAACTGAAATGCGTTGATGTGAGGGATTATGTGAAACTCCAGTAAATCCATTTATTATTATGCTTGTGAGTGCCTCCAATACTTCTAAATGCTTGAATTTAGGATAAGCACCCAGTATTCAGCACGGGATTGGGTGAGTGCCGGTGTTGGTTTTGAATATATATATATATATATATATATATATATATATATATATATATATATATATATATATATATATTGAATATATATATATATTGTATATATAATTGAACAGCAATGTCCGCACTTAAAAAGGTCTTAAAAAGAGTTTAACACTCTAGCCTTTACCAAAGTAAAAAACATTTACGCCTGTGTGTCTAATAAACACCAGGACACACAGGAGTAAATATTTTGTACTTTGATGAAGGCTAAATGTGCTAGCCGAAATGTTAGATATATATATATATATATATATATATATATATATATATATATATATATATATCCCAGCAGATTATGGCACGCCAAGAAAAATGTAGCAAACAGCAAAAAAGGTTAGGTTACATCAGCTTTATTTGATCCAACATTTCAGCTCCATCTTGGAGCTTTGGTCAGGGAAGAAAAAACAACAACAGTGCATAGATGGGAAGTTTAAATAGGCTCTAATTGGCGCCAAAATGTGGTTACTAGGAGTCCCTAGCAACCAGTGTGAGCTAAAGGGAAAGGATCATCCCATATAATAAAAACAAAAGATAATACCGCTTGTATGGAGGGAGGTTTTATGCCATATAAGAGATATGTGTCACATAAAGCTGCACCACTGGTACAACAGATACCATCATACACACAGGACTCCAGCCATGTGATCAAGCGTCTCCATGAACTAACTGATATCCCCCCACAAAGTCTTCTGGTGTCTTTGGATGTCTCCAGTCTGTATACAGTGATCCCACACCAACTAGGAATCTCAGCTTGCAGGAAAGCTCTATTGACCTCACAGACTGGAACAGTGCCTAGTGAATTTCACCTACTTGAACTCACTCTAACTAGAAATTTCTTCAGATTCGAAAAATCTTATTACCTGCAAACCTCGGGGACAGCAATGGGAAGTGCGCTCGCGCCCTCATATGCCAATCTTTTTATGTGTGAATTTGAGACGGCCTATATTGTGCCGAACTAGAAACTGAGATACTTACCTACTTTCGTTATATTGATGATCTCTTCCTGATATGGACATCATCCAGAGATGAACTACTAATCTTCCACCAACAACTTAATGAGCTTGATACCCCTATCAAACTTACCTTAAAATATGATGCAAACAGTATTGTTTTTTTGGACATTAACATGTTTGTTTCTGGCTCACAGTTAGGTACCAGATTGTTCAGGAAACCTACGGATCGAAATTCTGTGTTACATGCCACGAGTAACCATCCCCCTGCTGCTATCAGAGGCATACCCTATTCCCAATTCCTTTGAGTTATAAGAAATAACAGCTCGAAAGAAAATGCCCTGGAACAGATAAGAGATATGCATGACCGCTTCCGTGAACGTGGATAACCAGAGGATCTTCTGAACACGCAAGCTGAGTGAGCACTACAGCACTCACAATTTACTCTTCTGGCTGACAAACAACAGAATGACAATCCCGCCTCTCCATTGATTTTTACAACGACTTTTTCATCTTCACAATTATCAGCAAGCATTAAGAAACATTGGCCGATGCTGAATATGGATGAATCTTTGTCCCTTTACCAAGTACCTAAACCAATGATGGGCTATAAAAGGGATCGCAGCCTAAGGGATCTTTTGATGCGCACTGATTTCTCCAAAAATGAACACTCAGACAAAAATTGGCTGACTACACAAAAAAAGAATGGCTGCTACAAACAGGGTCGGACTGGGGGGCCCGGGGCCCACCAGGTCTGCTGTTCAGGGGCCCTCTCCAGCCCCCCCGCCACCCCCTACTAAGATGCATCAGAGTGAGCCGTTCGGCACGCATGCGCAACATCGCAGCTCGGCGTGCATGCGCAACATCGCCGCTCTGCGCGCATGCACAACATAGGCACTCGGCGCGCATGTGCAGGAGGTGCTGCGCAGCAATTCTAAATATCTGGAGAAGGGTTCTGGCCCGGCGGGGGCCCACGAGGGTCGGGGCCCACTGGGTTTTTACCCAGGGCCAGTCCGACACTGGCTACAAATGTCCTGACTGTGTCACTTGCAGATGCCTTCTGACTGGCCCAGACTTCCCGCACCCCCACACTGGGAAAAGGTTTAAAATTTTGCACAGATTGGGGTGCCCATCGTCATTTGTAGTGTATATCATTACTTGCCCTTGTGGCCTTTACTACGTTGGAAAGACTAGCACCACACTTAAAGAACGAATTGGCAATCACAGATCTGCAATTAGCAAGGCCCTGCGTGAAGGCAAGGCCCTCCAGCCTGTGGCCAAACACTTTTTACAGAAAGGACATATTTCAACTTCCAACATTTTCGCTGCATGGCCATTGATCATCAGCCCCCCCTCTGGATAGGGGGGGCAATCGTGACCAAGCTCTCTTGAGAAGAGAATCTAGGTGGATCTATAGACTTGACACGGTGGCACCTCGTGGCCTTAACGAGTCACTACCACTTGGATGCTTTATGTGACTGTGGCAATGTATAAAATTTTCTCTTAAGTTGCATTTCCCTTTTTGTGCCCTCTCTGTGTACATTGTAACAAGTGTTTGACCCCTCATATCCTGCACTGTAATGTTTTTTCTTGATACTTTGACATCTGCATGCTCTTGTCCCTCCTATGACAGCCCAACAGTACACTATTCACGTATACCGCTTAATATGACTTCCCCCCCCTCATTTTGTAATGAGGTTTTATAATGCCAGGAGGAAGGATAGCTGGCGTATCCCCTCATGAGATATTGATGAAGACAAGGTTCTAGGTCCATACTGCTGTCCATTTACCTCTACTACTCGGGGAGGTAGTTGCTAATATATCCCCACAGCTACCGGACTACACCGGTGAGTACCCGCTTCCGACATGTGGACTCCCTAAGTAGGGACGACCTAGAACTACCCCGCAGATAGGCGACTTCATATGCACCTGACTCTTCAAGACAATAGGTAAAATGCTGTGCGATGTTGGGTCCACTCCTGGCTTTTAGTAGCAGGGAATGTCCCCTCTATGTGGCCAGCTATTACCCTGTCATAAAGCATACTACCCTGAGATGGTGGCGGCCGCTGAAACACGAAGCGTATACACGGGTTGCTAGGCAACGCGCCTGGGGTCTACGCTCGCAGCCGCTCAGTTCATGGATGAACTTCCGGTCCAACTCTGTTGGATACGCTAAGGGTCGCGCTTATTGCTGTGACTAGTGACACGGGTAGTAGTGGCACAAAGGGAAGGTGATGCAGCTTTATGTGACACATATCTCTTATATGGCTTTCCCTTTAGCTCACACTGGTTGCTAGGGACTCCTAGTAACCACATTTTGGCGCCAATTAGAGCCTATTTAAACTTCCAGGGGTGGAACTACGGGGGGAGCAGGGGGTGCGAGCGGGCCAGGGCCCGCACCCCCTCAGGGTCCCCCGGCAGTCCGCACGCTGAATATTCCCGGCAAGTTCGTGGTGTAGGGATGGGGGCGGGGGGCCCGGCTGCGCGTCCTGCGCCAAGGCCCGCCCCCCCTCTAGTTCCGTTTCTGTAAACTTGCCATCTATGCACTGTTGTTGTTTTTTCTTCCCTGACGAAAGCTCCAAGATGGAGCTGAAACGTTGGATCAAATAAACCTGATGTAACCTAACCTTTTTTGCTGTTTGCTACATTTTTCTTAGCGTGCCATCATCTGCTGGGATACATTTATATATTTTAAGATTGGCACCCAGGCATTGTAGCGTGAATGGTTGTCCGTTCCATTATCGCTCTCTCTCTCTCTCTCTCTCTCTCTCTCTATATATATGTATGTACTATATATATAAAGTTTGTTTTCTTGTAGAAAGTGCATGCTACTTCCAGAAACCTTTGCAGCTAGTGCATAACGACATGAAGATAAAATGCCCAGCCTTGAAAGTGTCAAAGTTTAACCAATATGCCGATCACTCAAGGAGCGAAACCTGAAATTGGGTTAATATTTATTATGTATGTTATCATTAATAATTAAAAAAAAATAAACTTCCCGTTTAGTATACCATAAAAGTCACATCCATTGAAAGGAACTGAATTGTAGATTACAAATAATTGTGAAAAACATGTAATTTGCAATAACCTCGCTAATTAAGCTGTAAAAGTGACTACGTAACAGTTGGTTTTTGCCCTGTCAGTAAGCTGACTTTAAGCCATGGCTGAAGGAGTTGATAAAGCTGCCAAGCACATAAGATGCTGCACACACCCTGGTAGAGGAGAACAGACAAAGACATCTACAGAATAAGAAGTGCATCTGAAGCAAGTTCATTCTATTTCATCATGAAATCTTTCTTTTTTCTGCTTCTAGCAGGCAGTGTAAGATTAAGTTCTACTGAACGAGGTAATTTAATCCAAAGGTTGCTTGGAATGTGTGAAAGTCCGCAAGGGAGGGAGGCTTGCAAGTTAAACTATGGCTTATGGTAAATGTGTGAAGGTATTTCTGAAACATTTGTCCTAAGGGCACTGGTAAATCAGCCTTTATCTGAATGGCATATTTGTTTTTGGTCTTAGGATATTTTTGGCATCTGACAGACTTACATTTGGACCCAAACTACACAGTTACTTCGGACCCTAGGAAAGTGTGTCCCTCAGCAGGAGACCAGTTGGTAACAGATGCTGGACAATGGGGAAATTATCTGTGTGACTCTCCTCGTGTCCTTATCAACTCATCTATCTACGCTATGAAGAGTATCCTGCCAAAACCAGACTTCATACTGTGGACTGGGTATGAACATTTTCTCATTTACCGTTGCAGTTCCATCAGTCTTTCCCTAAAAGCTTTCTGTTATCAGTAAGGAATAGGAGTTATATGTTTTAAAGACATTTACCTGTTTAATAATTAGCCAGTCATTTATATTAGGGGTATTTTTTTATTAATTCTAAATGACACATTAGGGGTGAGCTTTTCAGACTTTTTGGGGGTCAAGCCCTACCTTACAAACTTTTTTCAGGCCACCCCATAGCTTATTATAAGATATGAAAATATATCAAAAAAATACTTTTAAGTATCACCCTGCATTGGTTTGAGGGAATATCCAATAAATAAGTGTGCATCTCATTTTGCCTTCAGACTATGCCCCACAATTGCTATAGGAACTTGTATATCTCTTGCAATAAGGTAAAAGTAAACTGTAAATATACTACTATCTAAAGCATTAGAACAGCATCAGACTGAGCTGACAGGACACCAGGAAAAAACATAGTGGGCCCCGTCAACCCAGACCTGCTACTGAAGAACTCCTCCCCCTAATTGTGTTTGCAAGTAGGAAGTTGGCTATGTGTTTGCAAGGGAGGGGGGGGAATTGTGGTGTCAGGAGATGGCAACGTGTCACTTGTGTATTCAGTGCTACAGGCATAGACAGCTGCAGAGGCATGCTGTGAATGTTCTCTGAGTACTTGATCATATCTGGTTTCAAGTAGATCTCACTGCACCTAGACCTTAAACAACTAAGGCCTTGTGTTAGGATCTGTCTGGTGTAGGACTTGGGACCTTGTATTTATAACACAGCCTCCAGCCTGTGCCACTTAGTTTTCAACTTGCTGTTTGTTCACTTGTTTATGAAATCATTTGCTTGCACCATAATTTGGCTTCTGTTCTTTATGAAGCCAATAACATTTGGAACCTGCCTTATACAAAACATACGCTCCAATAGGAATCTCTACACCTGTGGTATTTTGTGGCACTTTGCTTAAAGAAGTAAATAAATCAAGACCTAGGTTGTCTCATCTTTGGAAATACATTTCCCATATTGTTAATATTTAACCTAAAGGGTGCAAAAGATCAATTTCAAGAGCCCTTTTACAGTTTATTTTTGCTGATATAGAGGCCAAGTTAAGGCTTTAGATTATGAAATAAATGTACACACACACACTATATAGTCACATCATTCAAAAGATTACCAGTATGCTAAATAATTTACTACTAAATTCCTTTCTTACATAAAAATTATAAGGAAATGTTAAATTAAATTAGGAAATATTTTTCATTGCCCCAAATCAGGGGCCTAGGGCAGAAGATGGTGTAAATTTAGATTTATGGACGTTTAACATATTGGTGCTAAAGCTTACCCTTCTGATTTTACAAATAATTGGGAGAACAGAATGAATGTATAGAAAGTTCGGATGGTTTTCCGAGGATTATTTATTGGTGACTATAAATTAGAACATAAATGAGATTGCAGATAACAGTAGTTGTAATGGTCCATCTAAGCTTTGCAGTCAGGGTCGGACTGGACCACTGGGGGGCCCACAGGGTTCCAAACACAAGACTCATTTATGGTGAACACAAAGATGGAAAACAATATTTGTTTATGCATAAATCTTACAGTCTTTCCGTAATTTGGATCTGCCAACTCAATCTACTTAAAAATCATTTAAACATTAAATAAACCGAACAGGATTGTTTTGCCTCTAAGATTAATTATATCTTAGTTGGGTACAAGGTACTGTTTTATTCTCAGAGTAAAAGAAAATCATTTTTAAAAATGCGAATTATTTGATTATAATGAAGTCTATGGCATACAGCCTTTCTGTAATTCGGAGCTTTTTGGATAGCGGATCCCATACCTGTATATGGCATTGACATTATCTCAGTAATGCATGTAGGATTTTTTTTTTTTTTAACAGACACAATGTTTTACAAGCTTATATGTAGTGATTGGTGAATTTCCCGAGAAATTCGCGAAACTGCGAAAAATTCGCGAAACTGCGCCTGCGTCCGTTTTTGACGCCGGTGTTCATTTTTTTGACGCCAGTGGCCGTTTTTGACGCTGTCGTCCATTTTTTTCTGACGCTGGGGAATTTTTGCCTGCGAATTTACAAAGGCGTATCACGAATTTATTCGCTGGCGGCGAATCGCGCAAATTCGCCGCAAATTCACATCACTACTATATGCATCTCGTCATTTATTAATATGCTGTGCAGCAAATTCTCTTTCCCATGTGTAGGCACTGCAGTACAGTTACAATTGGTCCATAATGCAAATTTCTACCTTGTTCAATTGAGCTAAAAGCTACACAACAAGATTATTGGAGTCTCTAAGAGAAAACAAAACATTTTTTTTTGGAGTTTGCTGTGGTTTATGATTTGAAATAGTATTATTCTACTTAATAGATAATCAGGAATGCCTGGCAAGTAAAAGTCTGAGGAAAATATTAGTGACGTAATAAAGAAAAACACATTTTGACCTTATAGACATACAGTTCATGAATACACCGATTACATATCAGGCCAGACAAGTATAACTAATCTTTTTTTTCACTGGATAGCTAATGGCAGTGTAATAGATATGGATTATATTTAATCATGTTCTCCCTATAATAAAATGTAACAATATTTGAAGGCACATTCCATACAAGTGACATCACTAAGAGCCAATTATATCTGATGACACTGTTTATTGGAATACATTTTACAGGTAAGCCATGGCTATTGTGTGCATTTGACTCACAAAAAAACAATAATTATATTGTTTATTAAAATAAAATGCTATCCCTTTGTAGCAAAAGTATTACTTACACAGAGAAAGGTACATGATAGTCTTAGTTGAACATCACACAAAAAAAGCAACATTGATAACTTCATATATTTTCTACCTTATTGCCAGTAATGTAGTAATAATTCAGTCCTGCCATAACAGTAAGGCGCAATTCCGGGTTTAGAGGTGCTGCTGCTGCCAGACATTCATTAATAAATATTCTCAAAGCTATACAGATATGGGATCCGTTATCCAGAAACCCATTATACAGAAAGCCTCAAATTACAGGAAGGCCATCTCCCATAGATGCATTTTTAAGAATTAAAATGTTTAAAAAGTATTTCCTTTTTCTCTGTAATAATAAAACAGTACCTTGTACTTGATCCAAGCTTAGTTATAATGAATCCTTATTGTAGACAAAACAATTCTATTGGGTTTATTTATTAATTGTTTAAATAATTTTAGTAGACTTAAGGGCCCATTTACTAACAATCTTCCTTGTGAGGCGACTTCGGAAAACGAAGTGCTCTGAGTGCCATCCCGCCGGCGATTTACATCCTAGCCAGCGGGAGGCAGTTCAGGGAGATTAGTCGCCCCTAAGAAGAGGAGATTTGTTGCGGGCGACTGATCTCCCCGAATCTGAGCGTGTGCCCTGACTCTAAAAGTTGTCCAGGTCCTATAGAAATCAATAGCACTGAGTTTTAGACATTTAGAGTATTTTTTTATCGTTAGGAATTGTCAGAAAAACTAAAATTTTTAGAGGTTTTCAAAGTATTTGTATTTTTTACCACATCCTTCAGTTTTTGAATAAATCCAATGACAATTGTGGTTTTAGAGTTTGCGAATTTAGTTGTGGTTTTTAAAACCTCTAAATACGACCTTTAATAAATAAGTCTCTGAATGTATGCTGATCCAAATTATGGAAAGATCTTTTATCTGGGAAAACCCCAGGTAATAATAATACTCATTATATTCACTCTTCTTCTGTTCATTAGTATAGAACAGAAGAAATTAAATTGTGTTTTATATATATATATATATATATATATATATATATATATATATATATATATATATATATATATAAAATAATTGTTTTCTTGCAATTAAATGTAGAGATGACACTCCTCATGTGCCCAATGAGCAACTTGGTGAAGAGGCTGTGCTTGAGATCATCAAATGGCTGACAAACCTAATCCAACAAATATTTCCAAGTAAGATGAAACTATTATGAGCTTTCGCCCTATTGTGCAACATAAGTAATGAATTACAATGATTCTTCCTATAAAATAATGCCTATTGATCAGTCAACCCTCTGCATACACTTACTCTAAGCTTTTTTTTTTTTTTTAAATTCTATATTTGTCCTCGGCGATGTCGGCTTCTTTGGTTTTTTTCCGGCTTCGGGCTTCAGCTTGGCTCCTTCATGGCTTTGAATCTTCAGCTAGGGTTGACACCCTTTCTGGAAAAAAATACGGCTTTTCTATACATTTATTCCTTATGAATAACATTGGGATCAACCATAATTTTTACCGGCCAGGCCTTTAAAATACAGGTGGCAACCCTATCTTCAGCACTTTGTGACTTCTGTGCTTTGGGTTAGCCTTGTATGCTGTTAAGGGGGGCTTGGCTAATTTAGAAAGAGCAGCACAACCAGGCCCCCCTTTAGGCCTGGGTCTGGTACTGGACCCACTGTGCCCCCCTGCAAGCAAGATTAATAAACTGGACAAAAGGAAAATTTGCCTAAGATTCACCAGAACATAGGCGCTTTCCATTAGCCTTTTCAACATTTGAATGAAGCATTGATTACATTGTAGAAATGGTGGCCCCTTTATTTTAATGAGCATTACAACATATCCCACTCATCTGCTTATGGAAAAGGATATACTACTTGATTATCAGCAGAGCTATTTATCCTTGTAGCAGCATAAATACCACAGGACCACTATTAACAAACAGGCAAGAAATGGACCCTACTACTTCACTCCATTTCAGCACATAGCACCTCTGCTGCAGAGGTATTGTTGAAACATTTCTGTAGTAGAAATAACAAAAGAGCCAAACAGACTGTTGCGTTTATAAGTGTTACTGCAGCTGAGATATGAATGCTAGCTGCTGAATAGTTACTATAGTTTAACACTTTGAATATCACATTAACACCATTGTCATCAAATCCCCAAACAGAAGCATAACCGTTATTTTGATTTATTTCTTTATTAAGGGGTTGTCTGTTTGACAGGAGGAAGGAACATGTAGCAAGTAAAGGGAATTTAATCTTTACTAAATGAAGATGAAAATGCTTTGTTATGTTGGGTGGTTTCTCCTTATAATACTTTTTTGATTCAACACATTATTTGGTTTCAAAAATGGACAGCTGAGTTTTGACACAATTACAATGTTATTAAAATAATAAGTAGATCAGTGATATGGTGTTCGAGTAAAACACTACACGTACCTGACCAAAACCAGCACCTGACTTCCCCCCTCCATTTATAGACCAGCACCATCCCGTTGATGATGTCAAAAAAGGGGCAGGGCGGGTGCATGCCTATAAACCCACAGATCGCAGGCCGTAGCGCACATCAGTAAAGTAGATGTACAAGGGTACAGTATCAAATGTGACAGGACACACTTCACTGAATCTCTGTATCAAGAAATAGTACTAGTAACACAGTTTCTTCTAGGATGATAATGCTGGGCATCGCCATCATTCAGAGAGGCAGAGTTCATCTAAAGTGAGGCTTAAAGGAATTGTTCAGTATAAAAATAAAATCTAGGTACTGCAGAATTTTTTTTTCAATATAGTTAGTTTCAATATAGTTAGTAAACTGTAGTATATAAAGGCTGAAATGACTGGACGTCTAACATAATAGCCAGAACACTACTTCCTGTTTGCAGCTCTCTTGGTTTCCACTTGGTTGGCCGTCCCCTAAAATCCTGCCACCCTAGGCCCAGGCCTTGGTGGCCTCTGCACAAATCCATGCCTGGCAAGCTCATTGAACAGTTATGTCCCATGTGGCCCCCCTTCAAGTCACTGACTAATTTAGAGTTGGAGAGTTGAAAAGCAGGAAGGAGTGTTCTGGCTATAATGTTAGACATCCAGTCACTCGAGCCTTTATACATTACAACTAACTATATTAGAAACTTTTAGGTGAATTCTCTATACAATGGTGCCTGATTTATCAGAGTAAAGGTCTTTTACATTAGCCAGGTCTGGCTAGGAGTCAAAATAGGCCCTAGCATTCCAAGTACATTGAGGCCCAAGCAGCCCCCACCAGCCCACTAATTAGTTATTTTGTATGACACCTTACAGCAGCCCCTCTGGCATTAGCCAGAACCCATAGATTGCCAGTCCGGGCCTGACAATAGCCAAGAGTCACACCTTTGGGATCCAGTGGGACTGGAGAGCACATCACATTGTGTATACATTGTATTGCTTGTTCCCAGTTAGTTAATAAGGGTCAGGCAAGTCCAAATTAAGTTGTAAAAATGATGCAGTCAAAATGGCATCTTGGGCAAATAGTGTTAAGTGTCAAGGTTAGACAAGCTTTATGTGGGATGTAATATGGTGTCCTACATTGTACAGCATTCAGTTAGGGAGCTGTTCCCCACAGTGGAGTATAGTATTCGACTACCCATACTGGGTGGGGTACCAGTTTACTAACTTGAGACCTAAATGTTCTAAGTTCTCTGTCTGTTATTCGCCAAACATTTCAATTCACTTCAACAAACCAAAAACCACACTGCAAAACAAGTTTTTTGTGGAAAAATTGAGGAACCAGAGGTCACAGCTTTATTATTAACAATTAGAAGGTCCCGTCACCAAAAATGTGGCCCAATTACATCCATGTAATTTTAACATATAATAAAAAAGAGGGGACAATCCAAACCTACTTAATCCAACAAACTCCTCTTAACACACTTCTTTCTGCTATCCTTATTACTTCCAACCAACTCAAAGTGCTAGCTGTGCCTCTGGTCCCAACACTCCAGTTTCCTCTTTACTACCCAAACTCTTTTGTGGCCTAATATACATAGTTACATAGTTAGTTACATAGTTAAATTGGGTTGAAAAAAGACAAAGTCCATCAAGTTCAACCCCTCCAAATGAAAACCCACCATCCATACACACACCCCTCCCTACTTTTAATTAAAATTCTATATACCCATACCTATACTAACTATAGAGTTTAGTATCACAATAGCCTTGGATATTATGTCTGTCCAAAAAATCATCCAAGCCATTCTTAAAGGCATTAACTGAATCAGCCATCACAACATCACCCGGCAGTGCATTCCACAACCTCACTGTCCTGACTGTGAAGAACCCTCTACGTTGCTTCAAATGAAAGTTCTTTTCTTCTAGTCTAAAGGGGTGGCCTCTGGTACGGTGATCCACTTTATGGGTAAAAAGGTCCCCTGCCATTTGTCTATAATGTCCTCTAATGTACTTGTAAAGTGTAATCATGTCCCCTCGCAAGCGCCTTTTTTCCAGAGAAAACAACCCCAACCTTGACAGTCTACCCTCATAATTTAAGTCTTCCGTCCCTCTAACCAATTTAGTTGCACGTCTCTGCACTCTCTCCAGCTCATTTATATCCCTCTTAAGGACTGGAGTCCAAAACTGAACTGCATACTCCAGATGAGGCCTCACCAAGGACCTATAAAGAGGCATAATTATGTTTTCATCCCTTGAGTTAATGCCCTTTTTTATGCAAGACAGAACTTTATTTGCTTTAGTAGCCACAGAATGACACTGCCCAGAATTAGACAACGTGTTATCTACAAAGACCCCTAGATCCTTTTCATTTAAGGAAACTCCCAACACACTGCCATTTAGTGTATAACTTGCATTTATATTATTTTTGCCAAAGTGCATAACCTTGCATTTATCAACGTTGAACCTCATTTTCCAGTTTGCTGCCCAGTTTTCCAGTTTAGACAGATCACTTTGCAAAGTGGCAGCATCCTGCATGGAACCTATAGTTCTGCACAATTTAGTATCATCTGCAAAAATAGAAACAGTACTTTCAATGCCCACCTCCAGGTCATTAATAAACAAGTTGAAAAGCAAGGGACCTAGTACAGAGCCCTGCGGTACTCCACTAACAACACTGGTCCAATTAGAAAATGTTCCATTTACCACCACTCTTTGTAGTCTATCTTTTAGCCAGTTCTCTATCCAGGTACAAATACTATGTTCCAGGCCAACATTCCTTAATTTAATATAACATTTGAAACAATTGGATGACCATCTTCCAAGTCTTTTAATTTCTTCTTCTGCCTTCCCTCCTACGGCCTACGCCGTTGCCGCACCAATCCTAAACCAATGTGTCCCCAATTTGTCTAGACCCACCAATGCACATACTCTCTTAAGTATTACCCCAAACTGATATCTTGACAATGATGTACCATACTCATGCCTAAAAAATGATCCTTCAGCAGTTCCTCTTACTGCTATAAAGTTTTCCACCACTTTCAGAGGGCAATTGTTGACCTGCTGCCTTAGCAAGGTTACCCAGTTCCCTTTGCCCAATTGATCAGTCTTTGATTTTTTTTATTAAACATAAAAACGCTTTATTGCAAATTCTAACATCTGCCATCTGCAGACCCTCTGATTTTTTCGGTGAGGCTAACAATTCCCCTATCCTAAATGCTCCTCTAAAAGCCAATGTAAATACTGCCTTAAACAGCTTTATTTTGTACTCATTACTCACCACCTTGCTAAGATTGCTACATAAATGATCTAAACGCTCTTCCGTTATAGGCTCTCTTTTATCCTTCACTGGCCCAACAAGCCTGCATCAACCTTTCATCATCTGTTTTACTGAAAAATGTACACACGGATTACTAACCTCATATTAATTTTGAAAAAAAATGAAATTCCAGCCAACCATCCACCCAATGTATTTCTAGAGAGTCCCTCCTCCTTTTTAGATATAAATTGAATTAATGCTGTCTCCTCATCTCCTTGAGCCCTTTCTTTAAACTGCACCCATTGACTCCATGCTCTGGTATACTTGCCACGTTTTCCTTGATACTGAACTCTGTGTCATTTGGAGGGCCCTTGGAAATGGATACCCTTCTTTCTGCGCATTTGGTGCCACCAAGAAAAAACCTGGACAGTGCATCTCAAGTACATTCCTAACGCTTGGTACATGAGTGGCTTTAAACATGGTGTTATTCTCCAGGCAGATCAATACAAGTTGCCTCAGCAAATTTATCACTGGTGCCGATGAAGTGGATAAGTTATTTACTGCATACACCACGCTCATATTGTCTGTCCAAAAAACTACCTCATTGTTTGCTAGCTCCAAAAAGGTGAGATTCCTTGATAGCCCTGAAACATGCCACTCTGCTGGCCATTTGAAAATATGCACCAACCCCAGTACTGCCAGCGGCATCCGTGAAAAGTCTTAAAGGAATTGTTCAGTGTAAAAATAAAAACTGGGTAAATAGATAGACTGTGCAAAATAAAAAATGTTTCTAATATAGTTAGTTGTATGTAATGTATAAAGTGTGAGTGATTTGATGTATAACAAGTCAGTCAGAACACTACTTCCTGCTTTTCAGCTCTCTTTGTTTACACTGACTGGTTACCCTGGTTACCAGGCAGTAACCAATCAGAGACTTGAGGGGGGGCCACATGGATCATATCTGTTGCTTTTGAATCTAAGCTGAATGCTGAGGATCAATTACAAACTCACTGAACAGAAATGTACCATGTGGCTCCCCTTCAAGTCGCTGACTAACTCAGAGATCTGAAAAGCAGGAAGTTGGATTCTGGCTGTTTTATTAAACATCTGTTCACTCCAGCCTTTATATATTATATTTTTGCCTAACTAACTATATTAGAAAAATTTTCTATTTTGCACAGCCTATCTATTTATCCAGTTTTTATTTTCACACTGAACTATTCCTTTAATTCCTGGTTAGACATTGCGTTCTGTGACCAAATTGTAACAACATTAAAACCTTGTGATGTGGTTGCTTTGCTGTCCTTAACAAACCTTCCAATCTCCTGTTAAATATCTGCCCCATAGGTATGACCATACAGGCAAAATTAAGAGTGCCCAGCAGTGCTTGTAAATCCTTTAGAGTCACATTGTCCTTGGACACCAAACCCCTCACTGGCCTTTACCACTTTTTCAATTGGCAGTCAATTGCATTCTCCTATCTTTGTGTCAATTTCAATGCCTTAAAAATGACAGCATTGTAGCTGGTTTTTAACAAAAGTTCTAGGCAACTCTCCACAGACTGGTGATCCTTCATGGCCCACTAATAGGAAATAATCTAAATAGTGGGCTATGCTGCTATGCCCTGACCTTACTTCCATACACCAATGCAAGAAAGTGCTGAAGCTTTCAAAAAAATGCACAAGATATTGCACAACCCATGGGTAAGCACTTATCAATAAAGTAGCCCCCTTGGAAGATACAACCATTAAATTTACAACTGTCTGGGTGCAAAGGCAGCAAGCAGAAAGCTGACTCTATATCCAACTTGGCCATTTCTGTCTTTAACCCTTTCCCTTTTACTATCCCAGGGACTGATCAAAAGACTAGTATTGCACTGTTCACTGTCAATCTCATCATTAACAGAATTCCCTTTGGGTTATCATAAGTGCTGAATCAATCTAAATTTACCTGCTTCTTTTTTAGGTACCACACCCACTGGGGAGATTACCAGATTTTCAATTGGAGGCTCTATGAATGGGCCCACCATTCTGCCCAGTAATTTTCCAATACAATGGGATACTCAAAAGCTGATTTCAAATTCGTTTTAATTCTACCCCCACTTACTAACTGCTGCACAGGAATTTTAAACCTTTCAACAAAACCATTCTTAAAATTCCACCTTTGTTCTATCTGGATACACGTCTAGCCAGGGGATCAATTTGTCTTTGTGAATTGGGGATGGTGCCTTTGCCAGTATTGCCTCAAAAGGAATTCTGCTTCTTCCCTGTCTTTTATTTATCACCAAACAATCAACTATTGGGTGGTTGCTCCCAAAAGAAGAACAGACATGTCTAAATTTGCAACCGGCTCCTCTATCACACTTCTTCTCATTGAAACTCCAACACTCCCTTTTTATCCTGATATTGCCGTTTTGTCTGATGCTACCTGTTTTCTCCTTCCGAGTTGCACCTGCCCACTGCATCCATCTCTCCATATCTTTCCTACCAAAACTCATTGCATCATTGCCATGCATTTTCTCTCTAAACTCCTTGCCATACATAAGCCATGAATTCCCACATACATTGTAAATGTATCATAAACAGTGTACATATATTTCACCATGCGCAGTGATGTTCGCTTAACGGAGGGAGCACTGTGAGAAGTGGCTATGAATGCCAGTGGGGGCAAAAAATCCCAGACTGGGGGTAGCCAGAAGACTCTTCATGAGGTACCTGCCCAACTCTATCCCCCCCATTGTTGCACCCTAAGTGGTGCTTATTCTGCCTACCCCTTGTGCCCTAGTTCATGTACAAAATCTTCTCCTATACAGCACTGTAAAGTACTTTGGAAAATGCTTGTTAATAATGATATCAATTATGCAGATCTCCTTTTTTCAAAATATCTAAAATGCATAATGCAAAACACAAAAATACCCAGCAAGTTCAAGTCAAGTGATAGGTAACAATGTAAAAGACACTGGCATCTGGACTGGTGTAACAGCCTACACCGCAACAAACATATTTCAGTAATGTAACAACTGTTTTATTTTATTTTTCCTAGCTACTAAAGTGTACTCTGCACTTGGAAATCACGATTTTCATCCCAAAAGCCAGCTGCCTCCGCACAACAATTCTATATATTACCGGATCTCAGAATTTTGGAGCCCATGGCTCAAGAATGAATCAGTGATAAGTTTCCAAAAAGGTACAGTTATAAGTTCTCTTTGGTGATAACTTGATATTTGCAGTAATTTATGCAGAAAAAAAGGGCTGCTACCATCAACATGAATACTACAAACAATTCTACTATTTCCATTGACCAATTTAGGTGTTTGGGCAGTGGCACACATGGCCATTTTTAATTTTGTTTTTCTCAGATTAAACAGTAAAAAAATGATAAAATCTCTGGTTTCTCAGGTTACTTCATGCTATAGATTATGTAAGTGGTTATTCTTATAAAATACTTGAGCAGCTAAAGCTTGAAAATCTTAATTTCAGAGTTTTTGGTCAATGCTTATTTGTGTCGTAAACCTGGTGATATCCATTAGCCTTAATGAGATATGAGTAAAGACAGAGCAGGGTCAAGCCAACCAGGTGCCCTAAGCCACCCCACCGGCCACCTCCTACATTGACGTTGCACGGAGCAGAGCGTGCAGTGACACTGCATGGGGGGGAGCACAGTGACAAGCAGAGAAAGTGGCAGCACCCCAAATTAGGGGTAGGCAGAGGACTCTTCAAAAGGTACCTCCCCAGCATCCTCCATCACTGCGCCCTAGACAGGTGCCTCTTCTGCCTACCCCAAGTTCCAACTCTGAGTAAAGAATATTTCTGTCCCTTACTTTTGACCTTTTAGCTTGGATTGCTAATAACCCTCTTAGCCAATCAGGTTTTTATTTGTACTAGTGACTATTTTAAAGGATAAGTAAACCTTTAAAATAAGTGAATGTAAAATTAACGAGGGTGCTATTCTAAGAAATTTTGCAATGTACATTCATTATTTATTTTGTTTTTATTCCAAGATATTAAGGGATACGTGTCCTGTTAACATTGATGAATTTGGTTACAACAGCGCCACCTGCTGGTCAGTTTCCCACCAGTCTGACCACCAAGTAGTCAAGGAAGTTGTCAGGAGAAATAAAGAGGCTGCTCTGATGTTCTTCTGCTTAGGAAAGGTTTAAGAAAAGTTTTTAATTTTTTTCCTAAGCAGAAGAACATCTTTCTTTCTTCTGACAACTTCCTTGACTACTTGGTGGTCAGAAAGAATGGTGGGCTGTTGTAATACAATGTTTTTATATTAACAGTACATATTTCCCTTAATATCTTGGAATTAAAGAAAAATAAATAATGAATGTAAATTACAAAAGTGCTTTAAATAGCACCCTCGTCAATTTCACACTCACTTATTTTAAAGGTTTACTTATCCTTTAAATGTCAGTTCATATTCTGGGCACAATATTGAGTTGTTTTTTATTCTCTCTGTACCCTCAGGAGCATATTACAGTGAAGAGTTAAAAGATGTAGGAGCTGCAGGTCGTATGATCGTTTTGAATACCAACCTGTATTATGATTCTAACAGCCTTACAGCCAACATGAAAGATCCAGGAGACCAGTTTCAGTGGCTGGAAGAGCAATTAAATAATGCTTACCTTAAAGGAGAAAAGGTATGTATGTGAACATTGGTCCCTTTAACAATATGAAGATTTTTCTTGCCTTCGTGATCTTTGAGGTTTTGGGCTGGTTTTTGTTTAATAATCCAAAAAAGTTGAGTTTTTCGAGCATCAAATTGAAAAAAGTTGCACGTTTCGAGCGTCAAACCGAAAAAGTTGTACAATTCGAATTGTTGCACGATTTTTTTGGGGGCTGAAAAACTCGGCTTATACTCAAGTATATACGGTATATGAAGCCAGATTGTGCATGGGAGTTTGGTCTCATTTTTATTTCTAAAATAATGGGAAAAATCGAGTTTTAATAAATAGCCCCCTTAGGGGAAGATTTATCAAGGGTCGAATTTCAAGGTGATGGGAGTTTTTTTAAATGACTCCAAATAGGTTCTAGCCCCATAGGCTAAAACAGCAATTCGGCATGTTTTAGATGGCGAATGGTCGAAGTTGAAGTTTTAAAGAGACAGTACATGATAAATTTCGATATTCGAATAGTCAAATTTGAATGAATATTGGACGATTCGATAGTCGAAGTACACTAAAAATAGCTCGAAAATCTAATTTTTAAATTCGATTTTTCACTTCGAACCTTGATAAATCTGCCCCTTAATGTTGAGTAGTGTAGCTGCAAAAGAGTGATTCTATTTTGTAAATCGTTTCTGTTTTTTAGACAACCATTCTTAAATTTTCTAGACAGACTATTCTCTTTAAGCCATTGGTGGGTCCAGGCAAAGTTCCTGTTGATAGGCATCCACAGTCCCCTGCCCCTTACTTAATGCATCCACACTGCCCTTAACTTAGACAATATACTCAAACACATTTGTAATTTTAACACACAAGCTAAAAGGGTCTAGCAGTTGACATCCTGTAAAATCATAATATTGTGTACCATGAGTTAGCAAAACATCTGTCACTTAAGGAGTAAACTTATCTGTACTGTCATACTATCCTATACCAGCTGTTTATTGCTTGAGCAGTATACTCAGTCTGTGCAATCAGAAAATCCTATCACAAACTGTCAGCTACCAGAACCCAGAACCTAATCATTTGTACTGTATGCTCAATCAGAAATAATATCCTATAATAAGCAGATTTGACAGTGCTAACAGCAATTTATAAGTAATAAGACTGTACTGGATGAGAATTCTGTTCAAATTGGAATTGGTTGGTGGATTCTAACATTGCTCTGCAAGAAAAGTATATTACAAGTAGATGTGAAAGCTGCTGCAGACAGCATGCCTCTCAATAAGGGGTTGGTAGCTGACAACATGACTATATATAAGCTGTATGTGCTACTTGAAAAAGGGGCTTGGAGACAGGGCTGCCTTAGTAATCATACGACCCCATTCTACTAAGTTAGCAAGGCTGCTCAGGTGGTCTCTATAATTATTTCACTAATCACCTGGCCTCTTGGGTGGTGGGTCCTGCCAATATGTAGGGTCCCAGCGGAAGAAAATTATTAATATCACTGCTGTACTACCGGTATATTTGTTCAGATTCAATAAAATTGTCATTTAAAAATAAAATATACTTGATAACTCTAATCCCCCAAAAATTGGTCATCTTGCAGGTTTATATTGTGGGGCATGTTCCTCCGGGGTATTTTGAAAAGAAACGAGACAAACCTTGGTTCAGAGAAGAGTTCAACAAACGTTTTATTGAGATCATACAAAAACATCATGGAGTGATACAAGGACAATTTTTTGGGCATCATCATACAGACTCTTTCAAAATGTTCTACAGTGAATCAGGTATGAGTAGAACATAGAATATATAGAATAGAACATAGTAATACAGCAAAATACAAGTAACAATAGGGTTCATTTATGATGATTTTTAGGCCTCCACATGGGAGGCAGAGGTGGCTCAAACTCTCTTCTGCATGGTGACATAGCTGGGTGACCTATACAGCAGCACCCACGAATGTCCAGGGCCTCTCCTCACTGTGGCTGCAGAGTTTGCCAGGTTTCACCATGAAAAAGAGGCCCATAGACTTCGATGGGTGAAAAAAAATGTTGCCCACAGACTTTAACGCATTTAGCGAATTTTTCAGTGAAGCGAAATGGGTTAGATTCGCCCATCACTACGGGGCACAATTTCTTAGCTCGTGTGAAGGATTAGAAGGAAAAATACTTTGAATTTTGAAGTATTTTTTTGGCTACTTCGAACATCGAATTGGCTACTTTGACTTCGAATCGAACGATTCGAACTAAAAATTGTTCAACTATTCGACCATTCGATAGTCGAAGTACTGTCTCTTTGAAAAAAACTTCGACCACCTACTTCGCCAACTAAAACCTACCGAACACCAATGTTAGCCTATGGGGAAGGTCCCCATAGGCTTTCTAGGCAATTTGTGATTTTTCCTTCGATCTTTCGATCAAAGGAATTGCGGTAAATCCTTCGACTTCGATATTAGAAGTCGAAGGATTTAACTTCAATGGTCGAATATCGAGGGTTAATTAACCCTCGATATTCGACCCATAGTAAATGTGCCCCTACTACTTATGCCACCACATTTAAATGCAATTCATGATTCAGCTGCAATAGTGCCAATATTCCATCTCAGTTTGGTTTGATGAATTGTCAACAGAGTGCAAGATACAGGGCACCATATGCTTGTTGTATAAGCTGATTTGGTAAAGCAAATCACAAGTAGTGTCACACACTGCATTTAGGGTAAAAAATTGGTAATTTGCATGCATTTGTGTGGCTTGAGTTAGTAAATGAGCCCTCCTGATGCATTCACTGATGCATGTTTCTTAAAATTTAATAGAATATTTTTAGCAGAATAATAGTACAGTTATGGGATCCATTATCCAGAAACCTGTTATCCATGACAGCTCCAAATTACAAAAAGGCAATTTCCCATTGACTCAATTTTATCCAAATAATCAAAATTTTATAGATATAATTAATCCTTATTGGAAACAGAACCAGCCTATTGGGTTTATTTATTGTTTACATGATTTTCTAGTAGACTTAAGGTAAGAAGATCCAAATTATGGAAAAAAATGGTAACTGGAAAACTCCAGTTCCCAAACATTTTGGATAAAGGGTACCATAACGGTATAAATTAAAGTACCATTGACTCTATATGGGATTATTTCTGCATGGTCTAAAAAATGTAACATATTTCCCAAAAGGCACCACCCCTCCTGTCCTAGGTCATCAATCTTTTATCAGCATGGGTGGATTTTCATTAAGGCTAAGCCTAATACCTTAAACTAAAAAACTGCTCCATTGCTGACTGTTAAGAGGGGAGGAAAAGTGCTGCTCCTGGTAGCAATTGTACTCTCTGTGCTAACATGCCTGGACCCCTGTCCGGTGGCATAATGGACCCCTCCCTGGACCCCCTCCGGCCAATAATTTGAGCTGGTGGTGATGGGGGGGTGCAGCAAGCCACCTCAGGCGGCAGCTGGGCCCGGATCGCCCCTGGAAATCAGCTGCACTCTGATTGGACATTACAGACATTAAAATAAACCAACAGCTACAGAAGTAGGCAGGGCTCAGGAAACTAACTATTAAGAGGGACATATGCCATTTACTCCATACTAACAGAATATTTGCAGATACTATATATCCAGTGCACTGACAGGAACAATATACATTCTGAGGGCTGAGGGCAGTTCCAGTTGAAAATGAAAAAAAATGCATTTTGTCCCTGTCACCCTTGTACGGGTCATGGATTAACCCTTTCCTCTTCTTTGGTTTCCTTTTTACTTGTGGTTTTCATTTTTCTATTATATGTAAAATTAGCACTTAATTTATCCTGATATTTGTGGTACTTGGCATTTATCTTGTCCTGTTTTTTAAGGTGTTATTATAAATGAAATTGCCAATTTATTTACCCTGGATGCACCTTAACAATAACCTCTATACACTGTATATATTTTGCCTGGTGTGTCAGTACCTCCTGGTGTGTCTTTCATATAATGTGCAGGTGTGACCATTTCCCAACCTGAGTATTTCCCAATTTGAGCATTACAGATTTAAAGAAAACTGTATTCTGCTTGGTTCCTATTGACTCCAAGTTGGAGGCACGGGAGGTAGTAAGGGTCATTTTTATATAAGCAGAGAATCTAATATTAGCTTTAAGTCAGCCAGTGTATGTCCATCTTTAGCCTCCCCAAACAATAAAATTACCCTCATGTTTATCAGCAATGAAGGGAATGTAGTTATAGGAGAAATATGAATTACTGGGTCTGGAAAGAATGACAGCAGCAGAGCCACTAAGCAGGTGCAGGCACAGTCCGATTGTTTATCCTGTATGATGGAAACTCAGCTGGTAGATTACACAATCAGAGCTAGAATGCTGTAAGAGTGAATAGAGTATGATATGAAAGCACAGGGCAGTAACCAGACAGGGACTCTCAGGTGGCAAAGAGGTGCATGATGGGCAGGCACTACCAGGAACCCATTAATTACTAATTCCAATTTCTATTTATTCATTTGTTCACAACTTTATGCCAGTGTTTTCTCTAATTTAATATATCCATGTGGTGTTATTTTAGGCACTCCAATTAGCAGTATGTTTATCGCTCCAGGGGTAACGCCATGGAAAACAACACTACCTGGAGTTGAAAATGGAGCCAACAATCCTGGAATCAGAGTTGTTGAATATGACAGGCAAAACCTTCAAGTTTTTGTAAGTTGACACTTGTAATGTGATTGACAGTGACGGTAAGGTCCTCCTTTTCACCTTGATGGGGTGCAGGAGACTATACCTCTCATACTATACCTTTATCACAAATTTATTTTCCCAAACCCACTTTTATTCATATTCCTAACCACATCCAGTTTTTTCATGTTCTCTTTCTTCTCATTTTCTCTGTTCTCCCATACAAAGCTAAAATGCCTGACCTGTTTAGTACTTGGTTCCAGCAGTTTTGAAATCATATTTGGGGGTATATCTGGCCTGCTGATGCAGGTATATAGCAGTCCACTCCTAGAGAACTGGACTAGTAGGCATGGGTACCTCTGTCCCCCCACCCAAATGAATAATACAAGTGAAGACCAGATTCCAATATCGGTATGGGGCCTGTTATCCAGAATGCTCAGATAACAGATCTTTGGCTCCTCAAACCTTAGGACTACAAGAAAATCATGTAAAAATAAATAAACCCAATAGGCTGGTTTTGCTTCCAGTAAGGATTACTTGTATCTTAGTTTGGATTAAGTAAAAGGGGATGTTTTATTGTTACAGAGAAAAGGGAAATCATTTTCAAAAATGTGGATGGAACTAGGAATGTAAATAAAAAGAAGTAGGTATGGGATGAACTTGGTGCACAGGGATATAAAGGTACAAGATAAACTTATCAGATATCGCCAAATTACTAAATTCTATTTATATAAAATAGGTGTTCAGTCAATGAGGTTCATTAAAGCAATGCAAACTGAAGACAATATATATATATACAGAAGGCAATACATTTATACAGCATAGTAATGATAGCTGCACATCTGCACAGCTGGAAACTTTTTCTGAAAAGAAGCACCCGCCCAAAAAGAAAATTATGGTTTATTATAGGGTGACTATCACATTGGTACCTCACAATACATTAGGTTTGTGAATTCAGGTTTACGTATCCTTTAATGCATATGCGCAGGTATTGCCATATAGCTGGGTTCTGGGCTACTGTCCTCCATGGAAAATTCATTATATTACACATCTGTTAAGTCATTTATTCCAATAATTTGTAATAATTGCAATTAATGAGAATGGTGATCTCATAAAGCTATTGTTGCTTTGGCCAGTAATTGACTTCTGTAAAACATAATCAATCGTTCAAGATCTATTCATACAGTGGGGTCTAACTTTGTACATTTAGTGGGTCAGTTGTCATATCACATGTCTGAGTGCCATGCATAGCTTTTAATATAAATTGCATTTATTTGATGACGGCATCCTAAGCCTCAGCATGAGTTGTGTATCTACAAATATATAAATAAATCACTGTTCACTATTACTGGGGAATGAAACAATATTGATTTACAATGATAAATATTCAGGTGATTCATTTATAATGTGGACACATAAGAATGAAATGAAGGCAATCATCTGCAAAAATGACTTTAACAGGCTAAAGAGTGTGTGCAATAATCTCTCTGTTTGTGTTATGTCTATAGGATATAGTTACATACTACCTGAATCTTACTTATGCCAATAAAGTGTCTCCAAGATGGGAAAAGGAATATCGTCTAACAGAGGCATTTCAGGTTCCAGATTGTTCCGCACAATCCATGCACAGCGTGCTGAGAAAGATAGCTGATGATTCTTGTTACCTCCAGAAGTATTACGAATATAATTCAGTCAGCTACGACTTAGAAGCCTGTAATAAATCATGTCGGGCTGATCATGTATGTGCCATTCGTGAGGTCGATTTCAACAAATATAAGGAATGTATTAAAACAGAGAGCTCCTCAATAAGGCATACGTTTAAAATCATTGTGCTGTTCATTGCGATGTCTGTTTATTTGTTTACATTTGATTTGTAAATGAATTAAAATATGTTAGGCCTAGTAGCCACAGATCATTGGTATGTCTCTTTATTACTACTATATTACACCTGATCCTGTAACGTCAAACAACAACTACTTGGAGTTTCTGTACATCTGATATATTTATTTACTAACAATACTAGATGCTATCACCACCAGGTTTGTTGATCCCTTTACTCAATTAGCAAAGTAGCACAGTCTGTATCAGTTGACAGACAGACAGACAGTCCAGGCTGTATTTATCAGTACTCTTTAACATCTTAGCAGCCACACAGAAAGTATGCGGTGCAGAATGGGGTGGGTAGTAGCTGTGAGAGATTGGACCGTATCGAGGGCCCTTAAAGTCTCAAAGGGCCCCAACACCCCACTCTGACACTGCACAAAGAGACCATAGCAGTTGCTGCCTCCCGCGAAAAACTCGAAGCATAAGATATAAACAATTATGGCAGATTTATCCACATCTGAGAAATGTTTTGTTTTTTCTCACTTAGGGGCAGATTTACTAAGCTTGAGTGAATAGTTTGAATCCAAAAATATTCTAATTTCTAAGTAATTTTTTGGGTACTTCGACCATTGAATTGGTCAAATTCGATCGAATTCAATCAAATCAAATGTTTTGAACGATTCGAAGTAAAAAAACGTTCGACCATTCGATAATCTAAGTACTGTCTCTTTAAAAAATCCTTCGACTCAATACTTTGCCAAATAAAAGCTACCAAATTGAATGTTAGCCTATGGGGACATTGTAGATGATCAAATAAAAATCATTCGATCGATCACTTAAAATCGTTAAAAACGTTCAATTCAAACGATTTTATGATGGTTCAATCAAACCTTTTGCGGTAAAATACTTCGAATTCGATATTTTACTTTGAGGGTCGAATTCAAGGGTTTTTTAACCCTCGAAATTCGACTCTTGATAAATCTGCCCCTAAAGGTCACAAGTAAGACATTTTTTCCATCTTGCACATTTTTTAATTCTCATTTTATTTTCTCAGGCAAAATTCTTCTTTAATTGTGCAAAGTTCCCATAGGCTTCCGGACTGAATGGATTTCCTTAGCCAGCCCTGGTCCCTCACATTTTACAAAAGAAATCCAAAAAAAAATGCTTTCTAAGCCATGGCTGGACCTTTGCAGAATCTGACCCTAAAGGGTCTATTTACATTTAAATGATTGTTTTTTTCACAAATCACGATCCTGTTCACCCGAGTTTAAAAAATTAGATTTTCATAATAAATTTCGATTGGTCGAATTTCGAGTTCATGGGCGTTGATAGGAGTTTTAAAAAAAACTCACATGAATTCGAAATTCAACCTTTGATAAATGTGCCTCCCCATAAAAAAACCACAAATAAAAAATGAAAACCAATTACAAATTGTCTAAGAATATCACTATCTACATAATACTAAAAGTTAATTCAAACATGAATAACCCCTTTAATATATTCTGCAGCAACATGTAATGCTGTGAATGCTGCTGAGCATCCCTAAGCGTCAAAACTGTATTTTTCCTGCTGATTGACAGAATAAACTAAGTGCATGAAGACAGCACTGACTGTCATCCCTACTGGTCATGAGTGTGTATATCTACTTACAGGCCCCTTACGTTCCTATACAACAAAAGGAAGCTTACAGCTTGTGCATTAACGTTTTTCAGGGGAGACGCTTGCTCTGCTAGGATACACAGGGAACTAAAATTCCAGCAGGCAGGTTTTTATTGTAGCTAAAGTAATGACAGGTGAAAAAATAGTTTTTTAAAGTGTAATTGTACAGGGACTCTAACAGTCCTGGGCTTCTGGAATAAGAGACATCATTGACCCCAAGCCTGAAGCACCACATTAAACCCACCTGGGAAACCAGGGATATAAAGCAAGAAAGTTGAGCTGAAGTACAAGACCCTGAGCTGTATAACAGAATACTGGAAGATTCTGGGAGCTGTTATCCAGAAACCTGTTATTCAGAAACCTCAGAAGTACGGAAAGGCCATCTCCCATAGACTCCATTTTATCCAAATAATCTAAATATTTAAAAAATGATTCCTTTTTTCTCTGTAATAATAAATCACTACCTTGTAATTGCTCCAAACTGAGATATAATGAATCCTTATTGAAAGCAAAACCAACCTACTTGTTTATTTAATGTTTTCATGATTTTTTTGTAAACTTGTATGAAGTTCAAAATTACGGAAAGATCAGTTATCCGGAAAACCCCAGGTCAAAAGCATTCTGGAGGTCCAATACCAATATCAGATTGTATATAATCTCTCCATGTAACACATTTATGTGGGCCTCAGCAGAAATATAAGTGAAAGGGGTCCTAGCCTCACTCATTCAGACTTGGGTCCAAATAAATGGATTCATCTAGTCATAGAGCTTTCAAAAATATTGCACTTTCTAACTCTAGAGTTATTTTTTACACAAGGAATGCTTTAATTTAATAGGAGGAAAAAAAAGTATTAACACCCCCACCTGTGTGTTTGGATCACCTGCAATAAACAACCCCCACATATAATCCGATCCCTCCGGTTAGCCATGCACTAAGCACTGATAATCTGTATTTAACCATTCATATCTCTTTCCTAAGGTCAATTAGGTGAAAGGGGAACAGAGCCAACCAAAAACCATTGCATTGCACACTACAAATATAAAGCAGGTTGACAGCATGACTCCATCTGCCAGTTGTAAGCGACTGTAAGCCTAGTGTCCCACTGTAACTGTATAAATACTGTATATTCCCCTTAGTGTCTTTTAGTTACAGGAGATGTTAAACTAGCAACCCCAACTGATACTCCATGCTATCAGGGAGATAATTTTATATTTTGTACCTTCTTGTGAGATTTCTGCTGCTGGCCACCAGGTGGGCTCTGACACTCTATCCCAGCACTTATTCCATTGGCGCAAATATAGAAGGGGCAGACCTGCACTGCACATGAAATCAGACAAAGGGGTCCTGCCTTTGTTTCATATTTAATTAGACTGACTTGTTTGAGCCATTGTCCAAGAAAAATAGATCTGTCCAGTGGCGTAACTAGATGTTACTGGGCCCCACAGCAAATTAATTTTAGGGCCCCAAACATATACAGGGGTTGTCCTGTTTTACCAAAATGTATTGAAATTGTATATGAATTTGAGCCTCATGGGGCCCCCTATACCTCCTGGGCCCCCTGCAGCCGCAGGGTCTGCTTCCTCTGTAGTTACGCCCCTGGATCTGTCCATTCCTCCTTACGATATCAGACAACATCTAACCCTAACCCTGGAATGATTTCCTCTCATTTTGCCCATAATAAGTTCAGCCTTATACAGGGTATCATTTATTCCACTGGGATTGAGGTACAGAACATTCCTTAGTATCTTATATGAAAGGTTATGGCCCTGTCAGTGACGTAACTAGAGGGGGGCGGGCCCTGGCGCGGTACACACTGCCGGGCCCCCTGCCCCCCTCCGTACACCCAGAACCGCCCGGGAATCATGCGCGTGAGCTGCCGGGGGGGCCCTGAGGGGGTGCGGGCCCTGGCCCAATCGCACCTCCTGCTCCCCCAGTAGTTACGCCACTGTTGCTGTTTTGCTTCTCCCCAAACTGTTATTGCTGTGTGCCAAGTGACAGATTGGGCCAGTGATCTGGAAATCAATTCATGATGAGGCCACAGGTTTAACTGGGCCAACAATTACATCATAATTGGCACTATATTATAAATTATGAGGGGTTATTTTCTCCGGAAAAAAAGAGGGGACATGATTATTCTTTACAAGTATATTAGAGGACATTATAGACAAGTAGCAGGTGATCTTCCCATAAAAAGGATCCCCGCACCAGAGGCCACCCCTTTAGACTAGATCAGGGATCCCAAACCTTTAGAACCTGTGAGCAACATTCAGAAGTAAAGGGAGTTGGGGAGCAACACTAGCATGAAAAATGTTCCTGGGGTGCCAAATAATTGCTGTTATTGGCCATTTGGTAGCCCTATGTGGATTGTCAACCTACATGAGGCTCTGTTTGGCAGTACAACTGGTTTTTATGCAACCAAAACTTGCCTTCAAGCCTGGAATTCAAAAATAAGCACCTGCTTTGAGGCCACTGGGAGCAACATCCAAGGGGTTGAAGAACAAAATGTTGCTCACTAGCTACTGGTTGGGGTTCACTGGACTAGAGGAAAATAACTTTCATTGAAGCAACGTAGGTGGTGCTTCACAGTGTGGACAGTGAGGTTGTGGAATGCACTGCCGGGTCACCCGGGTGATGTTGTGATGGCTGATTCTGTTAAGAATGGCTTGGATGATTTTGTGGACAGACATAATATCATAGGCGATTGTGATACTAAAGTCTACAATTAATGTAGATATAGGTATTTACAGTTTATGTGTTTGGAGGGTCGGTGTGAGTGTGTGCATGTACATGCGTTGGGCTTCATTTAGACTTAGAGAGTTGAACTTGATGGACTTTTTTCAACCCAACTTAACTATGTAACTATGTCCCCACAGATGCTTAGCACTTCTTTATCATCCTCAAGACACAGAGAGCAGAGATCTTATAAATTTGAGGTATTTGTAAAAAAAACTCGAATTTTTCCGAGTTTAAGGAGCAGATTTATCAAGGGTCAAATTTTGAGTTTATGGAAGTTTCTAAAAACTCCCATCAACTCAAAATTCTAAAAAAAAAAACAACCAATTGAAATTTATTACATAAATCAAATTTTCTAAAAATGGGTGAATAGGATCGAGTTGCAAATTCGAATCGACTATTTTCACCAAAAAAAAAAAATCAAAAGTCCACCAAATAACTCCAAATTGATTGTAGGAGTTGGCTAAAACACCAATTCGCCAGGTTTTAGATGGCAAATAGTCAAATCAGAATCAAATTTGGACTATTCCCTAGTCGAATTACACTACAATAAACTCAAAATTCAAATTTAAAATTTCTAATTTTCAATTCGACCCTTCATAAATCTGCCCCTAATTGTTAGTAAATTAGCCAAATTCGTGGATGAGAGTTAGGTCTGGTAAAATATGGAAAAAAGAGTTTTTATCTATTCAACAAGCTAAAACAATATATTTACCAACAGAGAAATATTTTCCATTATCTGTATTCATTTTCTAAGATGCAAGGAGGGGCTGGAACAAAAAAGGTTGAAAAGCACTGGCTTAATGTGACATGAGTAACTTGCATCTACAGGAACCATTGGTAATTTTCAGTAGTGTAGATACCTTGGTAGAGTCAACTTCTATGAGCATATGTAGATTATAGGTGTGTTGATTTACATATCTAACAGTGTGAAGCCCTACAGTGCCCCCCATCAATTATTGTTATAAAAGTAGATTATATGTTTTTAAGAGTACATTAGGTTTTCCTATTCTAGGAAGAACCACTCATATTGTAAATGGCAAACATAAATAACAGTCACTCCATTGTTGCTTCTATTTTCCCTTCTAAAGTTAAAAACTGGGCATAAATTTTGGCAAAGTACTTTTGTTTTCTTTTGATGTCTACTTTCTAGTGTGAAAAGAGGCCATAAACTGCTGGAGGTACCAGTGATCAAGCAAATGCTCAAATTTGCTAGAGATGTAACAGGTAATTGAGTTTTTTCTATTTCTACCCTTGCAAAAAAAAAAAAAAATGAACACAAACAAAAACAGTAAACCCAAGTATCTTCAAGGTGCTTTATCAATTGTTAGTTATAAGTCAACAGCAACATATTTGCAAATTCACCCGCAGTTTTTCAGTGATATTCCAGACTTTGAAAAAGACCTCATGATATCATGGAGATTAATTTATTCACACAAAGATGTAAATCAAAGCACAGTGGACCCAAATATATCGTTTTAGGAGGGCTACCACTGATAACGGGGCATGTGCAGCTAATAACATACATCTGCTTATGAAAGTTATTTTGCAAATTTTTGTTCACTATCATCTTTGCATTTTGTTTATGTCCCATGTGTGACCAGGGAAGCCTAACTATATTAACTTTATGGGTAGGCACTTTCACTTGGAAGAGTAGGACTGAGTGCTGAAAAAACTATATGCCACAGTAGAAGTCACTTGTAAACATACACCCATGTGAGGGTGCTCTAAAATGGATACAATATAGAACCAAAATTGTCACCATTCACTAAGGTGCTTGCATCGAAAAATGTTCCTGCATTTCCAGATGGTCTACCTCTTTTGATGAATAGTGAGCACCAATAGACTAACTGACTGCGAGGAATGCCTAGAGACCTCTGCCACAATTTCCTTCCATCTCCTGGATGGATGGGCACGTCTTTCAGAGCAGGAAAAAATTTGTAGGCGCTCTGCCGGTCAGTCCATGTATTGCGGAGGCAAGGCCCACTTTGCCAAACATTGCCCATTGAAACAGGGATACTCCAGCTCCTTGGTAAGACAGGGGAGTCTTATCTTGGCGGAATTGAATCTGCTCCCTAAATTAACTCTCATAGAATCCTGCTTCCATTACAGATCCAACTGGCTTCAAGAACCATCAATGTAAAAACCTTTCTTGATTCAGGTGCAGCAGGGAACTTTATGGACTAATCTTTTGCATGAACGCTTGGGTCTTCCTCTTTTTCTGCTGGCCTCACCCTTGCAGATGCAGGTGATCGATGACAGACCACTGTCTACTGCTTACATCTCGAAAGACCACTAGGGAGTTATCTCTGACAGTTGTTTCTCTGCATAAGGAAAAGCTATCCTTCCTCAACATCAGTTGCCCCTTTGCTCCTGTGCACCTGGGATTACCTTGGCTTCACCTGCATAACCCTTCTATTGATTGGTCCTCTTCAAAAATCTCCCGTTGGGAGTCCCTATTGTCAAAAGAACTGTCTTCCTTCTAATGTTCTCCAGCACCTTACTCTTGCTTCTGTGGATAATTGTTACCTGCCTCTGATCTATCAAGATTTTGTAGATGTTTTCTGCAAAAGATCCGCTGAAACCCTGCCACCTCATTGTCCCTATAATTGCCCCATCAACCTACTTCTGGGTACCATGCCCCCTGGTGAAACCAAGGCTATGAAGGAATATATACAAGAGAACTTACAACATGGATTTACCATTCCATCTTCCTCTCCCGCAGGTGCTGGCTTCTTCTTTGTGGAGAAAAAAGATGTGAGTTTACACCCATGCATTGATTACCGGGGTTTTAATAAGGATTAATAAGATCACATCCAAGAATCACTATCCATTACCCCACATCTCTGAGTTTTTCGATCAGCTCAAGGGGTCTTGTCTCTTCACTAAACTCAATGTTTGGGGGCATATAATCTAAACCATATTTGAGAGGGCAACAAATGGAAGATAGCATTCAACTCCGAGATGGGCACTATGAATATTTAGTGATGCTCTTCAGTAATGTAGCTCTTTGTAATGTACCTGCCAGCTGGCATCTTCCAAGAGTGTGTGAATGATATCTTTTGATATCTGTTAGGACTAAGTGTTGTGGTGTACTTGGACGACATCTTAGTTTTCTCAAAAAACTTGAAAGAGCATCGGGTCCAGGTGCGGGAGGTTCTTTCTTGGCTTAGAAAATATTATCTTTATGCCAAGCTGGTGAAGTGCACCTTTGCGGTCCCCAAGATTCCCTTTCTGGGATATATCATCTCACAAGAAGGTTCTGAGATGGATCCAGTCAAGATTGCTGATATCCAAGATTGGTCTTCTCCCACCTGTACTAAGGCCATTTAGAGATTCATCAGATTCGCCAACTATTACAAGCAGTTTATTAAAGGGTTCTCTGCCTGTATTGCCCCTATTTTGGCCCTCATTAGAAAAGGGGGAAAATCTAATTGTTGGCCTCCACAAGCCCTTGAAACCTTTTGAATCTCTAAAGAAATCCTGCACCTGTGCCCCTGTCCTCAAACATCCTCCTACTCCAGTAATCATTGATGGTTAGCAGGAATATATGATCGAGAAAATTTTGGAGTTATCTTGGGGTTATCTGCGGTATCTGATTCAATGGAAAGGATTTGGATCAGAGGAATGTTCTTGGGTAAAACATTTAGGCATCCATGCCCCCGACTTTAACATCAGCTCCACAAACAGTTTCCTTTCAAGCCTG
Source organism: Xenopus laevis (assembly GCF_017654675.1). NCBI lineage: Eukaryota > Metazoa > Chordata > Amphibia > Anura > Pipidae > Xenopus > Xenopus laevis. The sequence goes on along the minus strand of NC_054374.1, from coordinate 69,579,831 downwards.
GTTTTTGTGGTCCAGTGACCCCCCAAGGGGCTGGGTACTGGGTACTCTTCTGCACTGCTTGAGAGATGTAGGAGCCCATGAAACTGCAGTGCTGTGGCGTCATTATGCCATCGCGTGACGCAGCACATCAACTTGCAGCAGCAGGGCACCCTAATTTGGTGCCAAATTTGAATTTAAATAAATTTCGAAGCCCTAGGATCCTTTTTTAAAAACTCAAACACTGAAATGCTTGACGACAGAAAATGCACCATCCGTTGACTTAAACCAAAGCTTGCCGAGATTTTCCAACTGATAAATTTCAAAGATCTGGCAGCCACCTTATTTTATAAAGCTCAAGAACACATTCATACACTGTATAAACAACACGCATTTTATGGAGCTCAATAAAGACTTTCATTCATTTATCAGGTTTAATTGAAATTTAAAGCATAGCAGTGTAAGTGCAGTGCCAGCTTAGGGGCTTGTTTATTATGCTATGTAAACGGAAATTTGCCTGAAAAACGCTGTAAAAAGCTGTTTAAAATAAATGGCGAATTTATCAAGGTCAGGGCTGGAACTAGGGGTAGGCAGAGTAGGCACGTGCCTAGGGCGCAAAGCTAGGGAGGGCGCCAGGCACATACCTGCTCTGACGCCTACCCCATTGTCCGGTCCCATCTCTCCCCGACTGGCACGCATATATTTTTAGAATTGCGCTTCTGCGCATGTGCGCACAAAGTTTCGCGCATGCATACTCAGCCAGCGCCGTACCCGGCCAGATTGCCTAGGGCACCTGGCTGGGTTGGCCCGGCTCTGATCAAGGTGTGTGCTATTTTGCACCATGCGAACACCTGATTTGTAATTAAGTTCCAGCGGAAGTTGTCTGTAGGGGAGGGGTCCCCAAACTTTTTTACACGTGAGCCACATTAAATTCTAAAAAGTATAACACAAGAATGATAAATGTTTCTGGAGATGCAGTGGCATAACCAGATGTCACTGGGACCCATAGTAAATTCAATTTAGTGTCCCAAAAGATTGGTAAATTGATATAGTGGGATTGCTCATTATTTAGTGCCTTACTGGGTCCCTTACACTCCTGGGCCCCCTGCAACCACAGGGTCTGCTTTCTCTGTAGCTACAACCCTGTGGGGATGCCACATAAGGACTGTGATTGGGTATTTGGCAGTCTCTATGTGGACTGGTAGCCTACAGGAGGCTCTGTTTGGCAATACATCTGATTTACCAGTTTTTAAGACACTGGGAGCAACATCCAAGGGGTTAGTAAGCATGTTGCTCACAAGCCACTGGTTGAGAATCAGTGCTGTAGGGCCTCCCCCACAACTCTATGTTTGGCTCTAAAGAACAGATGGAAGAAGGCAACTCAAACAACGTTATCATTTTCACACAGTAAAATATTTTATTGTGTAATTGTGAGCTCATCCTTGTAGAGATTGGTTCTTGACTTGCATGCCTTTTCCTTGATCATTAAACAAGTCTGTAGAAGGTTTGGGGGCTTCTACAACAAGGGGTGCAATTTCATTATGTAAACATGAGGGTTGTCAAATGTCTATGAATGTGGAATGGTCCTTCAAGAGTGGTCAGCTGCAGCCCAACTGAACAGATGTATAGTCCCACATGGCTTTCCTGACATCTCTAATCTTAAAGTGGCCATAGATGAGCAGATTTTAGCTGCCAATTTGGCACCTTGAGTCTGGTTGGCAGCTTAACTGCCTGTCTACGGGGCATTCTGAAGGGCCTCCCTCATATCTGGTCAAAAATTGGCCAGATTTTGATGGGGGGGGGGTTTAAAAATCCTCTCATAGCAAAGACCACATCTGATTGTTAATGTAGAGATACAAGGGGCCCATGATCTAGCTTTTTATCAATTATTTGTATCTTCTTTTATATTTATTGTTATATGTGTTTCTGGGCGTGGGTCTGGGCATGGGTGGGAACGATGCCTGCTGCCAGGTATTAGGCAGCCAGACAAAGCAAATGGTTGGTATACGCCCGAAATGCCCGCCACACGTGCTTTGTCTGACTCCATAGTCTTCTTCCAGGAGGAACTGTGTGTGACCAGACCCACGCCCAGCATAAAAATAATTTCTAAAAGTAAAATAAAAACAATTGAAAAAGCTATATGCCTCCCTAGGCTATATCCTATTCATTAATCTCCCCCAGAGTTGCCAGGTTGGCAGGTTTCTAGCAAAATTGGGCTAGTTTTAAAAGTTATTGGAAGGTTTAAAAATCCAAACCCGCCAATTAGTGATGTTTGGGCCGACCTAGTGCTCTTTCTGTGCAGGTGGCGAGCGGGTGCGGGTTGAGCTCTTCTCCTGCTCTCCCTGCCCACCACCATCAAATGTCGACTTCCGGGTTCTTCTTTTATTGAGGTTGCACCTGCTTGCCCCACCCCTTTTGTGATGTCATCAGCGGGACGGGTCTATAAAAGGAACCCGGAAGTCGGCTTGGGGGGGTTGTGGTGGTGGGAGGTCTGGTGACAGCGGGTGCGGGGAAATCCCGACTATAACTACTGCCAATATACAGATTTGGGATTGTTTTTAAAGTTGCCGTGGGTTGGGACTTTCAAAACCTGCTCAATTTTTTAATGCAAATTAAGCGTGCAAGCCGGCTACTGGGAAGCAGTGAGCAGATCAGGATAAGGAAATATAAGGATATTATAAGTTACAGAGGAGTTTCATGACCATATAAAAACACGAAGGCGAGTGTTTTTATACAGGTCATGGAACTCCAAACTTCTTATATCCTCATATTTTGCAACTGGGGGTACTTTATTTATTATAATACACAAGTTTCAGTGAGTCATGTGACAGAAATGACATCAGAACTCACCGTTTATAACTGATGACATCAGAACTCACCGTTTATAAGGATATAATTTACAAGATATTCATGGCTTTTGTGTATAATATGTCCATAAATATAGAAATCTGTCCCAACTTGAATGTAGAAAATTTTATGAAAAATTCCAGATACTTAATTGTTTTACTTTATACACTAATGCCCCTTTTTTCAGTGTACAGATTGGGCTACTTTTAAAATGGCTTTTGGCTAATTTTTTTGCTAGCCTTTGGCTGGTTTTGAAATATAAACCCGGCCACCCTGATCTGATGTGCCCTTTTCTGTAGGAAGAGAAAGTAAAGCACAATGAGACTGCTGATGTGTTTCCACAGCTCGGCTCTTCTTATCTCTGACTCTGTGGCGAATATCCAGCAAAACTTGAAGTGCTGGGACTGGGAGAGCCTTCCCATGAACTACACAGACAGAACGAAAGTGATATGTGCGCAGCCAGTAGCAACTCTATTGCCCAATAATGTGAGCAGGGAGGCGTCTTTACAGTAAGCCGGGCCTGTAAATCTCCTCCCCCGCCGCTAGTACTCTTGGTGCAACCTCCGGGCCGGGCTGCTGGGAGCTCAGGAGCTCGGGATGTCGGCGTGTTGCCCGCCACGGTACCGGCTGCTGGACTTGGTGTTCGCACTGTTAGGGACATTGACTTTCCTGCTGGACCTGGGCTCCGATGTGTGGGGGGCGCTGCAGTACTACAGAGACGGGCATGTGGCCTGGGCCGCTCTGCTACTCGGCTTCTATGGGATGGCCTCGCTCCTCCTGCAGATCCACAGCTGGGGCTGGTTCTGGGCCGATAGGCGCAGTGGCGACATTTGGGAACTTCCCTGCGATTCCAAATTGGGGGGCCCTAGTGAGCCGGAGACAGCCCGAAGTGGATGTACTTGGACTGGTGCTGACACGGGTCCGGCTCAGCCGAACGCACAGGAAAGTCCTAGTTGTGGGTACAGTGTCTCAGTCACGGAGCCGGACACTCAGTGGGCGGGAAATGGGCACACGGGGATGGAGAACCGTGGGGAAAACAAACTGAGTCCTAACACGCCTTGTCCAGAGAATGGTTGTCAAAGTGTCGCCGTCACAAGGGCTCCCCTATTAGCGGATGAGACCACCAAGCTCACTATTCCAGGGAAGTTCATCGCCTTTTATCATTTGTCTATGACGGCAAATGAGTGTTTATGTGGCTGCCAACAACACCACAATCTGATCGCTCCGCCGAGTGCGGATGAGTGCGCGACAGATAAAGAGGAGAGATGCCCAGAGGTTATTCATAAACACACCGGGGATTCTGAGCAACTTCTGCAGCACTTTTACACGTCTCGACATCTCTTCAGCCCTCCATGCCTTGCCCTCCTGCACCTGCTCCAGCTCGGCTACCCCCTCAGGTAAGGCCTGGACCTGCCAACTGTCCTGTTTTTAGAGGCACAGTCCCTCGTTTGTACCGGAAAGTCCCATTTTTCTCAGCACTGGACGGCCAGAAAAAGAAACAAAGTTTCTAACTTAATTGGCTTTTGGCAGAGAGCCCAGAACAGCCACAGCAGAAGATAAGATACTTTTGTAACAATTTCAAGATACGCAAATAAGTAATTGTAACAATATAAGATTACAGGTCCCTTGGGAAAAGTTAGACTCACAGCTAAAGCTGGCCATAGACGCACAGATCCTATTGTACGAATCAAGGATTCATACGATTTTAGGATTGTGTGTGGAGAGTGCCGACATCTATGTCTGGCGGAGATCGGTCGTTTGGTCGTAGGTTTGATTTTGTCCCGCCGGAGCCCATTGCACATCGTAATCGGATCGTTCAGCCATAAGGCCGAACGTTCAGATTACCCCGATATAGCACTCGCTAATGGCATATCAGGGTAAGATCCGTTCGTTTGGCGATGTCGCCAAACGAGCAGATCTTTGCGTCTATGGCCACCTTTAGGGTCAGGCCACACGAGCAGATTTGGGGAGATTTAGTCGACTGGTGACTAATCACCTCTTCTTCTGGGCGAACTGCCTTCTCGTCCGCTATAATGGGAAAGTCGCCTGCGCTAAAGCACACGTGGCGCTTTGTTTTCCAAAGTCGCCTGAAGTTGCCTCACAAGGAAACTTCAGAAAACTAAGCGCCGCGCGTGCTTTAGCGCAGTCGACTCTTCATTATAGCGGACGGGAAGGCAGTTTGGGGAGATTGTCACCCAGAAGAAAAGACGATTAGATGCCAGGCGACTCAATCTCCCCGAATCTGCTCCTATGGACTGACCCTTAAAGGCCAATTCACCTTCATTAGTAAAACTGTAATAACTGGGAAAAAAAACCCACAGAAATATGGTCAAAATTTCATAACCTGCCAAATTTTGTAAAATGAACATAGTAATTAGGGGGTGTGGCAACAAATATAGGCGTGGTCAAAAAAATTCACTGCGTTATGCGAGACAACTTTTTTGTCCCTCTTTTTTATTTCCAAAATGTTGGGAGGTAGTAGAATGAGGTAACATACAGGAATGGAATCCACACCTTCAGCTGGTGTTTTGTGACCCCTGCACTGATGTTGCTGCTGGACTTGTAAAGAGAAAATATATAAAGTAGTTTGGCGCAGTAATGGCACACAGTGTTCTGATACTGATGCTTCCATTGTGCCACCTTATTCTCTGTACAGTGAGGGGACAGCAGATTAAGGGAGTGACAATGACACGGCCTGAAGCAGGTAGTTATAGCACAAATACACTCCCACCTGGATTGGGATTTAAAATAAGCCCTGTCATTTCAGGTACACAGTGGCGTTCCTGTTTTTTTTTTGCCTTTCAGATGTTGCCCCCCACTCACACCAGGGGCATAACTTAAAAGGAAGCAGACCCTGCAGCTGGAGGGGTCCCAGGAGGTATAGGGGCACCACAAGGCCCTACTTAATGAGCAATTTCAAAATATATTGGTAAAACCCAACAACCTCTGGATATTTTGGGGGCCTTAAAATAAATTTGCTGTGGGGCCCAGCAACATCTAGTTATGCCACTGCCTCATACCGAGCACTTACTTTTTTGAGCGCCAGAGGGGGGGCATCGCTAGTGCAGAGAGCGAAGTTGGCACCATATTTAAAAATCCGAATTTTGGCTCTAAATTACAAGAAGCAGGTTTTTTTCCTGCCCCAGGTAATCTGCAGGCTGCTGACCAGTTTCTCAACTTACCTCCTGGCTGCAGTGCCCCTGACCCTCACTCCCCACACCGGCCCAATAAATAGTGAGTGTCTATGGCTATGTCTTCCATCTGCTGCTCTGGTATTTGCCAGAATCCACAGATTGCCAGTCTGCGCCTAAATACACAACTCTCCAAAAGGCTTTATTCAGATACTTATGTAGTCCTTCCTGTGTGTCTAGGGTTGCCACCTGGCCAGTATTTTACAGGCCTGACCAGGAAAAAAATTTATACTTGACCCCCAATGTTATCAATAGGGATAAAATATAAATATATAGGAAGGCTGGTATTCTCGTCTAAAAAAAAAAGTGGCAACCCTACCTGTGTCTAGCTTCCATTTGCAAAATAACACGGCAACAAACAAAATGCCGTGTATGAACAAACCCCACCCATGATAATTATTAAGCTGTGCCAAGAACCACTGAACCATGAATAAGCAGGAAAGTAGTTGGGTACATGTATCTGCTCAGCCACTATCAGAAGCACATGCAGTTCATCCCTTGTCACCCTTGTTTTGCAGGCGGGCTAGTCTGGTACACTTGAGGCCAGTGGTTGAGGGGATTCACTTTTGCAGAGAACAAAGGCTGACTGGCAAGAAGGGATGGAGGCAGTGTCAGACTGGGGTGTCCAGGGCCCACTTGGACCTACCGTGGTTTATTTTCCCTGGTGTCCCGCTGGCCTAGTCTGATCCTGGATGGAGGGGAGGACAGTTTTACCTGCCATAACTTAGCCATGTTACTGTATTGTGAGACTCAATAATGTTTCATATAAGTGTAACGCAGTATTCCAAAAAATGGGTTGCCACATGCAATTCATCATAACACAGAATGCAAATACAAGACACAGATACAAGAGAGTGCTCCTTTAATAAGTATAACCCATTGGATGAGAACTGTATGAACACACCGACGTGGTCCTTGCCCAATGGGATTTTCAAACCTGTTCGATATGTATCAGTCGAGGTGGCAGTCCCAATTGCCCCATGCATGGACCAATAAGTTGCCACCTCACTCTGGATGAGCCATTTCAGCAGCCTGTGTATGGGCCGGCTTGGGCTACTGCCAGATGGGGCCGATTGTTGTCCTGCATACAAACACAGATATACAATCAATCTGTCGGCTGTAAAATGTATTTTAAAGTAAACCAGTTCATGGGTGTATTCATAGTGTGTTCACTTTCATCTCCTGTTAGTAACCACACCCACTGAGCAGGTTTAAGGAAACAAGTGAATTACTACGTATATTGGATTTTTGTTCAGTATTCAGCTGAATTTTTTTTATGGTGAATTAGGCATTTGTCCAAATCCATAAAATATGCATTCTATGCACCAGGACTATAAAAGGCTAGAGCCAAAACAAGTATGCATGCCTATGTTGTAGGGATGTACTGAACCCTGGAGGGATTCAGCCGAATCTTAAGAGCCTGGCTGAACCAAATCTGAAACCACATGACTTTGTGATGTGATTAAAGGGGATCTGGTTGTTAGGGTCCTAATTCACCTAGCAACCATGCATTGATTTGAATAAGAGACTAGAATGTGAAAAGAAAAGGGGCAGAACAGAAAGACGAGCAATGCAAAGTAGCAATAAAAATAAATGTGTAGCCTTACAGAGCATTTGTTTTTAGATGGGGTCAGTAACCCCTATTTCAAAGCTGGAAAGAGTCAGAAGACGAAGGCAAATAATTTAAAGGGGACCTGTCATCCTAAGAAATAATTCCAAATTATTTTCTATCATGTTAGTTGAGCAAAATAAAATTTACTTACACTACATTTATTATTTAAGTTTTGTTTCCTTCAGTCTTGGAATTAAACAATCACAGCAAGCAGGCAGCAGCCATTTTCTGGACACTGTTATTAAGACAAATTATGTATCGACTCAAAATCTTATGTATACACCAGAATGGGGGACCTAATGCCCATGCACAGTACCCTACCAATTTATAGAGTGTTTGGCGGAATGTGTGGAGAGCAGTAACATGCAGGAAGTGCTGAATAGAAAGTAAAAGTAATTGCCTGCCTCAGGCATAGAGGCGGGGCAGGCAATATTTGATTGACAACTCAGATATTTAAACACCTTTATAACAGGTGTAAATGCTTTAATGAAAAAAATAATTTGGGTTCCATGTTTAATTTGCAAATTACTTTTATTATACAGCCTTTTTATATGTAGGTGACAGGTGCACTTTAAAAACTATAAGAAATAAATAATGTAAACCAATTGAGAATCAGTTGCTTAGAATTGGCCATTCTATAACATACTAAAAGTTAACGTAAAGGTGAACCACTTCTTTAAGGAGAACAGATTTTTTTTTTGCATATGCAAATCAGGGTTTGGGATTCAGCAAAATCCTTCCTGAAAGATTTGGGGTGCTGTCAAATCCCCAAAAAATATGGATTCAGTGCATTTCTGCTATATTGGAGGATAAAAATGGAGTCTTAGACAAAACTAATGCTGAGGTGTTTGCAGGCCTTGATGATTGGATGGGGCATTTAACTATTACCCCAAGTGAACAGTTAAGCACAGCAGGCGGGACAGGTTCTGGGGTCTCGTCCCTCAGTACTGCTCTCTAAACTGTGCTGACTACATTGGTCTTTATTTTCTTTTTAGCTATTTTGAAAACCATGGGCTTTTTTTCTCCCCTTTGATACACATAAGTTAATTAGTCATATGTTACTTGAGAATCATGAGGCCATGTTGATAATACAGGTACAGAGGTCACAGATTTCATTTAATAGGTGGGGCAGAGTTCTCAGTAACAGCTGATATGTGGCAGTTATGAAAATAACAAGGATATTAAAGGGGAACTATTTTAAAATTAAAAATAAAACGGAATATGAGCTCCATCTAGCAAAAACAGGAAACTTTCTAAAAATTATTTAAAAAAAAAATCTGTAGTTTATTTAAAATAAAATCACATTCCCCTCTTTGCATCTATCCCTCTACATGTCGGTTATTTTGCAACACAGCGACTTGTTCCATTTTGTAAGATTTCCGTCACTTATTAATCATAAAGGGAATGCCCCCAGTCTGGCAGTGAAGTGCAAAAAGTGTGCCTTACTGTTAGATAATAGTACAAAGCACCACGTCACAGAATCTGTAAATTAAAATGAGTAGAAGTGGACAAAATGTTTATGAGCAGCGCCTGAATGTTTGTTTTCCTTCCACATAGGTGCATCCATTCTCTGGAGGTGGGGGCAACCGCATTCAGAAGCAGCGAGAACAATCCAGTTTATGAGAATTATCAGCAGTACGCCTACTTCCTTACTCACGATATCAGCATGATGAGGCTTATGGAGACCTTTTTGGAGAACACTCCTCAATTAATTTTGATTCTTTATATTGTCTTAGTCAGAGGCACAATATACCCTTTCCAGTGTGAGTATCTCTGGAAGCACAGTATTCCTCGTGCATACATATATTAATGCATGATCATGTATTTTCTTACTCGTATGAACAGCTTTGCATGATTGTATTTTAAAACCTTAAGCCCATGTGACCTATTCCGTTTATAATAATAATATATTATATTATGAGATAAAAAAAAGCGTCCCTGACCTCCTCCTACTGTCTAGTTTTATGAGTACATTTTTGAGCTGTTACTTTGTAGTCATGTCTCATCTCTAAACTCATATTATGACTTTATTTTCTAGATTTCAGCATTTCCATGTCATTTATCTCCATAAGCTGGGCCATTTTGGACTACCACCAGTCATTAAGGCACTACTTAAAAGAGAAGCAAAGTATGTCCATCCTGTCCTCAGTCATCTACTTTCTATGGAACTTGCTTCTCATCTTCTGCCGGATAGTTTGCATCACCCTGTTTATTTCAGTCTTTCATGAGTGGGTGGCTTTGCACTTTTTGCTGCTGTGGATAGCTTTCTTTTTGTGGGTGACCTGGCAAAGGACAGACTTCATGCAGAACAGGATATTGGAACAGTTCTACAGGGCTACGGTGTCAGTTATATTGTACTTCTCCTGGTTTAATATTGCTGATGGGAGAACATTATATCGATGCATTTTCTACTATTGCTTTATCATTACTGATTCTGCGATATTGTTCACATCTTGGATGAGTTTGAAGTTCCCATCTATTTTAGATGGATATGAAACATGTCTTCTGTGTGTGCTGGCAGTTGCTTTGCTTGTAGGTCTCCTGTTGAGAGTATTGTATTATATGTACCTCCACCCCAACATACAGAAGGAGAAGAAGGAGATGTATGATGAACCAGATGGAAGAATGAGTGATGCAAATGGCTACCGACTTCTAAAGAGTAAACCTGCAATGCTGAAGAATCCCAGAATTGTCCATTTATCTAGACATCTATATTGAGGGCCATGGTTGTAGTATAAATTCTGCTGCTTCTACACAGGATGACTGGAGTGAAATTGCTCTTGACGATGCAGACACAAACAACTGCAGATAAGCTGTGTAGTTTTATTGGGATGTGTACATTCAAACTAACTAAGAACCCTGCAGCTTGTCAAGGCCTTTAAAACACTTTTCAGCTTCACAACAGGCTCTATGTAGAGCAAGGGGTGCCCAAAAGTTAGATCGGGATCTATCAACAGACCTTTAGCTGGTGATCAGTAGATCTCAAGACTCTGTCCACAATCAGCTTGTCTAAATCACACTCCTGTTTCATGCTTTTTATTCAGATATTTATTATGTTAAGGTTACATAAGGAATAGTTGTTTGTTAAATATAGCAATATTAATTCTCTCATAAATCAATATTTTAAGGGGTTGTTCACCTTTAAATTAGTATGACGTAGAGATCGATAATCTGAGACAATTTTCAATTGGGTTTCATTTTTTATTATTTGTAGTTTTTGAGTTATTTAGCTTTTTATTAAGCGACTCTCCAGTTTCAGCAATCTGCTTGCTCGGGGCCAAATTACCCTAGTAACAATGCATTGATTTGAATAAGAGACTGGAATATGAATAGGAGAGGCCTGAATAGAAATATGAGATATAAAAAGTAGCAATAACAATACATTTGCAGCCTTACAGAGAGCATTTTTTTTAGATGGGGTCAGTGACCCTCATTTGAAAGCTGGAAAGATTCAGAAGAAGAAGGCAAATCAATCAAAAACAATAAAAAATAAATAACGAAGACCAATTGAAAAGTTGCTTAGAATTGGCCATTCTAGAACATACTAAAAGTTAACTTGAAGGGGAATCCATAGTAGATCATAATGGAACAACATCACTAAAAGTACAGGACAGTCAATGAAAATATGACCGCTCAAGACTCACCCCACCACAGCAAGTCCCTTCAATCAGCTCCGGGTGCTCAACCACCAGCGTTCCGGCTGTAATATGAATCCAAATAAGCAATGCAGGCAGCACTCCGGATGACTATGAGGTGGTTTATTGTAGCATATCGAGGTAACAACATCGCCTTACGCGTTTCGGGAAAACATTCCCTTAATCATAGACAAGACCTCTCATTAGTAAAGTAGGGGAACTCCTGATGTAGAGAGTGGACAATACAGAAGCTATTCCATCCAAAATAAAGGAGCAGGAAAGCTTCTCTAGTGGTTATGACTTCCCCAGGCCACTCATTTTTTACAGCTTGAATGAAGAGAACTGAAATTACCATGGTCCAGTTGGAGTAGGTTTTCTTCACCAAAAGCAGGTAAGATGACAGTACAGACTATGAGCTTCTGTTTACCTTGGCTCAATGTGAATGTGTTATGTAAGTTGTAAGACTAGGTGAGCAGCTGCAATGTCTTTAGTTAATCAGTTGCACTAGACTCCACTTGGGAACCTAACTCAGTGTACATCTGATTGTAGACCTGTGAGTGAATGCACAACTTATAACTCTGCTATTTTATTTGTACTTATGTGTGCAGTATTAATATTTGTGCCAAAGACACTTAAAAAAACCTGAATGTGCCTTAGAATTTGCACTAGGTCAGTTTATATAAGCTTCAGGTCAGACACATTTCTATATATGTAGATCTAGTTCATTCTTATTTGTACAAATTATCTAAGAAATTGTGATAGAGCAATATATATGAAGCAATGGCTTCCACATCTGACTGAAAAATACATACAAGCCCATGTCTTTGATTCCTATTTAAAGGGACAATACACCGTACTCTTTCACTTTTTTTTGTATGGGTATGGGATCAGTTATCCAGAAAGTTCCAAATTATGGAAAGGCAGTCTCCCATAGACTCCATTTTAATGAAAAACTTTAAAAATGATGTCCCTTTTTCTCTGTAATAATAAAAGAGAAAATATATGTCCCAAAACCCGTCAGTCGTTAAAAAAAATAAAGATTAATATTAGTACATACGGACCCCGGATGACCCACCTAGGGCCAAATGGGTTGAGCATGTACTAATTTTAAATGAGACCGTTACATTTTGGAGAGTTGTTGACCAGAAATGCTTTTTAGCAAGTACTATAAAGTTATGATAGTATTTTCACTTTTAAGTGCCAGAAACCTTTCATAGCAATGGAAATATTTAGTTGTAAAACAGTGCAGTTTCTTTGGAATAAAAAAATGGTATTATAGCATTATCACTCCTCATCCTAACAACCCTGCTTCCACAATTAGATCTTTGTAAGGGAGGTCTGCGTGAGCTTTATTTCTCCTTTAATGCCATATATTGTATAATCTACATCAGTACAAAATGGCTAAGTGTAAAATAACAAAGCTCTATGTCCAACATACGTAGTAATGAAAAACTGCTTGTGCAAACAAGCTCTCTGTTATATAGAGACCAAGAGGCACATTTATCAAGGGTCGAATTTTAAATTCAAGTTTTTTTTAAAAACTCCCATAAATTCAAAATTCGACTAGTTGATTTATAGAATCAAATGTTTTCAACTCGGATGAATTTAAACTACCCGAAAACTTGAATCTAATTCAATCAAACTCAATTCTAGTTTTTTCTCCAAATTTACTTAAACAGCAATTTGGCAGGTTTTAGGTGGCAAATAGTGAAATTCGAATTCTTAAAGGGCCAAAGTATGATAAATCTTGAAAATCGAACTCGAATTTTTTTAAAAAAAAAACAAAAAACAAAAACCTCAAATCAAGCTTGGATAACTACAAGAACTTCAGTTCGACCCTAAAAACCTCAAATCAAGCTTGGATAACTACAAGAACTTCAGTTCGACCCTAAAAACCTCAAATCAAGCTTGGATAACTACAAGAACTTCAGTTTGACCCTAAAAACCTCAAATCAAACTTGGATAACTACAAGAACTTCAATTCGACCCTTAATAAATCTGCCCCCAGGTGTCTCAGTCTCTGTTATATTTCTGAAATTGGCATGTCTTTAAAGTAACAAAACACATCTGTTTTCAACATTGGTTTTCTATTTATCTGGCTCCAGTTAAACAAAGGTGTATATTGTCCATATTTAAAGCATCTCACACACTGAAATGATGATACTCAGCATAATCTTTCTGTGCCAGTTCCTAGAAAAGAATTAATATTTGCATTTTACAGACACTTTATGAACAGCTAAATCCTAGAATATTAGAATACACCAGTGGTTTAATAAGATTTAAAGGACCAGTTATACCAAAGGATATACTTATTTATTTGCATTGCTTTTATTGTAGTGCAAGTGTGTCTAACTTCAGGCTTGTATGTAGCCTATATAGTGTTGGTCTTATTTTGTCTCTGCACAACATTTTTTAAAAGTCTAGAATTCTTGGCACATGATAAGTTATGTCCTCATACGTCGGGAATCTTGCCTACACACAGGAAAAATATAGTTTTAGAGGCACGCATTTTATATGAACAGTTTGCACAAGCCAGACTCCAATCATTACCTCAGAGCAGATAAATTATGCCTAATTAAAAAGAGAAAATTGTATATTTTTTATAGAAACTATAAAAGTTGCATTTTTTATAATAAAAGTGTTTGCATGATTCCAAGTTTGTCCTGGTTTCCTTTAGTTGTATTGCTGGCTTATTATTGCTCATGTTTTTTTACAGCGCTGCAACAAACTGCTGCTTTATAAATAAATAGAATGGAAACCATTGGTCTCTTTCCTCCAAGTCTGCTTCTGCTTTTTCAGTGATACATTGCTTATAAAATAATTTCTTTTATGATGTTACAAAGAGTTATAATAAAATATAGGTACGGTATCTAGAAATTGGAAAGCACCGGAATGCATTCATTTTTTAATGCTTCCCTTTTCCTTGTAATAAAAGTAACTACTTGATGTTAAAAGGGAAACTAAACACCCCCAAATAATGAACAATTGCTTAATGTTTTCTTTGCTTTTTTTTTTGGATGTTAATTTTCTGTTTTGCACCATTTTCATATTATCATCAATTTTTTTCTCTCAGTAGAACAGAGCAGCTAGGCTCAAGTCTTTACCCAGATCCTTAGCATTCCAGATATTTTCGTTTTCATGCCTATGCTGCTTAAAGGGGACCCGTCACCCAAAAAAATTATTCAAAATCCGATTTTATCACATTAGTCAAGAAAAATGAACTTTAATTACACAATATAAATTATTTGAATCTTGTTTCCTTCAGTCTGGGAATTCATAGTTATAGCAAGCAGGCAGGAGCCATTTTGTGGACACTGTTATTAGACAGAATCTTGATTGTGTTCCAGAATGGGGGACCCGATGTCCATCCCCATGCCCTGGCTCCACAACAGTGAAAAGAAAGGGGGAATGAGGGGAGAGCAGTGACATATAGGAAGTGCTGAACAGAAAGAGAAAGTAATGGTCTGCCCCTTAGGCATAGAGGAGGGGCAGACAATACTTTATTGACAGCTGAGATGTTTAAATGAGCTTACAACAGCTATGAATGCTTTAATAAAAAATAGAAATGGATTTCATGTTGAATTTGAAAAGGATTTTTATTATACAGCTTTGTGTGTCTGGGTGATAGGTCCACTTTAACTGCATTAAAATTCCAAAGTGTGCCCTATTTTGGTTAAAATTATGGTTAAGGCCAGTATCAGTCTCCTCCCCTGACGGAAATGCATGCATGACCATCTGTGCAGCGTCACATTGAGTATAAACTGCCTGTCACTTCTGGTACAGACAGATTTTAGCCTGAAAATGTCCACATGTATGTATGTTCCTTTGGAACAAGAGGGAGAACTGAAAGAGATTAAAATTCCCGATAGCCACTTATCTGGCGGGTTCGGGCAACCTTACTGCTCCTTTTGCAGGTCGCGACCTTAGACTGCCAGCTTCCTGTTTTATAGACTTGAGCCCATCCCTGCCCCTTTTGTGACATCGTCGGCGTGGGTCTATAAGTGGAATTGGGAAGTCAGTGACTAGTGATGTGCAGGATTGAGTTTTTGCCTAATACCTTGACCTTGAGGGTAGGCCACCTGCTTGGCTGTAAGAACAGTTCTTTGCTTTGCTGTGCTGTGAAGCAACATCTCTGTGCTCTCCCACCAATACTCATACATGTCATACGTCCTCATGTACAACTAAGTTTCTTGTTCTGACTGTGAGATCAGAATCCACAGAGCTTGTATCAAATACACAGGGGGGTTATTTATAAAGTTCGCAAATGGTTGCATTGCCCATGTTTTTTCCTGAATGCTAATATATTGCACTTCTCTGCCCGTCTTTCCGGTTTGTGCGAATTTGCATTGTGAATAAATTTTCGCAAATGTCACGCAAATGAGACGGGAGTTTGCACGAGCGCACCCAATGTGCGAGGCTGTTCTGCACGAAAATAGCGTTGACAGTAACTTAAATTTGTACTTGCAAAACTGTTTTGCTAATATTTTCTTCGCCACCAAAGTTGTGGCTTGGAGTGTGCGCATAAATATTCGCAATTTGCGTTTTTTTTTACATATTTATAAAGCTCAGATATTCGCATTGTATAAAAAAATTCTGTTTGCACCACACTTATTCAGCTTTATAAATGTAACCATTAGCAGAGCAAATATATTCACTTTGCAAACCAATCTGCCTTGCGCGAAGTTTATAAATGATCCCCACTATCTTTTCACCTCAAGTGATCTCCAGTTTCTTGAATTCCCACAACAGTTGTTGACAGCAACAGTAGAAATTAAGATGGAACACAGCCATTTTAACTTATATTGATTCATCCACAGATATCTGCGATTACAATTAGCTAACATCTGGTGTGAGCCTTTAAATCAGGGATCCCCAACTTTTTCTATCGTGAGCCACAATAAAATGTGAATAAAAGTTGGAGAGCAACACAATCAGGCAAAAAGTTCTTGGGGGTGCCAAATATGGGCTGTGATTGAAGGTCGGCTGCCCCCTATGAGGACTGCTTGACTACAGGAGGCTCTGTTTGGCAGTACAGATAGTGGATAGCTTCATCAATAAACCAGTAGCACTGGTGTTGTGTAATGGTGGATTGATGAGACATTGGCATGTTGGGTATTCTTTGTTCAGGCCAGTCATTAATGCAGAAAAGAACAGTACTCAGTATCTGCACGGGTATGACTGCTCTTCACAACCTCATGTCAAATACTGTCATTTTATTCCGACTGAGGACACAAAAAAAAGTTAGAAAGCCATTAAAATAGATGTAAACACTAAACCCTAACTCGCCATGAGAAACGAATATTTTTTGAATGTTGAAAGGAGTACAGAAAACTAATGAATGAAAGAACAAAAAAAAAAATTTTTTTAATAAGTTACTGTCATCCAAGGTGAAATAATGGCAGGGGCGTTTTCTCCCCCACCATCGAGGTATTTCAGAAACTTTTCCAGAATGGCAGTCCAGAAAAAAATAAATCATCATACGCAAATGCTTTTCTGCCGAGTTAATATTAAAATTCCCAGAAGTGTATTTGTAACCTGATGGGTGCACACTCCATGGCAGAGAGCAGTAGAGCAGTAGTATCTAGTCTGATGCAGACAATCTCAGATTTGTTTAAGGTGGGAAGGCTTATGTTCATAGGAAAAACAGAATCCACCACTACAATCATTTACGGATTCTGAAGAACAGACACTGTGGAAAGACTAGCAGGTGTAGAAATCCCCTACTTGCATTAAAATAACTTCCACTGAAAGCCATCAGTAGGCAAAGTCCTCTAGGAGATGGAGAAAAAGTTGGTTATCTAAAAGTGGGCTCTATGGAGGAAGGCAGAAGCCTAGAGGAGGATCTTGAAACTGATGAATGGTGGCACCTTGTATAAAACTGGAAAAAGCGCCGTATTTCTGGACCTGAAGCTGAGCCAAGTCTTTCAGTTACATTTTCACCTTAAGTCTATAGCTTGAAGCCAGTCTTGTAAAGTCCACTGTCTTACACTGTTCCTCACAAGAAGTCCAATTCCAGAGCTTGGTGTAGTGAGATGAGGTCATTGTGGTTTGTAATTCTCCAGAAGGGCATATTGTGCTAAATGTAATAGAAAGGGGAATATCATTTTTTACACATTTAACCAGTGTTAACTACTTAAGTTTGTGTCTGACACACAGAAATCCAAATTTACACCCCAAAATGCACTTTTGTAAATACCAACTGAAAGAATTAAATGGAAAAAAAACCCAAAAAACAATATTTCCATGTTTAGCAGGCAGTAAGAACCCCCTTAACTCAATTCAGGATACTAATGTGGTTCTGCCCAACTTGTGTAGTGGCCAGTTTATTATAAAGAAATGACAAGTTCATACACATAAGTCACTTCACTCATAGAGGGTCACGTCGGCCTACAGAACTTCAGTTAGATAGCCCTGTCCTCCTATAGGGCAATATGAAACTCTCTTAGGGCAGAACCTAAGTAGCTTGCACTTATGTCACTCTTAGGGCAGAGACACACGCTGCCATTTCGGGAGATTAGTCGCCCAGAGACAAATCACTTCATTCTTCGAGCGACTAATGTCCCTGATCTGCCTTCCCGCCGTCTAGAATGTAAATCGCTGGCGGGATGGCACTCGGATCGCTTCGGCTTTCCAAAGTCGCCCGAAGTTTGGTTCAGGCAGTTCAGGGAGATTAGTCGCCCGAAGAAGAAGCGATTTTTCGCTGGCCGACTAATCTCTGTCTCTGCCCTTACAGTACAACACAATACAATAATCATTGGCTGGAGTAAGTACATTAGCATCATTCCAATGTGGGTAATGGAATTCATGGCAAGAATTTTTTTGTTCCTGATGAACTTCAAGTAACAATTACTTACATAAACAGAACTGTCAGTGAAAATGATCAACATGACCTATAGGTAACTTTCAGGGGGTTATATACAAAAGTCTGAATTTTTCTGGCCGGATTTTTAAAGAGGAAAACACCAATTTTTCACAGGAATTTTTTTTTATTTTTCGAGATTTATGAAACCCAGAGACTGCTAAAAGTTGGAATCAAAAATACTCCCTCTCAAACCTGCCGAGGTCATGTATAAGTCAATGGCAGATGTCTCTTTACAGTTGGAAGATGTCATGATCTGCGATGGGTTGTGTATGATAAAACGAAAGTTTTCAGTTGTTGAATATGGAAAATTTGTAGGTTTCAATTTTTTTCATGATTTTATTGAGATTTTATAGATAGTTTCCTGCATATTTCTCCATTTTCCCCATTTTCTTCCTGTTTGTCCACTTTAATATGCTAATTCTATCCTTCTTTACACATGAATCCCATGCTCTTCAACTTGCCCTTTTCCTATTTACCATTCTCACCAACTTTAACCCACTGCATAAATCCCCTTCTCTCCACCATTAGTCTGCTTGCAAATGTATCCAGGGTAAGGGCTCTTACACATGAGCGTTCTGACCTGCGTACACACTCAGGCGCGTGTAGGTGCCGAACGCAGGTTCAGACGCAACATGCTGCATTTTTCCTGCGTTCGGTGCCTACACACCCCCGAGTGAGTACAGCCCCATTTCAAATAATGACTTGCGTCTATTCCTGCGCTCCCCTGCGGCTGAACGCCAAAAAACGGAATGCAGGGGTGCGCAGGTCAGAACGCTCATGTGTAAGAGCCCTTAGGGATAAATTTAACATACTTCGGCAAACAACTGTCGGGGGAGGGGGAGCTTCACAAGTTTCAGATGTATGACTTTATGATCACTGTAATTATACAGCCTGCAAGGGGTTGTCTGTTAGATTAGTGCACTTCAGATGCAAACATCCACAAATACATTTCCAAAATACCTGTTTTGCTGCCATCTCTTCATCTCTCCCATCTCCAATTACCACATAAGTAACTTTTTTCCCAAACCTTGTCACTATTCTTTCAAAACAGCTTTCTTTTCCTAAGAATGAAGAAAGAAAAACCTATTTAAGGAGAATTGATATAGGTGTAATTCCACACTTAAGTATGCTTCAATGAAAAACAAACCGGTACTAGAACCCCCCCCTGCGTAGACTAACTCCCCTTCTCCCCCACAGCCTAGCTGCCCCCCTGAGCAAATGCCCCCAATTTTTTTTTTTTTTTTTAATTACCCCTCTGTGCAGATCTGGCCTCGGGAGTTCACGGACGCCATCTTCTTTTTTTGGTCTTCTTTGGAATCTGAGTGGAGTTTCGGCGCATGCACAGTTGGAGTAAATTTCAGTTCCCGAACGACTGCGCATGTGCCTAGAGTCACATGCGCCGAAACTCCGCTCAGATTCCGAAGAAGACCGAAAAGATGGCATCCGTGAACTCCCAAGGCCAGATCTGCACAGAGGGGTAAGTAAAAAAATCAGGGGGGGGGCAGTTAGGCTGTGGGGTAGGAGGGAGGTTGGTCTACGCAGGGTAGGGTTTTTTTCCTAGTACCTTTAAAGGAGAAGGAAAGGCTTATTTACTTGGGGGTGCCAAAAGTTAGGCATCCCAAGCGATTATATAAAGGAAGGCAATTACTTCATGGTGTTGCTGGAAGAACCCCAGACCAGTGCAGTTTTCTGCTGATAGGAGAACCGGCCAGGGGTTTCAAGTAAGTAAATACAATCATTGGGAATGCCTAACTTTTGGCACCCCCAAGTTAATACATCCTTTCCTTCTCCTTTAAGGGCAAAACGAATAATAAGAGTGTAGTGGTGAGCTCCAGCCTAGTTACCTGGTCAAGCTACATAGGATTTGGACAAAGAAATATATCTCTGTGGGTATACCTACATACCCTCCTGTTAAGGGGCTACACTGCTTCTTTACAGCATGTATAAATGTTACCATTTCTAGAATAGCCTTCCATTGGCTCCTAAACTGCTGCATCACCTTTACAAACAAAAAGCAGAGTAGTGCAGCAAGTGCTGGCTGTGACCTCTCTAAACTCTTAATTTGAGTCTGATAAATATGCATTTATCTTCTCTTGCAAGCAATCCCAGAGAGGGAGCATGCACAGTCGTGAAGTCAGGTGCTGTTTGGCTTCCAATGCACATGATTCTGGCACGAGGAAAGTGGGAAGGGAAGATAAAGCAGTGCAAGATGGTGCCATCCAACCCCACAGTACAAATTTTATTTAATTTTTATAGGTAACAAAACAAGGCAATATAAGAGGGGGGGGGGGTGCAGTACTATGGTTGGGGGGGGGGGTTCTCCAAGGCTGGCAAATTTTATTCATTCTTTTTGTTTTTCTTTTAAAGATCACAGATATATTTGCTAATTATATATATATATATATATATATATATATATATATATATATATATATATATATATATATATATATATATGCGCTAATTGACGAAGGTTAGCAATTTTAAAGGACCAGTAACATAAGAAAGCATCCTGAAAAAAGCCATAAATGAATGTTTCTCCTGGTTAGAGCCCCATGTTGTCTATCAGGCTGTAACCTTTGGGTGAGGAGTTGTTTGAAGAAGTGACAATAGGTATTATATTGCAGGTTCCATATTTAAACGACTGTCCTAAGTTTGAGGGCTGCATGTAGCAACTGCCAAGGTATTTTTATAGTCACAGCCTGCCCAGTGGTTCAATAAACCCTTTAAACTAGTGTTCAAATGTGATATATTGATTAAGTGGCTTGTACATGGGAAAAGATTTACAGTGCAGATCTAATAGAACTACAAGTGAATCATATGAAAGCAATGCTGGAGAGGAAATAAAAAAAATGGAATTACAAGAAGTATTTGTCCTCCCACAAGCATTGGCGTCACTGCACAGAATATTACTTGACCTTAGTTACTGTAAATAACTGTGAGGCCTTTGAAAAGGCAATGGGTGAAATGTGCCTCATTAGCACAGTAAGATTTATAATAAAGGCAGTTAGTATCCTCTTCTAGAAGAGCGTTTTCTGTGTGTTCAATATGCGGTCATAAATAAGTTAACTGCTCTAATGTTTCCTATGGGTACAACCCCACAGAAACAGAAAATCAGCTCAAGACATTTTTCCTGTGTTCAGTGTTTATCTCTGGGCCATGGTGTATAACCAACTGGGAACATTAGAGGGGTCAGGCATATTCATTTTGGCTAATGAGCCCATGTGATACCCAAAGCTAGCAAAGTGCCTTAATAATGCTCCTGTTTGTGAATTATAAACCCAGTAAAAGAAAGCAAAAAGCCCTCTATGTACAAAACAAGGGTGTATAATGGGAAGAATAATGTAGAAAAGAAAGGTGTGTGCTCATGTTTCATAGCCAACAGTATTAGCAATCAAGTGTAATTACCTATTTTTGTGGCACTGTAGATATTGTCGATAGGAAACACTTCACCCAATCCATAAAGCAGAACTTTAGCCAGTGCAGGGACCAACTGTGTTGTTGTTATAAGAACATTCACACAATTCTTTCTGTAGAAGCAATCACAATGTTTTCAGCAACCAATAAAAAAAACATACCTAGAGTACTACTTAGGGGGGAAAAAAACAAAACAAAAAAAAACTGATTCATCCACAAAATAGTTGACCCAAAAAGCAGACGAGGGTCTTCCAGTTCAGCACCTGAAACCTATACAGGTTTAATGAAGGTAGAGCACTCCTAATTACCATTATTCACCATGAAAGTTCCGACACGCTAAGAGGGTTATTTATTAAAGTCTGAATGCCACAAACTTGAAAAATTCAGGCTTTATTGACCATGAAATCTGAATTTTTAGGAAAAGGTTTTTTTCTGGATTTATTTATCTAGAGGATGGAAAAATTCAGAATCGAATATCCAGCATCTTGGACCTGCTGAGGTTATGCAAAAGTCAATGGGAGAGGTCCTGAAGATATCCTGATCTACGCTGGGTTTCATGCAAAAATCCAAAGATTTTGGGTTTTCTGGCAAAAATCTGAAGAAAAAAAATTTGGAGTTTTCGGCCGTAAAAATCTGTGATTAGACTTTTCAGACAATTTTCACTACGTTTTCGGGAAAATGTATTGATAAATAACGCAAAATAACCTGTGCGGATTTGGTTGGCGTATATTTAAAAAAATAATGGGATAAATTCGGATTTTGATAAATAACCCCCTTTGTATCACCATATGCATCAAGCATAAATGAGCAATGCTTTTGTTCTTCATAAAGCATCATGAGAACAAAAAGTAAACGTCTTTACAGCTCACTTAGATCATACCTTGCCAAAAGGCTAAAAGTGGGAAGTGTTACCTCAGGGAGACTTGCTTGTGTTATATCTTTATTATATACAATATGTGTATATTGTGTGTGTGTGTGTGTCTATATATATATAGACAAAAGCCATGAATATCCTGTAAATTATATCCTTATAAACGGTGAGTTCTGATGTCATCAGTTATAAACGGTGAGTTCTGATGTCATTTCTGTCACATGACTCATTGAAATTTGTGTATTATAATAAATAAAGTACCCGCAATTGTAAAATATGAGGATATTAGAAGTTACCTCGGAGTTCCATGACCTGTATAAAAACACTCGGCCTTCGGCCTCGTGTTTTTATATGGTCATGAAACTCCTCGGTAACTTATAATATCCCTATATTTTACAATAGGGGGTACTTTATTCACTATATATATATATATATATATATATATATATATATATATATATATATATATATATATATATATATATATATATATATATATATATATATACATACATTGTGATTTGTATCTAAGAATGTTGTGTAATTACATATTAGATAGTATCAGGACATAAAGACAAGCTTCAAAGACACCCAATGTAGCATACAGTTGTTAAATCCCCTCCCCTTTGACCAGGGGCATCTGGAAAAGCAAACCTTCCTGTCTACACACTGCCTTTCCCCATTCAATTGTCCTGATTCTGGAATGAACTGCCTCAGGAATCCATACCCTACCCCCCAAGATTAATGTATTGTTCACTGACCAATCAGAACCTGACATGTACTTATGGTCAGTCTATAGCAGTGGTCCCCAACCAGTAGCTCGTGAGCATCATGTTGCTCTCCAACCCCTTGGATGTTGCTCTCAGTGGCCTCAAAGCAGGTGCTTATTTTTGAATTCCAGGCAAGTTTTGGTTGTATAAAAAAACAGGTGCACTGTCAAACAAAGCCTCAATGTAGGTTGACAATCCACATAAGGGCTACTAAATGGCCAATCACAGCCCTTATTTGGCATCCCAAGAACATTTTTCATGCTAGTGTTGCTCCCCAACTCCTTTTACTTCTGAATGTTGCTCACCGGTTCAAAAGGTTGGGGATCCCTGGTCTATAGGTTAATACAATAGGCTTAGTTAGTCAGAGAGTGCAGAGAGTTCCTGCAGTGAAGCTATAGATGACAGACCTAATGGAAGGATGAGTATCAGAAAGGCAGTGGATTTAGATCCAACATATACATATTTGTAATTGTCTTTGTAACTATTTGTTATACATTCGATGTAGTAACTTGTTTTATGTGTATTATTTTTGTAGATATGTGTCAAAAGTTATTGTAAATAAATATATATACTTTGATTGAACTCTCTCTTTCGTTTAAGAACCCTTATAACCAGGAATACTTATGTACATGTGTATATGAGAATAAATATACATATTTACATAAATATATCCTTGGTCAACAGGAAGGACAAAATATAACAACTGTTGCAAATGCCCTTAATAATATTTAGGGGATTGTGCATTCAAATATACATTGTGAAAGTATGTTTGGCTTGAGATCCCTATGTTCTTGGGACTCCAGATATTGTTCCATTAAAGTTTTAACCTGTTTTGAAACACTTAAAAATATGTTGAATAATGCTGGGAGTGGTAACATCTGAGGACCTAAGGTTAAGAAACAGAGTTTTAGGCAAAATCTGCAGCTAAATTTATATAATTTAATTTAATGTAGCAGGTTTTTGATACCATTGAGCACTTAATATGTTAAAACATAGAACACATGTGCTTACCGGAGGTCATTATGTATATCTTTTCATTTACCACCAATAATGATCTTATTTTGCAGACTTCATTAAAGTAATTATTTTAATGCAATCAGGCCCTCTATATGTAAATAATTAGCCCACTACACGTAATAAGTTGGACAGCACTGTCCTACCTAACACCAGGGCCGGATTTACATAGCAGGCACCTCTAGGCCCACTGTCGTTCGTCAAACCGTCCCCTCTCTTTTATTCATTAAAATTTTCATCATCGTGTCCACAGAACTTGGGATTGGTGCACAGGAAATGTTAAAAACTATTGTATCTCCTGCGCATCCCCAGTGTTTCTGAACCAATGTGGGTGTGGTTGGGCAGCATGTCGCCCCCTGAAATCCTGCCTCCCTAGGCCCGGGCCTTGGAGGCCTCTCCACAAATCCGGGCCTGCCTAACACACAACCACTAATCCTAAAGCCTACTAAATGATTACAGCACCCAATCAGTATATTATTAGTAGATTGCTGATGCCTTAGACTTCTAGTGAACCTTCTTACATTAGTAAGTGTCTGCTACTGTTTTTCTCATGGCCTCTTAGATGAGGCAAGCACTAACTTTAAAATATTCCTATGAAGGGTAAGTAATGTAAGAGCAGAGTCTCCAAGACCAAAGTGTTGCCAGCCTGTATATCACTAAACCAAAATTTTCTACGTCTACAAAGGCTTTTGTGTTTGTAAGAAATGATGCATGCATTCATATTAAAAGGTTGCCGTTCTAATATATTATAGAAAATAATAATTTATTTTAACAGTGCAGACCCAGAGTCTTACCTGGATTGTAGAAGCAGTAAACACTTTAGAGCAGTTCCTAACCAGCCATCTGTCAGAGCCTCTATATTAGCTCTCAATCTCTGGAGAGAATCGCGCCGCTGCGGACTTAAAAGGCCTACAAAGAAGACAGCATAATGGTGCAAACAAGATGTAAGGTCTTAAGGTATGAAGATCCAAATTATGGAAATATCCATTATCCAGAAAGCCCCAGGCCCCGAGCATTCTGGATAACAGGTCCCATACATTTACAAAAAAACAAGTAAATGGAACAGTGAAAGTTCTGTCATGTATCTTGGGTATGGCTATCCCTTCTTCATAAGCACTGGAATGCAATATCTTTATAGCTACACAAATGAATCAGCAAGTAATGCCAGACTGATATAGGTAGAAATGTAGGTACTATGTGCCTGTGTTGGAGAAGTAACTACAAAAAGAATTGTTTAATAAACCTTTTAGTACTTTTAGTTTACTCAAGTAAAGAGAATTCTGATGCTCTGTTCACCTACCGCTAACATTGTTCTTGTATTTTTCATACACCTCTGTAACTTTTCGATATCGGAAAGCCAGCTTTCTCATCCAGTCCATGCCTCCCTGCACTCCAGCATTGGTGGTGTGATTCCTACCACCTGCTGTACCATTAAAACCATCCGTAGTAAAGCTGTAGTTACTAGAAAGAGAAGGAATTCTGCTCAGAACGTGATTTCCAAAAGCAGATTCCAACGCTTAGTATTCAGAACACTGCATAGAACAGCAGAGGGATAGCGCAGTAATGCTCACAAATGAATCGTTCCCTGAAATGAAGACTCTGCCTTTTTCTTAATTTTAGGATATGTAGCATGAACCGTGTTGTTTTCGGCAAGACTAAGGGCAGAGACAGACTGTCAGCTTCGGGGGGATTAGTCGTGTCTCCTCTTCTTCAGAGCGACAAATCTCCCTGAACTGCCTTCCTGCTGGCTAGAATGTAAATCGCCTAGGGGATGCCACTCAGAGCACTTCATTTCCCGAAGTCACCCAAAGTTCCCTCACGAGTCACCCAATGTTGCCTCACGAGGAAACTTCGGGCGACTTTGGAAAATGAAGTGCTCCAAGTGCCATCCCGCTGGCAATTTACATTCTAGCCGGCGGGAAGGCAGTTCGGGGAGATTATTCGCCCCGAAGAAGAGGAGGAGATTTGTTGCCGGACGACTAATCTCCCCGAATCTGACCGCGTGACTCTGCCCTTACTCTAAAATAAAACCAATATTAAAAATAAAAAACAAATATTCATATGGTAGAAATCAATTTAAGGGACCTCTCTTCATCCAATGATTACATAATGGATGCGTTTACTATTAAGGCCCAGGCCTACAGAAATAATGTAATGTTAAATTTGTTTTTGTATAGTTTTATAATTATGCTTTTAACGTGTATGATAACTTGTTTGGAAGGATAGGATAGATTTATTTAAGTCCATTTCCCCCCCCAAAGTCTATGCATATCCTCTTCAATAATTGCCAATGGTAACACCTGCTAGGAGTAGAAGAACCCTATGCAACATAAGCTTGGCAATAAAGTTTTTTCATTGATTTTCACCCGTGGTTCCAAAAGGCTTCCGTCAATTCACTTCCTAATGGGCCACAGAGAATAAAAGATGACAGATACTGCTTTATAGCAATTACATTTAAAAAATTACTCTAAAACCACTGGAAACTTGTAATGAATGCATGTGTAAATGTTGCTTACATGGATTTCATTTCTTTCATTTGGCAAAACTGACATCACAAGGGCAGTGGCATACGAGGAGATTATATGCCCAAAATAAAATCTCTTCTGCGGGTAAGTATGCTTCCTAGTTGGCAATAAAGTAAATTGCCAGCGTTTTGTTTTTGAGTTTCCACGCAAGTTGTTGCAGCATTACAACTCCCACTAATAAGTCCTGAGAGATGGCTCCAAAACCCTCTGGGCCCCTTGAGAACTAAGGTAAAGCAATATTGCTATAGAAGAAACTTGTGTAAAAAGTTAACACAAAATAGAAGGATCATAAAAAAGGAGGTTACTGTACCTTAAATCCTGACCATTGTCATCAGAAGCTACATCTTCCACATGAACCTGATCACACTCCTAGAAGAAGACATGTATACTAGAATTTGCATTGCAAAGTTAGGCAACCTGTTGCACAAACACTGTAAAATCAAAACAAAATCTGCTGCGCCATAAGTTACTAATTTTTTGCTCTCGGAAAATGGCACCATCCTTATTATATAACTTCATGAAAGGAGTCCTCGACTCAAAACTGGATTTTTGCAGAATTAAAGAAAATATGCTAAGTTATCTGAATGGCAGAATATTGTAAAAGCCTCATATAATATACAGGACTTCATAAAAAGTGAAGGGAAAAAAAACCTTTTAATTATGTCCTAATAAGTTTTTTTTACTTTTTAACAACAGCCTTCCTGTATATTATGGATATTGTTTGTACACACTATCCTGCATCATTAGTGACTAGCACAAGCAGAACTGAAGCATTCTTAATAATGAATAATACATAAGGGATTTTATAGGTCATCACAAATGTCATGTTAACCTTTTCAAGATTTGAGACCAATAAGCAGTACAGAAACCTTAAACTTATCTACTACCTGGAAATAGTGTGGAATATTACGACCATCCTGTCCCGTACAGAGACATATTTGTATACATAAAATAGCTCCTAAAACTATTTGTCTTCCTTTTTTTTTTTCATTTTCACCAGGAAAAGATGCAGCACTGGAAGAAATTACCAGTATTTTGCACCTTGTACATAAACAGGAAGAGAAGTGCAGTAACCAGAAACAGAACACTTGCTAAGTGGAATCAGGATACAAGAGAGAGGTTGTCTGGGGCCATGGAGACTACATTCAGGCCGACCTCTGTTCCACCTTGCTGCGTGTGACTGCACACAAGTGGAAGTGATTCAAATGAATGGAGCTGGGCATTGTTGCAGCATGCATGATGCAGCTCATTTATGACCCAATATGAGACAAGATAAGAGTATGAATTAAAGGAGAACTACAGCTTAACAAACAAGTAGGGTAGAAGGGCTGCACATTATGTTTTGAGATTCTGTACCAACCCATGGCAACCATATCCCTTTAGCAGAGAACATAAATGGATCTGACAATGCCCATTAGCTTCCTTTCTTCTCTTCTACTGATTCACTGCACATACTCTGTGCTGCTGTAATTTACCTGAGCTTAGGGGCTGACTCTCAACATACTGTATTTATAGAATATTAAAAGTCACAATATAAGGTTGATCAGAAATAAATTCAGATTCTCATTACATGCCAGCTCAGAAACCAGTGCAATTTGCACCAGAATAAGAATCAGTTCTGTAGCATCAGCTCCTATGACAGGCAAACTTAATTTTCTGCTGGATGATTTGTAAAGTTTTGTCCAAAGTTTATGGAGCATGTGCAGGGTGACTGACATGCCAAAATTCAAGATGATGCGTTCCCATGGCAATTTGAAAGCCGGGATCAGTACCATTATAGACATGCTGAACACTTAAGTTGGTGTGCATTAAGCTCAGTATTTAAAATATGGCAATTTAAGCCATATTTGTTTTTAGGGTTTGTTAATCATTAAACTATCTAATTCGATGTACAGTACCATAAAGACTAAAAGGTAATTTTTTTAAGGACAGCATTTTCTTTAAGCAAGCTTAATTGATAAACTCTGTTCAGTGGCATGCTATAGTGTATTCATGCAAGAAGTATCTGCATCTGTTACTCGTATAACAATAATAAAAGGAAAAAAAAATAATAAAGGAAACTACTCAACTCACTTCCAAGTCATTGAAAAACAAATGTGTATCTGCTACTTCAAAGATCATCTCTTCCATGGCCAAACCTGATTCAACCACCAATGTAGGGTCCTAACAAGACAAAAGTATGCAGAATGTTTATTAACAAGTTAAAATATTAAATAATTTGGCACAAAACACAGTGATCACCTTACACAAAACAATTTAAAAGTGTTTTGAACTTATACATGACAAAGGTCCATCGAGGATCCTATCTGAACTAATACCACACTGATTCCTGGTAGCCTAGCAGAAGTATTTTGGGGACACCTAAAAAAAAAATATGTAGAAAATGTAAACTATTTGGTTTCAAACTGGATATGGGAATAATGTAACAAAAAGTTCAAGGTTAGCACAAAGTCTAGAAGCTCGTGAAAACCAAGAATTTACTGGTCAGCTATCTGACAAAATTATCGGATTAATTCCTGCTCAAACTTTCATACTTGTTATATTAAACTGCATAACGGTACCATAAGGCCAGAGTTTCCCTTGTAGATTTAAAGTGGGTTAGAATTATTCCTACAAGGAAGTATGCACTTTAGTCAATGATGTCTTTAAGTTACTAGTAATTAAATACACTTCTGGGCAGTTATACAAAGCAGAAAAACAATACAGGTAAGGGACCAGTTCTCCAGAATGCTCAGGACCAGGTGTTTTCCAAATAAGAAGTCTGTCTGTAATTTTGATCTCCATACCTTAAGTCTACTAAAATATAATTTAAACATTAAATTACCCTTATAAGTAGTTGCTTCCCTTCCGGCTGGGTTATACTGTATTATGCTTTTTTCCGTCATGTGGAAAAACTGCCTATGTAATTTTGTTATTATTAAACGGACAACATCATGCTTTAACTGTTTTTCTGTATTACTACCTCATAAAAACAATGTTTAAGAAAGTTAAAAAGAAAAGGGCAGCACTCGGGTAGTTTAGTAGACTGCATGCACAAATGTGTTTGTTTGCAGAGCTTAAATGGCTAGAAAAGAAGGGGAGCCGAGTGTTAAAACTGCTAACACCAGAGACATATAGTGGGTTAACCAGACATAATTTCTACATGAAAAAACTTTCATCGATAATTACTATTTCAAATGTTTAACATAATATTTATTACGCAAGTAATAAACACATTGGGGAGCAAAATCAAGGGGTGTAACACCAGTCATAGTGGATGATCTGGGAATATTTGAATCCATGGTATAGCATAAGAATAATGTCACATGACAGCCAAGCCAACCTAATGCTGGATTTTAAATACATTAAAAGGGGTCTGCTAAGTTTGTAATCATTATGTATTTTGGTGGAGAACCTCTCATACAGGTGCAAGAACATTTGCCACTACCTATCATGTGCATACCATGAAACTACAATAGACTGTAGGAAACCTGAGCCATAGGAAAATAAGATATTGTTATGAATGTATTCACGGATAGACTTGGAGGCTTATTTATTAAAGGTTGGATTTTAGTGGTTTAAAAAGGTTTTTTGAAAGCACAACTAAACTCACAAATTCTTGAGATTTATTATAAAATCCAAATAATAGAAGTATGAACAAAAAAAAGCGATGAATGATGGACTAAAAATTACAAATACCTTGAAAAATTTGCTGTTTTTTGGACTATTTTTAGTAGAGGGAAAATCTGAAAACCTTTAATAGTCCGATTTGATTTAAAATGGTACAATAGGATCAGAGAAGCTCCCAATGACTTCTATAGCATCTCAACAACTCTTGGTAAAGTTTTGCCTTAGAGGTTTTCAAGTTTTTTTTTACTTGAATGGGTTGTTCACCTTCAAAACACTTATTTCAATTCAGTTGTTTTAGATTGTTCCCTAGAAATACTTTTTTCAATTACTTTCCATTATTTATTTTTTACTGGCAGCTCAGTAATTCAGGCGCAGACTCTGAACAGTTACAATTTTGCAACATTTAGTTGATACATTTCTCTGGAGTATTAGCAACTATTGTATCAATTCTAACAACTGCCTGTAATGAAACCCAGAGATTCTAGCAGGGACATGTAAGAAATGTATTAACTAAATGTATCAATTTAGAACAGTTTACAGGGTCGGCGACCCCCCCCCAGAGCTGCTTCAGAAGGTGAAAATTGACACATAGAAAATTGAAAGTCATTGTAAAAAGTCGTTATTTCTGGTGATCTGTCGGAAAACAACTAGTTGTTTGAAGGCGAACAACCCCTTTCGAGTTTATTATAAACATAGAAAAACTAAGAATTTTTAGAGATTTGTGGAATAATTAGAAATTCGATTGTTAGTAAATGACCCGCTTATTTGTAGTTTGGGTTTATCCAAGTAATTCTGGTCCAGGTCCAGGAACATATTTGTACCAAATCTGAGGGAGTTGTCAAATCACTTCCCTGTGTGAGCATCTTTTCTGAGGATAGCAGTTTTAAAGTTGGAATCACAAAGGTTGTCCATATTTGCAGAGATTCACATCACCCACTATGAGAAGCAAACAGCAGCAATAATCTACCACGGTCACAAACACTAAAACCCATAGGGATGTGTATATTTCTTATTGGATCCCATGGTCGGTACCTTTCCATACTTTTGTGCATATGACCCGGTGAGCAGAGAGTGAAAGATGATAATGGTCTCATCCAAGTCCCACAAAAATACACGCTGGGGAAACAAAGAGAGAAATATGCCAACAAATCCTTCTCATGAACTGAAAACACAGGCATACAAAATAAAAAGCATGGTGAGAGCAGAGAAATCAGAGCTGAAAGTGAGTGCAAACTAGCCAAAATAAACAGATGTATTTTCATGCTGTAAATGGTCTGTCCCACAGGAGATCAGAATGCTAAAGGACAAGATAAAAACAATACACTAAAATACACATTGAGAGCTTGACAAAGGAGATTTAAAGACCCTCCAGCTTTTTATTTTAAATGGGGCACCATTATTCTGACCTCCAAGACTCTCACTAACCTAATTCATTGTAAAATGCAGACTCATTTCCAAAAAAAATGACCTGTGGTCCTGGGCCAGTCTGCATGAACCCGATCACTGATCACATGATCCAAGAAGGGGATGACCTAAGATGGCACAGCAAACAACACTGCATAGCTCTGCATTTCTTTCTCCGCAATTCAGGGCACAGTACTCTATGCGTATAGGTGCTGCATTTAATAAAAGTAACAGCCAGCTTTAATTATGGACAGGCTGCAACACTGGTTTCTGCACAGTTATGCCATTATTTCAGCATTAGCCCTATGTTAAATATATCATATTTTGACAAATGCTGTGTCTGCACACACTGAGGTGGCTGATTTATAAACAGAATTCCAGACAATCACATTGTTGGATACTTTAATAAAAGTTATTTATTTGTACAAGTTGTAAAGTGTCCAGAGATTTGGTCTTTCTTAGGCTAGAAGCCCTAACAAGAACTGAAACACTGGGCAGTTGGCAATGTGTGTGAATAAAAGTCTTTTGCTGAAGTATCCTATGGAGTGCTGTTCTGGAATTAGATTGGTATGTACCGTACCATTTGAATATGAACCCTGCAAATATCCCATTTAACCTCCCATCGTTGTATTATATAACCAAATCGGTAACTTAATGGGAAATCAAACATTGAAATCAACACTGTCATTTTGGAATATACTTTTTAAAATTTTTAAATATAGATGTAAAAACATTGCTATTTTCATGCTGTTTTTTTTTTTAAGATTTGGAAATCATGTGAACATATACACACCTCAAGATCGCCGTGTTGTGGTGAGGAGGCATCTGCTTTCTTACCCTTCCCTCTGTTCTTAACTGGCACAGCTTTCTTATTTTGCTCTTCAGTTTCCTGGCTGCCCATTGCTCTCATCATAGGTTGCCCAGCAGCATTGTCTGAAACAGAAAACAAGAGAGACTTGCGGTCAACAGGACACTACAGCTTGCCTGTATAAAAACAACAAAGGCTAAACTCAAATTTAATAAATGGAAAATAAATTGGATATTAATGCAATATTTGTTTAGGCCTTTTTATTCTCTGGGTCTGACAATTAAAATAGAAGTCAATTCTTCTCCACATCTCTAAATCAGCACTACAACTTCAACGCTATTTTAGGAGTCACGAGCCATGAGTGACCAGACACAGACACACACACACACATACACACACACACACACACAGACACACACACAGACACACAGACACACACACAGACACACACACAGACACACACACAGACACACACACAGACACACACGCTTTTTATAGCCATTACATTTTAAAACACCTTTAAAACCGTTGAAAAAGCTTCAATGGTAGCCTTTAAGCAGATAAATAAAACAAGATCAAGATGATCAGATCAAGTAGAGAGACTTCAAATACAAGAATCCACCACTTCACAAGGGAAAAAAGTGAGGTAGGGGGTTGGGAAACTTGTTCTTGTATATAACACAGACAGACTGTAAAGTGTCTATGTTTAAAAAAATGTATTTAATTTTGAAAGTTCACTGTATGCACGAACTCATGTCAAAAAGAGGGGGTATATTCTCTTTTTGATGTATCAAATTATCAGATCACAGTGATCTGTGTACTGAGCTGCTACTGAGAAAACAAGACATTCATTTTTAAAATTACATTTTGAAAACATTTCAAAAATAGAAATTTTATTTTTACTACTGTATGATCAGAAGCAAAGGTTAAATGCAAATAAATTATACTTTAATGCGTTATGACATTAAAATGACAAGTGTAGACTGGCTGTGTATCCATCAGACACTACAAAATTGACCATGAACAGGCAGATTTTTTAGCCAAGTGATGAACAACCAGACCAGCTGAGCTACAGCTAAATTGCCAAAAAGCACACAAGCTCATCTGAACCTTAAGGATGGACAAATAGAAAGGCACAGCTAAAGCAGTGACCTCTGCTAGAAGCAGCTCTTTACACACACCGGTCCTCAGCAAAATGGATTGTAAATTATCTCCCAGCAACTTGGACCAACTTGAATGTACTATTCCACAACAACACAGGTGTGTGGCTTTGTGTGTCACATGCCTTCTATTATTTTTTTCTGTACTCATTGATAATGGATTACTTTTGTTTAAATTAACTTTACCAGTTTGGTTTTACCAAGTAATACAATTTTTAGGATGTTTGAGTAAATTTAGTTTTTAACAATTTTCAAATGTAGCAATTAAAAGAGAAGAAAAGTAATTTAATACTTGGGGGTGCCAAAAGTTAGACACCCCCAAAAGGGATTGTTTTTACTTACTTGACACTCTGGTCCGGTGCTCCTATCAGCAGCACAGGCCCGAGGTTTTTCCAGCAAGCACCACAGAGCGATCCTCTTCCTGCTTTTCGCTCTTCAAATTTCCCGGGGTAGACACATGTGCAGTAGAACAAAATAGACTTTTTCGTTGAAGTTTGGCTTTTCCATTCTACTGAGCATGTGCAGCCACGAACTGAAAGAAGAAGCAAGAAGAAGCAGGAAGAGGATCACTCCATGGTGTTCACTGCAAGAACCTTGGGCTGTTGCCGTTTTCTGCTGATAAGGAGCAGCAGCAGCCTGGAGTATCAGGTAAGTAAATATAATCACTTGGGATGCCTAATTGTTGGCACCCCAAGTATAAAATTACTTTCCTTCTCCTTTAAGGCTACACATAAGGAGATTGCCAATCACATTTATAAAAAGTTTCTGTAATCTTTTACATATGTAAATAAAAGCTGGTGTAAACTGTTGTCTGGATATATGACTGGATATAAAATTAAACAAAGGCTACATGCTAACATACGACTGTTTCTTTGGTATTTTTGGTGTCTAAGCTATGCAATCAAAAGTGGCCTACAAGCCAGGAATGCAAAAATAAGCATCTGCTTTGGGGTCAATGGGTGCAACATCCACGAGGTTGGTGGAACATTTTGCTCATGAGCCAATGGTTGGGTTCCACTGGTGTATAGCAATACTGTTCAGAAACTGATGGGCAGTACTCAATGAAAGCATGAGCAAGGAGGACAAGTAGTAACTCACCAGCTAGTGGCCGCTGAGATGCCTGTGCTGGCACTGTGTTTTCTGATTTATCAGTAGGAAACAATGGCGTAGCAGAGTTGGCCTCTGCATTACTGGAGGATGCTGCTGATGGGAAACCTTGATTTGGGTAACACTGTGGATATTGATTTTGCCCAAGAATTGTGTATGATGGGTACTCCTACAAACATGGGAAAGGAGAGGAATAATGTTGTAACAAATAAATTTGTACATAACGTTCACTTCATTCTATTCTAAACTCTGACTAAAAGACATTGGTACAGATGACTTTGCATATAAAGCCTTATCTACATTATCTATGTTTATAATTAGAATGAAAAAATGCAGAGAATGCCTAGAATATTTTCTTTTCTGATTGGAAAACCCTACAGTGTATTCAGAATGGTTTGTTTCCTAAATGTAGTCTTAAAAAATGTGGTTTAGCAGTTTGTCTGATTCTGCTAACATTACAAAACCATTTGGGGATACAGTGGTGCTTGAAAATGTGTGAAACTCTTAATATTTTCTATATTTTAATATGAATGTGACCTAAAACATCATGTGATTTTCAAACAAGTCCTAAAAGTAAATGAATTAAGACAAAACAAATGTATTTATTGGAAAAAAATAACATACAGTATCTGCATATGGCAAAAGTAAGTTAATCAGTAGGATTATCATATAATCATATAATATATATTTGAAGGTAAAATCAGAGTCTGATGTTTTCAGTCAATAGGATGACAATCAGGTGTAAGTGAGAGATCCTGTTTTATTTAAAGAACAGGCATCTGGCAAATAAACTCAACAAATCTGTGGATGTGTATCATGGCAACAAAGAAGGTGCCTGAGGACCTCAGAAAAAGTTGTTAATGCCCATAAACCTGGAAAATGTTACAAGACTCTCTCTAAAGAGTTTGGACTCCACCAATCAACAGTCAGACAGTTTGTGTACAAATGGAGGAAATTCAAGACCATTGATCCCCTACCCAGAAGTTGGTGACAATTAACTATAACTCCAAATGCAAGGTGTCTAAAAGTCCAAGAGGTTACAAAGGAACCCCGGGTAACAACTAAGCAAATGAAGGTCCCATATTGGTGAATGTTGATGTTCATTAGTCCACCATCAGGAGAACACTGAACAGCAATGGTGTGTATGGCAGGATAGCTAGGAGAAAGCCACTGCTCTCCCCCAAAAATATTGCTGACCATCTCCTGTTTGCTACAGATCATGTGGACAAACAAGATCCAGATAGTGGATGGATGAAGCTGAAATAGAACTTATTGGCTTACATGAGAACCGTTACATTTGAACCTTATACCTTCTAAAAAACATGGATGTGGAGTGTTCTGGTTTGGGCCTGTTTTGCTGCATCTGGGCCTGGACGGCTTTCTAATCATTAATGGAACAATGAATTCTGGAGCATACCAGAAAGTTCTAACTGCAAATATCAAGACAACAGTCTGTGAACTGGATTTTAAGAGACAGTGGGTCAAGCAGCAAGACAACAATCCTAAACACACCAGTAGTTTTACCAAAGAATGGTTAAAGAAGAATAAAATGAATGTTCTAAAATGGCCAAGTTCAAGTCCTGACCTTAATCCAGTTGAAATGTTGTGCAAAGGCCTAAAGTGACCAGTGAGGTAACCCAGCAACATCCAAACAGCTGAAGCGGTTCTGTACGGAGGAATGAGCTAAAATTCTTTCTAAACATTTAGTTGCAGTTATTGTTATACAAGGGGTTCACACCAAATACTAAGCGAAAGTTAGATGTCATTGAATCTTTATTTATTTTTATTTTTTTTCAATAAATACATGACCAAATACGATCATTTCAGTTTCATTTTCAGTTTCAGTTTTCTTCAAATACTTTTAGGACTTGTTTGAAGACAAGATATTTTAGGTTGCATTCATATAAAAATATAGAAAATTTTAAAGAGTTCATAAACTTTCAAGCACAGCTCTATATGACACCTTGTGGGAAGTCAGTCATTCCAAACTGAAATGAATGTATTGTGGACAGGTAGGGTTGCCAACTTTTCTGGAAAAAAAAATACCGGCCTTCCCATATATTTATCTTTTTTTCCTATTAATAACATTGCGATCAGCCATAATTTTTACCGGCCAGGCCAGTAAAATACCGGCTAGGTGGCAACTCTATGGACAGGGCTTTTGCACTGCACGGTACAGGTTCCTTTATCTGGAAACCCGCTATCCAGAAAGCTCTGAATTTTTGAAAGGTCATCTGCCATATACATCCAAATAATCCAAATTTTAAAATATGATTTTCTTATTCTCTGTAATAATAAAACAGTACATTGTACTTGATCCAAGCAAAGATATAGCTTGATCCTTATTAGAAGAAAAAACAGCCTATTGTGTTTATTTAATGTTTACATGATTTTCTAGCAGACTTCATTCAAATTACAGAAAATATACATTATCCGGAAAACCCCAGGTCCTGAGCATTCTGGATAACAGGTCCCATATCTGTATTTGAACTTTCAAACAATGGTCATTCAGGGGACTATAATGTTGGGCAGTTTACAGCCATCTTAAATATCACACAGCATATGGTATTGCTATTAATATAAGCACAATTTGCTAACATTTTCAAGAGCTGTCAGCACCAAGAAGTCATTTTGGCTCCATGCTAATGTAACTGTGACTTTGTGAGTAATTGGTATGCTAACATGGATACTTTCTCCAATAACAATAATTGGCAGACAAAACTCAGGCATCTCTGAGATATCAGTAACCCCATCTAAACATATACTTTAGCATTATCCTTTTGCTAAATTGTTTAAGACCGTTTTGATGATTATTAATGTGCTGTTCCATCAAAACAACAAATGTATGAGTAATTTGAACAGGACAAAGCGCACATACATTTACTTTGCAATCTGTGGTGGATTAATGAGATGTGAGGCCCCTAGGTTGCATCCACAGCCCCCCCCCCCTTCTAGGCTACTACTGGGCCTAGATTCATGTAGATCCAGGCACATGTGCACCCAAGTTCTCTACACTGGGTCAGGTTTGCCAGTGACATTGCTTGGTCTGCACGCATCCGGGCACTCGCATGCACACAACTCGCCTGCATTCTTCAGGTGCATCTGACTGGACCCCGCAGCACAAATGAAAATAAAAAAAATAAAACAGCTACTGGTTTTGTACACTACAAGGTTTACAATAAACAAACTAAAAAACCACTTAATGGGTTAAGAGTACTAGTCACCTGGCTTGAGATGCTGGTAACTGTTGGGATTGAAATATTTGCAATGGTTGAAGGGCTAGACATGGCACTGGCATTTGTTGATGAAGCTGCAATAAAAAAAAAATATAGATGCAATATACAATATTTTATAAGCATAATATATATAAATATTTCAGCATCTGCAGGATGACATGCCTTTTTAATTGTTTGTACAAATAAACACACACCACAACATTTAGAAAGACTGCAAAATGCTACCACACCGTTCACATGATTAGCACACCCACATGATCAACTGTACCACAGCTTATGAGTCTATATAAAAATGAAGATATACATACAGAAATAGGTCATACATAGATGGTGCTGTTGTGTTTTCATGGTGCCAATAACACCATCGTTCAAGTGAATTTCAGTTTTTTTTAGGAAGTGAAAGCTATACCTTATCTACCTAGCACAATGGATATGTATTTGATATTATAGTCATTGACCATTTCTCATTTGTCTGTTTGTATTTTTGTAACTTGTCGTGCCTGGTAATGATCTTCTTATGCCTCGGTCATGTTTTGGTTTTTTTGCGACATCCCTAAACAAGAATGGTTTTACCTTGCACAGGATATGAGTAGAGTACAGGACTGGACTGACTGCTGGTGACTCCTGATGAGGTTAGCGCAGCAGGTGGAGATGGTGTCTGAATTAATCCACTTTCAGATTTGATACCTGGCCATAAGGCTCCTAATAACAGAATTAACAGATAATAATTAGCAAATAATTTATACAAAAAAGTGTAATTGCTCATGATACTACAGGTATATTACTGTAGAGAAAGTATTTCTCTACAGTAAAAAGTATTAGTATCCCTAGCCACTCTTTGCCCCTCTCTTCTCTCTTAGTGGGTCACTAATCTTAACTCTTCTGCATTCAAAATATTCAGTGAAAGACTGTGGCTTACCAAAGGGAGGTAGACCATATGTTGGTGAAGCCTGAGGGTAAACGGTGTATGGCTGAGATGGCTGCAAAGTTTGATACTGTGTTTGCCCAGTATATGTTGCCACAGTTTCTGCTACTGGTACCGAGAGGATGTGGGTATATGATCTGTGCGGAATAAAAAATGGAAATATAAAACACACACCAAGGTAAATGCCACTGTTTGCTATATATATTCGAAAGCACATTTTAATTTACATTATGCCAAAATAATTTTGTCAGTTCTATTCACCAGCAAAATATTGAAACATCAGCCTAAGAAAAAAGTACACAGCCTTTTCTAACAGACAAATGGCAGTCATTCTTGGTATTCCATCAGTTTTCTAGGGTAACCATGCAGAAAACAAAACCTATTCAAAGGAACTAAACTATAAAAAATTAATATGGCTAGAAAATGCCAAATAAAATACTGGAATTACTGTACAAGCATCAGAAGGTTTAGCATTTCTAAAGCTGTGTCTAGAGTGCAAAACCCCAAAACATAATGTTCAACATTTCTGTCCTACTTTTTTAGTTAATCTTTCGTTCTCCTTTAAAGGGGATCAATCGCGAAAATGAAAATTGAATATAAGGTTCAGCTCACTGAAATAAGACACTTTCTAAATACAATCAATTAAAAATTATGTATCGTAGAGACAATAGATAAGGCACAACAAATTGATCGTTTCTTTACTGCAACAAAACAAGACTATTGCAAAAGCCTGGTTAACCCCACATTTGGCTTTTCCAGAAGTCAAAAATAGGATAGATAACGTATTTATCTAACGCTATGCTAATTTTTCCATGATAAACAGGAACAGTTCATGAAGGTTTGGGACCCATGGATACAATATTGCGATCCACATAAATTTGAATGGAATACTTTATCATATTAGAAGGTTTTCAACAATAATTGGAAATAATACTATGGGGCAGATTTACAAAGCTTGAGTGAAGGATTCGAATAAAAAAAACTTCGAATTTCGAAGTGTTTTTTTGGCTACTTCGACCATCGAATGGGCTAGTTCGACCTTCGACTACGACTTCGACTACGAATCGAACGATTCGAACTAAAAATCGTTCGACTATTCGACCATTCGATAATCGAAGTACTGTCTCTTTAAGAAAAACTTCGACCCCCTAGTTCGGCAGCTAAAAGCTACCGAACTCAATGTTAGCCTATGGGGAAGGTCCCCATAGGCTTGCCTGTGATTTTTTGATCGAAGGATATTCCTTCGATCGTTGTATTAAAATCCTTCGAATCGTTCGATTCGAAGGATTTAATCGTTCGATCGAACGAATAATCCTTCGATCGTTCGATCGCAGGATTTGCGCTAAATCGTTCGACTTCGATATTCGAAGTCGAACGATTTTAGTTCCTAGTCGAATATCGAGGGTTAATTAACCCTCGATATTCGACCCTTAGTAAATCTGCCCCTTATTGTATTGTACCAATATTATACTGACCAAGTAACATTAGGTGCAGTTAATGGAAGGATTATATCCTCCCCCCCTTTACATTTTTTTTTCTCTTTCTTTGCTGATATTTCATTGCTTATGCACAGTTGTATTCCCCCCCTATCCCCTACTTCCTACGTAATACGATTTTGTATAAATTGTTATGTGAAATACCTGCATCTTCTAAGACTCATGTAAAGAAATAATGAGTACGACAATTGTAACATATATTATGTTTATTGGAGATATGTAACGTTATATGTATTTTCAATTGTAAAAACAGAATATGATTTTAAATAAAATAAAAAAATATTGAAACAAAATAAAAAATGATTTATCGTTTAAGAAATAATCAAGTTACTCTTCAATATCTCACTCTCCACAACCTGACACTCTTCGTGCTTTCTTCATGCTGAGGTCTGAGTCAGATTTTGATTGACAGGTAGGTCTAATACGTCTTTTGGGGGGGGGACGACTCCCTTTCTTAGCAGAATAACTCAAATAACCAACTCCAGCACAAACAAAAGGTAACAAAACAACAGACTCTGGCAAACCCCCTACAAACAGAGAAACCGGGTTTCCATCAGAGACGGTTATTTTCGAGCACCTAGGTAATTGATGCAACTCCCTGAAGGATGTATTAGACCTCGCTGTCAATCAAAAACTTAC
This sequence comes from Xenopus laevis, assembly GCF_017654675.1. Classification (NCBI taxonomy): domain Eukaryota; kingdom Metazoa; phylum Chordata; class Amphibia; order Anura; family Pipidae; genus Xenopus; species Xenopus laevis. The sequence goes on along the minus strand of NC_054374.1, from coordinate 69,538,727 downwards.
TCCACCTTCTACATAAAGACAAAATGAAGAGAGACAGGTTGCTCAGAGGGGAAGAGTGAAGAGTAACTTGATTATTCCATAAATGGTACAGAAAGTACAGAAAGTTTATTATTTCAGCAAGATGAAGCTTGTATTACCGTATATACTCGAGTATAAGCCGATCCGAGTATAAGCCGAGGTACCTAATTTTACCTACGAAAACTGGGAAAACTTATTGACTCTAGTATAAGCCTAGACACAACTACAGCCCTGTCTCCCAGCAGCGCACCTTCCCCCAGGTGCGCTGCTGGGTTGATCGCTGACTCCCCCAGCGATCAACCGGACTTCTTTGCAAAGTTGATGGGGACAGAGAATTGTGCAGAGAGTGCTGTGTGTCATAAAACCATCACTGATCTTTCGTATAACCAACAGATGGCGCTGTGTGATATTGCCATCACTGTTAATCCTTTATTCAACCAACAGATGGCGCTGTGTGATATTGCAGTTACTGTTATTCTTTGATATAACCAACAGATGGCGCTGTGTGATATTGCAGTCACTGTTATTCTTTGATACAACCAACAGATGGCGCTGTGTGATATTGCAGTCACTGTTATTCTTTGATACAACCAACAGATGGCGCTGTGTGATATTGCAGTTACTGTTATTCTTTGATACAACCAACAGATGGCACTGTGTGATATTGCAGTCACTGTTATTCTTTCATATAACCAACAGAGGGCGCACTGTTATTCTTTCATAAAACCAACAGAGGGCATTGTGGGATATTGCAGTCTCTCCCCAAGTGAACTGTTGGTATAGAAATGATTAAAAGTGACTGCAATATCGGCTACTGCCCGCAGACCCGAGTATAAGCCGAGGTAGACTTTTTCAGCACATTTTGGATGCTGAAAAACTCGGCTTATACTCGAGTATATACGGTAAATTTTCATTTTCACAATATATCTCCTTTAAGCGCTCTGGCTTTATAATGTGATTTTGCTATATTGGATTTTTTTTCACATTTTAAGTGAGTTTTACAGAAGCCGAAAACAAAATGTGCAATATTTCTGCTCTTCTCCTTTAGTTAAGCTTTAATATTTTGGTATAACTTTGGTAAAAGTTGTATCCCTTCCAAGAAAATCTGTGGCAATAACCCATGTACCACCACTATATTTAATGGCAACATTTCTATTCATGGCATACACAACTTAAAAGGTTCCAGATAATACATCCTATACTTGTAATTATAACTGAGACAATGTATAGGATTTTTTCATACTGTTATTTTTTTTATTGGCCAGAAAACAAGGTAAAGTAGTATAAACTACTATTTAGAAATAAACTAAAGGCGATGGCTGCTTTGGGAAGGAAATTATATAAACTTTTGCATAAATGGCTTAGAATGACAATGACATAACTTAATATATAAATGGCTGATAAAGACTAAAAAGAGAAGAAAAAAAAAAAAGACCTTTTTTCCCTTGTTTTATTACAATACATTAACAATAAAGGCCAACTGCAAAAAAAAAAAGAAAAAAATCAAGACCGCATATAAAAAGCAAAACCCTGCATCTGTTATAATAGAAATATTCCCTAACGCTTAAGTATCATTTGTAAATATGCACAGAATCCAGCCATGGTTTAGAGCAGTGGTCCCCAACCAGTGGCTCGTAAGAAACACATTGAGCTGCGATCTCTTGGATGTTGCTCCCAGTGGCCTCACTGGCCACAAACAGTACAAGAAAGTATTACAGATAAAAAATTTAATTATTTTTTAAAATGTGGATAAAATGGAGTCTATGGGAGACTTTCTAGATAATGGGTTTCCTGATAACAGATCCCATACCTGTACTAAGAGGCAGATTTAGCAAAGTATGAAATTACAGTCCACCACAGTAAAATTCCACTGCTCTCATTATTTTTGGGAGATTTTATAAGAATTTATCAAATGGTGAAATCTCGGCCATAGATAAATACGCCTCCTAAAAATCCTAAAAGAATGAATAAAATGTAGTGACATTTAACTGTGGTGAGGTTTTATTTTAACTTTGATATATCGGCCCATAAACCTCCAGTGTTAGTGAGAAAAACACCTTTGTATAGATGTCAGTGTGAATCTCCCAACTTCTAAAACATTGAAATTACATAATTGAGTGAGACTGCAGGAGAAGGCATTTTCTCATGATAATGTGGCTCTCTGCCACTAAAACACTTGTATCTCATTGACTCTGATACAAAAGTATTTTCTGATACTTTGTCACTTGTGCAGCAGGAGACTGTGTGAGCACTCATTTTTTAAACTTACCATGTAAAAGATTTTAATGGCTTTCTTTATCATAAAAAAGTTGACTTACTTTGCAGGATAGATCTGTGAAGCATAGTCATTTGCACGTAGAATGTAATCGGCACAGGGTAGAACTGGGGAATGGAACAAAAATGTTTTTAAAAAAACTGTTTAAATCTTGATTTGAATCTAAATAAAAGCACTTAGCAAAGTTTGTTTATTTAGCATTCAGATGTGTATAGCTAAGCCGAAGAAAAACAAAAGAACTCACTTTCACTGGGCATAGTTTGGTTTGATGACATATTTGAAGATGGCTCTGCTTTTCTATCACTGCTTTCATTGTTGCCCACTTGACTGAAGAAAACAAAGTATGGAGAGCATTCAGCAAACATGCTGCTAGTCATGAAGACAGAACACAAAATGTGGCAGGTCCACTTATGATTGAAAAAATGTTACAATTACATTCGCGGTCATCCAATATAAGAATAGAGTAACAGAATAGTATATAACTAGCAAGTAGGAGCTGGGCACTTGCAGCCTAATTGTGCAATTTCCGACTCTTTCTTTTCATAATCACAGTTTCATTCTAATTACTTTTTTAAATGATGTATATGAACATATCAAGCACAGAATAGAAATCTTAAAATGACCTTAATTTTTGTGTTTTCGTAAATAAGTTTCAGAACAGCAAGATGCCTGCATGCCTTTTTCAGAACTGTTCCAAGAGAAGTCCTCAGAAACACTGCTACAGTTTATATAAAAAAGTTGTGATGTAGCCATGGAGGAAGTAATTAAGCTCAATAGGGGCTAATAGGCACACGTTTATACAGCAGATAATGTAGAATAGCTGTGTAGAATACAATGGTTTTAATTCTTAAAGAGGGGGAAAAACTGAGTCAAATGTTATTCATGACTCTACAGGACTGTGTAATGAAAACCTCTCTGATATAAAATAGGAAATTTGTTGCTAAAAATAGTTTATTTGAAAGTGTTGGATCAACAGACACGAACATTAAATTTGTTTTTTGATGTTACTGGTCCTGTACATGGAAAAAAATTCTCAAAGAAAAACATATCCAAAGAGTTTATATCCAAATAAGTGGCGTATTACAGACTCTCACAAAAATTGGCATATACATATCAATAAATAATTTCTTGTTAACATTTTTTGAGGGACCATTTTGTTATGATTTGTCACTCACTAATCACTTGATATAAAAAAAAAAAACACTGGGAACTTTATATATATTATAACTAGTGGAATACAAGAACTTGTAATATTGGCTGTGAATTAATGACAAGCTGTATATGCTGTAGGTGCAATTTTTTTTGCCACATATCTAAAAGGCATCTGGTTCTCTCTTCTAAATTAAACTGTAATCTATGTAAAATGTTGTTCCTGCTTCATTAGATTTAGTATAAACAATGGAAAAGGATAAAAATGGAAAAGGATAACTTAGTTTTCTGATGGATGGACAAACATACTCAACTGAATAATTGAAATTACTTTGAGAAGCTAAGTTACAAATAAGGGAATTGTCCAGTCTGCAATACACATACAAGACATGTAAAGAATGCGCAAGTGTGATTTTTTTTTTCCAGTGACTACAAAGCAAAACTGAACACTGCAATAAACGGAAGGTTTTCTATATTACCCAAAACTTTTATACCCAGCTTTATTTATATAGTATATAAAATATTAAAACTATATTTTCCTACTTCTAAATAAATACATTTGTAAACCTAGTGGAAGAGACAGTGGAATTATTAATTACACAACTAGACATAACTGTAGACACCGATTAACTACTCAAGCTACCAATGGAAAAAAACCCCACTATCTTACCTTAAACCCTCCTCTCCAGAATCCTGCATTTTGGGTTTCTTTACCTGCAAAATGTACAAGCAAAAATATTTCAAGAACAGTTTCAATTATATTCTTCTATGTTTTAAGCTCTAACTTCAAAATTCAGATACAAAACCAACAAAATATAAATTCACTACAACACATAAAAAAAAAAATCATTCATCATACCTAAATCCATACTGGGACAAGACAATTGTAGCAGATGAAATTATATTATAATATATATATATATATATATATATATATATATATATATATATATATATATATATATATATATATATATATATATATATATATAATATATTATTAGATATTGGTTTCCTAGCAAAGATTTCTAAAACATGAATGACAAATCTGTAGTAAGTTATGGCAATAGTGTGTAAAATTATCCTCACAAAATAGAACCCCTGAAGATAAACTACAAAACAAACAATATTTAAAACTATTAAAAAATCACAGCTTGAAGAAAAGAATATCTTGACCCCTACCTCTCAAAATATTCTGCGTCTTTGCAAGGTCTTAACTGTTGTTGCAGCTAAAGTACAGGCAGTTGTGAGAGAAATTTGAGACAGGAGATGAGTTAAGCCACACCAAGGTAACATGATACAGTTCTACCCCAAAATTTATTGTCACCCACAAAGAATAAGCAAACAAGAAAGGGTTTGAAGTGTTCTTTGCAGAAGTAATACAGGAACTGCAACGAGAAGGAAAGAGTGGCAAAAACGTGGTAATCTATTTAACAAGGGGTTTAAACAGAGTCTCTAGAAAATTCTCCTAAAAATACTGACAGCATATACTGGGTTGGTATTGCATAAGGGACCGTCCAATACTGCTGGCCACCAATACAGGGGCTTACTAGAAACCAGAAAGTGTGGCAAGACCTTAATTAAAAGACAAGTACACTCAGGACAAGTATATAAAGGACAAAGCAACTAAAAAGTTAAATGCATACCATATAAAAATGATGGAATAATGTGGTAGATTGTACCTACTTTTGCCAGCTTTCCTGTACAGCACATCTCAAACCACTTCAAAGAAGCTGACTGTATTTAACCACATGAAATAATTTCCCCAAAATAGGACCCCACACCCTGGCCATAAATCATGTCACAGGACTGTGCATCCTCACTGCACAAGAGACTCATGGCACCAAAGATGATTTGGCAGGTAAAGAAAGACATGCAATGTATGTAATCAGACACTCCGATGGTGATGATTCAGAGGGGGTGGGAAACAAATATGGGCAATTGCATAGTGCATGAAAATACCTTGGCATTGACACTTATGTTAAATGCACAGCCAGACTGATAATCTCTAACCTGCAGTCGTACTGATAAGGTCAGCACAATAACCGTTATTTATAATGTAATATTTGCCACAATGGCCAAACTCTGAGAAAGCAACCTGAATTAAACAATTACAATAAAAATTAAATCAAAACAATATAAAATAAAAAGTTATTTTAAAGATGAGAGGTGAGATTCTCAAAAGTTAAATTATGTCAAAGTAATTGCTACAGAACGTAGTATCATTATTTATCCCAAGGCAAAAACACTGGCAACATGCACGTCAAATGTCATTCTCACATGATTGAAAAATTGTGGACTGCAATAGTCTGTTTCTATTAGCAAATCATTTTACTATGTTTGCGAGTACCACATTGTTCCTTTCAACATATTGCACTATAATTAAGATCTTATAAGAAGGCGGGTGCAAAGTCTCTTATGCTTCCACCAACTCTCAGCATTTCAATTGCGTTGAGTTTCAAATTTCATATGAATATATGACCTTTATTCTAAAAGCTGCAGCACTGCAAAGCTCGGAGATTAATACTAAAAAAATAACCTTTTAAATAATTAAATTGTTTGCTAGTATCTCCTTCTTCCTAGGACTCCTTAACATGTGGTATATTTATTGCACTGTGTGTTCTCCCTATCATACATACAAGAACAACCACAAATAAAATGTACTAAATGCTTTCTCCTTTCCTTATTTGCAAATAATTAACAATATTTGCAGGGGATGGGACACAATTTTAACAATGTAAACAAGCAAGGAAAGGGACAGATGATATACAGTAACTGCTGAATACTTCAATATTGTAGGGCATTTATTAACCCTTTCTTCCAGTGCTTAAAATTGTGCTATAATGTTTATGAACCCATTAAAAGGTTTCTATATTTGTATATGTATGTGATCTAAAACACTCATTTTCAAACAAGTCCTAAAAGTAAATAAAACCTAGTTAAACAAGTGAAACAAAAATTATTATATTTGGGCATTTATTTATTGAAAAAAAAAAAAAAAAAGATCCAAAAACATATCGGTGTGGGGCAAAAGTAAGTGAATCCTTAAGATTATTTTATAATTTGGTGAAGGTGAAATCAGAGTCTGGTGTTTTCATTCAATGGGATAACAATCAGGTGTAAGTGAGAGACCCTGTTTTATTTAAAGAACAGGGATCCAGCAAAGCCTCATCACACATACAACACATTTGTGGATATGGATCATGGCTCAAACAAAGGTGGTGTCTGAGAACCTCAGAAAAATAGTTGTTGCTGCCCATAAAGCTGGAAAAGCTTACAAGACTCTCTAAAGCGTTTGTACTCCACCAATCAAAGTCATACGGATTGTGTACAAAGAGGAAAGTCAAGACCATTGTTACTAGGGATGCACTGAATCCACTATTTTGGATTCGGCCGAACCCCCGAAACCTTTGCAAAAGATTTGAATACTGAACCCTAATTTGCATATGCAAATTAGGGGTGGGAAGGGGAAAACATTTTTTACTTCCCGGTTTTCTGACAAAAAGTCACGCAATTTCCCTCCCAGCCCCTAATTTGTGTATGCAAATTAAGATTTGGTTCAGATGGGCAGAAGGATTCGGCCGAATCCGAAACCTGCTGAAAAAGGCTGAATCCCGAACCGAATCCTGGATTCGGTGCATCCCTAATTGTTACCCTACCCAGAAGTGGTCACCATCAAAGATAACTCCAACTGCAAGGCATCTAATAGTCCAAGAGGTTACAAAGGAACCCAGGGTAACTTCTAAGCAACCCGAAGTCCTGTCTCACACTATCAATCAGGAAAACACTGAACAGCAATGGTGTATGGCAGGGTAGCAAGCCACTGCTCTATCCAAAAAATATTGCTGACTGTCTACAGTTTGCTAAATATCATGTGGAAAAAAACTGAAGTATATTGGAAGAATGTTTTGTGGACAGATGAAGACAAAATAGAACTTTTTGTCTTAAATAAGAATCATTACATTTACAGAAAGAAACCACCGCATTTGAGAATAAGAGCCTTATCCCATATGTGAAACCTGGTAGTGGGAATGTTCTGGTTTGGGCCTGTTTTGCTGGGCCTGGACATCTTGCCATCATTGATGGAACAATGAATTCTGAACTATTACAGAGAATTCAAAAGGAACATGGCAAGACATCTGTCCGTGAACGAAATCTCAAGAGACAGTGGGTCATGCAGCAAGTCAACAATCCTAAACACACAAGTCATTCTTCCAAATTATAGTTGAAGAATAAAGTGAATTTTCTGAAATGGCCAAGTCAAAGTCCTAACCTTAAAACAATTGGAAATGTTGTGTAAAGACCTAAATCAAGGGGTTCATGTCAGAAAACCCACCAACACAAGAACTGAAGCTGCTATGTATGGAGGAATGGCTAAAATTCCTCCGCGTTAATGTGCAGGACTGATCAGCAGTTACCACAAACGTTTAGTTGCAGTTATAACTGTTCCCCAGAAAACGTGTGTCCCGCCCCCCCATGTACCCATATACATTAACCATAACATTTACATACCATAACAGAAGAGGAGGCCTAAAAAAAAATATTACGATATGTTCTCTAGAGAACATTCCATCATACCCCAGGTCCTTGGTCTCATAATCCTTCCTTAAAAATGTAAGTGCTATACTACTACATAGATACCGATCCGTATAATCAGCTTGCCAAAATTATTAGATCATGCATAGCCAGCTTTAAATCAATGGTTGGGGGGTTAACCCTTTGTCAATAGGGCTACACGTTTGCCAATGTATGACTGCAGGGAAATGCACAAGGCAATAAATGACTACATAGACATAGAGGCATGTAAAAAAATGGGTAGCTGCCCAGTTGCAGTCTTTGGAATTGGTTGCACTACTGCACTGGACCATTTGGGACTGCCACCTTTTGATCATGTTAGCGCAACAGTTCACTGTGGATATTTCTTTGGAGCAGCTGTGCAGGTGTGCATTGATTTGAGATATATATACAATGGTATGGGACCAATTATCCAGATTGCTCAGGACCTGGGGGTTTTCTGGATAACAAGTCTTTCCTTTATTTGGAGTTTCATATCTTAAGTCTACTAGAAAATCATGTAAACGTTACATAAACCCAACAGGACGGTTTTGCTTCCAATAAGGATTAATTATATCTGCTTCTTTCTGGAACTCTCTGCCTCGAGCTGTCAGACTTTTTCCTTCTTTCCAAACTTTCAAGCGCTCCTTAAAGAGCCACCTGTTTAAAGAAGCTTATTCAACATACCTTAATCAATCATTGCTGTATCAAAAATCACAAATTGTTTCTAAAATCCTAATGTCTCAATTGTACCCTAACCTTTACTTTGTAAACTAATTTGTAGGGCCCTCTAATCCTATTGTACTCTGTAACCCTTGTTTGTTATCCACCATTTATTCCCTGTTGTTTATAACTAAGGTAAAGCACTGTGTATCTTGTCGGCGCTATATAAATAAATGATGATGAGTTTGGGTCATGCACAAGGTACTGTTTTATTATTTGGTTTAGTGCTCAAGGAGAGACAAAAAGTGGAGTATATGACGTCGCACAATCCTAAAATACCCTTGTGTTAAACATTGTGTCTACCTGCTTAAGGTGATCAACTTTGCATTGATATAAATAAATAAATTATTGTGTTTGTGTTGTGATCATTCCAATCAATCTGTGATTCTCACAACAGGATTAGATAAAGTGCATTGTTGAACAATTCATAGTGACTCAATTAATTAAAGTGCGTGGTGCTTCATGGTGAACGTGGGAATGTGCTTAAGCCTGCGGCTTGAACTGATTAAAGAGACTCGTAAAAATAACTTTTATTTCATCTACTAAAAATTCATTGATTGAAAGGGAATTGATTATTAAAACCACTAAAAACACTTAAAAAACAGGTGGAAATCGGATCTGAATTTTGTATGAAAAGGGGTGACAGTGTAAATGTTTCCTTAGACTGTTCCCATATCGATCTCACGACACCCGTTCCCCTATAATGGCTGAATAGTAGTCAGGGAGTGCGTTAAGGAAAGGTTAGCACTGTTGCAGTGATCTCCAAAGCGACTGAGTAAAGGTAAGCGAGGATTGGGGAGATGCCCCTTGATTGTCGAGCGTGATGTCAGCCACTGTACAGTATGGTGTGCGCAAAGGTTTTTTAACTGACACTGTGTCCTCTCAGAGGCACCTAAAGCGTAATGGCCTATTCCCTAGACACTACAAAAGCGACACAACACACTGACAGATCCGCTGCACGGGACGGTCTGAGGATGGGTTCCCCCACCCAGGAATTGTCCGTTCTTTCCCCCTAGTCCTCTAACCCACTGCGTGCTTGAGTAAAGTTCCTTATAGTTCCCAATTGTTACAACCGCTAAATTAGCAGCTAAGCTACGGTGCCTGACGCACGTTTCGCCGGTTAGGCTTTTTCAAAGGCAAATGGCGGCGTGTTCTCCGCGATATTTACGTCCTCACGAACACGCCGATTGGTCTCTTGATGTCACGTGACCCGCAGTCGTCACTACGTTTGTGTCTTATGCAAATGGCTCATGTGATCATAACATCCTTGTCTTTGTATTGAATACAATACATTGTAGCGATTCTGATCATATTGGCCACTGTTACAATACTTCATTCTGACATTCCCATGTTTATAGATACTTTCTATCATTAGAGTAGCGCTTAAATACATATGAATTCACACTTCTTAATAAGTTACCTGCTGTTTAAACAATGTATAAGGAAGCCAAAGGACATAATTTTGGTTTTCTATATTTTAATTTTTAATATTGTCTTGGGTCTCATTATCTTTTTAGACATTTTAACAGATCATATTTAAGACAAATATGCCTAACAGAATTGTAATGCTTATAGCTTCTATGAGCCTATATACGTGTGTAAGGATAAACTCTCATTTAGACCATGGGGATTGAGAGTATTTAATTCATAGATCCATCTGCTTTCTGTTGAAAGTAGTTTGTGGTCTACATCCCCTCTTCTGATTCCTAGAGAGATTTTTTCAAGAACTGACACTGTTAAACCATCTGGTGAGCCATTATGGTGTAAATAAAATGTTTCCCTAAGGGACTGACTTTTTTGGGGTAAAGCAGTTTTTTATCTGTACACGATGAGTCTTGAGATTGAGTTTCCAATAACGTCCTCTGTGTTGATTTTATACTGTTTATATGTTCGGAAATCCTTTTATTTAGAGATCTTTTTGTTTTACCTATGTAATGTAAATTACAGGGACAGGTGATCCTATATATCACTGCGTGGGTTCTGCAGTTGCTCCACTGCCGTAAAAGATGTTTCTTGCCGAATCTGTCTTCAACCTCTTTGATATTATGTATATAGGGGCAGATGTTACAAGAGCCACATGGATATGTGCCCCATTTTTGTTTTGATCTGTTTCCTTTTTTATTATTAAAATGACTTCGAACCAATAAGTTTTGTAAATTGGGAGCCCGTCTCGATGTCATTTGTGGAAATGTTTGAACATATTTACTCAAGGTAGAGTCAGCATGCAAAATGTGCCAATGTTTTTTCAGGATAGATCTAATTCCATTCCACTGTTTGCAGTATGTTGTAACGAATCTTACACTCTCTTGATTGGACTTTTTTTCGGTTTGGCATAAGGTTTGTGACCTGGATATAGATTGTGATCTTCTCTTTCCCTCCCTTATTGATCTGTTACTGTAGCCACGTTTTTTTAACCTTTTTGTTAACTCTTCAGCTCTTTTCCTAAAAGTGAAATCATCAGAGCAATTTCTCCTAACCCTCAGGAATTCACCAATAGGTATTGCTTTTTTCACATTGCTTGCATGGTGGCTGGAAAAATGTAATGTAGAGTTAGTGGCGGTTTCTTTCCTGAACATATCTGTTTGTAAAAGACCATTATCATCCTTAATAATGGTTATGTCCAGAAAGTCTATCTTGGTAAAATCGGCCGCATATGTAAGTTTCAAATTGAGGTCATTGTCATTTAGCTCCTCAATGAACTCATGTAAAGAATCCACTGTGCCTTCCCATATGATTAGCAGGTCGTCAATGTAGCGTATCCACTGGTTGATCTTGCAAGTCCATTTTTCATGTTCTTCGGAGAAGACGTAAAACTGTTCCCACCACCCCAAAAATAAATTGGCATACGTGGGGGCAAATGGAGCCCCCATCGCTGTCCCTTGTATTTGTAAGTAGTATTTTTCGTTGAAAACAAAATAATTGTGCGTCAGACAGAATTGTAATAAATTCATAAGAAAAATTCTGAGATCCAAGTCATAATTGCTCTCACATTAGAGAATAGTATTGACTGCTCTTATGCCTGCCTTATGGCTGATGCAGGTATATAGTGAGGTGACGTCACAGGTTACTAATACAGTATCTCTGCTGACCCTGATATTTTCTAGTTTGCATAATACATCTCTGGTATCTTTAACGTACGATGGGAGAGAAGTGACGAAAGGGCGCAATTTTGTGTCAATATATTGACCTGCAATCTCACATAGGTTTCCATTGCCTGAGACTATCGGTCGGCCAGGGGGTCTCTCTTTATTTTTATGGACTTTTGGTAACATATAAAATGTTGGTATCCTTGGATTCTCGTTAGACAATGCATTGAACTCTTGTGCAGAGAGTAAGCCAGATTCTTTGGCATCACTTATAAGATCATGATATTGTTTCTTGTAGCTATCAGTGGGATCCTGGGCAAGTTTGGTATAACATCTGGTATCATTTAATTGTTTTAAGGCCTCTGCTATGTACATAGTTTTGGGCCATATCACTATGTTGCCTCCCTTATCTGCCGCTTTGATAAGAACATCATCCCATTGTTGAATGGACTTGCAAGATCAACCAGTGGATACGCTACATTGACGACCTGCTAATCATATGGGAAGGCACAGTGGATTCTTTACATGAGTTCATTGAGGAGCTAAATGACAATGACCTCAATTTGAAACTTACATATGCGGCCGATTTTATCAAGATAGACTTTCTGGACATAACCATTATTAAGGATGATAATGGTCTTTTACAAACAGATATGTTCAGGAAAGAAACCGCCACTAACTCTACATTACATTTTTCCAGCCACCATGCAAGCAATGTGAAAAAAGCAATACCTATTGGTGAATTCCTGAGGGTTAGGAGAAATTGCTCTGATGATTTCACTTTTAGGAAAAGAGCTGAAGAGTTAACAAAAAGGTTAAAAAAACGTGGCTACAGTAACAGATCAATAAGGGAGGGAAAGAGAAGATCACAATCTATATCCAGGTCACAAACCGTATGCCAAACCGAAAAAAAGTCCAATCAAGAGAATGTAAGATTCGTTACAACATACTGCAAACAGTGGAATGGAATTAGATCTATCCTGAAAAAACATTGGCACATTTTGCATGCTGACTCTACCTTGAGTAAATATGTTCAAACATTTCCACAAATGACATCGAGACGGGCTCCCAATTTACAAAACTTATTGGTTCGAAGTCATTTTAATAATAAAAAAGGAAACAGATCAAAACAAAAATGGGGCACATATCCATGTGGCTCTTGTAACATCTGCCCCTATATACATAATATCAAAGAGGTTGAAGACAGATTCGGCAAGAAACATCTTTTACGGCAGTTGAGCAACTGCAGAACCCACGCAGTGATATATAGGATCACCTGTCCCTGTAATTTACATTACATAGGTAAAACAAAAAGATCTCTAAATAAAAGGATTTCCGAACATATAAACAGTATAAAATCAACACAGAGGACGTTATTGGAAACTCAATCACAAGACTCATCGTGTACAGATAAAAAACTGCTTTACCCCAAAAAAGTCAGTCCCTTAGGGAAACATTTTTATTTACACCATAATGGCTCACCAGATGGTTTAACAGTGTCAGTTCTTGAAAAAATCTCTCTAGGAATCAGAAGAGGGGATGTAGACCACAAACTACTTTCAACAGAAAGCAGATGGATCTATGAATTAAATACTCTCAATCCCCATGGTCTAAATGAGAGTTTATCCTTACACACGTATATAGGCTCATAGAAGCTATAAGCATTACAATTCTGTTAGGCATATTTGTCTTAAATAGGATCTGTTAAAATGTCTAAAAAGATAATGAGACCCAAGACAATATTAAAAATTAAAATATAGAAAACCAAAATTATGTCCTTTGGCTTCCTTATACATTGATTAAACAGCAGGTAACTTATTAAGAAGTGTGAATTCATATGTATTTAAGCGCTACTCTAATGATAGAAAGTATCTATAAACATGGGAATGTCAGAATGAAGTATTGTAACAGTGGCCAATATGATCAGAATCGCTACAATGTATTGTATTCAATACAAAGACAAGGATGTTATGATCACATGAGCCATTTGCATAAGACACAAACGTAGTGACGACTGCGGGTCACGTGACATCAAGAGACCAATCGGCGTGTTCGTGAGGACGTAAATATCGCGAGAACACGCCGCCATTTGCCTTTGAAAAAGCCTAACCGGCGAAACGTGCGTCAGGCACCGTAGCTTAGCTGCTAATTTAGCGGTTGTAACAATTGGGAACTATAAGGAACTTTACTCAAGCACGCAGTGGGTTAGAGGACTAGGGGGAAAGAACGGACAATTCCTGGGTGGGGGAACCCATCCTCAGACCGTCCCGTGCAGCGGATCGGTCAGTGTGTTGTGTCGCTTTTGTAGTGTCTAGGGAATAGGCCATTACGCTTTAGGTGCCTCTGAGAGGACACAGTGTCAGTTAAAAAACCTTTGCGCACACCATACTGTACAGTGGCTGACATCACGCTCGACAATCAAGGGGCATCTCCCCAATCCTCGCTTACCTTTACTCAGTCGCTTTGGAGATCACTGCAACAGTGCTAACCTTTCCTTAACGCACTCCCTGACTACTATTCAGCCATTATAGGAGAACGGGTGTCGTGAGATCGATATGGGAACAGTCTAAGGAAACATTTACACTGTCACCCCTTTTCATACAAAATTCAGATCCGATTTCCACCTGTTTTTTAAGTGTTTTTAGTGGTTTTAATAATCAATTCCCTTTCAATCAATGAATTTTTAGTAGATGAAATAAAAGTTATTTTTTACGAGTCTCTTTAATCAGTTCAAGCCGCAGGCTTAAAGGAGAAGGAAACCCCCAGGGCGCTAAACCCCTCCCCCCCCTCCCCTGTGCTGCCCCCCCTCCCTCCTCCCCCCTGGCCTACCTGTCCCCCTGGGCAAATGCCCCTAACTTTTTACTCACCCCTCTGCGCAGGTCCTGTCCACGGAGTACGCAGTCGCCATCTTCTCCCACGCGCGTCTTCTTCCTGCTCTGATCGGCGTTTTCTGGCGCATGCGCAGTAGGAACAGGTACCGGTACGGCTCTACTGTCACGAAGTTTTCCGATTTCACTTCGTGACATTCGGCGCATGCGCAGTAGAGCCGTACCGGTACCTGTTCCTACTGCGCATGCGCCAGAAAACGCCGATCAGAGCAGGAAGAAGACGCGCGTGGGAGAAGATGGCGACTGCGTACTCCGTGGACAGGACCTGCGCAGAGGGGTGAGTAAAAAGTTAGGGGCATTTGCCCAGGGGGACAGGTAGGCCAGGGGGGAGGAGGGGAGGGGTTTAGCGCCCTGGGGGTTTCCTTCTCCTTTAAGCACATTCCCACGTTCACCATGAAGCACCACGCACTTTAATTAATTGAGTCACTATGAATTGTTCAACAATGCACTTTATCTAATCCTGTTGTGAGAATTACAGATTGATTGGAATGATCACAACACAAACACAATAATTTATTTATTTATATCAATGCAAAGTTGATCACCTTAAGCAGGTAGACACAATGTTTAACACAAGGGTATTTTAGGATTGTGCGACATCATATACTCCACTTTTTGTCTCTCCTTGAGCACTAAACCAAATATTTATATAGGAGTGGTCAGCACATCCTTGCCAAGTTGCTTCTAACTCTCGGTTTAAGGGGCAACCCTAAAGATAAAACAACTGGTTAGAAGGTGCGGCTACCATCCATTGTATTTCCCAACTGTTTTATTATTACAGAGAAAAAGGAAAATGTATTTCAAAATGCAAATTTTTTAGATAAAATGGAGTCTATGGGAGAAGGCCTTTTCATAATTCTTTCTGGTGCTTTCTGGATAACTAATGAATGTTTTTGCACTTTTAATATTTTTTGTTTGATTTGAGAAACCCACATTGTTTTGCTTTGGTTATAACTTTTGCACCCATAGACTGGGGTGAACTGTGAGATTTTCCCTTATCTTTACTTATTTGTTCAGTTGGTCTACTGTGAACTTGGTTGGTTGGTGCCTAAACTTTACTTATTTTTTGTCACATCGTCACCATTTCTTTTTCGCACCTGCTTTCAACATCCTTTTAAAATTGGCAGAAAAATCAGGCCTTTAAGGGACTGGAGGACAATTAATAAAATCTAGCCTAAGAAACTAATACATCTTAATTTCTATCTGTAACTCATTTAACACAATTTCCCTTAAAGGGAATGAGTATTATACTCATTGACATTAAATGCCAGAATAAGGTGCACAGACATTCTGTAGGTTAGCAGCAGCCAAATCACCTCTGTTGTCTAGCCATCTGCTACATATTAAGTAATAAAACTGTTTCGTTACCATCAACTAACTTGTACTTATAAAGGCACAAGGCCGAAAGCCGAGTCCTTTTATACAGGTCATGGAACTTCAAAGTTATTATCCTCATATTTTCCAACAGGGGGTTCTTTATTCATTATAAAACACAGGTTTTAGTGAGTCAAGACAAAAATGACATTACTATGCTCCATTTACAGTCATATGAAAGAGTTTAGGAACCCTTCTCAGCCTGCATAATAATTTACTCCACTTTCAACAAAAAAGATAACAGTGGTATATTTTTCATTTCCCAGGAACATCCGATTACTGGGGTGTTTTCTGAACAAAGATTTTTAGTGAAACAGTATTCAGTTGTATGAAATTAAATCAAATGTGAAAAACTGGCTTTGCAAAAATTTGGGTACCCTTGTAATTTTGCCAATTTGAATGCATGTAACTGCTCAATACTGAGTGACAGCATGGGATCCTCAAAGCAACTCTCAAAAGATCTGAAAACAAAGATTGTTCAGTATCATGGTTTAGGGGAAGGCTACAAAAAGCTCTCTTAGAGGTTAGAGGTGGCATAGGTGGAGGATTGTGAGAATGGTTACAGTCAACCCAAAGATCACCTCCAAAGACCTGCAAGAACATCTTGCTGTAGATGGTGAATCTGTACATGGTTCTACAATTCAGAGCAATTTGCACAAAGAACATCTGTATGACAGGGTGATGAGAAAGAAGCACTTTCTGCACTTACACCACAAAGTCACTTGTTGTATGCAAAATCTCATTTAGACAAGCCACAGTCATTTTGGAACAGAGTGCTTTGGACTGATGAGACAGAGTTATTTGGTCATAACAAAAAGCAATTTGCATGGCAGAAGAAGAACACTGCATTCCAAGAAAAACACCTGCTACCTACTGTCAAATTTGGTGGAGGTTCCATCATGCTGTGCGGCTGTGTGGCTAGTTCAGGGACTGGGACCCTTGTTGAGGATCGGATGAATTCATCCCAATATCAACAAATTCTTTAGGATAATGTTCCAGCATCAGTCACAAAGTTGAGGTGACCTAGGGATTGGATATTCCAACAAGACAATGACCCCAAACACACTTTGAAATCTACAAATGCAGAGGGAGAAGTACAATATTCTGGAATGGCCGTCACAGTCCCCCGACTTGATCATCATAGAAAATCTATGGGATGATTTGAAGCAGGCTGTCCATGCTTGGCAGCCATCAAATTAGAGATTTTATATTGACGAATGGTTATAGGAGGTGTCTAGAGGCCGTTACATTTGCAAAAGGAGGCTCAACTAATATTGATGTAATATCTCTGTTGAGGTGCTCACATTTGTGCACCTGTCCAATTTTGTTATGATGCATATTGCATATTTTCTGTTAAACTTTATGTCACTGCTGAAATATCTATGTTATATATTAAAAGGAAGTTGTTACTTTGAAAGCTCAGCCAATGATAAACAAAACTCCAAAGAATTAAGACGGGTTCCCAAACTTTTTTGATGACTGTATAATTGATGACATCACTAAGAGCCGTTAATAAGGATATAATTTACAGGATATTTATGGCTTTTGTATATTATATATATTTACATATACAGGTATGGAACCGGTTATCCAGAATGCTCACGAGAACATTAAAAAAAAAAAAAAAGCTGGTTAATTTTATTTTAGTTGGGATCAAGTACAATGTACTGTTATATTATTACAGAAAAAAAAAAGGAAATCATCAAAGGGAAATCATTTTCAAAATTATTGATTATTTGGATAAAATGGAGTCTATGGGAGACCGCCTTTCTGTAATCCAGAGTTTTCTGGATAAAGTGTTTCCGGATAACAGATCCCATCCCATTATGGATAGTAGATCCCAAACCTACACCACTTTCTGTGACAACTCCAGCCTTTATCAGTGTTATCATTTCATGGATTTTGAAAGTCAAAATCAAATAGTTACCTTTTTAAAGGTAGCAAATAAGTCTCAAAATAACTTGCAGTATGATTGTGCAACTTTTATTTTGCAGAGAACATGGCAGGTAGGAGGAGAAAAAAAAAGATTTAACTGGTCTGCAGTGTTTAAATGGTTACATATCTAGTGTATTCTTTAACAAAAATGAAAATGTTTTTGGAAAAAAAAGACAAATAAAACTACAGATACCAGTTATAGGAGAGATGACAGAAGCAAATCGTAGTCCTGATCTCTTCCTGTGATTAGTGGCAATGTTATCCTATCATGCAAGCATGATATTAACTTACATGGAGCAACTTTAATCCCCCCACAAGGGGAGAGATGTTCTGCTTTCCCAATCTGAGTCATTAAATGTAATGAAGACAAGAAACACACCTGGAGCAAACTACTATCCATATTAAAAAAAACAAAAAAAAAACACAAAGTTAAAATATGAATGGTTAATTACTGGACAGTGGAAATACCACACTTAACTTCAATCTAGAAGCAGAAATTTGAATACAAATTACATTACAGAATCAGTAAAACCCTTACAAATAAATGGCATCTTTAGACTGGGAAAATGCTTTAAAGACGAACATTTGCAGGCATAAGATCTAGTATGTGGAAACCCCTTGCACACATTTCAGAGCTTTTTATATAGCTTAAGCCTCTTTCATTTCAAGAATGATTATTAAATCTTGAAACCAGGAGGTAAGGGTAAACAAAATACACAAAAAATATATATCAGAGCAGTCCATTTTGCATAATAGATCCAATACATGTACTAACTTAAAACCCTTTTACAAAAAAACTTTTGTAAAAAATGTAATTCACTGTGTAAAATGTTAATACAATGATTTTCAAATTATTTAAACACTATATTTTATTGCAAATAGTATAAACAGACAACACATCAAGTTTTGAAACTGAAAAATTTTGAAAACTTGTGAAGTGCTAAAAAGAATGGAGGCCAGAAAGGTGTGGTTTCTTAAAAGTAAAGATGGGAAAGGATAGACAATATATCTCTATACATCTCTATACATCTCTATACATCTCTATACATCTCTATACATCTCTATACATCTCTATACATATATTTATATAACTATTGTGAGCTTGAAGATGATAAGCAGAGAAAAAGTCAAGAGTTTTACACAAAGAACACCATTACCTGGAAACAAACTGGGAGCCTATATCAGATATCATCTCTGCTTGAAATCCATGCAGGCGAAAAATTTACTGGAAAGAGTTCTGAAGGTTAGTAAGCAGAGGGAAGTTTACAAGGGGAATAAAGTGTGCCATCTTACTAAAACGATCAATGACTACCCATATAACTGTGCTCTCCTTGGATGGTGGCAATTCAGAGATAAAGTCAATGGCTAAGCATGTTCAAGGTTGAGAAGGAATAGGCAGAGGCTGCACCTGTCCACATGAAAAGGAATTGCTAGGTTTGGAAGAGGCATAGATGCTACATGAGGCAATGAAGTCCTTAACTTCTCTCCATAAAGATGGCTACCATACGAGACGGTTTAATAAATCCATGGTCTTATCTTGGCAGGATCCATTTCAAAACTCTCCTTGAAATAATACCTAGGAAGGGAATCCTGGAAACTTTGAAAACGTATTTCTCAAACTTAGCGTGGAGCAAGTTTTACCTTAAGTGGGTAAGGACTTCTCTCACCTGGGCCCTGTGATCTTCTAAACTCTTGAAAAAGGATATTGCCAAGGTAGACTACAACACTCCTGGATGACGGATGGCGTGCTACAGAGCCCAACAAGCATTACTAAATACTAATAATGCAGTCTCTGGTGTTACATGCCCCCTTCCATTCGTTATCCTCACAAATCCGAATAAGGTTATAGGCCCCATGAAGGTCAAGCTTAGTGAATATTCTTGCTGCTTTCAACTGGTCGAAGAGTTCAGAGATGTGAAAGTGATCTCATGGAGACCCCTGTAATCAATGCAAGGCCGAAACTATTGTTCTTACTTTCAACCAAGAAGAAGGCTAGTAGTCTTCCAGCAAGGGAGGAGAAAGGATGGATGAACCCCTGCGGCAGGTTTTTTTTAATGTACTTCTTCATGGCTATAGTCTCGGAAGGAGACAAGGGATAGGTACACCCTGGGGGTGGCATGGTTCCAGGAAGAAGGTAAACAGGACAATCATTTGGACAATGTGGAGGAAGGGTCTCAGCAGATTTCTTGCAGAGCATATGGAAAAAATCTTTGTATGATGATGGCAGTGACTGCAGAAGCATGAGACATCCGAAAAATAGCATTAGAGAGGAGAGTTTGTTTAAGCAGTGGGGACTCCACCAAGAGATTTGATTAGAGGATCAGTCAATGAAGGGGATATGTAAGCGGAGCCATGGTAATCACCAGGACCGCAGCAGCAGATGGCAACCTATAATGTAGGGACCCAACAGTCAAAGGAACATCCCCTGTTGTCTCAAAAATGATCAGAAGTTAGGGGTCTGTCATCAGTCGCAAGTACTCACAAACTTGGATTAGGGGAGAATTATTTTCCCAAAAAGAAGATGCCCAGAGCCTTGCCCTCCAACCAGGAGAGGATGTACCCCACCTTAGTGCTTTCAGAAGCGGAATTGGTTTACAAAACCTCAGCAGGTCTGAGGATCTCCATCACAACAAGGAGGTGGCGGAATGCAACGCTCAAGGGAGAAGCTGCCACAGCACAAGAATTTCCATTGGAGAAGCATAAGGTCCCGTGAGTGGAGAGCATCAAGAACGTGCCCTTTACGAGCCTGCTGAGCATCATAAGCCTACATGCGAGTTGCCATGCCGCGAAGAGTCTTCTCCAAATCTGATGGAGCTTCCTCAGTGGGATCCATGGCCGAGTATAAGGTCAGGGCACAGCAGCTGCTGCAAGGTTGGCGTTAGGACCAAGGAGGAAGCAGAAAGTCCAGTGCACGGTATCAAAAGGGGTAGTTTGTGATTGTATTAAGGCAAAGTGGGATTCGTAGTCAGGGACAAAGCTGGAAGTCAGAACAGATTAATCAAGTGGCGCAATGGCATCAGTGTGCGGCCATGGGCACAGCCATCTTGGACACGAAGCAGAGTGATCATGACAATATGTTGTATATGTACTATTTGCATTTTGATTTGCAAAAGGGCAGCCAAGTTTGGGAGTTTTACTTTGAAAGCAGCTAGTAAATTGCAGGTAAAACTTAGTCCCTTTGTAAAATGTATAATGAAGCAACAGAATTCTTAATGAATCAGATGAAAATTGAGCATAGGACTGGCCAGATATGGGATGACGGATGTAGTTGGCCAGCTTAAATATATTGCAATATATGGTCAAACATTCCCTGTTTTGTTTAAAGGGTAAGGCATTTTTCAGTAGCAGTATGCACAAAATGTCTCTGTCTTAAATATATTGATAATGGATTGAGTGCAGAGGACCTCTTGTATCTGTCTATATGTATTTTGTGGTCACAGCCTCATTGCACCGCCGCCTAATGGTTTTAAATATTAGTGGCGAGCACAACTTTCCCTTGTTTGTTATGTTTTGTTTATCATTGGCTGAGCTTTTAAAGTAGCAACTTCCTTATGGAAACGGTAGTATTTCAAACATGCCTTATGGAAAAAGTAGTATTTCAGCAGTGACAAAGTTTATTGGATTAACAGAAAATATGCATCATAATAAAATTAGATAGGTGGATAAATTTGGGCACCCCAACAGAGATATTACATCAATACTTAATCAAGCCTCCTTTTGCAAACATAACAGCCTCAAGACGCCTCCTATAGCCTTTGATGAGTGTTTGGATTCTGGAAGGCAGTTTTTTGACCATTCGCCCATACAAAATCTCTCAAGTTCAGTTAAATTTGATGGCTGCCGAGCATGGACAGCCTGCTTCAAATTATCCCATAGATTTTCGATGATATTCAAGTTAGGGGACTGTGACGGCCATTCCAGAATACTATACTTCTCCCTCTGCATAAATGCCTTTTTAGATTTCGAAGTGTGTTTTAGGTCATTGTCTTCAACTTTGTGACTGATACTTGAACATTATCCTAAAGAATTTGTTGATATTGGGATGAATTTATCCAATCCTCGACTTTAACAACAAATTTGACAGTAGGTAGCAGGTGTTTTTCTTTGAATGCGGTGTTCTTCTGCCATGCAAATCGATTTTTGTTATGACCAAATAACTAAATTTTGTCTCATCAGTCCAAAGCATTTTGTTCCAAAATGACTGTGGCTTGTCTAAGTGAGCTTTTGCATACAACAAGCGACTTTGTTTGTGGTGTGAGTGCAGAAAGGGCTTCTTTCTCATCAATCAATTTGTTAAATCAATTGTTCTAGGGAAATATAGCTGGGAGTATACATTAAAGAAACCACATCCAATTAACAACACCTAACAATTAGAAATATGGAATATTAAAAAAAAAAAATAATAATTACCGGCTGCTCTGCTAAATCCTGTCCGTTCTCCATGGCTGACATCTTGGGTTTGGGAAGATGTTTTGGTCCTGTGCTGTAGTTCTATTAAGAGAATCAAATGGTTAACTTAGTTATTATTACACAAGGATCATTGAGAAAAGTTTTAACAATTAGCCTAAGATAAAGTCTGAACTGAAAAGAAATGCAAATAAAAATAATACATTCAATCTGTCTAGAATAACAGAGAACTGCACAATATGAGTTAAGTGTAATTAAAGAAACTCAGAACAGAGTCCAAATATGAGCATATTTAGCAAGCCCCATCTCAACATTGTGATAAAATATCTATCCAACCAGTTTTAAAAATGAATTTATAAAACAGCCCTAAAAAACACCATGAGCATCTTTAGTAGAGTGACACTATACAGAAAGCAGTTTGTTTAAAATAACCTGCTTTATTTGCCATGCAATGCAATTTTTTCTCTAAAATATAGAATATATCATTCTTAAAGCACCTTCTATATAACAGTAAGGGAAAAAACTGTATGTCCCCAAACTATCAGTGACAAAAATATAAGAGCCAAGGAGCGGAGTGAAATCTAAAACAGGTATGTTATTAAAGTCATGTTTTTATTTAATCTTCATATGGAGAGAAGAGAGGTGGTGGGTGGATGCAGGATGACAGGAGGGAACAAAGATAAGGTGAGTTTCTTCTGTTCAAAAAAATATATTTAGCACTTTTTATTCAACTGTAAGATGAACATAAGCGTAATATCTTTGAAATGAGGGATATTGTTGAAAAAGAAGAGAGCACAACTAAAAAGTATAGGCCATATAGGCCAAACGGTGTTTGCATGGAAAAGTAAAAAAAGGTACAGAACATTTAGAAACATTACAGAGAAAGCTTCATAAAAATATATTATCACCTATAGTTAAGTTCTTTTTGACTTCTGTAGATGGTAATTCAAGATGTGTTTTTTTCAGAGCCCTGATAAGTTTTTATATTGTACACTGGCTCTCATTGATTATCGAAATGTACTATTAAAGAAAAGGTTTCAATACCAAGCAGAGAAAAATCACTATCACAATACTGAGAAACATAACTGGTCTTGCATTCTTACGCTAACCACATAAGGGTTTTATCGGTCCATTCTCAAATATATAGGCTAACTACACGGTTTATCGTAGCAAACTATTTTCACTCTTGTCCAGTACAAATATTAAACCACAAACATTTTAGTTTAATTGAGTTAGCTGAAATACTTTCTAATTACTTTGTCTAAAACCAGTGAAACAAATAAGGAAGATACAGTTTTTAACATATTACCATATGTATTGCTGGAAAAAGCTTACATCAAAGGACTAAACTTCTAGTAGGTTATAGCAAATGCTTTACGTTATAGGTATACACCCTTCACCCTTTTAGCATAAACAAAAAATTCAAGTATATGTGCTCATATATTTTACATAATGCATTGAATAAGTATTCGCCAGTGACTAATTTTCGCATTTGACTACTAATAAATTAATTCTAATATTGTTACTCCCAAGTCCAAAGCAATAAAATTATCTATTTTTTTATTTTAATACATGATGTTGGGATGCTCTCTGTCAGCAGAGAAAACACACAGGGGCAGTTCACAAAAGTGTTGAAACTGTGACAAAATAAAAGTGGAGAAAGATTTGTCTGATTTCACATATTCACAAACCTCTATGTCTACTTTTGTGAATTTGTCTTTAAACAGACAATTTCCAAAATGTTGTCTCTTTTGATCTATTATATAAAAAAGCGAATTCATAAAAGAAAAATAAAGAATTGCTTGTTTTCATAGAAATCTATGAAAAAACACCAATGCTGAACTTTGGACCTTTCTGGATAATAGATTGTATATCTATTATTCTTTATATAACACCAATAGATTGCTTGGCATTCAAATCAGTCATGGACCCTGCTGAGCTTACAATCAAATTTCCCGGCATCATATACAAGTTCATCAGAAAAGAAACCTTAAAACCCAGAGGAGACCTACGCAGGCAAGGGGGGATTGTACAAATTCCATGCAGATAGTTGCCTGGCGAAAGATACTAAACACCAGCAGTTTAGGTACCACAGACTGGATACCCTGCATTTATCGGATAAAAAGACACATTTCTCTTATTTCTTGTAAGTTAAAAAGTCAGATTCACTAGGAGCAGAAAAGGGAAACCACAAATAAGTTCTTTTGAGATCTGAAACATATGCCACTGACACCACTGTACTTGCTGCAAAGATTTGTGGGAAAATGCGTGTCAGAAGGACCATCAAAATATTATGCTTTGCTGGCATAATAATTGGATCAGAACTCCAAACTTCAAGCTGGCTAAGGAAATAAAACCCAGCACTGGGTTCTGCATGGTTAACTATTTGGTCCAAAACATCACTTCTTACAATCAATGCACCATTATTACCGTATATACTCGAGTATAAGACGAGTTTTTCATCTTAAACTCGAGTCAATAATCTTTACCAGTTTTTGGAGGTAGGATTAGGTACCTCGGCTTATACTCGGGACGGCTTATACTCAAGTATATATGGTATGCCACAATCATTTGTGCAGATTAGAAACAAAATAATAGCATATTGCAGTAAGAGAACAAAAAATCATGTTAAAGATAATTTTTCCACTTCGGATGTCAGCTGACGATTAAGTAGAGCAATCTTTCCAGTTCATTAAAGATAAAAGAAGGTCAAAATAGCAAAAATAATAAAATTATCAAAAGGAGAAATAAAACCCCAGAAAACTATTTGCCAGTTTAGCTGCTGAAGTTCAAGTGTGTCAAAATGGGCACATTACGGTGTTTGAATGGAAATATTTATATTTTTATAGAATATCATAAAGCTCTAAGTGAACCTTACAAAATGTGAGAACATGTTTTAATTGTTTTGAAGCTCAGGATAAAGAGACAAATGGCTAATTAAATTTACAAAAATTTACAAAAATTTACAAGGAATATCCTGTGATGTTAGACGTGCTGAGAAATACTGAAAAAACTTTTCAAATTTGGATAAAACTTGCCTTGGCAAAAACAAAATGGAGAATAAACTTATAAAATTCTTGAAAAATCTACACTTACTACTTTCCAACTAGTCAAATACGTATCTTGCCATTTTCAAAATAGCCAGGCTCTCTCTATATTAAAAGGTATCCCAATTGTCATAGCATCTAAAATACTTTTATGAACCCCAATCTTAACATCCACTAGTAAATTACTGCACATCTATTTAAGGATGCAGCGAATCCAGGATTCTGTTCGGGATTCGGCCAGGATTCTGCATTTTTCAGCAGGATTCAGATACAGCCGAATCCTTCTGCCTGGCCGAACCGAATCCTAATTTGCATATGCAAATTTGTCACAAAACAAGGAAGAAAAAATGTTTTCCCCTTTCCACCCCTAATTTGCATATTTAAATTAGGATTCGGATTCGGTATTCGGCCAAATCTTTCGCAAAGGATTCAGGGGTTCGGCCAAATCAAAAATAGTGGATTCTGTGTATCCCTACATCTATTAAAGTTTGTTGGAGCGAAGACATGATATGAACATTGTGCATATTTTAATAACATTATTAATAATAACAAGACTTTTGTCCAACTTAATCTAAAAAACAGGACAGTAAAAATAATTCCATTTTGCAGGATACAAGGATTGATACTAAGAAATCAATATGATAAAAACTTTTGCAATAGATATATTTTGAAAAATATTTATGCACTTATGTGAAATGAATGACAGTAAATGTAATTTCAAACACTGGTGTTACTAATCCTACTTAAAAGCAGAAAAGCATCAGTACTCATAGACCAAGTCTGATATTTAATTTTTCATAGGTCTAAATTGATATAACTTACACTAGGCAAATATGACCCGTTACATTATACTAATTCCATTATTGTTACAAAAGATTTTATGTGACCCATTTATCTAAAATGTTGCCGTCATGCAGCAGAATAACATGCACAGGTTTTTACCGTCTGCCATAAGAATATAAACAGAATCTGGTTTTGAGGCATTATACAGTTATGGGACTGGTTATCCAGAATGCTCAGGTCCTGAGTTTTTCCTGGAGAACGGATCTTTCCGTAATTTGGATCTCCATACCTTAAGTTTACCAGAAATTTACTAAACCCGATAGGCTGGTTTTGCTTCTAATAAGAGTTAATTATATCTTAGTTTGGATCAAGTACACAGTACTGTTTGATTTCAGGTATGGGATCCGTTATCCGGAAACCCATTATCCAGAAAGTTCTGAATTACAGAAACACCACAAATGAATTCAAATGTTTTCAAATAATTTCCTTTTTCTCTGCATTAACAAAACAGTACATTGTTATCCAAACTAAGATATCATTAATCCTTACTGGAAGCAAAACCAGCCTATTGGGTTTCTTTAATGTTTACATCATTTTCTAGTAGACTTAAGACATGAAGATCCAAATTACAGAAAGATCCACTATCCAGAAAACCGTAGGTGCTGAACATTCTGGTGAACAGGTCCCATACCTGTATTACAGAGAAAAAGGAAATCATTGTTAAAAATGGGGATTATTTGGATGAAATGGAGTCTATTGGAGATGGCCTTTCTGTAATTCAGAGCTTTCAGGATAACTGGTTTCTAGATAGAAGATCCCATACCTGTAATTGATTTTAATAGTCATATATGCACACATAATATATTATGCTGCATCTAGAACAATATGCATGAATAAGTGAAGATCTGCACCTAGCAAAGCACATATAAAATACATTTATAAAAACACACAATTCTAACATATACTGTATACCATGTGAATGTTATGAAACCCAGTCTGCCAGTGGGAATAGAAATGCATCATTGATGTCACATAGGGTGGCAGTCCAGAAGCGAGTTGTCAGGCCTCTAATCACCAACCCTCAGTCAACTGCTACTGTGAACCGTCGCAAATATTATGATACTTCATGATACACTACAAACCTTGGTTGCCACCGAGGCTACAAGGTTAAACAATAGGCTACAACCACACGTTGAGGATTCTTGGCTGAGAAACAGACCCTACACTCCTAAAAGCTTCTTGATGTAGCTGCACCCCCATGACATCCCTTCTAAAAACAAGCAAATTCCCCTTTGTGCAAGCTTCCTCAGAACGTTTGCAAACAGTCAAATTGAAAGGACCTTCATTTTCCAATTTTTAATTGATTACGTCAATTTAAAAAAGCACAAAAAATAAACAATATGAATGAATATTTAATATTGAAAATTTAACTTGCACTGGGAAAAAAAAAAATCACACAACCTGTGACAGAAGTTGTTTTTTTTTTCTTGTGGTGGCGCTTCATCTCTCTCAGAACCAAAACAATAAGATAAAGGGGTATGGGTACCGTTATTCAGAAACCCATTATCCAGAAATCTCTGGATTACAGAAAGGCCATCTCCCATAGACTCCATTTTAAACAAATAATTATACATTTTGAAATGGATTTTCTTTTTTCTCTGTAATAATATAATTATTAAAACAGTGCAAAAGGGTTTCCTTCTCCTTTAAGGTATAAAGATCCAAATTATGGAAAGATCCCTTACCCAGAAAAAAACCCATTTCCAGAGGATTCTAGACAATAGTTCTTTATCTATATTTTACTTCATATAAAAATATCTTATACAGGCAGAAATAAAGGTTCATAATAAAAAAAAAACCGGTGTGTCAAGGATCTAGGAGTGTAAGCTCCACTGGGGAAACAAGTAAGCACTGCATAATATGGC
The DNA here is from genome assembly GCF_017654675.1 of Xenopus laevis. NCBI lineage: Eukaryota > Metazoa > Chordata > Amphibia > Anura > Pipidae > Xenopus > Xenopus laevis. The sequence goes on along the minus strand of NC_054374.1, from coordinate 69,510,563 downwards.
AGCATATCAAATTCAGTTATATAAGTGGTGCCAGGTTGTTTTTTTTTTTTCTCCTGAAAATGAGTGGCAAAGGTGAAATCTAAAGTTGCATACTCCGCAAAAGATTCAGCTGAACAAACTGAGCCAAAACCTAATTTACATATTCAAATATGACAAATGTAAATGAAAAAAAAAATCAACTAGAAAAAAAAAAATTCACTTCTGCAGAGCATAAGTCACATGCCCATTACTTTTAGTTAAACAACAGTATCAAAATCATCCAAATTAAAGATGGTCATACATGTGCCAATAATGTCTATTGACCTAGTTACTCAGCTTACTGGTCAGTGTATGAGGCCACAAAAATGGGTTCCCAGTCCAGTAAATGCCAAAACCCAACCAGTATAAATCGTGCAGTCTGGCAAATTACTACTTGGTTGTGAGGACTATTAAAGGCTGGCAAACTGGACAACAATACAATGAAATTCTATTCAGTATAATCTTATAGTATAATACATTTGCATAAACACTCAGCACTAACAGGGACATGCTCCAGTCTTATATTGGTTGAGACATGGTATGTCTGAGCAGAAAAAAACAGAAAAAATAAATCGAAATATAAATTTAATTTAAAAAAATTATTTCCTTTTTCTTTTTAATAATAAATCAGTACTTTACTTGATCCAACTAAGATAAAATTAATCCTTATTGGAAGCAAAATCAGCCTATTTGGTTTATTTAATGTTTACATGATTTTCAGGTAGACAAAGTATGAAGATTCAAATTACACAAAGATCTGTTATCCGGAAAGCCACAGGCCCTGAGCATTCTGGATAACAGGTCCCATATCTGTAATAGTTTTTATTTGGGGCATTATTACTCGTTAACTGTACTTTTTGCCATACACTCACCTCTGTTGCTCAAATTACTCAGAAGAAGCCGTTGTCATTAATGTTAATACTTCAGTTAGGATGTTTAAATAAAACTTCTCTTATAGCAAAGTCAAATTGGAAGGCTTCACATGCAGTCTGTGTGAAACCCGGAGAAAGGTACAGCACAAGGAGCAGTGTGGTCACACAATGCCTTTTATCTAATTACCTGAAATAAAGCAACAAGAGAGGATCCTGATAAAACCTTAAAAATAATGAAATTCTTCAGGTATGTACTAATTAAAGGATGTTAGATGACATTAAAGGGGTTGTTTACCTTCAAACAACTAGTTGTTTTCAGATAAATCACTAAAAATAACTTTTTCCAATTACTTTCTATTTTCTATGTGTCACTGTTTTTCTAATGTTGAAGTGTAAAGTATCATTTTTCACCGTCTGATGCAGCTCTGGGAGGGGGGGTCGCCGACCCTGTAAACTGTTTGAAATGGATACATTTAGTTGATACATTTCTTATCTTTGTCCCTGCTGAGCAGAATCTCTGGGTTTCATTACAGGCAGCTGTTAAAATTTATAGAATAGTTGCTAATACTCCAGAGATGCTGCTGAGAAATGTATCAACTAAATGTTGCAAAACTGTAACAGTTTAGAGCCTATGCCTGAATTACTGATCTACCATACTGAAACACCAGACAGGAACATTACATTTTAAACTTAGAAAAACAGTAAAAAATAAATAATGGAAAGTAATTGAAGAGAGTCTTTATTTCTGGGGAACAATCTGAAAACAACTGAAATAAGGGGCACACGATTCGAAGGATTTTAATCCATCGATCAAAGGATTTTCCTTCGATCAGAAAATTGTTAGGAAGCCTATGGGGACCTTCCCCATAGGCTAACATTGGCCTCGGTAGGTTTTAGGTGGTGAACTAGGGGGTCGAAGTATTTTTTAAAGAGACAGTACTTCGACTATAGAATGGTCGAATAGTCGAACGATTTTTAGTTCGAATCGTTCGAGTCGAAGGTCGAAGTAGCCAAAAAAAACATTCGAAATTCGAAGTTTTTTTCCTCTATTCCTTCACCTGAGCTAAGGGCCCCTAAGTGTTTGGAAGGTGAACAACCCCTTTAAGTTGTTGTTTTGTTTGCATCCCCTTTAAACTTTACTAATCCTTTAGTAACAATTATAATATTTTGATAATATGGTTAAATGTCAACAATAAAGGTATTTCAGGTTTTATACGCTTATTTTGAATGTTCTCTTTGCAGATATTAAAATGGGGGTGACAGTATCAGGTTTGTTAAGGCAGGGCAATAACGGCATCATAGTAGTAAAGGAGGGCCATCAGTAAAGTCAGGGTTTTGATTAGGAGGGAGACATAGTATGATGGGCAGGTTGTATAAGGCAGGGGAGTAGCTGTATCAACATGGCAAAGGCAAGGCAGCAACAGTGTCAGGAGTATTATGACTAGAAAAACAATTTTAAACAGGATAGTGGTTGTATCAAGATGGAAAAGGTAGGGCAAAGAGTGTTTACAGATGAAGCAGAGAGGGAAGAAATGCTATTATGACTGGTATTAAGATAGGAAGGCATGGGAATAGCAAGTATGTCAGAGCAATGGGGTAACAACATAATGCAGAAAAGAGGTTTAATGGTTTTAAAAAATAAAAGGCAGTAGTATTATGTAGGAAGATGGGAAAGACAGGGCAGCAACAATGTCATGAGAGGGAGGATACAATAATATAACTGAGAAGGCAGGGCAGTTGCAGAATTAGGATGGGGAAGGCAGGTGGTAGCATCAAGATGAGGTAGGCAGTATTTTTATGTCATGAAGGGTAGTGGATATATCAGTATAGGGAAAGTCAGGGTATCCACTGTTTGTAAATGGGAGGGGTGGGCTGTAAGGTGTCAAGTTTAAGAAGACAGGGCAGTGGAATACCAGGATAGGACAGGAAGACCCCCAGTGAATAAGACAAGGAAGTGATGGTATTTTGATAGGAGGCAGTTGTTTCAAAAAGGATGAGAAAACTTAGTGATAGTATCATGTGGAGCCAGGCAGGTAAAAAGCAATATGACCTTTCATATCCATATGTTACAATTGCAGCATAACCATGTGAAAGGTATAGTATAGGCAGTATTATGATTGAGGAAGGCAATGGCTGTACCAGTATAGGGAAGTCAGGACAGTCGCTGTATAGCGGAGTTAAAAGCAGAACTGCTGCTGAGTGACGGTACAACAGGCATAAAAAGAAGAAAGGCAATGGTATATGTATAGGATCTGTTGTCCAGAATGTTTGGGACCTGGGGTTTCTCCAGATAACATATCTTTCCATAATGTTCATACCATAAGTCTACTAGAAAATCATTTACACAGCGTACTTACAGTTGGGAAACAACTGTACAGGGTTAACTGTACATGGGATAACAATACAACACTTGAGTAAGCTGCAGACAGCTGTTTGGTGAAAGATTAAGCCGAATACCAAACCTAATCTGAATCCTAATTTGCATATGCAAATTAGGGGCAGGAAAGGAGAAAGTGAAAAAAAATCTTTTATGACGAAAACTCACATGATTTCCCTACCCGCCCCTAATTTACATATACAAATTAGGATTCGGATTCGTTTCGGCCAGGCACAAGGATTCGGCCTTATATACCCATATATGTTAGAATTGTGCATGTGCAGTGAAAACATCAATTTTCTAATTCCTTAAATATATTCTTGATCAAAATTTAAATAAAGAATATATAAAAGTCTACACTAATTACATGCAGTGCCATACAGAGACCTAGTTACGCAGGCATGCCAAGTCTCAGTACAACAATTTCCAATCTAAGCTTTGTTTCCTAAAACAATAAATTATTCCCATTCGTGTTGGCAAAGGAAGCAGTATAACAATATAGCAACCCCTGCCATATAACAAAATGCCTATACCTGCAGTTATAAAAAGAGAATATTTTTCACTTTAAAATGACACACAGTACTTCTAACTAAGTTATCAGACTAAATATGAATAGATGTTCATTTGCTAATCAAATTTGATGTGTTCATATTTTAACCACTCGTATTTCACTTTCCAATTTGTAGTAGAGAGTAGAATGCATGGATGACTAGTTGATTAGTTGCACTTGGCAACTGCACAATTTAGCAGATATGTTTCTAAATCAGCCACTCTGCCCCATCCTCAGCCTTTTAACCAACATTTTAAGAGACTGCAGTTGATCAACCTAAATTAAAAGAAAAAACAGGTTGGTCAAAGACCCATCCACAACAGGAATAGAACAGGCTGGGCCATCCCAAAATTGAAATCCATAAGCATAATGAATTTACAAGGAAAAAAAACTGTAAATATCGAAGTGGATCTGATTAATACAAATATAAATAAGGCCCACACATTAACATTTTAAGTATTTACATGCAAAGGACCAAGACCTTTCGTTAATTACAGAAAAATCCTGCCCCCATAACTGCAAGTAGACAGTAATCGTTTATGCAGTTCTTGTCTCTAGCTCACAGCAATGACCTGCTCCAGTTACAATAAACATACACAGGCGTTCAGCGTTTCATTCCACTAAGCCTCTTGTAAGGTTCGGATTACACTGCAGAACATATAACATTCTTGGTTAATCATAATTATGTTACTAGTACTAATAAGCTACTGAACTTTCCATTGAAAGGCTATAACGCAAAACGTGACTGAAATCACAGAAAACATTACCAATATATGATACATATTCCATGGAGAATACTGTTTGTAACCTCTGTATAATTTCCATTTGAATATACCAGCAAACTATTTGGATGGAGTTTATATGTTATGCCAAGGCTATGTAGGTTTCCTGTGTTCTGGTAAACTGTTACAGTCCAAAAACACTTCCTTTAGGTTAATGGACCACCTGGGAACTGAAAGGTAAACTAGAGGGAATAATGGGATAGGGCCTCTAATTCGAATGAATGATGGTTTATTTCTACTTTTAGGCAATGGTTTGGGGAACTGTTGCAGCTCAATAATGCCCCCCATGCACTAAACAAGGTTTGTACAGAATGGTTTTTCTAAGATTGTAGTGGTTGGGACTCCAACTGTAAGCCAGGCCTTATTTCCCAACATCAGCATCCAACCTAACTTAATGCTCTTGTGGCTGAATATCAATAATGGTAATGTTTCAAAATCTAGTGGAAAGCCATTCTAGAAGACTTAATGTGATAGAGCAGCAAAGGGAAGCCAGCTTCACATCAATACCCTTGGTTTGAGAATGAGATGTTGGACAAGCAGAGAAGCAGTAGAAGCGCTAGTCCTGCTTAGTATGAAAATGTTAATTATCAACCCCATCCAAGGTGTAATGTGGCAAAAAATTTGTAGATTTCAGTATCGTGCATAACATGCAATTTATCATCAAAATTACTGATTGTCTTTACCTTTCTCCTCCCACTTTACAAGATGCAAACTAGAGTAGTAAATCACTTGTAATATGAGAACCAGAAGATAGATAGATATATATATATATATATATATATATATATATATATATATATATATATATATATATATATATATATATATATATATATATCTTCTGGTTCTCATATTACAAGTGATTTACTACTAGTGAAAAAGGATTGCGGCAACCACAGGGTTTTAGTGAAAAAACAAAAAAAATTTCTTATTATTAAGCCTCAACGTTTCGATTCCCCAGAGGGATCTTCTGACGAAGATCCCTGTGGGGGATCCTTAATAATAAAACATTTTTTTGTTTTTTCACTAAAACCCTGTGAGTGCCGCAATCCTTTTTCACTGCTTATTTCCCATGCTGGCACCCAGGTATTAATTTTGTCTACGGACTGCACCATTCCTTTGGTATATCTCGATAGATAGATAGATAGATAGATAGATAGATAGATAGATAGATAGATAGATAGATAGATAGATAGATAGATAGATATATAGATAGATATATAGATATATATATATATATATATAGATATATATATATATATATTACATATATAGATACATACATACACACACGTTCTCTGTGTTTGTATAACCAAACATGAGGCTAAATACAGACCTTGCTAATATTTTTTTTAAAAAAATCTTGTTACAGCTTCCTCTCTAAAAATTAATTTGTTAGAAATCTCCTGTTCACACATTTAATTAACACAAATGAACATTTAAACTAGATCTCACATGTTTGACTTTTTTATACCTATATCTCTGACATCAGAAAGTAACAAATGTAAAAATTGTATTCTTCTTCCAATATGCCGCAGATACCTAATCAGATTTCAGTTATTGGATTCTGCTTACACACAAACAAATGCAGTCCTGCTCTCAAGAGCTAGTGGGTCCCTGACTAAACATCTAAAAATACTTTCATAAAAAGAAATGTGTTTACAAAAATCAACAATGTTTTGCCTACCAAAGCACTATGCCTTCTTGTTTTGATAATGGCATATGGCTAGATATAGTTTAGAGATTCTGTGAAATGTTCTACAATTGTATTTACTCAGAAAGCCTCCCAAAACGTATTTTATAAAACAATCTTACCTGCAAATTTGTTGGGAGTGTCCTGTAGTAATCAGGTTTTAGATAAGTGTCTATTCCCTTAAACAAGCATCATGGGATTGTCACAGGGTGGATAAAAGGATATCTTCTGCTTAACTATAGCTAAAAGCTGGAAAACAACTTAATTGGACATACAACTGATGAAAATTGACTGGATAAAACTCTTTAAGGAACAGAAACACCCAAAAAATGGAAGTGTCTTAAAGTTAAGCAAATATAATTTGCTGTTGCCCTGCTACAGTAAAAATCATGTGTTTGCTTCAGAAAGACTACTATAGTTAATAAAAAAAAAGCTGCTGTGTAGCCATGGGGGCAGCCATTCAAAGCTGAGAAAGGAGAAAAGGTACAGCTTACACCGCACATAACAGATTAGCTCTGTATCTTATCCGTTATCTAATGTGTATCCTGTACTTGAATGGCTGCCCCCATGGCTACACAACAGCTTATTTATATAAACTTTTGTCTGATTCTGAAGCAAACACACCAGTTTTAACATTGCAGGGCAACACTACATTATATTTCATTACTTTAAAAAAATTCAAGTTTTTGAGGTTACTGTTCCTTTAAGGTAGCCATAGACGTAAGAATTACTATCTTTTGTGTAACCATTGATTGTTAGTTTTCACTATAGACACTTTTGCCTATATCAGTCAGCTTGTCTCCTGCCATACATGCACTGATTATCGTGCAAAGCTTTGATTCGTATGATAATATCTGGGCATCTATGGTCTCCTTTAGACATGGAACAAAACCTGAATTCTTCCCAAAGAAATATTGCTCAGGGACATAATCTTCTCTAACATATATTACCGATTACCATTATGCTGTGAAGTACCTAACCTTGTGCTCCCACTCTCATTCTGACCAATCAACAATAGGTTATTTTAAGTAAAAGAGAATTTTATACCAGGGACAGCTATGCTGTGTACATGATATTTTGTCCAGTTCCATACCTATGTACAAAACAGCATCATCAATGAGAACAGATTTAGTTTAGCTGTGGTAGTGTATCAAAAGCTTTGACAGTATTCACGTGGTATACCATATCTCCCAAGTCCCGCTTTTGACAGCTCAACCCTCTGTCCTGCATCTGTACTGAAAAGTCTGCACTGAACAGCCAGAAATAGAAACAAAGTTTCTATCTTAATTGGCTTTTGGAAGAGAGCCTAGAACAGTCACCAGGTGCAACTAAGATACTTTGTAACAATTTTGAGATAAGCAAATAAGTAATTGTAACAATTTAGAGAAGGAGGTTCCTTGTGAAAAGTTAGAATCTCAGCTTAAAGGGCAATTCACCTTCATTAGCAAAACTGTAATAACTGAAAAACAAACAAATATGTTCAAACTTTTGTAACCTGCCAAACATGATAATTAAGTGGGTGTGGCCACAAAATGGGTGCGGTCAAAAGTTTTTTGTCCCTCTTTTTATTTTCAAAATGTTGGGAGGTATGGTATACCGTTAGTACCAGTAAGTTTCTCAAACTGTTTTGAGGGTGTGTACTGGGGCACACAATTTTTTTTTTTTTTCAGGGAAGGGGCCCCAACATGTTCAAGGTATATCACCAACACATCTACTGTAATTCTTATGGCACATTTTAAATTGTGCATAACCGATAACACCGTTATGTTCTACAGAGCTTATCTGCGGAGTCTTTTCTCCTTTGAATAGATGCCCCATGGCTACACAGCAGCTTATTTATATAAACAATAGTAGTGTTTCAGAAGCAAAACACACCAGAGCCGAAGTTGCCCGAAGTTTCCTTGTGAGGTGACTCCGGAAAACAAAGCTCACCGAGTGCCATCCACCCACTCGGTGAAGGCAGTTCTGGGAGATTAGTCACTTGAAGAAGTTATTTGTCGCTGGGCGACTAATCTCCCAAAAGAGCAGCATGTGACCTGGGCCTTACTGCTGCAGGGCAACACTGCATTATATTTTTATTACTTTAAAACAATTACATTTTTTACTGTTACTGGTCCTTAAAGTATGATGACTTAGTGGTATCTGCAGTGTATATTTTAGAAGTGAAAATTTAGAATTACAGATTTAGTTCTATTTAACCCTTTCACTGCCAGCTAATTTGGTACTTTTATTGCCAGATCATTTTAGAAAATTTTGCATTTACTTTAGGGAGGGTGTTTTGGTTTACCCAGGAAAACAATATATTGCTTTTTTCAGGACAATCTAAGCTTTCAAAATATGCTAAAATCTTGGTGTAATTCCTCTTCTGTAAAAAAATATAGGTCTGTAAGTGTCTACAAGTACACAGCAGATTTGGAAAGTTCTGTCTCCTGGACACACCGACACCAAATAAAAAAAAAAGCACCACTACACAAAACAGCATACTTCTGATTTCAAGGCCAAACATTTCACAAACAGTAGGTATACCCTAAAAAACAACACATTATTTTATAGAACAGATTCTGACAAATCTAAAATGGGTAAATATATCTTTCTACTTCAAACTAACTAGTTGCAATTCTTTTGTAAAATTATAAATTTTTATAAACATTTGTAAAAAATTTTTGAAAAATTACCTCAAAGCTTCCAGTCTACAGCATCATATATCATACATATCATTAGCTACCAAGGTAAAACACCCTTAGGGCTAGTCCACACGGGGAGATAGCGACGCGTTTGCTAACCACACGAGGCGATGCGCTTTTCAACAGTCGCCTGAAAATGCCTCGCCAGGCTTTTTCAGGCGACTGTTGAAAAGCGCATCGCCTCGTGTGGTTAGCACAGGCGTTTTTACATAGGCGCCCATACAAAACTGTCGCCTGCGCCGGTCGCGGCGACTGTCGCGGCGCTTTGTCGCCGCGACCGCAAACGCGTCGCTATCTCCCCGTGTGGACTAGCCCTTAATATGAACTCCAGGAGTCCATTGAACAGTTGTTTGCCCAGTGTGTATTAGTTTACCTAAGTATGTGGCTTATCTGGGCCCCAAAATGAAGACACTCCATAAGAGCTACCAGTTCTGTAATTCCAGATACTGCAAAATCAACTCATTTGCATAATGTTATGAGGGACAAAGCTACAAAAAAAAACCTCCACCTCAGAAAACCATATATTATTGGAAAGTACACATTCCCTCAAATCCAAATTAGGTATGCATGTCTTTCTACTCCAAAGTACCAAGTTGCAAAGCTTTCCTAAATTTGCCAATTGTGTTGACATTTCCCACACATCATTAGGAACCGATTGGAAAACACCCAAAATATTAACACCAAGGGGTCTGCTGAAAAGTTTGATGCCCAATATTCATAGAAACACCAAAGCAGGTAGGCATATTCGCCTTCTGTGAACAAAGCACCGTAAGACAACAAATGTGCCGCAAGACAACAATGTAACAATGGTTAGGTAACACTGAAATGTATCAAGTGGTGCCTTGATACATATCAAGTACTGCATACAGTCGTGCCTGAAAGTTTGTGAACTCTTTAAAATGTACTAAATTTTTATATGGCTGTGACCTAAAATCAAATTTTCGAACAAGTCCCAAAAGTAGATAAAGAAAACTTAGGTAAACAAATTTAAACAAAAATGTTTATATTTGGTATTGTATTTATTGAAAAGAATTATCCAATAACATATTGGTGTGTGGCAAAAGTAAGGGAATCCTTATAATTTTAAAGTGAAATGAGAAGTCTGGTGTTTTCAATCAATGGGATGACAGTCAGGTATGAGTGAGGCACCCTGTTTTATTTAAAGAATGGGGATCCAGTAAAGCCTGATCAGACATACGACACATTTGTTTATGTGTATCATGGCTCAAACAAAAAAGGTGTCAGAGGACCTCAGAAAAAGAGTTATTCATGCCCATAAAGCTGAAAAAGCTTACAAGACTATGTCTAAAGTGTTTGTACTCGTCCCCCATAAACAGCCAGACAGATTGTGTACAAATAGAGGCATTTCAAGACTGTTGTTACCCTACCCAGAAGTGGTTAGCCATCAAAAATATCTCCAACAGCAAGGCGTCTAATAGTCCAAGAGGTTACAAAGGAACGCAAGGGTAACTTCTAAGCAACTGAAGGCCTGTCTCATATTGGTGAATGTTGATGTTCATAAGTCCACCATCAGGAAAACACTGAACAGCAAAGGGTGTGTACGGCAAGGAGAAAGCCATTGCTCTCCCCGACAAATATCGCTGACTGTCTACAGTTTGCTAAACATCATGTGGACAAACCAAAATGATAATGGAAGGATGTTTTGTGGATGGATGAAGCCAAAAAAAGAACTTTTTGGCTTAAATGAAGAGAAACTAAAAACACTGCATTCCAGAACCTTAACCCTTCTGCGAAACATGGTAATGGGAGTGTTCTGGTTTTGGTCTGTTTTGCTGCATCTGGGCCTGGACGGCTTGCCATCATTGATGGAACAATGAATTCTGAAGCATACCAGAGAATTCTAAAGAAAAATGTCAATATATCTGTCTGTGAACTGAATCTCAAGAGTCAGTGGGTCATGCAGCAAGACAATGATCCTAAACGCATAAGCCGTTCTACCAAAGAATGGTTAAAGAAGAATAAAGGGAATGTTCTGGAATGGACAAGTCAAAGTATTGACCTTAGTCCAATTGAAATGTTGTAGAAAGAGCTAAAACAAGCGGTTTTGCCACACGCAGATTTGTTACTGAATTGTTTTTCAATAAATACATGACAAAATATAATAATTTGTGTTTCATTTGTTTACAAACTTTAAGTCACAATGGTAAAAACAGTCACATCCATGCATCCCTAAACCCATAGAGAGAGCAATGCATACAAAAACTCAGCTTTCTCATACTGAATTTACAACCCTACAAATTGAGTTCCAAACAATTACTGGTCAGAGAATAGCATTTTAGCCCCATGAGGTGTAAATAGGATAACTACTGTAGGTCAGGAATGCTACCAGTCAAAGTCTGAAAGATAATGGGCAGTTTTAGGAGCCTATAAGAATTATTCAACCAAAGAATACAATAAGAGCAATTAGTACATTATGGAGCATATTTAATATGCCATGTAACAGGGCGATAATACACATCACCAGGCTGTGGAAAACATGGCATAAAATTTTTCCAGCAAATTTCATTTTACACACCATAATAAATATGCCCCTAAATACAGGTATTATAAAGTACATTAAGGGGCATATATATTAAAGGGGTTGTTCAACTTCTAAACACTTTTTTCAGTTCAGTTGTTTTCAGATTTTTTCCAGAAGACTTTTTGCAATTACTTTCCATTATTTCTATTTAACTGTTTTTCCAAAATCTAAGTTTAATGTTCCTGTCTCTGGTGTTTGTCTGGCAGCTCAGTAATTCAGGCGCAGACTCTAAACTGTTACAATTTTGCAATATTTACTTGATACATTTCTCAGCAGCATCTCTAGAATATTAGCAACTATTGTATCAATTCTAACAGCTGCCTGTAATAAAACCCAGAGATTCTGCTCAGCAGAGACAAAGTTAAGAAATTTATCAACTAAATGTTTCCATTTAGAACAGTTTACAGGGTCGGTGAACCCCCCTTCAAGAGCTGCTTCACAAGGTGAAAAATTTCACTTTACACTTCAATATTAGAAAAACTGTAACACATAGAAAGTCATTGGAAAAAGTCGTTATTTCTGGTGATCTATCTGAAAACAACTAGTTGTATGTAGCTGAACCACCCCTTTAGGGTAAGGGCACACGGGCAGATTCGGGGAGATTTAGTCGTCCGACGACTAATAGCCTCTTCTTCGGGGCGACAATCTCTCCCCCCCCTTAAGCGGAAGAGTTAAGAACGCCAGGTAATTTAGTGGATGCTTTTAAAACAAAGGAGCTTCTTATTTTAATTCAGTTATACTAGAACAATATGAAATGTTCAAACAAATTATATAAGGTGGAAAAAAGGAAAGGCTCTGTGGTTTTTCAGATTTTCTATAGAACTAAAGGAATAATCACTTCCTGATAACCATAGGCTGGTGCTCCTGTTAGCAGAATACTGCACTGGTCTGGGAACTTCTCAGTCAGCACCATGGAGCAATTCTCTTCTTCCACTTTAATGGTCAACGCATGCACAGTAGAGTTAGAAGGCTAATTCAATAAACAAGGGTATGGATGGAGCACATCAAACGCAGTCTCTGCCGCAAAACATTCTTTATTGCATCACAACATGTTTTGGACCCCAAGGATCCTTTATCACGCAGAGACTGCGTTTGATGTGCTCCGTCCATACCCTTGTTTATTGAATTTGCCTTTGGGCTTCCTGGTGTGGCCTGACTGGAGAGTGAGCACGACTGCACAGGTGAAGGTGTTTGAACAAACCCGCTGAAAGTTACAGAGTTAGAAGGCTGGCTTTTTTTGTTAAAGTTCAACTTTTTACTCTACTGCACATGTGCACTGGAACGAAGAAGAAAGAGGTAGTAGAAAAGCAGAAAAGACAATTGTTCCATGGTACTCAAAACCCCATACCTGTTTTACATTGCTTGAAATGTCTACTGTATTTACATTGTTTGAAAAGTGCAGAGGTGTGGGCAAGCAACAAATGTTACTTTATTAGAAAACAAACTGCTTGACTGCTACTACAATTGATAGATAAATGCTGGTTTACTCTAAACTAAATGAATTTCAGTTTTGTGAATTTCCCCCTAAGTGTATTTATGGATCCAAAAGCAATATTCTGTTTGTGTGTTACGAACCTACCTCCAAGTGCATGGAGAAACACTTGCACAGCGTAATACAGTGTCCGCTGCCTAAAGCTATGGTTTTAGCTTAAATTTAGCTGAACAAAATCTAAATAACTCAAAAACGACAGTGGACAGCAACGTCATATTGTATTAGAATAATTTCCACATAATAATAATGGTTCATTCAAAATTGAACTCTGCAGCATTAAGACCAAGACGTGCTCCAAAATAGTAATAATTAAACGGACAAAATAGGCACACATTCTGCCTCTGATGAGAAAAATCTGTGTAACTGGAAATGACAGGAGTTACAGCTCACCACACTTCCTCAGACACATACTTGTTATTTCCTCTCATCATAGAAAGCTGTATAATAAAAATCCTTTTCAACTGAAACCCAATTTTTTTTTCATTAAAACATTGACACCTGTTTTAAACATATTTAAGAATCACAGCTGTCAATCACATGTGGCTTCCCTTGCCTCTATGTCTCCCTATGCAATTAATTTAATTTTTGCACTTGTTAGATGCATTTACTCATTTGTTCTGTTGCAGTGTAACGCAAGAAAGTTTGACGGCAAGAGAACATACCAGCAAACACGTGTGTGCAAGATGCTTGACAGTGTTTAAGGGCACCTGTTGGGTAAAAATGTTATCCGCAACCACAGGTGCTGGCTAATGGAGCCTGCATTCTGGTCGGGATAACAGTCTTTTTTTTTTTAAAGAATGCCCCGGAGCTCCCGGTGCGAGCAGCCATGTCTGGTCACTCGCATAAGCACAACGCGCATGTGACGTCACACACATGTGCATAACGAGTGATTTGTGGCACATTTTCATTATGCAAATGCGAGTGACCGGACATGGCTGCTCGCACCGGAGGGCATTTAAAGGAGAAGGAAAGCCCCAGGGCGCAAAACCCCTCCCCCCCTCCCGTGTATTGCCCCCCCTCCCTCCTCCCCCCTGGCCTACCCCTCCCGCTGGGCAAATGCCCCTAACTTGTTACTCACCCCTCTGCGCAGGTCCTGTCCACGGAGTTCACAGTCGCCATCTTCTCCCACGCGCGTCTTCTTCCTGCTCTGACCGGCGTCTTCTGGCGCATGCGCAGTAGGGACAGGTACCGGTACAGCTCTATTGCGCATGCGCCGAATGTCACGAAATGAAATCGGAAAACTTCGTGACATTCGGCGCATGCGCAATAGAGCTGTATGCGCCAGAAGACGCCGGTCAGAGCAGGAAGAAGACGCGCGTGGGAGAAGATGGCGACTGTGAACTCCGTGGACAGGACCTGCGCAGAGGGGTGAGTAACAAGTTAGGGGCATTTGCCCAGCGGGAGAAGTAGGCCAGGGGGGAGGAGGGAGGGGGGGCAATACACGGGAGGGGGGGGGAGGGGTTTTGCACCCTGGGGCTTTCCTTCTCCTTTAAAAAAAAAAAAAACTGTTGTCCACAACAGGAATGATTTAGCAAATTCTACCCTTAGGAGGACTAATGGGACAACTCAAATCTAGAGGTAATATTTAAGAGTCAATGGGCTAGTAACTACCCCCACACCCAGAGGTGGGACTGGCCGGCCCAGCTGGCCAGCTCGCCCCACATCCCCATCTCACACGTTTGCACATGCACAACATCAACGCTCGCATGCGCGGCACCAGCGTTCAATTGCCTACAGCCATTCTCTGGCACAAATCTAGTGCCAGGTCTGGTCTAGGAGTAGGCAGAAGAGGTAGCTGCCCAGCGCCTCCCAATTGTTGCGCCCTCGGCAGCTGCCTACCCCCAGTTACAGCCCTGCCCACACCACTGACAGCATGGCTGTAACTGACTGCAACATTAGGCTTCTTGCAGTGATCCCAACCAGTAGCTCCTGAGTAACATGTTGCTCACCAACGCCTTGGATGTTGCTCTCAGTGGCCTCAAAGTAGGTACTGCTTTTTGAAATCCTAACTTGGAGGCAAGTTTTGGTTGCATAAAAAGCAGGTGTACTGCCAAACTGAGTCTCTAGTTCACATAGGGGCTAACAAATAGCCAATCACAGCCCTTGTGTGGCACCGGTGTAGCTTCCCAACTCTTTTTACATTTGAATGTGGCTGATGGGTAAAAAAAATGTTGGGGAACCTTGAACTAGACGAAAAATACAAATGTTAATCAGTGGTTTAAGCCCTTAGCAAACTCCCAAATAACCCCAGCAAGTGTCTAGTTAGACAAGTACACAGAGGGTGGACAGAAGGGCAACCGGAAATACAGGGGACCTAAAGCCTAAATCCAGCTCTAAGGCCCCACACAGTGCGTGTGAGCAGGAGGCGGGGCTCGTTCTACCATAACACAGGCACATGGAACAACACACGTACAATTCCTTCAAGTTCGCTAATTCATTCGCTCACCCAGCTCAGGAAGTGATCCCCATACACCCCGGGTGTCAAAGTTGACAGCACAGACACGGCGGCTCCAATTCCAGATTTCCCGTCTTTCTAGTACCAAACACAGCACTTCCGCCCCATCCGGGACATGCGTGTTCCCCGGCGCAACAACGTAAAGAGGCGGTGAAACGCTGCAAAATGCATAAGGAGATGAATGGTGCGAAAGTCCCACTGATTGGTTGCGTGGAGGATAGGGTTGTGGCCATCCAGGATGCGGGAACGTGGTTGCGGGGTGCATATGTGCCCAGAACTAGGGAGAAATGAATAATGTGGCATGGGAATAAGGGAGGTGGTAAACCCTGTGTTGAAATGGAAGGTGAGGCGTGTCACGTGTCCACTTGCTGAGTGGCAATGAAAGGCAGTGTTAGAAACAGACCCGCTGGTTTTGCTATTAATTCATCTTGTTCAGTACAGTCCTGCAGCTGAACACTGAGCAGTTCTCTCACCCCTACCCAATTTTGCTGAAATGTACCAGATTTTGGCCTAAGTACCCTGGTCACCATTCACTCCTAAGCATTCCTGCAATTTATGACGATTTTCTGTGGGTTCAGACGATTTGTTGTGAAAATCTGATGCAGGTATGAGCAGAACGTTTCAGTGAGAGCAGAGCGACATGAGCATGCATAGCATGGAATCTCTGGATTCAGTAAAGGTCTGCGCATGTGCATGACCTGTCAACTTCACCTCTAGGCTGGGCCACCATCATGAATCACATGGCCCTGCACAACATTTTCTGGGCCCCGCCCACTCCAAGCCCCACCCTTAGATCCAGCCCACACCACAATAAAAAGACCACACAGACAGCGCTAAAAACGGTAAATCCCCACACACGTTATAAAAAGTAAAAAAAACATTGGTGGCCAGGGTCCCACACAATTTTTTTTTTAAAAAAAAAATAAAACAAAAAAACATTCTTGGCCAGAGACCCCCTATGAGTTGAAAAAAAAACATTTGTGCCAGGGCCCCCAGGAAAGTTTTTAAAAAAAACAGTAGTGGTCAGGGCCCCGTGTTTTTATATGGTCATGAAACTCCTCGAGAACTTATAATATCGTTATATTTTACAAGAGGGGTTACTTTATTCACTATATATACATTGTTTAGTGATATGATTTCGGTCACATAACTAACTGAAACGTGTGTATTATATCAAATACTGTACCCCGCATTGTAAAATATGCTGATATTAGAAGTTCTGTGACCTATAGCAAAGCACTAAGCCTTAAACTGGCCATAGATACACAGATATACTCGTACAAAACAAAGATTCCTATGATTCTGTGTGGAGTGTACCCACATTTTTCTTACATTAGGGACTGGTCATTTAGTTGATCGGGCAAGTTAAAAGATTTATGTTGGCTACTGATAAGATCTCTGCATGTATCTGCATTATCTGACGATCTCAATGGGCAATTGCCACTACTATTTGTCGGACATAACTTTTGTACGATTGTTGTCTGTCAGTTGATGGCCAAAACATCACCTGATTTTTACTACTTATGTAATCTGAATGTTTAGTTGTAGATTAGCAGACTAACACTAATTATGAGCATTCATTGCTCAAATAATAAAAATCTGCATGTCTATGGCCAGCTTTAGGCCTCATATCTTTATATTGTTATGAAATGCCTCAGTGATTAAAATAACTTTATAATTTACAGCATACCTCCCAACTGTCCAGTTTTTGTGGGACAGTCCTGATTTTGAAAGCTCAACCAGCAGTCCCAGATTGTTACTGAAATAGCCTAACTTTCTCTTTGATCTCCTTTACTGAGCAGCCAGAAAAAGATACAACGTTTTTAAAATTTAATTGGCTTTTGGCAGAGAGCCCAGAATACGAGGCAGGTGCACTTCAATACATTTGTTGCAATTTAAGATAAGCAAAGAAACAATTGTAGCTATTTAAGAGAAGCAGGTCTCTTGGGGAAACTATGACTTGCAAGTTAAAGGGCAATTCACCTTCATTAGCAAAACTGTAATAGCACATAAAACCTGACCCATAAACCCCAGAAATGAGGTGAAACTTTCAAAACCTGACAAATTTTGTAAATGGACATGGTTATTAGGGGTATGGCCATAAAATGCATCGGGTAAAACATTTTTAGCCTACTGTATGTTACAGTAGGGGGTGCATTATTCACTATATTTACTGTGTATATATATATTAGGGATGCACCGAATCAGCTATTTTGGATTCGGCCTAACCCCTGAATCCTTTGTGAAAGATTCTGCCGAAAATGCATATGCAAATTAGGGGTGGGAAAGCAAAAACTTTTTTACTTCCTAGTTTTGTGTCAAAAAGTCACACGATTTACCTCCCTGACCCTATGTCAGGAGCTTACCGCTGCCTGAAGTCCGCGCGATGTCGCTCTTCTGCGCTATACGTTCCACCGATGCGGGTCAGTGACGTCATGACGTGTGCGTCATGACGCTGGCGCAGGGGTGTCGACTGACGCAGCGTGATGACGTAGGCGATCCTACTTCTTGCGGCGCAGAGATCTCCCCAGTGCTCGGACATCGTTTTCTGGCTAAAACTCTAAGTAAGTAACTTAATTCTTATTTGATATTCTGGTTTTGACTCTGCTTTTGCCTCGACTTCTCCTTATCCTAATCCTTGGAACCCTTGCTTGGACTTTGATTCCCTGTTGCCGACCCTGCTATTGCCTTGATCACTCTCCTGCATTAACCCTTGAAACCTCTGCTTGGATTTGATTCCCTGTTGCCGACTCTGCTTGTCCCTGTTACGCTCTACTGCATTAACCCCTGAAACTTTGCATGGACTTGATTATTGTTGCCAATCCTGCTTGCCTACCGACTACGCCTCAGATTAACCCTTGTGGATCCTGTTTCTGAATATCGTCTGTCTTTTACTGGGACACCCATCTGGCTCGTGTATATTGCTGTGATTGTGACCATTCCTATCTGTCTGCGCTGACCTTCACCCATTTAGGTTACGTTCACCTGCGACTGACATTAAGGTGATTGCCGAAATCCACGCACGTTTCTACAGTTTCTTGCCACAGCTGTTTACACCATTAATTCACCCTTCTCTGCACTCATCTGCAGCCGCAAGACTCAGCACTGGAAGTACTTCACGAGGTCGGTGTTCCCTCTTAAAGACCTACAGGCTCCCATACCTCACCTGCTCTAACCTCCAGTGGCGTAACTACCGGGGGAGCAGGGGGTGCGATTGGGCCAGGGCCCGCACCCCCTCAGGGCCCCCGGTAGATCGCGCGCCACTGAGTTTTTTACTAATTGCGGCTATACGGAGGGGGGGCAGGGGCCCGGCTACACGTCACGCGCCAGGGCCCGCCCCCCTCTAGTTGTGCTACTGCTAACCTCCCTCTGTACCTAGTTGAGGGTGTGTTGGAAAAGGGGCTGTAAGGGTTGTCTTCCTCAACGCCAGTGGTTCCCTCCTGCTCGGTAAGTCTGACAGTATGTCCGAGCCATACCAACAGGAACCACTTGAGGAAACAAGTGTTCTAGAGACTTTGTCCCAGCAGATGGCGGCCCTGACTCGAGCGGTCCAAGACTTACAAGGTGGTTATCAAAGCATACAAGCTCGGTTAACCGAACTCCCTGCTGACAACGCGTTTACTTCTGCTTTGGGCTCATCGTCTGCATCCTTATCTGGGCATCTAGAACCTAAGATTAATTTACCTGAGAAATTTCCTGGTGATCGTAAGCAGTTTCGAGCCTTCTGGAACAGTTGCAGGTTACTGTTTTCTATGAAGCCCAGAACTTATGCTGGCGAAAAAGTTAAGGTGGGAGCTGTGATTTCGTTTCTTCGAGGCGAACCACAGACTTGGGCTCACCGCCTATTGGAGCTAAATAGCCCCCTTCTGAAGGATGTCGATACCTTCTTTGCAGCTATGGCATCCCTTTATGATGATCCACAACGTCCAGAGACCGTGGAAGCTGCATTACAGACTCTCACGCAAGGAAAGCGTCCTGTGGAGGACTATGCAGCGGAATTCCGGAGGTGGGCTGTTGATACAAGCTGGAATGAGTCCGCCCTTAGACACCATTATCGTGTTGGGCTGTCCACCCAGTTAGAAGATGAACTGGCCAGAGTGGGAGTTCCTACTCCTTTGGACGAGCTTATTCAGCTTACCATCCAGATTGACAGACGTTTAAGAGAAAGACGTACTGAGAAGTCTTCCGCTCCTGTCTCCTGGATGGTCCCTAGGGCACCCTTTTCAGGTGCTTCATCATTCCCTACACCTGAGCCTGAACCAATGCAGCTTGGGTTAACCCGCCCCAGCCTGAGTCCTGAGGAGAGACTAAGAAGAAGGCGTCTAAACCTCTGCTTATACTGTGGCGCAGCTGATCACCTGTTACGGACATGTCCTCTCCGCCCAGATGGTAATTGTACTTCCGGTGGGACTGGGTTGGGAACACAGTTGCAGTTTAAGGAAGCCCATATCTCTCTCTTGCTCTCATTACAGTGGGGAAGAAGACGGGTACAAGTGATGGCAATCATTGACTCCGGGGCAAGTAGCTGCTTCATCGACTCAACATTTGCCCGTATGCATGGTTTTCCTTTACGTTCAAAATTACAGCCGATGATTATCAGAATGGCGGATGGCTCTCCTTTAAGTTCGGGACCTGTTTCTTTTGAGACTGAACCTTTAAATGTTTCAATAAACAAATTCCATCATGAAATTCTCAGTTTTGATGTGGTTCCTTCACCTCTATTTCCAATCATTATTGGGTTACCATGGTTAAGGGTCCACAATCCTCTTATTGACTGGGCCACAGGGAAATTGTGCTTGACTTCTTCATTTTGTGTTAAGAACTGTGTCCAAAAAGGGGTGCCTACTCTTCATCAAGCCTTGTTTTGTGTTGCAGAGGGGGATCAAGATTTGTTATCCTCAGTTCCAACTGTTTACCATGAGTTTTTGGATGTTTTTAATGAAAAACGTGCGGACGTTCTTCCTCCTCATCAGGCATATGATTGTCCTATTGACCTGCTTCCTGGTTCACCCATTCCGTTTGGTCGCATCTTTCCTCTTTCGGAACCCGAACTTAAAGTTTTGCAGGACTACATTGATGAGAACCTGAGAAAAGGTTTCATTAGACCTTCTACGTCCCCAGCAGGGGCAGGAATTTTTTTTGTCGAAAAGAAGGACCACTCATTGCGACCTTGTATTGACTATTGAGAGCTCAATAAAGTTACAATCAAGAATAGGTACCCTCTTCCCTTGATTCATGAACTTTTTCAAAGGCTTCGCTCTGCAACCATCTTCTCGAAGCTTGACCTTAAGGGGGCCTATAACCTAATTCGAGTAAGAGAAGGAGACGAATGGAAGACAGCCTTTCGCACACGTTATGGGCACTATGAGTACCTTGTTATGCCATTTGGCTTGTGTAACGCTCCAGCAACTTTTCAGCATTTTATAAACGACATTTTTCGAGATATTCTTGATACCTTTGTGGTTGCATACTTAGATGATATTCTGGTCTATTCTTCATCATTGGAAGAACACCGCAGACACA
The DNA here is from genome assembly GCF_017654675.1 of Xenopus laevis. Lineage (NCBI taxonomy): Eukaryota > Metazoa > Chordata > Amphibia > Anura > Pipidae > Xenopus > Xenopus laevis. The sequence goes on along the minus strand of NC_054374.1, from coordinate 69,489,575 downwards.
TGCGAGAAGTGTTTTCTCGACTACGTTCACATAGTTTAGTAGTCAAGGTGGAGAAATGCGATTTTGAGAAAGATCAAATTGAATTTCTGGGGTTTGTCATTTCCACCAATGGTATCGTCATGGACTCTAAAAAAGTTTCAGCCATTCTTGACTGGCCAACCCCCAGTGATCGCAAGTCAATACAAAGATTTATTGGATTCTCTAATTTTTACCGTAAATTCATACGTAATTTCTCGGGCATCATTAGACCTTTGACTGATCTCATGAAACAGAAAGTCAAGTTTCAATGGTCCATTTCGGCGCAAACAGCCTTTAATCAACTGAAAGAAGCCTTCACCACAGCTCCTGTTCTCACTCATCCAGAACCATCTCTGCCCTTCATCCTGGAAGTTGATGCTTCTGAAGTTGCTGTAGGAGCTGTTCTTTCTCAACGATCTATTCCTCAGGGTTCATTACATCCGGTGGCGTTCTTTTCTAAAAAATTATCCGGATCAGAACAAAATTATGACGTTGCTGATAGAGAACTATTATCAATCAAATTGGCTCTGGAAGAGTGGAGGCATCTTTTGGAGGGGTCCGCACATCCAATTTTGGTTCTTACTGACCATAAGAATTTGGAGTACCTTCGCTCTGCCAAGAGACTTAGACCCAGGCAGGCTCGATGGGCATTATTTTTTTCACGTTTTCAGCTCCATATAACCTATCGGCCTGGTTCCAAGAATATTAAGGCTGATGCCTTGTCTCGGATGTTTTCATCGGATTCTTCTCGGCCTATTGGGGTTGATCCTGTTCTTCAACCAAATTTTTTTTTACTTCTTCAACCTTCTTTTTTACAAAAGGTGAAAGAGCTTTGTACTCCTGATTCCTTACCCGCAACTCCTGTGTTAAGAGCTCAAGATGGTTTATATTACTTCAAGGATAGACTCTTTGTTCCATCAAACCTTCAATTGGAAGCTCTGGGTTATGTTCACGATGCTCCACTTGCTGGCACTCTGGATTACGGAAAACTCTTGATTTGGCCCGTCGTCACTTTTGGTGGCCCACGCTAGGTAGCGATTGTGCTAAGTTTGTTCGTTCCTGTGAGACCTGTGCTAGATGCAAGGAAGCTACTTCCAAACCGTTGGGTCTTCTTCGCCCGTTACCAGTACCAGATCGTCCTTGGGGCTCCATTTCTATGGATTTTATTACGGATCTTCCTTGTTCTGAAGGATTCTCCACTATATTTGTTGTGGTGGATAGAGGCTTACGAAGATGTCCCATTTCATTCCTCTTTGTGGTGTTCCTTCAGCTTCCCTAGATTGGCTAAGATTTTTATTCAGGAGATTGTGCGCCTTCACGGTCTACCAGAAAACATCGTCTCAGATAGAGGAGTACAGTTTACTTCAAGATTCTGGCGGGCGCTATGTGAAGGTTTACAGATTGATCTGTCCTTTTCCTCGGGTTACCATCCTCAAACTAATGGACAGACGGAAAGGACAAACCAAACGTTGGAGCAATATTTGAGGTGCTTTTCGTCCTTTCTACAAGATAATTGGGCTTCACTTCTTCCAATGGCAGAATTTGATTATAACAACTCTGTTCATTCATCCACCAAACAGACTCCCTTTTATGCCAATCTTGGATTTCATCCGACAATGATTCCAGGGGTTCCTCAAATTGTATCTCAGCTTCACGTCCAGAGGCCGTTCCTAAGGGGGGGGCAATGTCAGGAGCTTACCACTGCCTGAAGTCCGCGCGATGTCGCTCTTCTGCGCTATGCGTTCCACCGATGCGGGTCAGTGACGTCATGACGTGTGCGCAGGGGTGTCGATTGACGCAGCGTGATGACGTAGGCGATCCTACTTCTTGCGGCGCAGAGATCTCCCCAGTGCTCGGACATCGTTTTTTGGCTAAAACTCTAAGTGAGTAACTTAATTCTTATTTGATATTCTGGTTTTGACGCTGCTTTTGCCTCGACTTCTCCTTATCCTAATCCTTGGAACCCTTGCTTGGACTTTGATTCCCTGTTGCCGACCCTGCTATTGCCTTGATTACGCTCCTGCATTAACCCTTGAAACCTCTGCTTGGATTTGATTCCCTGTTGCCGACTCTGCTTGTCCCTGTTACGCTCTACTGCATTAACCCCTGAAACTTTGCATGGACTTGATTATTGTTGCCAATCCTGCTTGCCTACCGACTACGCCTCAGATTGACCCTTGTGGATCCTGTTTCTGAATATCGTCTGTCTTTTACTGGGACACCCATCTGGCTCGTGTATATTGCTGTGATTGTGACCATTCCTATCTGTCTGCACTGACCTTCACCCATTTAGGTTACGTTCACCTGCGACTGACATTAAGGTGATTGCCGAAATCCACGCACGCTTCTACAGTTTCTTGCCACAGCTGTTTACACCATTAATTCACCCTTCTCTGTACTCATCTGCAGCCGCAAGACTCAGCACTGGAAGTACTTCACGAGGTCGGTGTTCCCTCTTAAAGACCTACAGGCTCCCATACCTCACCTGCTCTAACCTCCCTCTGTACCTAGTTGAGGGTGTGTTGGAAAAGGGGCTGTAAGGGTTGTCTTCCTCAACGCCAGTGGTTCCCTCCTGCTCGGTGAGTCTGACACCCTAATTTGCATATGCAAATTAGGATTTGGTTCGGCCCGGCACAAAGACTCGGCCGAATCCGAATCCTGCTGAAAAAGGCCGAATCCTGACTGAATCCCGAACCAAATCTTGGATTCGGTGCATCCCTAAGGCACTGTGTGGGGCCTTAGACAAATACAAGAGGTCCTCTGCACTCAGCCCATTATCAATATATTTAAGACAGAGACATTTTGTGCATACTGCTACTAAAAATGCGTTACCATTTAAACAAAACAGGGATTGTTTGTCCATATATTGCAATATATTTAAGCTGGCCAACTACATCAAAGTCATCCCATATCTGGCCAGTCCTACGCTCAATTTTCATCTGATTCATTAAGAATTCTATTGCTTCATTATACATTTTACAAAGGGACTAAGTTTTACCTGCAACTTACTTGCTACTTTCAAAGTAAAACTCCCAAACTTGGTTGCCCTTTTATTAGACACCAGTGGGATCCCACTGGTGTCTAATAAAAGGGCAGCCAAGTTTGCGAGTTTTACTTTGAAAGCAGCTAGTAAGTTGCAGGTAAAACTTAGTCCCTTTGTAAAATGTATAATGAAACATCGAAATAAACCACCAACTTGAAATATATATATATATATATATATATATATATATATATATATATATATATATATATATATATATATATATATATACACACACACACACACACACACACACACATATATATATATATATATATATATATATATATATATATATATATGTGTATATATATATATACATATATATATATATATATATATATATACACATATATATATATATATATATATATATTTATATATATATGATTGAAAACTTTCTGCCTAAAGAAATGCAGACATTTCTACCAGCATGCATATAGGTATTTAAAAATATACAATACATTTCTGCATATTTTTAAAGAATGCATACCATTTATAAACGAATAGTGAATGTTTCTTGCTGCTGCAGTATTTAACTTTGTCATTAGAGGGGACTTGAGCCATGACATTGTTTATATTAGCAAGTCCTGTTCAATAAACAGAAAACAAAAAAATCCTATTTGTGCATTGTTGTGAAACCCTCCATGCCTGAAAAAGCAGTAGAAATAATTAAAGGACAGAAATTGAAGATGCTAGCTTCTTTCTTTCGAAACACTTGTTATTTTCTCACATGATTGTATCAAACAGGATGATGTTTAGATTAGGTTATTGCTAATTTTTATGGCTATTTCTTATACTATATCTTATCAAATTAACGGGCGCAGTACCATGCGACCCATCTTGAGACTTTGAGGAATTGTCACGTCAGAGAGGGAGATGTAGTAGAAACTGTCAATATGGTGGACTCTTGTGTGGAAAGGAGACCAGAAGCATCAGATTAATGTATAAGGATGAGTAAAGTAAATATAATTAGCTATAAAATTATGTCTATGGTATGGTTTATAAACTTTTACTTTAAAGTGCTAACAGATTTCTTGAAAGTCTAAAACATTGCATATTTGCACATTATGATGTGATTGATGCAAAGAGGGTCATACTATTTATAATTAGGAGATATCAATAGCAACCTTTAAACAAGTGACCTACTTTCATCTCCAGCTGATTTACAGGAGAGATTTGCAGGGAGTAGTTGTGAGCTGGGTACCCAGAGATTGCATGTGGCCTACCCTCTGCTAAAATGTATAAAGCTATGAATATATATGGAATATGTGATGTATTTTTCTTTCAACCAGTTGTCTGGTGGGGCCAGGGGTGATTCTGGGGCTGCTGCTGCCCCCCCCCTCCGCCCTTAAAAATCAATGTCAGAGCGGGTCAAAGGGGGGTAGCATCACTTGTGCTCTCTGCACTAACGGTTAAACCCCAGAAATTTGGCTCTTAAAGGAGAACCAAACCCTTGCTAATAAAATCCCCCACCCTACATAGACCCCCTCCCTGCACCCCACCCCCCTCCCCGCCTAGGTGATACCTGGGCCATCTTCTTCTCTTCGGTAATCTTCGGGTCTTCTTCCGACGCTTTGGCAATTTCTGTAGCTTTATGTAAATGCGCAGTTGTCGCTCTCCAACTGCGCATGCGGCGTTACACTGCTCTATTCCCGAAGAGAAGAAGATGGCACCCATGAACTCCGATGCCCTGAATCTGCACGGAGGGGTAAGTTAAGAGTTAGGGACAATTACCAAAGGTACCACCTAGGCTGGGGGGGAGCAGGGAGGGGGGTCTATGTAGGGTAGGAGGGTAGGGGTTTTTATTAGCAAGGGTTTGGTTCTGCTTTAATGTTTAATGTTACAAAAGGTGGTTTTTTGCCATCCCTTATAACTGGCCGCTCACTGCCACCTGAGGCAAGTTTCTCACCTTGCCTCATGGCAGGAGCAACTCTGAGTGGGGCTACGGATGAGTAGCTAGCAGGTAGGAGCCTATGTGCTGTATAACACGGGTAAAGCGATACACGAGGCAAGAAACATGTTGTTGAGAAGAATGATTTATTAATGAAAGCAGTGCAACAGGCCAATACAAAAGTAATATATACTCAAGACCTTTAGCAGGCTAATGGTCAGGGGCATGCAGCAAATAAGAAGAATCTTGTAAACTGGCAGTAGGTCAGGACTGGTGGCAAACAGAGAGTGTCCGATAAACAGGCCATGGCCAGGGGTAGCCTGAAGATAGAGAGTGGTCAGAGAAACAGGCCGAGGTCAATACCAGGAAATCCAACACAAGTAAGGGGAACTGGAGAGAAAGAACAAGGGTACAGAACAGAAAACCGGCAGGAACACAGGCAGGGACATAACAGGACTGCAGAAACACAAGCTAGATCTGGCTGTAAGACTAAGGGGCACATTTACTAAGGGTCGAATTTCAAAGTGCTAAAACTTCGAAATTCGACCATCGAATTGAAAAAATTCGATAGTCAAAGTTTTTTTTTGTTTGAATTTAGCTGTTTTCGATCAAATTAAAATCGGTCAATCGATCGATCGAACAATTTTCAAAAAAAACTTCAACTTCTAGGAGGTCCCCATAGGCTAACATAGCAATTCGGCAGGTTTAAGGTGGCGAAGTGTCAAATTCAAAGTTTTTTAAAGAGACAGTACTTCGATTTTCGAATGTTCGAAGTTTTTTCAATTTGAATCGAATTTTGGCCTATTCCATGGTCAAAGTACCCAAAAATTACTTTGAAATTCAAAGTTTTTGAATTCGAAAATTTCACTTCGAATTCACTTTGACCCTTGCAGGTACAGTCTAATCAGTCCACAGTTTGCTTCCTAACACCAGTAGAGAGAATCTAAAAACATAATCTGTGTGAGATGCAATAGGCAGGGTTTTGTTAGCATAGTGCCTTTTATATCTTTGTAATATATAGTTAACCAGGGCCCTCGTAAATGTGTGGTTAAATGATTAATACTGGGGTTGATTTACTTCCATAGCTGCTCTGTTGCATGAGTGCAGTTAAGTACAGCAAACAATCACATCTTTGCTTTTATTTATTAACTTACATGGGCAGATTTATTATGTGGTATAAGAAATGGTGGAATCATTTGCCACACATCATCAGTGTGTAAAAATTGCATAATTTTTTTTACACAATGTTTCTTTGAGCAACTTCCGCCGAAACTTACTTACAAAGATCTGAAGCAGTGTAAAATAATGGCAGCAAATCTGGTATTCGCATGGGGTAAAATAACACACACCCTGTTAACTTTGTCATTTATTTGACACCGCTTTTTACACTGTTTTTCGAGTGAATTTTTTTTTTTTACACAGCATAATAAATAGGCCCCGTAGTATACCTATCAAAGCATATTGCTGATTGTTGCTTTTCAGCAGCTGCACTGGTGCAATTTTGTAGTAATCAGCCCCACTAACGCTAGTGGCATACATATAAAAGAAATAATAATAATAACATTCATTCTGCAGCTCTCTTCTCAATCATATATTTCTCGTTGTGGCAAAATCACCCTATGATACATATTCCATGGAGAATACTGTTTGTAACCTCTGTATAATTTCCATTTGAATATACCAGCAAACTATTTGGATGGAGTTTATATGTTATGCCAAGGCTATGTAGGTTTCCTGTGTTCTGGTAAACTGTTACAGTCTAAAAACACTTCCTTTAGGTTAATGGACCACCTGGGAACTGAAAGGTAAACTAGAGGGAATAATGGGATAGGGCCTCTAATTCGAATGAATGATGGTTTATTTCTACTTTTAGGCAATGGTTTGGGGAAGTGTTGCAGCTCAATAATGCCCCCCATGCACTAAACAAGGTTTGTACAGAATGGTTTTTCTAAGATTGTAGTGGTTGGGACTCCAACTGTAAGCCAGGCCTTATTTCCCAACATCAGCATCCAACCTAACTTAATGCTCTTGTGGCTGAATATCAATAATGGTAATGTTTCAAAATCTAGTGGAAAGCCATTCTAGAAGACTTAATGTGATAGAGCAGCAAAGGGAAGCCAGCTTCACATCAATACCCTTGGTTTGAGAATGAGATGTTGGACAAGCAGAGAAGCAGTAGAAGCACTAGTCCTGCTTAGTATGAAAATGTTAATTATCAACCCCATCCAAGGTGTAATGTGGCAAAAAATTTGTAGATTTCAGTATCGTGCATAACATGCAATTTATCCTCAAAATTACTGATTGTCTTTACCTTTCTCCTCCCACTTTACAAGATGCAAACTAGAGTAGTAAATCACTTGTAATATGAGAACCAGAAGCCCTAATATAACAAATAAGTTTAAATTTTTTTTGGGGAGGATGCTTGTCCTCTTATACATGTTAAATAGACTTCATACTTTTAAACATGGTATTCATTGAGAAATTATGTTTGTTGTATAGATTGATAAAATGTACATTCCTGTTTCAATCGTTCATGTTAAACTGCACATGTGGTACTAAAGTGAAATAGTTAAAAAAAAAAATTTGCATATAAATACTGTGGCCATAGGAGGGTTTGGATGACAACATTTGACTTGCAGTAAATAGTCCTATCATGTTACTTTAAATTTTCAGTGCTTAGTAGTAGCAATTAACATTTTATGCCATACTTCAAAATGTACACATTCCAATGAAAAGATAGTGGACACATTAGTATATGTATAAAATCATAGACTTTTCTTCAGCATTCTAGTTTACCTAGTTTCAGGGCTTTATTTACTAAAGTCCAATTTATTATTGTAAATTGCAAAAGTGCTCAGAATACCACTCTGAGTAAGTTTACATCAAACTTTTTTGAGCTTTGGTTCTGTGTATTGCAGTAGGGTCCCAGAGACCCTGGTGAATTAAATCTCCAAGCAACAGACAAAAGCTGGGGAATCATCATGAGAATATTAGTCCTAAATAGCTAGAAGCACGTGAGTTTAACATCCCTGCCTTGTAACATGATGAACTATATCATAACAATATAATACAACATAGGAGACTAGGCATTAAACCATTTAAAAGTTATACATTTGCATACATTTTTATTTTTGCAAAGTCAGCCATTCGTTTGAGAATTACATGTGACAAGTGAGCCAATCAGTGGCTCCATATTGTAATAAAATGTTATTTAATACTTCAGTGTTTCAGTATTTAAATTCTGCAGTATAGGTAGCTCAACCAATTAATTTATAACTCTGTATTTTAATCATGTATGTAGATTGGTGGATCAATTAATGGCCCAATGTTTGATTAATATGTAGATAATTGAACCATTGACTTGTATATGGAGAAATGAACCAACCAGTAGCTCTTGTTTGTGGACAGGTGAACCAATCAATGGCACAGTATTTTTACTGACTCACCTATCCTTAGGGAAAGATATCCTTGCAAATATATTAATTTTAAAAAGTGCATATAGTCTAGTGAATTAGACTTGTCATCTAATTTCAGGACTTTCTGATTCCAGGATTCAAGTTGCCAAATTCAGTAGTTGAGGATCTTGGTTCACAGGTGGAATGGCTGCTCCTGAGAAGGACACAGAGAGATTTATGGAATGTTTCAAGAATAATATCAAGCTGGTTTGGTGAAGAAAGAGATGACACTACCATTCTAAAAGAATATTCACATATTTAATTGAGTTTTTTGTTACACTAACACCCAGGCTTTAATATGGCCTCTAGCTTTATTAATTAATCAGAGTTTCCAAGGGTTCAAAGTAAAACAAAAGCAAATATTAACAAAGCTTAATATAATGCCTTTACATTTTTATCTTTAGACTGTTTAATTGCACCTATTTACTTTGTCAAAAGCCTTATATAATCTAAAGGCAAGTTCAAACCAAGACTTCCAGTCACTTATAATGTGTGTTCTCACAGCAAGGCTATATATGTTTCCTCTATTACTTCCTTTACTGTGATAACATCAGCAAAGTATATTACACGTTTTATACACTAGTAATGTTGTCTAGCTTTTCTTTGAATGGCAATGTGGCCTCTAAGTTGGTGTCAGTGGTATTTCTGGATAACTTACGGCTGCTTTTAATGTTCTGGATTCGCTCACTGAGATGTTTCCTGAACTTCTTTGTGAGGAAACAGTAGATGATAGGGTCCAGCATGCAGTTGGTGCTCATAAGGCACAGTGTTATTTGGTGCACATTGTTCATTGTTTTTCTGAACTCGCAATCTCTTTCATGCCACATTCTCAATACTGTTAGAGTCCAGGGTCCATCTACAATATGGTGAGGTACGAAACATATGACAAAGACAGCAAGTACAGTGACCACCATCCACAATGCTCTATGCTTCATGTCTGAACTTTTCCTCGACTTCACTGGCTGTGTAAGTAATGTTCTGGCAATCACCAGATTGCAGGTTAATATGATGAGAAACATAACAAAAAATGCCCCAACCAGAATAAAGTGGATAACAGCTACTGGTTCTCTGTTGTCAATACTGTATCCTTCAAAGCATCGGGTGAAATTTTGACCATTAATGTTCACTTCATTAGTGCCAGGAAAAATAAGAAAATATAATGAGCTGGCAAACAAAAGGATCCATACAGCAGCTGAGATACAAAGGCCTCTTATTCTTGCTGTGGACTGAGCAGTTTCTACTGGACGCGTTACAGCCTGGAATCGGTTATAGCTTATGACTCCAAGAAATGCCATGGAACAATATGTGTTGAGGAAAAAAAAACAGCCGGCCACATTGCAAAGGAAGGAAGGCATAAACCAGTCCCCTTCATAATGGTAATAGACAATCCATAGCGGAAGCGTTACTAAAAACAGCAAGTCTGCAATTGTCAAATTGATCATAAATATTTTAATTTCACTGAGATTCTTGGCAGCGTAAACTCTGACAAATATCCACAAGACATAACAGTTCGCAATGAAGCCGAAGATAAAAATGATGCTATAGGTCACCGTGAAGAGGGAGTATCTGAAAGGGGAATCCACCACATTGCAAGGATCTGTTTCACTTAGGAAAAGTGGAGGTGCCTGTGAAGACATTTCCACAAATACCAGCACATAAAATACTGCAATGTACAGTATTATGTTCTCCTTTGCACTAGAATGAAAAATAAGAAGAGTTTAGTTAAAGATGGTGTTGCAACCACATCTTGCTGCAAGTATTAGTTATCTTATCAACATATATTAATAAAAATAATTATTTACCTATTTAGCACCGAAGGTTATTAAATTGATGATATGTCAGGAACAACCTTTAACAATTATGTGTGGACTAAATATATCCCAAAAAGGGTGTGAGATTACAGATAAAAGGACCATCCACTCCATGAACACACCAGTTACAAAACTTGTAAATCATTACATAATGAAAGTCAGTGGTATTGCTGCACAGGCATAATAACCATTTATGCATATTTCAATATAAAACAGTGTAGCGCTATAGTAAATTGTGTGTATTGTACACCACTATTGAGCTCCACTCCCAATAAATGTGCCCCGGATGAGACCTATAATCTTAGGGAGTAAGCCCTCGCAACTGTGTGGAGGCAAGGGTGTAGTGTAACTGTAACCTGGTGCGATAGCACAATGATGGGCGCCAGTAGTTCTTTAACAGTTGAACAAAGAACAGTATTTATTGAACAATAGCACATAGATCATTTAGCACATTGATCCACAATGGAGTATAGAACATACACAGCCAGGGTCGGACTGGCGCAGTCGGGGCCCACCGGGTTGTGAACATCGGGGGCCCCGTGCGCATGCGCAAAAACTAGTGCGCATGCGTGAACGTCAGGCCCAATGCGCGCATGCCTGAACGTCAGGCCCAACGCGCGCATGCGCAACAGCGCCGATCAACTTTAATTGCCGTTCGTGGGCCAATCTAGGACCGGGACTGGGCCGGCGGGGGCCCACCGGGTTTTTTCCCGGTTTCCCGCCGGCCCAGTCCGACACTGTACACAGCAGCATAAAGGAAGCATATACTCACAGCACGTATAGGCTGAATTCCCACAGGCTAGGGAATATACAGCAGAGAGTAGGTTGACAGCATGTGATGGGTATTGCCCAGTTTTCAGGATATCTTCCAGTGGCAGACTAGGGGAACTCCTGACATCCCTATCTCAACACTTGGGGGCAAATTCACTAAGGCGCGAAGTGCCGAACGCTAGCGTTAATTCGCTAGCATTTGGCATTTTCGCTACTGCGCAAATTCACTAACGAACGCTGGCATAGTTTCGCTAGAGTTACTTCGCAACCTTACGCCAGGCGAATCTTCGCTAGCGACGAAACTACGCAAATTCACTAACTTGCGCAGTGTACTGAACGCTACCTTTTACGCTAGACTTCCTTCGCCACCTCAGACCTGGCAAAGCGCAATAGAGTAGATAGGGATTGTTTAAAAAAAAGTCAATTTTTTTTCTAAGTCCCAAAAAACGCTGGCGTGTTTTCTACATGATGGCTGATAGGCTGAAAAAGATCGAAAAAATTTTGGGGCTCCCCTTCCTCCCCCCTACATTTCCTGACTCATGGCAACTTACCTAGACAGTGGGCACATGTGTAGGGCAAAATAAAATTTTTATTTGCTGATTTGAAGGTTTTCTAGGGATTTGTAGTGCAGATACACGTTCCTCCATTGAAATTTGAATTTTGCGCCGTATGCAAATTAGCCTTCGCTTTATATAGCGAATCATCGCTAGCGCAACTTCGCAACCTTACGCTACCCCTGTGCGCAACTTCGGATTTTAGTGAATTTGCGGAGCCCTGGTGAAACTACGCCTGGCGAAGTGTGGCGAAGTGCGGCGAAGTTGCACTTAGTGAATTTGCCCCTTGGTTCCTTACTCTGGGTCAGTAATACCCTGGGATCTTAATCCCTCTAATCTCCTCGGCGGAGCCTTGAGCTGCTCAACTAAATAACCTCTCTATCACTCCTAGAGCGATCTATAAAACGAGTATAGCTGTCTAATTACTAGGGCCAAGGCACCTAGGGTCAGCACTACCCATTCCCTTCCAGCCTGCTTGGTTGGGCTAAAGCAATGGACCCAGAGCACATGGTTCCTAAACCTTTTATACTCTGGCACAGTGCCATCTGGTGTACACTGTGTGAACTACAGGGGTTACATAAGCACAAGGTCCCCATAAGGACCCACTGAGGTGTCCATATTACTAGGGATGTGCCTGTCTGTAAAGTGTAAGGGTGTCTAAGATTTTCACATCCCTACAACAGCAATACAGATTTTTATACAGCTTTGTTACTAGTTAGATTGCTTCAACTAAACCAGTGAAAAAAGACCAGCCATTAAATACCTTTTGTGCTCATAAGCCACATTAAATCAAAGAAGTCTTGGAAAGCCACACCTGAGAGGCTATATAGTGGGTATGATTGGCCCCATGTGAACTGCCAGCCTACAGCAGTCACTGTATGACTGCAAACTTGTGTCTTTGACTTACCACCAAGAATTTAGAGAACCTATTTTGAGGTTATTGGAAGTAATATGTAAGGGGGTGAGGAGTAATATGCTGTTCTTAAGCCACTGGTTGGGGATCACTGCCTAAGACAAAGATGCTGTATACTGGTAGTTTAGCCTTAGAATACATGGAGGGTGCCAAACTGTTTGTGCCTCTTTGTGGAGGCATATTGCCAAGAAACATTTCTGGTTAATTCTTTTAGAGAAGTATATTTCTTAGTAGGAAAATGATTCTATCTAATTCCTTCCTGTCAACAACAATTAGCGCTTTATATACTGTGTATATATATTTATAACTATTTATAAGCCTAATGTTAGTCATGACACAGACCTATATGTAAAGATATATATATATATATGTCTTCTTCTTTGTAATTGGTGATCAACAATGTAATTATACAATAATAGATACAGCTGCTGCTACTACAGAAGTGCCTCACTAATACGGCACGTAACATGGCAGCTCCCAGCTAAGTGAAGCAGTGGGATTCTGCTAAAGTGTTACTATGACAGCATAAACTCAAATGCCACCAGAGTATCCCAGTGACTGAGAGAGTTGTGGCCTAACAGACTATGGGGCAGATTTACTAAAGGGCAAAGTGGCTAATGCTAGTGACTTTTCGACAGCGTTGCCACCCACAGGGACATTCGCCGGCGAATGGGACCATCACTAGAATTCATTCGCACTCTATCGCCAGACGACATTTTGCTCTGGTGAATGATCGTTACTCTGCAAATTCACTAAAGTGCAGATTTTACTGAACGTAACGTTACCTCTTTCGCCAGAGTTGACTTCGCTACCTCAGACCAGGCGAAGTGCTAAAAAGAAGCTACATCTTCCTCAATCTTCTGTCACTTACATCATATCCTGTGTGCCGAAAATGCATTAAAGTTCAAAAAACGCTGGCGACTTTTCCCTTTTTTAAGCGTGATTGCAAAAGTCCTAACAAACTTTTTTTGGGTAACCGTATTTTTCCAGACATTTCATAATATATGGAACATTAATTTTACAGTGGGCTCATGTGTAGGGCATTATATTAATTCTCTTGTCTTTATTAAGGTTCCCTGGACAGTTGAAATAAAAAGTGGTAACTTCAAGCATTTGCACCAACATTTAAAATAAAGACCTCCATACAACTTTAAATTACCCGCCGTATGCAAATTAACCTTCACACAAGATCACTAGTGAATTTTCGCTAGTCACAAATGAACGATAACGCATCTTCGCTATGAAATGCTCGCACTGCCGAAGTAATGCTAGCAAAAAGTAGCCCGAGTTCAGAGCCCAGGGCACAACTTCACATATTAGTGAATTAGCGTAGTGGTAGCGAATTTGCACCTGGAAAAGTGGTGCGATGTGTGCGTAGAGGTCGCTGGCGACAATCGCCCTTTAGTAAATCTGCCCCTATGCTGGTCACAGATCACTCTAGATACAGAATAGGAAGACAGTTGGGTGAGCGCTAAACAATAAAACATTGCTCTGTATATGACAAAGTTGTTTGCAGGTAACCATTGACATTCAGCAACTTAAGTCACTCCAGACCAAGTCAGCAGTCTGTTGGCCCTGTGTAGACCAAATAAAATTGTCTTTGAACTGGGCTTGTTTGAGCACCATGCAGGTTCATTGCTGAGAACCCTTTTTGACCATGTATGCAACTAGCAGGCTTTGGTTGCCATGTGCATCCTTTATGGTGTGATCTTGTATAATCACAATGGAATTGGTACATGTGCCACAAATATTAGGCTGCTTTTTGGCATTTAACTTTGTAATCACAGCATTAATTTAATGCTACTCTCTAGGGGCTAGTATAGTATCAAAGTGAGGTACACACAGGTATTTTACAACTAAAGCTGGCCATACATGTCCCAATACAATCTTCATGACTTTTCTATCCTCATCAATATCCACAATTCTCTACACATCTCTTTGTACAATGGATATGAGTTGGTTCCTTAATCAGGGAGGTTTGAAAATGTCATTTACCAGTGAGCCAGGTCTGCAAACCTTAGCTAGAGAGTGATATTTACTTGTCTATAATCTTGCTGTTCAATAGAAAGATAGCCAAAACATGTTTGGCCACTGTATGGCCCTTGGCCCTCTGCCTATTATACCTATGGGTCGGACATATGGGTAGGCAGATGTCTGGGGCCCCATCCAGAGGAGGAAGCCATTTCCACTAATGTAGAACCAGGGATGGGGCGTAGCAATGAGCAGGGGGCTGGTGGCAAATGAGGGCGCAGCAACAAATAAGCAGGCAAGGTGTTGGCAGCGAACAAATAGTGGCAAGAAAAGAGCAGGCAGGGTGTTCATTGGTGGCAAGGGAAGAGGATGAGCCTTGGATGTACGTACCAAGCTGTTCAATGCATGGCTGCTCTAAGTAAATGTTATTCTTTGGCAGAGGTTTAAGTTAGGATAAAATTTGTGGCAATTTAGACATGCTTTAAAATAATTTTAAATATTTGTGCTAACACATATATATATACACTTGTTAAGAGCTGTAAAATATAGGAGATAATGAGAAATATAAATGTTATTATATATAAAGTATAATGCCAAAAAATAGCAAAATGTGTAATACAAGTCTGAAGCAAGACATGTTTAAAGCAAGGTTTTGGCCAATAAATTGCTGTCAGCTATCTCTGTCGGAGGAAAATTGTAGAGCTTTCATATGCATTAGCATTAATAGCATTAAGTCATCACAACTCCACTTTAGGATTATGAATTACATTACTCTGTAGTAGCTAATCAAATGTTACCTGTTGAAAGTAACAAAATACACTAGCTCTCATTTGATAATTACCCATTTTGTGCAACCATCTACTGGGACTTATTTATTAAAGTTGACAAATTTGCACCAGGCTAATAATCCCTAGCAACTAGTCAGTGATTAGCTTTGTTCAGTCAGTTGCGGAAAGAATAATAAAGATTAATGTAAATGTTATCAGTTACTGGCGTCTGTTAACAAATGAGCCCTGTTATACAATATACAATATTATTTTTTGTGATATCGCCCATGCTTTTCTGTGTTCCAGTCTCTGCCTAGTTTTTTTTCATCCCTCATTAAATATCCCCTTTTATAGAATATGACCAAATTCACAGGTTTGACTGAGATAATGAAAAAGAACTTGCTGAGTCCCGGATCCATACTAGGAGATGGATGCAGGCTTACCTTGTGTTTGCTTATCAATCTGTTTTCCAAGTTCAGGGATTCCTAGAAGCAGACAGTGTTTGTACCAGATCTATTCTCTGCTGCTATTTGCATGCTCTTGATCTCTCAGACAAAAACCAAAAGGGTGTGTGATGGGCAAGGGGCAGTGTACAGGAAACCTGCAACTTCCTAGGGGAAAGGTTGCAAACCGAGAAGTGAATAAAGAGAAGAGATGTTTCGCAAGCTCGTACTTTCATCACATCGAGAGCTTTAAAAATCAGCATTCTTAACACGATCGCGCATATATTCACCAGTAGCTATTCCTATTGCAGACAGTGATTTACTGTAAATTATCTGTTGTGTCTGTAACTAATAAGAATCATGTCTTCTTTTATAATGTTTTGTCCATTACTTGAACCTCTATCCACAAAAGACCTGAATTAAATATGAACGGTATGTTACTATTTTTCAAAACATATTAAGAAAGATTTCTACACTTCAAGTCACTTAGGAGGGAGAAAGCAAAGAGACTTGCTTATCTTAAATAGTTACAATTGTATCTTTGCTTATTTTAAATTATTACAAATGTATCTAAGCGTAGGGGCTGATTATTATGGGCTCTCTGCCAAAATGCCCCTTATTCAATTAAGTTTCAAGTTTTCAATTAAGTTTTGTCCATTACATGAACCTCTATCCACAAAAGACCTGAATTAAATTTGAACGCTATGTTACTAATTTTCAAAACATATTAAGAAAGATTTCTACACTTCAAGTCACTTAGGAGGGAGAAAGCAAAGAGTTAATATTGCAGTGGCCTTAAAGTGAAAAGGGGTGTAAACAGAGCTTAGGAGGACAGGTAGAACAAGAACATAAAATTGGTAGAATAAATATGGAACAGCCTTTCAGTAATGTGAAGGTGACTAACATGAGTTAAAAAAAAGTTTGCAGAGGCACCAGCCCAGATTTTCTGATCCAGGTCTGTCTTTAGTGTATTTAAATTGCGGGGGTTGAAAATTGAGAAATTACAGACAATGGCATACCTCCCAATGGAACAGTCCTGAGTTTCTGGATTTTTATTAATTAGTCCAGTTTATCTTTAATCTCCTGCACTGACACCAGAAAAAGATACAACATTTCTGAAACTTAATTAAATAAGGGGCATTTTGGCAGAGAGCCCATAATAATCAGCCCCTACGCTTAGATACATTTGTAATCATTTAAAATAAGCAAAGATACAATTGTAACTATTTAAGATAAGCAAGTCTCTTTGGAGAACTGAGACTCACAGCTTAAGTCCCCACTGGCTCCCCTCCATTGGACCCCCTCCCTGCCTCCCCTCTGCACAGTCTTACCCCAGAATTCTGTCCCCACTTGAAATAGTGACCACACATGCAGAGTGAGCGCAGCGCAGCTCACAAGTGGCATCTTCTTCTCCTTGGTAATATTTGTGAATTGATCGGCGTAATGGCACATGCACATTTGGAGCAAGCTTCCGGTTTGCGACAACTGCACATTCGTTGAAAGAGACAGAAATTGCCGAAGGGGAGAAAGAACGAAGTGGGGACTTAACATCGCAGGGGGTTTAGTTCTCCTTTAAGGGTGGTGGTACAGGGCTATTCAGGGAGATTAGTCGTCCAGCGACAAATCTCCTCTTCTTCGTCAACGAATCTCCCTGAAATGCCTTCCCGCTGGCTAGAATGTGAATCACCAGCGGGATGGTGCTCGGATTGGAAGTTTCAACTTTGGGCGACTTCGGGAAAACAAAGCGATCCGAGCACCATCCTGACGTGATTCACATTCTAGCCAGCAGGAAGGCATTTCAGGGAGATTAGTCGACGAAGAAGAGGAGATTTGTCGCTGGTTGACTAATCTCCCCGAATAGCCACATGTGCCACCACACTTAAGGGCAATTTCACCTTCATTAGCAAAACTGTTATAACACATAAAAAGTGTTCAACCTTTCATAACCTGCCAAATTTTGTAATAAAAAAAAGAAAAAAAGGCAATTCTCTGTGCAGATCTTTTTGTCAATCTTTTAATTTTTCAAATGTTGAGAGGTATGCAATGGGTGAATGGGCTTGAGTTGATATGTCTGTATATAAATGTATGATATAAAAAAAAAACCTTTTAAGAGCAAAAAAAGACATTGGAATACATCATTTCTGCTAAGTCAATGTTTTTTAGCTTTACCTTTTTAGTGTAAAGTAGACAGTGATATTCTGAAAAAATTAGCAATTAGTCCTCATTTTTTGTGTGTGTTTTTAATTATTTTGCCTTTCATTCAGCAATTCGCCTGCTTGTAAATTTCAGCAGCTATCTGGTTACTAGGGCCCTCTCTACCCTACCAGTCATTGTTTTGAATGACAAAAAGAAGATAAATAGGTGTGTGTTTCTATAAAATGCTAAGTAATAAAAAGTAACAATAACAATAAAGTTGTAGCCCCATAGAGCAATAGTTTGTTGGCTGCTGGGTTTAGCCACCTCTATTTGAAAGCTGGAAAGAGATAGAAAAAGTTAAATTATTTGAAAAACTATTAAAAAAATAAAAGGCAATAAGCATTTGAAAAGTTGCTATATAAGGACATTTTATAGCATACTAAAAGATAATAAAGTTGAACTACACCTTTCAATATCAATTTATGATTTCTTTCTTACACAAATTGGTGCATAATAATAATAACAACATTAAGGGGGTTATTTACTAGATATCTAAATGTTCTTGTTATTTTAGTAAAACAAACTTCGACCAAACTCCCATCCACAATTTTACCTTATTTATCATTAAAATAATTCGAAAAATTTGGTGCGAGGGTAGACTCTATAAACCCAAAAGCTCCGACTTTTTTGGATTATCACCTGAAAACCATGAATTATTCGGATTATCATACGAAACCCAGTGCAGATAATGATATCTTCCAATTGTGAAAGGGTCACCTGCCATTGACTTCTATATGACCTCGCAGATTTAAGAAGGAGTATTTTTTTATTTGGACTTTTAGCAGCCTTGGGGTATAACAAATCTTGAAAAAGGCAGGCAAGTATAAAAAGTGGAAAGAATCTCCTGCAATAACATTATGTTTGTATGTTTTGCTCTGGGTTTAAGGTTTACCGGGTATATACTGTATACAAAGTATATCCATAGTAACATTGTTTAACTTGCTTATTGAGATCAATAGGAGGGAAATGTCAATTTCATAATTTCAACCTTTCTGAATAATAGATTCCATACCTAGATAGTGGTTTTTGCTCAACTTTTTTATGATTTTTGTTTTAGTGTTTTGAATAATGATTAGCTGCCTTCCATATTTTTTTTTTAAATAAATGTTTATGTGGCTACTGTAAGGCAACTCCATCCTCCTGTAGGTTTCCTTTCTTTTCTTACAAAATGCATTATGTACTGTATATGACTGTATTGTGGCAATCCAACTCCGTTGTCTTCCAGAGTAAGCACCAGAATAGCCCAAGCTGTATTTTTGTGCCTCGGAATAAAATATTAATATATATATATATATATATTTTTTTTTTTTTTTGTTGAAATGTATTTATATAATTCTACTTGCGTATGCAGCACTGTACAGCAGAACAATAAACAGGGGTCATTACAACAATAAATATAAATAATTACAAAGTACAGTTGCATTAAAGATTAGAAGATAAGTTTTAAAGATACAATAGGAGGGAGGTCCCTGCCCTTTAGAGCTTCTAATCCAAATAGGAGGGTAACTTAAAGACCACACAGGAGGATATTAAGTGCTGCAGGTTACAGTGGTTGACACTGCATTATAAGTGCCAGAACTGGGTCAAGTATTAGGAGAGTGCTTCAAGAATTAGCCTGCCTTTGAGTTTAGGTCTGAAGAGACTGAAGGAGGACTTCAGCAATATCGGGAGGAATTCAGCGGTGGCATTCCAAATGTATGGAGCAGTACGGCAGAAAGGTTTAAGGTGGGAAACAGCAGTGGTTGTGGGAGTTACAAAAAAGCAGTTGCTCTGTGAGGAGCAGAGGAGTAGACCAGGAATATATGGGGCAAATTGACTAACCTCCGTAATTTGCCAGCGACGGCTTCGCTCACATAGCAACACTTCGCCAGGCATAGATTCGCCAGGACTACGCTAATTCACTAAAATCCGAAGTTGCGCTAGCGTTACTACGCCAAGCGAAGCAAAGTTGCGTTAACGTTGGCTAATTTGCATACGGCGGGACATACACAAGCCCAGGGAACCTTAATAAATTAAAATAGAGGTGCTATATTGCCCTAAACATGAGCCCACTGTATAGTTTATGTGCCACATGGTAAGAAATGTAGGTGGGAGCCCGGGTACCCAAAAAATATTTTACAGACTTTTGCAGCCTATCACCCTGAAAAAACAAAAAGATAACAGCGTTTTTTGGGACTTAGAAAATGTTTCAGCTAAAAATTTAAGAAGCACTATACATTCCATTGCACTTCGCCTGGTCTGAGATGGCGGAACAGGTAAGTTTCAGTAAAATGCTCATCTAAGTGAATTTGCAAAGTAACGCTCTTTCGCCTGGCGTAAGAGTGCGAAGTAGCGATAGAGTCTATCTCCTTCACTAGCGAAGTTACACCAGCTTCGGTGAAGTAACTAAATGATGTCACGCTGTCGAATTTTTGCTAACTAGTCGCCCTTTAGTAAATTTGCCCCATAGAGACACAAGAGATGTAGTGAGATGCAGAGGAATGGAGGGGCTTGAAGGTCATCTCATGGGAAGAAGCAGGGCTGGAACTAGGGGTAGGCAGGGTAGGCACAAGCCTAGGGCGCAAAGCAGGAGGGTGCTCCTGGCACGCACTTTCTTAGCCTCTGGCCGGCGCTCGCTTCCTTGTTGTGCATGCACACACTCCTTATTCTTGTGCATGTCCTTTTCACGCATGCATGGTTTTCCATGCGTGTGTTTTTGCGCATGCGCGTCTCTTTGCCCCCGTGTTTTCATGTGGCCTAGGACTGGCACCCGCGCTGGTAATAAATAACACACGAAATAAAATCAATGACCAATTTCAGAAGGAATCTAATGCAAGTCTCTTGTGTGTGGCTGCATTCTTCTGATGAATCATAGTAGTAATGATGTTGCTTCCAGAGACAATTTGAGTGTACAAACTAACAAGACAATTTTTTAGACATCCTCTTTATGGAGGTTATAATTATAATAAATTAACATAGATAGATAGCAGAGCAAGGGGAAGTAAGTAGGGAACAAATAATAACTCAAAATAAATGAAAATAGGCAGAAGAATAAGCAGTGTGTGGGGAGGGGACAAGACCATTTTAGGTTGCTAATCCAGATACTTTGGCCATATACTCTATTGGCCCACAATGACCCTTGTGTTTGGTTGCACTGATCATAAACTGAGATATTTATTGCATGATTATAACACCCAAGCGATAAACAAAGATTGTGTCACACTTTTTCTCCTAAAGGAAACAATTTTCTCAAAACAGCCGTTATCTCCTATCATGGTTGTAAATGCAACATTATGCCCAAGAACCAGTTTCACTTTTATTTTTATATGCTAGTATATTGTTGAATCTTGGAGGCACAGTTACAGAAAAAACCAGAAAATCCAGTATGTTACACGTTGGATTGCCTCTTACGTCAGTAGCTGGTTGCATGTGGCATGAGAACTGCAGTAACAAATAGCTCAGTACGGCACTGGATCTGGGATTTTCCACTGGTTGTTCCTCTTTGTCATTAAAACACAAGCTGGCAAAAAGGCTTTCATGTATATGCAGTACTGTATAGTCAGTATTGTTTAATTCATAAAAAATGTGAAGTACTTACAGACATATCCCACTCTGTCCTTCTGCTGCTACAAACAAACTGTAGATGACAAGAGCTCAAGGTCTGACATTTGTAGTCTAGTCTATGGCTGGTCATAAATCCGAATTCAGGCCAATAACTTTTGTGCTATCATGACTCATATAACAGCATACAAATGGACTGACACCCAAATTAAAGAGTCTCCAAGGCCAAATACAGCTATAAAAATGCATTTTCTAACATCTGCAAACGATTGCCTTATTTCATGATTTGAAGTTCGTTGCATCTTACTGACTGGTTTATCATCTCTCTTTATTGCTAGGTAAAATATTTCCCAAGGTTTTAGATTTTTTGACAACAGAAATTAAACCCTTTTTTTTTTCATACGTCACAATATTGTCTTTTTTGCAATTTTGCAATAAAAGTATTTACCAAATTCTTTTACATTACCCATTTGATCCTCCATGTTCCTCTGCGAGGGGGTGGCCATACTTGTTCAGTAGTATTCCGTCAGTATGAGCATGATGAAGGCTTCTGGAGCATGCTAAGGGCCTATGCGCAGACACAATGTAAGTCTCAATTATGTGCCGGGCCCCTCTAGCAATTTTTTTGCAGGGGGGCCTTGTGTCATGAGGGTGTGCCACTGAACAGTCAGGTTTATGAACTACAAGTTACAATTACTTACAAAAGCAGCAAAAAAACATCAACATGACCATATAGTATAATAATAATTTGAGGAGTAGGATTTTTTTTACTCAGTATCACTTTAAGGTGCCAGTGGACCCAGGGCAAAGATCTTACTGGGGGATCTTCTGAGGCTGCCCAACAACTTTGTGGCAATACTAGTCTTAAAGGGAAAGTCAACCTCCAAATAAAAATGTGCCTAATAAAAGATAACATGATTTAAACTGATTTCCAGTTTACATTTATTATACCTTAAAGTTATTTGTAAAAACAGTTGCTATTGAAAGCAGCATTTGCTTAACTCCTGGTTGATACTTTTTAAACAACATTGCAAAAGTCTAAGTTCCCCAGCAAAGACAGGAGGACTGTTAATAAGCTGCCTGGTCTTACATTGTTTCAAAAGTCTGAGCTACTGGGGCAGAGACTAGAAAGGAACAAACACCGCTTTAAATAGGAATACATATACAAATAACTTAAATACCATAGAAAATGTGTAATGTATATTGCAAAGTTGCTTAGAATTACGTTTTATTTTACTAGGCAAATGGGTTGATATTGTCTTTAACTGCCAAGAATGTAGGTGCTACCTACGTCAGGAGTGCCCATAATGCAAGGTCTACTTTTAGTGATGTGGTCCTGTTATGATCTACATCCGCATTGTTAGCATTCTGTTCCATGGAAAGTATTACTTAAATATTGATTTATGAGAAACTTTATACTGTTATAGTTAAACTTCTATCTCTTATGTAGGGTTGGCACCTGCCCGGTATTTTACTGGCCTGGCTGGTAAAAATTATGGCTGATCCCAATGTTATTAATAGGGAAAAAAGATATATAAATATAAATAGATATATACAAAAAATATATAAAAAAAATATATACTGTAGGTATATATACTGTAGGAAGGCCGGTATTCTTTTCCAGAAAAGGTGGCTACCCTAAATGTAAAATATCTGGAATAAAAAGCACGAAACAGGAGGGTGATTTAGACAAGCTGTTTGTTGAAAGAGTCTTAGGATCTACTGATCACCAACTAAAGGTCTACTGATAGATCCCCATCTACCTTTTGGGCACCCCTGACTTACGTGTTTTGCATTAAAGGGCTTCCTCACTGCTCTAGCAGCTTTTGCTATCTTTTAGGTAAACTAAAAGACCCCCAGGAAAGGCCTTAAAGGAGAAGGAAAGCTCCATCACAGTTTATTGGCAACAGATTAGCCACAATAGTGCAAGCTAGAATGCTATATTTATTCTGCAGAATGCTTTACCATACCTGAGTAAACAGCTGTAGACACTGTCTCGGTTTGTTTAGGATAGGAGCTGCCATATAAACTTGATGTGACATCACTTCCTGCTTGAGTCTCTCCCTGCTTACTTACAGCTCTGAGCTCAGATTACAGCAGGGATGGGAGTAGGGAGGGGGAGAGGAGCAAACTGAGCATGCTCAAGCCCTGCCCTGGAGGTTTATGCTGAAAACAGGAAGTCTGATACAGAAGCCCATGTGTACACAATAGATGGAAATAAATGCTGTGTTTCTTTTGTCAGAGGACTCAGAGCAGCATTACTTTGAGGGTTTACTGGTGTATTTATATAGACCTTTCTGATAAAGCTAACTTAGTTTTAGCCTTTCCTTCTCCTTTAAAGCGAAAAATATGGTCTGACAATAAAAGTATCAAATTGGCCGAATCAGCTGGCAGTGAAAGGGTTAAGTAGATGAACATAAAGCAGGCAATAGAGAAATGACAAGTGAGGTGCACAAAGTCCAATTTAGGATGCAATTTTGCAAGTTTCTCCCCCAATAATTTCAGTGTAATTGTGGCTGCCATGCAGATTGGCAGCCAGAATTGCACCAGATGAGTTAAACAAATTGTGTGATTTATATGGTGGAGGCAAACTGCAACCAGCATTATCAAAGTGAGGTAAATTTCTGGCAAATGGCCTTAAATTCACATTTCCCATGATTGAAATGGCAGCACCAGATGCAAAAAGTGAACTAACATTTTATGAATGACACAGTGGCCCCTGCTATTACATGACATAGTGTAAACCAAAGCATTCCACAGCAAGTTGGGGCTCATTTATAAACTTCTACATTAAATCATAAATTTGCAACTGGGCAGAAACCAATGACAACCAATCAGATCTTTGGTTTCATGTTCACACTGCAGTTGTCTGAAAAAAAGCCAGTCACTGGTTGGTTACTTTGCACTTTTACACTAGGGCCAGATGACTGTGGATCTCAGCCTGTGTTTCTCTGCGTATCCGCTCCCCTGCTGCGTCTCTGCTGGAAGCATTGTTTCTGCTCAGCTGCAGGCAGATACTGTGGATTTCGGCGGCAAAAAAAGACCCTTTGCATTTTACTCCAAAATCTGCCTGCAGTTCAGAAGACAAGGGAAGTTGCCCAGCACTCCATGTTGCACAAGCATTGCCCAGGCAATGACCTTGGGTGGGTGTCTTTTAAAGAAGGTGATTTATATCATTTAAAGCTCAGCACATCTCCAGTATAATAGTCATGGAGGATTTTGTGAAACAAAATAGTAATCCCAGGAGAGGCAGCACAGAGTCATGATGTCTTTGTTGAAATGTATTGCACTTGGTGTCACCAATAAAAGAATCCTATGCTTGTAAAATGTCAGGAGGATTTGGAAAAAAATAAAGCTTGTATTTGAATATGAACAGTGCAAAAAGGACATTTAGCCAGAGAGCCCCTTGGCCCAGTTTCATTATATCTTCTATAAAGTTGTGGAATCTGCTGTGATGCTTGTCACAATGTTACTTGTACCATAGCCTTCAACTGCCCCTTGACTTCTGCACTGGCACAGCCAGGCACCCTGCTGCAGCACATCTTCTCCAGGGCCCATATGGTCTGTGCTGTTCTCCTCAACTTCTGCAGCAGCAAGAAGCTATTGTGAAGACACAATCTCATCTAGAAAGACTTTGACTAAGTCAAATATTCGGAAAGCAACAGAGAGGCAATTCAATTAAATGTGGGACATTTAAGCAACAACCTTGGACCGCGAAAAAGCGGGACAGTGGAGAAGTATGTTATAGATGAAGACCATTATTCAAATTACCCAGGGCTGCCATCACTGACCACCTGGGCCTCTGGATGGAGGGCACGGCTAAGCTATCAAGATGTAGCTACATTACTTAGAGCCAATGTGATTTAATCAGCTTTATTGCCTGGCCTTAGAGGGGAAATATACCTCCTATTTTGTCATGAGCTTATTCAGCTGGCTTTGTGTAGAAAAAGCACATAAATACCGTCTGAATGTCCAAAAACACAGACATACCAAATTCCACATCATATTATGTCTGTGTGTTTGCCAGTTCCCCACCCCTCTAGACTATTACTATAATGCAACTCCACCCATATCGTATCCCATTTAAAATGATGAATTTTGGGGCTTGAAGCCCCCCTCATTTCTAGAGAATCTGCGCACCAGTCATTATGGAAAGCAGAGAGATGTCAAATTCAAGAATTCATGACATTACAAGGGAACAAGTTGAGGTAGGTGTTATATACACTCAGCATAAGGGAGCTTGGTAGTTATCATGGGTCCTTTTCAATATGTGGAATCAGGTATGTTTTTGTAATAAAATAAATGCATTCCTATTCATATCTGGAAGTTCAGATCCTGTTTATGCACTTTTTTTTGTCCAACTGAATAAGCTCCTGTTAAAAAGGGGGTTATATTTTCTCTTTTAAGCAGCATTTTAAATAAAAAGCAAGGGCACTTCCAAAGATCTCTAAATCAAAAGATGTTTAAGAGCAAACTGGCAATACATTTCCCAACAAGTATTAATCTTGCTATAATTATTAAGCTATACAT
This sequence comes from Xenopus laevis, assembly GCF_017654675.1. Classification (NCBI taxonomy): domain Eukaryota; kingdom Metazoa; phylum Chordata; class Amphibia; order Anura; family Pipidae; genus Xenopus; species Xenopus laevis. The sequence continues at coordinate 69,463,669 of NC_054374.1, read as the reverse complement.
CTCTTAAGTATTGAGATTGGCTTGGGATAGGATCATAAAAAGCTACAGTGATGTAATAAGTTTTTTTAGAGGAATGAGTATCTCCCTCTAGACTACGTGACCAATTAATCAAATGTTTCCACTGGAGCTCGAATATTGGTTTAAACGTTGCTAAAATATACTATATTTTTTTGGTTTTCTAAGTCTGAATTGAGTGTCGTCATGCTAAACGTTGCCACATACAGATAAAATATCCACCAACAAATAAGGGAAGTTGGATGGAAACCTTGTGCAATGTTACTATATTGCTAGGCATAAAAACAACTGTAGCAATGTATGCATTCTGTTTCTCACACTTTCAGCTATGACATTCACAGAATCCATTTCTGTTTATTAGTGGACCTGCTTGGGACCGTTATTTACCCATGGCAACACAAATTAGCATCCACACTAGTAAATTGTGAGCAAGTTGCTTTCTTTTCTGGCATCAGTGTGATTTTTCTCATTCCCATCTGCTTTCAGCACTGATAATGCAAGTCAGATGAACGTGTAGACATAACACAGGAACAGCCCTGGTAGTAACATTTCAAGGCAGGTGTTAATTCACATGTTCCCTGTACTATGTACCTTATGCAGCACCACCTGCTGATTTCCAACTAGTGTTGCCACCTGGCCGATATTTTACCGTCCTGACCGGTAAAAATGATGGCTGATCCCTGAGAAGGTTTGTTAGTGGACTTGTAGGACCACTGAAAGCACTGCTTGGAGTTGTAGCTATGGCAGGAAGACGCGGAAGCATTTTCCGTCTTATGTTTTGTTCGTCAAAAAGGACGAAATAAAGGGTGTCGCTTTTGGTTCAGCCTCTTGGGTCTGTTCTGGGGTAGCAGAGTGCTCCTGCCCCCTGTAGATTTTTTCCGATTCAGCTCCAAAGAGTTGCTTGCCAACAAATGGTAAGCTGACCAGGGATCTTTTGGATGTGAGATCAACCAGGTCTTGAGCAAAAGGAAGAAGAGTGCCGCTATGGATTGGGCAGAAACCCTGGCTACTAGTTTAGCTGCATGTAGGGCTGTGCCGCAAAGATGGTCTACCCTTATAATTTAAATCTTCCATCCAAACCAGTTTAGTTGCATTTCTCTTAATGCGACACTAGAAAACTTGGTGGCATTACAACAAACCCAAAAAAATTCCAGATACCAGTTAATTTGTCATATGTATTTGTCAACAACTTTGCAATTAGCCAAGACATTTCTCCTTAGTGGCACTGGTAAATTCCCCTTTTGTGAATGTTACCAGCCTCATTTATAAACAGTGGGCAAATTTGCAGCTGGCTGGCATAAGCACATATTGGCTGGTTGCTATAAGATACTGCTCATGTGCATATCTGGCCAGAATTTATAAACAAGATTTAGGATTTTTGGCGCCATGTGCCAGATCTTTACTTGGAATCACAGCTAAGACACCACTATCTGAAAATGTACACAAGGGCATCAAAATGGCTGACAATAAAGGACCATAACATGTATCTAAAGAGTACTCTTTGCAAGGGACAAAGCTTTTCAATCTAAAATCTTTTTCCTGATCATTACTTGGTTTTTGGCTGAACAATCCATTTGAACAGGCTTCTACATAGACCAGATTTTGGACTTCTAAATATTTCCTTTAATGTCACACTTCTAATATACAATGGCTAGTTGACATCGAATGATAGTGGTACAAAACATTAAATTACAAGCATTTCCCCGCCAAAAAAAAAGCATTAAAAGGAACAGCTCAACTGTACAAAAGGGGAGTAGGTTTAAGTGTCCCTGCCACCAGCAGATATCATGAAATACTGGCATCAGATAGGGTACTTAAATAAAAGGTTATATAAGCAATTCATAGAAACAAAAGGAGGGATTATTCTGTGTGTGCGGGGTGGGACAGGGAGAGTCACTCTCTTTGCTCCATCTTCACTTTTGGTGGTTTTAAAAAGGTCCTTGCCTTCTTTTCTTTTTTTCCTTTTTTGTGCGATTGGAAGCTTCGCCAGCTATCCACTCGCCCATCTCGACTTTCCTAAGAGAGGAAATACAAAATGTAAATAAGACCACAAAGTGGGCATATCTGACGTCATTTTATCCAACTACCTGCTGCACCCCTCTTCAGCATTCATAGGATGCTTTACCCTAACAAAAAGGTGGGCAAAATCAATTTGTTGCCCTATAAAGTTTCAAAAGCCTCTATACCTGCATACATGGACTCAATATTTTAGTAAATCACATTGCCAAGTCTCTATTTTCATCTCTACCCAGTATCTATTTGCCTTTACTATTAAGGGCTTGTCGACAGGCAACATTCATAGATCTGACTGTAGCAACAGGCGCCCCATAGTCAGAAATGGTCCTACAATAGGTTTCTCAGCTTTCTTTTCCTCAAGTGCTTTCAAAACTGTAGACCTGTGATTTCCAATCTGTTCCTTTAACATGGTAGTTGTCTTATACAGTATACAGTATTTTAAAGTGCTTGCATGTGTGGGGATGTCAGAGACTTTTATTTCATCTGTACCCAAACAAACACACAACATAAGTTGTGGAGACTCATGAAATTTGTCTTAAACTATGCAAAGTATTGTGTGAGGTTTGCTTGATCTGAAGCTGCTTAATACATACCTCAAAGTTTTTCTGCCACTCTCTTTCCCTTTTGGCTTTTTCTTGAGTTTCTATTTCCTCTTCTCTCTGCCTCTTTCTGTGGAAAAAATTAAAGACAATTAATACAGAGAAATTATAAAAAAAATATTTAAAAGGAACTAATTGCGTATAGCATAAAGACATACCTAATCCCATCCCCTCACGGATAATATTTAATTAGTGGAGAGATGTGAGAAAATATCGCCCTCATGCCCAGCATATGTTAAGTAGTATCACAATACGATGTGATAGAGGGAATCACTGCCCACACAACCTCAATTAGAGGGGGAGGGCAGAGGAAGTTATCTAGAAAGTGTCTTCATGAGAACTGATGAATCAACTAATATGCTAGTCATGAAGGGAAGTCACATCACCTCTTTACTTCCTGCAGTTCTGGTTGTTTGGGCTGTTAAATAAAATAAATGTAGCAATGCAAGGTGGTTATGCATGTTCAATGTGATTCAAAATGCTTTCAGCCTATGCATGCAGGATTTGCAGGGTCATCTTAACAGCAAAACTCCTTTGTGCATTCTTTCATTTAAACTCAAATATGGATCACATACTTGAGACAAATGGATATTAACTATACACCTATGCATCAAGGACTAAACCTGAAAAATAAAACTATCCCGCATAATATAAAGAAATGAGACAATGAGTAAATGGTTATTGATGTGTAGAATATATTTTCTCTTCTATTTGAGAAAGAAAACCACACACAGACCTTTCATGCATATCTTTTGCTTCTCTCTCTTTACGTTTGATTTCCAGCTCTGCAAAGAGCTTCATCGTCTGTTTGTACACAGCCTGTTTGAACTGTAGTAAAAAAAAAACAATACATAAAAAAAATCAATAACCCTAACAGTGCTACAAATATTTAATAATCTTACAGGCTATGACACACAGAGACTGTACATAGCATGCTGTAGCAGTGGCAATAAGTATCCCAGTATATTGCCGGTGCATGTTTAGCCGAGAATATTTGGGTTTAAATGAGAAGGAAAGCTACAGAGGCATTTTATTGGCAATAGATTAGCTGCAATAGTGCAAGCTAGAATGCTATATTTATTCTGTCGAATGTTTTACCATACCTGAGTAAAAAGCTTTAGAAACTCTGTTTTGTTTAGGATAGCAGCTGCAGTATTAATGTGGTGTGACATCACTTCCTGCCTGAGTCTCTCCCTGCTCTGGGCTCAGATTACAGTAGAGAAGGGAGGGGGGGGGGAAGAGGAGCAAACTGAGCATGCTATTGCCCAGGGCAATGAGGTTTAAGCTGAAGGCAGGAAGTCTGATTCAGAAGCCCATGTGTACACAATAGAAGGATAGAAATGCTGTTTTTCTTTTGACAGGGGACTCAGAGCAGCATTACTTTGGGGGTTTACTGGTATATTTAGATGGACCTTTCTGATAAGGCTCACTTAATTTTAACCTTTCCTTCTCCTTTAACCTATCTGATGTGCTCAAAGCAAACACAAAGATAGCATACTTGAGGTTCCTCACCCATTAAAAAAAACAACCATGCCAATTGTTTTGCTGACAATAGAGTTGTTTAAAGGTCTCAACAACTGGACTATCACAAAGCAGGATGTGTGGAAATGTCAACTGTTTAAGCATAAGAATGCCCAAATGCCCAAACCAAGGTTCATACAGAATGGAATAGCAAGGGCAAGGTGGAAAAATTTGACTGGCCAGCATAGAACCTTGACTGAAACCAGCTAAACACTTGTGGAATGAAGTGAAAAGCAGAACAAGAGGCAGGTCTGATCCCCCAATCAGTGCCCAACTCTATGTAAAGGGAAGCAAATCCCACCAACAATGTTACAAGAACTAGAGGAAATATTTTCCTGAACAGTAGAGGAAGGATTAATTTATTACTGAAACACCCTTTGAATTAAATGTTTATCTGGATTCTGTTAATAACAATGTGCAATGGTAAGCTGCAAGAATAAAATCAATATAAAAACAATGTCCTTTGAATCAATCCACACACCATCATTTGTTCTTACTAAAGATGTAATTCAAATCCACACATAAATAACAATACACATTACCACAAGGGTTTGGAGAGAATTGCACATATGTCCAAAGCTTATTATTCATGCTTTTTACAGTACAATTCTAATTGAATACTTGATGCAACTAACTATGAAACACATTTTTATGGCTTTTCAGTGGTTTAAGGAGTAGCACTTGGTCCTGTTAGGTTTAAAAGGAAAACTATACCCCCAAAATTAATACTAAAGCAACAGATAACAGTTAATAACAAATTAAGTGGGGGGCATGGCCAGCATGAGCTTGTGAGAGGACATGCGTCCCATTGCTCCTGCAAAGATCCTGAACTTATCCTGTTTTAAAGTGCACCTTAAGGTACAAAACTGGACGTGGGGCTAGTACCAGACAAAGGTGACCTTAATTTGCCATTATGAGGGAGGAGAAATGCTGCACTTAAATGATATCATGAAACAACATCATGCAATGCTGGTTGACAAAATAGATGGTCTTAAAACTGAGTTTGCCACGCGGAAGCAGGACAATTCTAAACAGAGAGCGTACCAGTGAGGCAGAACGCAGAATTGGGGACTTGGAGGACGTCTGTGGGCCGCTGGAAAAAAGCGCCACAGAGGCTGCTAAGCGCATACAGGCCCTAGAGATCAAGACAGACGACCTTGAAAAAAATCGCCTGCGCCGCAACAACATACAGCTGGTGGGAGTGCCGGAGGGAGCTGAGGGTACTGCGACGGAGGCTTTGTGGAACAGTTTCTGCTAACACACTTCGGGGAGAAAGCCTTCTCCAACATGTTCCTAGTAGAACGTGCGCATCGGGTTCCAACTCGACCATTACCTCCAGGCGCAGGAGCCAGACTGGTGATAGAGCGCCTGCTAAACTACCGAGAGGCGTTTAGAGAGGCACGCACCAAAGAGCTCCGCATACAAAAAGCTCCGCATACAAAAAGCTACTGTCTCATTATAACCAGATTTTTCGATGGAGGTGAGGAAACAATGACTGGAGTTTCTGGAGGTGAAGAGAAGGCTGCGACAGCTGAATATCCAATATGCTATGCTTTTTCCGGCCAAACTTTGTGTGGTCCACGCTGGGAAATCTTTTTTTTTTCCCTCTCTGCATTAAGCAGCGGACTTGTTGAAGTCCACTCCATCTACTCAACAACGTGATGCTGAACCTATTCAGACGGGGAAGGCCTGAATCTGGACGGTATTAGGACGGTTATGCAGGTTACCCCCTCTTCTGTTAGAGGTTCTTGTTTTCTATATCTGATTTGGCCTCCTTCTGGCTTAGTTGATATCATTAAATATTGCATCGGATGGGCACTTGTATCCAGGAGTGACTTCGCTTTGGGACATGGATAAGGTATAAGTGACTAACTGAGACTAACTGTCCACATTTGAGCCATTGGCTTCCCCACAGTGTATTAGTTAGGATTACCCCCCCCCCTTTTTTTTTTTTAGGTTTTTTGATGGTTAGGGATCCATATAAGCTGAACCCAGGTTGGGGTCATGGGTTGAAAGCAGGCTGGGGGGAAATGTTTTTTAGGTTGGTGAGAGAGTACTTATTACATATGCAAAAATTGGGGATAATGCGGCAGAGGCCCGGCACATTCACAGTCGGACACTGTCTGAAGGTACTAGGTGATATCCTGCACGGCCATGGTTAGGAGCCACTTACCATGCCTGCTACTCAAGCTATGCTAAAGGTGTCTCTATATTGGTCAGAAGGGGACTTGCGTTCCAACCTGTTAAAATCAAAACTGACCCACGGGGCAAGTTTGTATATGTGCATGCTAGAATTGATGAGAGGGAATTTTTGATTGTTGGGGTATTTAATCCTCCTCTGTTAACAATGGCCATGCTGACTGAGTGTCTTTCCCCAATATCTTTGTTCCCTTGTTTGCCAATAATCTGCATGGGAGACTTAAACTCCATTCAGGACGTACACCTGGATAAATTTACCCCCAATGCCCTGATGGTTATTAAGCTGTCTCATAGGCTCCAACAATGCCCGGCAGCTCTGGGAATGGTAGATGCATGCAGGGCTAGGTACCCTGCCCTAAAACAATACACGTTACTCGGCAACCCACTGGTCAATGCCTAGGATAGACTTAGCCCTAATTTCCACAGATTTGCTGTGGACGATACAGAATGTACACATTATGCCTCGTGGGATATCAGACCACTCGCCAATTTCTCTCACGGTATCCACATCAGATCGTGGCAATAGACAATGGAGGATGCAACCCTACTGGTTGAGGCTCCTAGATGCGTCTGAGGGACTTCACCAAGCAATTAATGAATATTGGGTACTTAATGAGCATACGGCAACAGATTCTCCAGTTTACATTAGTTAGTGCTGGGGTAGCAAGGCGGTACTTTTAGAACATGTACAGAACTTTGCCTGCCCCCTTCCACTGATAAGAACACTTTTTAGGGTGTGGGAAGTGGCACTGAAACGTATTCAATATTAGGGGAATTCCCCAAACACTCCACTGTGGGAAAACGAGGGAACCCCTCATTTCCAGAATGCGGATTTGCAGTAATTTTGGCAACCACAGGGGATACAGGTTATTGAAGATCTATATGTGGATGGTGTTTTTAAAACTCCCGGGCAGTTTGAAGCTGATTTTGATGCGGCGATTGCAGCCTGGTTACAATATTACCAACTTAAAGACGCCGCTAATGCTCAATGATCATTATCCTAGGTCGTCATATCTAAATCCCCACTAGAAAATATGTTGGAATATCTCACTAGTTTCTGTAGAAGTCACCCCTTATCATGGCTTTACTCTGTGTTACTGAAAAATAAGAAAGGTGTAACAGGAAATTTCAGAGGAAGGTGGGAACCAGCTATAAATGACCTGAAGGATGAGGAATGGGAGGAGACTTTGGAGGCTCCCAGATTGGTGTCCTTTAACGTAAGAAGCAGATTCTCCCAAACTCTTAGTCTACGTCAAGCATACATCACACCGGTGCGTATGCACAGGGCAAATATTAGGCCAAATGATTGTTGTCCCAAATGTCACCTGCCGAATGCCGATTTCTTTTACTTGATGTGGAGCTGCACAGTAGTGGCTTCATTTTGGGCAGAAGTGTGTGAAGAACTTACCCATATTACTGAGATAAGAATCCCTGTGAACCCAAAAGTGTGCCTGCTAGGTATTCTTGCATATCTCACTAAGTCGCATTATGTGTTAACTTCCCTGAGGGAATCGCTATTTCTGGCACGAAAATGCATAGCACTTAAGTGGTTATCGGGTGACCCTACCACTGTACAGATGTGGAAAAACCTTTTACAGGAACATATTACCCTGGCACGATTAGTGTATATACAAAGAAATACACCAAATAAGTTTGAGCTAGTGTGGACGGGATGTGCGGAAGCTTTACAACCAGGGCCTGATTCCATCTGAGAAGTTGAATAATTATGACCTGTCAATGTGTAATGTTTTGATGTATGAAGTGCAATAAAGGCATATGTACCTATCAATGTGTACGGAAGTGTATATGTTAAGATTTGAATGACAATCGTGATCTGCATCTCCACCAATCTTATATTTTTTTTGGTATTTTGTTTGGAAAAAAGCAATAAAAATGATTATAAAAAAAAAAATATATTAAGTGACATTAAAGAATCTCACTAAACTGGTCTATATATTTAAGTAAATCTTGCCCTTTAACATCTCTTGCCTTGAACCACCATTTTGTGATGGTCTCTGTGCTGCCTCAGAGATCACTTGACCAGAAATACTACAACTCTAACTGTAACAGGAAGAAGTGTGGAAGCAAAAGACAGAACTCTGTCTGTTAATTGGCTCATGTGACCTAACAAGTATGGTTTGTTTGTGTGCAACGTGGATCCTATGATCCCAGGGGGAGGCCCTTATTTTTTTTAAAATGGCAATTTTTTTTTTTTTTTACAGGTAATTCTTTATTTATTTTATAAACAATAAAAATTGTTATTACATTCATGTGTCATTAGATTTATTTTACATTGCAGTTTGTTTGTTTGTTTATTCCTTACTTACAGGATGTTCTAACAACCAAAGTATTTATTTGCAAGGGGGCACCTTCATTCTCGTTTCATGTCACTGTTCGATTGAGTTAAAATGACAGTTTTCTATTTACGATTACCCAATGGCACCTATTACTAAAAAAGTATATTATTATGCAAATGGTTTATTTACATGAAGCAGGGTTTTACACATGAGCTGTTTTATGCAATATCTTTTTATAGAGACCTACATTGTTTGGGGGTATAGTTTTCCTTTAATGAGCAGCATCCAGCTTTGCCAGAATTTGGAAAGATGTGGATCATTTCATTCATCACTTTTGTCACCCATTTATTATTACCAATAATTCGAAAAATTCATGTATTATATTTAAAGGGCATTATGTAATAAAAGGCACTTAGTTTGCCCAGGAACAGTAACCCATAGCAACCAATCAGCAGGTCGAATTTAGCAGTCATCTGGTTAAAAGCAATAAAAGTTGCTAAAATTTTCTATATTTTTATATGAATGTGACCTAAAACATCAAATTTTTAAACAAGGAGCGTTACATTTGGAGAAAGAAAAACACTACATTCCAGCATAAGCACCTTATCTCTTCTGTGAAACATGGTGGTAGGAGTGTTTTGGTTTGGGCCTGTTTTGCTGCATCTGAGCCTGGACAGCTTGCCATCATGATGGAACAATGAATTCTGAACTATACGACCATCTGTTCACGAACTGAATCTCAAGAGACAGTGGGTCATGCAGCAAGACACAAGTCGTTCTACCAAAGAAGGTTAAAGAAAAATAAAGTGAATGTTCTGGAATGGCCAAGTCAAAGCCCTAACCTCAATCTAATTGAAATGTTGAGGAAAAGCTAAAGCAAATGGTTCATGTGAGGACACCCACCAACATCTCAGAGCTGAAGCTATTCTGTATGGAGGAATGGGCTAAAATTTCTCATACATGACCAAATACAATTTCTGTTTCATTTGTTTAACTAGGTTTTCTTCATCTTCTTTTAGGATTTGTTTAAAAATCATGTTGAAAAAATGTTTTAGGTCACATTCATCTAAAAATATAGAACATTTTAAAGGGCTCACAAACTTTTAAGCACCACTGTATAGGGGATTGTTTTTAATGTTCAAATTATGGTTTTTGGGAAGATTAGTCGCCCAGCGATAAACATCCTGTTCTTCGGGCGACTAATACCCCTGAAATGCCTTTCCGCCGACAAGAATGTAAATCGCAGGCGGGATGGCACTCTGAACGCTTCGGCTTTCTGAAGTCGCCCAAAGCTTTCTTGTGAGGAAACGATGGGCGACTTCAGAAAACAAATCGATCTGAGTGCCCTCTCGCAGCAATTCACATTCTAGTAGATGGGAAGGCATTTCAGGAAGATTAGTCACCCGAAGAAGAGGATATTTGTCGCTGGGCGACTAACCCCCCCGAATTGGACCATGTGCCACCACCCTAAAAGTCGGGAGTTTGGGGAGTAGTAAATAAAAACTAAGGTAAGTGGAAGATAACGTAGCAGAGCAACAGGGATCTTTCCTATGCCTGATAAAGGAAAATAAAAGACTGCATGAAGACAGGACTAAGTAACTTAATGGCTGTGTTCAGTTCCTTTATGGCCTAGGGCAACATAGATTTGGTAGTAAACAAGCAACCTGACGTTTGAGCTTTGATACAGAAGTGAAAATAAGAGCAAAAGTGTAGAGAACAGAGGTTTTTTTAACCCCCTGAATTTGAAACAAAAGGGAAATTCCTATATTGCATTTAATATTGCCAACTAGGAATTCCCCTTTTGTTTAGCATTCAAAGAGTTAAAATGCACAGGAAGACATGGCAGAAAGAGAAAGAAATCGTATGGGAGGTGGCAATAAAACAGTAAAAAGGACTAAAAGGCAAATTTGTTTTTATTTCTAAGCAACCCACCAATATACATTAAAGGAAAACAATCCCCCAAAATGAATACTTAAGCAATAAATAGTTTATATCAAATAAACTGGCATATTAAAGAATCTTACCAAACTGTAATATATATTTAAGTAAATATTGCCCTTTTACATCTCTTGCCTTGAACCACCATTTCGTGATGGTCTGTGTGCTGCCTCAGAGATCACCTGACCAGAAATACTACAACTCTAACAGGAAGAAGTGTTGAAGCAAAAGATAGAACTGTTAATTGGCTCATGTGACATAAAATGTATGGTTTGTTTGTGTGCACCATGAACACTAAGAAGCAGGGTTTTACATATGAGTTGTTTTATGCAATATATTTTTAGAGACCTACATTGTCCGGGGGGGTATAATTTTCCTTTAATCATGTTTAGTGATAAAAAATTATTTGTAAATGTGTCACATGTAGCTCTCTTAATGGCTGGTCCAAACTATATGCACCATTGAAATACTGCAGTATTTAGCAGCCCTCTAATCAGGACTCAAACTCCCAAAATGCATTGCACATTCTTTTATAAAAGATATATATATAAGAAATTTATGCAGCAGTTAATGTTTCAGAGCAGTATTTACCTGATCCACAAATGCACAGCAGATTCTAAATTATCATTCAGGGAATGGAATGTCAATTTCAAGCCTTTGGTAGCTTGCAGAACTAGAAACTGTATGGCTGGCAACTGCCCTATGTGCCATAAAAGTTGTTCAATTCCCCGGCTCCCAAAAAAAAAAAACGACATTACTTTTTCTACACAATTTTGATGACACGTTTTTTTCTTTAAAAATATGAGTTGGAAGTAAACTGTGTGGCCTGGCTGGCAGAGACTAGTTGATCTCTAAACTATGAGTAACAGGGTGTTAACTTTGCAGTGGTCCAGAGTCTAGGAGAGGCTCCGGGGTAGTCAGGAAGACTACAATTTCATCTGTGAGAGAGACTCTTCTTTAATTCTCATGCCATATGAAGAGAAGCACATTGTCAATGCATTTTGAGAGATTAATAAAAGGCAAAGTCTTATTTATTGAGCACTTGTGTCCCTGTCTCTTTTCTTGCATATAAATTAGCTTGCTGTTAAAGTGATACGGACACTAAAAAACTACTTTTAAAAAAATGTACATTAAAAGTTACATATACGGTAGGTCATGTTGATCTATTTTTGCTGAGAGGTTTGTTTTTGAAAGCAATTGTTAAAACAAAGTTTATAAAACTGACTGTTTTACCAACCTGACTGTCCCATCTCAGCCACATCAGTTAATGTTTCTAATGCTAACAGACTCCTGCTGCACAAATATGGCAGCCCCCTCATACAGGAACATGGGGCATCAGACAGGTAATGTAAAAGCATTGTGCAAATACTTTATGGCAAAGTTATAAGTTGCTTTCAAAGGCAATATTATGATAGATGTAAAAGAAAAAAAAAAAAAAAAAGTTTAATTTCTGGTGTCCGTATTTACTACTAGCTTACCACTTCAGGGTCATCTTCTTCAACTGTTAATGATTTTCCTTCCTTTTTCAACTGCTTCTTTTTTTCTTTTACCTAAACATTAAATAATGACATTAGCATTTAACACATAGGATACACAACACTCAAAAGTCTCCTGGGAGTTTAACCTTTGGCTTTCAACTGCAGTGCATCCAAAGCTAACAACTCATTGCAGATACTGCATGGGTTCTGAACTGTTCAGTCAAATAAACTGGCTCCTATTTCCATTGAACAAAAAAGGAGATTTTGTGTACTCACCGTTAAATCTCTTTCTCTCCAGTAGCTTGGGGGACACAGGAGACAGTGGGGTATAGCTAATGCCACTAGGAGGCAGGACACAACAGAATAAGAAATGTGACTCCTCCTCCGCTGGCTATACCCTCAGCAGTAGGCGGAGCCGGAATCAGTTTGTACCAAAGTAGTACTAAGTAGAAAAAATTAACCAATAACTAGTAACCTTAACGTACTGGCCAGGGGCAGTAACATGACTGACGGTTAGAAAGGGCCTCCATCCGGGAGGGAAGTCCTGTGTCCCCCAAGCTACTGGAGAGAAAGAGATTTAACGGTGAGTACACAAAATCTCCTTTTCTCCTCGTCAGCTTGGGGGACACAGGAGACAGTGGGGACGTACCAAAGCTGTCCCCCATCCTCAGGGCGGGAAGGATAGGCCCTATGAGGAAGTAGCCACGGCGGCTTGGAGAACTCTCCTGCCGAAGCGTGCGTCAGATGCCGCAAAAGTATCAAAGTGATAAAATTTTGTGAATGAGTGGATGGAAGTCCACGTGGCCGCCTTGCATAGCTGATCAGCTGATGCCTGGTTTCTGAAGGCCCAAGACGTGCTCACCCCTCTAGTGGAGTGAGCCTTGACTCTGACAGGAGGAACTTGGCCTTTTGCAGTGTAGGCTCTTTGAATAGTTTGCTTAATCCATCTGGAGATAGTAGACTTGGCTGCTGGCAAACCCCTGCGAGGACCCGAAGGGAGTACGAACAGTGCGTCTGACTTACGGAAATCCTGAACTCGGTGTAGATAAAATTTGAGGGCCCTGACTGGGTCGAGAGTGTGCAGTGCAGCTTCTTTTGAATTGGAGGGTGAAGGGCAGAAGGTTGGTATGGTGATCTCTTGATTCAAATGGAAATCCGAAACCACCTTTGGCAGGAAAGAAGGCACGGTGCGGAGGACCGCTCTGTCGTGGTGAAAGATGAGCAAGGGTGACTTGCATGAAAGTGCAGTGAGTTCCGAAACACGCCTGGCCGAGGCTATCGCCAGGAGAAAAACAGTCTTCCAGGTAAGCCAGTGTAGGGGAATAGAGGCCATTGGTTCAAAGGGTGGCTTTTGTAGCGCCGTTAGCACCAGCGTGAGATCCCACGGGGGCGCTGGTGGACGAACTGGGGGCGCCAGGTGAGCCACTCCCTGGAGGAAGGTCTTGACGTCCGGTAGGAATGCTAGTCTCCTTTGGAAGAGAACGGAGAGAGCTGAAATCTGGGACTTTAGAGAGCCTAGAGAGAGACCCAAGGCCAGTCCTTCCTGGAGGAACTCGAGCAGATCCGGTACGGAGAAAACTGGAAAAACCCTCTTGTGACTTCGGCACCAGTCGCGGTATGTGGACCAGACTCTGTGGTAAGTTTTGGCAGAAACTGGTTTTCTTGCTGCCCGCATGGTGCGTATGACTGCGTCCGAGAAACCCTTTTTCTTTAGGATGTTGGTCTCAAGAGCCACGCAGTCAATTTCAGAAGGCCCGGATTGGGATGCCGTATTGGCCCTTGTAGAAGCAGATCCGGCCGAAGAGGAAGAGTCCAGGGTTCCGCTATGGACAGATTGAGATGGTCTGAGTACCAGGTGCGCCGGGGCCACCACGGAGCAATGAGGATTAAGGTGGTGTGCTCCCTTTGTAGTTTTCTGATCGTTCTGGGGATCAGAGGCAGCGGAGGGAAGGCGTAGGCTAGGCCGAAGTTCCAGGGAGCTGTGAGGGCGTCTGCCTCTAGAGCTAGTGGGTCTCGGTAGCGGGCGAGGAATGCTGGCACCTTTCGATTCTGCCGTGTCGCCATGAGATCGACCTCTGGAGTGCCCCATTGGTCGGTTATCTCTGAGAAGATTTCCTCGTTTAACGACCATTCCCCTGGGTCTAACGTTTGACGACTGAGGAAATCCGCCTCCCAGTTTAGGAGGCCTGGAATGTAGATCGCTGACAGTTGGGCCTGGTGATTCTCTGCCCACTGAAGTATGAGGCTGGCTTCGGCCTGGGCCCTTCGGCTTCTTGTGCCGCCCTGATGATTGATGTAGGCCACAGCCGTGGCGTTGTCTGACTGGATCTTTACCGCTTGGCCCGACAGGTCGTGTTGCCAGTGAATCAGACCCAACCGAATGGCTCTGATTTCCAACAGGTTGATAGGTAGGATCCGTTCCACCTGGGACCACCTGCCCTGTGCGGAGCGACCTTCTAGCACTGCACCCCATCCGAACAGACTTGCGTCCATTGTGAGCAGACGCCATCGGGGTTCCCCGAGATGTCTTCCCGAGGATAAGTGTTGAGGATTTAACCACCAAAGGAGAGATGACTGGGTTTTCCGCGAGAGACGGATCTCCTGTAGGAGAGACTTCCTCTTCCAGGCAGTCAGGATGTTTCACTGCAGTTCCCGGAGGTGGTGTTGGGCAAAGGGGACGGCTTCTATGGTGGAGACCATGACCCCTAGAACTTTCATGCAATGTCTGGCTGAGTGGGTCGGTTTGACCAGTAGCGAATTCACCAGGGCCAGGACTCTCACAATTTTGTCTTGTGGAAGGGAGACCCGGTTGGTCCTCGTATTGAATTGCATTCCCAGAAAGATCATGGATTGACTGGGAATCAAGGACGACTTCTCCCGGTTGATGCACCATCCCAGTTCTTGAAGCTTGGAGATTGAGATCTGCAGGCAGTGTTGTGCTGCTGAGAAGGAAGGTGCTTTGATCAACAGGTCGTCGAGGTAGGGGGTAATGGAAATTCCCTCGTTTCGGATCAGGGCTGTGGCCGCCGCCATGATCTTCGTGAAGACTCGGGGGGCTGAGGTCAGACCGAAGGGGAGAGCTGTGAATTGGAAGTGGAGATTTTGGAAGGCAAAGCGTAAGTATTTCTGATGGGGAGGGAAAATCGGGACGTGCAGGTAGGCGTCCTTGATATCGAGGGACGTCAGGAATTGGCCCTCGGCCATGGCTGCTATGATGGACCTGAGGGACTCCATCTTGAATCTTCGAGGTCGAATGAACTTGTTGAGGCCCTTTAGGTCTAGAATGGGTCGTACGGACCCGTCTTTCTTGGGGACGAGAAATAGGTTTGAATAGTAACCTTTGAATCTTTCCCCCATGGGAACAGGAGTGATCACTTCTGTGTGAAGGAGGTTTGAAATCACCAGACGAAAGGCCTTCTGCTTGTCCTTTTCCCGAGGGAGTCTTGACATAAAGAATCTTAGAGGGGGCCGAGAGGAAAATTCGAGATGGTAGCCGTGCGACACTACCTCGTGTATCCAGGAATCCTGAGTAATGGAGAGCCAGGTATCCGCAAAGTGTTGAAGTCTTCCGCCTAGGGGTACCTGGTGAGACGGGGGAGAGACCCCGTCATGCAGAGGATGATTTGTCCACAGGTCTGGAAGATGGTTTGCGGCTCTGCCAGGTGGATCTAGGTTTGCCCCCGAATCGTCCTCTATTGGAAACAGTGTGTCGTGGGGGAGATGACCTATTGCCCTTGGTTTGGGAGGGACGAAAGGACCGTCCTCTGCGAAAAGCCAAGCGGGCCTTCGGTTGAGGAAGAAGCATGCTTTTTCCCCCAGTCGCTTGGCTGATGATCTTGTCAAGATCGGGGCCGAATAGAAGCTTCCCTTTGAATGGAAGAGAGGTTAGAGACTTCTTTGAAGAGAGGTCAGCTGTCCACAATTTTAACCAGAGACATCTGCGTGCTGCAACGGACAGGGCAGAGGTTCTGCCGATGATTTGTGCTGCGTCGAGGGAAGCTTCACAGATGTAATCGTTTGCCTCCTTTATCTGGGATGCCCATTGCGCTAGTTGGTGGCGTGGGGCTCCTGATGAGATTCCTTGAAGCAGAGTGTCAGACCAAGTCTGAATGGCCCTACTAACCCAGGCTGTGGCTAGCACTGGGCGGAGGGAAGTACCGGAGGCTGAAAATTGAGAGCGAAGCAGACCCTCCAGTTTTTTGTCCATATGATCTTTAAAGGAAGAGGAATCGGGAACTGGTAGGGCTGTATTTTTGGATAGACGTGACACAGGAGCATCCACTGATGGCGGAGAGGACCACTTGTCAGTTGAATCTGATGGAAAGGGATACAGTTTGAGGAACCTGCGGTTTGGCTGGAACCGCCTCTCAGGTTTGTCCCATTCCTGTTGAATAATCTGGTCAAGTTGGGAATGAGCTGGGAAAGTAGGCGAGTTTCTGCTGTTTCTTTTAAATAGAGCCTTGGTAGTTTTGGGGTTCTCTTCGGTCTCCTGTAGATGGAGCGTTTCAATGACAGAAGCTATTAGGGAATCAACTGCTTCGGAAGAGAATTTTGGAGATTCGTCTTCTGGGTGTTCAGAGGTGTGAGACAGCTCACCGTCAGAAAGAGAAAATTCCTCGTCAGGTTCTGGTGGAGGTGAGGAGAAAACTGGGGAATTGCTTCCGCTTTCCACATCAGAGGGAGAAGGGGCTCTGCGCTTTGGGACCCTTTGTCTAGGATTGTCCAAGCGGGAAAGGAGCTTGTCCAGGGAGAGGGCCAATTTTGGAATCCCTGTGGCTAGATGAGAGGCCCAATCTGGAATGGCCTGGGGCCCTGAGGCTGATGCCTCTGACTGGATTGAAGGGGAGGCCCTTTGGGAAGCCTGGTCCACCTGGGGGGGAGCAGGGCTTGGGGAATCAGAGACCTGTGCAGCAGGTTTACATTTGGTACATAAGGGTTCCTTGTGACCCCCTGGCAGCTTTTTGCGGCATTTGGCGCAGGCCAAATATCTAACAGAGGCCGTGGATCCCCTGGAGAAAAGGCCCTCACTAGCGCCCTCAGACATGTTGCCCCAGCGTGTAGTAAATTTTAATAAGATAAAAATACTTGCTGTGGGTGCCCCTGCTGTTGGATAGTCAGGGAGAGGAGCCAGGGAGTAGCGCTGGTGTCAGGTACGCAGTGAGGAAATAACCCACTGAAGCCTGTGTCCCCCGTGCAGCAGAGTAGCCTGAGAGTGAATGCGCACCGAAGCGCTTGTCTCAGTGCGGGGAATGAAAGACCGGAAGATCCGGTGACGTCACGGCCAGTGAGGCGCGCTCGAAATGGCGCGAGAAAAGTGCGCGAAAACGGAGCAGAGAGGGAGGTGCTGCTGAAAGGCAGACGCAGCGGCTCTGCGCACGCTGCCTGCCTACAGTAATGGCCGGAGTCTACAGTAACAGGCACGTTCTGCCGAGAAGTAGGGGAGCGTGACTGTGGTGTGGAAGAGAGTGCAGTAGGGTTTCAAATGGAAATACCCAGTGTAAGCCAGTGCCCTCTATATGTCAAAACCACCGGAGCCTATGCAGCATGAGCCTTGTGGGGGCTGCTGATGGCAGATGGAACACCCTAGGGAGGGGGGTGTTGGGGGAGGGAGGGTAGTACTCACCTACCCCAGGGCACAGATCTCTTCCTTGTCACCTGGCCAGCCGACAGTCCTTCTGTAGGAAGAAGAAGTCAATTAGGCTGGATGGTCAGAGCTGCAGTTAGCCTTAGTGACCCCAGGGACAGAATCCACGTTGGGAGAAGTCATAAGGACACACAGCTCAGTGCAGGTGACTTAGACTCTCCAGTGTTCAGAAGTTGTTGAATGAGAGTAGAGAGAGATAGTCCTAACCTCCTTAGGACACAACAAAAACTGATTCCGGCTCCGCCTACTGCTGAGGGTATAGCCAGCGGAGGAGGAGTCACATTTCTTATTCTGTTGTGTCCTGCCTCCTAGTGGCATTAGCTATACCCCACTGTCTCCTGTGTCCCCCAAGCTGACGAGGAGAAAATTGTATTACATTGTCATACTGCCAGTCTCCACAACTCATGGAGAAATTATTCAGCGATTTTATCTGCAGTAGTGAAAACAGATGACACCTGTCAGAACATTATACTTACAATATGTTCAACATATTCCTGTCCAGCTTGGATGACATCAATAGCCCTCTTTTTCTGCTCTGGTTCCAGGAGACCTTTATAGGCTTTGTCTACAGCTAGAAAAAGAAGATAATAAGTTACCAAATAGAATGTATTGCTTTAAAAAATGAAGGGTGGTTATTTTCACGTATTATTTGAAAAAAAAAAAAAAAAGCATTTACAGGGTATAAGGGGAAGAATCAAAGCAAAATATCAACAGACTTGGAAGAAAGTCAATACAAAAATGATGAAAAAGAAGGCAAATATGTCAAATATTACACCTGGAGATGGAGTTTAAAAAAGAAGTGTACCTTCAAAAGCTTTCTGGGCTCTTTCTGGATCATCTTGATTTTTATCCGGATGAACAAGAATCGATAACTAAATGCAAATGAATTTACAAAAATAGTTAGATATTAAACAGTGGAACAAAAACTTGACTGATAACACAAAAGCTTAAACGATCTTAAAAAGCTACAGCTACAAAAATAAGACCATCTTAGTAGGCATACTTTGGCAATACTTTATTTTTTTAATGCACGTCACCAATACAGGGGCAACAATAACTTCCAGCATGTGATACACTTCATTAAAACACCTTTCTCCCTATAAAGTGCCAATAAAACCAGAAAATTAATACGAATTCTATTCTAGTCGAATTTTGAATTTATGGAATTCGATATTCGACCCTTGATAAATGTGCCTTTTAATGTGCACTAATTTAATGAAATTCCATTATTTAAAAAGAATATAATGGTTTACCTAGACACAGCACAGCTAACGAACTAAACGCCTAGAGTAACTTCACTGCAAAATCTCTCCCCTCAATCACCAGGCCTGGTTTTGTGGCGAGGCATAGGGCGGTGAAATATTAGGGGCGCCATGCCGCCCAGCTACTTTCTGAAAAGCAGTGGGGATGCGTAGCTTGCCCAGTGGTCCGGAGCATGCTCGCTCACTCAAGGGGGGGGGGCGGGAAAATCCAGCCCTGTCAATCACCTTTAAAATAATTGTAAACTATGCACTATGATTCAAAATCTGCCAGTAAACTGTTAAAGGACATTTAAACATCAATAAATGTAATGCTTACTGTGACACCACCTACCATCTACAGTTAAATACATGAACTTTTAAGCTGGCATACACGGGTTGTCAAATGCTGCCACACAGCATATTATTGACCTGTTTATGGGACCTACCCAACTTATATCTGCCTGAAAAAAATGGAAAACCTTTTCTATTTAAGAAAAATCCGCTAAATTGTATAGGTCGGTTAATAAATCTGTGTCAAAAATAGTTTTCATAATTTGCTTTACAGGTGTTTACAGGTGCGAGTTCCTCAACCAAACCTTTTCTTTCATTGCAAACAACAAATGCTAGGAGTAGCCGACTGATTTTTTCATCTAAACGTCCAATTCATCAATTTAGAATGCACCACTGACGGAGGAAAAAAAATGTGAAAATGAGGAAGCACACCAATAAACTTTAGAACATTCATTGATAGAAGAAAAACTGTGAGAAATAATTAGCATTTATCACAGCTTATGTACATTTATATTAATGACACTTTCCATTTTAGACAGAGCGTAGCATAAAAAATGTAATAATGTAAAGGGTTAAGTTATACCAAATCCAAGTCTATTTGGTGTTCAGCGTGATTTTGTGCAGACTTGCAAATAAATATAATTGATTTTTTGGCAATTAGTGGCCTTTGTATCCCCAAATTTCACCACACTGCAAGAACAACATATTTAAGGAAAAATGTATGACAACACTGGCAACTGCCAGTTGAAGAGTTGTGATGGGTGACAGAGGACTACTGGAACACTGTTTCAATGGTCATGAAAGAAAAGCCATGACTTTAAAATACTGTAATTTTGTAATGAAGGAATATTAGAAAACGGCTTAAATTTTGTCACATTTTTAGGAAATACAGCAGAACCTCAACAGTGAGTTCTGTTACCTGGCGAAATCTCTTCTTGACTTCCTCATCTGTTGCTTCTGGATCAATTTGCAGGACCTACAAGATCAAAATACAATTGATAGCAGGTATATAGCAACATACACATGTTACATTGCAGCACGAATAGAAATGAGCAATTGAATAGGGTGGATTAGGTGTGGGATTCTCCATATATTCACCACAATAACATATGGGTAAAGGCCCTGGATAATGGAATCAGGGCTCTCAATTCAAGCCTTTGTGGGCTCCCATAGCTCAAATTGTATCATTAGCCAATGACTACCTATGCATTATATGTCATCCATTGTTGCCACTAAACTATTATAGAATACACACTGGGCGCCATCCTTAGAATAAATCTTTGAACAGTAGAAAGCACTCATGATAATAAGCCTTAATTGCTTCTTATTCGTATCAATGTGTTTCGATCCACAGGGGATCCTAACAACAATCCCCTGTGGATCAAAACACAAAGATACGAGTATGACGGTAAAATAAATTTTTTCTATACACTGTTGCGGTGTGTGCTCTTTACTGTTGAAATTGGTATATTTTTCGACACATTCATTGAATTATTAATTTCCTCAAAATGCTGAGAAGAAAACTTGTGTCAACTATAAACTACAGGAAAAGTTTCTCATATAGGAAGAAATATAGACCCATTCATAGGACCAAAAAAATGCAAGGCAAAAGCCATCTGCAGCTTGTCAGATATTGATTGCTGGGCATAAAATCCCATAGAACAAGCACTGCATCAGGCTGTAGATGTGGTTCACCACTAAAAGTTCTGCAAGGGCTGCCCACAACATCCAGATGTTGAGCTAGGGCCCAAATTATCTAATATTTATCTACACTAAATATCTGTTTCCTTTAACAATTCCTAAATTTTTTTCTTAATTTTAAACAGAATTTCTGATAGAAATGCATATTCTGACAACGAAATTTAAAAGGAACCAGCTGATTACATCAAACTGCGGCAATAATAAATGGTCAGGTTAAAAAAAACAAAATGAGGCGGAGACCAGAGAAAGTGAGTGTTTCTGAATCATGTTTATATATGGTTTCTTTTTTGCATGATAGAGTTGTAACTTGCATTTGTGGATGCAGTGATTAACTGTGCTCACAGACAATAGTTTTCAGAAGTATTCCTGAGACTATGCAGTGATTTCCACTACAAAAGTAAGTCATATTTAATACAGTATATCTAAAGGGCCAAATATCACAGCTTTCTCATACTGGTTTTGGGCATTGCTCCTTGCGTACAATGAGTATTCCTGATTCTCCGAAGCAGGAAAAATGGGTATCTTTTAAGGAAAAAATATTTCTCAGTTCCTACATTTGATATGTTGTATTTGTACTATTTGCAATTAAATATATGCTTTAAATGATTTGCAAATAATCCCATTCTCTTTTGAGAATAATCTGTGCAGAATACAGTACCTGCAACAAAATTTGTGGTGTAATAAAGAAAGCTTTAACAACATCATTAACATGTAAAAAAAATATAAACATGCTAAATACCATTAATAGAGGACAAATGTGCCCAAATCAAACATTTTTCACACAACCCTAGAAATACTATACTTTACCGTACCATGCCCTTTACAGACACAGCCATTATGTGCAGCAGAATTTAATCCTTAGTGGCTGAACAACAAGGGAAAATAATTACTTGTATTATTTTACTTGTGACATTCCTGAAATTAATCAAAGCTTTACCTCGAAAGGGTTTAAGTTAAAGTAGGACGATCCAGGTCTAATCAGTCTTTCGATTTGCTGCTTTGGGGTTAAGACAGAATCACGTTTTTCAATTTGCTTAACCTGTGAAAGAATTGGGAATAATTGTGTTATTGCTAAAAAAAAAAAAAGTTCTGCCACTTGCTGAGTAAAGTGCAAAATACACAAAGCAAAATCAATACCCTTTACATTAAAGCCTATAATGATTGGGTGCCTCATCCGAGGAGACTTCCCCTGATGAAGCACCCAATGGTGCGAAACGCGTCATGAGGGAGTGACTGACATGAGGTATGCAGACCTTGACATGGTGCTCACCCATAAACAGTATATGGCCATGATATATTATTTATAAGCCAAAAATGATGAGTGTGCACTTAAAGGAGAAGAAAAGCCGTATCCCGCTTGGGGTGCCAAAAATTAGGCACCCACAAGGGAATGTATTTACTTACCTGAAACCCCGGTCTTTCTTCAAATTTCCCGGGGCAGACACATGACCAGTAGAATTAAATAGACGGCTTTTTCGTTAAAGTTCAGCCTTTGGCTCTTATGCACAGCCGCGAGAAGGATCACTCTGTGGTGTTCGCTGAAATAACCCAAGGCCGTTGCAGTTTTCTGCTGAGAGCATCAACCCAGGGTTTCAGGTAAGTAAATACATTCACTTGGGGGTGCTTAACATTTGGCACCCCCAAGTGGCATATGACTTTCCTTCTCCGTGTTTAGAATGCAACAAACTATAACTGGGCTATCGCTTGTAGAATTTTCCCCCGTATTCTTGATTTTTACTAGGAGTCAGTCATGATTTTTATTGCTAACACGGGTGTTGAAATTGGTTTTAAGTTCAGACTGCCTGCAACAATTAAAGGGGATGTTTAGTTTTAGAACATTTTGTGTTAATAAATTGTGTTTACTTTAACACGATTTTAATTTTGGGCCAGGGACCTAAATCCAACTGTATACTGAAACTCCTTGCATTTGCATATTTATTATCACTTATAACTGTTGCCTTGTTTGAGTTTATATCTTGCAAAGCATTGAATACGTTTGTGGTGCTATACAAATGAATGCAATACATGTACCTATTCAGGACACTGAATGGATCATTAGCTCTGACACATAATTCATTAGCTCTGACACATGGCTGTACAAGACCCTGCTTTTAGTAGAATGAGATCCACCAGGCATTCTGTAGAATCTAGTAAATACCAGAGAGGTTGTTGTACAAGTCCACAGTTCCTATTTATTGGGCTTGTAGGGGTGGGGGTGCAGTTCAGGCCTCTGTGTACTTAAAATACTAGAGCCTATTTTGACTCTCAGTTTAGAGCTGATAACATTGCTTACAGTACTGGGTAAGTACAGTCATTGAGCACATTTTCCTAAAGGTTCATCCGCACGTCCCTGATATGACTAGCTGAGGCCAATTGGATTAATAACAAGCAAAAGCAGCAGAAAGGGAAGGGCACTATCACTTGATGTTATGAATTGTTTTTAAAATAGACATTTTGTGAATTGCATTTCACAGCTTGTACCCACTTCCCTGCTTGTGGTTGAACCTAGGTCAGTGACTATTCAAACATAAAGCGCAACTCTGCACTAACTATGGCGTCTGTGGATATGCACCTGCTTGAACAAATGAATGAAGTCCAGCAGAATAATTATAACAGACATAATTGACAGCCAGCAAGATCCTTCACTAAGCTTCGCACAGTAGCCACTAAAACTGTCAGTGCAGCAGTGCCCTTACTTTATGGCTTGTGTAAATGTGGCCATACACGTGCAGATTAAAGCTGACGATATCTGTCCTTTAGACCGATTCGGCATCTTATCTGCCCATGTGTGGGGGCTCCCGATGGGTCCTCCCGATCGATATAAGACCAAAAATTGGGCAGATGTCGATCGGGCAAGTTTGAATTTTCGTACGATCGAGGACCGCACCGGCTAGTTTATGCGGCCTGCGACCTGTCGGAGCCCATTCGTAGTATTGTAATTCGATTGTTCGGCCCCAGGGCTGAACGTTCGGATTCATCCGATATTGCCCAGCCGTTAGTGGACATATTGGGTAAAGATCCACTTGTTTGGTGACTTTGCCAGATGAGTGGATCTTAGTGTATGGCCACCTTAACAGAAGCAATTCACTGCACTCAGCAAACATGACGCTGCTAAATAGTTTTGCTAAGAAGGAAATTCCTGTTTTTTTTTTTCTTCGTCTGGATCAGATAGCAGTTAGGCAGGTTATATATAGACTTAAAGGAGAAGGAAACCCCCTGGGCGCGAAAATCCCCCCCCCTGTGTTGCCCCTCCTCCACCCTGGCCTACCTGTACCCCCGTGCAAATGCCCCCAACTTGTTACTCACCCCTCTGCGCAGGTCCAGTCCACGGAGTTCACAGGCGCCATCTTCTCCCAAGCGGTCTTCTTCCTGCTTTGACCGGCGTTTTTGGCGCATGCGCAGTAGGAGCAATTGACCGGAACGGATCTACGGCGCATGCACCAAAAGTCCCGACTTTGAGTCTTTTGGCGCATGCGCAGTAGACCCGTACCGGTAAAATGCTCCTACTGCGCATCACCAAAAACGCCGGTCAAAGCAGGAAGAAGACCGCTTGGGAGAAGATGGCGCCTGTGAACTCCGTGGACTGGACCTGCGCAGAGGGGTGAGTAACAAGTTGGGGGCATTTGCCCGGCGGGACAGGTAGGCCAGGGGGGAGGAGGGAGGCAACACAGGGGAGGGTTTTTGCGCCGAGGTAATTTCCTTCTCCTTTAAAAGGTTGAACTTGATGGACGTGTCTTCAGCCTAACGTACTATGTAAGAATAGCTCCAATAGGGGCGCAGGGAATAGTAGCTAAATCAGAAACGTCTGCGTTTAGGAAGATACACAAAGCCTCCTAACCCGGTCTCCCAATGATAGATTGCCCTGTAGCAATCCTAGTCTCTGTAAGCCAGTCAGGAGCTTATAACAACCAACACGCAGCGTTGCATTAATAGTCTTCCTCTGTAAACACCGTACCTCTGTGTAATACGTCGAGAAAGCATCATCCACTGAACCGGACGGACCGCCAGACCCGGGAGCCGCCATCTTGCCGCCAAGCACAGACGAACGTCCAGGCACCATGTGACCTGACGCTAGGTGGAAGGGTCGATCTCAGACTGTTACGTAGTGACTAGCGATACGTGCGCGTAACTCATGCTGTAATCACGTGATTCGTTTTGTCACAAAGCGCAATAGAGGCGAGAGTAGACTGGTTGTACTAAAACAGCATACAGCCTAAAACATTTCCTCTAAAGAGACACTGGCGGGCAAACTGTATTAGGCTGGTGTATTAACCATGTTTTACCCAAATAAGATGTTAATAAATACAAGGCAATTTCCTGTGGGCGCTAAGAGCCCTGTGTGTAGGGTTGCTACCTTTTCCTGAAAAAAATTCCGGCCTTCCTATATATTTATCTTATTAATAACATTGGGATCAACCATTATTTTTACTGGTCAGGCCAGTAAAATACTGGCCGGGTTGCAACCTGTGTATCCTCACTCCAGCGTAGGGTTGCCACCATTTCTGGAAAAAAATACCGGCCTTACTATAAATATATATATCTTTTTTTCCTATTAATAACATTGGGATCAGCCATCATTTTAAATACCGGCTAGGTGGCAACCCTACTCCAGCGCTTTTGTAGGATGGCATTGGATCAACAAAACGCATCTGACAAGTTGATGTTGCATGGGTCACAATATAATGGGACAGACAGAAAAATCTGATGCATAAACTAAATGTAAAAATTTCCATTCGACACAATATGACCGTCGGATGTGAACGTTGCATAATGCATCTTCATCCGACAAAATAAAAATGGTGTTGGAGAGACTTTTTCCCCCTCATTGAAATATATTAACTGTCGATGTAAACGCAAGAAGACAAGGCTCCATCCGACTTGACCTGATCCGACTTTATAGTCTGGCCTAGGGGAATCAGATTTCGTAGCATCCTACAAAATCTCATGCTGTTTTGTCATGTTCCATGGAGGATCAGATAAAATTTGACCAACAAAGTCTGATGAAAAGCTTGTGAAGTTTTACCCATAAAGGTAAGCGACAAGGGTAACTACAGTAACATGACAAAAGGCCAGCAAGAACACTTGCACCCAGCAATCCTGTATGCAGGAATGGATGGACTAGAAATATGACAGTTGTGGAAATATACCACATTAATAAAGCATAATGTACAGCACGATAACAAGGGTCTGGAAGATTAGAGGACAAGTCATTTAGGGCTGCTATCAGAAATCACTGCCCCGCAAATTTTCTATGCCCTCCTTTGCCACCCATCCTCCCCCATTTATCAGTACAAGGGCCACACAGACACAAGCACTTAAGCAGTAAATAAAATACTTTAGGCCAAAGGGTTATTAAGCCTGCCACCACATCAAGGTAGGCTTTAAGCAGGTACCTACCTAATTGCAGTTAGTTTTAGAATTTTTCTGCATTCCATTGCAGTTGGACAACCCTCCAAGAATACCCAGTAGGCAAGGCAGAGAACACAGTCTTTGACAATGAAAAACACTAAGTGGATGGGGTCTATAAATATCACTGGGGCTGAGTTGGCAACCACAACATCTAGATCCAGTCTATGTTAGACTGATTCCTAAGAGTTTTCAGTCTGACAGTAATTAGTCTGTAGTTTACCATGACTAAAGTCTACTCTGGGTCTGCTCAGTTATGCATCCGTGCCATGGTGTTTACTGGTCTGGGACAAAAGGGGCTACCAGAGTTGTTGAACCTTTGTTAAATACAATGATAGCATACTTCCCAACTGTCTTGTTTTTTGCAGGACAGTCCCGATTTGGACAGCTCAGTCCACAGTCCTGGGTTTGTTACTGAAATGTCCCGACTTTCTCTTTGATCTTCTGCACTGAACAAACAGAAAAAGATGCAAAGTTTCTAACTTAATTGGCTTTTGGCAGAGCCCAGAACAGATACTTATGTAACAGTTTAGGATAAGCAGGTCTCTTGGGAGAACTTAGACTCACAGCTTAAAGGGCAAATCACCTTCATTAGCAAAAATGTAATAACACATAAAAACCACAGAATTGTGTTCAAACTTTCATAACCTGTCAAATTTAGTAAAATGGACATGGTAATTAGGGGGTGGGGCCACAAAATGGGCACAGCCAAAAATATTATAAGATTTGCAAACCTTTATAGATACTTTAGAAGCAATTTAAACTAATAACTTTTTTCAAAACGGAATTAAATATGAGGTACGGTAATCCTCATTAGTGATGCGTGGGCTGGCCTCGCTGCACCATTTGCCTTACACTACTGACTTCTGGTTTTACAAGCTTGTGCCTGTCCCACTCCTTTTGGGACATCATTGTTGGGGCAGCGGGCACGAGTCAGGTTTTTTCTCAACCCGCACATAACTAATCCTCATGATGGCCCAGAGCAGGGGTAGGGAACCTGCGGCTCTAGAGCCTCATGCGGCTCTTCATCCTGCTTGCTGCGGCTCAGTCTTGCGGCTTTGCCTGTCAGGTCGTATTTACAGCCCTCGCACCTGCTGGTGGCTTGTTGAGTGTACGACCGTGGTAAGCACACTCAAGAAGCCGCCAGCAGGTGCAAGGGCTGTATAGACGTCCCAGGAGTGGCAAGACTGAGCCACAGCAAGATGATCACATTAAACAGATGAGAACACTAGCATTTAATAGGGCTATTCAGTGTTTAATTTATTTCAAAGTAGCCCTGCATATACACAATGCACTTCTGTTTGTTGTATTCTGTTGTTGTAACAGTTAAAAAATAAAAGTTTAAAAAAGTTTATAAGCTGTGTTATGTTTTGCGGCTCCAGACTGTTTTTCTTTAGTGGGAGAGGGGCAAAATGGCTCTTTTGATAGTTAAGTTTGCTGACCCCTGGCCCAGAGTTTCATTAAAGCCAGTAAATGTATCAGTTAAATGTAGCAAACTGTAAAAGTTCAGAATCTGCACCTGGATTACTGAGCTGCCAGACAGAACACCAGATACAGAAACAAACTAATTTTTAAAAAAGGGTAAAAATTAAAAGATAAAAAGCAATTTTAAAAAAAAGCTTTTATTTCTGGCGAACAATCTGAAAATTGACTGAAAATGACTGAAAATTGTTTGGAAGTTGAACAATCCCTTTAACAGTGTTTTAACCGAGTTTGTTAACTGGCAGAAACAGAGAGTGCTCCATCTAATGGGACCAAACTACAAATAAAGGACACATCTTGGAAATCAACATTCTGTTTCCAAAGTGTGTAAAGTATTTGGCACCCAAATCAACATAGATTAATAAAAAAATAAATGAAATGGCTATGGTATTTCATATGCAATTCCATGCCACCTGCATCACCTCCACCCCTTACACTTCCTTAAAGTTCGTGAGTTTTATGGGTTGTTTTTTTTAATTAAATTACACTGTGTACATTGCAAATAATTCATAGTACCATTTAAAATGTTATTCTTTAACCAATTAATTTTTTTTAACTTGTAATATTGGCAAGTATGCAGCCAATTCAGGTCACTGTGCCTGATCCTGTGCTTTCAGAAAGAGCCAGCACATCACTTTGGAACAGCTTTCAGACAAGCTATTGTTTCTCCTGCTCAATGTAACTGATGGGTCTTGGTTAAACTTGGGTGTTTTACTATTGAGTACTATTCTCAGATCAATCATATGGGTGCATTTTAAAGGTGTAGTTCACCTTTCAGTTAACTCTTCGCATGCTATAGAATGGCCAATTCTAAGAAACTTTTCAATTGCCCTTCATTTATATTTTACAGTTTTTGAATGATTTGCCTTCATCTTCTGAATCTTTCTAGCTTTGAAATGGGGGTCACTGACCCCATCTAAAAAACAAATGCTCTGTAAGGCTACACCTGTATTGGTATTGCTACTTTTTATTACTCATCTTTCTATTCAGGCCTCTCCTATTAATATTCCAGTCTCTTATTCAAATTAATGCATGGTTGCTAGGGTCATTTGGACACTAGCAACCTGGATGGCTGAAACTGCAAACTGGAGAGCTGCTGAATAAAAAGCTAAGTAAAAAAACACAAATAAAAACCAATTGCAAATTGCCTCAGAATATCACTCTACATCATACTCAGTTAATTTAATGCATGTGACCTGGATTTGTTACCTTCCCATTGTTCTGTTGAAAGGCTGCTGAGGGAAGGGGTGGTAGTAAGGAGGTGGGTGCTATCACTCCAGCTTTTAGCAAAGACTGACTGAAGTTTAAGTTACATGGCTAAGGTCACAGGGGAAATGAAGAACATGTGTAGCCCCATGTCAAGTTCATATATTTTTTTTTTTTTTTAAATTGCTTTTTTGAAAATGCAGTATCCGGCTTTATTAACGGAACATATAGTTACAAACATGTTTCCCGTGACAGAATCCCCATCAGAGCAGTCTGATTTAGGTCTACCCTGTCATGCTGTGAGAAATTTTCGTCAAAATGATACATTTGATTGCGCCTTAGTGTGTTAGCGGCTAGAAGAAATACACAGCATATCCAGAGATCATCTGCTTCAAACTGTTTTAAAACACTAAAGAGCCCTTCAATTGACCTTTTGGTTGAGGTGGCTGCTATTTCTTAAATACCACCCCCTACATCAAGTTTGATTACATCCCACCTTTTTGATTGTTCAAAGCAGTGGCGAGGAAAAGGTATTTTGTGTACATTAAAGTACTTCATAGTGATTTTACTGTTAATGATTTAGTGCAAGAAAAAAAAAAACTTTCAACATTGTTTCATTAAAACAAAAGAGCAAGTATAGCCCTGTTCATATTGCCTTTTTAAAGACTTAAACGTACTCATTATATACAGGGATTTATAAATTCGCCCAGTACAAAACTGTAATCAAATTCACAGCTAGGTTATAGTGGCTGCCTTAGCACAAAAATACGTCTCTGTGTGTGCGGAATACCTTTTAGGTGAGGTAAGTAATGGAACAAGATGAATTAACCAGTTAATCTGTCAAAAATTAGCCAGGGCTAGCACTGAAATTTAAGATACACAGAATCCAAAAATGTTTTTAGAAAAGTTGAAATTCTGATACAGGTATAGGATCCCTTTTCCGGAAACCCAATATCCAGAGAACTCCAAATTATGGAAATGCAGTCTCCCATAGACTCCATTTTATCCAAATAATCCAAATTTTTAAAAATGATTTCTTTTTTCTCTGTAATAATAAAACAGTAGCTTGTACTTGATCCCAACTAAGATATAATTAATCCTTATTGGAAGCAAAACCAGCCTATTGGGTTTATTTAATGTTTACATGAATTTCTAGTAGACATAAGGCATGAAGACCCAAATTACAGAAAGATCTGTTATCTGGAACACCCCAGGTCCCGAGCATTCTGGATAACAGGTCCCATACCTGCATAATGGTGGTAGAATACAAAGTATTTCAAGGTCATGACGACAGAGTTGTACTAAATGTATATGTGACCAAACACTTGGTACAGTCTGTTTCCGTGTACATGTGACATTTTTCAGTAGGAGGACAAAATTAAAAGAGCCAGAGAGATTCCAAAGATCTGTAATTTTCAAAATAAAGATCACACATCGTTTATAGACATTCTACACAAAGTACAAAAAATAATTGCTAAATCAGAAGCATCCACAGGGCCAATAACACCCCTTTCCCATTGCCTACCACCTACTCCTTCAGGCAACAGAAAAGGGGAATCTTAATTATACACATACGGTTAGACAAGTGTGCTTGGAAAAATTTCATTTGTAATATACACATGAGAGGAGGATCTGATGTCTGTTGTAAATATACACCGTTTAACTATTACATTTGTATATTCAAACAAGAAAGAATTAAGTGGACAATATGTTACAGCAACTTACAAGTGAGACAAAATGCAAAACAAAAACATTATTGTATGTACAATAAGGAGTAACTAACAGTATGTCCAACTTTATAAGGGGGCTGTTTCATTTCACAGATAATCAGAAGATAATTTGCAAATGGCAGATTTAAAAGATTACTGTGATCATTTGGAGCAAATTCATAATTTATCTTTTTTTTTTTTTTTTTAAAGAGAAATAAAACAAGATTCAAATGGAAACTAAAAATAGGGGACCAAAAAATAACGCAGTTTTGTTTTGTCCAGCTGAAATTACAATTTACAATTTACAACATCACAACTAATATATCTGTAGAAGAATTCTGGAAATGCACAGTTTGGCCTAACTTTTTTTAAATT
The DNA here is from genome assembly GCF_017654675.1 of Xenopus laevis. Taxonomy (NCBI): domain Eukaryota; kingdom Metazoa; phylum Chordata; class Amphibia; order Anura; family Pipidae; genus Xenopus; species Xenopus laevis. The sequence goes on along the minus strand of NC_054374.1, from coordinate 69,432,551 downwards.
TTTTTTTGCCTTTTCTCTTACCAAAAAGGGAAGGGGGGGGGAGGTTATGTCGATTTTCAAACTCACATTTACATTACTGAGGTTTTACAAATGTACAATTTTACAGTCAAAAGGGTTTATGTCCACTAACTGCAGGATACATCTGTATTTTAAACATCAAAAAAACTAAAAGAAAAAATTACTACAAAGTTTTATATATATGCAAATATCTATATCAAGTATACACTACATATTTATACAAAGCGAAAAATGGGGATTAGAATTTTAAGTGGACATGCTAAAGTAAGTCTCTCAAAATCAAAAAAAAATATTCATAAAAAGGGCAGGTGAATGAATACCTGTCTCATTACAGCAAAGATTCTGCACAATACAACAGAACTTGCTGGGGGGAAAAAACAAAAAAAGATGTCTCTCTAAAGGACAGACATATCAAGAACTCTGGTTGAAGAAAACTTTAAAAATAAACAAAAGGAAGGGAATAATGGTTTTTGGCATAAAAAAAAGTTTTGTTAACTTTTTGGAGTTGGTAGCAAGCAAATTTATTCACATAGGCTCTGAACACATACTTGTGCATTCAGTGAAGGGCAGGACATGTACAAAGTATGTACAAGTTATTCTATACAGAAATACAGAGGGGGTTAAGCCAATCTTAAAAAAATATGTTGGGTGTAATAAAATTAAAGACATTTACAAAGTTGGTTGAAAATTAGAATTGCGTGATGCTTCTCCCCTCCTGGTGTTGTGCAGAGATTGGGAGATACATTTGATGGAGATCTCTAAATGATTCCATTTGAGGGTCCACACATTGGACCCAGATCCATTCCATTTTTCATGTAGTACTTTTCCAACTTGGCCAGGATGTGCTTGCCATATGTGTATTTACGAAGAGTGGCAATATGTGGTCTGATCTACAAAAAAAACAAAAAAAAAACCAGAAAAATTAAAATGTAATATTAAAGGAAATACACTTATTCAAAGCTGCTGTACAGTTCCAGCCTCCCTTCAAGTAGTCTGCACTGGTGGCACACTTAAAGTGGTTATACACAGGCAGATTAAAGCAGCCGATATCAGTCCTCTAGACAGATTCTCGATCTTATCTGCTAGTGTATGGGGGCTTCTGATGGGTCTCCCCAATTGTAATCTGGCCAAGATATTGATAGGGGAGGTTAGATTTTTCTGCAGATCGAGGACCACATTTGAGGTTGCGGCCGTCACCCTGTTGGCACCAAGTCTCTTTCTTGTAATCCAATTGTTTGGTCCTAGGGCCAAAGCTCAGATTAACCTGATATTGCCCTGCCATTGGTGGGCATATCGGGGAGAAATCCACTAGTTTGGATCAAACGAGCAGATTTTATCGTGTATGGCCCATTACAGCCTTTGGTTCTTTGTCCCCAAACCCAGAATGTACAATGCAACTGTTCGCTGTACAGTTTTATGATATAAAGGAAAAAATTCCACAATTTTATATTAAAGGAATTGTTCAGTGTAAAGATAAAAAATTTTCTTCAATATAGCTAGTTAGGCAAAAATGTTATCTGTAAAGGCTGGAGTGACTGGATGTGTAACTTAATAGCCAGAATACTACTTCCTGCTTTGCAGTTCCCTTGGTTTCCACCGATTGGTACCAGGCAGTAACCAATCAGTGACTAGAGGGGGGAGTCACATGGGTCAAACTGTTGCTTTTGAATCTGAGCTGCATGCTGAGGATTAATTGCAAACTCACTGAACAGCTATGTCCCATGTGGCTGCCTTTTATGTCGCTGAAAAACTCAAGAGTTAGAGAGCTGAAAAGCAGGAAGTTCTGTTCTGTTTGACATCCAGTCATGCCAGCCTTTATACATTACATTTTTGGCTAACTAACTATATTAGAAACATTTTTTATTTTGCACATACTACTATCTATTTACCCAGTTTTAATTTTTACACGGAACTCTTCCTTTAAGGCTTACCTTGTGCATAACAATCTTGCGCTGAGCTGGTTCTGCTACATCGATCATTTTCTGTACAACATAGTTAGCATACTGGTCCTTCATCATGGTGTATAAGGCACTATGAGGCCCATCATTCATTGTGCACACCTCGTCTATCAGCATGGCCCTTTCCGTACGAGATGCATGTGTCACACACTTTTCAACTACATTACTGAAAAGATTAAAAAAAATATATAGCATAAGGTCCAAAACAGGCACGGATGTCTGTAACGCAGTAGATTTACAATACACACAACAGATTTTTGTCCAACACTAAAATAACAATTATTATTTATAAAAATTAGTTATGATTTAAGTATCCCATGAGCCATAAGTACAGGAACGTTTAACCTGCTGCCTTTTGTTGCTAAACTTAGTCCTAGCAGCTAGACTTAAAAAAAAAAAACATTAAAAATGTATTCATAAATCATAAAGGAGCACAAGCAAAAAAAAAAAAAAAAAAAACTATGTGTGGTAGCAATGGAAAATGTGCTCATGCAATCCTGAAAAGTTAGAACCACCTTTCTGTTTGCATATTTCCTAATACATATGCTACATCTACTTTCTATGAGTTATTCTAAGAAGTTATTCTATCCCTATAACCTAATATTTATTTACACCATGCGAGTGGAGGCGATAACTAGCCAAGTATAAGATTTAAGTATCTAATTTCCTGTGAGCTATTTGTCATTCACCTATGGGCCACAATGTATTACGCTTATACAGAAAAAGAACAGTATTTGACTGAAAAACCTCAAGTGCAATATGTTACCCTAGGCAACTAGAAAAGGGGCAATATCTTGACTCAAAAGCATAAAGTTAATTCCGGTGTGCTAGAAACTAGAAGTACTTCCTATAAGGCATATTAAAATAAATGACAAGTGTTGGTGGCTCACTGTTTTTGTCACATCATCTTTGGCACTTGCTTGTTTGCATGTTTACATATTTCTTCAAACTATGTATTATAGGGGGTCACACCCAAAATAGTTTTTACATAATGAAAGTAAACATTATTCTGAGCAATTTTCAAATATAAAACATTCAGTTGTTTTGTGGTTATTTGTAAACATAACTGCTACTGAATGAAATATCTGCCTGTGTACATTCTCTGCACTACTAGTTCTGACTCACCCCTAATTGAAAAACAATTGCAAATTCGAAGCTATACACACCTTCAACGTGTAAAGCAGGGGTCCCCAACCCAACCCATGAGTCACATTCAAATATAAAAAGAGTTGGGTAACAACACAAGCATGAAAAAAGTTCCTGGAGATGTCAAAGAAGGGATGTGACTGGCCATTTGATAGTCCCTATGTGCACTGGCAGTCTACAGGAGGCTCTTTTTGGAATTAAATTACACCTGGCTTTTATCCAACCAAAACTTGCCTCCAAGTATTGAATTCAATAGTAAGCAGCTGTTTTGAGGCCCCTGGGAGCAACATCCAAGGGGTTGGGGAGCAACATGTTGCTAGTCGCTACCTCTGATCCAATCTGTACATGATGACAGTTTCTCCATTATGAATGGATGCCAACATCAATTTAAGCATGAGCTACAACTTTCCAATGTATTTCCATTCTGTACACACACAATTAAAAAAATTTTTTATTTTAAATTACACTAATAAAATACCTGGCAAATTTGTGCTGACTCAGGACTAGAACGTTTCCACGAATCTCCGCAACGATTTTACTTTTGTCCTCCGGCCGACCATGCTCCAAAACATGCTGAATAACGTAGTTACCATACTGATCCTGAGAGAACAATCACATATATTTGGAATTGTCTTTAAATATTTTACAGAGTAGAGGTAATTGTAATGATTGTGCTAATTTAATAATAGATAATAATAAGCCTAAATGCAGAGAACTAAGTTCAAATGAGGAACAAGCATATACATGGACCAATCGGCTTTTGACCTACAACTCACAGCATGTCTCCGAGCGCCACATGTGTAACATCTCTTTTGCAGACAAGCTGTTAAACTTTGTCACAAGAGTGTCATGAAAAAAGCTGCAGTTTAGGCAAGTTGGATCACGTAACGTTAGCTGTAATCTGTTGCCAAATTATCCATATTTGCCAAATTAGAATTAAAAAAAAAAACAAAAAAAATAATTTCATGAGAAATTAATACAGTAGAACCTCAATTTTACGTTTCTCAAGGGACAATGGAAACGGTAACTATGGGAAATATATTAAGGACACACAAATGTGCAGGAATTTTTTTTATTTTGAAACAGAATTACCAAGTTATTACACATGCTTTCAACACAGTTTTATTTATTTCCCTTGCTCCCTCCTTTTCCAAGATGGTTGTATCTTATCTTTGTTACTTTTAACAATATTTTGCCCCCAATCCCTAACTACTCCTTTAGCACTTATCACTGCAGACTGCTTCTGCCCCCTCCAGCACAGCTGATGCTTTTGTCCTGGCTGTCCCCTTTCTACTCCAGCAAACATAACCTCACCAGATTGCTTCTAAAGGTGGCCATAGACGTTACATTTACGTTCTGTCTTGGAAAATATCTTTCCAAGAAAGATCGTTCGTTTTAATACACACGTGTAATGCAGAATGGTCATATATACAGGTAGAAACAATAGAATTCTACCTGTATCAGACGATTCAGTACTAACAATGGCTGATGTTTGGGTGCCTTTAAAGGCAGCCGATCAAAATTTTCCATCCAGCCTGATTGACGAGCCGACTATATACAAGTCTTCTGCCGATATTGGTCGGTTCTTTTCCTACAACACATGCACGAATATCTTACAAAATTTTTTTTGTATGATATTATCTGTGCACCTATGGCCACCTTAACATGCGTGTCCTGTCTGCCCCCATCCTTGGTTTTAAGCATAGCAGCTGCTTCCCTTTGCAGCTCAGTCTAAATTAGGAAATCGAGACAAGACATTGAAAATAATGACATGGCAACCAAACAATCACCACGTCACCGGTCCTGCCCCCACCATCATCCACCCCACCCTACTGCCCGGTTTCCAGCCCCAGAAAAGGTGGCAACCCTAGCCTGGACTGAGTCTAGTGCCCTAGTCCCTTGCTCCTCCTTCCTTACTCCCTTAATCATCAAAAATTGCTTTAAAAAAGCCTCAACACTAAATGTAAAAGGGTTTTCTGCTGGGGAAAAAAAAGGGGCGATTGGCAAGGGACAAGGGTGATAAAGCGATGTAAAATCAGGGAAAACAAAACATAAAACCCGGGAAAAATCCTATTGAAATGCATTAGAATATGAAGGGCCGCAGGAAAAAAATCTAAGTCTTGAAAGAAAAAAAAAATAAGGGTACATAAAATGGGAGTTCAACTGCAATTCACAATGTCACTTTAGCTCTCTTGAAACAGATTTTGAGGAATTCCCAAAATCCATACAGTGGTTTATGGTTGCACTGACAAATTAAAAGTTTGAAAAAACAAGTTACTCTAGTACCTGAACAAGTTGCTCCGTGTGCTGGTGTAATTCTTCTAAAATAGGCAGTGTCTGCTCAGGAAGGCAATGCTCCAAAATGCGCTGGATCACTCGACAGCCATACGGATGCGTAGACAGTGCAAATACCTGTGCAGAAAGCATTCAGTCAACATCCACATTTACGTGGTAGTAAATAATATGGGATTCCTCAACTGGAAAACCAATATTCAGAATGATCAGAATTATTGGAAGGCCATTTCCTAGAGTCCATTTTAGGCAAACAATTACTTTTTAAATCATTTTCTTTTTCTTCCTTGTACTAGATAGTAACGATTTTAGCAACCATCCATACAGGTGGTAGAAAATCCTATATGGTTTAATTAATAATTATATATGGCAGTGTTTTTTTAGTAGATTTCAGGTATGGTGATCCAAATTATGAGAAAACGCTTTATCCAGTAAACGCCCCAAGCAGAAAAAGTCCCAAGCATTCTGTTTAATAGATCCAATACCTGTATAACTTTTTCCTTTTCTCACACATCTTTCTGCTGTGTTCCTATATTTCCCTTTTCTTTTGATCTTTACACCCAACATCAGGTTCCTTTTACTTTGTATGACAAACTAATAATTCATTTCTCTTGTTTATCACTAAGCCTGAGAGTTCTTCTCAATAACATCAACGTTTTACACCCATTCTTCTCAAGTTAGAATGTACCTGGCTCTTGAAGGCATCAATAATGAATTGAAGGGACTGCGGCTGTACACACTCTATGCATTTTTGAACCACGTGATTCCCATTCTGGTCCTTTACACACTTCAAGACATGACCATCCAACTCTCTGACCATTTCATTCTGCCAAAAAGAATGCAAGAGTTGGAAGAGAAAGACAAAAAAACTTGATATTTTTTGTTACGAGGCAGCTAGAATTGATACAAACTAATATAACAGGAAATACTAATATAATACAAATCTCGCCAATTAGGGTTTTGAGGTACTGGAATACCACTATTCACAATTTAAAAACATGCACAGCTTGTTTTTCTACTTTAGTCTCTAGTGTACCACAGAAGAATGAATGGTCCACTTACAATAACCTGCTGATCAGGTGGAATAAACTCCAATGCCTTTTGTATCACCCGACATCCGTACATTTGCAATGCCAGTGAAAGTACGTGCCCACGAATCCGTTCAGCAAGTGCAAGCTTCTGCTCTAGGCTGCCAAACTACAAAAAAAGAAATATCTGATTAGAGAATCCTGAGTTTGTTTTGGTAGACCATATATGTACCCCACAGTATCAAATATATGTATTCAGTTGGGCACAGTTTAAGTCTGTCAGCTGTAAGCTTCTCCTTTAACTACTACTTGCTAAACAAATGTTAATGTCTCCTTGCTGCTGTCCCTCCATTAGGTTCTATGTAGAAGAATGCAAGGAGCTACAGGAAAACAGGATTTTTTTGTTACTCACCGTTAAATCTGTTTCTCTGTGGTCGATAGGGGGACACAGGGACTATGGGGTTAAGCTCCACCCTCCAGGAGGCAGGACACTTATGTTAATGAAAAAAGGGGGCGTGCCAGATACTGTGGCTTAACCCCACACTGTAGTGAAACCAATCAGTTGGTACCAAAGACCGACAATAAGACAGAAGTCATAGAAAAAAATGCAAAACTGGTAACTCAGGGAGAATTCCCATAGACCAACAGGGTTAACTCGCAGGGATGGGAAGCCCTGTGTCCCCCTATCGACCACAGAGAAACAGATTTAACGGTGAGTAACAAAAAAATCCTGTTTTCTCTGTTGTCTCAAGGGGGACACAGGGACTATGGGGACATAACAAAGCAGTCCCAAAAGTAGGGTGGGAGCGAGGAGAGACACGTCATTGCACCACAGCGTGCAGCACCGTACGGCCGAAGGCGGCCTCTGCAGATGAAAACGTGTCAAGTTTGTAGAATCGAGTGAATGTGTGAACAGAGGACCAAGTGTCCGCTCTACAGATCTGGTCGAGGGAGGCCGCGTTGCGCCAGGCGGCTCCCACTGACCTCGTGGAATGGGCTCTGATGCCATCCGGCGGAGACTTGCCCTTGGCTATGTAGGCCTGTCGTATGGTCTCTTTCAGCCAACGTGCGATGGACGTCTTGGACGCAGCCAAGCCCCGTCGGGCTCCAGAAGGTATGACAAAAAGGTTCTGCGAAGGACGAAAAACCTTGGTTCTCTCCAGATACCAGCGAAGTGCTCTGACAACGTCCAGACTGTGAAGCCTGCGCTCTTTATCGTTCTTGGGATCGGGGCATAAGGAAGGCACCACAATTTCCTGGTTGATGTGAAAGGATGATACCACCTTCGGAAGAAAGGAGGGCAGTGTGCGTAGGACAGCCTTATCCTTGTGGAATATGAGGAATGAAGGATCGCAGGACAGGGCACCGATCTCAGAGACTCTCCTAGCCGAAGATATGGCAACGAGAAACACCACCTTCCAGGTAAGCCATTGTTCTGAAATCGTAGCCAAGGGCTCAAAGGGAGGATCCAGAAGAGCAGCAAGAACGATGTTGAGGTCCCAACCCGGGACTGGTGAACGGAATGGAGGACTGATGTGTGACACACCTTGAAGGAAGGTACGAACTGAATCATCCAGGGCCAATCTGTTTTGAAGAAGAACGGACAAGGCTGACACCTGAACCCAGAGGGAGCTGAGTTTAAGACCGAGCTGGAGACCACGTTGAAGAAAGGACAGCACTCTTGGAATGCTGCACTCCATGAAGGAAGCGGAATCTGGAATGGGAATTGCGGAGTCTCTGCACCAGTCCCAATAGGTACGCCACACTCTGTGGTAAGCTCGGGAAGAGGTGGGTTTGCGAGATTTCAACATAGTTGTAATGACATCTTCCGCTATTCCCTTTCGTCTCCATATGGTTGCCTCAACAGCCATCCCGTCAAAGCGAAGAGGCCCGGGTTGTGGTGAACTATGGGGCCCTTACATAGAAGATCGCTCCTGAGGGTTAACCGGATGGGATCTGCTATCGACATTTCTTGAAGATCCGAAAACCACGTTCTTCTGGGCCAGAAGGGGGCTATCACGATGACCGTGAGGACGGACTGCCTGATCTTCAGAACCCGTGGCAGCATGGGAAGCGGAGGAAAGATGTATGCCAGGTCGAACTGCCAACACTGTGTCATGGCGTCCACTCCCGTTGCGAGAGGGTCCCGCGAGCGGGCGAAGAAGGTGTTGACCTTTCTGTTGGATCTGGACGCCATCAGGTCAATTTGAGGGAGACCCCAATGATGGACGAGTTCGGCAAAGGATTCCGGATGAAGTTCCCATTCCCCTGGATCTAGGGTATTTCGGCTGAGGAAGTCTGCTGTGATGTTGTTTACGCCCGGGATGTGAATAGCGGAGAGTCTGACTGAGTGAGACTCCGCCCAGTTCAAGATCTGTTGAACTTCCGCTAGGGCCGCTTTGCTGCGGGTCCCTCCTTGCCTGTTGATGTATGCGACAGTGGTTGAATTGTCGCTCTGAACACGTATCGCCTGTGCCTGGAAGAGAGGGGACCAGTGACGAAGAGCCAGTTTCACCGCTCGCAACTCTAGGATGTTGATCGGCAGTTTGGACTCCGCGGGAGACCATAGACCTTGTGCAGATAGAGAATTGAATGTTGCCCCCCAACCTTGTAGGCTGGCATCCGTCGTAAGAACTATCCAATCGGGTGTCGCCCAGGATTGACCCCGGGAAAGATTGGTCGGATTGAGCCACCACAGAAGAGAGGTCCTGGTGGATGGTAGGAGTGCTATCTTCTGCAGCAAGGTTCCCCCCCGCCATGCTGATAGGATGTTGGCCTGAAGGGGGCGTAGATGCAGTTGAGCGAATGGAACCGCCTCGATGGTCGACACCATTGAGCCGAGTACTTTCATGGCCAGATGAACGGTGGGTCTCTGAGTCTGTAGCAGGTTGGAGACTAGAGTTCTTATCTTCTCCCCCTTGTCTGGCGGGAGGAGTACACGTTGAGACAGGGTGTCGAATTCGAGACCGAGGAATGTCATCTGGTGACTGGGAAGGAGGTTGGATTTCTTCCAATTGATCGTCCAACCGAATTCTTGTAGAAGAGCTATCGCCTTCTGAAGATCCCTCACGCTCTTCTCCACAGTTCTGGATTTCAGAAGTAGATCGTCCAGGTAAGGCGTGATTCCCTGAATCCTCAGTGTTGCAGCGGTCACCGCCATGAGCTTGGTGAACACTCTGGGGGCTGATGAGAGGCCGAAGGGGAGGGCAACGAACTGATAATGCCGATTCTGGAAGGCAAATCTCAGAAATTGATGGTGAGGAGGCCAGATGGGGACATGGAGATAGGCGTCTTTGATGTCTAGTGACATAAGAAACTGTCCCGACTCCATCCCTCGGATGACTGAGCGGAGCGTTTCCATCTTGAACCGTACCGATCGAAGATATTTGTTGGGAAATTTGAGATCTAGTACTGGTCTGAAGGAGCCATCCTTCTTGGGCACTAGGAACAGATTTGAGTAAAAACCTGAGAAGGCTTCCGGCTGAGGGACTGGAATGATCACCCCATCCTGTTCCATCTTGTCGATGCAGTCCAGAAAGGCTTGGGCCTTTGTGGTATTTGTTGGTAGCCTTGACATGAGAAATTTTCTGGGAGGACGGGAGGAAAAATCGAGGTGGTAACCTTCTGTGATAATCTCGTTGACCCAGGCGTCCGAGTATCGGTTCCAGACCTCCCGGAACCGTAGTAGTCTGCCTCCTATGGACTGCTGCGGTTCCGGAGGGGATGCCCCGTCAACCTGAAACTGGCTTGTCTGTTGTAGGTTTGCTGTGGAATTTGTTGTTCTTCCACGCTGGTCGTCCCTTGTCTGTAGGTTTGGAACGAAAATTAGACTGTTGGGGCGGGCTGTAGCGCCTTGAAGACCGGCTGGTTTGGCCTCGAAAAAACTTTCTCTGTCGAAATGTGGAAGAGGATCGAGACTTGGACTGGGGTAGGAACGTGCTCTTACCCCCAGTTGCTTGGGAAATAATCTTTTCCAGCTCCTCACCAAAAAGCCGTAGGCCCTTGAAGGGTAGCGAAGTCAAGGACTTTTTAGAACTGAGGTCAGCCGTCCAATTCTTTAACCATAGGGTACGCCTAGCCGCTACGGACAGTGCTGAAGTGCGTGCAGTGATCTGAGCTGTGTCGAGCGTAGTCTCCGTAAGGTAGGCAGAGGCCTCCACTATGGATTGTACTGATGAAAGTAGATCTGTTCGAGGGACACCCTCCTGAATATCTGTAAAGAAGGGATTCGGCCCAGGCCTGAATGGCCCTTGCTACCCAGGCAGAGGCCAGGACGGGACGCAAGGTAGAATCAGCAGATGAGTACACCGCTTTGAGAAAACCTTCTAGACGTCGATCAGAAGAGTCCTTGAATGCTGCGGCATCTGTAACTGGTAGTGTAGTAGATTTAGACAGTCTGGAGACAGGAGCATCTACTGTAGGAGGCATTGACCACTTGTCCACCAATTCCTTAGGAAAGGGATAGGACTTGGAAAATTTACGAGTGGCTTGAAACTTTCTTTCAGGGTAATTCCACTCCTCTTGTATAATATCCAGCAGTTGTTCATGTGAAGGAAAACAGAGAGAAGATTTGTGTTTTCTCTTAAATAGGCTGGAGGATTGAGACCGTGGATCTTGTGACTGAGAGATCTTTAAAACTTCTGTGACGCCCTTAATGATATGTTCTATGTCATGTTGTACGTCATGACCTTTAGCCTCATCTTCAAGTAGTTCTTCGTCATCAGATGATACATCGGAGAGGGGTAGTTCGCCTTCTGAATGAGAGGAATCCCCCCCCATGCAGAGAACCATCAGATGGAGAAAAGGCCCCCGAGTGGGCCCTTGATAGTTCAAGTCTCTTGCGTTTTCCGCTGGAACGCTGATCTAGCTTGGCCAGGGCCCAGCCCAAGTTATCTGCAATAGAGGGGAGATTTTGAAGAGATGCCAGAGATTGTGAAAGTTGGAGGGCCCATAGTGGAGCAGGGGGCTCTGAGGAGGGGCCGGCCATGTTGTCTTGTGGAGTGTCTTCTCCAGAAGGAGGGCTAGACATAGCAGTTGTGGAAGTAGTGGTACCTCCTGGTACAGGCACAGCGGGGGCTCCCTTGGCACAAGATCTGCAGAGGGGCTCACCTTGACCCCCTGGAATCTTTAATTGGCAATGTTTGCAGGCAAAATAGGTAATTTGGGCTGCAGTTGCTGGTGCTCTCCCCCCCCCCCCGCCCTAGGGAATAGTCCCCCTGACTTACCTTCTGCCATAGCAGGGACTATGGTACCAGCTGAAGGGTTTGTTATTGCTACAGTATGTTGTGCAATAAGCGACTGCTAGTGCCTTTGAAAGACTGAGAAAGGACTTATAAGAGTGCCGGTGCGCTGCGAGTAATAGAGCCGCACATAGAGCGTGGAGGAAAACGCGCGAAAAACAGCGGCGTTGGAATGAGGCTTGGAACACAAGGGACCGCCTCCCCCTATTCACGCAGCCGGATGCGTTCCACAGGTGGCGCGCAGAATGGCGCCGGCAACCGACTATTCCCCTGCTCTGACGAAGGAAGGCAAGTAGCGCCTAATTCCTCTAAGGAACACAGGGGAAGCGAGTGAGGAAGGGAGAGACTCTAAGAGGCCATCTCCACAACTTGCAGCGCAGCAGTCAGGGCATAATGGAGAGGAGTAACACACCTTGAGCAGCCCTGAGGGGGGAGAGCAACTGTGTAGGAATAGATGAAAAGAGAATCTACTCACATGTAGCCGCACTGCAGGCCCTCTGCTCTCCCTCCACGGAGCGCAGGCATGCCTATGCGAGTCGTGTTTAGCCAGAAGGCCATGGACTGACTCCAGTGGGCATCCCACGAAGGGGGTTTTACTCAAGCCATACAGGTAGCCCTGAATGTGGTATGAACCCCAATTTCTCTTAAAAGCTTGGAGCTGTAGTTGTCCATCCTCCTTGGAAGCAGGACACTTAAAAACTGGTTGGTTTCACTACAGTGTGGGGTTAAGCCACAGAATCTGGCACGCCCCCTTTTTTCATTAACATAAGTGTCCAGCCTCCTGGAGGGTGGATCTTAACCCCATAGTCCCTGTGTCCCCCTTGAGACAACAGAGAAAACTTGATTTGCATGTTAAAATATTTAGCCATTTCATCTGTTATTAATGCCCTGATGTGTTGTACCATCAAGCAAAGCTTTACATAATAACGGACTAAGGAAAAATGGGGACATTTGCCAACCTCAAAAAATTTCTGTATGACATAATTCCCAAATACATCCACCATAAGCTGGTAAGCTGCTTGAAGGATCTCGTTGAACACCAGTTGCCTTTCTGCAGGTGTAGCTCGCTCCAGCTTCAACTGAATAAACCTGCAGGAGACAAATATATTTTTAGCACTTATGCTGTTCTTTGCCTCTACAGGATTTAAGACCATTCCAACCAACACTCAAAGCTTCTACAACTCTTTGAAGAAGATGACACAACTTAGTTGTATACATCCATTAGCAAAAATTGAAAGTCTCAAAGATATTCACACCTAAAACTTGATGACTGCTAATGTAGTTGCAACATGAGCAGCTACTGAAGAAGGTTTCACCAATCCCCCATGCTGGCAGCTATCTCCTTTGTTATGAAAATCTCAGCACAAGTGCAGATGGCAGTGGCTTCAGGTGCTTTGCTAAGCGCTCATGGTTTTTAACAGTTAAAGTGATTTCCAGCGAACAACAGAATTTAAAATGTCCTATTTTATTTAAATAAGTCCTATTGTTAGTTATAAAAGTATTATAAATGTACAATTATTTATATGTTCTAACTTTATAGAAGGGGATATACACACATGTATATGGCTAGGTGCTGTCCCAAAGTATTAAGTAAATTATAGACTATAGGACTTATTGTATAGCAAAAATAAATGTATTGGTCCCACTTAAAATGACCTACAAACAATCAAATATGATGACATATTAACAAATTTAGAGAGTGTAACTGCTTGCTTAATATTGTTTTTTTATTGTTGTTTATTATGTTTACATTTCCCAAACTACCAGCACATCATCAGAACTGGAAATAGTGCACTGCTGCTGTCACAGGGAGCCTCAGTACTTTACTCAATAAGATATAATTAGTCTTTATTGGAGGCAAAACAACCCTATAGGGTTAAATTAATGCTCAAATTATATTTTATAGACAAGGTATGGCGACCCAAATTATAGAAAGACCATTCTGGATAACATGTCCAAAACATGTATTCCACTAAGATATGCCCGGCAGAGCAAGCCTGGCTTGATCTACCCATAACTGCAGAAGAGGTAGAAAATGCTATCCAATCCCTTCCGTCGAATAAACCCCTGGCCTGGGCGGGCTTCCCCCAGACTAATACAAAACACTAGGCCCACTAATAACCCCACCGCTCCTAGATCCTTTCCAGGCAGCCTGGGATTCCGAATCACTGCCACCATTCTTTGCTGAAGCACTTATAGTGGTCATTCCAAAGGCAGGATGAGATCCAACCCTATGCAGCTCATACCTCCCTATATCCCTTATCAACACTGATGCCAAAATACTGGCAAAAATTCTGGCCACAAGGTTAACCCGAGCAGTGAAGGATATAATACATACGGACCAATCCAGCTTTATAGCAGGCAGAGTAACAGACTTTAACCTTTGCCGTCTCTTTACTAACCTTCAACGTTCGCATACGAACAGGGAATCTAGGATGGTGGCCACGCTTGATTCTGAGAAGGCCTTTGACTGGGTAGAATGGGACTACCTTTTGCAAGTGCTACACAGGTTTGTCCAGTGGGTGAAGCTACTGTACAAATCCCCAATAGGTAAGGGTCAATAACTATGTTTCTCCCCCCTTTCAACTTTGTAGGGGGACCAGGCAGGGATGCCCCCTGTCCCCAATCCTCTTTGCACTAGCAATTGAACCCTTGGTCATTATGATAAGAGATAGCCCAACTATCAAGGGCTACAATAGGCTAGTATCACAGATATCACAGAGAAGGTGTCCTTCTTTGCCGACGACATACTTGTATACCTAGCAGACCCTCTAGAGTCCCTTTCCAGTCTACTTGCCACTGTTTAGGACTTTTGCAAGTACTCTGGACTCCGGATTAACTGGGACAAATTGCAACTGTTCAGCATTGACCCCCTGCCTACCACTACACTACCCCCAGAGACAATTAAAGTGGGTGTCATCATTTCAAGTACCTGGGGACAGGAGTGCACCCAGACCCCCAACAATTTCTGAAATTAAACTTAGACCCGATACTTGACCCTATGTCTCATACCCTCGAGAGTTGGGCCAAACTACCACTCACACTTTGGGGATGGGCAAGCATCAATTAAAATGATCTGCCTCCCCAAATTTCTTTACATATTCCAACAACACCCCATTCACCATACACCGACTAGTCTTTAAAAAAAAAAAATAGTGCCATAATCCAATCTAAAGGGTCCCCCTCCTCATCTCCTGGTTAAGACTAACAGCAGCCATTGAATAAAAGGGGGTTTAGCCCTCCCACATTTCTACTTCTACTACTTCTCAAATCTTATTACCTACACTGGTGTCTCTAGCCCAACCCCTACAATCCTAGTACTTCAAGCATCTATTCTCCACTCGATAGAGGGCATGAGAGCATACCCCTCCAGGCATCACGTGGACATGATCACCCTGCCTGACACCCTATTGACCCCACACAAAGCATGGTCTGCATTGAAGATCGTGCACCACCAGCTCACCTCACCCCACCTCCCACTCTGGGCTAATTCACTCCTACAAAATCTCCACAAACTCCAAGACTTTGTATATTGGCCAAGACTGGGCTTTAAAAAAACTCTCCGATTTAATATCTGGGTCTCACTTCCTCACGCACCAAGAAAGAGTCTCACTTCCTCATGCACTACAAGAAAGAGTCCCTAATCAACAGGTACAATTTTATAGGTACCTCAAACTTTGACATGCATTCCATGCCCAGTTTCAAACTCCTTCCCCCACAGTGGCCACAGTGGGGCTGGAAGACTCTCTCCATTCCCCACCCCCCACTAAACTGCTATCCAAGCTCTACAGAGGAATCCTGGAGTCAATAAAGCCGCCCTTTGACCAAGCCTACCGCCTATGAGCACAGGCCATTCCTGGTCTTGAATATGAACAGTGGAAGGAGGCTACGGATAATGCCTACAACTTCCTAATATCAATAAAAGACATGCTAATACAATACAAATTCCTTCACCAAAACATGTATTCCAAGAATCAATCATCTAGCCTTGGTTTGGACCAATGGTAAGATTAAGAATGGTACAGCTTTTCAATGTCTAAAATATGAACAGCATATACATATTACAACATCCATTGACAAAACACCTCTTCTCAAACATATTAGGGCTCATTAAGTAAGGGGCACCAGCTTACGCCTGGCAGTACGCCATACTAGAGTGGTAGGTAGCTCATGCATTTCCCCAGCTTTCCCCTATCTTGAATGCAATTGATGACATACAAGGCAAGATAAAGATGTGCAAACAAAGAATTGTTGCCAAGCCCTGTGAAGTATATACAGCATAATACAAATAAAGACTAAGCAAATGAAGACTGGATAACATGATGCAGCTCCTAAACTCAGAGAAAGTGTCTAAAAACCTAACATTATAAAAAACAAGAGGATAAAGATAGACTGATTTATCCATTCCATAAAATTATGTGTTGTTTAAAGAGACTAATTAACTACACTAAACAAAAGGCAGCAAATAATACAATACAAGAGGCTGCCAAGAGACAAGTTAAATACCTTGATCCATGCTGGTCCTGGGAAAACTCCATGATGTGGCCAGCGATTTCTCGTAACTGCAAATTTGGGTAGCGGTTGTTCCGGAAATCTTCAAGTAGTCTGCTTCTACCAGAGGGCATGACATCTGACATACCATAGCGCAAGCGGGAGGATGGGAAGAGTGTGCTACTTGGGCTGAATAAGCTAGATGCACTGCTGGCACTTCGGTACTTTGCTTCCGCTCCTGGTGCAGCAGAAATATATCGCCCACTACCATTCGTTAAACCTCCTATAGTAAAAAAGGTTTGTTAACACTATCAAAGATACTGGAAACATATAGCACCCAAAAGGGTATCAAAACAAAGTTTTTAACGTTTTCAAAAATGTCACAGGCTCTGCTGCAAACGTAGGTGCCGATTTACTAACTTCGAGTGAAGGATTCGAAGGTAAAAAACTTCGAATTTCGAAGTTTTTTTTGGGCTACTTAGACCATCGAATGGGCTACTTCAACTATGACTACGAATCGAAGGATTCGAACTAAAAATTGTTAGACTATTCGACCATTCGATAGTCGAAGTATTGTCTCTTTAAAAAAAACTTCGACCCCCTAGTTCACCATCTAAAAGCTACCGAAGTCAATGTTAGCCTATGGGGAAGGTCCCCATAGGCTTGGCTAACTTTTTTTGATCGAAGGATATTCCTTCAATCGTTGGATTAAAATCCTTCGATTCGAAGGATTTTATCGTTCGATCGAAGGAATTATCGTTCGATCGAAGGAATTATCCTTCGACCGAACTATCTGCGCTAAATCCTTCGACTTCGATGGATTTTAATTCCTAGTCGAATATCGAGGGTTAATTAACCCTCGATATTCGACCCTTCGTGAATTGGCCCCGTAATGTTATGTTTTTGATTTAAAAAAACACATTATAGCCAATAAAAAAAAACAAACAAAATCGGTTGTAAATTACAGAGAATAAAAATAAATACAGAACATGAGAAAGACTAACTGGGTTGGATCTTATTGTGAACTTATTAAGCAAACACCCATCTCCCTATAATGCAACATCATTATTTATATTATAAGCTTCATGAATAATGAACTCACAGTGCTTAACATTTCTTAACATTCCACATGTAAATAAGAAAGCTTTTAAAACAATCAATAAGATTACCATTTGGCTGTTTATATATTTAGTTTATAGTCTCGTCCCACTCACCATACCATACACTCAGCAAAGGAGTTACAATATCACATAATGGGGCTTTATGTTATCACTGAACAACTTGGGCTGTACAAAGTTATTACTACACCATAAAATGTTGCCCCCCTATTTCTCTATCAGCTTTTTGTATCTAAATTATTGTTGAGTTCTGAAGCAAACACACCAGTTATACCAGTGCAGTACAACACTACATTATTGTCATTACTTTAAAAGACCAAATTTTTTAATGTTTTACTTTTTAATGTCAAGTGTGAAGACACACACACCAAGTAGTAAATGCTACTTGTCACTGCTACAAAATAGACAAGTGATAATTGGCTTTAGTATGATGCTATGTTTTTAGCAGAGGCTAGTCTCCGTATTGTCTAGGCAAGGTATTTTGTAGCCACAAAAAATAGCCGCTATTAGTAGCTCTGTGAGCCTTCACCCTAAAACTGCAGTTTTGATTCAGAAACACAACTATAGTTTAGTCAGTGATCCCCAACCAGTAGCTCGTGAGCAACAAGTTGCTCTCCAACCCCTTGGATCTTGCTCCATAGGGGCCTCAAAGCAGGTGCTTACTTTTTAATTCCAGGCTTGGAGGCAAGTTTTGGTTGCATAAAAATCAGGTGCACTGCCAAAGAGCCTCAATGTAAATTGACAATCCACATATAGGCTACCAAATGTCCAATCACAGCACTTATATGGCAGCGCAAGAACATTTTTTAAGCTTGTGTTGCTCCCCAACTCCTTTTACTCCTGAATGTGAATGTTACTCACGGGTTCAAAAGGTTGGGGATCCCTGGTTTAGATGTGAAGCAGCCATTTAAGCACAGGATATATGACATAAGTTTTGAAGAATTCCATTATATATTGCAGAGCTTATCAATTACCTGCTGTGTTTCCTGTGCTATTACTTCAAAACGCTTTCTTTTTTGGTGTTACTGTTCCTTTAACTTTTACAGCTTATTTTGAAGTCTGTTTATTGTATGTTCAAAATGATGTTGCTGACTCCATTCACAGTAGTTTACTATTTTTGTAGATAGTGTATATAATATAATGTCTTTTACTTACCAAGGTTGAGGCTGGTGGAGGACCCATGAGAAGACAGGGATGGAGGAGGTGTTTGGGAGTGACTGGGACCCTGACTGGGAAGTGGCATTCCCACAGGACCTGGAGAAGATGAAAAGCCCAGTCCATTGTAGAAGCTGTGACCTATGGGTGTCAGGCTGCTAGAAGTTCTCTTATAGATATCACTGCTGCCAGTCAAAGAGTCACGACGAGAACCACTGTTCGTGTTAGAATTCGCAACTATAGAAAGAAAAAAAAGACTCAAATTGCAGCATAATTTCACAAAAAAAGGGCAAGGAACTCCATCTCTTGATATACCATTCTATGCCATTAGCCAAGTCAGACTCACAAGGAATAGATTTACTATTATAAAGTCATGTTATAGATCCCAGTTTTTTTTAAACTAAATGGAACTTATGAGCAAAATGTAAATTCAAAAACCCCTATACCTAGAGGTTTATAGGATGCATGCTAACTGCCTCTGCTTCAATGGGGGGAGGGGGGGTGTTTATATAACAGAATGGCTGTTTTTATTTAAAAAAAAAATGCACTTGCTGGGAGAGAAAGAGAATTTAGGAGAAGTTGCCATTTCTGGATTTACATTGACCAGAATGTCAGAGATTGATACTCCATAACCAGTGTGCTGAACGATGCCATATGGAGGAGGTTAGGACGTGCTTCTGTATCACGTTTACGTTGGTTATTCTGACAATTGGAAAAGCTCGACCCCTACACTGAGTAGGTGGTTACGGTCTTGCATCTTCCAGGATGAGGTTGTCTTTGGGGTCTAATGTGTGATTCCAGCATGACCTTCAAGTCTCTCTAACCTCTTCATTCCACACAGGAGGAGAGTTAATTGGCCGAAAGACATGGAGAAATCTAAGAATCGCACTGCGTAAGTATGCTTGGGTCACTCCCTCCCCCTGGTTCTCTTCCTGTGACCCAGGCTTCCGGGACTAAGGAGCAGAACTATAGTGGAGTCCCGGGTGATCGCCTTATTTCACTTGGAGTGGTGCAGCTACCATCGCAACTCACAACAGATGCATTGCGTCTGACAGCCTGGGGGCGTAAGCGGGGGCACGCTTCTACGGCAAGTTTTAAACTTTGGTGCCAAAACAGTCCTTTCTGCGCCTCTGCGGATTACGGGACAGGTCTCCTCTGTGTATACGGGAATAGCTGCGGTCACTACCTGGCAGGCACACCAAACTAGAGCTGTGTCTGCTCCTCCTACTGTCTGTTTCCCCCACTACAGGTTTTGGGCTCAGTGCTGTGACAGCACAAAAGACCTAGAAGGCAACTTGCCTCACCATGTCTGAGGGGTCCAGCGATGGCCCTGTCGCCAAAGGACCCTCATCAGCATCCATAAAATTTTCAACTTGTGCCAAATGCCGGAAACATTTGCCAATGGGGCACAAAGACCCCATGTGCTCTTTATGTAAGCCCACAGCTATAGGCTTGGAACTCTCAGGACCTGCTCCTCCTAAGGTGCACCAGGCCCCCCAGGTGGGCACAGTGACACCCCCCCCACACAGACACCTCAACCCCTGACGCACAAGAATCCCAATTAGCAACAGCGATTCCAAAGCTGCCTCAATTGTTGGATATACTCCCGTCTTGCCTTGACAACCCAAAGGTCAAGGCACACAAGCGGAGGGCCCCATCTGCCTCAGAGGAGGAGAGTGACTGTGGCTCCAGAAATCTATCCCCGCCTCCCCCAGACACCATCCTCTCAGAAGGCAAACTGTCACTCAGTGATTAGGAGGGGAGGAGGAGTCCCTCACACATTGCTCAGGGGCGATATACTCGCTGGTCCTCTAGGTCCTAGACACACTTCATCTTCAGGAGTCGGAGGCCTCTTTTGCATCATCTAACACGCTCTTCAAGAGATACAGCAAAGCATCTCCAGTTTTTCCCTTTCATTCACAACTCGACCACATAATCCAACAGGAGTGGGACAAGCCCAAGAGGCGTCTCCAAGCTAACTGTAGGTTCCTGAAACTTTACCCATTCCCAAAAGACGCTCTGGAAAGGTGGTTCTTGCCAGCCTCAGTGGACGCGCCATTATCCCGGCTCTCGAAGAACCCTGCTTGCCAGTTCCAGATGCCACTTCATTAAAGGATGCCATGGACAAGAAACTCAAAGGTTTACTGCGTTCCATATTCACAGCCTCAAGCACCTCCCTTCGGTCTGGGTTAGCAGAGCTATCCAATCCTGGTAGTCTCTGCTTGATGCAATTCAGTCTGGGGCAACTGTCACGAATTGTCACAGTGGGCTTCACAGATAAAGGACGCAAACGACTACATCTGTGAGGCACTCCTGGAACCTTAGTAAAATCTCTATTGGAGAAGCCGGCACACAAGGCCAGGTTCTGTATGAAAGTACTAGGGGTCATGGTCTCCACAATCGAAGCAGTGCCTTTGCTCTGTACCACCTCAGGGAGCTACAGTGGAACATTCTATAAGTCTGGAAACGGTAGTCGCTCCTCCAGATGATTCGGCTCTCCAACAAGACACGGGCATCTCTCCTCTGGTGGCTCAGCAACCTCTCCACAGGCAGACCACTCGAAAACCCCCTTTGGCGTCTCTTAACCTCTGAAATTTCTCCAGGATGGGCTGTCCATGGGTCTCTCAAGTCACAGATTTCCACCTTGTTGGCCTTATTCCAAAAACGCCTTGCTCTCCTACCCAATGTAAGGACCTTCCTGCAAGGAGTAGCTCACCTAACTTCTCTGATTCAAGCTCTTGTCCCCACATGGGATCTCACCATGGTTTTGCAAGCACTCCAAGAACCACCATTAGAGCCCATGGCCTCCATTTCTCTGCAGTTACTCACATTGAAGTCCATTTTTCTGCTGGTCATTTCATCTGCGAGAAGAGTGTACAAACGCGGTGCCTTATCATGCAAGATTGCCTTTTTCCATACAGACAGGGTGGTACTTTATACCGTACCATCCATCCTTCCTAAGGTGGTCTCTGCCTTTCACATAAACCAGATGTCACCATCCCAACCTTCTGTCCCTCACGATCCAGCACTAAGGAGGTGGCACTGCATTCACTGGACCCCACAGGGCTCTCAAGTTTTACCTCCACAGGATGCATGACATACGTAAGTCAGATGCCCTGTTCGTGCTACCCATGGGGCCCCACCAAGGCAAACTGGCCTCCAAAGCCACCACATTGAGCTGGATCAAACAGAACATTCAACGAGCATATACCTCACGGGGCCAAGCTACCCCAGGGGGGTGAGCAATTCCTGGGCATTTCTAAACCAAGCCTCAGCGGAACAGCTGTGCAAGGTAGCTACATGGACCTTAATCCACTCCATTGTAAAATTCTATCATGGTGGTCTCTTCCACGTTGGCCTATCCTCCTCACCTTATTCCACGGGACAGCTTTGGTAGGTCCCCACTGTTCGTGTACCCCAAGCAGACAATGGAGAAAAGGGGATTTTGTGTGCTAACCGTTAAATCTTTTGCTCTTCAGTCGCTTGGGGGACACAGGACTTACCTCCCTGGATAGGGGCTGTCTCTGCCAGTCAGACGTGGTTTGGTAACTTTTCCTATGCAATTGTTAATGTAAAGTTACGATCAAAATTATCAGATTCCTTTGGTACAAACTGATCTGGGCTCCACCAGCTCGGGGGTATAGCAAGTGGGGGAGGAGCCTGTTCTATTCTTTCTATTGTTGTGTCATGCCTCCTAGGGGTTCCAGCTATACCCCACTGTTCCTGTGTCCCCCAAGTGACTGAACAGAAAGAGACAACGGTGAGTACACGTAATTATTTCTGGATTTTGTTCTTCAAAGTTACATTTTGATAATTTGTGTGTTATCTGGTGTGAGGGTTGGGCATGTCTGTTTAGCAGACACAGATCAATAATAATTCATTTGTATTCCTTACACTACTACAAACTTTACGGGTCATTTTCTTGTTTATGGTTACTATTTAGATGTGTTACCCCTAGCACCATCACTCTCCACAGGTTTGTGCATTTCAGCAAAATAGAAAATTATTACAATAAAAAAAGTATTTATTCAAGAATGCAATTGTTATATTGTTAAAATAGGTTATATAAATCAGTATTAATTTGCCCTTTCATAAAGTAAAAAGTCACTGCCACAAAACAGAGTTTTAAACTTTGTGGTTGTTTCCATGTTTTATTTTTTTAATCTACATTGGCACAATCTTACCTGCAGTCCCAAATCCACCAAGAGCTGAACTCAGTGTGGCTCCTAAAGACCCGCTGCTGCCGAATCCCAAAGAACTGTTTCCAGGCTGACCAGAGCTCTGTGAGAACAAGGAGCTGCTCTGTGAATTACTGTTCATTGAGCTGTTGCCATAGAAGGAGCTGGATGCAAGATTCTGGTTGCCTTGAGGCTGAGGCTGGCCTTGTGGCTGCTGAGAGTTTAACTGCCGAAATGGTCCATTAGCAGTACCTGCTGGACCATTTGCAGAGGCAGCAGCTGCTGCAACGGCTAGAAAATAAAAAAATAAAATCTTAATCTCTTTTGAAATCAGTCAGCAAAATTAATTTGGCGCATTTCCTGTTTGTTTATTTATTTTTAAATATTAAGTGAAAATTCAACAAAAATGTACCTGCTTGTGCTGCTGATTGGCTGATGATAACAGATGCTGGTGCTACTAGACGAACAGGTCCACCCAAACCATTCCTGGCTCCAGTATTCACAACTAGGGCACCTGTCTGATCATAGTAAGCAGCAGGTGCAAGCATAGGGTATCCTGAAATAATGACAATAGAAGCTGATTATATATCAATACAATGGAGCTTTTCTTTACAAGAGTATGTAGGCATGTTTGTGAGAGGTGTTTGTTAAATCGAGCGAAAACTTGCAATGCGTAAATTAGTAATAAATACATTTCGTAGCCTCCACACATGAGCATTTATAGTATGATGAAAGTCTCCATCAACCATATTATATGGGTTTGTACAGTGTACCCACCTGGCATTCCTGCAGCTAGTCCTTGTCCAAAGGCAAGTGCAGAATTCACCGCAGCTGCTGCCACCAGCTGATCAGTTTGTTGCCCCTGCTGATTTTGGTTGGGTGTCAACGGTCTCTGGTTGCCTCCTGCACGTAGCACCTATGATGAAGAATACAAAGGCAACAGATGATATGATCAGAAATTAAACCAACGAAAAATATGTGAGAGGCTTAAAGGAGAAGGAAAGCTACGGAGGCATTTTATTGGCAATAGATTAGCTGCAATAGTGCAAGCTAGAATGCTATATTTATTCTGTAGAATGTTTTACCATACCCGAGTAAAAAGCTCTAGAAACTCTAAATGTTTGTTTAGGATAGGAGCTGCAGTATTAATGTGGTGTGACATCACTTCCTGTCTGAGTCTCTCCCTGCTCTGGGCTCAGATTACAGCAGAGAATGGAGGGGGGGGAGGGGAAGAGGAGCAAACTGAGCATGCTCTTGCCCAGGGCAATGAGGTTTAAGCAGGTTTAAGGCAGGAAGTCTGATACAGAAGCCCATGAGTACACAATAGAAGGAAAGAAATGCAGTATTTCTTTTGACAGGGGACTCAGAGCAGCACTACTTTGAGGTTACTGGTATATTTAGGTGGACCTTTCTAATGAGGCTTACTTAGTTTTAACCTTTCCTTCTCCTTTAAGGATATTGTACCCATTAGTATAGGGCCATACCTACAGCTACCTTGCAAACCAATACAGGTGAAATAGCAAAGTTACTACTGAATAATGAAAAACTTTAAAACATAGCCTTTAATAAACATCATTAAAACCAAAGTATGCAGGGCCATGCCCTCAGCACCACAAAATCAAACAAGTGTGCAGACCCACTGCCTTAACATATAGACAGTGCAGGACAATTGCCTTAAAAAACACAAAAAATTAAAAGCTGCAACAGGTGGTAAACGGTGGATTGAAAAACGCCGTAAAGTCAGGCGATCTTTTAAAGTTTAAGGAGGCCTAGTTACAGCCATTCAACCCTCCCCTCAATTCTTCCCATTCCCTGGAGGATAATTCTGCCTACCTACGTTGGGAGCTTCTCCCCCCCACCGTCCACCTATGCTGCACTAGGTGGACGGTGGGGGAGAAGCTGTAGGTATGGCCCTATACTAATGGGTACAATATCCTTAAAGGGGAAAGAAACCTAGTTGGCGCAAACCCCCACCCCCCTCCCGTTTGTTGCCCACCCTCCCTCCTCCCCCCTGGCCTACCCGTCCCGCTGGGCAAATGCCCCTAACTTGTTACTTACCCTTCTGCGCAGGTCCAGTCCAGGGTGTTCACCGACGACATCTTCTTCCACGCGATCTTCTTCCTGCTGTGAACGGCATTTTGGCGCATGCGCAGTATGATCATTTCGCCGGTACGGATCTACTGCGCATGCGCCAAAAGTCACGCGCATGCGCAGTAGATCGTACCGGCGAAATGATCCTACTGCGCATGCGCCGTTCACAGCAGGAAGAAGATGTCGTCGGTGAACTCCCTGGACTGGACCTGCGCAGAAGGGTAAGTAACAAGTTAGGGGCATTTGCCCAGCGGGACAGGTAGGCCAGGGGAGAGGGGGGGTGGGGGGTTTGCGCTGACTAGGTTTCCTTCCCCTTTAAGCCTCTCACATATTTTTCGAAATATTTCAAACCTGCGGGTGTATTTAGTTTTCTTTGAACTATTAGGCTCATCTTTTTCTCCTTCTGATTCAGAAATTAAACCAGCAAAGTTAATATTGGGGCTAGAAAAGGGGAGAAGAATTGAAACCACTGAATAAAAGAAAATCTCAAGAGTTTAACTCTTTTTACCCCTTTACTATAAAACAGAGGTTATCTACTGTGTGGCATATTTAACGGAATAAACACTGACATACTTCAATCATCATTTTTTTACTGCAGCAGCTGGGCCTGTTGGCATTACTTTTGCGGCGCTATAGACTACCTATGCTAAGGGGGCAGATTTACAAACACTTTGATTAAAATGCATTAGGGAACTCTCTGCTCAGTGTGGATAGCCACAGGGAGAAGAACGGATTTCTCTTACATAACTTATTATGTTGTGACGTTAGGTTGCTCCTTATATTAAAGAGATACTGTCATGATTTTTATGATGTAGTTTGTATTTCTAAATTATACAGTTTACAGTGCAAATAATTCACTCTACAAAATGTAATTCCTGAACCATCAAGCATATTTTTTTGTTGTTGTATTATTGGTGTGTAGGCAGCCATCTTGGGTAATTTTGCCTGGGCATGTGCTTTCAGAAAGAGCCAGCAGTTTAGGATGGAACTGCTTTCTGGCAGGCTGTTGTTTCTCCTACTCAATGTAATTGGGGAGGAAAGGGAGGGGGTGATATCACTCCAACTTGCAGTAGAGCAGTAGAGAACTAAATGCAACCTAGATTCTGTTTCCTTGATAAAAGACATGACTAGCAGTAAAATCTAGTTCTCGTGTTTCAGGGCAATACTATACTCCAGAACCCTTAAGACAAAAGCACACAGGGCGAAGGGTCATGCAATTTCCAGCTCAACTGGAGCACAAAATACTGGGAATTTAATTGAAATGGGTGTTAATCACAAAAAATAAAGGGGGGGGGTAGCCCCCTTAAGAAATAGAAGGGGAGAAAGAGGAGAAGGAATTTTCTAATTTGTTCCAAATACCTCACACTTTCTAAATTTTATGCCTAGCCTGTTATGGATTTGTGGCATTAGTGCTCCCACTAAACAGTTTGTCTGCAGGAGTAAAGGCATTATTATATCAGTTAAAAAAATTAAATGCTTTAATTCACTATTAATTTGAATTTTTTTACTTACTATTTATAAATGTAATGAGGACTTTTATGCAGTTTTATGTCCAATAAAAAAATATTAGCTCCAATATTATAACCCAGTAGGCTCACCTGTTGTTGGCCCTGTTGACTCTGTGGATTGTTCTGCTGTGAAGCAGAGTTGCTTGCCGCAGCAGCAGCTGCTGCTTGCTGCTGAAAGAGGTTGGCTGGATACACCCCCCAAGGCGTCACTCCATAGTACTGGTGGGGTACAACAGCTGGACCTATGAATAATAAGGGAGATGACCATCTTCTGCTTCTGATCAAGTTCAAGCAGCAATATGATCAGGCTAATTTATTACATTTCAAAACAATGCTTTATAGCCTTACATAAGGATCAGCAGAATTGACCATATGTTACCATATGACCCACAGGCTTAAGCCAGCAATTCCAACCATCAGGCCATGTATGCCCACATTTACATGATGAAGTCCCTTAGATGATATATTACGAATTAAGACAAAGGGGGATTTAGCTAATTTGCACAAGTTCAGTTTCCAGCAGCAACCAATCAGGACTTTGCTTTAATTTTTCAACTGGTAATAGACTTTCACTTTTGAAAACATACATACATCCAAAGTAAGAGCATCAGCTATTAAAAATCCACAAGGCGCATTACACAAACACACATACAAAAACCACGTAAAACACACACAGCACAGGAATAGCCAGTAGGCTTAACACAAAAGATTAAACATAAACATAGAAGATTATTTACCGAGTGTTGCAGCCGCTGCCAGCCCTGCTGCGTAGGGGTCCGTTCCAGGAGGTGCTGCACTTATGATGTAGGGATTTGGAACAAAGGCAGCGGGAGCTAAACCTGCTGAAAACATACCTGTCAGTGAAAGCAGACTTCAGTACTAGGGTAACGCAAAGCACAGTACCTTGTAATAGCTAAAGTATCAATATTAGGTCACTCTGTTGACAGGATTAGTGAAGGTTTTTTTTATGGACACTAAACTTGGACACTTAAAAAAAAAAAAAAAACAACAAAGACTTTCATATAAGTATTGCAACAACTCTGCACATTTCTGAGTCGCACATCGCTGTGTGCATACCCATCTTCAGTATTGTCAAATACAGGTACAGCATTTAAAACAAAGGTCTCAAACAGATAAAAGATTCAGGAAGTTTTACCTATGTGTTGCTGATGCGCGGCTGCAAGTGCATACTGTTGCTGTTGTGCAGCGGTCAGCTGCTGAACGGTTAGAGCATTTGGTCTTTGGAATAGCTATAAGAGGAAGAGCTTGATCAATTTTTTGTTGCAAAGACATTTTGTTTGTTTTTTTATAACCAAAACGGGCACAATAAGATTACCTGCTGCTGCGAGTTGTAGTCAAATAGACCCACAGCGGCAGCTCCTGAATCCACCGGTACTTGGTTGCCCTGGTAGTCAAACTGCAGTGGTTCCATGCCAACATGCTCCATGGGATCTAACTGAACACTCTGAGACTCAATACCACCGAAATCCTCTACTGGCTTGGCCCCATTGTTATTAGTCAATTGGACAAGCCCTTCTGAGCCATTCTGGATGGACCCAAGAAGGTCTACTTCACTTGCTGAGGCTTGACAGTTTCCAGGTGTGCGGCTAAGGGTGGTGATACAAGTGGGATTTTTTTTTTTTTTTTTTTTTTTTAGAATGGTCAACAATTGATTAGATTTTATTTATTTAATGTATTTGATTATTTTACCTGAAATCCTTTACATCTCCATCAATTCCATTTTGGACTGGTAAGCCATTGCATTTATCCATGCTGTCTGCTTCCTCTTTTAGATCTCCCAATTTGTCCCCCTCATAGACACCTTTATTTTTTTTGTCCACCTTCTCATTTTCATCTCCCTCTGTATCTCGTGGACCCTGAAAATGAAGCCATTCGAAAAGTCTACTTTTCTTGTCTAATAAATACAACTAAACATTACATTTGACACAAAGTTTTAACTTTCCACCCCTCTTATTTTTCCCAGGAGCAGCCCAGTAAACACTCTTTCCCCTGCACTGAGAAATCCCTGCCGGTGTGGGCAACCTTGTTGAGACAAATTAATGTGCACATAAGGATCAACTGGCCCTCCATGTTTGTGAGTCTTATATTAGTAGTATTTACAGTGACAAACATTGTTCATTTTGTGGAATAACCACCTATAACTTTTGATAAGTAACGGTGTATTGGCTATTTTGTTAAAAGTAGAAGTATCTGTATATCTAGTAGGCATTTCCTTTAAGTTCTGACTGCAGGCACCTTATCATATGACTCATGAAAGCAAAGATATGTACACAAATACTTAAAGGAATTGTTCAGTGTAAAAATAAATACTAGGTAAATAGACTGGCTGTGCAAAATAGAAATTGTTTCTAATATAGTTAGCTAAAAATATAATGTATAAAGGCTGGAGTGACTGGATGTCTAACATAATAGCCAGAACACTACTTCCTGCTTTGCAGCTTTCTTGGTTTCCACTTATTGGTTACCAGGCATTAACTAACAAGTGATTTGAAGGGGGGGGCACAAAGGTCATAACTGTTTGGTTTTGAATTGAATCTGTATGCTGAGGATCAATTGCAAACTCACTGAACAGTTATGTCCCATGCGGCACCCCATGAAGTTGCTAACTAACTCAAGAGTTAGAGAGCTGAAAAGCAGGAAGTAGTGTGCTGGCTATTATGTTAGCCAAAAATGAAACATATACAGACTGGAGTGATTGGTTATCTAACTAACTATATTAGAAACATTTTTTGTTTTGCACAGCCTATTTACCCAGTTTTTATTTTTACACTGAACTGTTCCTTTAAATAAATTAGGCTCTTAGTGCAGAATAACTTAAGCCAATAAAGTCTATGAAAACCTCTCTTATGGTATATATTCCATTTAATCAAAGAGCTCAAAAAATCTAATATCCCTTTTTGCCTGGCTAGAAGGCTTCCAAAGCTACCTGCATCTGGCAGCTACATTTTTAAACATTTAATGGTGATACATTACAACCACTTCCATTTGTTAACACTGCAGGACTGTTTACACACAAACAATGTGTGGTACTTACAAATGCTCCTTTTCGCAGACATGAGTCTCCAGGTGAGGAGCTGAGCACATATTCCACCATGCTGACGCCCAAGCCACCACTCTCAGATCGAGGGCTTAGAACAGAGTTCACCTCACTGCTGACATGAAATCCTTGGCCAGGCCTCCGTTGAACCATAATGGGTTGGGAGACTGAATGATCTGTGACAAATCGAAACAAAAATGGTGAACTATGTTTTCAAGCTTTACCTAACTGACCAGCTGGAATTTACCTGCAGGATGAATTATTTCTGTGCTGACTACTTTATTCCACTTCAGGAAAACTATTATACAACATATCACACATTCGTGGTACAGATGCTTTAAATGTTTAAAGTTAGTAAATCTCATGATATAATATATATATATATATTACAAATTATGCATAAATTGATTGGGTATGTTTACTTACCTGAAGCCCCCCACGTGCTCTCGCGCCACTGGTCCCCAAGAAAAATGCCTTTTGGTCCATCCTTGTTTGAATCATCAGTCTCCCAGAATTTTTTGCCAGTCAACAGTTGCTAGGAGGACAAATATGTGGTCAGCATTCACGCATAAATAATTGTGGGCGACAAATCTCCCATTGGCCACTGCCCTAAAACAGAATATGGTACACTGCCTAACATTCAACAGAGTGGATATCATGGTTTCCTGGATGTGTCACAGAAAACATGTGCCCAGTATTTTATTCAACCTAAAGCTAAACTGGAGTATGAATGTTTCCCAAGGGCACAACATCATTTATACTGAAAGGTAACATTTCAAAATGAAAGCTGCAATATCTGATTCCAAGGGGTTGTTAAATTAACTAAATTATTTTTATTTATGTTTTTTAAGTTATTTGCACTTTCAGCAAATTGGTTGGTAGGGTCCAAGTTACCCTAGCAACCATGCACTGTTTTAAATAAGAGACTGGAATATGAATTGAAGAGGTCTGAATAGAAATGAGTAAAAAAAAAAAAGCATTTGTTTTTTAGATGGGATCAGTGACCCCCATTTGAAAGCTGGAAAGAGTCAGATGATGATGGCAAATAATTAAACTATAAAAGTGACAAAATGAAGGCCAATTGAAGAGTTGCTTAGAATTATCCATTATTTCCTTAAATGAGAAGGATCTTGGGGTTTTTGTAGATAAATTGTCTAATTCTGGGCAGTGTCATTCTGTGGCTACTAAAGCAAATAAAATTCTCTCTTGCATAAAAAAGGGCATCAACTCAGGGATGAAAACATAATTATGCCTCTTTATAGGTCCCTGGTGAGGCCTCATCTGGAGTATGCAGTTCAGTTTTGGACTCCAGTCCTTAAGAGGGATATAAATGAGCTGGAGAGACGTGCAACTAAACTGGTTAGAGGGATGAAAGACAAATTATGAGGGTAGACTGTCAAGGTTGGGGTTGTTTTCTCTGGGAAAAAGGCACTTGCGAAGGGACATGATTACACTTTACAAATACATTAGAGGACATTATAGACAAATAGCAGGGGACCCTTTTACCCATAAAGTGGATCACCGTACCAGAGGCCACCCCTTCAGACTAGAGGAAAAGAACTATCATTTGAAGCAGCGTAGGGGGTTCTTCACAGTCAGGACAGTGAGGTTGTGGAATGCACCGCCGGGTGATGTTGGGATGGCTGATTCAGTTAATGCCTTTAAGAGTGGCTTGGATGATTTTTTGGACAGACATAATATCAAAGGCTATTGTGATACTAAACTCTATAGTTAGTATAGATATGGGTATATATAATCTATGTGAAGGTATGGAGGGGTGTGTGTATGGATGCTGGGTTTTCATTTGGAGGGGTTGAACTTGGACTTTTTCTTTTTTCAACACGATTTAACTATGGACTATAACATACTAAAAGTTAAAGTAAAGGCGAACCACTCCTTTAAGCCCAATAAATAAGTTGTTTTAGCTATACATTGTGCCTTTTGTTTTAATTTTAAATATCTTCAGTTTTTATTTATTGCAGTAAACAGCATTAGTCCCAACCCCTACACTCCTTCAAAACAACTACAGGAAGAGAAAACGTAGCAAATTAAATTACTACTGTATAATGAATTGCTCCTTAGCTGTAAGGCATAAGCAGCAATTTGGGGAAGGGAGTGCTTATGAACACAGAACTCAATCTCTCACAAAAAGGAAACAACTGCCTGAACTGTAAAATCCTGACACTGGACGTCCGATAGACCCCTTAGCCTGAGGTGAGAATGAAGAGCAGATACTAGGAGTAAATTCTATCAATGAGCCAATTAATTGCTTGCCCTGATGATATTTTTAATCCTACACAATAAAATATCTGCCGATTTTCAGCCTCAGGGAGGACCGAAGATCGGCCTCATTCATGGGGATATAATGTATGACCAGCTTAACTTTAGGAGATATAACACCCCTCATACATTCATATAAACAAGGCCCCCCACGGGTAAAGGTTTCCAAAACCAAAAAATACCCCAACGTAACTAATCAGTAAATATAACTCAAGTCATCAGAAGATAGACTTCATAGGCTAATAATACAAACAGGTCAGATGTGCAAAGGTGTTTGTTTATGGAAAATTTTAATCTGAAATTCACTGGTTAATCAAACATCCTCCAAAACTGCCCACTGTTTTTAGCCCATGGGGAAAAAGAATTCAGATTTCTTCTATTACAGAGTTTGAAACTCTAACCATAGTTAAAATTATTGCAGTTTGAAAAATCAACAGCTTTTGCTCTTTGAACATTTTAGTATTTACATCAATTTAAAGAAATAAAGATGAAATCCCACTATAAATAAGTAGAAACCTAATGTATATGGAAGTATACAGGTATGGTACCCATTTCCAGAATGTTTGGGACCTGGGGTTTTCCACATAACTGATCTTTCTGTAATTTAGATCTTCATGCCTTAAGTCTACTAGAAAGTCATGTAAACATTAAATAAACCCAACAGGCTAGTTTTACTTCATATAGGGATTCATTATATCTCCATTGGGATCAAGTACAAATTAAAAAATTTGGGATATTTGATTATAATGTAGTCTATGGGAGACAACCTTTCCTTAATTCAGAGCTTTCTGGATAATCAGTTTACAGATAACCAATCCCATACCTGTTTACCATATCCCATACCTATTGCTTTTCAGCTAATCAAATATAACTTTTAGGGTAGCCTTCCACAAGCTTCTCACAATATGTTGCTAGAATTCTGTGCATCCCTTCTGACATTATACAAAATATGGAACCCTCTTAAAAAATCCTATTTTATCAGGACATAGAAAAAGGGGCCTAACAGGTTTTGTGCCTCATAGGGCACTTACTCATAGGCTCCCACACAGCCATGTTTGTAGGCCTTCTTTCAGACATACTCAAAATTTTTTAGTGGGATTAAGTTCTTGGCTGTTTTATGGCCCCTCTATTATTTCACATGTTGTTTTTAAGCCATTTTGGAGGTATGCTTTGGATCATAGTCATGCTGATAGACAAAGTTATAATCACATGTCTTAAAGAAAAATTGTTTTCCCCAAACAATGTAGGTGTATATAAAAAATATATTGCATAAAGCAGCTCATATGTAAAACCCTGCTTCATGTAAATACATTTTCATAATAATATACTTTTTAGTAGTATGTGCCATTGGGTAATCCTAAATAGAAAACTGCCATTTTATGAAATAAGGCACACCCCTGTGGTTCTACGATTCACGGTGCACATAAACAAACCGTGCATGTTAGGTCACATGAGCCAATAAACAAAGCTCTGTCTTTATATAAACCAGTCGTCTTTATTATCACTGCCTTTGTTTATTCAACATGTGTTACGTGATCGGTTTTGCCTAATCTGTTAACAATGCTTTTCTATAATTTCCAGAGGGGAAAAAGAAATGAACAGATAGAGGAAGGGAGGGAAAGGGGAAAAAGTGAGTGGGGGGAGGTCAGAGAGTGAGTGCAGAGGAGCCAAATCTGTGAGTCAATTTGTTTCTGTCTGGGCTGTCTCAAATTCCGCCCAGGGGAGCCATAACAGTCCATTTTGATATCCTTTGCCCTGCGAATATGCTCTAATGGTCTCCATATTTCTTATCCATTTCACTTTAGTGAGAAGGGCCTGTTGATTTGGTAAGGAGGTGCTCTTCCACTTGGCCGCCCTTAGTGTTTTTGCCGCCGTGAGTATATGTGTCGCTAGTTTATTTGAGTCATCGGTTTTAAGTGTTTTAAGAGGCAGACCTAGAAGAAATGATAAGGGCTCGGGCTCGATGGGATGTTTGAAAATAGCCGTCAAGGTCTGGGCTACCAATCTCCAGAATGCTTTGACTATTTCGCAGGTGGTAAAATGTGCAAAGGTGTTTGTTTACGGACAATTTCATCTGAAATTCACTGGTTAATTCCTCTCTTCTTACTCTCAACAGCAGCCAAAACATTGCGGGGAGAGGGTGTTTCTCGATAGGTGGGCCAGCTTTGAGGGGGTATAATAACATCTAAATATCAATGTAGAGGTCTTCTCCAGTATTATGGTGTACACTGATATTTTACTGGCCTTAATCCTGTCTCCTGTATATCCTCTTCCCATTTGGTCATATACATTTGTGCTAGAGTGGTGTTGTCCTCAGCGAGCCTATTGTACATTATTGATATCAGGTGAGTAGTTTGATCCGAGGAGTTGCACAACAGTTCGAATTGTGTGGGGGCTGCTGGCAGTGTATTGCCTTGCAAAAAGGTCTGAGATATAAAATGGCGTATTTGTGAGTAACGGAAGAACTGGCAATTTGGTATCTGGAGACTGTCTTTGAGATCTTGAAAGGCACGTATCTCTCGCCCTTTGACTAAGTTTGTACATAGATAAGCTTTATTGTCAGTCCAGGGAAGAAAGTTTCGTATTTCTATCCCTGGTGGAAATTTTTTATTTCCCAGAAATGTGCAAAATATTGAGTTGCGTGAGGATAGATGTAGTTTTTCTCTGTATTTATCCCAAATTTGAATAGAGTGCATTGTTGTAGGGGGGGAGATAAGTCAGGTATGTCCTGTGCCAATGGGGTCAGGCCAGCATTTTCGATATCCAACCACGGCATGGAGGATTTTTATATTTTGGTACGTTTATACAGATGCTTGTGGAACCTTCAACTTTTCCAAAAATGTTTCCATAGTTTCAAGACCAAACAGGAAGTGTCTCTAAGTTATACCTTATATACAGCCCAGGTGCACTACCAAGCTAATAATTATATCTGGGCAATAACAGCTTCTACAAGCAATCACATTGTAAAATCTATACCCCCAAAATGAATAATTAAGCAACAGATGATTTGATATTAACCAAGTGGCATATTAACAAATCTTAACGAATCTCACCAATTACCAAGCTGGTATATACATTTAACCCTTTCATTGCCGGCCAATTTGGTACTTTTATTGCCAGATCATTTTTTAAACATTTTGTACTTTGTAAAGGCCTTTCCTGGGGGGTATTTTAGCTTAATAGATATGTTTAGGAAAACGTATCTATTTATTAAATTTTTTTTTTCCAGGACAACCTAAGCTTTCAAAATATGCTAGAATATGCCAGCACGCAGTATCTATGTGCTTCGCAGTTAAAGGGTTAAGTAAATACTGCCCTTTTACATTTCTTGCCTTGACCCATCATTTCATGATGGCCTCTGTGCTGCATCACCTGATCAGAAATAGTACAGCTCTAACTGTAACAGGAAGAAGTGTTGAAGTAAAACACAGAACTCTGTCTGTTAATTGGCTCATGTGACCTAACATGTATGGTTTTGTTTGTGTGCACTGTGAATCCTAGGATCCCAGGGGGCGGCTCTTGTTTTTTAAAATGGAAATTTTCTATTTAGGATTGGCCAATGGCACATACATCTAAAAAAGTATATTATGAAAATGGTTTATATACATGAAGCAGGGTTTTACATATGAGCTGTTTTATGCACTATATTTTTATAGAGACCTACATTGTTTGGAGGGTATAGTTTTCATTTAAAGAGTCAACTTGGTGTATGTGAACTTTTGACAAAGTGGACATCAGATATGATAAATAAGGTAAAATAAATTGGTCTCTAAATTATTACTCTGCAATTACCTCATATAAATAAAGTAAATAACCAATTTGACTTAACACAGGCAATGTCTAGTAACAAGAGTGAAGGTGTAACATTGATCAAGAACACCTTTAGCATGGGTGTATGTAAACTTTAGGACCAAACTGTACTGTGGAAAATAAACAGCTGTATACACAACTATAGTTCATTAGCTATCTCAGTCAGAAGCACTGTATGAGATGATCAAGGCCCAAAACGAATACCGATACTAAAAATAAGTCATGTTGATAATTTTTTATTGTAACTGCAGGTAGTAAAGCTATTTTTTTTGCTGTTTCTGATCACAATATCAACGAATATGCAACACCTATGAAACAATGTTCTCAAACTACGGAGAATGCCAACAATGCCTCAACAGTAAGAGAATGCCATGCCAAAATAAAAGCTAATTTCTCAATTACATTTTCAGACTTATCTCAGCTAAAGCAATAAGTATCACAATATCCAGTTATATTTATAATAGAAACCACAGAGAAGGAATGTTCTATGTGCACAGTCATGTTGGCATACTGCATTCTACACAGACCTTGCTTGTAGATATTTCAGAGCAACATTTGCTTCTTTGAAGTTGCCAACAGATTATTGGCTCTACAAATGCACTTAAAATGTTTACTCCACATCTATTAGCAATAGTTGATTTTATTTTGAATGAAACTTCAAAATTTTGACTTGGATCAGTTTTCTGGCTATTGCAAAAACATCACTAATTTTACGCAAGTAAGTGTTTTTACCAGAGTTTCCCTGAGATGAAGAACTGAACTGTATTTATTAGGCTGCACTCATTGTGGCACAGAAGGGAAACATCAAGTTGTGTCCCGTCTTCACCATGAATTCTACAGTAAATGATATTGAAAAGGAGGGGTGCCTAATAAACATTTGAAAAAACAATCGGCACTATTTGTTTCCATATTTACTCACTTCTCCCATTGCTCTTCCTTCCAGTGCAAGCGCTTGAAAATCATGATTAAGCTCATCCATTGAGCGGACCTAATTTTAAGAATAAATAATTATTAGGTAACTGCATTCCCGTCTAGTTGCTGGATAGTGAATGCAATAAAAGGCATTAACAAAGTAGACTAATACTATAATTTTCAGAAACTACCCTATGTGGATATTATAGGCCCTAGGTTCCACAATTGCACAGGAATTCAGACCTTTCTGCTAGAGATTTCTTTCAGAAGGGGCAAAAACTCTTCTCTATACTGCAGGGTCAATAGGATTAAGTGACAATAAATGTAATCTCAGATTAATTGCATGCAATATTGGGTATAAAAGATATAATTTTACTGGAAGCCAGATTAATAATAGGTGTATTTTAAAATCAAATCCAAGTATTATAACCTTGATCAAAAAATTAATAAAATGCACTTTCAACATTCATGTAGCCATATCAGCAGTTTCACATACCTGATGCTCTGCGTGGATATTATCCCCAGTGGGCCAGCGATGCTTGCTATTATTGTAGCCTCCTCCTCCACTGCCGCCACCACCTAGCTGCTCCCCATGCTGCCTTTGGAAGAAATAATCCACCATGGCATCATCCTGTGAGCGTCCAGCCACTCCCATAGAGCCCCCCACAGGGCTGGCATGGGGACCTGTTGCCAGGGCAGAATGAGTGGGGGGCTGCGGTGGCTGCTGCTGGCCCACCGGTCCAGATGTAAGGACCACGGGCATATTGTGGTTAAGGGTTCCTTCTGGGTA
The DNA here is from genome assembly GCF_017654675.1 of Xenopus laevis. Taxonomy (NCBI): domain Eukaryota; kingdom Metazoa; phylum Chordata; class Amphibia; order Anura; family Pipidae; genus Xenopus; species Xenopus laevis. The sequence continues at coordinate 69,395,478 of NC_054374.1, read as the reverse complement.
CTGTTTGAGGTGGGGGCTGAAGGAGTCCTGCCAGAGAACGGTTTTCCTCTTCAAGACACATGCAACGCTCATTCCACCAACACCTTAAAAAAAACAAAAAAAAATTTATATAAAGTCAACTACAGAAATAATTTAACAAAAAAAGCAACAATTAAAGTATAATTATATTGTAAACTACCCTTTAATATTAGTTTTTCATGCACTACAAAGGCAGGGGCATAACATTAATCTGTCACAAAAGTACAGATATAGAATTGATAATCTGGAATGTGTTTGGACATGGGCTTTTCTGGATTTTTCTGGAATTTGGATCACCATACCATAAAACTGCTAATCATTTCAACAATAAACCCAATATGATTGCTTTGCCACCAATATGGACTGATCTTTGGCGCAATCAAATACAAGGTACAGTTTTATTATTAGAGATAAAAATGTAATTATTTAAAAAAAAAAAAAAAAAATTCTGCTAGGGGGAGAAAATTCCCATAATTTAGATCTTTCTGGACAACTGGTTTCCATATAATGGACCCCACACTTGTACTACATAAAGAATACCAGCATGTCAAACAGGCAAATTCGGTGATTATTATTTGTAGAGAGGTGAGGCATCTTTTTTATCCAGCCCACAGAACGCCACAAATGTCAGTGGCAGGGATAGGACTTAATGGAAAGAGCACAGAAGCTGTGGAAGGCAAGTATATTAGGGGCAACAATCTAGTACAAGAATTAAGACGATTTAAAAACGGTGATGTCAATATTATGTAATACTACTCTAGTCGGACGTGTACTTTGCAAACAAATAAAAAAAATTCTAGAGGATCCCAAGCATTAGATGTAAGCTCCTCATAGATGCGACGATTCTTCTTGCCGAACGACCGATTTTAGGGAAGTCCGACCAATCCTTCGAAATTATCGTGCGGTTAGTGGGATTCGAACGATCGTACATCTTACGATTTTTCAGCCGACATCTGTCAGGAAATTGATCGGCCAGGTCAAAAAATCTTTGTCGGTCCCAGTGCAATCTATCTATGTTTGCAGGGCCAAGCAGGCAGCTCCCCTTTGTTTTCCTGGCAAATTGGGCTTTTTAGTTGATGGTAAATTCGTATGATCGTACGATCGTTCTGAGAAGATCGTGGTCTCACGATCAGGATCTGATCTTTTAAAAATCTCAACATCTATGGTCAGCTTAATAATGCACACAATTTTCTGCACTGGTGTAAAAATGGGACAGCACAGAATCTGCCTGGCAGGACCCACAGAGTGGATTTCAGAGAAGAAACACTAAAGTATGTATTCTCTGTGTGAGAGTGGACAGGCAGATCCTGTGCTTCTCCGTACACACATATAGTGGGGTCAGAATATAGCAGATCAGATGTTTTGATTTTCAGATTGAATACCTTATTGTATTACAAGGTGATAACCTCAAATAACTAGCGCACACAACTGCCTGACAAGTGTTTACAGTAGCACTTTTTTGAAAACTGGCTGTAGCTTGATTATTTGTGGTTTGGTACCACAATTGGTCTAAAGATTAAAATGATCAAACCACCATGTGTGCCACTATTCTTAAATAAACATGCCTCAAAAAAAAAAAAAAAATCTAACTTGTATAAATTTTTCTCTAGGCTGTTGCTAAGTTATACGTCTCTTCTTGGAAACAGTCATTGAAGAAAGCTAAATAGTAACTACAAACAGTATTAATAAGGTTATAGTGTTCTGCATGCATGTTGTTCTACAGTAATCCAAAGCTCTGATAAATCTGTAGCTGACGTACATTGGCTAAAGTGGCTTTGGACTCAAAGGAGGGCACATACTTAAATGGCACCTACTGACAATACTAAAATCTAAGTTTATTTTTGATGCCTTTTGGGCATTTGGTTGTTTTTTTGCAGTCCTGATCTTTTGACCATTATAAACCAATGAGGCAAGTGAATGTCATTATTTAACCTTGATTATAAAGGATAACTTAACAAAACACAGCTTTGCGTGTATTTTAATGCAAAAACGATTTTCCCCAATACTAGGCACGGCACACTGGTCAGCATTTCTGCCTTACGACGTTTAAGTCCAGGATACTGTTTGCATGGAGTCTTCGTCTACATTATACTGCACATAAAAAGTACTGGCAAACAGGACATGACATGCATTATAGGGACAAAGAATAGCTTATAAAGTTAAGGAGAAAAAAATGATTTGTAGGGCAGAAGCGCAGAAATTGTGTGTAGCTGAATATTTCCATTTTTTGCCATTAGCGAGAATACTATAGATAGAACTCCCTACCCCCAGAATAGAAATGTGTTATTTTAAGATCACTTTAATGTCTACAGCACAATTATCATAATTTAATAATCATCCCTGTATATAGGTTAAATGACAGGAAACACTCATTTTCCGCTACATGAATTGTGAAGACCCCTAAGCTTAGCATCTCAACAGTGGTCCAAAGTCCACTGAGCATGTGCATGCCACAGACACTCCTAACAAAATCCAAGATGGGAAACTCCTGTGACAACTTTGAAGGTCTCGACCATTCTGACTATAGAGATGCTGAAACTTTAGTATTAAAAAAATATACAGCATTTCTAGCCATATTCATTTTTAGGTTTAGTTCTCATTTAAGGCTAGTGTCACACCTGGCCTTCCAGCAAGTCTTTAGCATGCACGAACAAGCACCTACTTTTGCGTTTTCAAAAGAAATATATACACACTGCTGTGTAGTCATGGCCCAGCCATTCAAGCTGGAGAAAAGGCACAGTATATACAGCAGATAACAGATAAGCTTTGTAGTTTACAATGGGATTCTTCAGAACTTCTGTTATCTACTGTGTGTCCTATGCTTGAATGGCTACACATTGGCTACACAGCAGCTTGTTTATATAAACTATAGTAGAGTTTCTGAAGCAAACACACCAGTTGTAACAGTGCAGGGCAACAGTACATTATATAGTCATTCCTTTGAAACACCTTTTTTGTTGTTACTTTTCCTTTAAAGTGATACCGACACTAAAAAATTTATTTTCAAAATATGAAGCTACATTACAAGTTACATATAGGTCATGTAGATCGTTTTTCGCTGATAGTTCTGCTTTTGTAAGTAATTGTCATTTAAAGTTCCTAAACCTGAGCGTTTTGCCAACCTGACTGTCCCTTCTTAGCCTGTCAGTTTTTAATTTTGTACTGCTGCACAAATATGGCAGCCCCCTCATAGAGAAACAGGGTAGTAAGACGTAATGTAAAAGCATCAGGCAAAAACTTTTATGGCAAAATTATAAATAGCAATCAAAGAATGTTATAATAGGTAAAAAAGGTTATTTTCTGATGTCAGTATCTCGAAGATGGACAAATCAGCAGCAGAATGCTGGAGAAAATGGCATGCATGGGACTAGCCTAAACATCACAATGAAACGTGTCCTTGTGTGCAGAGATTGCACCTATTAGTGGATATCAAAGAGGGGGGCAAGGCACCCTTTGTGGCTTTAGCCCAGGAGTCTTCAACCTTCAAATGTAAAAAGGGTTGGGGAGCCACACAAGTATGAGTAAAGCTCCTTTGAGTTGTCAAATAAGTGTTATCTGCCTATTTGGTAGCCCCTATGGACTTAGAAGTAAAGTATTGTTTTTATGCAACTAAAACTTGTCTATAAGCCAGGAAATTAAAAATATAAAATGGTTGAAGAGCAACATGTTGCTCATAAGCCACTGGCTAGGGACCACTAGCCTAAAGACTTACAAGCTGTTTGAAATGATGACATCCACATGTATGCGGACACCATGCCTGGCAGCAGATTGATGTTTTATTTACTGGTGGAGAAAACCCCCTTTGTGACATTAGCCTAAACAATTACAAACTGCTTAACAGAAATTGGTGGTGGTAAATTATAAACTTAAAGAAACAGTTCAGTGTAAAAATAAAAACTGGATAAATAGCTAAGCTGTGCAAAATTAAAGTTTCTAATATGGTTAGTTAGGCAAAAATTTAATGTATAAAGGCTGAAGTGACTTGAAGAGGGACCACATGGGACATAACTGTTCAGTGAGTTTGCAATTGATCCTCAGCATTAAGCTCATTTTCAAAAGCAACAGTTATGTGCCCCCCCTCAAGTCACTTATTGGTTACTGCTTGGTCACCAGGGTAACCAGTCAGTGGAAACCAAGAGAGCTGAAAAGCAGGAAGTAGTGTTCTGGCTGTTAGGTTAGACATCCAGTCACTCCAGCATTTATACATTAGATTTTTGCCTAACTATATTAGAAACATTTTTTATTATGCACAGCCTATCCATTTAACCAGTTTTTATTTTTATACTGAAAAATTCCTTTAAGCCTAAAGAGATCAGATATGGTTACAATTTGGGAGATTTTTTTTATATGTAAGACTACCCAAAATGGCATTTTTCTTTAATTCTTAGCAACTTTGAAATGTACATTACAATTTATATTGAATTATATTATACAATTAATTGCAAAATGAATATATATATTTGCTGTAAAACGTAGCTTCTTTTTGGTTTACATTCTCTCCATTGCTGGCACTGACTCCTGAAACAATGTTGCAGTCCAGCTCAACGGACAGAGACCTGACTATAATTAAACTGTTGCTTAGAATATTTTTTTTTTCATTATTCAAGAAAAAGAAAAGGCAGAAAAGTTTTTGGGTAAGATTACTCATCTCTGTATTATATTTCACTCCACAAAGGTAACAATGCCTTGGAATAGACTGGTTTTATAATTATATAGCATGACCTGATAAAGCTGATAGATATTAATTTTTGCCTCCAAGGCAAATGTAAAATATTTAACCTTCAAAAAAGCTTACTGAGCCAGAGAAGCTGCATGAAGGAAAGCATTTGAAAATGGAGCAATAGTCCATAGTACTGAGTGACTGTTCTCAAGTACTGTATTTCACTTTTTATGGCTACTATAATTTTGCTATCTGACAAATGAAATACTGGAGAAGTTCCATAGATAAGCAGCATCTTGTGCAAGATTCACAATTGTGAAAGCCTTCCATTTCTAGTTGAACTTGTAACAAAAGAATTGGCAGTTTCATGGCTAAGTGGCTTTAGCTTCTGTAATGGCAGTTTTTGTATGAATTAAGTATACAGTATGTATATTTGATTACATACTCCTATACTGAACAGACAGTACTTTCTAATAGTTACTAGTGGATTCCCACCACCCAATATACCTTTGGGATAAGGAACATATTGATAGATAACATTATATAAGCCCTTTACTACCACTTTCACTACAATGTATTTTTATTCAATTACATGTTTTTTTCTAAAGAACTATCCTGGTAATGAATTTAGACATCTGGAAGTGGCAGTCATCTTACAGAAGGCACCGGAAGATGGATGCCGTGAAGTCCGCTGCCAGAATCATGTGACGAGGGGTAAGTATAAAGTGCGGGGCATTTCCCCGGGGGGGGGGGCAGGAGGGTCTACGTGGGGTGGGGGGGTACGTTTGTTTTTTTTACAGGGTTTCCTTCTCCTTTAATGAAGGTGGGGTTGTATAGGCAGTAGCCTAGCATTCAGTACACACAGAAGCAAAGTCTCTTTTATCTTAGTGCTGTTTCAATGATGTCTGGAGCCTTTGGAGCATTACCATCTTCTAAGGCAAAGATTTTTTTTTAGGTTTTCAAGTGTGCTTCACCTGGTGACAGAATTTAAGATACATTGGATTAAAAAGATATACATGAATAAAATAGGAAAAGAAAAGGGGCAGAGCTTCACACTGGACCAGGAAATAGCTACAATTATGGATTGGCTATGTCCCTAAAATAATGTGACAGACAAGTGGTAATAAATACAGTTCAACAACATGGTATTTTATTGGTGTGCGCTTAAGAGAGCTGGACCCTGACTATTCCAAGCACATATATATTCATATGCCATCAAAAAACAAAGTAAATAGTCCCTAGTACTAGCTTGCAAAGTCCTAGGAACTATTCAAGTACTGAACTGTATAATACGAAAGTCTTCTGACAGAGAGCACACGAGTCCCTTTAATCAAAAAAGTTATTATCCAGCTTCAATGGCTAGCGTGTGTGTATATATTGAACATATACACAACTGATTTCTAGCCAAAGTTTTTTTTGTTTTTTTTTTTAAAAATATATAGATATATAATAATAATAAATATCCTTGTCCATGAGAGCTGACCTTATCTCTGTATTGCACTGTACTATTCTGCTAATAATGGCTTGCATGCAAAATAATGTTGGTCCCCTTCCATCAACCAAACAGCATGTAATCTTAACCGGATGGTCATCCAGTTTCTACAGATACTATCTTAAGAAGTATGTGGTGAATTCAGAGATGGCTTACCAATAAGTGTGATGGCAAATGAGGTTAAATCTTTGTTACTGTGGGAAACAAATCCCACAAAATATGACATGCCATAGGATAATATCAAGACTACCACAAATCAAAACCTACCACAAATCAAAATTACTTATGGTGATCTGACAATTGCAAGGAAAAAAAATGTTAATCTTAATTTTATCCAATGGTATGTCATTTGGGAGATATGTCGCACAAGGTAGGTAAGATTTCATTGTGGGTGACAAATCTCCCCATGTGCCATCACCCTAAGGATTCACCCTAAGGATACTCATCCAACAGCCCCACTTCAGACCAATCAGTGTCTTAAATCAATGTACAGCATGGCTGCAAATCTGATGCTCCATATAAAGCTGGCCATAGTAAAGATTTCGTTATGAAATGACCAAGCTTATACTGAAACAACCATTTAAGTGTACAATTTGCCCATCAATGCTAACGACCATTTCAATCAATATCATCTTGTTGAAGCTGTGGGTAGTTTCTTGGCCCTGCTAACAATTGGACAATGGATAAATTTCACTGGGAACGATGAAAAATTTCTAACCTGATCGATTTTATGACCAATGTTGGATGAAAAATCGTTTGATGCACACTCTGGTGCCCAATACAGTCACAATAATTTGACAGATTTGTCAGATCTCACTAAAATTGGTCGTTAGGAAGAATAAAAAATCTTAATGTCTATGGCCACCTTAACTTTTGCTTCTAAAGTAACATGTTAATATTCTGTACTCATTATATTAGTATTATGGTTTTGATATTTTTCATTTTTGCTTAAGCCATTTACAAATTGTAACTTCATGCTATGTGACCACATTCTTCAAACACATAGGCTGAAGAGACAGAGGTATCAGAGTATTGGCATAACTCTGACCAGATAGATAACGGTTCATCTTTAAAAAAAACTAAGCTTGGATGAAGTTATGAGCAATTAACACAGGCTTTTAGTAACCTAACACCTAGAGCAGAAGTAAAACTGGAGCCAATTATGCAGCATTAACAAAAGTTATCTGGTATAGAGATTACAGTAAAAAAAAATTCTGCCAAGAGCACAAGAATATCATCATCATCATTTATTTATATAGCGCTGTCAAGATACGCAGTGCTTATATCATGCCACAAGTTTTAAACTACAGGTATAGGATCCCTTATCCGGAAACCCGATATCCAGAAAGCTCCGAATTACGGAATGGCTCCCATCGACTCCATTTTATCCAAACAATCCAAATTTTTAAAAATGATTTCCTTTTTCTCCGTAATAATAAAACAGTAGTTTGTACTTGATCCAAACTAAGATATAATTAATCCTTATTGGAAGCAAGCCTATTGGGTTTATTTAATGTTTACATGATTTTCTAGTAGACTTAAGGCATGAAGACCCAAATTGCGGAAAGATCCATTATCCGGAAAACCCCAGGTCCCGAGCATTCTGGAGAACAGGTCCCATACATGTACAGGCAAAACTGCCCTGTGTTGTATGTACACTGACAATGGCCTGCCAGTATTCACACATGGTGGATTTCCACAACAGAATCACACCCATGCACTTGTGGACAGGACACCATGCTTGTCAGAGCACATACAACTCAAGGCAGACAGAAGATTAGCCTTTTATCCACTGGTGTAGAAAACAGTGTGTACACAGGACAATTAGGGTTGCCACCTTTAAAAAAAAATATAAAAATACCGGCCAGTGGTGGGGGCGGGCCGTGATGCAAAGGGGGCGGAGCCGGCGGTCAGCCCCGTAAAAAGGGGCGGAGCCACAGAGTAGCACCGCAAAAGGGCCGAGGCCACATCGCAGAAGCCAAAGGAAATGTAAGTTTTTACTGGAGGACAAGGGCTTTTGTAAAGGGTATTACAAATTACCGGCAGCTGCATTGCCGGTAAATATGTAATACCGGCCCCGGCAGGTGTTTTACCAGCTAGGCCGGTAAAATACCAGCCGGATGGCAACCCTAAGGACAATTTGGATGCTTTTTAAAAGATGGATGTCTAAAAAAGCATACAAATGCTTGGCTGGGCAAGTATAACCTGAGAAGTGCTTTTACATGAGTTAGTTGGCCAACTGCTACATTAGTCTACTTGAGGATCAGAATTTTTGAACAAAGCAAGCCAAAGAAAATCTTAGCCATTATCGACAAACTCGATTAACACATTTCAGCATTTGTGGTTCAAAATCGTGCACTTATACACAGAGGAAGGGACCGTGTGGCTCCAGAAACGTTTGAATCTATTCCGCACATTAAAGATTTGGAGGTACTCTAAATACACCAATTGAATTGGCATTGCGTCTTCATCTTTTTCTTCTATGATTTAGGATATCACGCCGGGTCACGTGACTGGGAGACACGTCGAGCCTACAGTTCACAAGCTATTAGAGTGTATTAGAACTATTTATTCATTGTGGCTCAAAATCCAGTGGCCATTGATGGTGTCAAGCTATTTGTGATACATGATTTGGTTACATTTAAAAGCAAATGCAACACAGGGCACAAAGGTTCCTGGATCTGGTCAAGTGTCATTAATTTTAATTAAAACCACCTGTAAATCTAAAGTGAAGTTTAGTCTATAATACTACAGTTTTTAAAAATAAAAAAATAAAAAAACTGACAAATTTCTCTAAAAATCTAAGGCCCAAGACAGCAGAGAGGCAGCATAACCGTACTACTTAAAGAAAAAAAAATCTGTTAGAATGTTCAGATGTAATCCTTCTCTACACTACGGAACAACACCCACAATCCTAATATTGTGCTAAAGTGGGATTTTTCTGACATAAAATTTCTATTACAACATGCAGCTGATAGGTGTGGATGGAAAAAACTGTAGAAGACATCCCTGTACAAAATAAACAATAATGTCTACTATGGAACATGCCCAAGTTGCATGCATGTACTAAGCAATGATGTAAAAAAGTACTGGGGTACCCAAACATTTTCTTAGGCCCCAAAACACATTGGAGATTATCATCTTTACCAAAATATACTGAATTGACATCAGTTAAGACATCTAGATTCTTGAGTCCCACAGGAGCACTGGGCCTAGTCGATCTATTGTTAAAGGGGAACTCCACAAAAACATAAATTGAGCTTTTTGAAAAGTAAACATAATAATTTCAAGCAACTTTGCAATATACATTAAAAAATATGCAGACTTTTCATGATTTTTAAATGGTTTCTGAAGTTCCCCAAGTCTAGCCCCCTGCTCTTCTGCTGATCTTTCTGACTACTTTGCTGAGCTGGCTGACTACTGTTACTTTGTATCAACATCCACCAGTCCTTAGACGGCATCCTCCAAACACCACAATTCCCTGCAGCACCATAGAACAATGCATTGTGGGTTATTTATGTCCTGCATGCTGTCTGTAAACTGTGGAGAAGTTGTTACAATTTGTAACATCAGTGTTTAGTCCCTCCTTTCCTGACAGGATTTCAAATGATTCAGAAAGAGAAGAACTTATAACCAGCTGGATTGCAGCATAGAAAATGGCATTTATTCATACTTTTTGAAGAAACGGGTAACTGATGGGTATATTAGGGGTTTCTCTGTTATGTGGGCCTCTTTATCAAATTTTGGTTTGGAAGCCAGAGTTCCCCTTTAAAAAACAACTGAAAGTGTTCTAAAGCAGTGGCCCCCAACCATTTTTGCCCCAGGGACCGGTGTAAAGGCAGAATTTCTTGCAAGGAACAGGGGGGAGTCAACTGAATGTAAAATTCTGTGCGTCTGAGCCAAATACAGACTCGGTGGCCCAGTTTGAGTATGTCCACGGACCGGCAGTGGGGTGCGGCCCCCTGTTCTAAAGTATTGACAATATAATGTACGGTTGCCCTGCACTGTTAAAACTTGTGTGTTTGCTTCAGAAACTCTACTATAGTTTATATAAATATGATGCTGTGTAGCTATGGGGGGGGGGCAGTCATTCAAGCATAGGATACACAGTAGATAAATTCTGAAGAATCCCATTGTATACTACAGAGCTCATCTGTTATCTGCCGTGTGTCCTGTGCCTTTTTCCCATGGCTGCACAGCAGCTAGTTTATATAGTGAATAAAGTATCCCCTCTTGTAAATTATAAGGATATTATAAGTTACCGAGGAGTTTCATGATCATATAAAAATACGAGGCCAAAGGTAACCGAGGTAACTTCTAATATCCTCATATTTTGCAACAGGGGGTACTTTATTATAATAGACAAGTTTCAGTGAGTCATGTAACAGAAATTACATCACTACTCATCGTTTATAAGGATACAATTTACAAGATAGTCATGGCTTTTGTGTATTATACAAACTATAAATGTGTTTCTAAATGAAACCAGTTTTACAAGAAAAGGGCAACAGTACATGATATTTTCATTACTTTGATACTTTCTTTTTTGACGTTACTATTCCTTCAGTAACACCCAAAAATGTTAAGTGTTTTAAAGTAATGAAAATATCATGTACTGTTGCCCTGCACTGGTAAAACTGATGTTTGCTTCAGAAACACTACTATAGTTCATATAAACAACCTGCTGTGGAGCAATGGCGGAAATTGAAAAACGGCTATATGGCACAGGTTAACTAATGGATAACAGATAACACCATTAGACAGAGCTTATTTGCTATCTGCTGTGTAACTTGAGCTTTTTCTCATTTGAATGGCTGCCCCCACAGCAGCTTATTTATATAAACAATAGTAGTGATTCTTAAGCAAACACAGCAGTTTTACCAGTGCAGGGCAACACTGCATTATATTTTCATTACTTTAAAACACTTGTTTTGAGGTTACTGTTCCTTTAACCCACTGAACATCAGTCAAAGCATAAACAAATATCACATGTTAATAAGCACAAGTTAACTACCAATATTGCAGAGGCTGCTGGCACCCCTACATATTATGAAGTCACATCTTACTCCTCGGTTTATTAAGACAGTGGTTACTGGAGGCCACATCATTTGTGGAGTACAGTGACTACTGGTAACCCTTAAAGGGGAAGGAAACCTAGTTGGCGCAAAAACCCTCCCCCCCTCCCATGTGTTGCCCACCCTCCCTCCTCCCCCCTGGGCAAGTGCCCCTAACTTGTTACTTACCCTTCTGCGCAGGTCCAGTCCAGGGAGTTCACAGACGACATCTTCTTCCACGCAATCTTCTTCCTGCGTTGAACGGCGTTTTGGCGTAGGAGCATTTCACTGGTACGGATCTACTGCGCAAGCGCCAAAAGTCACAAAGTACTTTTGGCGCATGCGCAGTAGATCGTACTGACGAAATGCTCCTACTGCGCATTCGCCGTTCAATGCAGGAAGAAGATAGCGTGGAAGAAGATGTTGTCTGTGATCTCCCTGGACTGGACCTGCGCAGAAGGGTAAGTAACAAGTTAGGGGCATTTGCCCAGAGGGACGGGTAGGCCAGGGGGGAGGAGGGAGGGTGGCCAACACACGGGAGGGGGGGAGGGTTTTTGCGCCAACTAGGTTTCCTTCCCCTTTAAGTCATTTATCCAGAGATTACAAAGGAAAACCCTCACCAAAATATGTGGAATTTGTTTTGACAGCTGCAGTAGGTTGCCAGCATCCAATGGTCATCAGACCTAAATAAAAGCCAGAGCAGGCAATGTAAAAAATGGCATCATTAAAGGGGGATAATGCCGTTTATTTAAGATGTATGACCACAGTTCCACCATCAACTGTACAATGTGAATAACGGCTAAAAGTCAGAAAACCATTGTTCTAGATATACTCATATTTCTGCCCCTTAACATAGTTTCATCAAAACTTCAGATGAAGGTTAGGACAAATACAGAAGGCCTAAAGCAGTTCATTTGAAGATATTCCACTTTCTATATTAAGTGGGCTACATAAAACAAAATGTATGAATTTGCAGACTTAAGGGGTATTCCCATATCCTGAACAATAAGGATAAAATAACCTATCAAAGCAGATTTGAAAATGTTTTTGACCACGCTGTTGCTTCACTTGCTTCCCCCAAAGAGTGATGCAGCCAAACTATTAAGTGCTAAGTCAGTAATGACCAGCCAGAAACAGACTGACAGCCAACATGGCATGTTTATGAAATGATTATGCCAACCTCAAACTCTATGGGCCTGCATTCCCGCAACGTCCAGAAATCCTCAGGTATGACAAAACTGCAGAAAAAGGGATTGGTTAAACTGAGGAAAAAATGTCTAACATGATTTCCCCATACCGGCCCAAATGAGGTCTAAAGAATATGGGGGCCACACTATTTTGCTCTCCATTGTATTTATAACTAGTATACCTAATGCTTGCCCCTGAAGGATATGCACAAGTCAAAATAAACAAGGGACTAGCAATTTAAGGTCATCTGGCAATTTAATACAATAAAAACTGGATCCGAAGCATACTTTATGCATGTTAGAACACACTAATACTACTGTATTCAGACTGAACTACACGCTGATTTTAAAACATGCTGCCAGGAACAATAGTGTGTACAATGTAATGACACGAAGGTAACATTATTAGTCCAACACATTTTGCCAGATATATTTGATATATGGATGTGTTTGAAATGTATAAGGAAGTGCACAGATATAAATGCATAGAACATACATACACCTAAAACCTAAACCTAAAACAGACATATGCAACCTACAGCCCTCCAGTTCTTTCTGAATTAACAACGTCAACTGCAGGATAGTCATCCCTAGGTGCATTCTAATGCTCAAAACATCTAACTAAGGTAAAGGGATCAGAAGGGCTACCCATTCTCAGTCTCTCTGCATTATGTGTTTAGACACACATAGATACATGCACTCAGAGTACATACATACATACATACACATGACAGGGAACACAACACAATACAATACAGCAGCACACTTACTTCTTTAGTGAAATATACTTTCACATTCTATACTAAGCAGCATTGTGATACAAAAGAAACAGAACGTGTAGAAAAATAGAGCTGTATTTAGTAGACACCAGGGGCTTATGTATGACAGGATTCAGACGAGTATGTCACATCCAGAATATAAACAAAGGATTGGGACATCGCTTATCCTACCTCACAAAACCTTTCCGCCCTGAGACACTAGAACCAGACACAAACATATGGGGATAATAGATATACATGGAGAGAAGTGCCGGTGCCAGTTGTAGGCCCTCAGGGCGAGCAGGAACTATACTATGAGCCCGTGGCCTTAGAAGCCCTCTTGAACAGGGCTGAAAAGGGGTGGGGGGCAATGGTTTGAGCCCCGAAACAAAGTAAGCCGCTCACTTAGGCCTACGTGTCACATTTAGGGGTTTCATTTGCTCTAATTCGCGCCCCCTCCTCCTATTCCCGTAACAATAGAGGCCTCAAAACATGGGCAGGGGGAGGACCCAGCGCCGGAGACCGGCCCCTTTTCTAGCACCCTTCTCCCTCCTACCGGGGCCGTGGGCCCCTAAAATATAGGCGGCATATAAGAGCTCTGAGTCTCACGTATCCTTCGATGCTAGTTTCAAGAGTATACTCACGGGCGGAGCGGGAGGATGGAGTCGGATTGTGTCAGTGTTTCTCTCTTCCCCCGAAGCCGTCTCCCTACCTCTGCTTCTCACTCCGACAACATGGCGGCGCACTAGGGGGACTGGGAGCCGGCGCGATGCATCATGGGAGGAGGGAAGGGAGGGCTACGTTACCGTAGCAACCTCGGGGACTGCTGGGAAACCAGGCCAGAGCAAAGGAGATACGCGTGCATCATACTGTTTCTGTATGTTACTGAGTGGAACGTAGAACTAAATAGCGACGTGTATTTTCTCTGCGTTCCTCTTATATAAGGCTGGATAAAAGCACTAAACTGAAAGCACAGCATAGACAGTTGTGCCTGAATATTATTTTTACTTTCGTCTGGATTCTGATAAAAAAAAAAAAAAGAAGATAATGGGCATTAATTGTTAAGTCTATGTTAAGAATTCTTCAACTCCAGTACAAAACTTAATATGGTGTTGAAGGGAAGATTGGATCATTAGGGGGCACATTTATCAAAGGTCTGAGTGAATTAGAGGGAATCTTCGGAATTCAAAGTAATTTTTTGGATACTTCGACCATCGAATAAGATACTACGACTTCGAATTCGATTCAAAGTAAAATAGTTCGAATATTCATCATTCGATAATCATCGAAGTACTGTCTCTTTAAAAAAAGCTTTGATTTCAATACCTGCCGAAGTGCTATGTTAGCCTATGAGGACCTTCTAGATCAGTGCTGTCCAACTTCTATGGTCCCGAGGGCCGGAATTTTTCTAATCTACATGGTGAAGGGCCGATAATGGAAGCCAGTGTTAGTCACTCCCTGTTTTTAGACCACACCCACTTCAAACCACACCCATGTTACCGCAAGACCATGTCCATATTAATAGCACACCAAAAAACCCAAATGGTTGGTGCTCACTGCAGGGATCAGGGCCGGAACTAGGGGTAGGCGGCTGTCTAGGGTGCCATCATTGAGGGGCGCACTTTTAAGGGGATTTTTTTTGGTTTTTTCATTTTTTTCAAGCATTTATTTAATAATTTATTTCAGTAATCATGGTCACCCAGTTGGGTGGAATCCATCTTTTTCACCTTCTCCCTCTTGCCGGCAAGTAATAGCTCCTTCTGTGCGGTGCGACGTGCGTATATGTGTCAATGATGTCACTGATGTGTTGGGTGGCAGAGAGCTGGTGGCCTGCTTGGTGTGGCGCGCTCTCGCTGCTCTCAGCCTTGCACAGTTGCACTGAACTGAAGACATTCTTTCTATTACTGTAAAGTGTGAAGCTTCCTGCTGGCACATCAGGTACAGATTGGGGCTGGGGGCCATATGTTTGCTGTTGCTGCTGGGCTGGGCACTGGCACAGGTACATAAATACTTGGAGGCAATATGATGTCATCGGATTTATTTTTGGCTGCTGCTGGCACAAGTAAAGATTGGGGCAATATGATGCAGGAGGGCTGTATGATGGATGGCTGCTGGCACAGGTATGGGGGTTGTATTATGGATGACTACTGGGCTTGCTGGTACAGGTACAAGGGCAGTAATATACTAGTTAAGTCATATAAGGCATACCCTTAAATCCAAATGCCTCCTCCTCCCCTGTGTCTAAAACAGTACCCCAGCATATGATTAAACACCTTAGGGGCCACTAAAAATAATTTTCAAATGCTAACAAACCCCCAGAACAAATACCTAAGTATGACACACACAGGGAGCATAGGGAAGGTAGAACAGAGCAGGAGACAGGAATCAGGACCAGTCTAAAATGTACTACATACAGTGACACAGTGCTGGTGCCCCATTAGCATTTTGTATAAAGTGTGAACAGGTGAACAATGTGGCAGTTTCAGTCTGGGTCTCAGGTGTGAACAGTACAGGGCTTTTGGATGTGAACAATAGAGGTGTCACAAGTGTGAACAAAACAGGGGGATCACTGGTGTGAACAAAACGGGATTATAGTGTGAATTTGAGGTATAAACAATGCAGGGATCAGTCAATCTCTGTAGTGATACCTTTTAAATTTTACACATGGTAAACAGACACAGCAGGCAGACTTTTATGTGGAGGGCCAAATAAGGGGGGTCGCGGGCCGGCCGCCAGTTGGACAGCCCTGTTCTAGAGCATAGAGATGTTTTTGGAAGTCAAAGTAAAATCATTCGATCGATCGATGAAATCCTTCGAATCGTTCGATTCCAAGAATTTAATTGTTCGATTGATGAATTTTACTTTGACCGCAGGATACCCAAATTCGATGAAAAAAACTTCGACTTCGATATTCGAAGTCAAACTATTCCAATTCGATGGAAGAATTTCGAAGTATTTTTAACTTCGAAATTCGACCCTTGATAAATCTGCCCCTAGATGTTGTGTAGTATAAAGGTGAAGATTTTTCTTTGCCGAACGACCAATTTTAGTGAAATTCGACCCATCTGTCAAATTATCACAAAGTTAGCAGGGCCAAGCAGGCAGCTATCCTCAGTTTTCCTGGCAATATCGCCTGAAATGGTCTTTTTAGTTGATGGACACATCGTACATTTAAACAATCGTTTTGAGATAACCGTGGTCTCACAATAACGAAAAGATCTTTTAAAAATCTTTACATCTATGGCCAGCTTAAAGGTGGCCCTAGACACACAGATAATATCGTACAAAACAAATTTTCGTATGATACTCGGTGCGGTATGGTGGGAAAAGAGCCGACTGATATCGACAGAAAACTTGAATATCGGTCAGCTCGTCGATCGGCCTGGACAGAAAATTTTAATCGGGTGCCTTTGATTAACCAAGCATCGGCCATTATTAAATATTCATTTATCCCCCATAATTTAAAATAGGCTAATAGAAGTGACTCTGAAATTCTGTGAAATATAAAAATGCAACCCCACAGCATCAGGGGTGATACAGCACCTAGTGTTGCTCCCCTTTCTCCCCTGCGCTTACTTTTTTAGCACTGGAGCTAGGGTTGCCACCTTTTCTGGAAAAAAAATACTGGCCTATATATTTATTTAATTTTTTTTCCGATTAATAACATTGGGATCAACCATAATTTTTACTGGCCAGGCTGGTAAAATACTGGCCAGGCTGGTAAAATACTGGCCAGGTGACAACCCTAACTGGAGCGGGTCTAGAGGTGGCTGCATTGCAAGGGTTGAAAGCACAACTCTAACTGGAATACCAACTCTTAAAGCAATACTGACACGTTCCTATAAAAATCATAGGAATGTGTCAGTATCAAGCTGCACCCGGAATAGTTTACCTCAAAGCCGCTCCAGCCCCGCAAACCTGTGTGTCAGCGACCCGCTGACACTATTAACGGATCTTCTGTATTGCTTCAGTGATGCCGGGTTGGGGCGGAGCAATCCTTCCATAGACTGAATTTGTGTTTTCATTCGTAATAATCCTATGGAAGGATCGTGCCGCCCCCAGTCCAGCATCACTGAAACGGTACAGAAGATCGTTTAGCAGTAAACAATTCCGGGTGCAGTATTTACTTGATACTGACACGTTTCTTAGATTTTTATAGGAACGTGTCAGTATCGCTTTAAAGTAACCAAGTGGCTTTATCAGGCCTGGATTTGTAATGAGGCCACAAAGGCCCGGGCCTATAGTAGCAGCATGCCGCCCAGCTGCATGCTAAGTAGCACTGGGGATGTGTGCATGCACTCGTGGTGGGTGGTTGCATGCGCAAAGGTGGGCGGGCAGGCATTTGGACCGTGCAGCCTAGAGATGCCCGTGAAGGAAATCCAAGCCTGGGCTTTATGCAGGGTTGCCACACGGGCGGTATTTTACCGGCCTAGCCGGTAAAACACCCGCCAAGGCCGGGCCGGTATTACAAATTTACCGGCAATGTAGCTGCCGGTAAATTTGTAATATCCCTAACTAAAGCCCTTGGCCCACCCCAATCTGTGAAAAATGTACCTTTTCTTCGCCACCCGGCCAATTGCACGTCGTGACTCCGCCCCCTTTGACATCACGCCCCACCCACTTTGACGTCATATCCCGCCTCGTTTTACGACACCAACAGCACCAGCCAGTGCAAATTTTTATTTTATTGAAAGGTGGCAACCCTATATGCAACTCTCTAGTAACGTGAGGGGTGCTGCCACCTGAGGCACGTTTCTCAACTCTAAATCAAGACAAGAAAGGAATCCTGTAAATTAAAAACTCTTCATAAAAACATTTAATCAAACAATATTAAAAATACATCCCGCAGTACCATCAGGTCATTTATGTAATATAATGTTTTGAATAGATTGTTAGATAGTATTTTTATGGAACAGAGGCACGTGCCTAGGGCGCAAATATAAAGTGATGCCAAGCACGTACCTCTTCTACTGCCTTCCCCTAGTTCAGGTCCTTGTGTCGCCCACCTAAGCATCTCTTAAATCCTTTGCACGCACCAGTGATAGTCAGAATGAAAATGTGCTCTTCTGCGCATGTGTGCACACATTCACAAGAAAATTTGCCAGCGTGACATCATTTCGTTTCTTCGCCGATTTACTAATGGTCGCTGGCGTAACTTCGCTAGCGAAGGAGATAGACTCTTTGCACTCTTACGCCAGGCAAAGTTTCGTTCTGGCGAAAGAGCGTTACTTCGCAAATTCACTAAGATGCGGATTTTACTGAACGTAACCTCTTGCACCAGAGTTGCCTTTGCCACCTCAGGCCACGCAAAGTGCAATAGAGTAGATAGGGCTTATATGGCACATGAACTATACTGGGATCATGTGTAGGGCAATATAACAACTCTATTTTATTTTATTAAGGTTTCTCAGGCTTGTGTAGTGTAATGTATTGGCTGCAACATATACATCCATTCAACTTTAACTTCCCGCTGAATGAGAATTAGCCAACGCTAGCGCAACTTCTAACATAATATCCAGAACACTACTTCCTGCACTTACTCAGAGTTAGGGAGCTGCAAAGCAGGAAGTTGGGTTCTGTTTTGTTAGACATCTGGTCATTCCACCCTTTATAGATTACATATTTGTCTAACTTATAAGAAACATTTTCTATTTTACACAGCCTTTTTAACTCCATTTTTATTTTTACACTGAACTGTTCCTTTAATAAAGGTTCATGTTCTGGGATTCATCATCAGCCTAAACATCTTTTTGTTGTTTCTTTCCCAGGCATAGTGTTAGATGTGAGACTTCTGTTCAAAAGTTGTGTGCTTTTGTTTTCTCCTCAGAAAGGACCACTGAAGTGGATCAGGTTTGGGAGCTCACATTCTGCAGTTTTTGAACTGAGTGAACTTGAATCCAGAAGACCATAACCATTACTCCAATTATAAAGAACTGAAGGTAGTCACATTTACCTTAATCAGTTTTAAATTATTCAGACAAAACAACGGTTGTGAAATATGTCTCAAAACAGCAATGAGACATCTCAGTTTAATGACAGTGACTGAGAAGATCTTTTTATGAGCAGAACTAAACTGAAGGGCAGTGAGAGAGTGAACATCTTGACAGACTGCTTAATCAGAGCTCAACTGCATATGGGGCAATGTGAACTGAATATCAGATTTTAAGGCGACTGGTAGTTTTGATGCCAACAAGGATTAATACCAATGTACCAAGATATTCTAATCTTCTTGCCATGGTGGCCCAGAACGCTCTGCTTCCCTCAGTTTTTTCCGATGGTGATAGGGAAACCATTCAGATTACTAATACACCTACATCAGCTCAGACAGAGCTTCATTTATCATACCAATCCAGAGGCCTTGAAATTAACTGCTTGGAAGGGAGTGTGTAGCAGTCCAACAAAGGATAGTTTTGAGTTCTGTACGATTAAAAATTTCCTGTTTTTATATTGATTTAATGGTTTTATCTGTGGGTTTGTGGTATAGTTCTAGTATTATCTGAGGGTTTTATTGGCTCACAGAAATATTGCATAGAGTGACATTTTGCTGTAGCGCTTTACACCCAGAAGATGTCTAGTGCATGTCCACAATGCGTGTTCTAGAGTCTGTCCTATTGCGTGCATTTCATACACTCAGTGGAGTTACTCAGGCCTATTTTGTAGGCAAGTTTAGGTAAAACATACAACCTGTGCTTGCTAGCGTTGCCTATTTTGCATATGGCGGGAAATGATAAAGTTAGATGGACGTATATGTTGCAGCAAATACATTACGTTACACAGGTCCAGGGAACCTTAATAAATAAAATAGAGTTGTTATAATGCCCTACACATGAGCCCACTGTATAGTTTATGTTTCATATGTTAGAAATTGAGGGGGGAAAATGGAGTGCGGTTACCCACAAAATTTTTACGGACCTTTGCAGGCTATCACTCTGAAATAAGGAAAAGACGCCAGCGTTTTTTGGGACTTAGAAAATTTTTGCACAAAAAATTTGTTACTACACATCAAAAAATAAACACCAAGACAAATAAAACTTTAAAATTGCAAAGACTTTATTAAGAAATAACTTACCGAAACTCCACTTCCTGTCCTGTTCAGAAAGGGCGACCATCCATTGTGCGGCGCTGGATTTCTCCTCCCTGGCTACTGACAGCATCACATCAAACTCTATGGAGCAGTTGGAATTCTTCTGGCACAGTTGTTCCCTGTCGATATCTCTCCGTTATCTTCCCGCACGGTGAGCAGAGAGTCTGTCTTGTACCAGACAGACTCACAAATAACCCACCACTCTCCGAATCACTCTCGAAGCCTTCGGGGGATCTCATGTATGTGCAGTGCCGCCCCCCAACTTGCACACAGAGCCGGCTACACAGAGAGGAGCGGCAAGAACTTCAGGAAACATCCCGGCTTTGAGTGAAAGAGAAGCCAGTGCCGACTGCTTGGAGCGGACCCTTCTTCCGCGAGACTTTTTACATTGCTGCACTGGACGTGACCCGGGAGCTTCATGGGGGCTCCGATTACCCAAGTGACACTAGATTCTATTTATGAAGCAGCACGCTACAGTTGCCCAGCACCGCCGCCACGAAGATCATGGCTAGTATCATGGCAATCTCGATCTTGGCCAGCAAGCGTACGGGTCCCCCGTCTGGTTCCCTTGAACCCCGCTGCTCCATAGCGATCTAGCCACTTCCACTCTTGTTTTATATGAAACAAAATCTGCAGCCGCTGCTGCCGGTACCAATGCGCTGCCTTCCTTCAGGTGTGGAGGAGCCACAAATCTACTTGTGCTCGGGGGCTGACACTCTTATGTGAGTTTCTAGCCGTGATCTTCGTGGCGGCAGTGCTGGGCAACTGTAGCGTGCTGCTTCATAAATAGAATCTAGTGTCACTTGGGTAAGCGAAGCCCCCATGAAGCTCCCGGGTTGCGTCTAGTGCAGCAATGTAAAAAGTCTCGTGGAACAAGGGTCCGCTCCAAGCAGTCGGCACTGGCTTCTCTTTCACTCAGAGCCGTTTCCTGAAGTTCTTGCCGCTCCTCTCTGTGTAGCCAGCTCTGTGTGCAAGTTGGGGGGCGGCACTGCACATACAAGAGATACCCCGAAGGCTTCGAGAGTGATTCGGAAAAATTTTTTTTTTGCCTATGACAGTATCCCTTGAATGACATGTTAATGTAATGCAACTAAAGGAAAATAATAAGAATACTATTTATTGTTTTAGCCTGGGCTAAAGGGTGTAGACACAAAGAGTTACTTGTAGCAGCTACTTGTCACTGTTACAAAAATAGACAAAGTTTAAAATTTACTGATAACTGTCTCTATGGGATAGATTCACTAAAGGGCGAAGTGGCCGTCGCTAGCGATAAACCGCCAATAGTGTCATCGCCAATTCACTAACAGGCGTATAGTACAATTCGCTAGCGAACAAAACCGTCACTAACATTCGTTCGCACCTTATCGGCAGGCGACTTTTCACTCTGGCAAATGGTCTTTACTCAACAAATTCACGAAGATGCGAATTTTAATGAACGTTACCCCTTTCAGCAGAGTTTACTTCACCACCTCAGACCAGGCGAACTGATAAAACAAAGTTACATCCTCCTCAATCTTATGTCAGTGACATCATATCCTGTATGCCGGAAATGCTGGCGACTTTTCTTTTTTTAAAGCGGGATTGCCTTCAAAAGTCCGAACTATTAAAGAAGTTTGTGTTAACATTTTTTTTCCAACCATTTGAGGGGCATGGCACATTTGTTTTAGGGTGGGCTTATGTCTAAGGCATTCGAGGATCTCTATTATTATGGTTCCTTGGACACTAGAATTAAAAAGTGTCCACTTTA
Source organism: Xenopus laevis (assembly GCF_017654675.1). Taxonomy (NCBI): domain Eukaryota; kingdom Metazoa; phylum Chordata; class Amphibia; order Anura; family Pipidae; genus Xenopus; species Xenopus laevis. The sequence goes on along the minus strand of NC_054374.1, from coordinate 69,373,478 downwards.
AGCATTTGCACCAACATTACTAATAAAGACGTCCATACGGCTTTTAGGTACCCGTCCTATTCAAATTGAGTGTAAGAGTGCTAGTGAAGTTTCACTAGGCAGAATTGAACGCTAGCAAAAATTCGCTATGGAATGCTTGCACAGCGATGCAGCTCTAGCGAAAAATCACCAGCATTCAGCTGCTGAGACACAACTTTAGTGAATTAGTGTAGTGGTAATGAATTTGCATTTGGCGACGTGGCGTGAAGTGTGGCGAAGCGGTCGCTGGTGAAAATTTGCCTTTAGTGAATTTGCCACATAATGTGTGTTATAGAAGCGGCAATTCTCAGCATTGTCTATGGCAGGGTATTTTCTGACATTTTATAGTAACAAGTAGCTGCTACTCTGTGTGTCTTCACCCTTAAGTACCTATCTTTTTTCTATTATGGTTTATCAGTTCACTTTTTGTTGCATATGACAGTTCCAGTTAAGCTCTTCACCAGCCCAATGCAGCTCTTCAGGACTCATTGCTGTGCTAGACAAAGGAGTACCAAAGAAACTGCTATCGAAACTACAATATCAGACACAATACAATATCAATACCAGTGCTTTTGTAAAGCATACTAAAATCTATATACTTTGGCTAAATTTACATATTACTCACTGATAGAAATAGGGTTGCCACCCGGGCGGTAAAACACCTGCCTAGGCCGGTAAATTTGTAATACCCTTAAAAAGACCCCCTCAGCCTGCCCCCAATACCCTGGAAATGTAACTTTTGTTCTCCTTCTTCAAATCTCCGTGACGCGGCCCGCCCGCTTTTACATCATGGCCACACCCCTTTTGATATAACAATCTGCCTCTTTTTGTTCCCACCAGCCGGTAAAAAATTTAGGAAAAGGTGGCAACCCTAGACAGAAAAGACACTAAAATATGTCTTGGATCAGTGTCTTTTTAAGTTTGGTGTTTGGCCACCCCATCGCCTATCTTGAAAAAAACACACAGAGAAAGAATCCAACACTGTTTAATTCAAATATACAAAAGTGAACATCATTTGAGGTACAACGTTAAAAAAAAAAAATTCTCCTACACACTTCAGACTAAAGCAGAACATATTCATCCATACCATCAGGGAAAAGAATAAGATGCCTACTTGGGGGTACATATTGTAGACAAATCCTGCTACTGCTATATACCATTAGCCTTGCTTATCCCGTAATAAATGAAATGGCTATGATGCATTGTTAAGATTAAACGTAAAAGTAGTACAATGTTTAAAACCAACAAGTTTTGTAGTTATACCACTAAATGTTGACTCTTCCCTGTTACTGTCATACTACTTTTACACACTGGCTGTTTATGTTTTTACCCATGTGTTATGTGTTTTGTTTTGAGGGGTAGGTTTGAGGACACCTAATGGCATGAGCCAACTGATTCCTTGTTTAACTACATGGTTATTCTTATGAGCAATCAGATCTGTGTTTTAGCAGTCACATACCATCGTGTTTTATCTAAGGTAACAAGGACTGGGACTAAGGATTGGCACAAGATGCAGCTCCCTATGATGCAACGGGGGGGGGACGCAATTAAAAGAAAAAACAGAATTACTGCATGGGTCTCTTGTAGACCCAGGCCTAGATGAACTAGTGCCCAGTCCAGCAATTGCCCCTTGATTGATGGACAACACAAACCTCCTACAGCTTGCTTACCTGGACACTAACCCCCCACCAATCAGCTTTACCACCAGCCAACCAAGTTATGCGCTCTTCCTCACTTCTAACCTAATAGGTTTGTTGAAAACAGTTTATGGGAGATTTATAGAGAGAGAGAGAGAGAGCGAAGCCCCTGTTTCTACTTTATTAACCCAATTTTTTTATTTTTTGAAATTTTTGTGTTGGTAGCTAACACTAAACACACACTTGAGCATTTTTGGATCAAAATTGTGTACCACTAGTGATTTGTGGCAGGATTACAGTTGACCTCCAAAGCTTACAAACAAACCATATTCATGAAATGGAGAAAAGCTTTTTTTTGAATATGGTATTTTACATACGTTTAACACCAAATTTAATTCTCACTCCAGTTTTAATTTACTCCACTTCTGCGAATTCCCCCAGGTAGGCAATGATATCTTCTCCTAATGCATTCAGACCCTGTGTATAAACAACACAGGTACAATAAAGGTAGAGGCAGCACCAGTTCTCCATTACAAACGACACAATGACATGCACACGCTGGTACTGCCCTTGCAATAACAGTGCAAGCTTTCCTCATACACACCCTTGACACAAAAACATGTTTGCTCAACATGGGCAGCCCAAGTGTCCTCTGAACACTCGACTGCATCATTAACATCTTTACACAACATTCGTCGTGCCAGTTTGTTTCTTTGCACAACATTAAAATTTCATACCTAATAGATCCTAAACAGGTGTGAATTTGTAAACGTAATATTTTCTATTGCTCCGCTAAAAAAAAAACCTCTATACAAACAGCTTGTTATATATTAAATAAAGTATTGACCTGAAACATCATTGGTGCAACAGTGACACTAAGTGGCCATATGAAGCACAGTAGGCATCATTACATTATGAATTAAGTGCAGTGTATGCAGTGTTTCATAATTAAGACAAAAGCCACTTGTTATAAAAATAATAATGCCACAAAATTCTTTACTAGCAGTAAACTTTAGATTCCCCTTGACCTACTTCCATAGCTCCATTCAGGTTTACTGCTACCTTGCTAGATTATTTGATATTCTCTTCAATCAACGGCAAAGTATAAAAATGATACTAGACTTTCAGTGCTAAGCGACACGTTAATGACTAACATGCATTTAGTGCTCCCTCCCATTTAAAAGACATTTTATGGTGGGACTATGTGTAACTCTCAGACTGCAGGGCTCAGATACCAAGGAGACTGCAACCTATGTGTGTAGATCTTTATAACTTGCACCCACATTTCATTCTGCTGTTACCCCTGGGCACTCATCTGTAGCTGTTTTTATAAAGGTTGTTTTGAAAGACATATTTTGGACTATGTTGATTAGTCACATGTTTCTCACAGACACTCCTTTTAAAATGGTTAGTGTTCATCATGCATCTCAATAAATTTCGGGGCAGATTTATCAAGGGTCGAATTTCCAAGTTGAAAATACTTTGAAATTTGACCATCGAATTGAATTACTTCGAATATCGAAGTTGAAGTTTTTTTTTCCATCGAATTTGGCCATTTGCGGTCGAAGTAAAATCGTTTAGAACGAGTTGAAGGATTTCAGCGATCGATCGAACAAACGATTTTTCGTCTACTTCAAAAAACTTCTTTAACTGCTCTAGAATGTCCCCATAGGCTAACATAGCACTTCGGCAGGTTTTATTTGGTGAAGTATTGAAGTCAAAGTTTTTTTTAAAGAGACAGTACTTCGATTATCGAATGGTCGAATATTCAAACGATTTTACTTCGAGACAAAGTCGTAGTATCCTATTCGATGGTTGAAGTATACAAAAAATTACTTCGAATTTGAATTTTTTTACTTGAAAAATTCCCTCGAATTCATTTCGACCCTTGATAAATCTGCCCCTTAGTGTTTGGGGTGTTTTATTTGCTTTTGTTGTGCGGTGAGCTTTCATTCATTCCACTGTTCAGCAACGTAAGTATGCATGATGAAACAGAATTCTTATAAAAAGGCAATCTATAGTCTGCAAGAAGGAAATCAATATGTAATTCTTATCATCGAGAACAATAGTTTCATATTTAAGTATTTTAATTTCAGTGCTGGTATGATTCATCTCAGAATAAAAAATATCTGAATCGTTACTTTCTGTTCAAAATTTGCAGTAAAAAACATTTTGCTGTATCGATGCATGTTCATGTATTGATAAATCTGTCAGTTCAGTAAAACACTTTCCTGACTGCTAGGAAAATCTTCCCGAGAGTCAGAAAAATGTTAAATCTGCCCCGAAATGTTGGCGGCTATACTGTCTACTAACCAAAGAAGAAGCCAAAGGAAATGAGTAGGTGCATTTCCAGAGCATAGTTCAGTGACTTGTCCATGCAAGCAGACATGTGTATTTATTTCCTGTTGGTTCCCTCTGCATCAGTATACTGTACTTTTATGGATCCTTCTACCAGTAAAAGAATTGGAAGTTTCTCTTTTTGTAGTCATTTAAAAAAACAAACTATTTAAAATAATGAATGTTTAATACAAAGTGCCTTGTTTCGAGGTATCCTGACAAGCAGCACAGTTTCTTTTAGACTTAATATGCCCTGCAGAATTCAGCATGTCATATATGAACCATGCAGTTTGTTCCCTTTGTGTGGAATTCTCATGTGGCAGAAAATGTCTTGTCTTGTCAATTATATTCGGCTTTTGTTAAAAAAATTTGACTTGATCATTGGCATTGTCAGTAAAACATGACCTTAAAGTTAACAGCATTCCACCCTTATTATTTTAATGGAGATATTTCATGTGGTAAAATCTTTCAATGTGGTAATCCTTCATTAAATAACTGTTGCAATATTTCACTGATGAAGTGAGGGACGAATATAAAAATAATGATAACTAATAAGTTATTTATTATCAACATTTAGGGCAGATTTACTAAGGTTCAAATTAGAATTTATAGGGGTTATAAGTCCAAATTTATCTCAATATCCGCTATGTTTTTTTCACACTTATTTATTACATTTTCCTGAAAATTCATTTGCGGGGGGAAAAAACTGATTTTCGAGATTTCTTTCGGATTTTTCATCCGATTTTCACGATTTTTCACCAGACAACTCAGATTTTTGCCGAAAACTCCAAAGAATTAGCTGTATTGCATGAAACCCAGCGCACATCAAAAAAATCACTCAGACTTCTCCCATTGACTTATATGCAGCCTCGACAAGTCTGAGATGCCGGATCGAATTCGAATGTGAGATTTATCACAGTCAGACCTTTAAAAAATTTGAATTTGACTATTCTCCACCATAAGCCTGCTGAGTTCATGTAGAAGTCAATAGCAGAGGTCCCTTAAACTATTTAAATATGTTAATAGTAGCGATTAGCCAGATTTTTGCCAAGTTTTGTTGCAAAAATTACGCCCCATAGACTCCAATGGGAGAAAAATGCTATAAAAATGCTATAAGATATATTGGATCTAACAGTCAATGATTATCTAACACCCAACTCCTAACACCCAACACCCAACATGAAGAGAGAATGAAGATAAACAGATGCTGAGAGAGGAATAGTGAACATAAATTTGATTATTTCAGTAATGGTAGAGAATTTTTAATTGATTGTATTTAGACAGTTTCTTATTTCAGTATAATGAAGCTTATATTTAATTTTCATTTTCGTGAACGAGTCTGTTGCTCTATATATCCCATAAACAGATAGCATTACGTAAAATTATGTGCAGGATTGTGCTGAAAATCATCAGACTCACAACATATTTTTCACAAGGGTAGAAGGCAATAGTGAAAGGCAACATGTCCTACTGACAAACTAATCAACCCAATGCTGTTATATATGGCATTAACCTGTGATAAACAAGATATTTTGAGCTCTGTGTCACACTAGAGTTTGTTTATTCACACTGGACAGTATTAACATATAGCAACCAATCAGCAATTAGCTTTTATCATTATTCTGCAGGTAGGATACTAAAAGCAGGTAGCCGATTGGCTGCTAAAGATTATGACAATGAAAACATTTTGCCCAGTGTTAATAAATAAATCATCAAAAAATATTTGCCCAACCCATGATTTATTCACAGACATACATATAAAAGTAACTACAGGTAATTGACCAGAAGGCCATGAGTGCAAAGAATCACCTTTTTCCCTAATTTATGGAATACATGGCATGCAATAAGTTTCTCTAGGCCATGGTACTATTATCTATGTTTAGTTGTTATTACAGTGTGTTTGGTCTATTTCTCAAAGATGAACAGAGAGGTTAATGATATTGTTACAATCATCCACCGTTATAAAAATTAAATGCAGCTATGCAGGCATATTATCAAGTGGTGTCCTAGAGCCAATTAACTGTATCTTTGTGACCCTAGCTCATGCAAATCAACTATAACCATAGCATTAAGTTAAGCGGCTGGATAAAGCAGGCGCTATGGTGACAAACATTGACTGGTTGCTAGAAACGTATCACATAAGCTATAGAGTCTGACTGACAAGCCTATTATAAACCAGCTAAATTCATTGCCAGTTTCTGTTAATCAGAAAATGCCACCTTCAGCTTAGGTATCATGAGCCTAGGTGATACCTATTGGCGAACCCTGTGAAAAGCCATCCCTGGAAAACTTAGGAAACCTGGAAACAAATTTTCCTTTTTTACTGATTCTGCTTCTTTTGTGACACAAAAGTGCACTAGTGATCACTTGTCTTGAGTGCAGGATACGTAAACAGAGGGTGCATATCCCTAGAAGTGCTAATGATATTGCCATTGGGAAGATACACCACATTTGTATCTGCTTTGACAGGATTGAAATCCACCCATCACTCTGCATACATGGTGGATTTCAGCCAGACAGCACTCAAATGCTCATGGCCCAACTATAAATGAGGCCAGGTTGGCATAGAAAATACTGGGTATGATAATAGCCTAAAAAAGAATAATTGCCCCACGGTAACCATTCCCGTTCTGTATCTCTAAATACAGATATAGGAAATAGGATATTGCTAAAATGAAATACAGCAGTCACAGAAATGCCAAGCCTGTAGCTGTTGTTGAACTACCCTCAAAACCACTGGCTGACAATACTAACAATCATTGGGTCACTGCAGTTACACGTATACACACATGCAGGTGCATATCTTGAATCAGTAAGAACATATACCCCAAGAACTCAATATAGAATTAAATTCCAGTGCAGTTGTAAGCAGGTCTCAAGAAGTTCTAGTATTAAGACACTTACAAATGTATTGTAAACCATACTTCTGAAACTTCAACAACAGGACAAATCTTGAAACCAGCAAAGGAAGAGTACTAATAAAGCTCTTTGTATTCATAGCACGAGTGGTGCAAAGAACACATGGTGATGCGGGACCTGGGGTTTTCCAGATAATGGATCTTTCCATAATTTGGGTTTTCATACCATATAAGTCTGCTAGAAAATCATGCAAACATTAAATAAATCCAATAGGCTGGTTTGGTCTCTAATAAGGATAAATTATATCTTAGTTTGGATCAAGTATAAGCTAATGTTTTATTACTAGAGAGAAAAAGGAAATCATTTTTAAACATTTAGATTATTTGAATAAAATGGAGTTTATGGGAGGCCGACATTCTGTAATTTCGAGCTATCTGGATAACAGGTTTCCTGATAACGAATCCCATACCTGTGCCAACATGCCAGATAAAAGCATGGAAACTTTGATATACGCACATGTGAATGTCAGAAAATGCTTAATCAGGAAGGAATATGCATTTCAGCAGCTATTTGTCTTTATTACAGTAACATTTTATTTATGTATCTATAACAGGGGTTTAACTGTTGCTGAGCAACATTTTCAATCATCAGTGACAGCTAAGATATTCAGGAGATGCTGGGAGTTATAGTACAATGGATCTTATAATGACTATAATTACTAGTTAGCCATTTACTACATTATTTTATCTGAGGTGTGAGATGGCCACCACAGGGGTTTCATATCTCACTGCAAAGTCCCAAAAAAGTGCTTTTTTCTAAGAAAAGGATTATATTGATTTTGGAAAGTATGTTCCCAGTTAATAGATATGCTAGATTTCATTATACATTGGCATTACTGTACTGAGTACAATGGAAAACACAGTGCAGACAAGGGACTCTGTGGTTCAGATTCAGCATGTGCTGGACCAAAATTCAAAAACATTATGCTTACAAGCAACAAACCAAAATAAAGCCCGGGTATAAAGTTGCATGTTTGCAAATCTCATTGGCCCTGGCTTTACTCACAATCACAAATGCCAGAAAAAGGTGCTAAGCTCATCTGTGACAGTGATCCGACATCTGGTAAATGCATTTGCAAGGACCTATGGGTATTAGGGGTAGCAATTACGTGTATCTGGGCTGCTGGACGTAATGAGGCTTTTTTTTGTGGACAGGTCCATATCTGCTTGAATATTTTCCAAGAACAAGTAATAATAGTAACTTTCTTTAAAACTCAGTGTACAACTGTAAGAAGATGCTTCCAAATATCAGTACAACTGCCTTTTTGTTTTAAGGCTTTTGACCACTTATCAGAAACAATGACAGAAAAGAAAATTCCGTATCAAAACCAAAGGCTCAGAGTAAACAGCAGTGCGGGTGTCTTTCCTTCAAAGGGTCCACTGTATAGTTAGGCTTAGCAGAGACTTTTAACCAGGCCTGTGAAAAGAAAAATAATTGTATTATTAAATGCATTTCTCATTATTGAGCTGTGTAAGGCTTATGCACATATTTGGATTTAAGGCTAAAAACAGATTTCATTGATTAATATGAGATGCACAGGGCTTTAACCTTATCACTTGGCCCTATATCAAATCCACATACAGCAGAGAGGTCTGCAAATGACTGCTGCAGACTAGCATTCACACAGCAAATATTTCATCATTCAAGAATCATGTAATTTCATAGATGCTAAGACTGGTATTAGAGTGATAAAGTGGCAATCAAAGGAGGATTAAACATTCCAAAGCTGACAAAGCTGAATCTGCAATTCCTATAGATTCCAAAAGATGGTGGCAAAGCCCATGAAAAGCTTGTGTATAGGTTTTCCCCAACTCTAACCCCCCCCCACACACACATGGATATCTGGCTGAATTATCTATTGGTCAGGTTTAAAACCACAAGGGCCAATCAATCAAATCAGCATAATATAGCCCAGCACATAGGAGCCATATCAGGTGACCTCGCCAAATGAGCAGATCTTCAGGGGTATAATCAGCTTTAAGGTGGCCATACACGCACAATATTATCATACAAAACATATTTTCGTAAGCTATTCGGTAAGTGTACGGTGGGAGATGATCCAACTGATATCGGCAGAAGGCTTGCTTATTGGTCGGCTTGTTGAAGGCACCCGGACATCGCCCACTGTTTAGTGCTGAATCGTCAGATACAGGTAGAATTCTATTGTTTTTACCTGTACATAACTCTGTTAATTGGCTCATGTGACCTAACCTGGATGGTTTGTTTGGTTTGTTTGTATGCACCGTAAATCCTAGGATCATAAGGGGTGGCCCTTATTTTTTAAAATGGCAATTTTCTATTTATGATTACTCAATGGCACATAATACTAAAAAAGTATATTATTAAGAAAACGGTTTATTTACACGAAGCAGGGTTTTACATATGAGCTGTTTTATTCAGTATATTTTTATAGAGACCTACATTGTTCTGGAGGTATAGTTTTCCTTTAATGCTATTGCAGCATATTTTATTTTTAATATTTTTTTTTTTATATGAAATTCACCAAACTGCATTATTAGAGGCTTCACACAATTCATTTAAAAAGTACTGTAATCCTAGTGGAATAGGATGGAGTCCCTATAAAGGCCTAGGTTCAGTGGTGGGCCTGACTAGACAAAACAGTCCAGATTAGTAGACCTTCAAAGGGTTTAAGTGGATCAAGGACATTCTTGGGCATATGACATATCCCCAGACAGATAAGGGCAATATTATACACTTTGTAACACTCTGCTTATTTGTAGCAAACTAAAAATGTATTCCACTGCTTCCTAGAGGAAAGCTTGTACTACAGTATTAATCTATAGCTACAAAATTGGCCATATGGCAAAGCCCTAAGACTTATACCACCAGTGTAGAGTCAAAAGGTGCTGCCGCCCAAAGGCTAGGATATGTTTTTCTACAAATTCTTCCCTCCTCCCAGTAGCCGTCCCACTCACTTGTGTCCAAACTCACTGACCACCACCCTGCTGTGCTCACTCACTCTGCCTTGTATCAAACCATCGATTGATGGGGAATGAGGAGGTTAGGAAGTGACAGCAAGGTAGGTGAGCAAGTAGGCAGGGTTGGCAATATTAATTGGCCTATCTCTGATTTTTACACTAATCACTTCTTCTACTGACTATGTGCTGCTTTAGGTGAGTTAATGGGCACAAGAGATAGACAGATTAAGTCACTCACTTGTACAGTGGCTGCAGCTGGAGGTGTGATGTCTTCATAGGAGCCTGATATCCATAGGAATCATAAGAACCAATGAAATCAACTGCAAAACACAAACAAATTTGTTTTAGACTTTCTGGGTCCTAGTACTTCATTTATAGTCCAACATGTTTTCAGTGTCCCCCATTTCTAATAACAAAGTTACCAATATAGTAAGACAGCAACTGACTCAGGTTATTTACTAAAATCCGAAAATATTCTCACTATTTTCTTAAAACCACTTCGAATAAACTCCTATGCACTCCTATGCACATTTCTACCATATTTAGCAATAAATTAACTTGAAAAAATCTGGTGCGGGAAAAGACTGAATCATACAATTTTTTTGGATTTCACGTCCGTAAACTCAGATTTTTTTCGGATTGTTGCCAGAAAACTACAATTTATTTGGATTATTGAACCAAACCCAGCACAGATCATGCCATCTGCCATTGACTTCTACATGACCTTGGCAGGTTTGAGATGAGGTCCACCATTTGGTTGTAATAGGGTAATCATATAGTCACAGATGAGAAAAGATTGCTATGCCATACAATGAGCCCACAGCTAGTTATATGGGTCCCCTACGGGGCCCTATCCAAGAGCTTGCTAATGATTGTTCTGTTCTGTTTTTTCCTGGAAAATGGAACTGTGAAAAAATAACATGTTTGCCATTAGTGTTTGTGTGAAAAGTTTGGTAGCACATATGAAAAATTTGCCTTGTTATCAATCAATTAATAACCAATAAAATTAATATCTAATCACTTGTGCTGTGTTGTTATTTCATTCATGAATCTTTCTTAAAGAAAGTGCTCAGTGCTTATAAACAATGACATTTTAACCCCAATAAACAATCAATTTACTGGCATTAAAGACTCAATTAAATCTACGTTTATAATTGGCGAAGAAATTTAATTGAGTCGTTAATACCAGTAAATAGTTTGTTTATTGGGCTTAACATTTCATTATTTATAAGCACTGAGCAATTTCTTTAACAAATGTCGAAAACGGCAAAAAATGGCGAAAAATTTGTTGCAAAAAAAATAATTGTCACAAGTCAAAATTGTCGCACACATCAAAATTGTCACAAGTCAAAATTATTTGGACAACCATCGACTTTAATTCATTTGGACAAAATAGTCGCATATATAACAATTGTCACAATTGCCGTTTCACAATTTTTTTTTGCTGTTTTGCAAATTTTTTCCGCCAAGCGAAACGGGACAGATTCGCCCATGACTACTCAATTACTGAATTGCTGGTTGTGATGTGGAGCACAAGGCAGTTATATCACAGCTACATGTGAAGTAGTATAACTCTTTGATATTATAAATAAGCCCTTCATTTTTGAACGTAAATTAATGGTGTCATCTGTCCCCTAAGACTTCGGGACATGTTTACTAACAATTTCTATTTTTTTTACTAATCTCTTTATTAAGTATAAAAACCACAAAAAACTGTTTAATGGTGGTTTGGAAAACCTCTAAAACCATTTAAATTTGACCTATAACAAATAGGCATTCAAGTATATAGTCAAACTTGATAAAGATAAATGAGAAGGTGGCACCATGAACAAATATGCTGTAATATATATGTTTCACATTTCCTCACTGATATTTAGCCTGGTCACACTGTTGACACTTTGAGGCACATTTATTAAAGGTCAAATTTCTAATTCATGTGAGTTTTTTAAAACTCTATTAAATTTGAACATACTCTAAATTCGACTGGGGGGTTATTTATAAAAAAAAATGGACTATTCCCGACATGAAAACTCAAATCGATTCCAAATCAAATTTGACTAAACTCAATTTGAGTTTTCTCCGAAAAAACTTGAATGTCAGGAAGGCTACTAACATGTCCAAATTGGTCCCTGGACCTCTCCCATTGACTTATAAATGAACTCGGCAGGTTTTAGTTGGCGAATAGTCTAATTTCAGTTCTTAAAGGGCCAAAGTGATAAATCTCTAGATTCGAATTAAAACTAGAATCGAGTTTGGACAATTCACAATTTGAATTTGAGAGTTTTGACCATAAAAAGATTTGAAAATTCGAATTACACTTTTCAATTCGGCATTTAATAAATCTGCCCCTTTATTTCCTGCAGAAATGTATCTCTAGGATTACATTTTTCTCATGTAATTTTTCATATCCTATTGACAAATACAAGAGGCCCTTTGCCCTCAACCCATTAGGTGAGCACAACTTTCCCTTGTTTGTTATTTTTCATATACTATCAACTTTTCAACATTATTTAAATAGAAAAGGCTAAAGATCATTGCAAATATTTAGAAAAAGAAACATGTAAAAGTTGGTGTTCTAGAAAGGATCAGAGAAGAAGATACTCACAGCTGTCTTCTTCATCCATAAAAACTTTGCTGACATAGCAAGCATAGACAAAACCAAAGAGCTGAGAAAGAATAAAAAGGGTTACAGAAAGAGAAAGAAGCAAGTCTGTCTGGTTGGCAAAACAGTCAGGTTAAGGAACTTCAAGTAGCAATTACTTACAAAATCAGAACTATCAGCAAAAATCAACATGACCTATAGGTAACTTTTAATGTAGATTAATATTTTGTGTCAGTATCACTTTAAGCGATATCACTTTAAGTAGAAGTAGTGTCAGTATCACATTAAGGACATAAATGTTCATTGACAGTGTCGGACTGGGACACCTGGGGCCCACCCAAAAACCTTAGACCAGGGGCCCACTCTCAGTACTATTATAATTCCTCTCCTCACACAACCTCTATACTGCTAGTCTTTTCTTTACATACTATAATCTATTATTCAATGTATTTAGTCTCTTTGTTCTCATAGAAATAGGGAATGGCCATGAAATATGCCAAATGTTTAGCAGCATGAGGGCCCACTGACACCTGGGCCCACCGGGAGTTTTCCTGGTATCCCTGTGGGCCAGTCTGACACTGCTCATTGAGTTTGCAACTGGCCCAGTTTTGACCCATGTGCCCCCTCTCAAGTCTCTGATTGGTTACTGCTTGGGAACCAATCAGTGGAAACCAAGAGAGCTGCAAAGCAGGAAGTAGTGTTCAGGCAATTATGTTAGATATTAGATTGTTTTGCACTTTTTACCTAGTTTATCTTTACACTGAACAATTCCTATAAGGGTATATCTCTCATAATATAGAGACTATAATATATAAGTGTATATAACATCTTCCACCAGCAAGCTAGGGAAAAGGTGATCTCTAATAAGTACGCTTTTCACCATATTCCCCATGCCTAGCATATTCCCCATGCCTAGCAGGTAAAAAAGTTTTCATATGTATCTTCCATTGTCTTAAAGGAGAAGGAAAGGCTTTGTGCACTTGGGGGTGCCATATGTTAGGCAACCCCAAGTGATTGTATTTACTTACCTGAAACCCTGGGCCGGTGCTCTTATCAGCAGAAAACTGCACGGCCCGGTGTTATACCAGCGAGCACCACGGAGAGATCGTCTTCCATCTTCTTCTTTCTTCGCGCGGCTGCGCATGCACAGTACAACGAATAGCCGAACTTTAACTAAAAAGTCGGGCATGCGTTTGCCCTGGGAAATTTGAAGAAAGAAGAAGCCAGAAGAGGATTGCTCCATGGTGCTCGCTGGTATAACCCCTGGGCCAGTGCAGTTTTCTGCTGATAGGAGCACTGGCTCAGGGTTTCAGGTAAGTCAATACAATCACCTGGGGGTCAATCAATAGGACAGATATAACAGTGCCCCAGTACACTGTTATTGATTTTCATCACTTATTGCCTGCTATGCTCATTTTTTTAAAGCATAGAATATGGTTTAATCAACTATTGTGCATAAAACAAAAGGTCAATGGCTATTTACACATAGGAAGAGATGTTTACATTACTTTTACTGTGGTACTGTGCAGCAGGTCATAAGGTTCTGAAAGTTGCTGAAATGTTTATTTATTAAATATCACTTTTTGTGAGTCATTTTGTAAAGCCCTACTTGAAATGTCAACCTTAGTCAAATTCTTTAAAAGTGTTGTTTCTCAACTCACCGCCAGGAAGATTTGCAGAGCACTACTTAAAGCTTCTATGTATGGATAGTCCAAGAGACAGCCAGTCACTGTCACCATGTGGTGATCTGCCAGTGGTAGAGGAGGGCCACGCACAGGGGTCACCAAGCAGCCTGGCCCATTCTCCATCCACCAAGACCGATGCATGGAGGTATTAAAGTTCATAATCAGGTCCCTATGCTGAAAGATGCCAGGAACAAGAATTACATTTTCAATATGTGACCATTAGCAAGCACTACATAATGCATATGAATTTTGTGACGTGTACCACATATGTTCTCCCTGGTCCTAGTAGTTCCCTAGTCCTCGATGGTTAGAATCAGTATTAGTAGAGGTGGTGATACCGACTCAAACAGATATAAGCAGTTATGGGCCAACAATTAAGCAAAAAGAACCCAACATCTACATGTTATATACCATCATAACTCAATGTTCTCCCTCAATGCAGGATAAATCCCAGCTGTATTTATATGCTTCATCTTTAAAAAAAAAAAGCTTTTGAATTAAAAGCTCCAACAGAAAAGTTTTCAATAGTACAGCCAAGTTTTGTGACTTGAGCTGTTTGTGAGTTACACTTGACATTAGTTTGGTTGTAAATAAACTGTTCTTACCTGTGAGAAATGCCCCACTTCCAGATAGAAACATATAATAAATGCATTCCAGGCCACCCATAATGCCAGCCATATGGAATACTGCAAAAAAAATCACAGAAAAACTGTAGTTAGTATAGGCACAATTGTATATGGTAATACCATTATATCAGTACTAGAATGAAGGACATAAATGTATGAGTATATACTGTAAATAAGTATATATATATATATATATATATATATATATATATATATATATATATATACATATATATACTGTACCTTCTAATAAATAATCAAGGGCACATCTACAAACACAATGCAGTGTGTAAAGTAAATTTCCTAGCCACTCCATGTCAGCATTACTGTGTTATTTGCCCTGCCCCCTAATAGACAAGTCCCTCCCAAAACAAAATAAAAACCTCACAGCTTCCTTACCCCTCGTCTTTTTTTTTCTTTTTGTCCTGTTTTCCTTATGGACAGCAGGGGCAGCTGGCAAAAGTTTCATATCCAATGCTTGAAAAGGTTGGGGAAAGTATTCTGAGGGTTATTCATTCAGGTGAGACTGTTGTATGAAGCTCCCTCAGTAATGGGTACAAACTCCCATGTGAAGGCGATCCCTGGTTGATGTATTTTTAGATCGTCACAGAGATCAGCAGAGTATGCGTTTTTTTTCTTCGGGTCAGACGCTAGGTTCCAAAATTACGCAGGCGCAATGACACAGGCACGATGATGCAGGCGCAATGACGCCGGGCTTCATTCAGCGTTAGAAAACACGCAATGAAGTGTTGGCGCCGTCGGTTGGATCCAAGTGAAGCAGTCCCAGCAGATCAGAGGGGTTGGCGTGTTTCTTTTTCGAGGCCCTTAGCAGACAGATTCTTCAGTCCGGTATTACTTTTTTTGTTTTTTTTGTAAATGCCTGTGTTGCCCTGGAAGGGAAGTGGCTTTGCAGGTTATTTTTTTTCAGGGAAAGATTCTGAGTTCAATGCCTGCAGATAAAAGTAATTGTATTGTTTTTCTCATTACTAGAGAAAGTTGATCCTGTTCTGTTTCTGTATGCTCTGCAGCCTTATTCCTGCCAGTTGTCCTTTTGCTTGGTATGTAGTTTTTCAGTTTTCTGAGAAAACGTTTTTGCGTCTTTTTGCTGTATATGCGTTTGATTCTCTCTATCTCTCCTTCTCTATTTTTTCTTTTTTCTTCTTCTGTTCAGCTTGCCCTGTAAGTATGGCAGATGTACAAAGTAAGAAGAGAACATCTACATCTTCCCTATAGTCGTGTACAGGTTGCTTTGAATCTCCAATTCCAGGAAAGAAGTTCTGTAGATCTTGCTTCCGGCTTCTATGGGAGAATACCAGTCCCTGTACAGAAATACCACTTAGGCCGGAGGCTTCAGTTTCAAGAGAAGTGGATCTCTCTTTTTCATCTTTAGAGGATAAAAATTTGTTGGAGACAAACATTTCAGACATTATGTCGGAGGAGGAAGAGTCATCAGCTTTCGATCTCTCTCCAATAATACATTTGGTGAAAAAGACAATGCTTCCGATAGATGATTCTTCAGTGCTTAAAGATCCTATGGATAGGAGGATTGAGTATGAATTGCGGAAAGCATATCAAGTAGAGGGAGCTTCCTGAAAGCCAGCAGTAGTGCTGGTATGTGTGGCTAAGACAGTGTCCCTCTGGATTGATAGTTTAGACAAGGCTGTTACGGAGGGATCTGATAACGTGGAGATAAGCACGAGTCTGGCGGAGTTAAAAATGGCGGTGGCTTTCATGTCAGAGGCAGCGGTAAATCTCATATGCCTAGCTTCCATATAATAGCGGTTTCTGTTTCAGCGAGGCGAGATCTTTGGCTTAGAGCATGGGGAGCAGATACGGCCTCAAAAATGAGTCTCTGCAATCTTCCTTATGTAGGCGGAAGTCTAATTGGTCCAAAATTTGAGGAAGTAATTTCCAAAGCCACAGGAGGAAAAAGCTGTTTTCTTCCACAACAGAGGAAAAAACAAAAACAGCCGTTTAGAGGTTTTCTTTTACGAGGCTCAGGTAGAGCAAGAGCAGACTTCGGTAGCTCTAGATATTTTGTCAAGGATGCAACCAGACAATCGTGGAGAGGAGGTCAGTCCTCTTCTGTCAGAGGAGGAAGGTTTAAGCAATCTCTCTCTACAAAGAGACCTTCCTGACAATTATCTGATCAAGAAAATGGGAGTAGGTGCCAGCCTTGCAAATTTTCTTCATGGTTGGTAGGCTGCCGATAGTGGATCTGTGGCCGCTTCCTTTGAGGAAAGATTTGTTGGGACAGGGGCCACTGTTTCACCCGGATCCTCTCTCCCTTCATTTGATGGCATGGAGGTTGAGTGCAGAAAATATTTGGACCTAGGATTTTCCGAATCAGTGGTGACTACGTTGCTAAATGCAAGAAAGCATACTACATCTGCCAGTTATTACAAAATCGGGGAAAGGTTTCTGCTATGGCAAAAACAAAAGGCAACTCAGATTTTGCCACCTCCTCTGTCCCAGATTCTTGGTTTCCTGAAAGATGGGTTAACAAAAGGGCTACAGTTCAGAACTCTAAAAGTTCATGTGGCAGCCTTGTCGGCTATGACAGAAATTTAGTGGGCAAATGATCCGTTAGTAAAATGTTTCTTTACAGCAGCATTAAAAATTTGTCCTCCAAAGAGGAATTTTTCACCTCCCTGGGATCTTCCGTTGGTCCTCAAGGCCCTATGCGATTCTCCGTTTGAGCCTTTGAAAGAGGCATCATTATGGATGGTGACATTAAAAACTGTATTTCTGTTGTGTCAGCAGCTAGAGTAAGTCTGCTTCAAGCTTTTTCAATTAAAGATCAAGATATTTCTTTTTGGCCAGACAAGGTCATATTAAGACCTCATGATGCATTTATTCCCAAAGTGGCTTCGCTTTTTCATTTAACACGAGATACAGTTTTACCTGTTCTTCAAAAGAATTCCGGTGATTTGGATATATCTCAAAAATTGGATCCAGTAAAAGTGTTAAAACACTATTTAACAGTGACACAGCCTTTAAAAAAGACTGATAGACTGTTTGTGGTTCCAGCAGGTTCCCCCCAAAGGAGAGTCACCGCCAAAATCTACGATTGCTAGGTGGATTGTAATCTTAATCCAGAAGGCATATAATTCACAGTGTAAGCAAGCACCAGTAGGGCTTAAGGCTCATTCAACAAAGGCTGTAGCAGCTTCCTGGGTGGAGGAAGGGGATGTCCCAGAGTCAACAATTTGTGATACAGCAGCTTGGGCCTCTATCCAGACTTTCTTCAGATTCTACCGTTTAAATGTTAATGAGGCTTCCCAGCCTACTTTTGCATCTGCAGTGTTGTGGTCTCTTTCTGTTGATTTAAGTATTTTTGTTCCCTCCCTGTTGTCTTATTCCTTTGGTATATCCCATATTAATGCTGACATGAGTGGCCAGGAAAAAAGGACATTTAGTATCATATTTACCGAAAATTTATTTTCCTGGCCACTCTTCATGTCAGCAGACCCACCCTTCTGAACTAAATTATTAGACGAGGGGGTAAGGAAGCTGTGAGGTTTTTATTTTGTTTTGGGAGGGACTTGTCTATTAGGGGGCAGGGCAAATAACACAGTAATGCTGACATGAAGAGTGGCCAGGAAAATAAATATTCGGTAAGTATGATAGGTGTTTTTTTACCCACAAAATATAATTTCCCCTATAATTTGTTTTGCATTCACGAATCATACACAATTGTGTCCAAAGTTTGGGGATGTGCATAATTTCCAACACTTGGCATTATAAGTACATTTGTGCATGTTTCACTGGGCAAAAGTATGCTGCTGCTCTGACCTATACACACACTCGGGAAACCTTGGAATAACTTCCCTACCTGCTTTAAAGTGGCTGTAGCTCCACAGTTAGTTAAGCGTACTTCAGTATTATTCAGAATAGGTAGCAAGACAGACACACTGGTGCAGAGCACAACGTGAAGGGACAGGAAGGAACATTAAGGGGGTAACTACAGAGGAGGGGTCACGCCCCGAAACGTTGCATCCGCAATAAACGAGCAAGGTTTTACCTGCTGAAATTACCCATGTTGTGCCGGTGTGTCCTGTTTCTGGTAACTACAGAGGAAGCAGACCCTGCAGCTGCAGGGGGGGCCCAGGAGGTATAGGGGGCCCCATGAGGCCCTAATTAATGAGCATTTTAAATATATATTGGTAATACAGTACAACCTCTTGGGAGCCCTAAATTTAATTTGCTCTGGGGCCTAGTAACATCTGTTGGGGGCCCTAAAATGTATTTGCTGTGGGGCCCAGTAACATCTAGTTAAGCCACTGCTCACATACCTTTAATGAATGAAATCAAAGTATGCAACGATTGCTGTAGGTTAACTCACCAGTATAAGATACCTGGATCTGTAATGAAGAGTTCCCAGTATTCCCAGAATCACCACCATAATATGAAGGAAGTTTGCTAATATGGGAGCCCATTGATAACCAAGGAAGTCAAAGATTTGTCTCTGCAAGGCAGCAGCCTGAAATTAAAAAAATATATTTATTTTACATAGGCTATTGTAACCAAAAACAAACGTTGTGTTCTTTGCATTCTACAGTTAGCATCTAGTAGAGACTTAATGATCTGGTTGGTATGTATATATATTTTTATTTACATAGTGATACTTATGTACACAGCACTATACAGCAAAAGAGGAAAAATTAAAAAAAAAAAAACATACAGTTCTATAAATACCTCTTTCTGACTTCCCTCCCATCACAGACAGTGGGGCAAATTCACTAAGATTCGTAGTTGCGCCAGGCGTAACTTCGCCGCACTTCGCCAGGCGTAGTTTCGCCAGCGCTCCGCAAATTCACTAAAATCCAAAGTTGCGCTCACCATAATAGTCCAGATGGTTAGCCAAAGCGACCAAATCTGGGCATGTATGCCCATCTTAACCCCACTAATGCATCTTGGGTTAGAAACATTATTTTATAGATCCCTCTGAACACCTAAAATCAACTCTACAAGGTCAGTCTCCACATCTTGAATTTAGAGATAACCTGTTTGTGTACCAAAGACTTTCATACATTTATGAAATACTACTGACTTAACCTTGTAGCCAAGCAAGATGCAACCTTTAGCAACCAGGTTTTAGAAGTGGAGATTGAATATAAGGTTACCAGATAAGGTAACCACAAGTTAGCATGTTATACTTTGTTGCTGCTGTTGCTGCAAAAGTAGCTCTTCCACAGCGTAATTGTTAGATGGATGAAATAAAAAACGGAGAAAATTCTGAAGCCAATCACTGTAGACATGGACTGTGTGTGGGGGCAATTTTCCTTGGGTAATTAGCTCTTGAAAGAGGGACAAATCGGAGCCCTAATCTGAGAGGCATAGTTCCATGCTTACGAATTTGGCTAATAGACAAGACGCAAAGAAAAGCAGAAATGCATAAATAGTTGAAGTTTCCATTTTCTTTAGCCAGGCAGCACAAAATTTCTCTCCAAAATAAATTATGCGCATTTGCCATTTTCCTTATCCCTTTGTATTAACACTGCATGTGGGCAGAGGCAGATTTTCATTAAGGTTTGGAGAGGCTAAGCCTCCTCACACCTGTGAGTTTAGCTGACACCTACCTGAATAGTTCAATGGAACCATTGTGATTGGATATTGGTGAGCGTTTCCTTAAGTTATAGGCCTCGTATTCTTAGCTGCCTATCAAATAAATATGCC
Organism: Xenopus laevis; assembly: GCF_017654675.1. Classification (NCBI taxonomy): domain Eukaryota; kingdom Metazoa; phylum Chordata; class Amphibia; order Anura; family Pipidae; genus Xenopus; species Xenopus laevis. The sequence continues at coordinate 69,353,036 of NC_054374.1, read as the reverse complement.
ATTCCTCCTTACTGGAGTGCTCATTTGTATCACAGCTTAGACTGCAGCATACTGTACATGCCTTTAATGTATTTCCCCATTCTTCTGGGTCAGCTAGCTGATAGCTGTTAGGCTACTTTCACTTTTTTTAATCTCATCTACTATTATATTGTATTACTTTGAAACTGCGGTAAAAAAGCAGCCACTGTTTTTTGCAAGGGGACCAAAATATATCGGCATTATACTTTCTGCACGTAATATGTCTCATAAATGACACAGTTATGATATACCTTGAGTTTTCTGTGAAAGTAGGCTGATAAACATATTTTAATGTTAAACAAGCCAATCATTATCTATGATTTCCAGTAACGTGGATGAACTGAAACTTTTCTATAATTTAGATAATAAGAGAATGCTACGAATATTATTTTCAAAATTGTCTGTGCATCATCCATGGCAAGTGGAAAACGACTTTGTACTTAACCATACACATGTGGGTCCATCAGTTAGTAGCTCTTAAGTGAACCCAATTATCGACACATTTCAAATTGTAGTGCATTTTTAGGCAAAAATCCTCTGTGTGCTCAGACAGGTGAATTACAACTTTTGCTAATGCTTATAATATGGGACTGGATCATTTGTTTCTCCGCCAGTGGAAAATCACTGGTGAAGAAACTGTTGAAGTAACATTAGACTTAGCCTACCTATACCCTCCGACTATGCACGTGGGGGAGGAGGGCAGGGGGTAATACCAGGGGGAGGTCCAGAACATCAAGTCTTCACTAGGTGCTACCTTATGGCAAATGAAAGTGGCATAATTAGAAAAAACGACTCAGTTACAGCAAGCACTGCTATATCCCTCATAAATAGCATTACTGATAACATAAAATATTTACGGGTCACACTCACAGCACCTAAAAGAATTCTATTGATTTATTGACCTTTCGTTTGCAGAGAACTACACCTCTGTGTCTGTTACCAGCATACACTCACAATTACCCTATAGGCAGCAGTGGTGAAGATTAATTTAAAATGTTTCTATATGAATAATGCTTTTAAGGGCTCATGAAAAAAAGAGGGCATTGCATTTTTTTAGACCTACGTTTTCCTGTAAACCTGTGCTGCTTTTGTTAGCTGTAAACTGACTCCCTAGAGACATTAGGTTACAATATTTTATTATGCCCCAGAAAAGAATGATAGCAAGGAATAAAGTTATATTTTTTCATGTTCACTGTTTCCTCTGGTTCGGCAGTTTGTTTGTTTTTTTTTGCTGATGTCATAATTTCTTTATCTTCCGATATCATGGAACTGGCTGAGTTAAAAGGAAAAATTATAACAGGGTTGAAGTTGCCCTCTACACACCAACAAGATGAAAGCTTTCTAATATAAAATAAAACTGTCATTGCTGTGCAGTATCTATATGATTAAAGTGTACATAAAATACCAATTTATGGTTTTAAGGTCAATTGAACTGAATCTACTCTTATTCGTCTGTTTAAATTTATGGTTTTACTGGACTTTTAAATAAAACTGGGCTGCTGGTCTTGAGAAGCAGCCCAGTACCCATATGCTATATAATTACTAAAGCCACAAGTTAATTTGTGGCTTTGGTTCTTGTTTAAATACATAGAACATTTTTGGCCAAACTCCTGGTGTGTCTCTTATGCCCAGTTTTATCTTTGATCATCTGCCAAGTCCCACCCTATTTGTGGTTTGAGATGCGGGACAGTCTTTCAAAAATAGATTCCAAATACTGGTAGCTATGACCAGGATGTGCAGTACACTCACACCCAATTTAAAATATAACAAAACTTTACATGCATGATTAAATATTGAAAGGGTAATTTAAACCTTTGGGCGTCAAAATTTCACCCATTGGTGCTCATTTAACAGCACATGTGTCTTCTAGGGTTTGCTGCCTTCTGCACGGAGTGCTGGATTAAAAATCTAGCATCTGGAGATGCAGCACAGCTCTGATGTGGGTTGCCAATTATTTGCAAATTATGCATAAGTTAGGAACAGGTATGGGGTGGCTAGGGGAGCAGGAGGGGAGGACACTTTGTGCCTCCCCCCTTTCCTTTAGAATCAAGCACATCCTAATGCAGGCCACACTGGATTGTTTGCTGTTTGCCAAAGTTCCACAAAGTGGGCAAAGAGCAAAAAAAAACTTTGCACATTGTGTGGGGCATTATGAATGAACCCTAAAGACTTTGGGGGTGATTTAGGAAAATTCCAACTGAGGAATTCAAATGGATTCTCAGCATTTAAACTTTTATCACAGATAATAACATTTACTGCATTAACTGACTGTTAGGTTCCCAAATACAGTACAGTGCCATTCTGCAGTGATCCTACTGTCATCCTTACCCCAGCCAGAACCCTGGGTGTCATTGTGGTTTTTTAAAAATGTCCCAGACACAAGTGCTAGAACACTAAAGGTACGAAGTGCAGAGAACAGAATTGGAAGTCATAAGGAAGCCACCTTAGCACATTCATCCTCTAGAGCTCTTGTGCATCTACTGTATGTGATATGTGTTGTTGGATGATGTAATCCTTTCGTTGTTTAGTTTGGTTCAACTTCATCTACTGTATGTGCTACCATGCCATTCTGTAGTACAAAGACCTTTGCCCACAGACACCTGCCGCAGGGTTAAATGTAGAGTACAAAAACACCTGGCAGCTTGCACCTTGTATCACTTTGTTAATAGCCCCTAATGAGTAAGTGTTTGAGTCCATAAGCTTTTACCAGCACAGTTTGTACTCCTAAACATTTTTTTTTACCAAACAGCAAGCATTTTGCTTCTGTATTTTTGGGTAATAAAGAACACTGCTCCTTACATCTGCCCTTAAGTACAAGTAAAGTCAGGTGGGGTTCAGCATGCATGAGAAATTATAACGGGAAAGTACTACAAAGAGTTAAAAGAGAAATATACTTATTTTATAATTTTTTCTTCTATTTACCTCAGCTGTTCACACAATACAGGCATGCTAGGGTCATCAGAGGAAATCTACATAAACATGGGGAGAACATACAATGAGCATTGTGTCAATGTATCCCAGCACTGAGTGGCGGAATTACTAAATGTGCCTTCTTAGCTGGTTTATATTTAGGCCCGGATTTGTGGCAGGCCTAGGGTGGAAAAATTTCAGGGGCCGCATGACACCCAGCCGCATTATGGGGAGCACTGGGAAACCGCAGCTCCCCAGCGTGTGCTCGCGGGGGAGAGGGGTTGTGTGCGAAAGGTGGAGGGCGCTAGGACATGGTCTGGGCCTGTTTATGTTCTTTTATTTATGTACTGTCCACTCTCACCGGTAAAGAGCAGTTTGATTGTATACTTCCATCATGGGAAAGAGCAATGAAAGGTCAGAATCACATGAGATTGTGGTTATGGACAACACTAGTATTAATATATGCTGTAATTCTGAGGCTGAGAAGAAATCTTAAGTCAAGCCTAGAGCACAAACTATTGTTAAGTTCAAATTGTCTCTAACATGACAATACAGTACAGGAATGAAACCGGTTATCCAGAATTTGCAGGACCTGGGGTTGTCCAAATAATGGATCTTTCCTTAATTGAGATCTTCATACCTTAAGTCTACTAGAAAATGTCAACACTACATAAACCCAGGCTTTGGTTTTACTTCAAATAAAGATTAATTATACATTATTAGTTTGGATCAAGTACAAGGTACTGTTTTATTACAGAGAAAAAGGAAATCATTTTTAATAATTTGGATTATTTGAATAAAATGGAGTCTATGGGGGATGGCCTTTCTGTAATTTGGAGCTTTCCAGGTTTCTGGACAACGGATCCCATACCTGTACAATCCAGCATTACACCACTGCAACTTTCCATTTACATGTATCAGTGGCATCTGCCCTATTGCTTGAGAGTATTTCAGTGTTAATCAGCAACAGAAACCTTCAATTATATGCTGTTACCATTTCACTAAGTTTTAACATCATAATGGTGTATCATGTGACTGAAACCTTGACCATTACAAATGATTTTCATTACTGCACACGTACCATGCCTTAGCCTTTTTGCATATATATAAAGAATTAATGGTGAGTGCTCATACATAATGAAGTCAAGATGATGTTAATGGGACGGGGGTAATTAAAAAGCTTTTAACCACATCAAATTTTCCTTTGAATTATTGAATGAAAAACAGTTCAAAAATATAAAATGAAAAATAGCAATAGATAGATGATATATATATAGATGGATAATAGATAGATAGGTAGAATGATGGAAAAACATTAGTTGTGGCCCCATATGCGATCATATGAAAAATTCATATGAAACATTCCAGAAATCAAAATTTTGATTGGGAATGTAATGTATGCAGTAGAGTGCCTCTGTGAATGCCCAACTCCATTCTCTTGTTAGGTTCTTTCTAATGACAAACAGGCATTTTGACAGCTGCTGTGATCACCTTGTTGCTTGGGTCTGTGAGCCTAGCAACAAAAAAGCAAATGGACACTGATGCTGACATTTCATTTTTCTTATTCATTACAATCTATCTCCTATGGTCTTGCATTTATTTTTTTTTGGTTACTGCAGCTCTGTGGATTTTGGAGTTGTCTTAAAATTGTTTTGGGGTGACTGATGATTGAAACTGGACAATTATGTAGGAGGAAATATGAAATAATTAACACTTTTAATAGTAATAGTGTAATAAAGTCCTACAATAAAATGTAATTTAAATCTGGTGAAGCTTAGGGATGGGCGATTTTTTCGCCATGTTTCGCCACGGAAATGACGCCCATAGACTTGTATGGCATCGCAAGTCAAAAAAATGACACATTTTTGGCGAAACGAAATGGGTCAAATTTGCCCAAGCCTAGAAGCTCACATTTAACTACATTTTTTTATTCTTATTGTACAGAGCAGGGGTCCCCAACCTTTTTTTTACTCCTGAGCCACATTCATGTACACAGAGTTGGGGAGCAACACAACCATAAAGCATGTTCCTGTGGTTACAAATAGGGTTGTGATTGGCTGTTTGTTATGTTAACTAGCAGGCTACAGGAGGCTCTCCTTGGTAGCACACTTGTTATTTATGCAACCAAAACCTTCAAGCCAGGAATTCAAAAATAGGCACCTGCTTTGTGGCCAATAGGAGAAACATTCAAGGGGTTGGTGAGCAACATGTTGCTCTCGAGCCACTGATTGGGGATCACAGGTATAGGGCAACATCTAACAATCCTGCACCTTTTACATCAGATCCCCCCATGCAACCACAAACGTGTATGCAGTTTGCTACAGTTTTGCCCCATTCCTCCTGCTTTTCTAACACATCGAGCATATGCAGAATGGCATGCTAAGGTGCAGGGTACCAGTACCTACATGCATTAAGTACTGTACGTAGTACTGCAATATATATGTGGAAAGAAGCCTTAGCAGGAACCTAAAAAGAGAATTTGTAGATTGCCAGCCTTTGTTTTCAGCACTTTCATAAGCGACACAGGTCAAGGTCGCAGCTGAAAACAATGCTGACAATTATTGCATTCATTTTTCAAGCATTGAGTGATGTGGTCCCTGAGGGGGCTTGGGACTAGAATGCCTAGTCTCTGCACTTGGAGCACATCAGAAACAGGCACACATGGTGAGGAAGAGTGATGTTACTGCTAGGCATAGTGTGTGCTTGTTCTGGTTGACTCCTGATTCATAGAGCAGGCAGCATGGCTATTGGTCACTTGGCTTGAAGACGAGCCTTGAGTACTATGGGTGCAGGGCAAGGTGCAAAACATAAAATGGGCAAAATTCATTTGTTTTGTACTTTTTGCTCTGCACTTCTCTATATTACTGTAGATCTTGGTAAAAAAATAAAGCCCAGAAACCTGCATTCCCCGCAGGAATACAGTGCTGCCTGTGTTTGCCAACAGTATATTCATGAGGAGTGGGTAGAAGAAGGCAAGTAGGCACCCCCAGCAGGTGCAGGCCGCAATGGAGCCTCATAATTAATGCATGCCCTATAGCCTTGTTACACTAGTGTGGCACTCTGGACCTAGGTGCACAGAGTAGCAAGACCCTGGACTGAAGCACTTTCAGAATGAGCACTGAGGGGCTTTTGCTCCCTTTAGTGCTATAGCGTCTGTGGTTGTAATAAAAGGCCCCTTATACCTTTAAAACTCAGAAAAAATCTAAAAATATGTATATTACAAACTAAAATATTATAATATGTTATAGTCATTATTCAATGTATTTGCATTTTAGTAGGGATGCACCGAATCCAAGATTCGGTTTGGGATTCGGCCAGGATTCAGCCAAATCCTTGTGCCTGGCCGAACCGATACCGAATTTGCATATGTAAATTAGGGGCGGGTAGGGAAATCACGTGACTTTTCATCACAAAAGAAGAATTTTTTCCACTTTTTCCTTTCCTACCCCTAATTTTCATACGCAAATTAGGATTCGGATTCGGTATTCTTTCACCAAGGATTCCGGGATTCGGCCGAATCCCAAATAGTGGATTCGGTGCATCCCTACATTTTAGCATGCAAAAAAGATTTAAACTTAAAAAAAAAAAAAAAAAAAAAACTAATTGTTTTCCATGTAACCCCCAAGATTACATACATGGCCAGATGATTGAGCATTATGGTCAAAACTGCCCAATCTGCTTGACTGAATCATTCCATGTATGGGCAGCTTTAGAATTCTGAGATGATAATGTCCCTTGATCTGGACCCTCTTGGTTTTACAGGATCTCAAAGTGACTTAGAATGACTTTTATAGCCACATAGTTTGGAGTATAGGAATATATCATGCCCTATGTGTTTGGTATCAAACAATCTATAACACAGTGTTTAGCACTGTTATATAGCAGCATGAGCTTGCAGTAATATGAGTGCAGTAATATGAAGCAAGCATCAATTCAAGGTTAGTAAATTACCATAGAAGTTATGCTGCATCCTGCTGCTTACAAAAACAAAGTTTGCAGCCACTACATTTAACTGCAGCCTCAGTAGAAATATATTACAAAGTTTTGTATTTGTGTAATCATTACCATTATAGCTAGATAACTTTGTAGTGAGTAGTTGTTTCTGACTTATAAAACCCCTGCTATAAAATGTGACACATATGGTTAAACTAGTTTTACCTATGACTGACCCTAATCTGTGCTGAACCCCACACTAGAGTGTAGCCAGGTAGAAGAGGTTATATATAGCATATGTTCCAGAAATAGCAATATCATCGAGATGGAAATCCACACCAATAAAATGTATGTTTCCTGTTATAGGGTAGTTGCCAATGGGATTTAAAAATCCTATTTGTTTAAGTTACTGACTCAGCACCCATTTGGGCCCAAGTAATCATTCTCAGTTTCTTGAATATGATGGTTATAATTAGATTTACAGTATATAATGTAATACAATATCCCTAGGAAATGAATCATTCACATAAATGAATCAAATTTAAAGCAACTCTTTAAACTTGTTAACTAAACAAGTTAAGACCCTTGATATGTTTTATTTTTATTCATCTACCGTAATTAAAGGTTTAATTTAGTTTCATCTCATAATATACTGTGCTAATTTACTCTTAATATGTTAAAAAAATCAAGACACAATATGATGCAATATGAATTCCAAAAGCTCTCCTGTTATTAACTGATTAATTTATATGGCAGTAATGAACAGTTTATATAAATGATTATATATCTGACTTTTCTAAAGGATAATAGGCACCCACATTCCAGAAAGTTGAAACGCTTAAAAGGCAACAATTAACATTCAATTAACAATAATATATAATGAATATAGTTCAGTCATTTATCAATGCACTCACATAATCAAAATACAAATATAGATAAATGCATAAACTGCCGTTTTACAGTATAACCTCCCATTCATACATACATGGCAATGTAAATATTTATCTCCATTGCTCATTTTGCTCTTACTGTATAAACCTAATGCATGATACTGAGGTACAGGGTTCAAGTCCATATATCCACAAAGTAATCACACTGCAATGCTAATTATAAAAGGTGCAGTCATGTCATACATGCAGCTCAGTGTTTATTGATGCAAGAGCTTACAATCTACACCCCAAAATTGATCATATCATTTATATAGGCATCCTAATGATTGTGGACAGACATACTGTACATATCAGTGATGATGTGTCCACCCTTTAATATCCTAGCAGTACAATAAAATTGATTATTATTGTTTGCTTTATACTCACCAGCTGTAGGCAACAGATCCCAACCAAGGTACATCGCCCACTGCATCTGCCCATGATGGATAGATTGGATTCTGTAAACACCGATTGCTGGTGGAGACTGATCCCAGTCAGAGGATGAAATCCCCGAAATGTTAGCTCTTCAGCCTAGCATTGTGTGCATCCTTCCTCCATGAAGGAAAAAAAGCCTTGTGCTTTATAGGATCATAGCTGGGAATGCCACCCTACAAATCTGCATTCTGTATAAGAGAGGAGGAGCATACAACCTTGTGTGCTCTTTGTGTTGCTCTATTGTGTGTTTTGTGTACGGGGAGGGGAGGCTTGGAGAGGAGTGGCAGGGAGAAGGGACATGCCACACACCCACCATACATGGACCCCCTCCCTCTCCTTGTGTAGTAGGGAGCATGCTATTCTTTGCTTCCTGCTCAGTGTAACGGGGGAGAGGACTGTCTGTATGCTACAATCCAACCTCCCTCCCCTTCCCTCCATGAACACTTGAGGGTATATGGAGCAGCTGCTAAATCTCTATTGTTACTCTGCAAAAGAAAGACAGTGCTGCTGGGTTGGGGATCTGGTCACTGCATCTGTATATAAACCCATTCCTGTCTGCACTATTCCATGGCTACAGGGCATACCATCATATTTAAAAAAGATGTATTATCACAAGCTGTGTTCATTATTTTAATTGGGATGGGGGTGAAGTAGAGGGATGTGGAAAATAATGTGCCACAAATTTTTAAGCCTGTATCACAAAATATTCTTCTGAAAAAATATTCCTACCATCATTAGGCTTTTACCTAGAAGCCCATGGGCACTAGCAAATTTACACAGGGTGAACCCTTTTTTTTTCTAAACAATGACCCAGACACCAGTCATTACCAGCTTCCTTGCATTATACCAATAATCACTGCATGTCAATTGTGCATACATCCCCCTAATTATTGCTATCATGTGCAGAAAAGTGATATTTTATCTTTCTGTGGGGCCCTACCAGATCCTGGAGGGGATTGAACCCTACACTTGTTGTAGTCAAGCCCTGGGTTATTAAAAAAATCAGCTGAAAGCAGCGGTGCAGCAAACTCAGTGGCTGCTGAAAGACCCAGATCACCCCCTGAAAGTTATAGGAGTACCAGTGTTGTAACTTAAATTTACTCAAAGCAACATATTTACTCCCACCCCCAATACCTTGAGGATGGCGACTTGTTCTGTCTAATTAAATTGCACTTGTGCAAAATACACGGAATGCAATAAGTGTGTCTTATTGTATGTTATCACACTTACACATATTACATTTTCATGTGATATAGGCATGGGATTAAATTGATGTACACAACAAAAATGTAATGTTCTGTCACAGTAGTTGGGTGAATTGTGCACAGGCCACTTACTAAGACCCTCTGCAAAATTACCCAATATGAATCTTTTTTAAAGTAAAATAACTGCACTACTCTGTGTCAAGATGCCTGGACATTGTCTTTATTATTTCGGTCCTATACATATATAATTTATGCTTTTAGTCTCATGGCAGAAAGCAATATTCTTATTGCCTTCGTAGGCTCTTGGCTATCTGCCTGTATTCTATGCTTTTGTTTCATGGTAGCAAACAATAGTGTTAGTGAAGAAAATTGCCTTAGTAGGCTTTTTTACTCAAGTGCTGCTGTAAAGAAAGTTGCTCCTGGCATCCTATTGTAGGAAATTTATAAAAAAAACTGCAAGACAATACCGTTGCCATGCAAACAAATGAATTTCCTCTTCTAACTGCCATATACAAATGCCCACATACAGGTAAAACATATGTAGATTAGACCTACCCGCACTACTTTTTATTTTTAGTGTGATTTCCTTGCAGCCCCATAGAATGGAATGGACCTTTTCCTGTCTGATCAAAGTTTGTGATTTGATAGAGACTTCAAGGTAGTCAAATGGTGTTTTGTCTTTTTTGGGAGAAATTATGGTTAAAAATTGTTGGCAGTTGTCATAATGAACTAGAATGGATGTGAGTATATAGTATTTGTGTTCTGTCTCCACCACTTTTCCCAATAAAATGTTTGGCATTACACAAATGGCAATTAAGCTTTTGAATTATTTTTCAGGGAATTGATAGATTCATGTAGTTCATGTAAAACATAGGGTATGCGTGTTTCATTTGCAGGGAGTAAGAAAAAAAACCTCTTATTTACCAGCAATATCTATCTGTTTGGATAAGCAGTATGCAAAGCTGTACAAATAATTTAGAGATTATTCTAACTTTACTGGTACGGCTATGGGATCCGTTAAACGGAAACCCATTATCTGATTTCCTTTTCTATAAATTTTTTTAAAAAAAGGACCTTGTACATGATCCATATTAAGATATACTGTAACATATCTTTATTGGAAGCAGAACCAGCCTATTGGGTTTATTTAATGTTAACATGATTTTCTAATAGACTTATGGACAGATTTATCAAGGGTCGAAGTGAATTCGAGGGAATTTTCGAAGTAAAAAAATTCGAAATTCAAAGTAATTTTTTGGATACTTCAACCATCGAATAGGATACTACGACTTCGAATTCGACCATTCGATAATCGAAGTACTGTCTCTTTAAAAAAACTTCGACTTTAATACTTCGCCAAATTAAACCTGCCAAAGTGTTAGCCTATGGGGACCTTCTACAGCATTTTTCTAAGTTTTTTGAAGTCGAAGTAAAATTGTTCGATCGTACATTAAAATCGTTCGAATCGTTCAATTCGAAGTATTTAATCGTTCGATCGAACGATTTTACTTTGACCGCAGAATACACAAATTCGGTGAAAAAAGTTTGAATTCGATATTCAAAGTATTTAAATTCGAAGGTCGAATTTCTAAGTATTTTTTACTTCGAAAGTCGACACTTGATAAATCTGCCCGTTAAGTTATGAAGAGCCAGATCACGGAAAGATCTGTTATCCGGAAAGCCTCAGATCCTGAACATTCTGGATAACGGGTCCCATACCTGTACTCTTTAGGTGCTGGTTCTTCTAACATAGTTCATGCACTGTGTTGCTTGCTCCTGGTACAAAACAAGGTTACAAATGTCATTGAGTGCCTGTAAAAGAAACGGGGTACCCTGGTAAATAATTAGGAGAGTACCTCACACACCACAACTGGACTTAATAAGAAGAAAGGTACTACAAATGCACAAATAATAGAACAAAGTCTTATCCCATTATCAGTAAAATAAAAAAATCCTGCAGCACCCCAATGGTTTGTATGGTTTATCCAGTCCACATAAATATATATCCTGCTGTTTGGAGCATTGGCCTCTCAGATTTTGTGCCACTATTTTATTCTAATGATTACTATTAATTTTATTTCAAGAACCATTGCTAATGAACACACAGCTTGCTATATTTTTTTATATTATGGTTTGAAGTGAGAGTGTAATCTTAAATGTCTTTGCTGATCTAACTAGAATAGTGTCCACACTCCTTGATTTAATACCTTCTCTTGGAGTCAAGTCAACGGCAAAAAATAGCTCTTGTATTACTCATCCCTTCACACTGTCTTCACATCAGGTCCTGTCATAGTCAATTTTGTTCTTGAGGTGGCTGAGAAGAATAGCAATAGTTATAAATGCCATACACCTTTCAAAGGAAATTGATCTTTATTCACAGGTCTATGACTGCACCATTTCACAAAACAAAACTCTTGTCTTGACACTGTCTGGTTCTACAAGAAAAGGATGTCTGTTCTTTTTTACCGAACAATGGCAGGCAAAGGAATTAAGAGCTAAGATAAATTAATTAAATGGAATACCATGCACACCTGGGATAGAATAAATAAGAATACATTTTTTTTTCAAACACATATACATTGATATTTGAATACATTCTATATGAAAACACGATGATACCAAAGTAATCATTTTTTTAAAATTGCTAAGAATGGAGTAGTAAAACTAACCTGGGTAGATTCTACCTCATATTAATACCCTTAGATTTGGAATGAGATGCTGGGCAGCATTTTTCTAGATACTTTTGGCAACACAGTGTATAATGTTGGCACCTGTCTATGGCTTTTTTTTTTATATACATTAACTAATGTTTATTCAACTAGGGGAAGCTTTTTGTGACAACAGATACAGAATACAAAGTTTGTATACAAAGTTTTGGAAACAATTAAAATAAGATGCTTTTTGGCAGAGAACGCAAAACACAACTGTGACTCACAACTTCATTGGCAATTTAATCCTTCATTAGCAAAACTGTTATAACAAATAAAACGTTGCCCTAAAACTCTCAGAAATGTGTTCAAAGTATCATAACCTTCCAAATTTTGGACATGGTAATTAGGGGTCTGGCCATAAAATGGGCAGATTTTTTTGTCCCTCTTTTCTTCTTTCTAATGTTGAGATTGGATGGCATGCATTTTCCATCCTTTTGTATGGAAAGCTGTGGTCTCCATGAGTGCCATAATCTTAAGAATAATTTGAGTTATGTGATTAAAATACACTAAGGGGCCTATTTATTATGCTGTGTAAAACAACATTCTAAAGAAAAATGGTGTAAAAAGTTGTATAACATAACTGACAAATTTATCAAGGTGTGTTTTATTTGACGGCATGTAAATGCCAGATTTGCCACTATTATTTTATTACATTTTTACGCTGTTTTTGAAATGGTGATGCCTGGCAATGTATGGCAAATAATTTTTTACACCACATAATAAATCTGCCCCTTAGTTTGCCCAGGTGCTGTACCTCATAATAATAATAATATTTTATATGGTAGACTGAAAATTTGCAGTGTAAACAATGTAACTTAGAAATACATAACTACACCATAAAAAGCATGACAGAATCCCTTTAACAAAGTAGCAGGGTACACATTAGGGTAAATTCACTAAAGGGCGAATTATTGGCAGTGAAAGCTTCACTTCACTCCACTTCGCCAGGTGCTAATTCACTAAAATGCGAAGTTGCGTCTTGGCACCTGAACGCTGGCTCTTTAGGACTTTTGAAGGCAATCTCGCTTTAAAAAAGTAAATGTCGCCAGCATTTTTTTTATGAATTTCCGGCATACAGGATATGATGTCACTGACATAAGATTGAGGAGGATGTAGCTTCATCATATCAGTTCGCCTGTTCTAAGGTGGCGAAGGAAAAGCTGGTGAAACAGGTACCATTCTGTAAAATTTGCACTTTAGTGAATTTGCGGAGTAACAACCATTCACCAGAGCGAAAAGTCGCCTGGCGTTAGGGTGCGAACGTGCACTAGTGACAGTCTCTTTCGCTAGCAAATTGTCCTCTACGCCTGTTAGTATATTGCCGATGTCCCTGCGGATTGGATTTCTGGTGAATTATGATAGCGACGGCGACTTTGCTGTTTGGTAAATCTCCTCCATTGGGGCAAATTCACTAAAGGGTGAATTATCGCCATTGACCGCTTCGCCACACTCTGCGTCACTTCACCAGACTCTAAGTAGTTACTATGCTAATTTACTAAAATGAAGTTGCGTCTCAGCACCCAAACACTGGTGAATTTATTCTAGGTTACTTTGACTGGGCGAGCAATTCGCTAGCGTTCAATTCTGCCTGGCAAAACTTCACTACCACCTTGTGCTTAGGTTAATTTGAATAGGCAGGTAGAAGAACATATGGTCGAATTAAAGCATGTTGATTTTACTTGAACTGTATTCATTTTTTTTTCTGTGCTGGCTAAATGCCATTTCATCCTTGGAGACAAAGAGAATATCCTTTTCTCTTATCATTGAAGGTGATGCTGCAGAATCTGTATCACACAAGCCCAATATACAGTAGAGGCAGTGTTTTATTTCTTAATACAAGAGAGTATTGGTTTATGTAGCTTCTATAAAGGTTGTACTGACTGATCTGGCAGATTCTGCTTTGTACAAGAGCTCATTATTGTTGGCAACTCTCCTGAACCTTACTTACCTCATTTTATGTAACTCATGATAAGATCAGCTGAAAAAAAATGTAAAGGCAAAACATAACAGAAAGCGAACAAGTGGCTCATAGTCTATACAGAAAAATAAGAAAATTACTGTATGGCTTGAACTTCTATACAGACCACATAATTTCGTCATTAATGATAGTAGAGAGCAATTCCTAAGTTACAGAACTACACATCACAAGGGGAGCATCATTCCTGAATGTCAGGGAGGCAGCAGTCTGGATTGAATAAACTATCATGTTAAAGAAGGGCCTAGTAGGTAAACACTGTTTGCCAGTAATAGCAGCTGTAATGCAGCAAGTGATACCAAGTACAAGAAATCGTCATGCTGATTTGGATTGGTTTTGTTATGAGATGTTATTTGCACTAGTCTTATCACTATTGACCAATGCACCACAATAAAGGTAAGAAAGGTAAGAAGTCATGATGTGCCAGGAAAAAGCAGAGGTAGCAAATCTACTACATTTCACTGCCATTGTGTTCTGATTGTTTGGCTTGCAGGTCAATAGATTTAGTCAGTGCAATTAGACCATCCATGTGTTTTCCCAGATCACATACAATCTAAACAATCAGCTAAGTACAATTTACTCATTATAGTGTTTTCAAGTACACGATGGAATGGTGTGTCTCTCCAGTGCCATTAAACAGTGTTTCTCTAAACACAAATAAGAAAACAACACAGGAAAATAACAAAAAAATACAACATCCTATGGATTTGTTAAGGAAGTGTATTACTATAGATAAAGGAGCAATGCAATTGTCATTGTTTTATATTTTTTTCCCTCAACCCCTACAATGTTTGTTAAATCCTATTTATATTCTGCCATCATGGGACAAGGAAAGCATCTTACATTGCTACCCTGTTGCTATTTAGGCTTAAAGGAGAACTAAAGTTTAGCTAAAGAAGTAGTTAAGAAATGTTGTACATTATGTTTTGGGCTTCTGTGCCAGCCAAAGGCAACCACAGCCCTTTAGCAGAGAAGATCTGTGTCTCCAAAGATGCCCCAGCAGCTCCCTGTCTTTTCAGCTGATTCACTAAACATGCTCTGTGCTGATGTCACTTACTGAGCTTAGGGACTGACGCACAATATGCTGTATTTATATAATAGAAATGTCACAATATAAGACTGATTAATACTTTATACACATAATTACTGTCAGCTCAGAAACCAGTGCAACTAGGATCTGAATTTCATAATCAGCCCTGTGGCGTCACCTTAAATTATAGACAAACAATTTTTTTGCTTGATAATTTGCCACAACCCCTAAGCTTAGCTTCTCGACAGCTGCTCAGAGCCCACTGAACATGAGTGTCACAGACACTTTCCAAGATGGTGACCCCCTGTGACAAGTTTGAAGTCCTGGATCATTGCTGCTATTGACAAGCTAAACTATAGTATATAAAATATGTCATTTTTATCTATATTATTTTTTGGGTTTATTTCACCTTTGAGATATAAAATTATGGTCATTACTCATAGGCTATTGTATGTGGCCTTACTGATCCATATCGACTGGCACAAACAGATCCATCATAACTTTGAAATTGCAGTTTTAAAAAGTTTACCGAAAGAAAAATATCCTAAGATACATGCCTTACATGTTTCATACCTTAGGAGCAGGCCTGGTAATAAAAAATATACACACAAGTGCTTCTACCACACCTGACTAAACTTTTTAACACGTATACGAAGGGTACACATATACCAAATGTTAATCTGAGCCCTTGCATACAAAATGTATATGTCCAGCAATTAATTATTTATTTGTTCGGCCTTTGGGTCTCACCGTTCAGTCCGTGTGGCCTGGGTGCACTAGGCCCCAAGCCCTGCACAAACATTCCAAGGTTAATCCACCCCCTCACTGGTCTCGTCATTCATCATTAGAATAAATCTGTTGGTTTACCCGATATGTAGTTTGACACGGGTGCAGCTGCCCGAGTCTGTCGCTAAGGGAGGCAGTAAAATCACATAAATCCAAAGAATGTTGCAGCGCACTCCGAAGTATCGCTCAATTCAGCTTCAGTTTAAGAACAGTTATCTTTATTATTACATTTGATTAAAAGACACAGCATCTAAGGTCTAACGCGTTTCGTAACAACGTACTTCCTCAGAGACCTTAATATCCCTTGTATTCTCATACATCTTATACCCCAACGAAGATCCCTCCCACAGAACTCGTCATGTCAATAAACATGCCATTCAATTAATACACTACAAAAAGGTTTAAAAATTATTTAGTTAAAAGACGTTTACGAAGAGTACACTTATACCAAATGCTTTCAAAGTTGGCTACAGGGGGTCACCATCTTTGTTAAACATATTTGCAAGACTAAGACTGTGCACATGCTCAGTGTGGTCTGAGCTGCTTAGGGATTGTCATAAACAAAGCTGCTTGAGTGCTGCATGGCTGGGAAGTAAGACAGGGGCTCCCCCTGCTGTTCATAAGTATGATTATTTCCTTACTCAGCAGTTAGGGACCATCTGACAATTCCTATCCACAGCAGTAAATGAAGGGAGAATTTCACTGCATACAGTCAGGTTTCTTATAAAAACGGTACACATTTTTTAATTGAAGTATATTGGAGATAGGTTTCTTTTTCATTAAAGAAAGTAAAAATGGGATTTTATTTTTTTGCCTTTACATGCCCTTTAAACATCTTCTAAGGTTCTGGCAAATCACCTAGCACCATGCTCGTTTGTATGGTCAGTTGGAGAGAGTGCTCATGGCTGCTGGTTCACACGTGACTATTATGTTATGAGTTTATTGTGCTAAATGAAGACAGAGCCACTGAGGCATGTGTATTTGGAACTCCATTCATATCAATTTGAGACCGTGGGGGGTGGGTGGGTTCAAGAGAGTAGGGAGGTGGGTTGTTTTTAAAAGTGGGAGGGTTTCAAGTATGTGGTTGTGGGCTCAAGGGCATTTAGGGGTTGTGTTTGAAAGCATGGAGAGGTAGGTGAGTTTGAGAGCATGGGTGAATAGTGGGGTGGGTGATTGAGTGTGCAGTCATGATCCAGGGAGTAAAACCGACTTGGAATCAGGAAGGATTTTTTTTCCCTTTGTTGGAGATTATCACAGAAGTTTTTTTTGCCTTCCTCTGGATTCAATGGGGCTCGTTTATCAACATTGGGCACATTTGCCCATGGGCAGTTAGCTGTAGTAATCAGTGATTAGCTTTTTGAAGCCAGCTGCAAGTAGAACAATGATATCAGCAATTTGATTGGTTGCCATGTGTTACTGCTCATGGGCAAATTTGCCCAGTGTTGATAAATGACAGCCACTGACTTTTAGAAATTCCCCATCCCCAATTAGCTATTAATTGTGCCACCAACAGATTTTGCCATAAAGTGTCTCAGTTTATCTTGAATACATATGGTCAATATTGAGGGGTGGGAAGGGGCTCCTGTGCCTCATTCTACTAAAGGTGACTGACAAACTGTGTGACAGATGTAATACTGCTGGGGAGGCAGCTCAAAATGGGCAAATACAGGGCAATGTGGGGTAAAAATGGGTCACGATGTTGATGATAGCGAGGTTTAGTTGAAGAACTGTATGGGTTAATATCTCTGCAGGGTGGGTTCTGCTGTGGTACTTAGTTGGTTAATATGTACACGATGGGACTGAAAGACACAGGGAGCCAGAGACACATATATGAGGAACATCCTACCTACTGTACTATTATACAGTACTTACTGAACTTTATTATTGAAAGGAACTACAATATTGCTTTACTCCATAGAACACAATGAAACTGCATTACTAAGACAATGGACTGTTTCCTAATATTATAATTCCAACCACTTTCCACCAGTATACTGATATTATACTAGACATTTAGGGGCCTATTTATGATGCTGTGTAAAACGCAATTCGACAAAAAACAGTTTAAAAAAACTGTGTAAAATAAACAGAGAATTTATCAAGTTGTGTTTTATTTTACTAGCGAGAAAGCCAGCTTTTCCACAGTTATTTTACACTGCTTTAGACCTTTGTTAGCAAGTTCTGGTGGATGCTACTCAAAGAAAAATCATGTAAAAAAATTACGCCATTTTTACACCAATTTTAACACGCAGATGCCTGGAGAATTATTCTGCTTTTTTTTTTTACACTACACAATAAATCTGCCCCTTAGTATATCAATGTATTTGATATTGGAAATACCCATACTGGATTCGTTTTTGTATACCTCTTAATTCAGGGTATGAGACTTGTGGGGTGAAGGGACCTGCTAACACAGTGGTAAAGTATTCCATTCCTTCTTAAACCTGATGATAATGATGGTGATGCTCATTAGGCTTCACGTTCTTTGGGGCACCAAGTAGGACTTGCCTGGTCTACAGCATGATTGGTGTCTTCTGCTATGTGCAGTGGGGCAGAGATCAGGGAATGTGAGGGCTGGGATTGATGGGGGACTTGGACAAATGGGAGATTACCATTAGGTCCAGGCTGGTCAGCCCATCACATTCTGTATGGCAATAAACACTTGCACTTTTTTTTTTTTCCAGAAAAACCCCTGAGGCATGAATTTTGCTTACAGGCAGGAGTTTCAATTGGAGATTTAACATATTGGAAGACACACAGAAGATGATCAGTGAGTTCAGTTTTAAGCTTAATTAGGCTGAAACATGGTTCCATTATCATTAGCCATAACAGGAACCACCAGTACCAGCAGTTTGTGCTTCCAGTCAAGGAGCTGCTCTCTTTCCCATGGTCAGAGAGAATCAGAAATCTGGGCCACTAGAAGTTGAATTGGGCAAGAGTTATGGCAAGGGACACTATATTTTAACTTAACAGGAAAAAATATAATGGCATCTTAGTCAGGCCCTACCCATGGGAAAGAGAGCAGCCCAGTTCAGAATGAGGTACAGAGAGTCAAGGCGTGTTACATGTTTAACAACTATGGGGTTTCTTTTGACAATTACACACAACATGTATGTGAGCAGGTCCAAAACCCCTAACATGATTTAATTGTTCCTAATAGTACTGTACATCACTTAGTGCCCAGTGAATATGTACCATAACAAATGCATCACATAGGCAAATAAGGTCTTGAGCTGTATTAAAAGAGGCATAGAGTCACGGAAGGAGGGGGTCATTCTTCCACTGTATAGAGCACTTGTAAGGCCCCATCTAGAATATGCTGTACAGTTTTGGTCTCCATCACTCAAACAGGACATTATTGTATTAGAGAGGGTACAGAGAAGGGCAACTAAGCTGGGCATTGAAAATCTTAGCTATGAGGAAAGACTGGGCAAATTGGGGATGTTCACGCTGGAGAAGAGGCGCTTAAGGGGTGAGGTGATAACCATGTATAAATATATAGGGGGATCATATAATAATCTCTCTAATGCTTTATTTACCAGTAGGTCTTTCCATCTGACACAAGGTCACCCATTCCGATTAGAAGAAAAGAGGTTCCGCCTAAATATTCGGAAAGGGGTTTTTTACAGTGAGAGCTGTGAAGATGTGGAATTCTCTCCCTGAATCAGTTGTACAGGCTGATACATTAGATAGCTTTAAGAAGGGTTTGGATGGCTTTTAAGCAAGTGAGGGAATACAGGGTTATGGGCGATAGCTCATAGTACAAGTTGATCCAGGGACTAGTCCGATTGCCATTTTGGAGTCAGGAAGGACTTTTTTCCCCCTCTGAGGCAAATTGGTGAGGCTTCACATTGGTTTTTTGCCTTCCTCTGGATCAACTAGCAGTTATAATAATAATAAAAAAAAAAAGGTTGAACTTGATGGACGTGTGTCTTTTTTCAACCTTACTTACTATGTTACATAGTACACAGTGATCTAAAAAGTGGCAGGGTGGGAACTAAGAGTAGGCAGAAAACTTCATGCCTAGGTCACAATGATGGGGACATTAGACACATACAGTACTTCTTCTGGCTGCCTCCCCCTAGTTCAACTTTATGTAACTCTGGCTGCCAGCTAAGAGAGTAGCAGAATGTGTGCTTGTTGCTGATGAGTGTATGGATATTAATAAGCCCCCTGCTCTTCATCCCACACCATGCTGGTGGTTGAGCAAGGGGAGAGTCTTGCCCCAGGTGCCCTTGCCATTTGGCCTGGCACAAAAATAGTGACATCACACAGTCCAGTAATCCCAGCACCACATTACATTGTACCCAGTGCTCCAAATAATACTCATAGTTCAGGTTAGCCAGTATTCTGCATCAACTCCACAAGAGAGTTGCGCCTAAGGGCTCTTACACATGGGCAAGTTTTACCTGCAGAAGAAGACGCACTCAATTATTGTGAAGGGGGATGTACTTACAGAGACACATGTAAGCACCAAACGCAGGTTGGGACACATCATGTTGCATTTTACCTGCGTTCGGCGCATACATGCGTCTGTGAGACTACAGCCCCCTTCACAATAATTGAGCATGTCAATTAATGCGCTCCACTGCGGTTGAACAGAAGAAAGCGCAACTCAGGGGAGAGCAGGTAAAACCGCCCATGTGTAAGAGCCCTAAAGAATAGGTTGCATATGTCACACATGCATACAAGTGCAAGCGCATTGGTACAATTGTGACAGGTACCTCTCCCCCTGGTGATTGCAATTATTAATCATTAGAATAAATGCTGCAGTGTTGATTAAAAAATGACTCAAAATCCCACTTCACATGCAGTCGTAAATGACCCCTAGTGTCTTTAAATACTCACTAATGTATTACTCTATTACGGTTTGCACTTGTATGATGCCTGTCCCTGCCCTCCTGCTTGACCTTCTGTATATGTAGCACCTTGCCTGTATCTGTCAGAACCAAGAACCTGACAGAAATGCACAGTAGATCCTATGTTTCTGGGTTCTATGGAGACCTATGGCCATGGTCAACACTTTAATGGGTTAATGGGCTACTAGACTTTGCTCTTCTAAGCACTTTTGCTATCTGCTTTTTTTTAGTATAGCTTGTGTCACTATACTTTTTTTAAAGGGACTGCCCTCTTACCATGGACTTCCAGGACCCCTGGGCCATTAACAACTGTTGTGGAGAAAATGAAGGGGGGTGGCGTTTCAATTGTTATTTTGAATGTATAGGCATCTAACATAAAAACCACATATCCTTTCTAAGGAAAACTATTGAGAAGTTGGGGTGATTCATGCCGAATTGTAGGTGTTGATTTTAACATGGTTTACTCACAGAATGAGGATAAATCGCATTCTTATACAGACTCATGTCCACATGCTATCCAAACCATACAGACAAGTATTGTAACAAAATTGATTCATGGCACTTCACCCACTCTATGACTCAACAATCTAAATTTTTCTCAAACCTGCATCAATACGTATTATTTTTTCTCAAAGGCCTTCCTAAAGTTCAATATTTCAAATTAGTTTGTCTGATTTTGCAACTATAACTCTCGCAACAGCCCTTCTCCCACTCACCCCCAAGACCTGATCTGGACCGGGATTCGAAACAGGCCCTGGCATTTCAAGAACACAGAGGCCCAAACAGTCCTTACAGACCCAATAAACAGTGATGTCTATGCTAAAACTGATCATTAGTTAGCTGAAATAAACACTGCACACATCAAACGTTAACAGCAATGCTCAATGCCATTCTGTTATTATAAAATGTTATCTATGCTCCTTGCAAGCCTTTTAAGATCACAGGAACTTAAAAAGCAAAATACAAGAAAGGTTGGAATCACACATCTGGAACAATGGGGCAGATTTACTAAAGGGTAAAGTTGCCGTCGCTAGTGAAAATTCGGCAGAATTCTCATCCGCAGGGACATTGCCAATTTACTAACAGGCATAGACTACAATACGCTAGCTAAAGAGACAGCACTAGCACAGTTTTCACTATCGCCAGGCGAATTTTGAAGCTACATCCTCCTCAATCTTATGTCAGTGACATCATATCCTGTACACCAGAAAGTCATAAAAGTTGTAAAAAACGCTGATGTTTTTTCATTTTTTAAATGTTTAAGATTTTTGTGTTAATTATTTTCCAATCATTTGAGGGGCATGCCACATTTGTTTTAGGGTGGGATCATGTCAGAGGATCTCTTGTCTTTATTTTGCTTCCTTGAACATTTGAAATAATAAGTGGCCACTTCAAGCATTTGCACCAACATCTCTAATAAAGACATCGATAAGACCTATATGCACCTGCCCTATTCAAATTGACTTAAGCATGAGTACCAACAAAGTTTTGCTCAGCAGAATTGAACGCTAACGAAGGCCGCTATGAAATGCTCGCACTGACGATTTAACTCTAGTGAAACTTCGCCAGTGTTTGGCTGCTGATGTTCTTGATGCAACTTCATATTTTAGTGAATTAGAGTAGTGGTAAAGAATTTGCGCCTGGCGAACTGACGTGAAGTGTGTCGGATCGTTTGCTGGTGAAAATTCGCCCTTTAGTGAATTTGCCCCAATATGTTTAGTCCAACATCCTTGGGCTCACTGATTTTAATGGTGTCACTTAATTTTTATTTGGCAGATGGCTACCACATTGCATTGCCCATTACGTCATGTGAATGCTTATGAAGATTTGGGGATGGCCATCTTTTAATAAAGGGATACATTTATTGCATTATTGCAAGATGAACTAAAAACTTACTCGATCAACTGTTTATCACTAAAAAAAAAAATCTATTAACCCAATAACACTTTTCAAACATAGGAGACCACATTTATCAGAAATGGTAAAACATACTTAATAGAGTTAAACAACAAATTCTAATAAAAACAGTTTATCATATAAAATAAACATGATTTACAAACCCAGTATTACAGAGTCCATATCAAGCCAGTGAATATACTGGTGTGGCTGGGGTGTCTATTAGTTTTTGATGCCCTGAGAGAAAAAACATCCAAAACAAAGCCTTTGTAAAGGTCATGTTATTACAGGAATACCAAGGTCTTAGGCAAGCCTGCTAGAAGTCCATGCCATACAAAGAAAATTCCATTAAAACAGAGCAGACACACTGTTGTATGTGTCTGATAACCAAGGGGTTTATTGGGCTTTTCATGGTCTGTGTGCACTGGGTGAATCACTGGATCTCCCCCATATACAATCTCTTGTCATTGGAGGCAGAGAGAACTGAAACAGAAAAGGTGGATACAATTAAATCACGAAGAAAAATTGTGACTTTTATGGATTAAAAAAAAAAAAAGTATTTATAAATCTATACATCATTTTCACAAAAATGTGGCTAGAAGAAAGCAAGGATTTGTTAGTTTAGACTGAGACTATAGGTATGGAACCTGAAGGATCTTGCCATAATGTGAAACTTCATACTGTAAGTAAATAACCCCAAAATGATTCATTTTATCTTAGTTTGGATCAAGTACGAGCTATGAATTCATTATTACAGAAAAAAATGGATTATCTGGATAAAACAGAAGCCATGGGAGACTGCATTCCCATAATTTGGAACTTTCTGGATAACGGATCCCATACCTGTATATGGATTTGTACGCCGAGACTATATGGATTTGTAAGCTACTATTTTGAAACATCTTACCTTTACAAATAAAATCAATGTTTTGGATAAAATTACCCCTGCCCCACACAATCATGGCAATGTTTTTCTGTATACGTAGTTATAGAAAAAAAAGTGAATGCAAATGTTTATAAATAAGGCACATTTTCCACTTTAAGTGTTAGTTTTCTTAATAGCGTAGTTTAATTAGACAGACTTACTAATGGACTCCTCAGGGTGAAAAGCCACCTCATTGACAGACCCAGCATGCCCAGGAAGTTTGTAAAGGATCCGGCGTGATGTAGTATCCCAAACATAAACAAATCTTTAAAATAAATACATAAATAAATAACAATGAAGAGACCATTACACACACACACACACACTATATATCCTATGCAGATGAAACATACATCAGATGCCAGAGCATCTGTTATGTACCAAGAGACTGCAGTTACCTGTCTGCTGAGCCTGCGGCTATTTTGCTTCCATCAGCAGACCAAGAGCAACGTAACAGGTTCTGTTAAGAAAAGAATGTATGCCTTTACTCTCTTTAGTCACATATAAATATGCAATGATTATCTGAACTAGGGAGGGGAAGGTTTAATTTCCTTCTATGTGAGATATTATAATAAGGAACTAAGCCATATGAGGTTTATCCATTTTCTCAAACACGAAGAAGTACAATAAAATGTCACAGTATCTGACAATATTTAAAGCCTTTTGGCTTGAACCTTAATAAAACACATACCTTTTCAAAATTGTGCACATTTCCTTGAAATATCTTCACACACCTCTCTTTTGGAGCAAAAGGGCGGACATCCCAAACACGTACTGAAAATTCGAACAGGGAAATTAACTCGCTGGCAACCCCTTAAGCAACATCTTCATCTGTTCATGGTTCCATACATGTTTTGTCGTGCGACTTTAAAAAAGCATATGAATACTCACCTGTGTTGTCCATAGCATTGGACAGAAGATAGGAGCCCTCAGAACTGAGGCTAAGCCCTGTCACAGAGTCACCATGACCTCTCATTGTATACATAAGCTTGTTCTGTCTCAAGTCCCATACCTTAAAAGAGCAAGGACATTTTACAACACCTTTTTACATATATAAACCATGCACAAATTAAGCAACATGAAGCAAACATTACATTACATTACAGAGCTGGTCTTTTTTGGATAGTCCCATAACCACCAGTCAGAAATAGGGGTAACCAAGAAAACAGAAGAATGTATCTGAAAATGAAACAATGTTTGCACTATGCTGGGCTATGCCTGAATACTTGTTGCGTCTTTACATAGAATACCTAAACGTACTTTATCTGGCCAGTACCACTTTAGCAAGTAAAAGCCAATCATCTTTGGGTTTACTTGCCTTGATGTCATTGTCAATGCCTCCTGAGATGATCTGGTCACTGGTGTCATTGAATGTGACAGACAGTACCTGATATGTATTCTGGAAGGTCTGTACTGCAGCCTTTTTCCTGAAGTCCCATAGCTGTTAGACACAAAAAATACCAGTTAGCACAGTCATGCATTGTGGTAGTTAGTCACCATCTTCTCCACTAATTTTTTTTTATAACCTATTGAAAGGTAGAATACAATCATTAACAGTTCAGGAATATTACCAACCTTCACTGTGCCATCATCACTCCCGGTGCATATAAGTTGAGGTCCCCTCCTTGCTGGGTAACATGAATTCACATATGATGTATGTCCCTTTAACCGCTTTACCCTCTCTCCTGTTTGACAGTCCCAAATAGCAACAGTTTTATCAGTTGATGCAGAGAATAGCAGACTGAAAGAAAATTTAGGGACAACGTGATCAACATTTCTATTTTACAAACACATGAAAAAGCAAAATTGTTTCCTTGAAAATAAATGCTTAGTATCCATTACAGCTGACTACTTCTCTGTGCTATAGAAGGCAACAGGAAGTTATCATGTCATTGGTCGATAATGTACCGCAATAAACTTTAACATTCCCTGGTGTATGTAAGTTTAAGAAAGCAGAAGATGTTGAATCAATTGGGCAATATACCAGGGCCTTACTTTTAATTTATTATATAGTTCCAAGTTTTTGTAAGGGGATCCTGGTTTGTACATATGTTAAATTTCTATTAACAAAATACAATCCCATATCAAATCACATGTATAATCCGTAGTATTTTTATGTTTTGTACTAGTTACAACACTGGCACAGTGTTTGTTTTGGGTAGAATAGATCACATTGCCCATTACTCAAGCACTGCTTGCTTTTACTCTTCTCTTGAACCCCCTCTTCCCCTGGATGACATAAGTTGTTTATTTTCTAAAGCCTGTAGGATATTTTTCAAAATGTGTTCACAGCTTTTTCCTCTGTATTGGCTTGAATTACTTAGGAACAGTAACACCAAATAATGAAAGTCTTAAAAAGTAATGAAAATATAGAATTTCTGAAGCAAACACCAGTTTTACCAGTGCAGCATAACAGTACATATAATTGTTTGAAATTAAAAGCTGAAAATAAGGCACAGTATACAGAGCAGATAACAAAGAAGCTCTGTAGTATACAATGGAATTATTCAGAGCTTATCATCTACTGTGTATCCTTTGGTTGAATGGCTGCCCCGTGGCTACACAGCAGCTTGTTTATGTAAACTATAGTAGTGTTTCTAAATCAAACACCCCCTTTTTACCACTGCAGGGCAACAGTACATTATATAGTGGATAATGTACCCCCTACTGTAATTTAAAGATATGTTACCAAGGAGTGCTTTTATACAGGTCACATTACTCCGAGGTGACTTCTAATATCTTTATAAATTATAGCAGGGGGTACATTATGCATTATAATCTACATTTTCTAGGTGCAGTGTCTTGATTCCTAAAGATGTCTGGCTCTGTTCTGCCCTTGCCTGCCACAGGTGAGGTCATAGGGGAAAGGCCAAGGAAGTAGGGAAACTTAAAGGACCAGTAACATCAAAAATTTTTTTACAAAAATTAGTTAGAATACAACAAAAAAAACCAACCAAGACAAATTAAATTTTAAAATAGCAAAGCATTTATTAAGAAATAACTTACCGAAACTCCACTTCCTGTCCTCTACAGAAAAGGCGACACGGCGACCATCCATACTGCAGCGCTCGATTTCTTCTCCCTGGCTATTCACTGACAGTGTGTCCTGCAGCCGGTCCCTGATCTTCACGCGAATATCCCTAGGTCCCTGTGTTTGTCTGTATGTGTATCAGCGCGATGTACGACCCCGCCGTGCTCCTGCCGACCCCGCCGCCTTGTATGTGTCTTTGGTGGAGGATCAGCGCGGGAAGCGGGCCATCAGCAGGTCCCCATCCTCTTCTTCCTCTGCCCGCCGTTCGTCCTGCATGATCTCCTCTGCTGTGCGAGAGCCCTATGCGATGCGCTTGGGAGCCGAACCGGTGCCGATACCAATTCCTGCGAGAGCGCAGGGTTTGCACAAACAGCTGTCCAGCTGGATTGCTGCAGTCGCTGCTAAGTTATGGATCAGCAGAAGTGGACGAGCGTTTGCTCCCCGTGCCATTTCTCTGGCTGCTCATTCATTCAGCTCTCCGGTAGCTTTGGGAGAAGAGGCAGGCAGAGAAAAAGCTCTGGGGAGCTGCTGTGTTGGGGATCACTAGAAACCAAGTGCATCGCATGGAGCTACTAACCCTGCGCAGGAATTGGTATCGGCACCGGTTCGGCTCCCAAGCGCATCGCATAGGGCTCTCGCACAGCAGAGGAGATCATGCAGGACGAACGGCGGGCAGAGGAAGAAGAGGATGGGGACCTGCTGATGCCCCGCTTCCCGCGCTGATCCTCCACCAAAGACACATACAAGGCAGCGGGGTCGGCAGGATCACGGCGGGGTCGTACATCGCGCTGATACACATACAGACAAACACAGGGACCTGGGGATATTCGCGTGAAGATCAGGGACTGGCTGCAGGACACACTGTCAGTGAATAGCCAGGGAGAAGAAATCGAGCGCTACAGTATGGATGGTCGCCGTTTCTGTAGAGGACAGGAAGTGGAGTTTCGGTAAGTTATTTCTTAATAAATGCTTTGCTATTTTAAAATTTAATTTGTCTTGGTGGGTTTTTTTTGTTGTATTCTAACTAATTTTTGTAAAAATTTTTTTGATGTTACTGGTCCTTTAAATCAGGACTGGAGACTGAGGTGGGAGTGGGAGTCGAGAGGGAGGTTATGTGAAAAAATGGAGAGAGACCATGTGAGGGGAGGGGAGACTTCAATCACTCTTTACTGCTGTACTGCAAGTTGGAGTGATATCACCCCCCTTCCTTTTCCCCCCCAGCAGCCAAACAAAAGAACAATGGGAAGGTAACCAGATAACAGCTCCCTGACACAAGATAACAGCTGCCTGGTAGATCTAAGGCTAAGGGCACACTAGGCGATAGCGCCGCGATTTGACTCGCGGCGACTTTTCGCCGCGACTTTTAATCCGCAATCGCTGTGGAAACTTTGGCGCTGGCGTCTATGGGGAATCGCAAGCGTAAAAACACACGCGGCGATCTTTTTTCTATTGTCGCTCGAAATCGCCTCGCTAGGCGATTTCGAGCGACAATAGAAAAAAGATCGCCGCGTGTGTTTTTACGCTGGCGATTTGACGCGATTCCCCATAGACGCCAGCGCCAAAGTTTCCACAGCGATTGCGGATTAAAAGTCGCCGCGAAAAGTCGCCGCGAGTCAAATCGCTGCGCTATCGCCTAGTGTGGCCTTACCCTAAGAACAGCACTCAATAGTAAAAACCCATGTCCCACTGAGACACATTCAGTTACATTGAGAAGGAAAAACAGCAGCCTGCCAGAAAGCATTTCTCTCCTAAAGTGCAGGCACAAGTCACATGACCAGGGGAAGCTGGGAAATTGACAAAATGTCTAGCCCCATGTCAGATTTCAAAATTGAATATAAAAAAATCTGTTTGCTCTTTTGAGAAATGGGTTTCAGTGCAGAATTCTGCTGGAGTAGCACTATTAACTGATGCGTTTTGAAAAAAACATGTTTTTCAATGACAGGATCCCTTTAAGTATAAGCAAGTATTGCAAGGATAGCTGAAGAACTACAATTCTTTATAACAATGCAAGAATGTTCAACTGCTTTCTTGTTTCCAAACCAAAATAGAAGTTACAAGGAAGTAGAGGAGCTCTAGCAGCCCAGATTATCAGTGTAATTGTAAAGCAGAACATTAAAGGGGTAGAGATATTGCAGCCCATTCCCAAAGCTTGGAAAAATAAAGGATTTCAGGCTCTCCTGGTTTTTTTTTTGTAGCTTTCCAGATATTAGGATGCCGCATAAAGAATCTAGTATCTGTAATATGCAGGATATCTATTAATCTCCTTGAAACAAAAATTATTACATAGCCCCAGACCATGTAAATAGTATACCTCCCATCTGTATTGTAATGAAGCTCCATCACTGCTCCACTGTGTCCTTTTAAAGTTGCATAATTGTCACAGTCACCATATACATTCCATAGCACTACAAGGCAAAAGTCAAAAGAAGCTCACTGGACAACATCCCAATTTTCTAAAGGTAAAATAAACATAGCTAAAAATCATAATTTATGTACAATGCCGCATAAAACCAAACTTGAAAATTGTGTCTGATTCCTTGCAAACTGTAAATTCTTATTGTGTCAGTTTTCTTGCAGACGGAATAACCTACACAGAAGTTCCCCGTGTGCTGCTACATTTAATTTGTTTTGTTTTATAGAAACCTTATGGCAATTAGCTTCCTACTAGGCAAACTTGAAAATGTGGTACAGGTATGGGAGCAGTTATCCAGAATGCTTGGGACCTGGGGTTTTCTGGATAAAGGATCTTAATGTAATTTGGATCTTCATACCTTTAGTGTGCTAGAAAATCATTTAAACATTAAATAAACCCAACAGGATTATTTTGGCTCCAATAAGGATTAATAATATTGTAGTTTGGATCAAGGGCAAGGTAAAAAAATAGCTTTAAAATCTGGATTATTTGGATAAAACCGAGTCTATGGGAGACGGCCTTCCTGTAATTCAGAGCTTCCTGGATAATGGGTTTCCGGATAACGTTTCCTATAACTGTAGTTTCTTTTAATCAGTTTAACGATTTTCAAAAAAAAAACCACATACCTGCATAATGTTCTGAGAAAATACATAAAAAATGGTAAATATATTCATTTGCGTTGTATATATTGGGGAAAAATGTATGAAGTGGTCTCTACAAGCAGTTGAAACCCACAACATCATCAGCAGATTAATCCTTAATTAATGCAATTTACGGAAAAGCCATGTGAATCACAGCAGTTTTAGCAGAGGTGATAGTCAATTAAGTAACCGTGATTCTGAAGCTGTTAATAAGTCACACACCTGCAAAATACAAAGGTTTAAAAAAATATAATGTGTGAAAGTTGCTTACGGATTAGTCTGTCAAATCCTGCAGAAGACAGTGTTACACCATTGGGATGAAATTTGCAGCAATACACTTCTCCTTCATGACCAGAAAGCAGCATGATTGGAGCTTGAATACTGGACGATCTTGGGGGACCCTGCAGTCAAGTTCAGAGAATCAAAAATCAAAGTAAAATAAGTTCTATATTACCCAAAGGAATATTTTATTCACTTTAAAACTTTTAGTATTCTATAGATGAGCCATTTCTATTATAACTAGTCTTGAGTGCCCACCTTATTATTTGTTATGTCAAAGTATAACCCCTTTTTAACATGAGTTCAGAAAACAGAGTTTGTGATAAACATTTCCTGTCTATTTTAATTACAAAAGAATATTAGTGTTTTTTTTATATTTCTACAGCGGTTTTATTTGACATCATGTGAACAATAAGATGTGCCACTGTTCTTTTACACCACTTCAGACCTTTGCATGTAAGTTCAGGTGAAAGAAAAAAACAACGCAGTTTTTTTTTTACTCGATGTGCAAATTTTTTAGCTGTTTTTTTTTTATATGTGCCCCATGTGTTAGAAGCCATACCATAGTCAACAGAATAACTAAAAGCAAGTGAGCAGAGGGAGTTGTGTGGCTCAGTTAGCTTTGTTTTATCCTTGTATGGTGTAGGAACAAAAGCTGATTGGGGAACCTCGTCTCATTTTCAATGGATAAATCCTTTCATGCAGTCAAACATGACAAGTTGTACCTATATGAATTAATACCTACACACACTCTGCCAGCCTCACTAACCAGCAACCTGTCTCTGTGACTTCTAGAATTAACCCAGGCTTCAAGCCTACCCTTTCATTCAATCTTTTCATTCTTACCGAAACCACCAACTCATTCCTTGGCTTTTTCGCCTGTACCGGCACCAGTTCCATTCCCTTCCGCTTGTTTTGTTCGATCATGTTTCCAATAATTCCCTCCAGCTTGTCGAACACTTACAAACCAAGCCACACTATAGGACTTCTCGGCCACTCTACGGCGCCGTATATCGACGCAATTAACCTGCGCAGTCGCTGATTGATAATGGATTAACGATGATTGGTTAAGAAGCAATCATGTGTCGCCCGAAAGACTTAAAGGGGCAGAACATGCTTGCGCTCGTTTTGGCTCATAGTAATGACGTTTAGATTTGCACGTATCAGGATGTTTAGCGTCTGAGCAGAAGACGGAAAAATTACGTTTTGTTGTGATTGGTTAAATTTAATGAACAGGGGGAGGAGACTGCACAAAGGCAAAATACGAGAAAAGTAGACTCACTAGACTTTTATGTGAACCATTATTGACGCGGCTTCATATTTATGTGGGATCTTATTTTTTTTTCGTTGTTGATGATTCCTTTTTAACCATATGTGGGTTACCACTCCAGCTATGATTACTAGTGGGAGTTAAACACAAGTGGCCGGGGTTTGCAGAGGAATATGTAGATCTGATTTGCACCTGGGCAGTAACCCATGGCAACAAATCAGTCCTTAACTTTGTTGCATCTGCTGTAATAAAAACAAATTCTCCATCTTATGAGCGAGGAGTGGGGTAATTGACCTTATCAAAAAAAACAAAACAAATGCTCTGTAGTACAACACATTTATTGTTATTGCTACTTGTTATTACCCACCTTTACATTCAGGCCCTCTCCATTCATATTGCAGTCTCTTATTCAAATCAGTGCTTTGTTGCTAGGGTAATTTGAACCCTAGCAACCAGAGTGCTAAAATTTCAAACTGGAGAGCTGCTGAATAAGAAGCTAAATAATTCTAAAAATACACAAAAATAGCAAATTGTCTCAGAAAATCACTCTCTAAGGTGTTACCTGAACTACATCTCCCAGAATTCTTGGCTAACCTGGAACATGGTACAGTTCATTTTATCTGTATCGGCTCCTCTCATTGTCCTGCAATTTGAGCATCTCAAGCAACTCCTGGATTACATTTCCCAGCATTCCTAGCAGATCAGGACCTGTAAATCAGGATATCTGCTACAACGTTAACCTGAGCTGCATCTCACAGTGTTGCTTCCCTATTAAACTATATCCTTTGCCTTTAAGGTTCTGCAAGAACTACAGCTCCCAGAATTCCTGGCTGTATTGTAAAGTACAGGGGCCACTAGACAACGGTTTATTTACTGATGCAAAGTGACCCAGAATGCAAGGGGCAAGTCTATTTAGTGCAAAATGAGCCCTGGAAGTGTCCTGTGCTAAACCCAGTGCTAAACCCAGTGCTCCCTGCACTTTGCACCTTATTCAGCTGTGCACCTTGTGCTGCCTGTAGATGTGACTGTAGGTGAGGCTGAGCTGTGTGAGAGCAGATACACACACCAGCCCTGTAGCTAAAGGGGGATTTTAGATCACATGTCACTATAGTTGTTCCTAATGTGTAAATCCAGAGACTGTTCTTAAAGGGGAACTTCATCCAAAAACGAGTTTTTGCCTAATAAATATGTAACTCTAAACAGCTTTCCAATATCCATTCACTCAGTTTACAGCCACGTGTAACTGTCATTGCTGTTATCTGTCTGTCCTGTGAACTGCAGGTTATGACTCACGAAAAAATGTATACCTAAGCAACCTCCCAATCTCCATTCATTCCTCATTCTCACTGGGTTTATAGTTCTGTATAACTGTCATTGTGTCTGTCCCTTTCTCTGCACTGCTGCCTCTGACTCCTGATACAACTTCCCAATATCCATTCATTCCTCATTCTCACTGGGTTTATAGTTCTGTGTAACTGTCATTGTGTCTGTCCCTTTCTCTGCACTGCTGCCTCTGACTCCTGATACAACTTCCCAATATCCATTCATTCCTCATTCTCACTGGGTTTATAGTTCTGTGTAACTGTCCTTATGTCTGTCCCTTTCTCCTCTCTGCACTGCTGCCTCTGACTCCTGATACTACCTTCTGGAGACCAACAGCCTGACCTATAAATCAAGATGAGAAGGTCATTGCAGTATCCTCTGGCTTCAGTTGGACCCCTGCCTCTGGCTAAGTCTAATTCTAAGAATGAATCTCTGTGGTTGCTGGACTACAGCTTGAAGCCTTGAAAATATGGTGGAGAATGCGAGTCATTCACTTTTATCCTTTACTCTTTCATATTCACCCAGCCCTCTGGTACTTGGTGGTGCTGGCCTGGAAAAACTAAAACTATGTGCATCTTATTCTCACTTTTAAAAAATGCAAATTCCCCCTAATCCCACTCATTGTCTGAGGCCCTGATCCCGTTATTGGTAATCTATATCGGCCAGATTTTGGAGGAAATGGCTTTGTAAATTCTCTTACTCCATATAATCAGTCTGACGTCTAAGAGAAAAGCCTTTCTTAGCACCTTAATCCTGCAGGGGTGCTCTCCCTACTATCGCCATGATGGGTGGATAAGTGCACCAACGGTATGTTAACGAAGCCTTGCTTGGCTCCCACGCATCCCTCCTATCTATTAATTACTGATCTTGTTGATCTTGTTGAACTATGGTCAACAACACCTTTTCACAACTGCCATCCTACACATCATACCCAAATCATACCCAAATTCTATAAAGGTCTACGGGGCCAGTGGTGTTGCGTTTAGATTCCCTGAGAAGTCAGAAGAGTAAAACATCCTATAATAAAGCAATACCAATAGAGAAGACCCAATACGGGGACAGATTCACAATTTACTCATTAAAAGCACTGTCCCATGATATCATGTTACTGTTATTATACCCGAGCGCATGTATCCGCGCATCCCCAGCCGATGGTTCATTCTGTACCATCAATAAATGAATAGCATAAAAAACATTTCACTTAATGTCACAATCACGTCCGACGCTGCTGATCGCTTATTATCTTCCGAGGGACGGCCTGTCACTGATACAATGGGAACGAGAAATGATCGCTCAGATAAATTATTATTATTCCAGATTCATCCGTTTGTCTCATGTTTAAAGGGAACGAAAGAACACGA
Source organism: Xenopus laevis (assembly GCF_017654675.1). Lineage (NCBI taxonomy): Eukaryota > Metazoa > Chordata > Amphibia > Anura > Pipidae > Xenopus > Xenopus laevis. The sequence goes on along the minus strand of NC_054374.1, from coordinate 69,319,106 downwards.
TCTAATAATTAGTTATTCTAGAAACACGTTTCATTCTTTTGTTCTTTTAATTATATCGAGCCATCAAGGATCAAACATCTTTTACGACTTCTCCCTCAGGGAATGGACACCCATTGCCCTAGTTAGTGATTGTTCCTTAAAAATCATGGAAAAGCGTAACCAATGACAATCATGTATATCTGTTTTATCCAGTGGCTTTCAAACTTTCCCAGATCAAGCCCCCTTTGAAAGTTCAACCTTTGGCCAGGACCCAGTTTAAGAGTCCTCGTTAAAAGAGTAAAATTTGATCAAGGTCCTTCTTGAAGGCCCAGCCTTTGGCCAGAATACCCTTTAAAGTCCAACCTTTGGCCAGAGCCCTTGTTGAAGGTCTAAGCTTTAAACAGGGACCACTTTGAAGGTCAGACCTTTGACTAGGGACCCTGTGATGGTCCAACCTTTGGCCCGGACACCCTTTAAAATCACACCTTGGGCCAGGACCCAGTTTAAGAGGCCTTGTTATAGGTGTAACATTTGACAAGGCCCTTTTTGAAGGTCCAGCCTTTGGCCTGGACACCCTTGAAGGACCTTTGACCAGGGTCCTCATTGACTGTCTAATCTTTTACCAGGTACCCCTTTGAAGGTCAAACATTTGGACAGGCCCTCCCCATAGCTCATGAAATGAGTACAAATATAGGAAAAAATTGGTGCATCCGTCATTCAGTCATAGTTCCAGAATATCTAGGACAGCAAATGTATATTAAAGCTAATCTTCCCCTCTAATTACTCTTCCCCCTCATTATAAGTTTTAGAACAATTAGTCCTTCTTTAGTCACCTGCACAGATTGGCTAATTGCAAAACTTCCAACCCGAATTTCCTATGAATGCAGCAAAAAAAAAATTACACGTAAATAATACCCCGCTCTTAATGACTTCCTGTTGCCTTGGATACGGGGGAGACCTATTGGAAGAATAAAAGTATAAAATATTAGGTGCATCTGAGCAACATGTTGGATGGTTACAAGTTACATAGTTAAATTGGGTTGAAAAAAAGACCAAAGCTCAACCCCTCCAAATAAACCCCAGTGCACATTTATACACACTATCATGGAAGGTTTATTTCCCCTTTAAGCATTCAGTCAGAGGCTCCAGGCATTAAATGTGTTAGGAAAATAAATGAAAGAGAAGCAAAGATTAAAAAAAAGGATTGTTTAAAAGGTTTTGTGCAGCAGCGCCTTGTGATCTGAGGACGTGAAAATGTTTGCTGGTTCCAATTATTTGTATCTCAAAAGTGAAAAGAAAACCCCCCACAACTGGCCTATAGAGTGAGGGAAAGGAGAAGAGGCATTTGTGATGAGCAGTAATATCACCGCTTAGAGATCTCTCTAGGTATTAAATTAAGCCGGTATATATATCATCGGCGGGAGAAAGTAACCACTCAGCGTTTCTCTATAGCGGCCGTTTCACCAGATTTGTTTGTGGCGCCCAAGATTAGCGATAATGTTTCCTTCAGAACTCAGAATCCTCAGATGTTTCTTTTTGCATTTGCAACATCTCCAAAGTTGGGGTTCCCATTCATCCTACAGGGGTTCAGTTGGGTGGAAGTCAGGGCTTTACGCAAACCTATTCTGTATAGACTGGTGCCTGGGTACATTATTGCGCTGAAACTGGAAACCACATCTGATTTCTGTGTATCCTCCATTAAGCCAAAGGGACTTGCCCCAGTTCCATAGGCAATCAGCATACAAAGAATTTATATCAAAAGATATATGCCCCGAGGCTTTTCATTAGTTAAAACAAATCATTTATTTGAGTTACATTAAAAGTACAATACATACTGACCCCACATGGTCCGCCTTAGGCGTTTCGTACCCTCCGGCACTTAGTCATAGGTGTCTTTATCGACAGCATGTTCCAACCAGTATTTAAAGCCTGTTAACCCCTCCCATCATGTTTAAAACCAATCCACATTCAATTGGGATTAACCCTATATTCTTAATATAAACATATAGCTTCCACTATGGGGCGTATGTATCCTGTCGTAGATATCATTAATAGTAAATTAGAGTAATATATTTATTTTTAACAATTAGATTCTTATACAATATAATATAAATAAGCTAATAACAATTGCAAAGTAATAGACATTTGACTATTTCTAGACTGATTTATATTATATTGTATAAGAATAGTCTGTACAGAGAGATCCCACAAAACTATGGCAGCATAGGTATTCCCCTATACTAAGCAAATTCAGCAGGAACAACCCATATGTTTGCTTATAGTCTGTACAGAGAGATCCCATAAAACTATGGCAGCATAGGTATTCCCTGTACTAAGCACAATTCAGCAGGAACAGCCCTAAGTTTGATCATAGTCTGTAGAGAGATCCCAAAAAACTAGGGCAACATAGGTATTCCCCTGTACTAAACATGTGTCCTATTTCATAGTGATTCTCTATTCGTGGATGGGAACAAAGAGGATATATAGATGGAAGACATTAGACTAGGACAATAAGGAGGTTGAGTGAGGACAGGAGTAAAATAGTGGCCCCATGATTTAAGGTTCTCTGGTGGGCCCTTGGCCTCCCAGTCTGATGCTGGATACAGTACAGGGATCACTTCACTGTGTGATGCACTTTTATCACTGGGGACTATACAATGTATATACAGTACAATAATAAAATTTCAGGACAGATTCACTTCGGATCAGTGAGGCACATTAAGAAGCAATGAAACCCTTTATAAAGAGAACTTGGGTTCTTTAGACTTACACAAATGGCTGGTCCCACTCTGCTAAATACAGCCCGGTGTGCCCAGTGCTACCCAGATACACAGCTGTGGCATTTTTGGAGAAACCATTCTATATGGTGCTTGTAATACACTCACCCACATATTGTTGTTGCATTGTGGCCTGAGGAATTAAATAATATTGTAGTAAAATATAGTAAGCAGGGTGTCCTCATATCTGTTTCTATGGCTCCCTGTGTCTTTCAGTCCCATCGTGTACATATTAACCATTGAATTTCCATAGAAGAATCCCCTCTAAAAAAACCCTGAAGAAATATTAACCTTGTGTCAATCAGACCCATTACATACATATTAACCAATGGATTTGCATATCAGACCCCACTCTAACAGCCCCCTGCACAGATATTAACCCCATGTAACCAATGAACTCCAAGAGCAGAAACCATTCTAACAACCCTGCAGAGATATGAAACCAAACAGATCTTTAACTAAACCTCTTTATCAGCAGCACCCAGTTCTATCCCACCCTGCCCTGCACCTACCAATTTGAGCAGCTCCCACCCTGCAGTATTAAATCACACAGTTGGATACTCCCTTTAGTCAAATGAGACACTGGATCCCCTTCCCTCCCCTCAATATTCACCATAGAGATTGAAGAAAAACACAGAGACATATTTATGGGGAAACCTGTTGGTGGGCACAAGATTTATTCACATTAAAGTCAATTTGGGTTGGACATCCCTAATGGCCAATGATCCAGAGGAAGGCGAAAACCCCAAAGTGCTTAGGGCCAATCTGCACTGAAGGGAAAAATTCCTTCCTGACTCCAACCAAATGGCAATCGGCATTACACCCTGGATCACGGCTTTGTATGCATGTGGAACGGAGGGTGCATGTGTGAGTGCTAGTGTGGGTGCATGTGTCATGTGTGATGGGAAGATGGGAGAATGGGTGCAAGGGTAAGTGGGGTCAATGGATGGTTGGAAGAATCAGGGATCAGGGAGTAGTGGTGGGTCGACGACACCTGAAGAGCTTTCTGGTGGAAACCTGAAAAGGAAAGAAAAATCTTAGAAATTGTTCAATAAGAATACATTACAGACAATTTATTTATTTTTATGATATTATTATGAGTGGACAGACTTGACTTAAATAAAGGGGTGGTTTACCTTTAGTCTGTTATAAATTGGCCAATTCTAAGCAACTTTTAATTTGGTCTACATCATTTATTTTTAGTAGTTTTTCAATGATTTACCTACTTCTTCAAAATCTTTGCATCTTTCAAATGGGGGTCACTGACCCCATCTAAAGAACAAATGTTCTGTAAGGCTACAAATGTATTGTTATTGCTTTTTATGGCTCATCTTTCTATTCAGGCCTCTTATTCATATTCCAGTCTCTTATTCAAATCAGTGCATGGTTGCTAGGGTAATTTGGACCCTAGCAACCAGATTGCTGAAATCGCAAACTGGTGAGCTGCTGGATAAAAAATTAAAGAACTCAAAAACCCCAAATGATAAAAGATGAAAACCAATTGCAAATTTTCTCAGAATATCAATCTCTACACCATACTAAAACTTAATTCAAAGGTGAACAACCCTTTTAAAGGCCAGAAAGTAAAAGTGAGCAGACATGTTGAAAAGATAAAGCCAGTAAATCGATATATTACCCAAATCCGGTGCAATCTCTTGGTAACCCTTCTTTTCAGGGTTAGGCGTGGTTTTACTTCAGCAGGAACATCTTTCTCTTCTTTCTTCTGCTCCTCCTGATGTTTTTCCTCCTCCTGCTGCTCCTTCTTCTCCCCTTCCTGCTGCTCCTCCAGATGTTCATCCTCCTCCTGCTGCTCCTTCTTCTCCCCTTCCTGCAGCTCCTGCTGTTGTTCTTCCTCCTCTTGCAGCTCCTTCTGATGTTCATCCTCCTTCTGCTCCTTCTTCTGCTCTTCCTGCAGCTCCTCCTGTTGTTCATCCTCCTCCTGCTGCTCCTTCTTCTTCTCTTTCTGCAGGTCCTCCAGATGTTCATCCTCCTCCTGCTGCTCCTTCAGATGTTCATCCTCCTCCTGCTGCTCCTCTTCCTGCAGCTCCTGCTGTTGTTCTTCCTCCTCCTGCAGCTCCTTCTGATGTTCATCCTCCTCCTGCTCCTTCTTCTGCTCTTCCTGCAGCTCCTCCTGTTGTTCATCCTGCTCCTGCTGCTCCTTCTTCTTCTCTTTCTGCAGGTCCTCCAGATGTTCATCCTCCTCCTGCTGCTCCTTCTCCTCTTCTCGCTGCTCCTCCAGATTTTCAGCCTCCACCGGCTGCTCCTTCTCTTCTTCCTGTTGCTCCTCAAGATGTTCATCCTCCTCCTGCTGCTCCATCTTCTCTTCCTGTTGCTTCTCCATATGTTCATCCTCCTCCTGCTGCTCCTTCTCCTCTTTATGCAGCTCCTCCAGATGTTCATCCTCCTCCTGCTGCTCCTCCAGATGTTCATCCTCCTGCTGTTGTTCTTCCTCCTCCTGCAGCTCCTTCTGATGTTCATCCTCCTCCTGCTCCTTCTTCTGCTCTTCCTGCAGCTCCTCCGGTTGTTCATCCTCCTCCTGCTGCTCCTTCTTCTTTTCTTTCTGCAGGTCCTCCAGATGTTCATCCTCCTCCTGCTGCTCCTTCTCCTCTTCTCGCTGTTCCTCCAGATTTTCATCCTCCACCTGCTGCTCCTTCTCTTCTTCCTGTTGCTCCTCAAGATGTTCATCCTCCTCCTGCTGCTCCATCTTCTCTTCCTGTTGCTTCTCCATATGTTCATCCTCCTCCTGCTGCTTCTTCTCCTCTTTATGCAGCTCCTCCAGATGTTCATCCTCCTCTTGCTGCTCCTTCTCCTCTTCCAGATGTTCATCCTCCTCCTGCTGCTCCTTATTCTCCTCTTCCTGCAGCTCCTGCTGTTGTTCATCCTCTTCTTGATGTTCATCCTTCCCCTGATGTTCATCCTCTTCCTGCTCCTTCTTGTACTCTTCCTGCAGCTCCTCCTCCTCCTGCTGCTCCTTCTTCTCCTCTACCTGCTTCTTCTGCTCCTGCTGTTCTTCCTCTTCCTGACGCTCCTCATGCTGTTTTTCCTCTTCCTGCTGCTCCCCTTGCTTGTTTTCTTCCTTGATTCCTTCTTGTTGACTGGTCCTAAAAGGGAAAAGATGGAAAAAATATAACATACTCTGAGTATTAATTTTATACCTGCTACAAACCTTTGTTTATCGTAACAAATATTGGGGGTTAGTGAGCTGAGTAGATTTCATGCTCTGCTGTAGAGAAAGGCTTCAGCTCAGTGAGTTGGGAAACTCAATGTTTGGAAAACACCTACTGCCTCAATCCATTGTTTTATATATATTCTTATGTGTCATTAATTGGAAAGGAAAATAAAATGCAAAATACATACGCAGCAGCTGCTTCTTCCAGCTCCCCTTCTCTCTCCAGGAGTTTGCCTTCCAGCCCCTCCAATATGGATCTTATAGTCTGTCAGGGAAGACACAAGGAGAGGAGCAAAAGGTAAGTAAGACATTTATGCTCCAAATTGGAGAAAGCAACGGGGCAGAGACAGTGATCTGGAGACTTACTTGAAGGGCTTCAGCAACCATCTCGGGGTCCATGTCGATTACTTCGTTCAGCTGTGGGAGAAGCATTGTACCCATGTCATTAAGGTTCCTATGTGGCGCCTTGCAAACAAAATCTGTGCATAACCCACACTGCACTGCAACAGCTTTTGTTTTGTTCCTGGTGAAAATGGGACTTAGGTGGGTGAGTTTAGAAGAGATTCAGTAAATAATAATGTTGCTAATTCTTATAAAGGCATCCCTCACTAATAATAATACTAATAATGCCACTTACAGGAGATTCCGGCAGCTGGGAGTCGGCCACAATGTTATCCAATAGTTCCTGTAAAATAAAGAAAGTGTCAGTGTGGGGGAGAAATGTATTAGACAATATTATCTGGTAGAAACGGAACTATGGAGCAGCGCCGCTGTGCAGTTACCATTCAGCTGTCACTATAGACCACACTATAGGATAGACATCAGACAGAATCAGACCAGAGGTGCAACGGTCCATGAGAAACCATAGGCCTGGGGGCACAACATCAACATTTCTATAATAATTATCATCTAATATTATTTATTCCCTATTTTGGATTCCTTACCAGATGCTTGATCATGTATATGATGTAGTCAAGGTTCTTCTCTCTCATGTGACTATGGACTTCGTATCGGATGAGGAAGTTCAGCCTGAAAAAGAATTCCCATTGAGCATTAATACAAGGTTCTGTCTTCTACTGCATTGCATTTCTACTTTGTTTGGGCCCTGCTTAATCTATAGAGAGTCCAAATGATCCAAAACAGTGAGAATAGAAAGGCACTAATAAAAGAATAATTTCTGGCAAAATAATCTTTTTTTAGAGACAGTTGAAGAAGGAAAAGGCGTCCGAAATGTTTTCTTTGCTTACAATGAACATTTATAAACAGGGCCCTGGTGTGTTGCCTTTGCCCAATGGGGAAATGGAAAACGATTCCCAGAATTGATATAAGTTGATTTTTATTTTACTTACAAGTTGTCCATCTTCCCAATGTATCGTCGATGGTAATGTTCTGCAGAGAAAAACACATTTGCATGAGATAAAGGAGGCCATTCACATACAATAAACTTAAATTAAGGAATGGATGATTATTCGAATATTTACCGTAAAAGTAGAGGAGTCTCTCCATGTTGGTCTCCTCTTCCTGGTAACTCTCCAGGGAAAACAAAATCGTCTGTAAGAAAAGAAAGAGAGGCACAATTGTGAATGAATCGGCACAATTGTGAATGAATCTAAATGCCGCCTGTTTCATGGTATGGCAGCTCCTACCAGAAACCCCAGTTTAGATGAGGGAATGTTATTCCATTTTCTCTGTATTTGGAATTACAAAAGCTTACCTGCAGCTCCCGTGTGCTCTCCATGCTGTTTCAGAGGCAGCTAAAGGCAGACAAATGATACAAATCAGAATTATATTAGACACAGCAATAGTTTCACCATTTAAAGACTTTAATGTGAATGTTACAGGCTTTATTCTGCAGTTTCAATATCATCAGGTAAAATGAAGTACCAGATAAAGAGACAAATATTTCCTTCTCTTTATTCTACCATTGTATTGCACATTGTTGCACTCAGTGTTAAATGGCACATTATAATGCTGGTGATTGTGTTGGATTTGAAGACAATGTACAGTATATGTATGGGGGTTATAGGCAAAAAGCCTTTTGGGGGCTATTAGGGTTAGCGTGGGGCAAAGCCCTTTGGCACGGTGTCTCAGGTCTGTAAACAACATTAATTACACGTCATTTATCTGCATTTCCATTTACAGGTGCCATCGTGTATTGGGTGCAGAGTTAGGGGGCAGAGTTGTAGAACAGATATTATGAAAGTATCAGTTGGATTTATTACCTATCAAATAAACTCAGAAGCCAGAGATGGTGGCACTTCTGGAATTAATACAAGGACCGGCACAAGGCCAGGCACCCCAAAGGGGTCTCCCTCAGGAGACGGTGACTATCCCCAACACTAGTTCTGATAGGGATGGAAAATATCAAACTAGGGGGAAGCCAAAAAAAATGCTCAGATGTTAAAAGCAGTGAACTTGCGGTGAACTCGCAAAAACGTCGAAAAAAATCTGCATCGAAATCGCTATAGCCCGATGTCTGTATAGAGAGAGAGAGAGAGAGAGAGAGAGAGAGAGAGAGAGAGAGAGAGAGAGAGAAGAGAGAGAGAGAGAGAGAGAGAGAGAGAGAGAAAATAACAATGAATAAAAAGTCAGCTTTAGGGATAATGCATTTAACACTTCATATTTCCCATAAAATACAGAGTAAGGGAGAGATCTGTACCAAATCCACTGTTTCCATTGGACTTTTGTTTTTACTCTACATAATGATACTTGGTTGCTAGGATCTCTGCCCTTAGCAACCATCCATTTGTTTGAAAGTCATAATAAAGAATGCGTAAGAGATGGTAAATATGAAGGCTTTAATAAAATAATGAATATTTGGTGACATAACTGCCAAATCCTGGGTCTGTGTTTCCCAACCAACACTAAGATTAAACACATCTCCAAATCCCATTTTAGGGGGGAAATCTCCAAATTACCAAATATCAGTGAGAGGAGCAACATACAGTCGTCTGGGGTGTCACCCAACTATTTCCCCTTTTAAAAATAAGGTTTATTTTTCAAAAAAATCTCTCATAGGGACATACACTCCCACAGTGACAACCAACGGACAAAACCAACTGTTAAATCTCTAGGGTGAAGTCACCTCTGTTATATGGGATCCTGCTGCATGTCCCCCCTAATCATTCACTATCACCTCCCAATTGTCCCATGGCACCTGCCTCTGCTGCCCATCCCTAGTTCCAACCCTGGATAAAGGGAACATCTATTTAGCTACAATGTTGGTACATGAGAGCAGGGAAGATCCCGGGGGCAGAGGGGTAACACTATAAGGAGTCTGTCAGGACTGGGAATAAACATTAAGCAATTTATGGTGAGCCCGGGGGGTCCCCAAATTTTCCCTTCAGTAGATAATGTGAATATTTTCTGACAGTCCTGGGTCTGTGTCTCCCAACCAGCACTGAGATTAAACACATCTCCAAAGCCCATTTTAGGGGAAAAATCTTCAAATTACCTAAAATCAGTGAGAGGAGCAACATACACTAGTCTGTAGGGTGTCACCCAACTATTTCTCCTTTTTCCCCCACTAAAATAAAGGCTATTTAGCAAAAAATGTCTCAGAGAGAAAATACACTTACCTCTCACCTCAGTGACAACCAACGGGGGCGAAGTCATCTCTGTTTCCTGCTCTTAAAGGGGAAGTGTCCCCTGTTGATAGGGGAGGTTTATATGGCATTTATTTGCCCTTAGATGTGCAGCACATACACAGCTTATTATGTACCCAGAGCATTGCTGTGTATGTGTGGCCTATTGAGTCAGCACACTCACTCCAACGCCAACTCCAAGCCACATAACAGAGGGGAATGCTGAAGAACCAAACATAAGGAATTAGTGAGCCAGTACAGAGCCATACGGGGGAGTCATTAGACTACAGAACATTGATGCACAATAAATCCGGCCGCTCTCTCCCTAACTGTTGGGCAGATTTTCCCCCTTCTCTCGGGAGCTGACCAAACACCATCAGGAAAAGGATTTTTTTTTGTATAAAGTTTCCAAGGATCAAAGGCAAACACTGGTTATAGATAGAGGGGCTTCGGTTAGTTACAATGGGGCCACTCCTGATGTGGACAGTTATATCCGGTCACAGGTTTGTGCACAACCAGCTAAAGTCCCAAATCCAGGACACCCCTTGGATATATGGAGCAGAAACCAGTTCTCCTCATTGCCGATTAATCAGCTGGTTTCTGCTACTTTGTTTCAGGAGTTAGAACTAGCAGTGCAGAGAATACAAAACAGCCAGATGTCACTTTCAGTAGTATCGGTTGCATTTGATTTATTTTGAAATGTTTCATTAATGTATATTAGAGAGTTACATTGAAGGACATAGTGTGCAACTCAGGAGCAGAGATATCCAGTGTGCAGCCCTGTGGGGATGCTGGGAGTAGTAGTCAAACAACAGTTGGAGAGAGAGACTAAATCAGATATTTATTGTAGACAAAGCTTTAAGGAGATCATTTCTGCAGCAGTCGTGGGAAATATGAGGACATTTTCAAATCAAAGCTGGACACTGTCTGACAGTGGGTTGAGTTAAGCCCACAAGCAGGTAACAAAGTAAAGGGCAGTAGAGCAGGTATATAATATCTATTTTTTGCTTTTTGGCCTTAATTTAAATTTTTTGTGGTTTTTCAGACTCAACGCTAAGGCTTGGAATTTTAATGGCTGTCAGGTTGCTAGGGCTTAATTACCTTAACAACCAGGCCACAGCTGGGAAGGCAAAACAATTAGGCTAAATGATAAATTTCAACCGCCACATTCTGTGTCTTTTGGTTGCCAGGGTTAACGACCCCCTGACAACCCGATAGGAAACTGAGTAAGTCGCCTGGGAATAAACGAATATGGAGAAAGTTTAGAGAATAAATAACGGAGACCAAATGAAAGTTGCTTTGTTTTTTATTTAAAAATCATTTAAAGGTAAAATTCCTTGGCTAATGATTGGCCAGTCCTGGGGCAGCAAAGCACTAGGAGATAAAGGAGAGATATAGACTATCCCTAAAACTAAAGGTAAGTGAACACTTACCAAGTTACACATTTTAGCCCCTTCCATCTCACTTTATATTTATATAGTAGAACACGTGACCCCAAGCCCTGCCCAACCCTTCAGTTTCTTTACCAACCAGGGCGGAGCACATCCACCGAGAGGCCAATCAGACGGCGCCCTTAGCTTGTAATTCCTCCCAGTCTCTGGTTCTGGAGTTCAGTCTCCTCCACTGTCTCAGCTCACAGCACCGGCCGCAGGAATGAAAGGTCCAACCCACGTGTAGCTTTATACCAGGGCCCAGATGCCCATCGTAGGACTGGGGACATGGAAGGTGAGTGGGATTGCTTCTCTTTACTACAACTCCCAGCATGCACGGCTGCTCTAACACCTGTAAAGCAACACAGGGTACAGGTTTGTTACACTAATCTGACCTGTGTCGGCTCCTCTCATTGTGCTGCAATGTTCATCTGAAGCAGCTCCTAGACTACATTTCCCAGCATTCCTGGCAGATCAGTGCCTGTAAATCAGAATATCTGCTCCCACATTATTCTAAGCTGTATCTCACAGTGTTGCTTCCCTATTAAACTATATCCTATGCCTTTAAGGTTCTGCAGGAACTACAGCTCCCAGCATTCCTGGCTGGCCTGGCACCTGTAAGGCAGCACAGTGTACAGTTCTGTTAGAGTTGCAGGTGTAAGTGCAATTTCAGCATTCCCTGGACTACATTTCCCAGCATTCCTGACAGAGTGGTGCTTGTAAATCAGCCCTGATTTCTCCATTATTCCCCTGAGTTGCATCTCACAGTGTTACTTCCCTATTAAACTGTATCCCAAGTGTCAAAGGCAGTGCTGTCCAACTTCTGTGGTACCGAGGGCCGAATTTTTTCTGGCCTACATGGTGAAGGGCCGATAATGGAAGCCAGTGTTGACCACTCCCTGTTTTTAAACCACACCCATGTTACCACAAGATCATGTGCACATTAATTGTGGAAACACACCAAAAAAATAAATGGTTGGTGCTCAGTGCAGGGATATCACTTATCACTCATATGTGAAAAAAGTTGTCATATTAAGACATACCCTTAAATCCATATATAGGCAGAGCATGGCCGCCAGTTGGACAGCCCTGCTCTACATTATACAAAAGTTAATTTAAAGGTGAACAATCCCATTAAATTGTCTCTGTCCCATTCTAGGTGTACAATAGAATCCCCATTTTATATTTTTCAGAGGACCAGGAAACATACCTCCCAACATTTTGAAAATAGAAAGAGGGACAAAAAGATTTGCCACGCTATTTATGGCCACATTTCACCTAATTACCATGTCCATTTTACAAAATTTGGCAGGTTTTGAAAGTTTGAATACATTTCTGTATTTTTTAGGGTGTTCCTTTTCTGAGCTCAGAGATCTGTGGTTTTCACCATGAATATTAATGGTGTTAGTCAACACTGTATTGAAGAGTAGGAATGTAATTGCAATTCAGACATACAAATTGGGGAGCAGCAGGAGGTGCAGTTTTGCAATGTGGCCTATGCTTACTGCATGGCCTAAAGCAGGCACTAAGGGATGAACGGAGGTTCACGTGTACTGAGGCTGCTGTCTGCATTGAATGCAGGATTTTCAATCTGGGGCACAAGCACTTGTGCACTGGGGAAAATTTAGTGAGCCCTCAAGTCTATAGGGGTAGTTTGCATGGGCGCCCCCCCCGGACCAGTAACATTAAAAAATGTTATTCAAAAATATCTGTGACCAGCTCGCCACTGTGCTCTCCCCTTGACGCAGCGCTGTTCCTCCGCACAGCATCCGAAGCACACACAGCACAGCAGTAAGGCAGTCGGCAGAGCGTCTGAACAGGCTGTGGTGACAGTGAGGGAGCGTCTAGACAAGGGAGGCTGCAGGGAGGGAAAAGCTGCGGACAGATAATGGCTGAGGGGGGTGCCCAGGAGAGGAGTTAATTATCCAGACTGCTGGGTACTCCGTGCAGTGACGGCCCTGACGAGGAATTCATGGAGGTGCCGGAACCTATGCAGCTCTCTCCTGAAGCAGTCAGAATCAGCCACTTCCTTATTGGCTGCAGGTATCCAATGACAATTTGGCTGCTTGTCCCGTAATCTCTGTCCAATCAGACGTTTGGAGCAGGAGTCCCTGCAGTTTTAGCTTCTTTCCCGCTGGTAGTAGGGAAGAACAGAGCAAGAAAACTCTATGGTACAGCTGTAGGTAAGCCATAACCACTCGTGCTGTAATCCCAGAATAGCCACGAAGCAGTGGTAAAGCAGAGTAATTAGAAACCCATTGAGAAATGTCTGGTAGTGCGTGCCTGGAAGTTAGCCATCACTCTCTCTGACAGGAGGGTACTGCATTGCTTTCTGACACACGCTCTGTTATTGCACTTGTTGCTCTGTGTTAGTGTGGCAGCGTCACTGCTTCTCCAGGGGTATGGTGTTCTTAGGTTTTTAACCTTCCCTGTTCACCCATGACTTCAGCGCGATCCAGGGAAAGTGCCCAATTTTTAGTATCAGATAGTAATTGTGCTGGATACCCTCTCTTTAAAAATTTGTCCTGCATAACTAATAAATCTTTCTCTCTCTTAGTACGATCACTATCTATCCTCACTACCCTCAGCATTTGTGACTTGGGGAGGGAGTTTAATAGATGTTTAGGATGGTTGCTATGGTAGTGTATCAGGGTGTTCCTATCTGTGGGTTTCGTGTAGATGCGTGTCTGTAGGGACCCCTTATCTTTATACAGTTCTACATCCAGAAAGTTCATGCATTGCAAGTCATATTTCACAGTGAGTTTAATAGGGCTGTCCAATCTATTTAATTGCTCTACAAAATCATCAAGGTCTTTGGAAGGACCTAGCCACAAGAAGAACAGGTCATCGATATACCTTCTGTAGAATGCTCCATATTGTCTAAATAGAGGATGGTTCAATATGTGGTCATTTTCAAATTTGCACATGTACGCATTCGCATATACTGGGGCTACCTTTGACCCCATCGCTGTCCCCGTACATTGCACATAAAAATTGGTCTCAAATTTAAAGTAATTTTTATGTAAAATGAATTGTATCAGTGTGAGCAAAAATTAGATTGGAGGCCCTTTGTACAACGGATTTTGAGATATCAACTCACGTACAGCCTCCACACCAGCATCATGTGGGATGCAGGTGTAGAGACTCTGTACGTCCATTGTCACCAATATCATACGTGTTATGTCTAGATCAACACTTTGTATCACATGCAAAAAATCATTCGTATCTTTTACATAACCATAAGTGTTCTGGATGCATGGCTGTAATACATAGTCCACATATTCGGCTATACCCTCATTAAGTGATGCGTTAGACGAAATTATCGGCCGCCCAGGCGGTCTCAGGGCATCTTTGTGCACTTTTGGTAGTGTATAGATCACCGGTTGTATGGGATGTGGAGGCAAGAAGTATTTATACATGTCCCTTGTAATCCAGCCATTGTTCATAGCCATATCAAGAATTGCACCCAGTTCCTTGTTGTACTTCTCAGTCGGATCAAACGTCAACTTCAGATATTTTGATGTATCTGATAGTTGGGATAGTAGTTCTTGTCTATAATAGCTGTAATCCATGATCACTATCCCACCTCCCTTATCAGCTGATTTGATAATTATATCCGAATTTTGTTTTAGTGATTTTACTGCCTCTCTCTCTGCTGTTGTGAGATTGCCCCTCCATTTCTGCTTAGTATTGCAGCAATTAGACATGTTTGTATTTAACATGCGATTATAAATTTTAATGGATGCATTTATACTCACAGGGTCGTAGTCACTCTTTAGTTTAAATTTACTCATAGTTAGTGGGCTTGCCACTTCAATATCTATGCCCCCTGTGTTGGATACATCCAATTCCCGCACTGCTGTGCTTGTCACGTCCATAGCCCCCTCAGGGATAGTCATATTAACGTCAGAAACTTTGTCTAATGCACCTTCAGTGTCCCCAAAATGCTCTCTAAGCCTTAGCTGTCTGGCAAATTTATAATTATCTATATAATGAGAGAATGGGTTGCCACTCACCAAGGGAACATATCCGAGGCCTTTCTGTAGCAGCGATCTCTCTGGGTGCGTGAGTTGGTGTGTGGACAGGTTAAATATCAGGTCTTCCTCTTCGTCTGCATCCTCTGCCGTTGTGGACGGGTGCCTGCGGGTGCGTTTGCGACCCCCGCGACGGGGGGGCATTCCTGGGTCTTTGCTGCTGCCTTGGTGTTCCCCTAAAAAAGAAACCTGGGGACCTGGAGACTCCTGCGCGCTGATCTCTCCCTCGCTCTCCGACGCTGCGCTGGTTACCGAGCGCGCTGGGGATCTCCGTGCTCTCCATTCTACTCTGCGTCTTCTCACTTCCGTTCCCTGCTGCCAAGGCAGCAGCAAAGACCCAGGAAGGCCCCCCGTCGCGGGGGTCGCAAACGCACCCGCAGGCACCCGTCCACAACGGCAGAGGATGCAGACGAAGAGGAAGACCTGATATTTAACCTGTCCACACACCAACTCACGCACCCAGAGAGATCGCTGCTACAGAAAGGCCTCGGATATGTTCCCTTGGTGAGTGGCAACCCATTCTCTCATTATATAGATAATTATAAATTTGCCAGACAGCTAAGGCTTAGAGAGCATTTTGGGGACACTGAAGGTGCATTAGACAAAGTTTCTGACGTTAATATGACTATCCCTGAGGGGGCTATGGACGTGACAAGCACAGCAGTGCGGGAATTGGATGTATCCAACACAGGGGGCATAGATATTGAAGTGGCAAGCCCACTAACTATGAGTAAATTTAAACTAAAGAGTGACTACGACCCTGTGAGTATAAATGCATCCATTAAAATTTATAATCGCATGTTAAATACAGACATGTCTAATTGCTGCAATACTAAGCAGAAATGGAGGGGCAATCTCACAACAGCAGAGAGAGAGGCAGTAAAATCACTAAAACAAAATTCGGATATAATTATCAAATCAGCTGATAAGGGAGGTGGGATAGTGATCATGGATTACAGCTATTATAGACAAGAACTACTATCCCAACTATCAGATACATCAAAATATCTGAAGTTGACGTTTGATCCGACTGAGAAGTACAACAAGGAACTGGGTGCAATTCTTGATATGGCTATGAACAATGGCTGGATTACAAGGGACATGTATAAATACTTCTTGCCTCCACATCCCATACGACCGGTGATCTATACACTACCAAAAGTGCACAAAGATGCCCTGAGACCGCCTGGGCGGCCGATAATTTCGTCTAACGGATCACTTAATGAGGGTATAGCCGAATATGTGGACTATGTATTACAGCCATGCATCCAGAACACTTATGGTTATGTAAAAGATACGAATGATTTTTTGCATGTGATACAAAGTGTTGATCTAGACATAACACGTATGATATTGGTGACAATGGACGTACAGAGTCTCTACACCTGCATCCCACATGATGCTGGTGTGGAGGCTGTACGTGAGTTGATATCTCAAAATCCGTTGTACAAAGGGCCTCCAATCGAATTTTTGCTCACACTGATACAATTCATTTTACATAAAAATTACTTTAAATTTGAGACCAATTTTTATGTGCAATGTACGGGGACAGCGATGGGGTCAAAGGTAGCCCCAGTATATGCGAATGCGTACATGTGCAAATTTGAAAATGACCACATATTGAACCATCCTCTATTTAGACAATATGGAGCATTCTACAGAAGGTATATCGATGACCTGTTCTTCTTGTGGCTAGGTCCTTCCAAAGACCTTGATGATTTTGTAGAGCAATTAAATAGATTGGACAGCCCTATTAAACTCACTGTGAAATATGACTTGCAATGCATGAACTTTCTGGATGTAGAACTGTATAAAGATAAGGGGTCCCTACAGACACGCATCTACACGAAACCCACAGATAGGAACACCCTGATACACTACCATAGCAACCATCCTAAACATCTATTAAACTCCCTCCCCAAGTCACAAATGCTGAGGGTAGTGAGGATAGATAGTGATCGTACTAAGAGAGAGAAAGATTTATTAGTTATGCAGGACAAATTTTTAAAGAGAGGGTATCCAGCACAATTACTATCTGATACTAAAAATTGGGCACTTTCCCTGGATCGCGCTGAAGTCATGGGTGAACAGGGAAGGTTAAAAAGATGTAATGAAACTAATAGAAGAGAAAACCTCTACTATGTTAGTCAGTATGATAAACATAGCATGTCCACCAAAAAAAGTGTGGTAGAACATTGCCCCATAATAGCCACAGATGAGAACATCTCTAAATATCTACCTCGGAAACCGAAATTCAGCTTCAGAAGAGGTAGGAACCTAAAAGAAACCTTGAGCCCCTCTGACCCTGTGGATAAATACCTAAAAAATAGGGTACAACATTTTTTAACTGAACGACCAGGGGTGTACAAATGCACGGGCTGTGTGATGTGTGGGACATTAATACAAGGGACATATTTCTCCCATCCGCAAACAGGCAGAAAGTACAAAATTAGACAAAGATTAACATGTGACTCAGCTGTGGTGGTTTACATAATAAAATGTCCGTGTGGGCTAGTGTACTGCGGGAAAACCACTAGGCGTTTGAAAGAGCGCATAGCAATGCACAGGTCAAGTATAAGAGCAGCTCTGGATCCAGACATATTACAAAAGATTAAGAGTAAAAAACAGGACATTTCACAACAACCCGTAGCCAAACATTGGGCGGAAGCAAGGCACAGCCCCTCGGCATTCAGATGTATGCCAATTGATCAGATTCCGAAAAAAGTAAGAGGGGGCAACTATGATGAAATGCTTCTAAGGAAAGAGGCTTTCTGGATACATGAGCTAGATTGCGTGGCACCAAAGGGTCTAAATGGGCAGTTAAACCTCAACTGTTTCCTAACTTAAAAAACCTTTTTCCCCAGTCTCAAATAGCAATAATAAGTAGAGGTGCGAAACATAATAAGGAAACAATATAATAAGATGCAAAATGAAACATGAATAGTAACATTATTTGTAACAGTGATATACATTCTTTTCTTTTAGATGGTGTGTGTAGCCCTACTGTGCTGAGACAAAGTAAGCAGTCCAATAAGCAACCAAAAGAACTTTCTTTATAACACATTCTTTTATTGTTTTTAATAATTCTCTTGATACACATTGTACACACATATTTAAATACACAGGAGTATACCAAATTTTCCACGAAATGGTATCCACAAAGATTATCACAAAAAGTAAAATGATGTAATTGGTACAATGCTGACACCTAGAGGTCAAATCAGGAATTGAAACATAATTCACATGTATGCACTATGATGCTCATTTGCATTAATTGATTGATAATGAAGTCATTCTGACGCCCACTTTTTTTTGTATTTAAACACCCACATGACCACTCACACTTATCCTTGATAAAGGCCCTAATGTGGGCCGAAACGTTGGACACTTGAGTGATGTTAAAATAAACACTTGTTTGATTGAAAAACTTGGAGTGCTGGTCCATCTTGAATCTATATATATATATATATATATATATATATATATATATATATATATATATATATATATATATATATATATATATATATATATATAATTATATTATAAATGTTTTTAGAGGAAAAAGAAAACTCAGATTTATTATGCCCCGAAGCTGAAGTCCGAATCCATCTAAATCCCGTTGAATTCATGTAAAAGTCAATGGCAGCTATCTCTTTAACCATTTGAAGATGTTTTTAATAACCTTCATGAAGTCGTACGATTCGAATTGAGACTCAATTTTTTTCAGTTGTTTCAACAAACTTGAAAAATTAAAGTTCAAGATTAATTTTTTGTAAATGAGCCAAATTCGTGGATGGGATTTAGGTGGAGCCTGTTACTGGCAAAATATGAGAGTTGTAGTCTGAAGGAATCAGAACACAATCTGCTAGGGTGGGATTAATTTTATAAGAATAGTTAGTCTGAAAGCATTTGATAAAAGTGAGATGTTCTCAAAGAGTATGGTTTACATCCAACTAATGTAATGTTTCAAACATGCAGGGAAAATGTCATTACTATGTCACACAAGAATATTTGTCCTTGTGAGAGTACCCGGTGGTCAAATTTCCTTTGATGGGGAAACATGCTGGTTATAGATGCCTTACCCTTTAAACAAAACAGGGATTGTTTGTCCATATATTGTAGTATATTTAAGCTGGCCAACTACTTCAGTCATCGCATATCTGGCCAGTCCTACGCTCATATTGCATCTGATTCACTAAGAATTCTATCGTTTCATTATACATTTGACACAGGGACTAAGTTTTACCTGAAACGTACTTGCTGCTTTCAAAGTAAAACTCTCAAACTTGGCTGCCCTTTTATTAGACACCAGTGTGATTACTTGACTTTTAGCTGGGTAGGGTAAGAGCTACAACATGAAGCTGGTCACTGCTCCTGTATAAACTATACCAAACAAGGGAAAGTTGTGCTCCCCACTCATTTTTAAAAACATTAAGTGAGGGTGCAATGAGGTTGTGACCACAAAATACATATAGACAAACACAAGAGGTCCTCTCCACTCAACCCATTATCAATATTTAAGACATTGCAAAACAGGGATTGTTTAAAGGGTAAGGTATCTTTTAGTAGCTTAAACTTGATAAACTTGGCTGTAGCAAGCAATGCCAGTCAGCAGCATCAAGGGCAAATAAGGTCTTGAGCTGTATTAAATGGGGCATAGAGTCACGGGAGGAGGGGGTCATTCTTCAACTTTAAAGAGCACTGGTAAGGCCCCATCTAGAATATGCCGTACAGTTTTGGTCTCCATCACTTAAACAGGACATTATTGTATTAGAGAGGGTACAGAGAAGGGCAACTAAGCTGGTAAAAGGTATGGAAAATCTTAGCTATGAAGAAAGACTGGTCAAATTGGGGATGTTGACTCTGGAGAAGAGGCGCTTAAGGGGTGATATGATAACTATGTATAAATATATAAGGGTTCATATAATAATCTTTTTATTATTTAATAATCACTTTATTTACCAGTAGGTCTTTCCAGATGACACAAGGTCACCCATTCCGTTTAGAAGAAAAGAGGTTCTGCCTAAATATTCTGAAGGGGTTTTGTTATAGTGAGAGCTGTGAAGATGTGGAATACTCTCCCTGAATCAGTTGTACGGGCTGATATATTAGATAGCTTTAAGAAGGGCTTGGACGGCTTTTTAGCAAGGGAGGGAATACAGGGTTATGGAAGATAGCTAATAGTACAAGTTGATCCAAGGACTAGTCCGATAGCCATTTTAGAGTCAGGAAGGAATTTTTTCCCCCTCTGACAAATCGGAGAGGCTTCAGATGGGGTTTTTTGCCTTCCTCTGGATCAACTGGAAGTTAGGCAGGTTAAAAAAAGGTTGAACTTCATGGACGTGTGTCTTTTTTCAGCCTAACTTACTATGTTACTATATTACTAAGGCAAAAATGTCTCAAGATAGTAATGACTAAGCCATAAGTGCCACCGATTTTAAAAGCTCCTTTATTGCATGATGATATAAAAAGAAAGTTGTTTCTAGTTTTAAACACAGTTGTTGCAATTGTTATACTAAATACGTACCCATACTGAGCTTGTTTTTAGTTTATATATAGTAGGAATATATAATTTATGTAATTTTCACAGGTTGCAAGTCTAACAATATGGAGCTTTTATTAAAATTCCTGGCTGCAGGAGACCAGGTGAGCACCTTCATGTAGTCTTGTGTAAGGCTGATGACACACTGGGTATATAACTGAATCCATGCAGACAAAGATGAGCTAACATTAAATACATTGAGACATTTACTAAAATACGCCCTCCCCTTTAAACAAAAAAGGAATTGTTTTGTTAGCTCAACTTTTTTGCTATATAACTGAATCTATCACTGCCAATTAATTTGAACTGCTGCCTTTTTAGCCTGAAAATGAGGACACTGTTGGAGAATATTCTCTGTGTGCTGTTGCTTTATGATTAATGTTTTACTATGCTATTCTCTGCTTGTTCACATTGGAAATGTGTTGATGTAAGTTAAGCTAATATTGCGACCTTGTTAACACTATATCTTCACTTTTTCAGTTCTTGTCTCACATGTCATCAAGCCATTTATATTGACCCTCAGAAGTGGAACATGTTGGTGAGAAAATGTGGGTAAAAGTTATTGGACGCAAGGTGGGTGCAGACTAATACAAATATATATTATGTCCTAAGAGGCTTTTGCACAGTTTCTATTGTTGAGGCCTTTGATCTTTATTGAACACCATGTGTATGTTTGGAAGTATTCTTTTATCTGGATCAGCATTATATGGTGTGCAGTGTTGTACTCCATGGATCAATTTCCCTTTTGGATAAGAACAATTACTAAATAAATGGGCAATAAACTGATACCCCAGTCAGTATCCATTTGTGAAGTGGGGACCTTCTGATAATTAAATGAGACATGGACTGCTTTAGTCTACAGTAGCAAATTTAATTTTTCTACTTATGATAGTAACATCACATATTTTTAAATTAGGATCTTTGGAATTAAATGAGTGTCTCGTACATGAACTGCTCAACAGTCGAATGATAAGTTATTGGGGCACCACAGCAACATCATTGGGCCCCTACACGTACACAATTTACGTTTTACGTAACTTATGGAAAAACTTGTTTTACCTTTAAAAAAACAGTTCAGTGTAAAATATAAACTGGGTAAATAGATAGGCTGTACAAAATAAAACATGTTCCTAATATAGTTAGTTAGCCGAAAATGTAATGTATAAAGGCTGGAGTGACTGGATGTCTAACATAATAGCCAGAACAATACATACTGTATTGTGCTGAACAATTCCTTTAAAGAAACATATGTATTAAACAACGACAAGGCAGAGGGTAGGTTTAAACTTTTGGCAAACTTTTGTGGCTGCCAATGAACTAACTGACTCATGCAAATACTTAAGCAACTTAAGCATCAAGCAGTGACAGTGGGCAGCAGAAGTGGAGTTAATTCCACTGACCCCCCAATGACTAATTAGCACATTAACATTAAACTTTATATGAACTACTTACTATTGAGTAACATTGTCTGTTTATATTGGGATCTATTTACTGAATTATATAAGTGTCTCCTAAATGAACTTTGCAGCAGAGGAATGAACATTTATTAGGCACCACAGCCACATCATTGGGCCCCTTAACTTTAGAAACAGGACATTTTCCATGAACATATTGCAGCTGCTTATCAGTTCTATTGGGCCCTATCAAGAATCCTAATTTGCATATGCAAATAAGGGGCAGGAAAGGAAAAAAAAATATTGTTTTGTGATGTAAAGTCAGGTGATTTCCCTATCCACTCCTAATTTACATATGCAAATTAGGATTTGGTTCGGCCAGGCACAAGGATTCGGCCGAATCCTGCTGAAAAAGGCAGAATACCGAACCGAATCCTGGATTCGTTGCATCCCTATCCAAATCCTACCTGCCCTGCATGTTTCTGTGTTCATCAGACCTTTGAAGACCAAGAAAATCAGTTCTTATACCTCAGTTTTAGCAGCTGCTTTCCAATATAAGATCAATATAGTAAAATAACAGTCCAGGACATCAAGTGTTCCAACAAAGGTGTACTCCATCTTCCTAATCTGATTATCTACACTACTGGAACATGACTGAAGCATTGAAACTCATTGGTTTTCACTATAGTCTAGTAACTGATCAACATCCAAAGCTTATACTAGATATATGCTCATTTTGTTGTGTTTTTTATTTGTAAGACAAAAATTGCCATTTTTATAACAAGTTAATGGCAGACTGTAATGCAGATCTATAACCTGCAACATGAGAATTGTTATTCCTTTATAAAGAACTGCTATTCAAGGGGTGCTGGTAACATTTTCTTCAGTATTCTTCATGGGAAAGTAGCAGCTGTTCCCTGTAGCTTGGAGCAAAACCACCTTTGCCTATTTTGCTTGAAGCAATGCTTTTCCATTAAAATTTATAGTAGTCCTGTGCAACTTAAAGTAAAATTAAAACCTTAAAAGAAACATGGCTAAAAATTTATGTTTTATGCTGAAATTAATGCACAAGCATAGATTTTCAGCATCCCTATAGTAAGTAATGATTCAAGCCTTCAAAGTTGTGCACAGAAGCTCCAGAAACAAGAAAGATTATCCCAAAACGTAATATTATATTAAAAATATACTCTCTATTCAAAAATCATGTTAAAAAATAGGCATACAGACCACATGGTATTCCACCTTACGCGTTTCATACACTCAGGTACTTATTCATTGACATTAATGACCCCCAACAGGTTTTTTAAATTTATACTACAAATGGCCCCACCTTTTTATTTCTAAAGCCAATACATTTTTGCCACATCATACTCAGATTTCAGAGCAGGTTTTTAAATACACATTATTATGGTTCCATTTCTCTTGTCTTTTTTTTTTTTAACTCTTTATTTCGTTGTTTTATTATTTTTTTTACAAATAATAGTCGGAACAGAATAGAAAACGAAAAGAAAACAAAATGGGAAATAAAAACAGGTAAAGTTGTGGAAATAGTTATCCAAGTGCAATAAAATTTCACAGTATTAAAGATTTCACATGGGGCAATCAAATTTCACTTCACATCATGGAATGGGGTACAAGGTGACTTTACTCGTTTATTGTCAATTTAGTATGTTTGGGACTTGGAGTAGATAAAATAAAATGAAATAAAATTGGGCCCTAGCCAGGGAGCATGTTGTGTATTCATCCATTCTCTTTCTCTCAAAACTACATATTAAGAACAGATTTTGTGGACATAAAACTTTGCGTCGTTCATTTGGATGTGTGAGTGTTAGGGAAATGGTACATCCAATTCATCCATTTCTTATCATAAGCCTTCATGCTGTTATTATGTATAGCTGAGATATATTCCATTCTCCGTATTTCTTCCACTTTATCTTGGACTTCGTTCATCGTAGGGGCCATTCTCTGTTTCCACTTTAAGCATATAAGTCTCCTAGCCGCTGTAAGTATGTGGATTTCTCGCTCTTTAAACATGATTTGTGAATAAAGATTATATTTTTAATATAATATTGAGTTTTGGGATAACCTTTGTTGTTTTTGATGTCTATGCCCTTTGGAACTGGGAGCTTTATCCCAAAAATCATGGGTTCTTTTCGACAGGGCCAGTAGAGACTAGCATATATATTTTTTTTACAGAAGCTCCTGGCCTGGATTTGTGGAAAGGCCGGGCCTAGGGCGGCAGGATTTTAGGAGGTGGCATGCTGCCCAACCACACCCACATTTGTTCAAAAACACTGTGGATCTGCTGGAGATACAATCATTTTTTTAAAGTTCCTGTGCGCCAATCCCCATTGCTCCAGTCCCAATGATTAAAATTTGCACGAATAAAGGGGGGGGGGGCGAATGGCAGTGGGCCTAGGGGCGCTTGCTATGTAAATCCGGCCCTGAGAAGCTCCCCATCTTAGATTTTATTTGTGTCAGTGACACACGCATGCTCTGTGATCTCTGGGCAGCTGTTGAAAAGAAAAGCTTAGGGGTTGTCACAAATCATTTTAAAAAATGAAGACTTCATGCAGACCTCACCACTTTAAAATTAATGCACAGATGATCATATACTGTTTAGTCAGAGACACTCTCACTTTTTGGCGTGACCATTACCATAGGAAATTATTCAGGAAACCATGCATTTCTGTAACCACTGTACTGTGTGTATGGAAAGCACTGCATGTCTGCATTATTGTTTTACAGGTCACTTTTCTAAGGACTGTTTTATGCAGCCAGGAGTAACAATATACAGCTTTTTACCAGAAGAGGAGGAGGGGATCCTCAAGACGATACCAGGGCTGGAAAGAACAAAAAAAAGGTAATAAGTAGAAAAAACAGCGATAAGTAGAAAAGTAGCAGAAAAGGTAACTTTTCCAAAACACATACTTTTCGAAGTGTCATTATAACAACCAAGCACGGATTTAAAAAATAAGAGGTGCTTGCAGAGAGATTCTCTATTAATATATAGGTAGTGTTAGGTAAAAGCCAAAAAGCATTTAAACTAATTAATAATACTATGATACAGTTTGCAGCATTGGCACATTAGTATTAATAGTTTTTTCTTCTAGAGCTATATAGTGAAATAGGGTGTTTTACATGTTTTCTTTTAACTTCTGGAAAAAGAAAAGGAAAAAGCGCCACAAAGAAAAGCAGGACTCTGAATCTGACAGCTCAGAAAGTTCCAGCTCTTAACACAGGCCCATCTAGAAAGAAAAACAAAAATGAAGAGAAAAGCAGGAAAACCTCAAAGAAAAAAAGAATAAAAAACACAAACATAAGTAAGAACTCTGTAAAGGGATATTATGTTTGTTTCATAAGCCTTTCCCTGTCTGATTATTTTCTTGCTTATAATCGTGGTGCTGATGGGGTGCAGAGGTTGGGGACATGATATGCAAAGAGAAGCAACCCATTAGTAGTTGGCTTTAAAAAAAAAAAGCCTTATGTGAGCAAAATTGTTTCCCCCTATGAAGAAATAAGGAATTAACTCATCTTCAAATAAATGAGCATTGCCTTTTGTAAATCATGATCCATCTTCACTAGAGACCATGTAAATTTCACATTTTGGATAGAGCTATTTCGTCTGAACTCTAAATAAAAATAGAAATGAAATACAAGCCTATGTGGTTACACTCTTCAACTGCTGCTTCCACAAACCCCAAATATTTATACACCACTAGACCCTTGTCTTTTTCACTCGTCATTTTATGTTTTTAGTGCTGAATGAGTAAATGACAGGAAAGGGTTTAACAGGCCTTACATATGACTTGTAATTACATACAGCTCAAAAGTAATTAACTTTTCAGATGGAGAACTGACTTTTATTGGAGTACATGTAATCAATAATAATTGTGCACAGCATTATGCAGAACCATTGTTTATTGATGCCATCCAAGGTTAAATCACATGTGTTGGTCTGTTACATTTTGGAGACTTCTGTTTAAAATTATTAGTGGAGTGGGCCAAATATATTTTTCTGTACATTTTATTTGTAGAACTATACTTGTATACCCCACTCTGTAGAGTCACACAATATATTAATTGAACCATGCACTATGTAACTATTTGGTACTGGACTGGCCATCCTTACAGTACCCAAACCTGGACACCATGATATACGGTTTATTGGTATAAATTTGTCAGTACAACCTGCACAATCTGCCTGGAATGTAAATTTTTTCTATAAATAAAACATGTGCAGTTGTTACAACCATTTCTGAGTCTGTCTATATGCACCAATATAATTGTTTTGGTATGGAAGATTTGAAGATATTTCGCAGTGTTAAAACACCGTGAAACTATTGACCCTGTACAGAAACACTGCCAAACAAGTCTGAAAATATCTGTGAGTGGTACACAACATACACCCACAAAGTAAAGGGAGGCACATGGGCAGTCTATGAGCTTCCACATGTCTATTATAAGCCCAGCATTCTAAAGGTGTTCGAGAGAGCACTACAATTTGTGTGCAGAGAACTTGGAGTTGGTAAAAGTTAAAGGACCTGTTTGTCTCTAATCTGAGAGTACGTAGGAATTGATACAAGGAAAGCATCAGGAAAAGTTCTGGTTATACTTCTTTATACAGGGAGTAGCCAGCGCCGATTCTGATGAAGAAGCCGTCTGAGGCAGCTCTTCAAAATCCTCCCCCCCTCGCCGGCTTACCTATCAGGAGGGGAGGCATCCGAGGCAGGAACACTAGTGCGGATAGCGAAACTGCGCCCTCTTGCACTAGTAAAGCCAAATTTCCGGTTTCAAAACTGGAAATTCGGCTCTTAAAATACCAGGAGCGGCTTTTTGCCGCCCATGGAAATGTATCTGGCACTGCCGCCTGTGGCGAGTGCCCCAGCTCGCCTCATTGGTGGAGCACCCCTGGGAGTAGCCATGTATTCGTTTGAGGCCACATAAAAGCTAACCATCACTAGGGAACAGCTTTGTCTCCTGCTTTATACAGACTTGTATTTGTCAATCTCTATCTTACTGGTGAGGTAATACTATCAGGCTTCAGTAGCAGGTTCATCGAGTAATAGCCTCCCCTATGCCTCTCACTAGGAACTCAGTTCCTGAGTTGGTACAAGAATGAGCCCAGGTAAAGATTAACAGATGTGCCAAAAGTAGCAGTAAGTTCATAGGCACTTAACTGATAGTTGAGGTGGAGAATCAGAAGGGATGAGACAAAATCGTAAATGGAGCCAGTCACAGGTCAAAGCAGTCAAGGGAGAATCCGAAAGAAAAGTCAATAAAAGGCCAATAGTCAAACCAGGAATCAAAAGCTTAGTCAGAACGCTCAGCGTCAATCAGAAGATGATCACCTTGCACTGGATTGAGGGGCTTGGCATCTATTTACGCACTGTGCGCATGCGTCAAGTTGTGCGTCGAGTGTGTGCACACCAAGTTGTGAAGAATGGTGCAACTTGATGCGCATTTGCACATGGTGCTGACCAGCATTACCATTGCCAGAGGACTGACGCTTTTAGTGAGTTCCTCCTACCTCTTGCACCTTTCTTTTTCTTCCTTGGTTGCCAACTGCCACCCTCACAACCCTACCTTCAAAAAGTATATAATGAGGATGGGAAGTTCATTATAGGGTTTTGCTTCTAATATTGTTGGTTTTTTGGCAGTAACAAAGCATGCTAAGTCAAAGCAAAAGAGAATAACGTCTCCTTGCTTTAGAAGATCTGTGTACTTGTTTCACATGGTCTGAAGGACTGGATTTAGCAGCTGGATATCCATCATTTTCTAACGCTGATGTCCTGGATTACCAGGCAGTATCTCATAAAGTGCATTTTGTTTCATTGGATTACTCTGTGATTGTTCCATTAATCAATGGATTACTCTAAGATTGTCCAAAGTAATTTGGACTTGGTGGATGGAGGTCAGGAATTCTCTTTTCAGCTTTCCATCTGGGTGTTAAGAAGAGAGCCCAGACTTTCCCTTTGCATGAAGGAGTTAATCATCTTTTCAGGGGAGAAAAGTGTTATCCTGAAAGTTGACTGCACAAACTGTATCCTTTAAGACAAGAAGATGTTAAGGATCTTTGTTCCGTGCCTTCTACTGATTATCCTGTTATCTATGATTGATCCTGTTATCCATTTGGCAAAGAGTACCTTGCTTTCTGTTGAAGATGTGACTACACTGAAGGATTCTATGGATAGGAGAATTGATTCAATTAGATATTTTACGTTTGTTGGAGTCTATTGCAGGTATTTTGGTGGCTAAGGAATTGTGGTTTGAGAATCTGGAGGCAGCCATAAGTAAAAGTCGAGACACTTCAGCCATCCTAGAGTTACTTAACTCAAGATGGAAACTTATTTTCCCCTCAGTGCCTAATTGATATTACTATACTTGCTTCTAGATCCCTGGTGCTAATAGTGCTTATTTCAAAAGATGGCATGTCTATAGAAAATTCTTCAGTATCACTGGCAGAGATTTCCTTCTGCAGGGTTTTAATAAAGGCCTCAGGATCAGCCCCAGAACCCCAAAGATGCAGGTTACAGCTATTTCAGCATTCAGGTGTTAACTGCTCTCTTCATCTGTAAAATGTGAAATTCTTCAAGGCAGTACTTCAAGCTAGTAGGCTTATTATGGCATTTGATGTTGGAAAAAGCATTTCTCATTGCAGTGTTATCTGCCAAGAGGGTTGGAGAGTTGCAGGCCTTGAAGTTTGCTGAAGACAGCCTTGATAGTCATCCTGAAGTTTGTTCAAGCTTAAGTGGCCGATCACCTTAGTCCAGAAGTGAGAAACCAGACTACATTCCCAGACCAGGTGGTGGAAGGTGGCATTGGGTTGCCGGCATTTAGGGCATCTGGCCTCGGGGGATCTGCCAAGTTTTTTCAGCTTGACCAGTGTAATATAAAGCTAATGGGTAAACTTGAATTGAATAAGCTTGTCTCTAGTTGATATCAGGAAACTATATAACCCCTCAGTGGCCTGGTCCCAATCGTCTGAACTTAATGCGGGGAGTTCCACTTGCCACTTTTGATAGGCTTTAATGAAAGGATCTGGAGTACAAAGTAGCGACACCTTGTAAAGTCTAGAGATCAGTTTATTGTCAGTTTCATCCCAGAGGATGTTTTCAAAGCCCAGGGAGGAATACACCAGTTCAAGGGAGGAGAACTGTGCTCTGAAGGCTGCTCTGAGTTGGAGATACCTAAACCATTGAATCTTTTGTTGGCCTGTTTTCTCTTTAAGCTGTGCCATGATGGGGAATACAGAGTCAACCAAGAGATCATCCAGGCTTCCAACCCGTAGTTGGGGCCAATACTGAAAGTCCGGAATTACCTGTAGATGCGGGAGATTAGCATTTTTCCAGAGGGGTAAATGTGGAGATCTAAGAGGGATTGTCACCTTAAATAATTTGCAGGCAAGGCCCCATGCATAATGCGGAGTAGTGACAGTCTTAGGTAGCCTATCATAGTCCCCTAACTTCCTATAAGGTATGCTTCTAAGTGCCTCAAGGGAACCTAGCAATGTGCCCAACAACATACTATTAGGGTTATCTTCGTTAGGATGAAACATGGTACAGTTGCCCAGCAATATAATATAAGTACAAATAAGGTAACCCCAGTCCGCCTCTATCTATGGGAGCCACTAGAACCTTCCAGGAAAGTCTGGGTGGTTTGTTGTCCCACAAAAAGGGGATGAGCAAAGAGGTGACTTTCTGGAATAAAAGGGGTGAAACCTTCACTGGTGAATTTAGTAGTACATATAAAAATTTAGGTAGGTATATCATCTTATAAATGTTCACCCGTCCCCAGAGTGTAATGGGTAGCTTAGAACATGTCGTGAGGGCCTGCTTAAAACAGATCAAAATTGGGTCTAGGTTATTCATCAGCAAGGAGGTTAAATCCTTATTAATAGTCCCATTTGGATCCTAACAGAAAGCTTTGAATGCATTTTTACTGCATTGTGACATTTACACGTGAAACCAGCGTACATGTATTTATACCTTTCATACACTGTGTATCTTTTCAACTTTAACATATGCAACTTCATTAGGTAGTGGGTATAAAACAAATTAAAGCCTATGGTATGATGTGAATATGAAGTGATTTCTGGAATCTTTATCTTCTCTTATAAAGCAAAAGACTACTGTTTAATACTAAACGTTAGAACTACTGTAGTTCATGTTGATTATAGCAGAGATGGGTGGGTCAAGCTTTGCACTTTGGCAGCCCAAATGCCCCTTATTGGTAATGCGCTGAAACGAAAGCAGGGGTAGACATATTATTTTTGCCTAAAGTTTATTCGTTTTTATTTATAAATGTGGTTAAAAAATGTTCTTACCTACTAATTAGTATTATATTATTCTGCTTATATAAACAGAAGAATGCACAATGTTTTCTAATTTCCATTTAATTGAATGAATCGGGAATAAAACATGAGCGCATATCTTACTGAGTGCACAACACTTTAGATTCTGTTAGCTGTATATTTTTACAGTTGTAGTAGAAGTTGCCATACCCTTGCCACAGTTGGGGGTTTTTATATATATATATATATATATATATATATATATATATATATTGATTCCAATTCCTCATTGGTATGCGACAGCGGTGTATGAACACACCAAACTCCTGTTCCGCTTGCAGATTCCTGGCCACTCCCACTCAACAACAGCGTTTAAATACATACAGTATGTAGTTAAAGTATTCCATCTTTATTTTCATCCATTGAAAGAACATTGCATTAAGGCAAAGGGTGCAGTGCTTTGATTAACAAGCTGCTCAAACCATCTCAAGAACATTTAAAGTTATACACACTTTTTTAAATTTTTCACTAAATTCCTTTAAAAACAGAAAACATATATTTAAATTTAATGGATGAAAATAAAGATGGAATACGTATATTATTCTATATTGATGCCAATACATACCCAATAACAGTGGTGTAATTATAGAAAAGCAGACCCACCACCCACAGGGACACAGGATTGAGTGGGCAGGATGTGGGTGGGGCAGAGGGCATGGTCGTGGGCAGGGCAGGAAGTGGGCGGGTGAATGGGGATCGGAGTGCCCCGGGACCTTCTGAAGATTTTTTTGCAGAGGGGCACTGCGCACTCTATACCACTGCCCAATAATGTAATTTTCAAGGGCCAGAACTAGGGGTAGGCAACATAAGCACATACCTAGGGTGCAAATAGTTTTGGGAAATGGGGTGTGAAGACTAAATCGTTTTTTTTCAGAGGGGTGGTGGTACACAAAGCAACCCTTGCCTTGGGTGCCACAGCTCTTTGGCTCAGCTCAGTCATTTTCAACAGGTTTCTTTTTTAACTTATATTTTCTTTTCTCAGGTAAGAGGCTTCAGACATTGTAATACTGAGCTACACTGGAACAGTAAGTTATACAGCAGATATGGGTTTGCACACACTTTTCTGTCCTCACGTGGTCTTGTTTTTTAAATGGGAAAGAAATAATTGATGACAAACAGAGACATTTTTCCTTTTAATCAGGGCAACCAAACAAAATAAGGCATCACATTTACCCTAATTTCAAAAATGCACTATGAACAAAGTTGTTCCTAAAACAATATAAAAATATGCACTGAAACAAAACAAGTGTCATCTCTTTTTAGGAGTTACAATGATGCACCAGTTTCTTCAGTCTTCAGTGCCTTTGAGGTTGTAATACTGATGTGAAGGCTTTTCCGGGGAGGAGGATTGCTGTATTCAAACTGTGCTAGCATTTTGTCATGGTACAAAAAGGATCAATATCAAGGCTTCTGTTGGCAAATACAGTATTGACGTTAATCAAATAAAACACATAATAGAGAAATAACGAGGTTGGTCCTCAGGCTTTTTCGTAGTGACGTGAGCTGACCACATCTGCCAAGGTTAAAGTCTGAAAAAGATAAAGGTAATTTTACCATATACTGTACATATAGTGTTTATGTACAAAATAATAGTGTCATCATGCACATGTATGCATATTTTGCATTAAAAAGAACCTTTCCCTAGTAGTTAGAAAATGAGGGACATTTGTTATAATTATGAGGTAACACACACACACAGAATAGTGTAACCTCTGGGTATGCTGCGGGCCTGGTAAAACAGAAGCCTTTTTGTCTGAGAGGTACTAATACCTTTCCAAAATTATTTCACTGCTGCCCTAAGAATTTTGGAGTTTCTGCTTGGTTAGCAATCTCTTGATGCAGTGAAGGGGCTGAAAATTATATAGTCATGCCTTTCTGCATTCCCATTTCTCCATAAAGTATAGGCATTGGAGAGAGTGGAATTCTGAAGAGTCAAATGATCCATGGTAGAGAAAATTACTAAGTGTTTTTTCTATCTGCTTCTGTACAAGTATGATGCCTCAACTACGTTTAATATCTGTTCATGAAGTGAAGTGCGCATAGCTTCAGTGACTTTCCTGCTACATGTTCATACCACAAGAAAAAAAACGACCCTAATCTAAAGCTGTACCTTCTGTAGTACAAATGCTAAGCACCAGGAAATACATTCCTTTATACAAGCCCAAAGCAATGAAATTGCTTTAAGAATTCTAAGTAATCCAAGTGATGGCCAAATCAAACTCTACAGGACTGCAGACTGAAAACCGTTCTCATATTAGACAGGAAATTTGCTGTTAAGAAATTGTTTTTTTTTGTAGAAACAAATACATGTATATGATCTATTATCTGGAATGCTTGGGACCTGTAATATTTTCTGTTTTTCCACCGATATGGGGGCATATTTATCAAAGAGTGTATTTAGAGATTGCCCAGTCCACCAGAGTGAAATTCTGCCACTGTCCATTCAATTCTATGGGATTTTTAAAAGAGTATTTATCAAAGGGTGAAAGTGAAATAAATAAGCCTTTCAAATTCCCATAGAAATGATTGGAGAATGGCGGAATTTCACTCTAGCAGACTGGGCAATCTCTAACTTCAATAAATATACCCCATGGATTCATGCAGCATAGTTACTATCATGAAAAAGGTTTTATTATTACAGAGAAAAAAAGGAAATCATATTTAAAAATTAGAATTGTTTGCTTAAAATCGACTCTACAGGAGATGACCTTCCCATAATTTGGAGATTTCTGGATAATAGGCATCCGTATGAGGAATCCCACTCCTGTATTTTTACATTTTCATGTTATGTATTTATATTTAATGTTACTGGTCCGTAAAGCAATATGTCACACATTATACAGTGTCTTTGTAACACAAATAAAACCTTTCTTATGATTGGGTCCCTTGCAAAACTGTATAATTATCAGTATAATGATCCGTTGGTAGCATGTAAGTACCTCCAGGCTTTCTATCCATTATGTTTGTTAAATATTTTGAGCTGTTTCTTGAGAGCCCAACATTAAAATATTTTCTTTTGTCTCCTGCCACCTCATTTAACCGCCACTTTGCAAGTGCTCTCAATGGACCCATTGTACATTTTCCTTTGCTTATGGGATTTAGTGAAAAGTTGAAAGTGAATCGATACAGCAAGCTATTGTATTGCTGTAAATCATTTCCCCCTTTTCTATGATACTGCCATTTTGTCATTCTTGGTGGTCATTTATAACACCCCAGGGAACAAGTGTTGGAGCACATCTTAGGGTCAGGCCACACTGGGCGTTTTGGGGAGATTTGGTCGCCTAGTTTTTGCTGCAACCAATCTCCCCAAACGCCTTCCCTCACGCTGGCTAAAATGAAAAAATGCCAGCACTAATCACACGCGGCGATTAATTTTCTGAAGTCGCCCGAAGTTGCTTCACTGAGATTTGGTGTAGGCAGGAACCACTTGTGTGAGCCAGGCCCTTCCAAATTTTTTTTGTAGGGGCCCTGGAACCTGCTTGTTACGTCCCTGGCACTGCCAATACAGGACTTCTAGTGCTATATTGCCATGGAAGGAGAGAACACATTTGTGCTGGGTCTCTAATATGAGAGGGGTCTAAAGGGGTGAAAAATATACAAATTGCAACTTCATTTAATTAAAATACTTTATGAGGAAATCTGTAGTGAGAGCTGTAGGGCT
Organism: Xenopus laevis; assembly: GCF_017654675.1. NCBI lineage: Eukaryota > Metazoa > Chordata > Amphibia > Anura > Pipidae > Xenopus > Xenopus laevis. The sequence continues at coordinate 69,285,180 of NC_054374.1, read as the reverse complement.
GCCGGTTGAACATTCCTTGTTATTGTTGCATACCTACCAATATTTTGGAAATAGAAAGAGGGACAAAAATAATTGCCGCGGGGAATGCGGCCACACCCATTTTGTGGACACACACCCTAACTACCATCTTCATTTTACTAAATTCAGCAGGTTATGAAAGTTAGATCACATTTTTGTAGCTTTTTGATGTTATTGCAGTTTTGCTAATGAAGGTGAATCGCCCTTTAAAGGACAATGAAAGTTAAATAAGTAGCTAGAAATGTTGTACATTATGTTTTGGGCTTCTGTACCAGCCCAAGGTAACCACAGCCCGTTAGCAGTAAAGATCTGTGTCTCCAAAGATGCCCCACTAGCTCCCCATTTTCTTTTCTGCTGATTCACTGCACACAGGGTTGCTTCGCCAATGAGGCGAGTTGAGGCTGTCGCCTCAGGCGGCAGCGCTCCACTAGGTACCAGTACTAGCAAAAATGCTGCTCCTGGTACTTTAAGAGCGAATTTCCAGGGGACGGGGGGCAGCAGCAACTGCTCCTCAGGCGGCGGAGGGGCCAGGATCGCCCCTGACTGCACATGCTCTGTGCTGCTGTCACTTACTGTACTTAGGGACCCACTCACAATATACAGTACACATAGAATAGAAATGTCACACTATAAAGCTGATTAGAAATTAACACAGATAATTACTACATGGCAGCACAGAAACCAGTGCAACTAGCATCAAAATCTAATAATCAGCCCTGTAGCATCACCTTTTTATTATTACAGACAAACCTCATTTTCTGCTTGATAATTTGCAACAATCCATAAGCTTAGCGTCTAAACAGCTGCTCAGAGTCAACTGTGCATGTCATTTTTCAAGGACAAGTTTGAAGTCCTGGATCACTGCTGCTATTGACAAGCTGAAACTTTAGGCTGGTGCAATAAGTTCAGTATATAAAACATGGCAGTTTTAGCCATATTAATTTTTAGGATTTACTTTTCCTTTAAGAGGCAAGTCACAGTTTCCCCAAGAGACCTGCTTATCTTAATTAGTTACAATTGTTTCTTTGCTTATCTTAAATTGTTACAAAATTATCTAAGTGCACCTGCCATGAATTCTGGGCTTTCTGCCAAAAGCCAATTTAGTTTTAGAAATATTGTATCTTTTTCTGTCTGTTGAGTGAAGGAGATCAAAGAGAAAGTTGGGATATTTCAGCAAAAACCCAGGACTGTGGGTTGAGCTGTCAAAATCGTGACTGTCCCGTGACAAACAGGACAGTTTGGAGGTATGACATTGTTTTATTACTTTTAACATTACATTTTTTGTAACTTTCTAAAATGAATTTACTTTGCTGTTAAGCAAGGAAGCTGTATTAAACTGCAATAAAGTTATTTGTTTCCAGCTCTCTGATGGTTAAGTAGTCCTGGATTGTGAAGTAGTTTGAACTCAGATAACTGTGTAAACACACGTGAGCAAATTATTTAAAGTCGTTGGAAACAACTCTTTCCCAAGGTCAGGACTGGAGGTCAGTCCTACAGCACACTACAGCTGACCAGAACTAGGTGGAAGAATACTTCTGTCTCAACATATCATTAATGCATGCCATGTCACTGAACAACAGTATTTTATATTTTGCAGAAGGGAGCATTTCGCCCTTTTGAGAAATCATAAACAAGCTTGTGTGTGCATGTACCTCAGTGGAAGAAATAATATGGTAGTAGGGGGTTATTTACTAAATTTCGAATGCAAAAATCAAGACGATTTATAAAATCTGACTTATAAAATCATGAATTTTTCAGAATTTATTAAACCCCGAGGATGGAAAGGTCCGAATCTGAAAATCCAGCATCTCAGACCTGTCCAGGTTGCATATAAGTCAATATATTTCGGGCAATACCCCAAAGTTTTCGGAGATTTCAGGTGAAAATTATGAAAAAATCATGTAAATCATGAAAATCCAATGAAAAAGCCAGAAAAATTTGAGGAAATCTAAAAAACTGATCGGATTTGATCAGAGTTTGTAGCAGAAAATATTGAGATAAATTCGGAGTTTGATAAATAACCCCCTTAATGTGGGGAAATACAGTTTGTCTGGGCTACTGCATTCACACAACAATACAACATTTGTGATGAAATAAAAGTATGCCAAAGGCTCATATATACTGTAGGTTATGCCATCAATGGGCAAATTCACTGAAGGGTGAATTTTCATTTACGAAGGCTTCGCCACACTCTGCACCACTTTGTCAGGTGCAAAATTGCTACCACTACACTAATTCACTAAAATGCGAAGTTGCACCTTGGCAGCCGAACGCTGGCAAAGTTCACTAGCGTTAATTCGTCAGCGCAAGCATTTCATAGCAAACTTTCACTAACATTCATTTCTGCCTAGCGAAACTTCGTTAGTACACTTGCACTTAGGTCCCTTTAAATAGGGCGGGTAAATATAGGTCATATAGACATCTTTATTAGTGATGTAGGTGCAAATGCTTGAAGTGCCCATTTATTATTACAAATGTCCAAGGAAGCAAAATGAAGACAAGAGATCCTCTAATGCTCTAGACATGAGCCCACCCTAAAACAAATGTGGCATGCCCCTAAAATGGGAAAAAAATGTTAAAATACATTTTTTTAATAGTTACAACCTTTAAAGACAATCCCCCTTTAAAACATAAAAAAAAAACACCAGCGTTTATTAAAATGTTTATGACTTTTCGGCATACAGGATAAGATATCACTGACAAAAGATTGAGGAGGATGAAGCTTCATCTAATCGGTCTCGTACAGGCGGAGGTAACGTTCTGTAACATTCAAGCTAGTGAATTTGCAGAGTAACAATTTGCAGAGTGACAATTCAAACTAGTGAATTTGCAGAGTAACAATTCAAACTAGTGAATTTGCAGAGTAACAATCGTTCGCCTGAGTTAAAATGCACCTGGTGAAAAGGCACAAAACTGCACTAGCGACGCTCTCTTTTCGCTAGCGAATTGTCCTCTATGCCTGTAAATTGTCGATGTTCCTGCGGATGGGATTTCTGGTGAATTCTGGTAAATCTGCCCCAATGTCTGCATTTAAGGAAAGTATACAAGCCTCTTTTGGCATGAGTTATTAAAATATATATAATAAATGATAAAACATGATTGTTTCAACAGAATGAAAGGAAATCGAGTTGAACCATTTCCCAACATCCCTTTGGTTTAAATTGTAATGCAACCCCTCCCCCACCTTGCATTAAAGATTATTGCTCCCTTTTTCAGGTTATACAGTGCTTGCACTTAAGGGTAGTAAATCATCTACCAGTACCATGTAAATGTACTCACCAGTACTAGTTTGTCTCCATCAACCTCCCTTATAAGTGTGGTCTCTTTACCATCCCACTTCTGCACATGTTTCAATTTCCCATCTTCTAGAGTTACCAGTGACTGAAAAAGAGTATGACAAATATCTTTAAATATGTAAAATTCAGGTTGACATTAAATCACTAGAATTACCAAAGTTAATTCCCCAAGTAAATATTTGAGCTGAGAAGTATTTGACTTTCTAACCAAGCTGTGGTTAATGCAATGCTCAAGACTTTCCAGCACGATACTTTCCAGTCTGGTCCATCTGCAAAATAGTTTCCATTCTAAAACCTCATCAAAAGCTGTCCTTACACTGTCACACAGCCAGTGAAGTCACAGGATAAATCTGTCTTGGCAACATGTGCTCTCCTACTAAACTAACATTCTGCAGGCTCTTTTTTAGTATGAAAGAAAATCGGATACTTGGTATTAAAAAGCTACACACTGGATAAAGAAAGATTAAGGCCACTCAACTACAGTTTCATATTCATATATTTACCCCTTTTTATAAAGCTATATACTATTAGCTTTGATAGTGGTTATATAGTGAATAAAGTACCCCCTCTTGTAAAATAGAAGGCTATTATAAGTTACCGAGGAGTTTCAGGACCATATAAAAGCACTGCAACTGGGAGTACTTTATTTATTATAAAACACACGTTTCGGTGAGTCATGTGACAGAAATGACATCAGAACTCACCGTTTATAACTGATGACATCAGAACTCACCGTTTATAAGGATATCATTTACAGAATATTCATGGCTTTTGTGTATTATAAGGATATAATTTACAAGATATTTTGTGTATTATATTGATATACCCACTGGGTATGTGTTTTTAAAAGCTTCAAGGGGTGGTTCATCTTTGAGGTAACTTTTAGTATGTTATAGAATGTCCAATGCCTAGCAATTTTGCAATTTGTCTTCATTGTTTATGTTTTATAGTTTTTGAGTTGCCTTGCTATTTTGCCTCTTTCAGGCTTTTAATAATAATAATAATAATAATAATAATAATAAAATGTTCTGTAAGGCTACAAATGTATTGTTATTGCTACTTTTTATTACTTGCCTTTCTATTTAGGCCTTCTCCTATTCATTATCCAATCTTTGATTCAAATCATTGTGCAAGATTGCTAAAATTATGAACTGGAGATCTGCTGAATAAAAAGCTAAATAGCAAATAATAAAAAAAAGTCTCAGAATATAACTCTTCATCATACTAAAAGTTAAATTAAAGCTGAACAACCCCTTTTAAAGGATTTATATGCTACTCCCAGAAAAAAGTGACTCTTGTAAAGTCAGTGGGGGTCATTTATCAACACTTTGCAAATTTGCCCATGGGCAGTAACCCATGGTAACCAATCAAATTGCTGCATTCATTGTTCTACTTCCAGCTGGCTTTAAAAAGCTAATCACTGATTGGTTGCTATAGGTAACTGATCATGGGCAAATTTGCCCAGTGTTGATAAATGAGTATCTGCACATGCTGCTTCTTAATCTTACCTTGCATTTCCGATCATCTGCAGTGGTCTCGTTAAATTCCTCATTTAGTTTGAAGCTGACCTCTGTGTTTTTGAAAGTACTCTGCGTCTGCACTATGATTTTGTCCCCATCCAAGCTTATTATAGTTGTAGGTTTGGTAACGTTTCCAATTTGCCTGGTAGCAAATCCTACTCCTAAAAGAATAAAAACAACATGTTTAGAAAAAGTGTTTGAAAGGGTAAATGACTCTAAAGAAGTGATACAATAATGGCAGGGGATCTCTTCATATTGTTGCTTGTACAGGTATGGGACCTGTTATCTAGAATTTTTGGGACCTGGGGTTTTCTGGATAACGGATCTTTCCATAATTTGGATCTTCGTACCTTAAAGGAATAGTTCAGTATAAAAATAAAAACTGGGTAGATAGTAGATAGATAATAAAAACTGTTTCTAATATAGTTAGCCAAAAATTGAATCTATAAAGGCTGGAGTGACTGAATGTCTAACAGAACAGAACACTACTTGCTGCTTTGCAGCTCTCTTGGTTTCCACTGATTGGTTACCAGGCAATAACCAATCAGTGACTTGAGGGGGGGCACATGGGTCATAACTGTTGCTTTTGAATCTGAGCTGCATGCTAAGGATCTGGGCACACGGGCAGGATCGGGGAGATTAGTCGCCAGACGACAAATCTCCTCTTCTTTACTATGACTAATCTCCCCATGTGCAGCCACCCTAAGGATCAATTACAAACTCACTGAACAGTTGTCCCATGTGGGCTCCCTTCAAGTCACTGACTGACTCAGAGTTAGAGAGCTGAAAAGCAGAAAGTTGGAATCTGGCTATCTGGTCAGACATCTGTTCACTCCAGCCTTTATACATTACATTTTTGGCTAACTAACTATAGTAGAAACATTTTTTATTTTGCACATACTTTCTATTTACCCAGTTTTTATTTGTACACTTAACTGTTCCTTTAAGTCTACTAGAAAATCATGTAAACATTTAATAAACCCAATAGGCTTCCAATAAGGATTAATTATATCTTAGTTTGGATCAAGTACAAGGTACTGGTTTATTATTACTGAGAAAAAGGAAATCTTGGATAAAATGGAATCTATGCAAGACAGGCAATCCATAATTTGGAGCTTTCTGGATAAAGGGTTTGCAGATAACAGATCCCATACCAGGATATTGTTTTGTATTGTCGCAACTGAAATATCTATGGGGAGGACCTATTCACTGTAACACATTTCACCTTGTTTTTTACCCACAGTGAAACATTCATAGATTTCCAGTGTTATTGAGTGTGGAAGGAAGCCATACATTAGATCTAGGGAGGACTCCATTGTACTCAGTTGGGCTGTTCCTTGCAACAATATACGAGCACTCAGCAAATTCAATCATGGTGCTAACATGGTGCCAAAAGTAAGTACAGGCATTTTGTGAATGGTATTTTAACAGGCACTTGGCTATTTTTCATGTGGCCTGTGTATGTTGTTTTCACACTATGGAAATGATTTATCAGATATTGAACTTGTGAATCTCCTTTCTTAATTTTTCTTTATTTTTCTTTATTTTGTTTTGCCCATGTTCCATGTCTAAGCTGTGCACACAGCCCCTCCAACTATTTCAGCTACAGTCTTGAAATGGACACTAAACATTGTTTTTTTGGGGTGGTACATGTAGTACAGGTATGGGATCCATTATCTAACTCCATTTTATCAAAATAACCCAAATTTCTTCTGTAATAATAAAACAGTACCTTCTACTTGAGCCAAACGAAGATATAATTAATCCTTATTGGAGATAAACCAGCCTATTGGGTTTATTTAATGTTTAAATGATTTTCTAGTAGACTTAAGGTTTGATGATCCTAATTACAGAAAGATCACTTATCCGGAAAACCCCAGGTCCCGAGTATTCTGGATAACAGGTACCATACCTGTACTTATGCTTACCGGTACTTATGCCTTGAGAATCTTAATTTAGACCTAGTATCTACCAAGGGATAGGGTGTTAGGAGGATTCTACTTTATTTCTTTTTTTGAAGTCTGATCCTTCCCAATTAAATGAGGTTTACTTACACAACTACTGCATTTGTGTAACAGCAACTGTAGGATTGAGCAGAATGATTGCCATTCATGCTAGCAGTTATAGTTCAGTGTATGACAAGAAGGTGTTCTGGATCACAAAGTGCAGCTGTAGAACAGTATTCACCTTTGGTCCCATTCTGAATGACCTTCACATGACGGTGAAACACTGAGGAACTTTATTAATGCTGTTCCTGGCACTGCATGTGACTCATTTGGCAGTACTCAGCCCAGTGTACTTGGCTTGATGGATAGGTCAAATGTAAACATACTTCATAGCAAACACTCATATTAGGCCCTATCTTTATTTATAACCTGCCATATTTATATTTCAGTTTATCCTACAAAGATTAAAGCCTGTTATTAGTTGCCACAACAGCTACCAGTGTTTGTTGTTGTGAAAAATACCCTAGCATTTATTATGATATATCCTTTTGAATATTAATTCATTTACAGTTCCCTTCTAACTAAAAAAACCAAGAGAATAAATTCAAGTCCCAACACACTCCTCTAATCCATTTATTTTAGTATTTCTTTAGTCGATATGAAAGGGATTTAAAAAACACATGGGAAATAGTCAACATTAGAATGAATAGATTTCCAGATACCGCATACACGCAACAATTGCAGTTTTACACGCTGGGGCAAAAATAATGAAATACATTTACTTTTAACAAGTAGTGACAAGTTAAGATTTTTTTTGTGTGACCAGGAGTCTATATCCTGATATTTCATTGAAGATGAAAGAGGCTGGATTCAGCCGACACCTGGAAATATAAAGACAGGGGAGTGAACATTATATTGTAGGTTAAAACACTGAGGTTTGCCCCATGCACTTTTTTTCATACATGAGCCCTATTGAGTAAATTGGATAGTAAAAGGTTTAGAAGAAATGAGGAGGATAGGAAAGATAAAGACAGGAGAGTGATTTACAAATGGAACAGTCAGCAGTTAGGAGTGAAAGAATGGTAGTGGACATTATGTGCAATATTGGAGGGGGAACAAGGAAGAGTAAATAAAATATGGGTAGATGTAGCAAAAGGTATTTGGACAGCTGAACTGTTAGGGCTATAGCACACAGGATGTTTTGTCTGCATTTAAACTCTTCCAGCTAGAGCGATAAAATATCAGCTGTTCCCTTCCCCCTTTTTAACTTGTAGGGGGGCAACAACACCAATGTTTTTTTCTTACTTGTTGGTGGGCCCAGAAAATGTTGTTGTACAGGGCCCCACAAATTCTGATAGGAGCCCTGGCTGGAAGAGATTGAGCACATGTGACAAATTGCCCCACGCCCTTAGTGATTAGCCTGCACCTACTATTACAGCTGCCATTTGGCTTTATTCTCGAGATACTGCACAATAGATTCTCTGTAATTCTTGAATTATCTTACATGCCCCAGTTGTCTATTTTGAAGTTTTTATTTTCTTAAATCAACATGCAGTATTTTCAGGCTTTGGCTTGATTTGGCTAATACTGCCATACACAGATTCACTTGTGAATTGAAACATCTAACCCACAAAGAATCTGAATGAATGAACTTCTTTCACTGTATGAAGGTGGACTTCATAGTATGGGCACATATCCCAATCACTCCTCCAACAGGAAATGTTGTTACACACTAGCAATTGTAGCTAAAAAAACTAATTAAATGAGGGGTTGGTATGCCATTGCGAGAGTCCCTTGTTCAGGCTGAAGGGGATGCAATTAGACCTTTAGCCCTAGGAATAGGCCCAGGCTAGGCTTGCAAGTGATTTATTTGACTTGCTTGCACATCAAAAGCTACAGCTATTACACACAAATAGAGTACTAGGTAGGTAAACTGCCACTGCTGAGAAAATATCTGACTGTAAGTAGTTTACAGAGCCATAGATAGCTAGAAAAGGGCATGTTTCCATGCACACCCCAGCCTCATCTTATATGATTTGCCTGGTGTCTGGTATGGAGGGTCTGCAACTTTCCAATGAAATAGAATTCATGTTACCAGTGCAAGAGTTAAGTATGCATGCTAGCAGTGAAAAGAGTGAATGCAACATTTTTTTGTAAATGAAACATTGCATTCATGTCTTTTATTTTTCAAAAATCTCATCAACCGCACAGTATTTCATTCTTTAGAAAACAATTTCAAATATCTGTTTTTACTGCATAAGACATTATTATCACAAAATGGGCTTCTTGAGTTGCAATAAAATTGTAAGCATTTGTTTCAGTTTGGCAGGCTTAACTATTCCCCTTTCGTAGCAGGGCTCACATGACTCAATGGCAAAGTGTTCCTTGTAATTTATTAAGCAACTGATCTCTTCTTAAATAAGCCCAAGAAACTGCCTCTGCTCTACTTTACTGTGAATGGATCTTTCTATATAAAAATTCATCCTTGCTGCCATCTTCTCATAAGTAATTTTCTGTGTGTATAGTGCCAAATTCCCTTTCTACCCATTTTGTGGGCTGCATTATCTAGGGAAACCTTCCTCCCACATTTATATTTGATATATTATCCTTTATTTATTAATTACTGCCACATTTATTTCCTACAAGATCTTGTCTCCTGTCTTCATTACCCTCTGTATGGCTGTGCATAAATATACAGTACCTACCCCTTTTTCCCACAAATAATATACCCAGCTATTGTATTCAACACCCATGTCCCTTGCCCTTTATTTTAGTTCTTGCATTACTTCCCCCTAAGCGCACAATGGTTCCTTCTCTGCACACACTGATTCATCATTTTCTCCCCTGCATTGCTGCATGCAGCCTTCCTTACACCCAGCCTCCCCCTCCCTCCTAGATTTCTGCAAACCCCTCTTACTCACTCCTCACCCACATGTGCCCATCTTTCAGCATTATTTTGCCCTATTGGCCCTTCTCATATGTGTTTGCCTGCTCCTCCTCACACAATACTGATTCAGCTGCTGTGCATAGAATATTCCATATATCTTGCCTGTCTGACTCCATTCATGCACATGCATAAGCTAACAGTCACATATTCACAGTCACCAGCACATTGCTTATACACACACATAAGCAGTCACACATGCAGCCACATTTCAGAGACACATACACTATATTAAGGCATGTTTATGCATTTTCAACTGACATAAAATATTTCATTCATTTTTTCTTGAATTTATTCTTGTTCTCTTGTACTATCTATATTATGCCTTATTATTACAGACACTCCTGATTCCATTTGTTGAAGTTTTCTTATATCCCTCTACTTCACACAGTCTCTTTCACTCGAATATAATATTCTCTACTTACCAATAGCTTTCATATATTCATCAAAATTCTTGCTGTCCACTAGCCGCCAGGTTCCTGCAAATTTCTCCATCTTGCTGAAGCAATGTGTGTAACAGTGCAGAAGTGAGAATATCCCTACAGTGCCTGCTCTGTTCTCTCACTCTATATATAGCGTGCTCCTCTGATCACATGGTGGTATGATAGTCTGACTGCTGGCTCCTCCCAGTAACCTGACAAGGGTTAAATTTATTAACCCCCCTTTTGCCTCTCACGTTACGAGCCCCTTACGATTTTCTCTCAAACAGATATATAGTTATATGTTTATTGTAGAAACCTGCAAAATTAAAAGAGGAAAATCATTTTTGCTTGTGCTTATTTAATATTTTTTCTATTATCTAGCAGAATTTGGAGGTAAAGATGTAATATTAGATAACTGAGATGCTGATAAAGACATGTTTTTAAAGATAAGTCTCAGATGAAATCAGCACCCCTGCCTTCAAACAAATGCTCAGATTCCTATACTAGTAATACACTGGTATCATTTTGGTACTGCAGATATGCAAATCTGCCTGTTTAGAAGCCCCCCCACCTACACACATGTATCACCCTCTCCACCCTCTAACATTCTTCTTTTCTATCTTCTAGCACATTTAACATATTGCTGACTTGAAATGTTAATAGAGTGAAGGAGTTTTCAGCAACAATGCAACACATTTTGGGCTTCTCAGAAAACAACCCCTTCCACTCACACTGTGTTTACTGACAACTACCTTTCCAATTTTCCCTGTAGCTAGCCGCATTGTAAGGTTTATGTTTACTACTTATTGCTTGAAATGCGTGGGACCTAGGGTTTCCTGGATAAGAGATCTTTCTGTTATTTATATCACCATACCTTTAGTCTGCTAAAAATCATTTAAATAAACCCAATAGGATTGCTATGCCACCAATATGGATTCATGCAGCTTTGTTACCATCAGGTGCAAGCTACAGTACCTTGAACTTGAGTCCAACTAAGATATTATTAATCCTTATTGGAGACAAAACAATCCTGGTAGGTTTAATTATCTTTAAATGCTTTTTTTTAGTAGACTTACAGTATGGAGATCCAAATTATGAAAAGATCCCTTATCCGAAATATTCCATCTCAAGCATTCTGGCTAACAGATGCCGTACCTGTACTGTTTTATTATTGTAGAAAAAAAGGAAACTATTTTTTAAAAATTATAATTATTTGCTTAAAATTATCTCTTTGGACATGGCCGTAATTTGAAGCTTTCTGGAAAAGGGATTTCCAGATAAGAGATCCCATACTTTAAAACTGAGTGATGGCTCTTTGCCATCATTATGTATATTGGGAAATACCCCCATGTAGATCATGGTTCTTGGCCTAGATAATTAGGATATGGTAAAATATGGTAGAGGAGCAGGTGGTCAGAAAGTGACCTTTGTCCTACAGACAAAAGAAGTTTCAAGTTCACATAACACAGGCCGGAAGAAATGCAGTGCAACTGCCACCAACCCCCACCTCAATTATTTCCATAGTCTGAAGTGTAACATAAAAGGAGAGATGCGAGGAGTTAAACAAAAAAGCTTCACTGAAAAAAATAACATAAAAGTATCTACATCCTGAATCAGAACTATTCAGAATTCTCTGGAGGCATAAAGTAATTTGAAATCAAATTTGAATAAATAAATAAATGATTAAAGTAAATAAATGTATAATGGTCCTATAGGAAATAAGCTGATAAAGTCAAACTGAATGCTATCCTGCAGCTCTTTTTAACAGCACTGTTCCTACAAAACCAGTTTTCCTGCAATGTTATAGCAAAGAAGTGGAAAAGTAATAGTCATAAGAAAAACAGCAATCAGTGCTACAAAGTGAAGGGGTGTAATTTAAGGGCAAGCAAACCCAGTCATTTCTTGGGGGGGGGGCTCAGGAGGTGCAGGAGATTAAGTGACTGATAAGATGTTCAGTATAATTTTATATATATATATATATCAGTCTTATTTGTGGATACACAATGTTTCATACCCGGAGAAGGATTTACCAGAAATTTTGGATGTAGCCTCTCAATAAACATTTCAGCCTTGCTTTGCATTGCTGCCCTCTATACCTTTATAGCTGTTAATCAGATGAGTTGCATTGTATAGTGAATCCAGACATACAACTGGTGTGTAAGGAACATCTGCACATAATGAAAGAAAGTTGGCAAAAAGTGTGCCAAAGTATGTATGCATCCCAACATTTGAAAAATGTAACATGGGCCAAAAAGTTCTGACGCGGGTTGATCGCAGAATTTTGTGACCACACCGCTTGTGTGGCCACACACCCTAAATACCATTTTACAAAATTTTAGCAGGTTATGGAAAGGTTTAACACTAGTGATGTGTGCCAGGCCTGACACCTGGGGGAGCCACGGGTGGAACAGGTTCTGGCTGACTGCCACATATTCTGCTGGTCTCAGGCGCAGGTAGTCTACTAGAAAGTCATGTAAATATTAAATAAACCCAATAGGCTGGTTTTGCTTCCAACAGGGATGAATTATATCTTAGTTTGTATCGAATACTAGTCACTGTGTATTATTATAGAGAATTTGATTATAATGAAGTCTATGGGACTCAAATGACTTACAGTATGAATAAAAAATGTTACCTTACCTTAAAGGGATCCTGTCATTGGAAAACATGTTTTTTTCAAAACTCATCAGTTAATATTGCTACTCCAGCAGAATTCTGCAGTGAAATCCATTTCTCAAAAGAGCAAAAAGATTTTTTTATATTCAATTTTGAATTCTGACATGGGGCTAGACATTTTGTCAATTTCCCAGCTGCCCTTGGTCATGTGACTTGTGCCTGCACTTTAGGAGAGAAATGCTTTCTGGCAGGCTGCTGTTTTCCTACTCAATGTAACTGAATCCGTCTCAGTGGGACATGGGTTTTTACTATTGAGTGTTGTTCTTAGATCTACCAGGCAGCTGTTATCTTGTGTTAGGGAGCTGCTATCTGGTTACCTTCCCATTGTTCTTTTGTTTAGCTGCAGGGGGGGGAACGGAGGGGGGTAATATCACTCCAACTTGCAGTACAGCAATAAAGAGTGATTGAAGTTTATCAGAGCACAAGTCACATGACTTGGGGCAGCTGGGAAATTGACAATATGTCTAGCCCCATGTCAGATTTCAAAATTGAATATAAAAAAATCTGTTTGCTCTTTTGAGAAATGGATTATAGTGCAGAATTCTGCTGGAGCAGCACTATTAACTGATTCATTTTGAAAAATTTTTTTTTCCCCATGACAGTATCCCTTTAAGTTGTCATACGGTTTGACAAGTTTTGTTAGTGTGATTTTCTACAGTGTTAGCGTTCATTTATATACAAGCATGGACTGTGAATATGCCCTTTCAATGAAGTAAAGCAGCACAGTTTAACTCTTCTCCTTGTCCTCAGCTTTGCATTGATTCTTTCACCCTCCATTCACCCCGTCTGTCGGTGGCAGTAAGGGGGACACATTAGCATATTCATGGAGAGTAACAGCCTTTTTGACAGGGTACAAGCCCCAGTTTCTGTATAACCAGAATTTTTATGTTTAATAAGCATACATATGTGACATTTATGCATACGAATCTTCATTTTTTTTTGGTTTGCTAGGTTAAAGGAATAATAGGAAGGAAAACCTTTGGGCTGTACCAACATGCTTACCATGCAATGAACATACCATAAAAACTTGTTAATGTTACTGTTTATTAGGCCAAAACAGAAAGTGATTTCTGACTGAAGTTAAACCTCATTGTTTGATAACATAAATTCTCATTATATGATATACTAAGGGGGTTATTTATTAAAGTCCCAATGTTAAATAAGCAAACAATTCGAGATTTTTTTTTACTATAAAACCCGAATTTTTGGTGAAAAAAAATTGAATGTTGTGGGATCTATTAAAGCCCGATACTGCAAAAAGTCTGAATCCAAAAATTCGGCATTTTAAACCTGCCGAGGTTGTATATAAGTCAATGGGAGAGGTCCCTATCCTATTTGGAAGTTTTTATGGTCTGCGCTGGAATTGGTCTGGAAATCATACTATTTCGGACTTTTTGGGTAAAAATCCCAAACATTCTGGGTTTTCAGGAAAAAGCTCGAAAAAATTGAGCGTTTCGGAATAAAATCGCGTTTGCAAAGTGCATTTTGTTCTTAAAAAGTTTACTCACACAGCCTACATTGTAGGGAATATCAGGGAAAATAAATGGATATTACGAGTATCCATGGAGTCCCATAAAAATATAAAGATACAAAGCCAAAAGCTGAAATTGTACAGGAACCCCATTGAGTACCCATACACACACAAACCCCTAAGCAATTTTGCGGCCTCCTCTCTCGATTGTTACAGCCCATGCGTACCACTTTGTCACTTACTATGAAGAAGCTGCACAAATTTCCTTATTTATTACAATGAAACACTGAATCAATGCATCAGTTGTTTTATTTTCACTCGCTGCCAGTAATGAATAATACAGCATTATCTCTATGATAGACAAAGCACAATTATACTAAGCTTTTTTTTAGCTGCCATAAGGCATGCAGGGAAGTACCAAAATGCTCTATGTGCCACATTTGTCCCTGAGCTGTATTCTGCCCACCCATGTGATGCAAATTACAGGTCTGTACACGCACTGAATTTCCCTCACAAGCCCTATTCATAGCACTCTGTGTTCTGTATGCAGAAGGGAAGGGGCTATGTATAATGGATACTGGTAAAGTTCTGTCATTTAGACTTTTTATATGGATTGTTCTGTGCAACCCTTGGCATCTTGGTTGACCACAACTTTCAGCATCTATTTACAGATAAAAGCTGTCTGGGGACCTTGGCAGTTGTAGACCAAGAGCAGCTGGAGAGTTGCAGGTTTCATAGTCCTGGTTTATATGAGAAATGTATGCCCCTAACTATGCAACTCCATGCTGTTTGGCTGATGAATCCATACACACCTTCACTTTGATTGGGGTCTCTCAAATTAATTTTCCCATGTTACAAAACCAACTGTGTAAATGGGTAATTTGAGGCTTACATTGTGGATTAAGTAAAACATTTGGCTGCAAATTATCCACAATGGCAGAGAGGCACAAAACTCTATTAAGTGAGCTCCCCCAGATTCCTCAGTATTCAGGATTTTATTTATAATTTGCTTTAAAGCAGAGAACTAGTTGGACAGTAGGGGTATCTAATTACTTATAGTACCCCCTAGCCAACCCGGCTAAGTGAAAAAGTATATAATGTTCCCCTTTCACATACCATTGCTTCTTCCTGGGGTAGGGTGGATGGATATTTAAGTAAATGCTGGAGTCCTTTGGGACTCCTTACCCCCCCTATGAAAGGAACATTTGTCTCTGGGAGCTTTTTTCAGAGAGGTAGAGTCTGCCTTCAGTTAGTTGACACTTCTACTGAACTACACTTCCCCTTGGTAAATCTCTGATTGGGTGTTTAATAATATAGAAAATGTTAATTTACTGGCCAGTTAGCATTAATTATCTGTATATTTGTGGTTACTGGCATATGACCTATTACATGTTACAGAGGAAGCAGGTTGGCATATCATATTATCAGTAATTCTTGCTTGTTGGCAAGTAATATCCAATGAGCAAAGTAGGGGTGGGGTACTCTTTTTGCTCAGAAAGCATAATAATGCACATAGGGGCAAATTTGCTAAAGGGCAAAGTGGCTAACGCTGGCGAGAATTCGAATTAGCGTGGTCCAGGTGAATCTACGCCTGGCGAAGAGTTGTGATGTGCACGAAGCCAGCGCTGGTGGGTTTTCGGAGGTAAGTAAATTTGCCCCATAGTGTTTTTTTATACACCCACAATTCATTAATGTTGTGCCTTTTTTGTGTGTGTGTTTATAAACTCTAAAATGTGATGATTACTTGTGAGACTACCAAATCTTTACTGTCTGCCTGACCTTCTACCCTTCTACATTTTAGTGGAACAGAACAGAACAAGTGAAGGAGTGCATGTTCAGTAGTTTGTGGTGGGGGGGGGGGGCGACAATTTGATTAACAGTAAAGTGTTAACATGAAGGTGTGGATTGTATGGGAAGTAACAATAACAATACAAATTATAGACTCACAGAACAATAAGCGATATGTTTTTGGATATTGGGGTTAGTGACCCTCATCTGTAAATTGAAAAAGGCAGAAGAAAAGAAAGTAGAAGACAAATACTTTCTGAACAATAAAAACATAAAAGGACAGAGTACAAAAACAATGAAGATGCAAGATATTGGGACATAAGCATACAGGGCACAATTTAGTTGGTGTGTAGAGAAAGAGGTATGGTATCAAATACAAAAAATTAAGGCAAACTAAAGAAGCAATAATAGTATTTATTAGACAACAAATGTTCGTACGTTTCCTGCTAAACAGAAGAACCCTTAACTAATGTAGCACCCAACAGCAAGAATGGTGTTTTTATTCAAGTGCAGCACTGTCTACTGATATAATGATGATTTTTAATATACATACTGTATATCATTGCAATTATTTCTAAAATAATTGTTTTAAAGCCAAAGACTTTTAAGTTGCAACCTATTCCATCAGGGCTAATAAAAAGAGACAATGATGCCATTGTTTGTCACTCAGCTCACTTCTACTGCTAATATAGATGCAATATTTAAAGGCCAAAGTTCTGTCTATAAGATAGCAGCAATCAGTTATTATGGATGATTTGCTGTTATTTTTCAGCTAAATTAGTGTTATGTTACTCTTTAACTATAAATATACATTATATCATTAACTAATCAAGCCATGGCCTTAATCTTTGATCATTCATATCTCCATGTTCCTTTTTTTAAAAAAAATCCAGACCAGCAATTGAATATTCTTTTGTATTTATCACTTATACTTTGTCTCTAAGTTCTTGTTGCCATTCTACTTAAGAGTTCTTTCTTTAGACAGAGGAGAAACTGCACACAGACACCATCATGCTTCTCTTGCTTCAAGAAGATACAACTTTATTAACACTTCTGCATTAGCAGACAAAGATCATGCCCTTGTTTTGTAGGAATCCATTAACTTAACTTCAGATCTCACCAGAGGTGGGCCAAACTGGCTGGGCAGCTCTCTGCTCCCCACATTGTGTGCACAAATAGGGCGTGTGCCACCGATCTGTCCAAAGCACATACGTACATAACTGGTCGTGTACCCACTGACATCGAATAAGCTGCAATCAGTGAGGGGATAAGCCCAAAGTTTGCATTTCTCAACCAGTGACAAATCCTAAAGGCCTAATTAGGTGTAAGTGCAAGTATAATTAATTAAATATTTGATTTGCAAAGGGTCCCAAGGGCCATACCAATGCTTTGAATATCTGAAATTGTTATATTGTATCAAAAATGTGTTCCAGATTAAATGGAAGGCAGCAGAGGGTCTAAGTTTACTGAAATGCAAACCTTCAATAAACAGTAAAGTAAGAGGCTATGGAGATTAGGGCTGTGTATTTTCCATGTTGATTGAAAGTTAAGTACACAACAGACAAGGCATTTTATCACTACCAATGCTCATAAATATAAACCACATCCGTTGGTAATTCTAAACCAAAATCAAAGTTAAACTATATAAGCCAAAAACAATTGGAAAACCTAAAACAACTTATATATTAATTGAACCTAGCATATAGCTGTGGAATAGCTGTTAAATACAATCCAAAATGAACTAAAGTATTCAAAGTATTTTTAGAAATAGGATTGTTTCTGCCATATCTTCCTTCAGGGAAGCTCTTGAATCTGATTTGATTATTTTCAGTGCTTGTATGTAAAGTTATTAGGAGTCGGAGTCTGTACATTTTTGCAGACTCCGACTCCAGATACCCACATTTCTGTCTCTGACTCCACAACTCTGAAGGAGACTGTTGCCGACTGAGGCCCTTAAAACTTAAGTGTTGGGGCACATTGGTAGTACAGAGAGTGTTTGTATATTTTTAATATCTGGAACGGTCTATTTCCTATGACGGACGAATGGCTAGTGTCAGAGGGTCGATATCTATTACCCCCGCCCTCTATGACGCCATAATGCTATAGGGCCCAAGGCAGGATGGACTGTAAGGGCTAATGGTCAACTGTGGACAATGGTCACTCATATAACTTATACTAGGCCATACAAATAAATGATCTCCACTCTGTTACTTAGATTCCAGAGTGTCAGCATAGTGTCAGCATGTCTCTTATGCCCTTTTGCAGAAGTGTTGCTCAATAGCTGGCTTTAACACAATGGCTATGTTTAGCCAACAGATGGTTACGAGGCTGTGGACAGTTGGAACCAGAGGACTCTTATGTTGCAAAACTGTCTCCTCGCCAGACCATGTATGGCATTTCGTGTACCCCTTGTCACAATTACTGTAAATGCCTTCTGAAAGCTATATAACACTTGGACCAAGAGGTGTGTCTTTGGTGAGTCCTTGGGGGACATTCTGTGAGTTACTCCAACAGATTACCCAGACAAAACTGTTATGTTGTATTCTGTATGAATAAATTGCCTGACTATTACAAAAGGTTTCCCTTTACTGAGTTTGTCTTACACGAGGTCAAAATGGTACTACTAAAAATACCATCAAGAGTGCTATTGCGCTCTCTGCGCTAACACAGCAGAAATTTCATATTAAAAAAAGGAAATTTGCCTCTTAAAGTCACCAGAGGCGACTTTTTGCTGCCCTGGTAACTGGCTGCTCACAGCCTCCTGCGGCAAGGTTCCCAATCTAATCTAAAAATCTAAAATGTATTTAGCATAAACCTATAATATGGAAATCATGCTGTAGCCACCTAAATGACACCTGAATAAATTAAGCCAGTGAAACTGATACATGAGAAATCTGTTTATTTATAAGAAATTGTACTTTTCTTCACTTGCAGACATGTGGCTTTGCAATTACTAGAAACTGTGAAATACATGTTTTTAATTCATAAGATATAAAAATGTCTGTCAGCAGTAGGATTAATGGAATGCACCTTGAGGATTTTTAAGACAATTCTGTGTTCTAAAATGTATAGCTTGAGATATGGCAGAAAGGAAGAAAATTAGCCATAGTAATTTTCCAAATATCCTTTACTGCTCCTTTCTCTATGTATCTTAATAAAAATATCTGAATGTTGAATGTCTTGACACTGTCATGTAGATCTGCCTTGCAAGCTGCCTCTACCTTGTAGGACTGTAATGGTGGAAAGTACAGAAAGTCATACACAGAAAAATAATGTGCATAATTAAAACTCGAATTCCCATTTTGAAATGTTAAATTGTTCATACTTAATACACTGCACACAAGACAAAAATAATGTGCAGTATTTTTTCCACGGGCAGATGATTCAGTTAATTAAATTCACACCAAAAAAAAAACAAAATTGTTTGCACTGAGGAAACACTGTTTCCATTGCACATATATTTCTAATTATGACTTCTATGGTGATCCCCATTTAGTCCTACCCATGTGCCCCTCATTCTCATCCCTATTGTCTTTTCAGCACCTTCTCTGCCTGTTTTTCTCCATTTAATTAAAACGGTCTTCTCACACATACACACACTGCATCCTGTACTGCCGTTGTTCTCTGCTAGAAGCTTCCCCATCCCTTTACCTACCTCACTGCCTTTATCATTTCTTTCAGTGATATTGTAACATCATGTTTCTTTCCTTGGATAAAACTGCAATGTGTTTCCTACTTAAATAATGTTTTTTTCCAGTGGCATACACTATAGCTGGGTCCCATAGTAATCATTTTAGCCCCCCCCCCCCTGATAATTAGCAATGAGATTTTTCACAATTGTATATAGAAACTGCTTATTAGTCAGTGCCCTCACTGGGCCCAGTATACCTCCTGGGCCCCACATCAATACCAGGCACTGCTCTGCTTCCTCTATAGTTCTGCTTCTGTTTTGCTTTAAAAACCTGAGCCTCATAATGTCTACTCAGATAACCACCTGTCTTGCAGGTTTCATCTAACTTTTCCCTGTGTTTCATGAGGTCTCAGCTTAAAAAGCCACATAGCACCCTGCATTTACCTAAATATTTGCAGGGTTTTAACACCATGGTTTTATTTCATTAATCAACTGACGAGGATAATTTCGGTGAAACTTTGCAAGATTTGTTATAACCCCTTTCTTTGTTACACAGTTAATCAAGAAATGCAGAATATGCACACAAAGACCAGATTACACAGACACTTAGGACTATCAAAGGGATAACATTAACTGTACTCATGTATATAAATATAATACCTACATTCATACACATGCGGATATTGTGCCCGCAGTGAATTTTGACATACGCTGTATTTTTAAATTGTTTTTATGTAATTCTCCAATCCTACGACTAATATTAACGTGTTCAAGCAAAACACATATTCAGAGAGTGAGTGAGTGCTCGTTTTAACCAGTGCTTCTCCCCCAATCCCATCATATCTGACAATCCATTGCTCCCCTTTCTTGTCAGGTTCCTATGGTGTTAAAAGGCTGGTTGATTTGAACAAATCTTCTTAGACCTTTGCATGATCCTCTCCAGCTTGGTTGCAGAAAAAAATACTCTCTCCAGTTGGGCCGCTAAATTATTAGGATGTGTCCTTTAATTCAGGGCTGTCAGTTGGTTGCTGCGGTGACTCAGCAGTGGGAGACTGCAGATCTGGACCTCGGTTTAAGAGAAATGTCACAGGTTAAACACACTTAAAAGAGTTGCTCCCCTTTAAAGGGGAAGGAAACCTAGTTGGCGCAAAAACCCTCCCCCCCTCCCGTGTGTTGCCCACCCTCCCTCCTCCCCCCTGGCCTACCCGTCCCGCTGGGCAAATGCCCCTAACTTGTTACTTACCCTTCTGCGCAGGTCCAGTCCAGGGAGTTCACAGACGACATCTTCTTCCACGCGATCTTCTTCCTGCTTTGAACGGCGTTTTGGCGCCTGCGCAGTAGGAGCATTTCGCCGGTACGGATCTACTGCGCATGTGCCAAAAGTCACGATGTACTTTTGGCGCATGCAAAATGCTCCTACTGCGCATGCGCCGGTCAAAGCAGGAAGAAGATCGCGTGGAAGAAGATGTCACCTGTGAACTCCCTGGACTGGACCTGCGCAGAAGGGTAAGTAACAAGTTAGGGGCATTTGCCCAGCGGGACGGGTAGGCCAGGGGGGAGGAGGGAGGGTGGGAGGGGTTTTGCGCCAACTAGGTTTCCTTCCGCTTTAAATTAAAGGGGTTGTTCACCTTTGAGTAAACTATGTGTAGAGAGTGATATTCTGAGACAATTTGCAATGATTTTCATATTTTATTATCGGTTTGTTTTGAGTTATGTAGCTTTTTATTCAGCAGCTCTCCAGTTTACAGTTCCCATAATCTGTGTGTTAGGGTCCAAATTACCCTAGCAACCATGCATTGATTTGAAAAATAGACTGGAATATGAATAGTAGAAGGCTTGAATAGAAAGTTGAGCAATAAAAAAAGAGGCAATAACACATTTGTAACCTTACAAAGCATTTGCTTTTAGATGAGGTCAGTGACCCCCATTTGAAAGCTGATAAGAGCCAGAAGAAGAATGAAAATAATTCAAAACACTATAATAATTAATAATCAAAAACAATTTAAAAGTTGCTTAGAAAAGGCCATTCTATAATATAATAAAAATTAAGTTAAAGGTGAACCACCCCTAAAATAACATTATAAAAGGAACCTGATATGAATCTAAGAAATCAACTTGAAAAAGTCACAGATACAATGTATAGGTATGGGATCCGTTATCTGGAAACCCGTTATCCAGAAAGCTCAGAATTACAGAATGGCCATCTCCCATAGACTTCATTATAATGAAATAATCCAAATTTTTAAAAATGATTTCCTTTTTCTCTGTAATAATAAAACAGTACCTTGTGCTTAGTCCAAACTAAGATATAAGTAATCCTTATTGGAGGAAAAAACGGCTTTTGGGGTTTATTTAATGTTTACATAATTTTCTATTATACTTAAGGTATGAAGATCCAAATTACGGAAAGATCTGTTATCCGGAAACGACCAGGTCCCAAGCATTCTGGATAATAGGTCCCATATCTGTATATGAAATCTCCATAGTTATAACACTCACTCTCCTATTGTCCAAGCCAGTTAATAAGAATTCACTCCCATAATTTACCCAACTCAGTTTATAGGCAGTTTATAGACTATTTTTTTACTTCCTTGTTTTGTGAAAAAAAGTCATGAAATCTCCTTCCTCGCCCCTAAATTGCATATGCAAATTAGGATTCGGATTTGGTTTGGCCAGGTAGAGGATTCGGCCGAATCCGAATCCTGGCAGAATGCTGAAATGAATCCTGGATTCGGTGCATCACTAATTTCTACTCACCTGTATTTAGAGACATTTCTGCTAGTTTAAGTGGGAGGTCAGAAGGTGCGACCCCTGCTGGTGACCCCAGTATATCAGGCAGTGCATTTCTACGACCTGCCCGTGCAGAAGAGGAAAAGTCCAGAACTGGCTCCACTTCTGTCATATTTACCTGGGAATCAAAAAGAAGAAAAAATGATCTGTACTTTTGGAATAAACATGCATGCACTGTAAGCAATAGCATGATTATGGTACATATCAGAACATGTAGCTGCTTTGTGCCACTGGTACCACTGTTTGTAACCTATTACCATCTCAAGTTGCTGAACTCATGCTAATATTATGAGCAGGCTTATAGCCATGGGAAGTCCCTTTTGTTGATATTAGTAGTGATGGGCGAATTTATTCGCCAGGCGCGAATTCGCAGCGAATTTGCGCGTTTCGCCGCCAGCGAATAAATTCGCGAAACGCCCGCGAAAATTCACGCCAAAAATTTGCCAAAAACGAGACGCCGGCGCCGTTTCGCGAATTTGCCAAAAACGAGACGCCGGCGCCGTTTTGCGAATTTTTCGCCGTTTCGCGAATTTCGCGAATTTTTCGGCGAAGCGAAACGGACCAAATTCGCCCATCACTAGATATTAGTTTAAAAATACAAAAGTCCATCACGTTCAACCTCTCCAAATGACCCACAGTGCATACCAATACTATACAACACTATCTGTCTTACAAGCCAATCTTAAATGCATTGATAAAGAGTTTGTCATCACAACTCCTCCTCCTTGACCTATCATCTGCATTTAATACGGTTGACCACTCTCTCCTGATGCAAATTCTGTATTCGCTTGGCATCCCTAACCAGGCTGCATTTTGGCTCTCTTCTTACCTCACTAACCATTCATTCACTGTCTCTTATGCTAATGAAACCTTCAGTTCCACTTAAAGGAATAGTTCAGTGTAAAAATAAAACCTGTGTAAATAGATAGGCTGTGCAAAATAAAAAATGTTTCTACTATAGTTTGTTAGCCAAAAATGTAATGTATAAAGGCTGGAGTGACTGGATGTCTTAACAGAATAGCCTGAACACTACTTCCTGCTTTTCAACTCTCTTGGTTTCCACTGACTGGTTACCAGGCAGTAACCGATCAGAGACTTGAAGGGGGCCACATAGGTCATATCTGTTGCTTTTGAATCGGAGCTGAATGCTGAAGATCAATTGCAAACTCACTAAACAGAAATGTACCATGTGGCCCCCCTTCCAGTCGCTGACTAGCTCAGAGTTAGGGCTCTTACACACGGCCGTTCCCTGCGTTCCGTTTTTTGGCGTTCAGCCGCAGGGGAGCGCAGGAATAGACGCAAGTCATTATTTGAAATGGGCCTGTACTCACTAAGGCGCGTGTAGGCGCCGAACGCAGGAAAAATGCAGCATGTTGCGTCTGAACCTGCGTTCGTCGCCTACACGCGCCTGAGTGAGTACAGCCCCATTTCAAATAATGACTTGCGTCTATTCCTGCGCTCCCCTGCGGCTGAACGCCAAAAAACGGAACGCAGGTCGGAACGGCCGTGTGTAAGAGCCCTTAGAGAGCTGAAAAATTATGTTAGACATCCAGTCACTCCAGCCTTTATACATTAAATTTTTGGCTAACTAACTATATTAGAAACATTTTTTATTTTGCACAGCCTATCTATTTACACAGTTTTTATTTTCACGCTGAACTATTCCTTTAAAGGACAAGGAAAGCCCAAGCAGCTTTGCATTCCACATGAAAAGCCTACTATTAATACATTATTTAGTGCACCTCAGTTACCTTATAAAACAGTCACTTTGGTCCACTGTAACTTTGTTTCTGATATTACTGCTGACTAGTGTAAAAGAATTTACCTAAAGAGCTGCGGTCTTTACAAAGACCAAGACCGCGATTTTGTGCATCATCCTCTACAGTTGATGCCAACTTCTTGATTGCGTGCCCTCTAAAACAACAAGCCCCAATCAGATACCTAGCTAACGGTTGCCATAGCAACACCGGCGCTTTCACTTGAGGAACTATAGAGCTTTCAGTGCTGTATAGCTGTACAGCCATGTACATTATAACAGCCTTAGATTATAAATTCCCAATTTTTGTTATAGGATTGCCATCTTGTGGTCAATAACAAAAATGCTTCAGGCAGGTGCACTGAAAACATGCTTCAGATTAACTCTTTCCCTGCTGAGTAACATTGCTTAACAACATGCAGCAAGGAATGAATGGATGAAACAAAAGGCAGAAAAAAAACTATATGATACTGCCAGTGAGCTACTGATAGCCAGTGTTGTAGATTCTTCAATCTATGACAGACTAGCAGTTAAATAAAGCCCCTACCCCTGCATCTGGATCTTCCCAATTATTAATTTTTTCTAAGTTTTGCTGTAAAAAACAGAGGAGAAAGACAGCCTGCATTCATAACTACCAATGTAATGAAGGCAGTAGAGTAACATAGCTTATCTGCCACCTCAGAAAATAAGTTGCCCCATGTGAAGTTACCTAGCTAACTTTGGAAGATTTCAGGATGAGGAGAAAGGCACATGAGATAGAACCATACAGTAGACCCCACTATTCAGGCAACCCTTGCTGTATGGTAATTGTACGACTGAATGGAAGAATCATTTCTGAAAAAATGCAGTTTAAAAGTGTGGATGTTAAAGGAGAACCAAACCCTAAAACTGAATATGGCTAAAAATGCCATAATTTATTAACTCATTTATTGCATCAGCTTAAAGTTTCAGCTTCTCAATAGCAGCAATGATCCAGGACTTCAAACTTGTCACAGGGGGTCACCATCTAGGAAAATGTCTGCAACACTCACATGCTCAGTGAGCTCTGAGATGCTATCAAGAAGCTAAGATTAGAATTCATCACAGATTATCAAGCAGAAAATGAGGTTAGCCTGTAATATAAGCGCATATTACAGGGCTGATTATTAAATTCTGATACTACCGTTACTTTTCTGTATTAATTACTAATATATATATGTATTCTATGTGTACTGTATATTTTGAGTGGTCCCTAAGCTCAGTTAGTGACAGCAGCACAGAGCATGTGCAGTGAATCAGCAGAAAAGAAGATGTTGAGCTACTGGGGCATCTTTGAAGGCACAGATCTTCCTTGCTACAGGGCTGTGGTTAAGTGAACATGAAACTTTGGGTGTTTGTTGTCTGTGGTTAAAATGTCCCCGTGCTAAGTCCCATAAACCACATTGTACATAATACATATACCCAGACCCATAGAGTGCGGGGGGGGGGGGCAAAGTTTTGAGCACCTGGTCAAAGCAAAAAATCAAAGGTAATGGATGGCACTCTGGGCTTCCCCGTATATATGTTCTACAAATTTGTATTGAAGTCTTAAAATCAAATAATACCCCAAAAATTACAGGATTTAAATCACAGAATAATCTTGTACACTAACCAAGCACAAAAAAGCAGGTGGTGCTGCAATTCAAATCAAAGATTTATTTGTAACAAATATTACAATATATATAACTCAGTACATAATGCCAAAGTTCATCAAGGCCATCAAGATACATACCACCCAGCAATAAACAGCATACAACAAGTATGAAAGCTGATACTGTGAATGAATTTGTTTATCAAAGTGAAAACTAACCCTTGAAGTTAATGCTGGATGTAGTTTATAAGCTTCCTGATGATATACTAGTATGCAGAGCAATCCAGTACACATAAAATAGCTACTATATTTGTAACAAAACATGTTTGGGTTTCTAGCACATATGAGTGAGTGTAGAGAAGCACTATATATGGTACCAAAACAATGCAGTACAGTATATATAAACTCAAGTCCAATAAGCCAATCATTGTGTAGTTGCTAGAAAGCTATTTAATTTGGTCATGGTGATTTGCATCCTTAAACAGGTAACTCCATTCATTTTCTCTTTCATCTTTTAGGTCACAGGTTCAAAATGCTGGAAAAAAACAGTCTAATTATTACTCATTGCCAGAATTGTGTGCAAGGGTGGATGGGTACACACTTCCTTATTACCTTGATCAGTTTTTACATTGTTTTATTTCCAATTAACCAGAAGGGGGCATTCTAGAGCAAACCACAAGGTGAAACGTGATGTAACTTAAAGGAACAGCAACACCTGCACTGTTAAAACTGATCTGTTTGCTTCATAAACACTACTATAGTTCATATAAACAAGCTGCTTGTATAGCAATGGAATTTAAAAAAGGCTATAAGTCTAATATAATAGCCAGAACACTACTTCCTGCTTTGCAGCTCTCTTGGTTTCCACTGATTGGTTACCAGGCAGTAACCAATCAGTGACGTGAGGGGGGCTCATGGGGCATAACTGTTTGCTTCTGAATCTGAGCTGCATGCTAAGGATCAATTGCAAACTCACTGAACAGTTATGTCCCATGTGGTTCCCTTCAAGTTGCTGAAAAGCAGGAAGTTGTTTTATGTTCTGTTTTGTTAGACATCCGCTCACTTCAGCCTTTATAGATTACATTTTTGGCTAACTAACTATATTAGAAACTTTATCTACTTTACACAGCCTATCTATTTACCCAGTTTTTATTTTTACACTGAACTGTTCCTTTAAGGGTGAGATCAGCTGAACTGGCTTGAAAATGGACCCCCCCCCATTAGCAGTTTTCTTGTAGCCTGTACTGAGGAATATGGCAGCAGGTACTAACAAGGAGGGTATAGAAAACCTTTAGAACTCAGAAGTACTGAGAGCACCATACCAAACACAGATATGACATCCCTTATCCAGAAACTCAACATGCAGAAAGCTTTATATAAGGTAAAGTCCATCTCCCATAGACTCCACTCTAAGCCAAAAAGTTCACATTTTTTAATTATTTCTACAATAAAACAGTACCTTGTATTTGAGACTAACTAACCTGCATACATCCATACTGGTGGCAAAACAGTCCGACTTTGTACTGTAACTGTAATGTAAATGATTATCTGGTTGCTAAGGGCAAATTATCCTAGCAACCAGGGAGCAGTTTTAACATCAAAGTGGAAGATGAATGATAGAAGGCCTAAAATGAAAACATAGGCAAAAATAACAATAAAAATAAAGCCACGCAACCAATCTGTTTTTGGGGTCAGTGACTCCAATGACCAGGCAGAATTCTCAATAACTGTATGGAGGGAACCAGAATAGGATTACTATTAATTAAAAAAAAAAAAGAGTCTAAAATGCTCCCTTCTGTGAGAATTTGTAAAACAGCTAAAGCTTTACATGGGTCATTTTCTTTCTTATGCTCTTGAGTTTTAATGCAAAGCAATCATTTGAACTAAAGGTCTTGGGTGCTTATCTGGTACTTATAATGTTTCATGCAACATTATAGCATAATAACAAAAATATGGGTTGTTAATTGTACAAAAGGGAGAGATTTTCCACTGCTACATTTGCATTAGAATCTGGGTACAGAATGGGTTAAACAAACTATGGTATGATGCATTGTGGGAATTTCTTAGGCCCACAGGTAACATGACTATGGTTTCCATAGCAACAGCTGTTTTCCTTGTGCCAAGAAGCAGACAGGGCACCAGCATATGAACATAGGCAGACTTCTAGCTGGCCAATTCTACATTTTGCTGGAATGAAGTGTGGGTTCAAATGGTTATCATAAACATAGTCACTTAGTGGCTAAGACAGTCATGTGATATGGCATATATCCCACTGTGTTTAGATTTTCCTCCTCTTTTCTAACAGTGAGGTTGCAACAATCCAGTTTTTAATGTTATATTCCTGGTTCATGCTTTTTTCTCAGTTGTCTGTGAGTTCTGGGAGTTGTAGTCTTAACAACATAGGCTAATAGTTCTGAGTTTCACCTACCCAATTCCTTTATTGTTTTTTAAATGAGAGCCCCAAACGTGCCGTGTTGATAATTTTCACCCTTTTGAGATTTGTATGCTTAAATCAATGCTTCACCCCAATTCAAGACAAAACAAAACCACTACACATCCCATAATGCAACAGTTTCTTCATACCACATGCAGCTTTCAGTCAGATCTGTAATGTGTTCAAGCTGCTGCAACTCTGATATGAACAACGGGAGTCTCTCTAATGAGCAGAACATATCCTATACCATAATCACTTCTGTCGTGCCTAAGAAAGACATGACGGTATTCAACTGAGAACTAGATTCCCAACAAGACAACACAAATGAGGAGAGAAGAGGTGTGTATATATATATATATATATATATATATATATATATATATATATATATATATATATATATATATATATATATATATATATATAGCAAAGCCTAATATACCAAATGACAAACCACCTACCCTCCTCAACATAAAGAAGTTTATAGTCACAAATATGTGGCAGAATGGGCAAAGAAATAAAAATACTTATATAACTAATGAGGCACTTTATTAACATGGATAAGCAGCAGCTTATTAACCCATTAGCAACCAATCAGCTGTAAGCTTTAACTGAAACATCAGTGGCAGAAGTAGAAGTTACTGGGCCGCAATGCAAAATCATTATACGGCCTCCTAATTTTGGTAATAAGACAATTATTATACTTATTATTTATATATATATATATATATATATATATATACACAGTATATTAGTCCGTGCCCCACCAGGCCGCTGTAATTCTGCTACCCCCAGCGATCATAGATTCTGCTTCCCCTATAGTTAAACTGCAGTTCAGAGCAATTAAATCAAATTACTAGTAGGTTGTTATGGTCTATTTGATTCATTAGTCCAAATATGCACCCAAGTTATTATATTATCTCTAAGGACTTTAAATGTGAAGTTTAGATGAATGTTAGTATGCTGTAGACAGTTCTATTCTAAGCAACTTTTCTACATTTATCTTTTTTTTTTAATTATTATTTTCCCGTTATGCCTCTCCTTGATTTGAGAGTTACGATACTACTTTGTGGCTGGAGTCAGTGACCAAGCCCAAATCAGACTGAATGTAAAGCTGTAGTTTTGTATTGCTTATATGTGTTCAAAACCCCTAATATTCAATTTTCGTTCCGGCTATATAATTGCTGCATGGTTGCTAGGGTAATTAAGCAGTAACCACTAGATAACTGCTCATGTTCCTGTGAGCTACACCACTGAAAAAAAAAAACAAAAAAAACAATGAAAGTGAATAACTTTAAAAGCCATAAGAAAATTAGAATTATGAACGATTGCAAATCTTTTTTAGATGACTACAGCTGACATCATTTATAGTCTACAAGATGCTACAAGTTAATTTTAAGGTGAAGTACCCCTTTAAGAAGACATAAGGGACAGGCTCAGGTGGTCCTTAGTTGTAGAGAGTGATCAGCAGTGTGCAGATTATTATGCATCACAAGTTCTGTTTTTATAAAGCATTTTTTTTTCTGACGCAAAAACAAGATATTCATTTTGCAGATGCGGTAATGACAGCGGGAAAAATAGAAAAAAATGAAAGGCATTCTGTACCCCCCCCCTTCATTGCTGCAACTGAGCAAACTAGAGGCCACAGATATGAGCATGCAAGTATTGATATTTATCTGTTTCTGTTGTCTATCTATTTATATCTATATTACACCCTTCCCCCTGGAGAGAGATGTGAACATGGATTTCTCCCACTATTCCTTGCTGCTTTCCTGCATTCATACTGTGAGACAGTGACATCTAAAGGTTACCACATTTTACACAGTAAAGCCCCTGGCACCTCACAAACCCAATTCCCCCTTCTTACCTAGATCTAGAAGCCCCCCCTTTGTGTAGCAAGATGTAACAGATGGCTGGATGGGCACCCCTTTTCTCACTCACTCTCAACAGAACATTCTTCCACCCAGCATCTCTCTTCTGGGTAGCTTATAAGGAAATAAAAGGAGGAGGGGGAGAACATACCATTACCTCTATAAGGGGTGACAGGGCTAAGCCACATTCTCACTAAAAAAATCAGCATCCAAGTACTGTACGCAATCCATACTTCTTATACATTATTTTGTGAAAAAAAGCCGATTTGATGCATTTACCGGTTAGTAAGAGTTACCCTGCCCCCGTCTGTAAAGTGGTTTCGCCCGTTTTGTCCCTTATTCCAGTCAATTCGTGGAGATCATAGGGTTCATTAAAAAATGAGGTTATCTGTGGCTACAGAATGCAAAGGAAAAATGAGACAAGCATAGCTACTGCTGGCAAGGCAGCATTACATCCTTTTGTTTGGAAAGCAGGCTCACATTGCTAAGGGGGCTGGGAGGGGGCTGGAGGATTAAAGATAATAGAACAAGGGAGCAGGGTGTAAATCTGGGAGGGAGGGAAATCTTAATATGGTTAAAATGGTGAGCAGAAAGACTATTGTCATTTACTAACCTGGTTATATTTTCCAGGAACGGAGGATTTTGCAAAGATAAAGATCATGAGGCGACTTCACTTCAGGGGGCCAAAAGAATGAGCAGGGAAGCATTCAGTGGGGAATGGTAAGTGGACAAACATACTCATTCTTATTAGTGTTTTCCCTTGTCCCAGTGCAGGTCCATCCCATGTCATTGTGCCCAAACTTTATTTAAATATGCAGAGCACACAGCAGGCTTCTTTCCCTATCCCTATGCTAGGCAATAAATGGCAACATGAGACAGCTCCTTTTATATTCCCCTTGCCAGCACAGCTTATTTTGCTACTGACAGGGACTACGTGTTCCTTTTACCCTTTCAGTACTAGGTAACATGTAGTGAAGGCCATTTGCAAAAATGCACTGTCTGTTGTGTAACCAATACACTGCTCAGGGCCTCCATCAGAAATCATCATTTTTATTTTCTGGGCCCCACCCCACTACAGGCCCCACACCACAGTAAAAAAGCCACACAGACATGGACGCTAAAGCATGAGCGTTAAAAACCAATCAGCAGTCAGGGTCCCAGTTAAAAGTTTTTTTTTAAAAAAAAACCCCTACTAGGGATGCACCAAATCCAGGATTTAGTTCAGGATTCATTAGTACTCTGCCTTTTTCAGCAGGATTTGGAATCCTTCCTTGTCCTAATTTACATATACAAAGTAGTGGATTTGGTGCATCCCTACCCCTTTAAAAAAAAAAACTATTGGTGGCCAGGGCTCTCTCCTATAAGGTAAAAAACCCACTGGTGGCCAGCGCCCCCCTTACAAGTTAAAAAAACCATTACTGGTCAGGGATTAAAAAAAAATATTGGTGGCCAGGGGCCCCTTAGAAGATTAAAAACAAAACATTGATTGCCAGGGTTTTAATATAAAATAAATTGGTGTTCAGTGGAACTTACCTTAATGTATAAACCCATTGATTGTACAGCATTGAGGAATATGTTGGTGCTTTCTAAATATGTGTAATAAATTGTAAGGTAAGTTTGACCTTGAGGAATTTGGGGCTTGTCCATCGCATTTTGTAGAAGCCCAGGAAACAGGGCAAAGTTGGGTGTTTTGGTGTTGTGTGTTTAGGCTATTAAAAAAACACAGCACGTAAAATCACCCAAAATCAAAAAATGAGGGTCTATTTGTATTAATCTGGCAGTGGATCCCAGGTCTAATTTTTATCAGTAGTGATCACTTCAATACAAAACTATATAGTGTATATTTAAGGAATATTTCTCCATTTTGGTTCATTTCCTCCCAGGCTGCTCTTTATTGTTCTGCTTAATGGAGCCCTTAAACTAAATCCAAAGGGTCAAGGTTCACAGCTCAATTTGGTTGCTGCACCCAAGGCCACCATAAGAATTCATAGGACCCCATATAATATAATTATTTGGCCCCCACTCCCTCCCCACCGCACAGTAAGGCCACACAGACATGGGAGCTATAAAAATAAATGAAAAACTTTTGGCCAGAGGATTATTAAGCCTGCCACCACGTCAAGGTAGACTCTTTAAGCAGGTACCTACAAACCTACTCTAACCTAACAAATAAGAGCCATTTAGTTTAATCCCTTGGCCAAAAAATAACCAGTCCTAATAAGGGCAATGGAAGGTGGACATTTGCTGCCTGCTGAAAATCTACACAACCAACGGGAAGCAAGTCTGCTGAAAATCGCTTCCCATGAACTCAAAATTCGACTAATCAAAATTTATTATAAAAATCACATTTTTTAAACTCGGGTGAATAGGATCGAACCGAAAACTTGAATCGAATTAGAATCAAATTTTATTTGAATTTTAAAAACTCTATTCGAGTTGCAAAAAACTTCAAATTGATTCCTGGACGACCCCATTGACTTAAACAAGAATTCATCAGGTTTTAGTCAGCGAATAGTCGAATTTGAGTTCTTAAAGGGCCAGTTTATGATAAATCTTGAAAATCAAATATGAATTTTTTTAAAAACTCAAATCAAATTTGAATAAATCCCTAGTTGAATTTGACAGTTTTGCCCATAATAAAAGTAGAAAATTCGAATTTCAAATATTTAATTTGACCCTTGATAAATCTGCCCCAAAATGTTGTGTGAGTAACACAGAACTGGGGACTAACGCTGAGCATGTGAGCCCAGTAACTCAGTGTTGCCATCAGTAATCAGGGGCTCCTTCTACCAAGTTAGAAGGAATGTGATTATTAGCCCACCAGTCACCTGATTGGTGGCCCTGCCAGCAAGTGGAATGGAAATGAGTGATTTGCTGTGGCCTCTAATTATGTCCAAACCCCATCCAACCCACAAATCACTTCTTGGTGTCTGCTGAAACACCATTTATATAGGATGCTAGTATAATGAGCAACCCAACTTAATCACTGTGCCATAACAATAATAATTGCACTAAACCCTGCATTTTACCCCAGGGCTACTGCCACATCTTTTCAATGGTGGGTGCGTAATACTCAGACCCCAATAAACCAAGGCAGCATTTCCACTGAACTAATCTTCCTTTAATTCTACACAAACAAGTTGCTTAAGACACAAAATGGATCCTCAGACAAACACAGAGTTTCCTTCCCACCCCACTGACACCAGAGGGTGACACCAGAGAGTACAGGAAACTGGTATTAGAGGGGCTGCATGGTGAGATGCTCCTTCCCGTGGATTCAGAGCCCAGAGGCTCCCCCTTCCCACAGACTGAGGCACAACACTGACAGAGGCAATACAAGTGATATAGTTGGCAGTGTAGCTTTGTGGGTGACTCTTCAGGGAACAGTACCAGCAGCCTGTCTCTTGGGCATCAGCTGCTCACTAACTGTATGGACACTCACACTCACACACAGGCCCGGACTGGCAATCTGTGGGTTCTGGCAAATACCAGAGGGGCTGCTATAAAGTGCCATAGAAAGTCACTATTTAGTGGGCTGGTGGGGGCTGTTTGGGCCTCCTTGTACTTGAAATGCCAGGGCCTATTTTAATTCTCAGTCTGGACCTGCTCACACACACAGTCACACACACACTCACACATACAGGAGGAGGAGGATTATTTTGGGGGGAGGCTAAGGTAGTCTTATTCACAGCAGTCCCCCCCCCAGAGCAGAATGAGCTGATTTGCCCCCCTACCGTTCTGTTTAAGTGGCACTGTCTGTGCACCTGGGCAGCAGTGGCGGAACTACCGGGGGAGCAGGGGGTGCGAGTGGGCCAGGGCCCACTCCCCCTCAGGGCCCTCCGACAGACTGAAATCTGGTGTGTACGGAGGGGGGCGGGGGCCCGGCTGCGCGTCATGCACCAGGGCCAGTCCCCCTCTAGTTATGGCACTGCTGGGTAGATATCTTATACCAGTATGATCACTGTACCAAATGGTTAATGAGCATTAACCCCAGACTGTAAGGTCACCTACAAAATAGCGTCAGAGTAAGGTATTAACCCCTAACACACACACACTGTAGTTCCAGTCACAGACACAGTCACACATAAGGAAATGCTTCCCTCCCTCTCTCTGTGTCTATGGGAAAAGATGCTGGATAGAGGAGAGGCAGACAGAGAACTCATAATTGCTGCTGCTGCTGCCAGTCTCCCTTGCTTCCCGGTTACACATGGAAACCAAGCCGTGATTCTGAGAGGGGACAGCAAGGCAAAGAGGAGGAGCTGCGCGCTATTTCCATCTGATCGGCTGTGAGAGAGCGGAGCAGCTGCGAAGACTTTTTGCAGGGAGAGGATGTGAAGTCCCCACTGTCACCCTGGGCTTGCGGAGCCGCTCATCTTCGCTTCTGGCCAATGAGAGGGGTACACTGACTCCTTCGGATCGTACCTCGGCACACGAGGGGACCCCAACTCTTCTCTTAGTCTGTGGGCGCTAAAAGCAGCACCCTCTGACTCGGATGGATTCGCCTGGGGGAAAGTTACTGACCGGGGGACCACTACTTGTTTTATTCATGCGGAAGGGACAGTGAACTTGGCTGCTCCCTCGATGGTCCGTGCCCACAAAGTATGTGACACAGGTGCGTGCCCGCAACCTTTTCCGACTTCTCCCGACCTGTTGCAGGTGCATCTCTGCTGTGCGACTCCGATGCCTCTCGTTGAGTTTCCTCTGTAGCAATGGGCACGAAGCAGACCAAGGTGTGCCAAGCTTCTGCTGGAGACAGTGCTTAGCAAGCCCATGGCTCCCGGAAGGGCACTCCGGCAAGGGAACGCGGCGACTTCTGGCCTTCTTTTAGCCTGAGGTCTAGTGAGAAAGTTGGCAAGAGCGGAGCTGCGAGTCTCCCTCCTTATCACAGGAGGGTCGGAATGATTCAGGACATGATGGCTCTGGTCAGACAGGGGAAGCAGGCACCTGCGCCAGGTAAGACATCTCATGAGAACTGACTCTGGGGAGAGGCAGTAGACATTGTGTTCTGTTTCATGGGGGGAGTTGGCTCAGTGTATGATGCCTCCCAGCACGGGGGTCAGGCTCTGATTACAAACTTGGCACCTGTTGTACAGCTCACACTATAGACTAACATGTTGTTTGGGGGGACAGACGTCAGTCATTTGTGTTGTATTTGCAAAGCTGCTTTTTGTTTGGGAGCTCTGGGTCCCACAGTTTATGGGTGTAATCTTTAGATGGAGGATGGGGAGGGGGAGCTTTATGTGGGGCTTCTAATTCTAAAGGGTGTCTCACAGATGATGGGGAAATAGACTCCATTGCTTGTGTTCAGAATGTAGCTAGCCCTACAGTTTTCTGTGCCTCAGGTGATCAAAAGCCCCATGATCAGACTGGCATTGGTTTTTTAAAATTTGATCTGTAAAACCTACTTCTGCTGGGTTCTGTATAGGAATGGCCGTTGTATTTTTGGGCTGGGGTCTGTGTAGCTGAAGCAACAGGTCATCTCAGGAAAGTGTCCTACTAACATGATTTGTGTCTGAAACAATTCAG
The DNA here is from genome assembly GCF_017654675.1 of Xenopus laevis. Classification (NCBI taxonomy): domain Eukaryota; kingdom Metazoa; phylum Chordata; class Amphibia; order Anura; family Pipidae; genus Xenopus; species Xenopus laevis. The sequence continues at coordinate 69,249,482 of NC_054374.1, read as the reverse complement.
TTAAATGTTTACATATCAATGCCAATAAGGGACAGTGGAGGTTTCCAGTGCAAGAATTTGTTTGATCTATTATTTGGATAATAATGTCAGTACCAATATTTAAGACAAGACGGGCCACTGAATTTGTCTGGTCATGTTCTTTATTGAAACCAGGCATGTTATGCATGGGATTAGCATACAATATATGCACATAGGACTGAACACATACATTCAGACCCACAGAAGCCTATTAGTTGTAAAGATGTTAATGTAAATTATATTTTTATAAATTTCTGTTGAAATAAAAGAATAGCTCACTAGGTGTAAGGGTTACAGCGTGGAACCGCTGTGATAGTGGATAGCCATTCCATTGGGAGAGGATATGGCGGAAGCCCAGGGGTGTACCCATAGATGGTAAGGGAGGCAGACATGGTGAAAATAAAGCAGGTTTACTTGGAGCTTGCAAATAACACAGGAACAGTTCAAAATAAGGTAATTACCAGGAAGGTGAGGATAAGGAAACAATGCTGGAACAAGGCAACACAGGAGCTTGGAATCCAGGAGCTTGGGATACAGGTAAGGAATCACTGGAACAAGATACAGCGACCAGATACAGGATATGATTACAATTAATGACTCAGCCCTGAGCAAAGCTCAGGGCGGGGTTAATAAAGGGACGGTAATTGGGAATGGGAAACACATGAGGGTAAACGAGGTGGGTGGAGAATGGGGAGGAACACACTAGAAACTGACAGGTACATGAAACACAAGACACACAAGGGTAAGGATCAGCCTCAAAGAGCCCCCAGTGGCTCAAAAGAACACACAATGTCCAGAATCTGGGAAATAAAGGTTTGAGTCCCGGGCTGATCCTTACACTAGGTTCCTTCGTATTCTGTTCATGAAATGCTGTAATTTGTGATATGGATGCACCTAATCCATAATGTCTCATGTCTGCGGTTATTTTGTTGTTTTTAATTTTGTTCTCTGATTCTGTTGAAATGCTACTCAATGAAATGATCATACTTACTGGCCATACATGGGCTGCTAAATCTGTCAGCTTGGTCCCTCCAGACCTGTGATCCTCAACCAATGGCTCACAAGCAACAGGTTACTCACCAACCCTTTGAAAGTTGCTCTCAGTGGCCTAAAAGTGGGTGCTTATATTTAAATTCCAGGCTTGGAGGCAACTTTTGGGTGCATAAAACCAGGTGTACTGCCAAACAGTCTCCTGTAGGCTGCCAGTCCACACTGAAGGGCACCATATATCCAATCATAGTCTTTATTTAACATCAGCAGGGGCTTTTTGATGCTTGTGTTGCTCTCCAACTTTTTTTAAATTTGAATGTGGCTTACGGGTAAAGAAACATTTAGGATCCCTGTTCCAGACCAAGTCAGCAGTTTATTAGACTTGTATATGACAACTTCCAGACAGCTTGCTCAACCCATATGTGTTAAACAAAAAAAATTGACAGGCATGAACATTTGAGTTGAAGACCTTATAATTATGTTTTGTTATGTTTTCACATTGGGTCTGTCTAGCCCCCTATTATGATCCAGTTATAGAACTGGCGGACAACTGTTTGGCCCACTTTATTTGTGGCCAAATCTGAAAAACAACTGCTCATTTGGTGTCCTTGCCAAACAAGCATATTTAACAGTGTATGGCTAGTTTTAGATATTAAATTGGTCAGTGTGTTACACAATCTCTCAATACTTCATTCTTACAGCATGGACATTCAACTTTTATTATTTATCAGCACAGATCAGAAGTAGAAGACCATCATATTCTAATCTAATCAGGTATGTGTCTTTGTTTCTGATCCCCAGCTTTGTTTAGTTCCCTGTCTGAAGTGTCAGTTATTACTGACTGTGTAATTACTACACATGTACTTCAGTTGCAGCAAACCCAGACGTTTATCAGATCCTGGCCTTAATGCTACGTGTTATCACTGTAAGAGTTGCATTTCTTTCTTTATTGCACAACCTAAATCAGTACTTAGTCCAGACTTTTGAGGATACAGCATTTCATGAACATGTCATCTTTTCGTAGAAAGGTAGCTGGGCAAACAATGGGTGTGACCAGGGCCGCCATCAGGGGAGTAGAGGGGTTACAAGTGTACCGGGCCTAAAGGGGGCCCCCCATTGGCAGTGCCAAAGCCGTACTGCTTCTTTGAATGTCCTGAACCGCTGATAAGGGGAAGTCCAGAATTGCCGAAGTCCTGAAGTCCTTGTGTGTGTGGGGGGGGTGTTACCATTTTTAGCACTGATGACTGTGTGGTCTTTTAACTGTGATGTGGGTTGGATCTGGTGTGGGGCTTCCGGGATGTCATGGACGGGGCCCCAAAAATGTTGTTGTACGGGGCCCCGTGATTTCTATTGGTGGGGTGTGACACTAACGTTTTTTACATTATAGGACGGTATTGTGGGTTTGGAAATGTTTTTGTTATTTGTATGAGAGAAATAGCCTTTTGTTGAACTTTGAGGAACTTCGTAGAGAGCTTTATGGCTTAAGTATTAACCTCTGCACTATTCTCTTTGCAACTAAATTCTTTTTTGCAAGCCACTGGTTTTTGTTTAGAAAGCTATGCCATTTGTTGAATTGTGTAAGATGACTGTGTATATTCCTGGAACCAGCCATCACAACCATCTGTGAAATATGTTGGCGCTATAACAATATATGTTAATAATATAAATCTGTATGTCCCTCAGTGCATTATTACTCCTAAAAACAGCCGCTAGCCAGTCTTTTGTATTACTTCTTCTAGGAGTCATCTGTTGGCTTAATTAGTGATGGTTGTAGTCTTCTCATAGTTGTAGTTCTACCACAGCTGCGTTCCTCTATACACTATCCCAGCCTCTTCATCACAATCACATTCCGACAATCCAAGGTAGCAAGTAGGGTTGCCACCTGGCCAGTATTTTACAGGCCTGGCCGGTAAAAATGATGGTTGATCCCAATGTTATTAATAGGGAAAAAAGATAAATATATAGGAAGGCCCTTATTTTTTTCCAGAAAAGGTGGCAACCCTAGTAGCAACAAATGTGGATTTTTACTTTGTGATCAAAACTGTTCATTTTTGAGTGCTTTGTTTAGGTATTTTCAGAAACCTGTGCCTCGGGGCTCCTGCAGAATAGATGCAAGAGTTTTGCCTTCTGGACGGAATTGAAAAATGTACAGATGGCATTGTTTGTATTAATCCCCTTTATGGAGATACTGAGCTGTACGACCAACCAGAGCATGACATGTACAGCCCTGCTCCAGAAACACCTATGGAGACACACAGAGAAATACAGATACAGTACGAGCAGTGGCGTAACTAGATATTACTGGGCCCCACAGCAAACTATTTTTCAAGCCCCCAAAATGTTTAGAGGTTGACTTGTTTTTTCAATATTTATTGAAACTGTATATGAATTATGGGCTTATGGGGCCCCTATACCTCCTGGGCCCCCCTGCAGCTGCAGGGTCTGCTTCCTCTATAGTTACGCCCCTGAGTACGAGATACCCAATAACATTTTAATGCAGCACCTTGTCTGCCCGTATTTCACTCATTCCTCCTGCACTTACCTCTTATGTGATTTGTATTTGCTATGAAAATAATGTGTAAGTTGCTTCAGGACTCCAAATATGAAAAGAAAAAAGCAAGAAAGCTTATCTTCTTGTTATTTTCCCACTAACACACAGCATGAATCTACAGCTTATTGGCAAATAGAACTTTTCTGTGTACACTTAGTGGATCTGTTATCCAGAAACCCATTACCTCGAAAGTAAAGGAATATAATTTCCAATTGAGTCCTATTGAAAGCAACAATTCTTCATTTATTACGGATATGTTTTTTCTGTAATAACAGAAACCGATTTATTATCTGAAAATATGATATCCATAAAACTCTAAAATAAGGGAACGCCATTTAATTACAATGAACAGTTTCACAATTTCATTTCGGACTGATATTCTTTTTCCTCTAATAATAATAATAATGATAATAATTAGGGATGCACCGAATCCAGGATTCGGTTCGGGATTCGGCCAGGATTCGGCCTTTTTCAACAGGATTCGGATTCGGCCGAATCCTTGTGCCTGGCCGAACCGAATCCGAATCCTAATTTGCATATGCAAATTAGGGGTGGAGAGGGAAATCGCGTGACTTTTTGTCACAAAACAAGGAAGTAAAAAAAAAATTCCCCTTCCCACCCCTAATTTGCATATGCAAATTAGGGTTCGGATTCGGTTCGGTATTCGGCCGAATCCTTTGCTTAGGATTCGGGGGTTCGGCCGAATCCAAAATAGTGGATTCGGTGCATCCCTAATAATAATAGGCTTGTACCTGATGTTCACTAAGCTAGCATAAGTCCATGTTAATTGAATTGAATCAATTGGGTTTTTTAAATGTGGGTTTTGTTACCTCTTAGGACATGGTGATTCAAAGAGAAGATCCCTTATCTGAACCTCCTACATAAGATACTTGTTTTAGGATTTCTAGATATATCAGAGATCTTTTAGTTCCTTTTAGAACAGCCCCAATATTGGTCATAAATATACAGTTATGGGACCTGTTATCCAGAATGCTCAGGGCCTGGTGATTTCCGTATCTTTTTGTAATTTGGATCTTCATACTTTAAGTCTACTAGAAAATCATGTAAACGTTAAATAAACCCAAGAGGCTGGTTTTGCTTCCAATAAGGATTAATAATATCTTAGTTTGGATCAAGTACAAGATACTGTTTTATTATTACAGAGAAAAAGGAAATCATTTTTAAAAATTTGGATTATTTGGATAAAATGGAGTCTATGGGAGACGGGCACTTTGTAATTTGGAACTTTCTGGATAATGGGTTTCCGGATAACGGATCCCATACCTGTGCAGTGATGCATTCCAGTTAACTGTTTGGTTTGCCTCATACAGCCTTGTGCATAGTTATATATCCAAGGTAAGTCCTATGCAAGTCATAAGCTAGGTGCTTATGTTTAATTCTCAGTTATATGAATAATAAATAAAGATAAAACATGCACATAAATAAGGTATATATAATAAAAATAGGAGCATTCTTGTTGAAGTGGGATTATGATGTCAATATTTCCCAGTAGATTTAGAGATTCAGCAATATTAGGCAAAGCAAATTGAAACTGTATTAACAGGGCCGGATTTACATTGTGGCGCCCCTAGACCCACTGCCATTCGTCGCCCCTCTCCCCTCCAGGGGGACAGGAGCAATGGGGATTGGCGAAAGAGAAATTTAAAAAATGATTGTATCTCCAGCGCATCCCCAGTGCTTTATTTTTTCAGAACCTAAAGTAATAGCAACCCTGCTTAGCCTGTACATAGAAACACAGTCATTTAATGCAGATAACAGGGCCATATCTGTGATTTATCTTTGCTGTAGTTAAATGGTAAGCAGGAATATTCTGAGGTCAGATAAATAAAAACTAGGCATGCAAGGGGCATTGTGCAGGTATAATAAATATATCCCGTCACCCATAACCATCAGCAATTAATTAATCAGCTATTATACACTTGTTAGCTATAAATTCAAGTGTAATTAGTCACAGACAAGTTTGTGTAATAGAATGAAATAGCCGGATGTTGTAGATCATAGGTCTTCAGAGCTGAACTTGTGATTGTGGCAGATGCACATTTATTGCTGTGGGGAAAACCTGCAAACTGGTTGGTGGGTGTTTTCTTATCCCTTCTGATGGTCCTTGTGTAAATTTAACACAAAATATTTATTTCTTTATCTTATCGGTCAATTTATTATCACTATTAAGATTGTAACAGTTGGTTATGTTATGACAAAGACTACTTTGTATGGTTTTCTAGATAGAATTATTTTTGTTGTTTTTGTTTTAATACTTCTCTTTTCTGTTCACAGGTGGCCCTGTCTGATGCACAACCTTCCCATTCTGTACGGTGAGCAGATAAATGTGGAGTCATTGCTTGTTGACCCCAGCAGAAGAATCTGATGTCCTATGGGGAAGGAGAATCATCTTGCAATGTTGGTTTGTTCCAACCAAAGACATTTCAAGTGCCTGTAATTGATTTGTACATATTTATAAATAGGTACATTTAGAGAGGGTTGATGCACATTCCCCGCATTGCAGGGATTTCTATGTTACACCTTGTACATGTGGACTAGCTGTCTTTTTCTTGAGTAGATATATTTAGTGACCATGTAAGATGGACAGTGAAAACCATCTCCAGAATGGCAATGAAAGAAGGCCCATGTTTTCCCAGTGTCTTGAGCAAAGCTGTAGTTTTCTATTATTTCTGCTCTGAAACCTGGTGATAATATGAATTATTGGAAACTGACCCTAGAATAATATTGTTTCAAGAATGTTGAATATACTGTGAGCAGGCAATCGTTCTGGAAGCATTAAATTCTGACTATAGAGACTTCCAGTGGGTATTGTGCTGGTTTCCAGTCTGTACATAATATGTGCCCATTATTATGGCATCAGAGTAGATTTATACTATCACCGAAGAGCCTCTAGTTTTGTTTTGGAACCTTAAAGGACAAGGAAAGGCAAAAAAATAAAATTCCATTTTACTTTCTTTAATGAAAAAGAAACCTATCTCCAATATACTTTAATTAAAAAATGTGTTTAAGCATTGTAGAGATCACAATGAAATCTGAAATCATTTGCATTGCTTTGCCTATCCCCATCTAGTGGTAGACATGAAAAAAGCACCCAAGCAGGAAAAATTCTGCTTTGCTATTGCATGACTTGGGTCGTATTTTATTTCTCAGGCCCAATGCACTGAAATGGCTGCCTCCACGCCAATATCAGAGCTAAAAAAAAATATGTTTGTTCATTTCAAATTTTAAATGGTAGAGTGAATTATTTGCAATGTTAACGGTGTAATTTAGAAATAAAATGTAAACCATAAAACTCATGACAGAATCTCTTTAAATAACCTCCTACAATAAACTTTATCGCCTATAGCTAATATTGACATAACAAGGAGAACTAAAACCTAAAAACAAATAGAAATGCTGTATTTTATATACTGAACTCACTGCATCAGATTAAACTTTAATAGGATTTGTAACAGCAATGATCCAGGCCTTCTAATTTATGCCCAGAGTGTCACCATCTTGGATTTTGTTAGGTGGCAGCCCAAGAGGGCCCAGGATCTCCCAGTCCGACATTACTGTATTAGAGTGCACTGTGCACAAAAGTCACATGAAAATAACTGGTGCGGTCACAGCTTGTGAAACACATAAAACTGACTAGAGTTTGTGTAATTGTGAAGGAGCCTTAGATAATGAGCCCCAATGAGGCCAGGCCTGATGTGAATGATGTCTATTCTATGTAAAGCATTGTCAAATATGTCAGTACTATATAAATCATTCATTTAAAGAAGGCTTGTGTGAGCGGGATCTTGGATCCAACTCAGATCGACCTGTGGTAACAAAATATCCTCATAGATTTTCTGCTTATTCTGACCAGAAATGGTTAAAGTTTGATTTCTTCTCTAAAACAAGCAATTGTTGAGTGCCCAGCATGTGTTGGAGGATGAATTGTACATTAGGGTTGTTACTAGTGGCCTTAGTGGCACGTCAGTCTGTTAGTAATGCAGCCGCCTCTTCCTTATATCCCAGTGCTGTTCATTAGTGCTCCTCATAATTTATCCTCAATACTGTAAAATCTGCCCATCCAAATTCATGCTGCTTTCTACCTTTCTTGGGACTGACAGCTCGGCACTAACCTGCAAACTATTGTTAATGAACATCACATAATGATATTTCTGAGCCAAAAAGATATTCCATAAGAATATATAATGGATCGATATTGTTTAATTCTTTGGTTTGTCATTAAACACAACACAAATAATAAAAAGACATTCACAAAATACTGTAAATTGGTGTCCTCTCCACCAGCTTTATCTTCTTTTTTGTCTTAAAATGTGCGGCTGCCCACACTTCTGTAATCATGAAAAATATGACATGTAGGTTCTTGTCAAAAGTGTGGATCTGAGCCCAACAAAGGCTCTTTGGGCTTGAACTACATGAACAAGCTGATGTCACTTTCATCCGATGAGAATTTTAAATCTGCCTAATTGATATCTGGCCAATCTTTAGCCAGTAGTGATGTGCGGGCCGGCCCAAAACCAGGGGGACCCGGGGATTCAGGCCGACTCCTGCACAAAATCTTCGGGTCGAGGGCGTGTCTGGGTCGAGCTCTTCTCCTGCTCTCCCTGCCCTCTAGCAGTTCCGGCTTCCGGCGCTGGATTTCATAGCCTTCTGCCCACCCGCCCCTTTTGTGATGTCACTGCAGGGGCGTGCGCGGGTCTATAAATAAAGGGCAGCAGAGGGCCCGGACCGGGTGCGGATTGGGAGGGGGCAGGTTAGGGTCGGTTACAGGTCAAGAAATTCTCCACCCGCACATTCAGAGAGGCTTCTCAGTGGATCCAATACATGGGCCAATAAGCTGCCAACTTGGACTCAAAGCAACATGGGGAGAGGAAAGCATAAACAGTGGTTAGCATCTGTAATTATTACAAGGAGGAGAGGAAAGTCACAGCATTTGCTTGTGGGCCCACACAGGGAATAACAGCAGCGGGTCATGAGCATGGGACCAAACCATCATAGCAGAACAGTCATTTCATGAGAAGCAGACAAATATGATAATGATTGGTTAGTTTATGTGCATATTTCATAGGCAGTAGGTAGTAACTAGAGCAAGGAAGCAGAGCCATAAGAGGCTTTGGATAATCAAATGATTTACAGCTCAGTTTCTGAGGTTCCTGCAATGTGGCCTCCCCTCAACCCTAGCGCTTACCTTTCCCATGCAGGAGGGGGTCCAGGGGCTGGTGCATCGATAGTACAGAGAGTGGAATTGTATTCTCTGGCAGTGGTTTAAAAAAATGGAAATTCGGCTGTTAAAGTTACCAGGAGTTGCTTTTTGACGCCCCTGGTAACTTGTATGTTTCTGCCACTTGAGATCAGTTTTTCAACTCACCTCATTGGTGCAGCACTGCTGATGTTTTATGCAGGGTATCAAAATGATGTCCTATGCTGTAAAGTAGATAGCGAAGAAGCACGCACTCCAAGGGCCAGTCGATGTAATTAAAAGCCTTTATTCAAGAAACAGCTAAAACAACAGATCCTTGCGCGTTTCGTATCCGAGGATAATTACTCATAGGCATGATTGAAACCAGCCGTGAACAAAATTTAAACAGATAAAAAGGATGTGACGTACAAAGTCAGTCATTCTAAACATTAACCCTAAAATTTAAGTTATTTAATGCTTTATGCTGTAAAGTTTCTTGGGTCCCTTTCTGTTCTCTTCTGGTTCTGACTTCTAGGTGTGATAATCAGCTGCATTCATCTACACCACTGATTCCCAACCAGTGGCTCACAAGCAACATGTTTCTCACCAGCCCCTTGGATGTTGCTCTTAGTGGCTTCAAAGCAGGTGCTTTTTTTTGAATTCCAGGCTTGGTGGCAAGTGTTAGTTGTATAAAGACCAGATGTACTGCCAAACAGAGCCTCTTGTAGGCTGCCAGTCCACATTGGGGCTATAAAATAGCCAATCACAGCCATTATTTGGCACCCGCCTAGGAACAATTTTCATGCTTGTGCTGCTCCTCAGCTCTTGAATGTGGCTCATGGGGAAAAAAAGTTGGGGATCCCTGATCTACACTGTATCAAGAGTTAGAATCAGAGTTAGGCTCCTTGATAAAGGCCCTTAGGTCGGCTGAAATGTTGGATGTATAAGATGTACACAATAAAAGAAATGTGATTCTTTTCACAGCATTGAAGTGTGGATCCTTGTGAATATGTTTGTTGACCCTGCACCCACATTAGTCCGGACCAGAGTGCACCTGCTGGACATTGAATATATATACACATTTATTTACAATTCTTATACCATTGCAAAATATGAACTGAACTGTATATGGAAAGTTTCTTCTAAATTAATTATTTTAATTTTGAAATGTTTTGGGGTGGAGTTGGGGTGAATTGATGTGCTGTAGGCACAAAGCAAACGAATGCTTTCAGACATGTTCAAGGGCATCTCAAGAAACAAAGAAAAATGTTTCAGTTGACAGCTAGGACAAGTGACCAGGGCTGGAACTAGGAGTAGGCAGAAGAGACACCGGCCTAGGGCACTAGGGGGTCACTTGGCAGGTACCTATTAAGCATCTTCTGCCCACCCCTAGTCCATGTTCTCTGCCCTCTCTAGCTCTCCCCTCCCTCCTCTCCTTCACTCTCCCCTCCTTCACTCTCCCCTCCCGCAGGAGCGCAGTCATGGTCAGAGCACAGGGGGTAGCGGGCTGGCCGGCCGGGTTGCCTAGGGTGCCCAGTTGGCTTGTCCCGACCTTCAAGGGATTTAGAGAACTAACACCATTGTATAACAGCCCAGTTATATGATAGAGGTTATTTGCAGGAGTCAGCCCTGTCTGTTGCAGAAAAAATACTTTTATCCTGTTTGCAACAATTGTATTTGCTGAACAACTAGAGAACATATAGTACATAGGTGCACTACACCTTTATATTTTGGAAACATTTTTTGTGGGGGCCTCCAAAGTTACATCACTGACTCTGCTGCAGTAAATAGGACTTGAGCTGAACTGCTTATTAGGAATTATCTATGATATTTGGTTCTTGCCCTAACCAAGACACAATTTAAAGGGTCAGTATACCACTCCTCCCTTCAACATTGGTTCAATGAATAGGGAAACTAAAGCAACATTCTACTTTCTGACCCCAAAGAGCAAACAATAGAGCAGCCTGAAGATAATTAATTATAATGAATGTATAATGAACTGCTATTCAGTTAACTTATGGTTTGTTTAACTCAGCTCTATACCATCAGGTAGTAGAATGTGGCTTTACTTAGATTTTTACATTTTGAGACAGAGAGAGAATCAGGGAAATTCCATGTTACATACATATAGACATTGGGCAGTTGTCTAGGGATCTGGATTAATGTGTGCATATGTGTGACCCAGTTTCGGACTGAGCCGGCGGTACACTGGGAAAAAACCTGGTGGGCCCCCGGCTCTTGTGGGTCCCACCAGCCCAGATCCGCACCTTCTTCTTGCTGCGACTGCCTGATGAACGGCAAAAACAGATCCGCACCTTCTTCCTGCTGCTACCGCCCGACAAAAGGACAAAAACATTGATTGTGTGCGCACACGCGGCGCACATGCACACACAGCATGCCAGTGCGCCAGCTCAGCAAGGGAGGACAGAGGGGGCCCTCGGACAGCAGCCCTAGTGGGCCCCTGGCCTCTCAGTCCGACCCTGATGTGACCCAGCATGGCTACTGAAACTAGGTTATGTTATGTTACATAGTTATGTTGGGTTGAAAAACGATAAAAGTCCATCAAGTTCAACCCCTCCAAATGAAACCCAGCGTCCATATATACACACACTCACACCGACCCCTCCATACACTCACATAAAGTATATATACCAATATCTATATACATTTTAGATTTTAGTAGCACTATAGAGTTGGATTAATAATAGACACAGTGGCTCGTTTATAAATACTGGACAAATTTGCCCATAGACAGTAACCCATAGTAACCAGTGAATAGCATTTTTTTCAGGCAGCCCTAGGTGGAACAGTGAAAGCAAACATTTGGCCATGGGTTACTGCCCAGGTGCAAATTTGTAAATGAGCCCCTCTGCAGTGTTACTGGTCACATATAAAAGGGAGCTACAAATGTGGCTCAACAAAGTGTATCACATGTAATTATATTTCTGTAACAAAGACTTTTACCTCCACTACCACTACAAAAAAATTATGATATTAAACACTATATAAATTGCAAAACAAAAAACTTGATTTATCTTCTAACTTGCGAAAAGTGCAAAAAACAATATGTGGGCAAAACAAGTCGACACTTAAAAGACAGAATTAGAGAACACATTCTTAACATTAACAATAAGGAATCACCAACACCAGTGGCCGGACACTTTGAAGAATGTAATAAAAGGACATCCTCCTTTTTGACAGTTACTGGTATAGACAGAGTAGTTCCAAATATAAGGGGTGGGAATATCTTAGGACTTGTATGTTTTCTTTGAGAGACACATCGGGTAGCACCAGGCACTTGTTTCCCATTGGCCAATTCGCTTTTAAATACTGTATATACATTGTTTAATGTTTAGCCTATGAGTAAGTGTCCTTGGTAGACACGAAACGCACTAGACTTAGTTCTTAATTATGGAAAACCCTTTTACAATCTGACTCCGGCTCTACTACTTCATGGGTCCAGGCTTGTGCCAGTCTCTTTTGAAGTTTTTTGGCCCACTGCCGTGTTACCCTGGAACAGTAACCCATAGCAACCAATCAGCAAAAAGCAACTACTGGTCACCTGTTTGAAAACAAACAAGAAACAAAAAAATACAGACTGAGCAGCAGAACCAACTCTCTGTGTACCCTTAGCCTAAGTCAGAACCCTACTGTATAGGCTGCTCTCCCCTACTCTACTGTCTTGCTGCTGTGCTGGGCTCTGGAGGGGCTGAGCATGTCCCAGAGCCCAGTGTAGGACTGTGACAGCAGCAGACCCCCTGGCCAGTATAATAGTAACAATAGTTGTGAGAACAATAGATGAGTTGAGTTCTGCAATCCTAGTAGATCAGAGGCAGGAGTGGGAGAGTCTGCAGAAGCTGGAGACCTGTGCTAGGCCTAGAATACTTTTCTTTTTTTTGTATGCTAAAATGAATTGAAAGTCATTAGTGCAAGGGCACACAAAGGGTATGGAACACTTCTCTCTGCCTGCAGATTTAATGAGGCGGAGATGAGCGGATCACCTCAAATCATTGGCTTCCTCTGTCTGCGCTGAAACATGTAACTTCTGTCTGTGTGCGGCTAAACAGAGCAGTGCAGGGATGGGCCTGAAAAACACCAAAGCTGACATTTTCAGCCCAATCCCCTCTCCTCTCCATGTAGCCGCATGCAGGTGGAAGATGAACTTTTCACTACGCTTCTCTCCTCATAACAATTTGCAGGTGGAGTTTTTATAGTAGGAGCTTTTCCAGACTTCAGTATGGCCTTAAATGTTCTTCATCTTATCAGTTTGCTAGATCAAGAGCAAGATAGTCTTTATGACAGTTTTTTCCAATTACTAATTTACATTTTTAAAAATAATTTCCTTTTTTCTCTGTAATAATAAAATAGTACTTTGTATCGCATGTATCCATTATACAGGTATGGGATCTATTATGTAGGATGCTTGGGATCTGGGATATACTGTACAAGGGCTTTTTGTCATTTGACTCACCATACCTTAATTCTCCTAAAAATCATTTGAACATGAAATAAACCCAATAGGATTGTTTTGCCACCAATATGGATTTATTCAGCTCAGTCACCATCAATTGCAGGGAACTCTTATTATTACAGAGATGGCCTTTCTGTACTTCAGTGCTCTCTGGAAATCAGCAATCCCATATCTAAGCACCCGATCTTGAGCACATAAATCAGAATTAAAAGCATACTGATTGAATTGATGTCCTTGTGGCCCCCCTTCTTGTTGCCGACTATCAGGTATCAGGGTAGTGAGATACAATGGAAGAAGTTGTGTTCTGGCTCTTACGTTAGACATCTATTCACTCCAGCCGTTATAGTTTAAATACATTTCTCTTTCTATTACAACTGCTACTATAATGACACTCTGGCAGTCAGTTGAATTGGCACATGATATACATGTGAGCAGTAACGCCACGTCAAGGCTTCAACCATGTTACTGTCCATTCACACACCTATTGCAGCAAATGGCTCACCCGATGACTTGCTGCAATAGTTCCCTATCTGGCCAGATACCGGCTGATATAAGCCGTCATGGGACCCCTCCTCCTCAGATCAGACTGGGAGATGCAAGGAACAAAAGTTCCCCAATGAATAATCTACAATAACACACACTTCCGCACACCCACATGCTCTCACTCATTCACTCACTATTTTCTCTGTCCCTGTGGCAAATCCCATGGTCAGTGAGACTGGAATTCCACTCCCCACTGCTTTGCTAACTATATAATTCCCCTAGTACTTCCCTATTCAGTAAGAATTTGATGGACCCTATAGATGAATTAAGGACACCGTTACACAGTAATTGAGGGTGAGCGTGTCCGTCAGGTTTATTATGGATGATCCAGAGGAAGGCAAAAAACCCCATCTTCAGCCATCTCCAATTTGCTTCAGATGGGGGGAAAATTCCTTCCTGACTCCAAAACGGCAATCGGACCAGTCCCTGGATCAACTTTCTACTGACTATTAATACCAGCAGCCTTTATTATCTAAAAGGCCTGGTTATGGGGGATGAGGATTATTATGGGCCTATTTATCTTGACTTATATATGTGATTCATGGTGGGGAGGGGAAGGAGGGAGTTGTGGCTAGGCAGCATTTAGGGACCTACAGCTCTGCCTAGTCTATTCTTATTCCTTTGATCCTAAAACTTTACACTTTCACATTCACAACGCTAATGGGCTTATTTTTCTTTTTAATAAGGGGCCTACAAGCTGCAGCTCTATCTGCTGCAATATTACTCCCTCCTATTGGGACAAAGAGGCACAAGCATACAGACGGCCTCATTAGATTTTTCTACATTTTAATGGTGAACTAAATTAAACTTGCAGCCAATCAGAAGGTGCGCTATGTTCATCTTCAACATTGGTGCAATGGGGATCCCTATTTACATTCACACACCATTTCATACCTTTCATACTTATTGCAGCAAATCACAGTGTAAACAGGCTGAAAGTGGTGTTTCTTCAGCAGTTAATTTACTGTTATGATTTGCTGCAAATTTCTATCAGGATATGGCATATTCCTTATCTCACATAGCTAATCCCAAATCCCTTTACTATAACCCTTATAGTAACAATAACCCATAATTATATACATATATCCCTTATTCAACATCACTATTACCATATCCCTTTACTATAACCCTTTTAGTACCCATATCCCATAATTATATCCCATAATTCTATACATATATACCTTATTCAACATCACTATTCCCATATCCCTTTACTATAACCCTTTTAGTACCCATATCCCATAATTATATCCCATAATTATATACATATATACCTTATTCAACATCACTATTCCCATATCCCTTTACTATAACCCTTATAGTACCCATATTTATATACATATACCCCTTATCCCACATAACCACTGCCATATCCTGTATACTTTTACCCATAAACTTTACATTTAATGTACAGTATGTGCTACAAACTACAGGGAAAAGACAGGAGAGCATAAAAGAAGAGAAAGAAACAATTGTAACATTCCTATTCCAATATAACATACCACCCACCCACCCACCCTTTTTTTTACCTTAACTTACATTATATTAAAGTTGAAAAAGAGGAAAAGAGGAAAATGAGAAATGAAAATGGTAAAAGAAAAGAATGGGACAGGAGTAAAGATGAGAAGGAATCCTAACATTTCTATTTCTATATAACATCCTATCTATAAGAAAACAGTAAAACAATGGGATGGAAGTTAGAAAAGGAAGTAAACTTACTTAATGCTATACTTACCCCTAAACCTTACCTTATATAAAGAAACTGAAGTATACTGAACGTTGTTAATTAACAGTGCACTGGATTACCATAAGTGCACTGTATGTTCAGTATACATTTTTACCCTTATCCAAGGGTCTGTGAGAAAGTCCATTTAGAAAGTCCGGACTGCAGCTATTCCTTTCTTCTGGTGGGGCCTCCTGTGATGTATTGTGTGCTAAAGAAGAAAAGAGTGCATTGTTCATAGCATAACTCTGTATATTACTTTATAAAAATATGTCCCCTCCCATGTAAAATACACATTTCTAGGAGTCTACGAGCACAAGCACATTAGCAAGTTGCCTCAATGTTATGAAAGTCCCATTAATACCTCAACAACTTTACTATCATTTAATACTCCTATAAGTAACCCTATCTCATCTTTCCCATTCTAAAAGATTTATTTCATTTCACTTACCACTATGCCTCGAGTTCTTTCTACCTTCTGTCAAGGATCCCATGTGGTGTTGGTGTAGTTGGCTGTACAGACAGACACTTGTACACTTGCAGTAGACAGTAGACGGCAGATCTGATGTTCATTGATGGAATTGGCCATGGATGGTACGTTGCTGTCATCACTTGCTATACAGGCAGTTTGAGATTAGTCCACATGAGCACAGAAAACACTTTACTCCTGCCATTTCCAGTTGGAATCCACATCGGAGAAGCCTTCCACATTAGCTCTCTTAGATGTCTCAGCGCAGAATCCTGGATGTATGACCGGTAATTTATCTGCTGGTGGCTATCAAAAGAAAGCAACACACTTTGTTGTATTATATATAATTTTAAGCATGAACATATAATATATGATACAGTATGGTCACATATATGAATGACGCGTAGCTAAAAACGGGTATTTATTTAAAAATTCTGCACTCCATAATTAAGAAGGGTTCTTACTACATATTACAGGTTTAAGACCCATAATCCAGAAACCTATTATCCAGAAATAGTTAAATGTTTTTCTGTAATATTAAAAAAGTACCTTGTATTTTTTTCTATCTAAAATATATTGAATCCTTCTTGGAAGCAAAACAATCCAGGTTTAATTCAACTGGGTCAAGGACTGTGAAGCTGCTGCAGAGCACTAAATCAGTAATAAATCTGGGACTGTGCAAAGGCAATTGCAGGTCTTTGAAATATATTTATAAGCAGTTTTGTTTCTCCAGGCTATAAGCCTGAAAATGTTAAGAGGGTTGAAGTATTATGCCCTTAAATTAGCTTAATAGTTACATGCAAAGAAGAAAAATATGACATGACAAGGTATATGGAAGCTCAGTTTCTGCAAAGACCAACCAACTGCCTATGAAAAGCTCCAATATAGTAAACAGCCTTTTAGTCTCCCCAATAAAAAAAACTTGGCCTTCCCGACTCCCAATGCTTGGTTCAGTTATCAACTTACAATTTTGGGCTGGAAAGGTGCCTTTATTTTTCTGTTTTCCAGCTCACTCCAGTTGATTCTGGCATAGAATGAGTGCTTCCTGATGTTGCCATTTACTCCTAAGCGTTTGCTCTTGTTCATCTCCAGAAGCTTAAAATGAAAACAAACATTTATCTGAATATAATAGATGTAAAGTCAGGCACCATCCAACAATAGGAGGGGTGTCCAGCTTATAAGTATCCACCAAATGTATCTATATTTAACCCTCTAAGTTGAATTTGGAGCACTGCTTACATTGGTGGAAATGAACGTGCATGTAACAGAGAAAGAAGGTCATGGAATCCTGTCACTCTATTTGTACCTGATCCCTGTACCTGATCCCTGTACCCTGTGCCCCCATGTACCTGACCCATGTACCCTGTGCCCCCATGTACCTGACCCCTGTACCCCCATGTACCTGACCCCTGTACTCCCATGTACCTAACCCCTATACCCTGTGCCCCCCATGTACCTGACCCCTGCGTCCCCATGTACCTGACCCCTGTACCCCATGTACCTGACCTCTGACCCCTGTGCTTCCATGTACCTGAACCCTGTACCCCCATGTACCTAACCCCTGTACCCTGTGCCCCCCATGTACCTGACCCCTGTGCCCCATGTACCTGACCCCTGTACCCTGTGCCCCCATGTACCTGACCCCTGTGCCCCATGTACCTGACCCCTGTACCCCCATGTACCTGACCCCTGTACCCTGTGCCCCCATGTACCTGACCCCTGTGCCCCATGTACCTGACCCCTGTACCCCCATGTACCTGACCCCTGTACCCTGTGCCCCCATGTACCTGACCTCTGTTTCTACTTACCTTTGGCAGAAGGTCCAGCATTTCCTGGCTCATGTGACGCGGGTATTCAAGCTTCCTCTCCTTAATCTCAAACAACTCCTGTGCAGAAACCAGTGATGGGGCAAATGGCTGTCTGCCGGTGGCCATTTCGTACATGATGACCCCGAATGACCACCAGTCCACTCCAGCATCGTACTTCCCCAATGACAAAACCTTCAGAAAAAAAGAACTAATTATCTTCTTGGGTAACAGAAACACAGTTATATAAACTAGACACAGCAAAGGTGTCCAAAATAGAAAAAGACAAATAGATTTGAATTCATCTGTGTATAAATTACATTAAAAAAAAGATTTCTGACCTCCGGCGCACGGTATCCAGGTGTTCCTGTCAATCCGCTGATTTTCTTTCCGGCGAACATTCCTTCAACAGCAAGGCCGAAGTCACAGATCTTGATGTGCCCGTTGTTATCCACCAAGATGTTTTCAGGCTTCAGATCACTGCAACATAGGCACAGGAAATTAACTCAGGAAATATTAGAAAGAGAAACGTGTGAGAGTGATAGTCAAGGGTAAGTAAGTACATGCACATTAAAAGGTAAAAGAAAATAGATACTTTTAGAATAGGCCCATCTGGAAGCAATAAAGTTAAGTAGTAAGAAAATAGCAATAGATAAAGGATATTTAAAAAAAAGAAGTGGTACAGTAAAGGCAGATTATACAGAGAAAAGGATGCATTGCTTGGTTAAAATGAAAGTCTTAAATTACAATTTGTTGTGAGTTTGGACAGAGTGTGAGCCACTACATGGAACTGTCCCTAACACGCTGAACCAGATATAAGGGGTGCAAACATTACTGCTAGTTAGCAGAGTTAAGTATCAAGAGATATCAAGATGTGAACTGTATCATGCTACCAGTGAATAGAATAGAGAAAAGAACTCACCGGTGAATGATGCCATTGGAGTGAAGGAACTGTAGGGCTATCACCATCTCTGCAGTGTAGAATCTGTAAAAAAAAAAAAAAAAGGCAACCAGCTTAATTCCATGGGGGATACTTATCAAATATCATGGGGGTTACCTATCACCTGTTAAATTTGACTTTTCTTGTCCTTTCATACAATTTAGTGGTGCCCTGGTTCTGCTACTGTGCACACACCTTTCTTATTCAGGCAAAGGCCCAAGAACCAATACACAGCAGTGTGTCAATTTACATGAAGGACATTGTAATGTATTAATTCAATTAATTTATAAATTGCTATTTTACTTTCTACAGATGTGATTTTGTGCTGACTGAAACATTAGTTTGACATATTGCAGTCCTGCACAAAAAGTCTGCTCTCCTACTCCCAAGCTCCTCTGTGTATTGCTCAGCCCTGTGGGAGCATTGGCATAATCTGGACTCTTACGTCTGTGTCTGTATCATACGCTGTCTCTCTTACTCTATATTCCTCTATAGCAGTGCTGCCCAACTTCCATGATACATGATTTTTCTGGCCATAAAAATTAAATCAAAAGATATATGTCCCAAGGCTCATCTTCAGTAAAATTAAATATTTATT
This sequence comes from Xenopus laevis, assembly GCF_017654675.1. Lineage (NCBI taxonomy): Eukaryota > Metazoa > Chordata > Amphibia > Anura > Pipidae > Xenopus > Xenopus laevis. The sequence goes on along the minus strand of NC_054374.1, from coordinate 69,230,177 downwards.
ATTCACATTTTTAAAAGGTATTATGATACATACTGACCCCACATGGCCCACCTATAGGTGGTGCTCACTGGTATAACCCTGGGCCGGTGCAGTTTTCTACTGATAGGAGCACCGGCCCGGGGTTTCAGGTAAGTCGATACAATCACTTGGAGGTGCCTAACATTTGGTACCCCGAAGTGTACGATGCCTTTCCTTCACCTTTAAAACATACCCTTAAATCCATGTGCCTCCTCCTCCCCTGTGGATAACACAGCACCCCCAGTACATGATTAAACATCTTAGGGGCCCCTAACAATTATTTTCAAATGCTAACAAACCCCCAGAACAAACCCTACCAGGCTCATGTCTCATAGGTAGTGTAGGACAGGCAGAATATGGTGCATACAGGGAGTATAGGGAAGGCAAAATACAGCAGGAGACAGGGAAACTTATCAGGACCACTAAGATAAACAGTTCATACTGTGCTACATACAGTGACATAAATGCTGGTGCCCCTTCGTCTGAGTGTGTACAAGTGAACAACGTGAGCACTTTCAGTCTGGGTTTGAGGTGTGAACAGTACAGGGCTTTAGGGGTATGAAATATAGAGGTGTTAGAAGTGTGGACAATTCAGGGGAGATTACGGTCTGAATTTGAGGTTTAAACAATGCAGGGGCCAGTTAATATCTGTAGTGATACATTTTAAAGTTTACACATGGTAAGTCACAGCAGGCAGAATTTCATGTGGGGGGGTCACACAAGGGGGAATCAGTTAGACAGCACTACTCTATAGTAAGAATCTTATCACTTACTGGATGTTTTTCATTGACAGATTTCCTTGGTCTGCAATAACTTTGTGCAGTGTTCCCCCGTCGGCATACTCGAGCACGAAGAAGGCATGCAGCTGGTTAGAGAGACAAATGAAGAATTAGTGAGGAATATATGGCACAGAACTGTTCAGCAAGCAAGGTGAATTGGGGACTAGTTAGTTATCAAAGGGTGTTTTCCCTTGTTATGGGCATTAAGTTGGCCTTAGAAAGTCAAACCATTAATGAAACAGATTTGTATCAATATAAACAGTGTTCTGTACCTCGGATTGGAACGTGGCATGAGAATGGCATAGAAAGGGGCATCCTCTGGCGATCTTCAAGAGTCGGGCCTCCTTCATGATGCAGGTATAGTTGCCCTTGCTGGGTTGTTTGGGCACCGTCTTAATTGCAACAAGTTGTTTCTTCGGTGTATATGATGCCAACATCACCTAAGAGCAGAACAAAGAGATTAAAAGTTATAGAGTGTCTTGAATGCTGCTTACAACATGAATGACTGATAATATCAGAGTCAATCAGAATGTTAAAGTGGTTGTTCACCTTTAATCTAACTTTTTTTTGTTTGTTCAGGTAAGTTTATTGACAGTCATGAAGTGAGATAAACATTACAGAATGGGAAATTTCATCAACCAAGGGGACCAGATCTGATGGAATTTTTCCATTTGACCCCTTTTTCTTAGAGTTAGGAAGTCAAGCGTCCCAATGTTGGACATTGTGCTAACCAGGGATCCCCAACCTTTCAAACCCATGAGCAACATTCAGAAGTAAAATGAATTGGGGAGCAACACTAGCATGAAGAATGTTCTTGAGGTGCCAAATAAGGGCTGTGATTGGCCATTTAGTAGTCCCTATGTGGATTGTCAACCTACATTCAGACTCTGTTTGGCATTACACCTAGTTTTTATGCAGCCAAAACTTGCCTCCAAGCCTGGATTTCAAAAACAAGCTCCTGCTTTGAGGCCACTGGGAGCAACATCCAAGGGGTTGGAGAGCAACATGTTGCTCACGAGCTACTGGTTGGGGATCACTGTGCTAACCCATGAGTTGGGGGCGGGCGGCCTGTCCGACCTCCAATTAAGGCATATCAACCTCCTGGCTTGAAACAAAGCTTTGTTCATAAAAATATTTGTGGTTGAGGGCATTTGAATTCCTGTAAACAGACCCAATATACAGACTAGTGGATCAGGGACCTTAGGCCTAACACTTCCGATAACATATCCACAATTGCTGTCCAATAGTTTTGAATATCCTGACAGGCCCATAGTGTATGTACTAGAGTACCCTCTGACTTCTTGACTTTCTAAGGCAATTAGGGGAGAGATTAGGATTGATTCTATGCAGGCGGGTGGGGGTATAGTATGCTCTGTGTGTCAAATATAACTGTAGAATTTTGTGTCTGGGATTGACAGATACTCTGTTGGATGATTTGAGGAGGGACTTCCACTGTTCGTCAGTGAGGACTCCTAGGTCTTCCTCCCATTTAATTTAACTTTTAATATGTTGTAGAACGGCCAATTCTAAACATCTTTTCAATTAGTCATCATTATTTATTTTTTATAACTTTTAAACTATTTGCCTTCTTCTTCTGACTTTTTCCAGTTTTTAAATGGGGGTCACTGACACTATCTAAAAAAACAAATGCTCTGTAAGGCTACAAATGTATTGTTATTGCTACGTTTTATTTTTATCTTTCTATTCAGGCCTCTCCTATTCATATTCCAGTCACTTATTCAAATCAATGCATGCTTGCTAGGGTAATTTGGACCCTAGCAACCGGATTGCGGAAACTGCAAACTGGAGAGCTGCTGAATAAAAAGCAAAATAACTCAAAAACCACAAATAATAAAAAATTAAAAACAATTGCAAGTTGTCTTAAAATATCACTCTATCATACATCAAGTTTAAGGGGTTGTTCGCCTTTGAGATAACTTTTTGTATGATGTAGAGAGTGATATTCTAAGATAATTTGCAATTTGTTTTAATTTTTTGTTATTGAAGGTTTTTGGGTTATTTAGCGTTTTATTCAGCATCTCTTCAATTTGCATTTTAAGCAATTTGGTAACTAGGGCCCAAATTACCTTAGCAACCATGAATTGATTTAAATAAGAGACTGGAATATGAATAGGAGAGCATCTGAATAGACGGATCAGCAATAAAAAGTAGCAATAACAATACATTTGTAGCCTTACAGAGCATTTGTTTTTTTAGAAGGGGACAATGATGCCCATTTGAAAGCTGCAAAGAATTAGAAAATGACAAATAACTATAAAACATAAATAAGGAAAACCAATTGAAAAGTTGCTAAGAATTGGCTGTTCTATAACATGCTAAAAGTTACTTAAGGTGAACCACCCCTTTAACTCAAAGGTGAACAACCCCTTTAAAGACATTGCCAAGTGCTTGATTGTACTTCCATGTTTTCTGTACAGATTTATATCAGATAACAAAAGAGATTTCTATATTGGGAGGCGCCGCACTCACCTGTCCAAACGTGCCTTCTCCTAGCTCTTGGTGGAATTTGTACCTCTGTATGTCCAGGGGGGCTGCTCTTTTCTCATCCACATGGGATTTCTTCGGTGCACTTCCACTTCCACCTTGTGGGAACAAAACAAATTCAGTCAAAAGCCCATTTCAAAATATATTATGCATTGTGTAGGGAATCCGCGCAAAATCATTGCACTTATCCCTGTAAGGGCAGAGAGCCTGTGTCTGTGTGCTGTAAGCTGTTACCTAGCAACCAGCTATTCAGTGCAGTAGGAAGTGACACAGCAGCTAAGGAGTGGCAGGCAGGAAAAGGAAGTCACAGAGACTGGCAAAGAAGAAAGCCTGGCATAGAGAGCCGCATGGTGGACAGAGAAGGAAGCAAGAGAGCTGAGAGGCTGCACCAAAGGCATTCATTTGGATCAGGCTGGCACAGGGAAGCCACATACTGTGCCTGGAGAGACAGAGAGTGTGAGAGGAATACAGACTGGAGGAACAACCAGCAGGACATTCCTATCTGAGCATCCAAAGGGGCTGGTAATCGCACTGTATGACTGACTGTGCTGGATTCACCTAAAGAGAGCTCTGAAGTATCCAAAGAGGATTTGTGAGTATCCTGTTTAAAGGGACAGTACCCTAAAGAGCGCTGAAGATAAACAGGCTGTGTAATAAAGGACATTAAAGGACTTTACCATTTTTCTTAGTTAGCTAGACAGATTGCGCTAGCAAGTTAGTTAGTGAGGCCCTATTGCCACCGGTTAGGAGTGCTGCATGTATTAGGTGCCCATTTATTTTATATAAACTGTTTAACCAATAATGTGTGTGTTATTACTGTATTCCTAGTGGGGCCAACCGTAGGTCATTCCCGGATCCCACTAGGTGGAGGCACTGCGCTAGTAAGTACCAGGTACCCAGTCTCTCCCAATACCACTGCGGAGTGGCTCAGGTTTGTCCCGTGTCATCAGGTAAGCGCCACACGTGGAATGTAACTCAGACAACAGGGTGTCGAAAGGGTTACAATTGTATATTTTCCTAAATATATCTATCTACCTATAAGTATCTCCATAACAATTAATGGTAGCTAAGGCAGCACCCACATTTAAAGAAAAACTCTTTATCTTTATTATTTGTGAGTATTCCTAGCATTAAGTGTAAGATGGATTTTATTTAAGCCTTTGGGGTTTTCAATTTTCCCTAACTGTCCTAACTGTTCCACCTAACTGTTAATATATGTTTTCTAAAAACATACAGAAGTTTTAATTAAAGCAGAGGGATGGATTTGTGGAAACCCCCACCCCCAACAGGACCCACCAATGTGGGCAGTTAAATAACTATCATGACTCTATATTAAAAATAATTAGAAGTAGATGTAACAGAAAATAATAATGAATTATGTTTCTTGCATATTCCCCTTACCTTCCAATGGATCTTCTGGGCTCCTTGGTCTTTTCCTCTTGTCCTGCTCCTTCCTTCTTCTGCTGCTCTGAGGAATTTTCATCTCTTCTAAGCCGGTTTTCTTTTTACTTTTAGTTGTTTCTTCTTTCTCTTCTTGTCTTCTCTTCTTGCTCTCAGGTTTACTTGTCACATCTGAGAGACTTTCTTTTCTCTTCTTAGTTTGATCTTTTTTAACAGCTTTCCTTTTATTCCTTCCATCTTCAGGGGGCTTCTCCCCTACAGGAATTGTTTTTTTACTCTCAGTGTGTCTCTTCTTCCTATTTCGACTGTAGTTGGTCTTCTCTTCTGCATCCTGCTTCTTGGCTTTCTTCTCTTTCTTCCCTTTCTTCTTCCAACTTTCATCCTGTGGAAGTTCTCTCTCTTCTGGAGTCAAACTCCTCTTTTTCCTCTTCTTCATCTTCGCCTTCCTTCTCCTTCTCCTTTTATTGTAATTCTATGTCGTTTTATCCAAAATTTGTCTTCTTTTATAGCATCCAATGTGGCAATCTCTCTCGCTCGCTGCCTCTCTCTCCACCGTCCAAAAGACAGTTGGGCAGTGGCAGTTGAAAACCAACAATTTACTCAGGAGAATCATGTGACTAGCAGCAGTGAGACATACAACCAATAGCAGTAGCATGTGCCATTAGCAAAAATCTAGTCTTACAATTAGGGATGCACCGAATCCACTTTTTTGGATTCGGCCGAACCCCCGAATCCTTTGCAAAAGATTCGGCCGAATACCGAACCGAATCCGAACCCTAATTTGCATATGCAAATTAGGGATGGGAAGGGGAAAACATTTTTTACTTCCTTGTTTTGTAACAAAAAGGCACGTGATTTCCCTCCCCGCCCCTAATTCACATATGCAAATTAGGATTTGGCTCGGCCGGGCAGAATCCTGCTGAAAAAGGCCGAATCCTGGATTCGGTGCATCCCTACTTACAATCACTGACACCAGGAATCAGAGGACAGATTGATGCAAATAACTTCTAAATTGCTTTCATTATGTCCATCTAGGGGTCTTTGTAGGATCTAGGGGTAGGGGATCTAGGGTATCTTTGTAGATAACAAGTTGTCTAATTCTGGGCAGTGTCATTCTGTGGCTACTAAAGCAAATAAAGTTCTGTCTTACATAAAAAAGGGCATTAACTCAAGGGATAAAAACATAATTATGCCTCTTTATAGGTCCCTGGTAAGGCCTCATCTGGAGTATGCAGTGCAGTTTTGGACTCCAGTCCTTAAGAGGGATATAAATGAGCTGGAAAGAGTGCAGAGACGTGCAACTAAATTGGTTAGAGGGATGGAAGACTTCAATTATGAGGGTAGTCTGGGGTTGTTTTCTCTGGATAAAGGTGCTTGTGAGGGGACATGATAACACTTTACAAGTACATTAGAGGACATTATAGACAAATAACAGGGGACCTTTTTACCCATAAAGTGGATCACCGTACCAGAGGCCACCCCTTTAGACTAGAAGAAAAGAACTTTCATTTGAAGCAACGTAGGGGTTCTTCACAGTGAGGACAGTGAGGTTGTGGAATGCACTGCCGGGTGATGTTGTGATGGCTGATTCAGTTAATGCCTTTAAGAATGGCTTGGATGATTTTTTGGACAGATATAATATCAAAGGCTATTGTGATACTAAGCTCTATAGTTAGTATAGGTATGGGTATATAGTATTTATTTAAAAGTAGGGAGGGTTGTGTGTATGGATGCTGGGTTTTCATTTGGAGGGGTTGAACTTGATGGACTTTGTCTTTTTTCAACCCAATTTAACTATGTAACTATCTACAACATACTGAGATTTCCTTTTGGGCAGGGTCCTCTCTACATTTTTGGATTGAGTTTTATTGTATTCTTGTATTCATTGCTCTTTTGAAAAATGGAGTAGCACTATTAACTGATGCATTTTGTAAAAACATGTTTTCCCACGACAGTATCCCTTTAAAGTTGCATTTTAGGGAGATTCACCAGGGACTGCATTAGTTTTCCCTGTACAAGTACAGCACAGCAGGCAAGAGGAGACTTTGCTCCTGAGGGGGTTCTTGCAGGTGGTGGGGATGGGTTTTATAAAGACTGCTTTCCTAGGGTGACAAAATATAAATTCTGTCCCAGTGAGCTAGGAATTTTCATCTCTTTGCAGATAAAAGAACCCAAATATACAACATGATCCATTACAGCACCATCAAGAGGAGCTATTCAATCATGGGTTATATTGAAAGTGATTTTTCTAATGGGAGCTGCAAGAAGGCAGATAGTGCTAGGCATTTATTAAGTGTTAGGCAACTTCGGGCAACTGCAGAATACGAAGCCATCCGAGTGCCATCCCGCCTGTGTTTTACATTCTAGCAGTTCGGGGAGGTATTCCGCCGGGTGACTAATCTCCCCGAATCTGAGCATGTACCCTGACCCTTATTGCAGAAAAAAGAGAATTTAACAAATTTAATAAAAATATACACAGGATTCAAAGACAATAATACTATGGGTCAGCAAAAAGAAAACATTGAGGATATTAATGGAATCAGTTTAGCAGCAATATATTTAAATGCCCTATTTCTAACATTCATGAACTTGTGGACCCAAGGACCAAGAAGGCTATGGGGGATCTTAAATATCTGGATAAATTAGAGTTATCCAAAAGCATGGCAGGGGCTATGATCGGAGATAAAAAAGATCAGTTAAAATAGAAAGATAAACAAAAGAATTCATAGTGCCATGGTCAAGAGGATTTTTGTGTGTGACAGCATGTGAATGATGTAACGGGGTTTTGCATGCAGGTTCTATATTCTCAAACTTACATTCAGACATATTTTATAAAAAGAATGAGCGAGAAAGAAGTTTAAAAATATTTTTGTGGCAATGTTGCAAAGACCAATAATGCCACTTAATAAATGTACTACTGCAGATGTATACTAATACAAAAGCATATTGAACACACAAATAACCCACAAATATTGATCAATACAAGAGGTAAAAAGAACACTGCTTCTCTCATAAAGGAGAGGGTATGAGAGAAGGTGTAGGGATGGCTGAGATCACATTAGAAGTTCTGGCAAATGCCAGATGGGCTGCTAGAAAGTCAGTATTTAGTGGGCTGGTGGGGGCTGTTTGGGCCTCTATGTGGGCTGATTGGGCCTCTGTGTACCTAAAATGCCAGGGCCAATTTTAATCCTCAATCCGGACCTGGATGCCGCCAAGTCTTAACCTGTGAGGAGCAAAGTAGATTTTCCGAACGAGCAAAGGGGCATGTGAGTTATCAAGGTTTTGGAAGGCAACGGTTCAGGGAGTAGACGAAAAGCGTAGTCAGGCAGGCCAGGGTCCATACAGGCGGAGTTCAAGCAGGTTCAGACAGGCAGTGGTCGGTACAGGCAGAGTTTAAGCAAGATCAATCAGGCCGGGGTCTGTACAGGCAGCATTCAAAGAATAGTCAGGCAGGCAAGGGTCAATATCGGTAGAGTTCAGAATGGTCAGGCATGCAAGGGTCAGGATTGGCAGAGTTCAGAATAGTCAGGCAGGCAAGGGTCAGAATTGGCAGAGTTCAGAATAGTCAGGCAGGCAAGGATCAGAACAAGACAGAATCACACCCAGATACTAAGGAATAAGACCTAACAATGGGCAATGATTTCCAGCCCAAAGCCCCTTTAAATATTTATGACGTCATGACACTTGCTACGCGTAAAACCCAGAAGTGCACTATAGGAGCCGCAGACACAGAGGGGAAAACATTACCTCGACGGGCGCCCCCACCGGCCCACTAGTCCACCAGGGTGAGTTATGACAATCGTCCTGACATTTTTTGGCAGGTTGAAAAATTGGGACATCTGATCGTTCGTCAGATACAAGTCTAAAATCTGCACGTCTATGGCCAGCTTAACAAGCAGTTTAGAGATAAGTCCAGAGAGGAAGAGACTTGTAAATTACTTTGAATGTCAAGTTTAATAGTTTAAATTTTATCCTGAAAGGTAGTGAAAGAAGAATACAGTAATTGGGCTGAATGAGGGTACCTTAGGCCCCAATAACAGGGCAAATTGAACAATTGCCATGTCCCTCTCGAGCGTCAATTAATGATGCCTTGGAAGAAGAGCTGTGTTCTCTGTCTTATTAGATATTGGACTTAGTGCTAAAAATAATCAAGCAGGCAGGCCCTACAGCACTTGGCATATACTGACATAGAGCCTGCTTTTAGAATGCTGCTTTTGCAAACCAATAGTTTTATGTGTTGCAAAAGAGAGAACCTATTTTATGTCAAACAACGGATAACCATAGATTAGACAGTGTGTTTAGAACAGGGATCAGCAACCTTTACTATCAAAAGAGCCATTTTGCCCCTTCTTCCACTAAAGAAAAATAGTCTGGAGCCATAAAACATAACACAGCTTATAAACTTTTAAATGTTTTAACCTTTTTTTAATTTTAACTGTTACAACAACAGAATACAACAAACAAAAGTGCAGTGTGTATGTGAAGGCCTACTTTGAAATAAATTAAACATTGAATTGCCCTATTAAATGTAATTCTTCTCATGTTTAATGTGACTTTTGCCGATCTTCCCTCTCTTGTCGAGTGTGTGGCCGCGGTAAGGACCATGGTGAATCATCTTGCTGTGGCTCAGTCTTGCCTGTCACTCCTGGGACTTCTATACAGCCCTCACACCTGCTGGCGGCTTCCTAAGTGTGCGACTGCGGTAAGCTAACCGTTAGCTTACCGAGGTCGCACGCTCAAGAAGCCACCAGCAGGTGCGAGGGCTGTATGGACGACATGACAGGCAAAGCCGCAAGACCGAGCCGCAGCAAGCAGGATGAAGAGCCGCATGAGGCTCCGGAGCCCCGGGTTGCCTACCCCTGGTTTAGAAGAAAGGACAGAAGGAGTTATATGCTATTCAGATGCTTTTATTGTCACTGGCCCATAGACTTGTAATCAGTGTGAGCAGATGTTAGACCTACTAGCCTAGCTGCTTAAGGAACAAGAAGTTCCTATTGCACATGAGAAAACAGTTCCTTCCAAAAAAAAACCAGCAATGCCTGCACCTTGAGCAGGCATTGCAGGTTTCTCATAGACATAGTCTTTAAAACACAGCTGGTCATTTAAGATTTAATCAAAGCAAACAAGGTCAAACTAGGAGATCTACAGTCTAGGAATCTTGAAATTAGCTTCAAGTATAATTAATGTGTTTAGGGCATTTTACTGCAGGAGGAGAAAATCATCACTAAACCAGATATAAAAAAATGAGGGCACACTGGGTGCAAGGCCCACTTCTCTCTGCTGCATTTTGTAGGCAGGACGAGAGAAGCAGATCCACTCCTAAATGCTTTGGGTAGTTGAACTGGCAGGCACAGTGTTGGCCTTCGGTGCAGCTACATAGAGTGGACATCGGCCTGAAAATATATGCTTTTTTTAAAAAAAATAAATGTTTCCAATCTTTGCTCAACGTAGCTGCACTCAGTCCAATCCTGTGCCTGTCAGTGCAATAACATAGTGCTTACACTGAAGTTGTCATTTATTGATTTATATTGCTATGTTACAGCTATGTCTTACAGATGAGCGTTTTTTTGTATCCCTGCAGTGGATTTTTCATGTGTTCTGTAATAGTGATGTGCAGGTTGAGAAAAACTTGACTCGCACCCGACCCTATTTTGCTGCACCCCAGCCCGAACCCGACCCTAACCTGGCATGCTCCCCCCCCTTTATTTGCCCGGGCCCGCCCCACTGTGATGTCACAAAAGGGGCAAGGTGGGGCCTGCACAAGTATATAAAAAAGGCGAGCGCGGAAGTGGGGCAGAAGAAGGCTGTGGGCAAAGAGAATGGAAATTAAAGTTCAGCTCGAACCTGCCCAAGGACGTACTGTGGAAGTCGTCCCGAGCCCACCCAACCCGTACATCATTATTCTGTAATACTAATTTGACTATATAAGGTTAGGTCCAGCTAAGGAAAAGTAGAGGATGAGTTACACTGGAATGGGAAGATATGAAGGGGTGATGTAGTGGGACCACAACTCACTTAGGCTACTGTGTGTACACTTAGCAAGTAGTGGCAGCAGGTCATTTACACACAATAGTATTACTCACGGATACTGTATGATCCTTTGCTATTCAGATTTGTGAATTTAGCCGCCTTTCCTGCCTTTGGGGCACGATATTCATTGAAGGTGAATCTCACAGCTGGATCTACACTCCAAGGATCTCTCTATCCCTGAGCTTATCCACTTGAGTCCCTAACCTGGCAGCATTGTCATTGCAGGGTGCTAACCCTTTACTAAACTCCTTATTGGAGCCTTAGCTGCTCACTAACTTTCCTGAACCTATCTGTCACTCCTATAGTGACCTATTACATTTTCTGACCTGACACTTGGTTCACTTATTCTTAGATTTCCTCCACCTCAGGCCCTAGCAACAACACCTCACTTACAATGGGTGCACTGGGAAGAGGCAGAACACATGGCAACATCCCTTTTTATATCCTCTGGGGAACTACTCCCCCTTGTAATACCCTTAAAAAGACCCCTCGGCCCGCCCCCAATCCCCTGTAAACTTAGCTTTTGTCCTCAGTTCAGAAATCTCAGCGCCTTGGCCCGCCCCTTTTACATCATAGCCCCACCCCTTTTTGTTCCCGCCCCCCACCAGCTGGTAAAAAATTTAGCAAAAGGTGGCAACCCTATCCCTGGGGTTTCAATGCCTCATGTGGTCCAGATCCCATACAGCAGAAATAGAGAGGGATAGGGAGAAAAATCTAAGCCTGATTCCCTATTCAGTATTGCGATCATCCTTGTAGATCAGTGATCCCCAACCAGTAGCTTGTGAGCAACATGTTGCTCCCCAACCCCTCGGATTTTGCTCTCAGTGTCCTCATAGCAGGAGCTTAGTTTTGAATTCCAGGCTTGAAAGAAAATTTTGGTTGCATAATAACCAGGTGCACTGCCAAACAGAGCCTCCTGTAGGCCGCCAGTCCACATAGAAGCTACCACTAGTCAATCACAGCCCTTATTTTACACAAGCCAGGAATATTTTTCATGCTTGTGTTGCTCCCCAACTCTTTTTACATCTGAATGTTGCTCACTGGTGAAAAAGGTTGGGGACCCCTGTTGTAGATAATAAACTTGGCTGTAGCAAGCAATGCCAGTCAGCAGCATCAAGGGCAAATAAAGCCTTGATCTGTATTAAAAGGGGCATAGATTTGCATGAGGAGATGGTTATTCCTCCTGCTAAGGCCCCATCTAGAATATGCTGTACAGTTTGGTCTCCAGTGCTCAAACAGGACATATTGAATTACAGAGTGTGCAGAGAACGGCAACTAAACTAAGGAGAACAGGCACTGAAGGGGTTATATGATAACTATGTATAAATATCATATAATAATGATATATATAATAATATAATCTAGTCTAATGCTTTATTTACCTTAAGTCTTTCTGATGAGAAGAATGGAGGTTAAATATTCGGAAGGGTTTTTTTTACAATGAGAGTTGTGAAGATGTGGAATTCTCTCCCTGAAATAGTCGTACTGGCTGATACATTGGATAGCTTTAAGAAGGGGTTGGATGGCTTCCTAGCAAGGGAGGGAATACAGAATTATGTAAGATAGCTTGTAGTAGAAGTTGATCCAAGGACTAGTCTGATTGCCATCTTGGAGACAGGAAGGAATTTTTCCCCCCTCTGAGGCAATTTTGAGAGCCTTCAAATTAGGTTTTTTGCCTTCCTCTGGATCAACTAGCAGTTAGGCAAGTGATATATAGACGTAAAAATAAAACTTGGACCTTTGTCTTTTTTCAACCTAACTTGCTATGTAACTATATTACCTGATGTTAACAAACTGATATTAACTAAAGAAATTAATACTATATGTGCCTATTTCAGTCTGGCCTAAAAATAATCTTTAAAAATGACCCATATGTTGGAGTTCCCTATGGTTCTGCCACTGTCCCTGTCTATGTTTGATATGAGATAGGGGTGTGTCCAAAAGCATATTAGGAGGGGGATAGCCAATCAAAGTCTTGTAGTCAGACGTGCAAATACAGGCTTCAGTTCCCTATCAGGTCAGCCTAGCTGGTGATTGGCCCCTATCCTACAATGCAGTGTGCTGACTGCTGCCAGCTCCCAAACATTCTTTAGACTAGACCACATACCTGTACGTAAAGGAGAAGGAAAGCTACCGAAGAAGTTTATTGCCAATAGATTAACCACAAGCTATAAGACTATATGTATTCTGCAGAATGCTTTACCATACCTCAGTAAACAGTTCTAGAAGCTCTCTCTGTTTGTTTAGGATAGCAACTGCCATATTAGCTTGGTATGACATCACTTCCTGCCTGAGTCTCTCCCTGCTCACTCATAGCTCTGGGCTCAGATTACAGCAGGGAGGGGAGGAGGAGGGGAGAGGAGAAAACTGAGCATGCTCAAGCCCTAGCCCTGGAGGTCTATGTCTGATACTGAAGCCCATGTATACAAAATAGAAGGAGTTATGTTTCTTTTGACAGAGGACTCAGAGCAGCACTACTTTGAGGGTTTACTGGTATATTTATATAGACATTTCAGATAAAGCTTAATCAACTTAATTTTAGCCTTTCCTTTTCCTTTAATTGCCAAAATACATTTAAAGCAACAAGGCTAGAGATCTACATTTTCAAGATTGTGGCCATAGGTGGAGCTAGATAGGCATGACTATGGCGCAAATGCCAGACTTCTACTAAGAAGGGCACCTATTAATTTTTACATAATAATATAAGCTCTGTACAAATATAATAGCATTTTCTAGTTGCCTTGTGTTTGGCCATTTATCCAAAAGTAAAACTTATGTAAGCATTGTTATGTTGTTGTACTTCCTTGTATTTTACTACCCTGGATGGTAAAAACCATTGATATAGAAGAAAGAAAGCAAAAACTAGAGATAGCAAAACTGCCAGAAAAGGGAGCAACTGTGCATGAAGTGAAAAAGGTACAGTATAATTTAATAAAGTTTAAATGAATCATTCTGCTATTCACATAATTCTCAAGCCATACCCTCCCCAAAAGCCCTTAGTACTGGTGCTGGCAGATGATTCCCATATGAATGACTGGTTTCCTGCTTTCGCTAATGCAGAGAGTTGTTTTAGGCACATACAATGTCACAATTATTATTTATTATTAAATAAAGTATAAATAAAGTTTCAAGTATTTATGTCCTCCTTAGCAGTATCTCTTTGACTTAACCCACTATATTGCCTATGTTACACACTATTATTTAATGCATATTCATTGGGGCTGCCAATTTGTTAGGCACCACCCCACAGTGATTACAATCTCTTACCTAGGACCTGTGCCAGTCCTCCTGTTCACTGAAAACCAGCCCGGTCTACCATATTTAAAGTTGTAGTGATCAGCTCAGTATTGTCCACCTCAATGTGAGGCATATCAGGCAAAGATCAGCTCATTGGCCAGCTTTAGTGGAGGAAAACAAGCATCCTTTGCTTAATGACACCATGGTTATTGCATTTCAAACTCAAATATTTTTTCTATGGCACAGGCACAAACAAACACACAAAATTGTCCAGTTTCCCAATCTGGCCAAGAAAATTGTACAGAAGATATGAATATCTACTTTTTTAATAGCTTAATCAAGGCATTTCTCAGAAATGTATACCACTAATTTTTAATAGCAAAAATGAGCTCTGAAACATAAGTATTTTAGAAACATCTTTTTAATAATAGGTGCTACAGTCCCCTTCCACATGAACATTTCAGTTTGAGTTTATAGGCAAATAGCTGCTTTTGTCAGTTTAGATACTATGACATAAAGTTTCAGGAGATTATTCATTACTTGACCAATAAGTCTCATCCCGCCATAAAGGCGTCACTTGAATTAATTCATGATAATACAATCTGCTGAGTCAGATAATGGGGCACTCCAGTAAATAAAAAAGAAAATGTCAGACTAGGCATCTGAAAATAACTTGCTGTATGAAGAACACAGAAGACGTAGTTTCTCTGCTTTTAAGCCTGGTGCCAACAACATGTAAACAATTTTACATACATTGATTCTTCTTAATTGAATGGCATTTTTTGACAATTTGCCACCACAGGAGAGGCAATCTTCTGCCTTTTTTTTTTTTAAAAAATACATTAATATTAGAGTCAAGCGGCATAAATTATGCAATATTAAGTGCTACATGTTAAGACACAGCATTGCTTCATACTTGTAACTTGCCCATAAAACAAAGAATGGGGCAGTGCAGGTTTTTTTTATTTCAAACCAGATACCTGTATAATCTCTATACTTGATATACCCTTGACCTGCATCCAGATTTGAGCCTCATGGGGCTCATTTATTAATGCTAAGCAGGTTTTTCCCCTGGTCTAGTAGCCCATAGCACCCAATTACTGATTTGCTTCCATTATTCCATCTGCAGTAAACAGATCAAAGCTTATTGTTGAAAATTTTGCTCTCTTTTCGCTCAAATTGACATAACAATTTTGTAGCCCTACTAGCAGTGCTCACCCCCTTACTTACTACAGGAAAATAGAAGTTATTTAATGAAAAGCTGCTAGGAAGCACATTTATTTCTTACAAACACAAAGAAGTTATTGCCACATAGTCATAAAAGCAAGCACCTAAAAATATGTATCTTTCTTTTAATATTCAAATGTTTTCTGTGTCTTCTCTCCAACTCTATTTTTCTCAGCTCCAAAACGTCTTGGTTTTAACAAAAAAGCAACAGGGAAGTCACTCCTAGATAAGTCAAAATTACTCTATAATATTGTCTTAGTCTGATTAGAATTCTAATGAGCTTACATTTGCTTAGGGTGGTGTCACTGAGTGAACAGGCTCCTACACAACCGCTCCTGTACTGAGACAAACCTGTGAAACTGGTTGGAGCACAGTCAAAAACTGAATCATAGTTAATTTTCATAGGTCAATCATGTTGTTTCAACAAACTAACCTGATAATATGGACATGTGATGGAAACCTGCTGCCTGGTTATTGTGTTAGGACAGGAAGGATAGTCAGACGGTGTATGTGGGGAATCTACCTGAGAGCATTGTAAAGAAATGGATTAATTAGTAAAGTACATAATGCCTGGAAAAGGCACATTACCTACTGCAGATGAATACTAGGTTAATGAGAGGCACTTACTGCAAAAGATTATAGGATTACACCAGGTATGGATTTAATTAGAAAAAGCAGGCTGAGGTTAGAGTAGGCAGGGCCTTCAGCTGCTGAACTAGAAAGTCCAGAAACTCTGAAGGTAACTGTATAAAAATGTTCTGCCTAGCCCTAAGCAGGGTTCTAAAATGAAGATAATAGGGGCAAGTACTGTCTGTGTTTATTGTATGTAATGGCATCAGAATTATGCAAATTACAAGATGCAATAAGTTATAGATTCACAACAGTGGCTTTAATAAATGGACAAAAGGGGCACTGCACAATACCAACAAGAACAGGGTACCTGCCATCTGCCATTTCAATTCAATTATAATTAAAAAATCTCTCTGGCAGTTTGATTCAGCTAGGTTATTCTTAATCGCATGTGCAACTAAACTGGTTAGAGGGATGGAAGAATTAAATTATGAGGGTAGACTTTCAAGGTTGGGTTTGTTTTCTCTGGAAAAAAGGTGCTTGTGAGGGGACATGATTACACCTTACAAGTCCATTAGAGGACATTAAAGACAAATAGCAGAGAACCTTTTTACCCATAAAGAGGATCACCGTACCAGAGGCCACCCCTTCAGAGAAGAAGAAAAGAACTTTCATTTGAAGCAACGTAGGGGTTCTTCAACCCAATTTAACTATGTAACTATCTACAACATACTGAGATTTCCTTTTGGCCAGGGTCCTCTTTACATTTTTGGATTGGATTTTATTGTATTCTTGTAAAGTTAATGTATAAACCCATTGATTGTACAGCATTGAGGAATATGTTGGTGCTTTCTAAATATGTGTAATAACAGTGAACCCTTCCCCCTTTTCGATCACAATTTGGTTACATTTTCCATCTCTCACTCTCCATGCCCACCTGCTTCTTCCCCCACTGTCTTATTCCGGGATACACGTGACATTGACCTTCCAGCCTTAGCTCAGTCTTTCAGGTCCAGTCTCATTTCCCTTAACGAAACGTCTGATCCTGATATCCTGGTAAATGAATATAATCACATACTATCCTCAACCATTGGCTCATTTGCCCCTTTACAGGCTAAGCGTTCACGTGCTCTGAACCCACGACCCTGGCTGAATTCACAAACCAGATACTTACGCTCCTGCACGAGATCTGCTGAACGTATGTGGAAAAAATCCTGTACGCAAGCAGACTTTATTCACTATAAATTTCTATTGTCCTGCCTCAATTCTGCATTGTCAAAAGCCAAACAAGAGTACTACAGTACCCTTATAAACAATCACAAATCCAACCCACGACGCCTGTTTTCTCTATTCAATACTCTTCTCCATCCCTCATCCACAGCATCAGTCAACCAGACACACTCTCCTCAAGACTTTGCTGATTTCTTTAAAGACAAAGTAGAGTCCATCCGCAATCAGATCCCTACCTCTACTAATGTAAACCAGTTCCTCCTTCCTAAGCCCCCTTCTGCATGTCTTAATTCCTTCCCTCCGGTAACAATGTCTGAAGTCTCCAAGCTTCTTTTGTCCTCTCCACTCACAACTTGCCCCCTTGACCCTATGCCTTCTCCTCTGCTCAAACACTGTGTTGCAGAGCTTACCCCACTACTTACTCACATCTTCAATTCTTCTCTAGCTTCTGGAACCTTCCCTTCTCCTTTCAAACAGGCCTGTGTAAAGCCTATTCTTAAAAAGGCCACCCTTGACCCAGCCTGTCTATCAAATTACCGTCCTGTCTCCCTTTTACCACTTGCCTCTAAACTCCTAGAGCATATTGTGTTCTCCCGTATTACTAACTTTCTACACACCCATGATCTGTTGGACCCTCTGCAATCTGGGTTCCGGCCTGGTCACTCTACTGAGACTGCTTTGTGCAGAGTTACAAATGATCTTCAGGTTGCCAAAGCCAAAGGTCACTTCTCCATCCTTCTCCTCCTTGACCTATCATCTGCATTTGATACAGTTGATCACTCTCTCCTGATGCAGATTCTCTATTCGCTTGGCATCCGTAACCAGGCTGCATCTTGGCTCTCTTTCTACCTCTCTAACCGATCATTCACTGTCTCCTATGATAACAAAACCTCATCTCCAGTTCCACTTAATGTGGGGGTGCCGCAAGGCTCCGTACTTGGTCCGCTGTTGTTCTCCCTGTACACTCTGTCTTTGGGAGATCTCATCCATTCATTTGGCTTTAATTATCATCTGTATGCTGATGATACCCAAATATATTTATCCACCCCTTCATTAACAGCTGGAACAGAGGCTCAGATCTCTAACTGCCTCCTGGCTATCTCAAATTGGATGAACTAGCGCCACCTCAAACTCAACCTAACAAAAACTGAACTTATCATCTTTCCACCTAAGCCTGGTCCTACTCCCCTATTTACTGTCTCTATTGATGGCATGCTCATTAATCCTGTCAACTCAGCACGCTGTCTGGGGGTAATCTTTGACTCCTCTCTCTCCTTCTCTGATCATATTAACACCACTGTCAAAACCTGTCACTTCTTCTTACGCAATATCGCCAAAATCCGTCCCTTCCTTTCACCTGATACATCCAAGACGCTCATGCATGCTCTCATCCTATCCAGACTAGATCACTGTAACCTTCTACTAACTGGCCTCCCTAACTCCCATCTCTCCCCTCTACAGTCTGTATTAAACACTGCTGCAAGAATTATCCTCCTCTCATCCAAAAGGGTACAGGCCCCTCTGCTGCTGAAGTCCTTATCATGGCTTCCTATAAAACAAAGAATAACTTATAAACTCCTCCTCATAACATTCAAAGCCCTTCATTCCTCTGCACCTAACTACATCTCATCTCTTGTCTCTCTATATGTTCCTGCCCGAAACCTCCGCTCCTCTCAGAGCAACCGCTTGGTTGTACCCCCCACTACTACTGCTGTTTCCAGTATCAAACCCTTCTCTCTTGCGACTCCTTACATTTGGAATGCCATTCCTGAATCTCTCAGGAGAGAATCCTCCCTCAATGTTTTCAAAACAAAACTCAAAGACTACCTCTGGGAGCACCTGGATAACACCTGAACTGGAACTTATATAACAGTGTAACAAACTGTAACCCACAGCACCTTAATACCCATCTGAATTGTGTCTGTATGTTACCCTCCCATTTAGACTGTAAGCCCTACGGGGTAGGGTCCTCTAGCCTTTTGTTTCCTTGACACTGAGCACTTAATCTGCATTGTAATTATATTTTATATTTTTGTGAATTGTATTCTAATAATGCACTTATTGTTACTTTTTATTCCAATGACCCCTTGTTTGTTACTACTAATTTGTTTTGTTGTACAGTGCTTTGCCCTCAAGGAGCGCTTTACAAATAAAAATATACATACATACATACATACAGGCTGCTCTTTATTGTTCTGCTTAATGGAGCCTTTAAACTAAATGCAAAGGGTCAAGGTTCACAGCTCAATTTGGTTGCTGCACCCAGGGCCACCATTAGAAATAATAGGAGCCCATATAATATAATTATTTGGCCCCCACTCCCTCCCCACCGCACAGTATAAAGGCCACACAGACATAGGAGCTATAAAAATAAATGAAACACTTTTGGCCAGAAGATTATTAAGCCTGCCACCACGTCAAGGTAGACTCTTTAAGCAGGTACCTACTCTAACCTACAAACCTACTCTAACCTAACAAATAAGAGCCATTTAGTTTAATCCCTTGGCCAAAAAATAACCAGTCCTAATAAGGTCAATGGAAGGTGGACATTTTCTGCCTGCTGAAAATCTACACAACCAACGGGAAGCAAGTCTGCTGAAAATCGCTTCCCCATGAACTCAAAATTCGACTAATCAAAATTTATTATAAAAATCAAATTTTTAAACTCCGGTGAATAGGATCGACCCGAAAACTTGAATCGAATTAGAATCAAATTTTATTTGAATTTTAAAAACTCTATTCGAGTTGCAAAAAACTTCAAATTGATTCCTGGACGACCCCATTGACTTAAACAAGAATTCATCAGGTTTTAGTCGGCGAATAGTCGAATTTGAGTTCTTAAAGGGCCAGTTTATGATAAATCTTGAAAATCAAATATTAATTTTTTTAAAAACTCAAATCAAATTTGAATAAATCCCTAGTTGAATTTGACAGTTTTGCCCATAAAAAAAGTAGAAAATTTGAATTTCAAATATATTACATTATTTAAATGTTGTGTGATTAACACAGAACTGGGGACTAACGCTGAGCATGTGAGCCCAGTAACTCAGGGTTGCCATCAGTAATCAGGGGCCCCTTCTACCAAGTTAGAAGGAATGTGATTATTAGCCCACCAGTCACCTGGTTGGTGGCCCTGCCAGCAAGTGGAATGGAAATGAGTGATTCGCTTCTTGGTGTCTGCTGAAACACCATTTATATAGAATGCTAGTATAATGAGCAACCCAACTTAATCACTGTGCCATAACAATTGCACCAAACCCTGCATTTTACCCCAGGGCTACTGCCACATCTTTTCAATGGTGGGTGCGTAATACTCAGACCCCAATAAACCAAGGCAGCATTTCCACTGAACTAATCTTCCTTTAATTCTACACAAACAAGTTGCTTAAGATTGATTACAAAATGCATCCTCAGACAAACACAGAGTTTCCTTCCCACCCCACTGACACCAGAGGGTGACACCAGAGAGCACAGGAAACTGGTATTAGAGGGGCTGCATGGTGAGAGGCTCCTTCCCGTGGATTCAGAGCCCAGAGGCTCCCCCTTCCCACAGACTGAGGCACAACACTGACAGAGGCAATACAAGTGATATAGTTGGCAGTGTAGCTTTGTGGGTGACTCTTCCGGGAACAGTACCAGCAGCCTGTCTTTTGGGCATCAGCTGCTCACTAACTGTATGGACACTCACACTCACACACAGGCCCGGACTGGCAATCTGTGGGTTCTGGCAAATACCAGAGGGGCTGCTATAAAGTGCCATAGAAAGTCACTATTTAGTGGGCTGGTGGGGGCTGTTTGGGCCTCCTTGTACCTGAAATGCCAGGGCCTATTTTAATTCTCACTCCGGACCTGCTCACACACACAGTCACACACACACTCACACATACAGGAGGAATGAGCTGATTTGCCCCCCTACCGTTCTGATTAAGTGGCACTGTCTGTGCACCTGGGCACAGTGGGTAGATATCTTATACCAGTATGATCACTGTACCAAATGGTTAATGAGCATTAACCCCAGACTGTAAGGCCACCTACAAAATAGCGTCAGAGTAAGGTATTAACCCCTAACATGCCAGTACATCATGCAGCCAATGGATAAGGGGATTGCAATAAGTCTGGATAGGCCAGTGAGCTCAAGTACAATCATTCCTCACATTATTACAAAGTGCATTTGTGCAGTGGTTTTTCTAGGTGAATTACGAGCTCTGTGTTTCGCTCTGCTGCCCTTTAATAATATGCAGTGAGCCTTTAAATTAACCCCTTCACCAACTCAAGTCTCTCGTTCCCCTCTAAGTTCATGGCAAACATCAAAGATAACCCTTTCTCTGTGAAAGTTCTTCCTCGTTCCTAGAGTTACACACACACACAGTGTATGATGCCTCCCAGCACGGGGGTCAGGCTCTGATTACAAACTTGGCACCTGTTGTACAGCTCACTCTTCACTCTATAGACTAACATGTTGTTTGGGGGGGGGGCAGACGTCGGTCATTTGTGTTGTATTTGCAAAGCTGCTTTTTGTTTGGGAGCTCTGGGTCCCACAGTTTATGGGTGTAATCTTTAGATGGAGGATGGGGAGGAGGAGCTGTATGTGGGGCTTCTAATTCTAAAGGGTGTCTCACAGATGATGGGGAAATAGACTCCATTGCTTGTGTTCAGGATGTAGCTAGCCCTACAGTTTTCTGTGCCTCAGGTGATCAAAAGCCCCATGATCAGACTGGCATTGGTTTTTTAAAATTTGATCTGTAAAACCTACTTCTGCTGGGTTCTGTATAGGAATGGCCGTTGTATTTTTGGGCTGGGGTCTGTGTAGCTGAAGCAACAGGTCATCTCAGGAAAGTGTCCTACGAACATGATTTGTGTCTGAAACAATTCAGTTCAGTTAAATGTTTACATATCAATGCCAATAAGGGACAGTGGAGGTTTCCAGTGCAAGAATTTGTTTGATCTATTATTTGGATAATAATGTCAGTACCAATATTTAGGACAAGACGGGCCACTGAATTTGTCTGGTCATGTTCTTTATTGAAACCAGGCATGTTATGCATGGGATTAGCATACAGTATGTGCACATAGGACTGGACACATACATTCAGACCCTCAGAAGCCTATTAGTTGTAAAGATGTTAATGTAAATTATGTTTTTGTAAATTTCTGTTGAAATAAAAGAATAGCTCACTAGGTTCCTTCGTATTCTGTTCATGAAATGCTGTAATTTGTGATATGGATGCACCTAATCCATAATGTCTCATGTCTGCGGTTATTTTGTTGTTTTTAATTTTGTTCTCTGATTCTGTTGAAATGCTACCCAATGAAATGATCATACTTACTGGCCATACATGGGCTGCTAAATCTGTCAGCTCGGTCCCTCCAGACCTGTGATCCTCAACCAATGGCTCACAAGCAACAGGTTACTCACCAACCCTTTGAAAGTTGCTCTCAGTGGCCTAAAAGTGGGTGCTTATATTTAAATTCCAGGCTTGGAGGCAACTTTTGGGTGCATAAAACCAGGTGTACTGCCAAACACAGTCTCCTGTAGGCTGCCAGTCCACACTGAAGGGCACCATATATCCAATCATAGTCGTTATTTAACATCAGCAGGGGCTTTTTGATGCTTGTGTTGCTCTCCAACTTTTTTTTAAATTTGAATGTGGCTTACGGGTAAAGAAACATTTAGGATCCCTGTTCCAGACCAAGTCAGCAGTTTATTAGACTTGTATATGACAACTTCCAGACAGCTTGCTCAACCCATATGTGTTAAACAAAAAAAATTGACAGGCATGAACATTTGGGTTGAAGACCTTATAATTATGTTATGTTATGTTTTCACAGTGGGTCTGTCTAGCCCCCTATTATGATCCAGTTATAGAACTGGCGGAAATCATCCCTGTTTGGCCCACTTTATTTGTGGCCAAATCTGGAAAACAACTGCTCATTTGGTGTCCTTGCCAAACAAGCATATTTAACAGTGTATGGCTAGTTTTAGAGATTAAATTGGTCAGTGTGTTACACAATCTCTCAATACTTCATTCTTACAGCATGGACATTCAACTTTTATTATTTATCAGCACAGATCAGAAGTAGAAGACCATCATATTCTAATCTAATCAGGTATGTGTCTTAGTTTCTGATCTGAAACAAGATAGAGAGATCGCACACCCACAGCAGTCCTTGGCGATTGTAGCCTGGTGCTCAGTATGAGAGGACACGGCAGCCTCCCAAATATATCAGGAAAAGGAAATACTGGCACACAGAGCATTTGCAGCAGGTAAACCTTGCTTTAATTCAAATTAATTTCTGATCCCCAGCTTTGTTTAGTTCCCTGTCTGAAGCGTCAGTTATTACTGACTGTGTAATTACTGCACATGTACTTCAGTTGCAGCAAACCCAGACGTTTATCAGATCCTGGCCTTAAAGGGGAAGGAAACCTAGTCGGCATAAACCCCCAGCCCCCCCACCCGTTTGTTGCCCGTGATTTCTATTGGCGGCCCTGGGTGTGACACTAATGGTTTTTTCATTATAGGACGGTATTGTGGGTTTGGAAATGTTTTTGTTATTTGTATGAGAGAAATAGCCTTTTGTTGAACTTTGAGGAACTTTGTAGAGAGCTTTATGGCTTAAGTGTTAACCTCTGCACTATTCTCTTTGCAACTAAAGTCTTTTTTGCAAGCCACTGTTTTTTGTTTAGAAAGCTATGCCATTTGTTGAATTGTTTAAAATGACTGTGTATATTCCTGTCCCTGGAACCAGCCATCACAACCATCTGTGAAATATGTTGGCGCTATAACAATACATGTTAATAATAATAATAAAAATCTGTATGTCCCTCAGTGCATTATTACCCCCAAAAACAGCCGCTAGCCAGTCTTTTGTATTGCTTCTACTAGGAGTCATCTGTTGGCTTAATTAGTGATGGTTGTAGTCTTCTCATAGTTGTAGTTCTGCCACAGCTGCGTTCCTTTATACACTATTCCAGCCTCTTCATCACAATCACATTCCGACAATCCAAGGTAGCAAGTAAGGTTGCCACCTGGCCAGTATTTTACAGGCCTGGCTGGTAAAAATGATGGTTGATCCCAATGTTATTAATAGGGAAAAAAGATAAATATATAGGAAGGCCGGTATTCTTTTCCAGAAAAGGTGGCAACCCTAGTAGCAAGAAATGTGGATTTTTACTTTGTGATCAAAACTGTTCATTTTCGAGTGCTTTGTTTAGGTTTAAGAGTTTTGCCGTCTGGAGAGAATTGAAAAATGTACAGATGGCATTGTTTGTATTAATCCCTTTTATGGAGATACTGAGCTGTACGACCAACCAGAACATTACATGTACAGCCCTGCTCCAGAAACACCTATGGAGAGACACAGAGAAATACAGATACAGTACAAGATAACAATAACATTTTAATGCAGCACCTTGTCTGCCCGTATTTCATTCATTCCTCCTGCACTTACCTCTTATGTGATTTGTATCTGCTATGAAAATAATGCAGCCTTGTGCATAGTTATGTATCCAAGGTAAGTCCTATGCAAGTCATAAGCTAGGTGCTTATGTTTAATTCTCAGTTATATGAATAATAAATAAAGATAAAACATGCACATAAAAAAGGTATATATAATAAAAATAGGAGCATTCTTGTTGAAGTGGGATTATGATGTCAATATCTCCCAGTAGATTTAGAGATTCAGCAATATTAGACAAAGCAAATTGAAACTGTATTAACAGGGCCGGATTTACATAGTGGCGCCCCTAGACCCACTGCCATTCGTCGCCCCTCCAGGGGGACAGGAGCAATGGGGATTGGCGAAAGAGAAATTTAAAAAATCATTGTATCTCCAGCGCATCACCAGTGCTTTATTTTTTCAGAACCTAAAGTAATAGCAACCTTGGTTAGCCTGTACATAGAAACACAGTCGTTTAATGCAGATAACAGGGCCATATCTGTGATTTATCCTTGCTGTTGTTAAATGGTAAGCAGGAATATTCTGAGGTCAGATAAATAAAAACTAGGCATGCAAGGGGCATTGTGCAGGTATAATAAATATATCCCGTCACCCATAACCATCAGCAATTAATTAATCAGCTATTATACACTTGCTAGCTATAAATTGAAGTGTAATTAGTCACAGACAGGTTTGTGTAATAGAATGAAATAGCCGGTTGGTTGGGACTTTAACTTCCATGTTGTAGATCATAGGTCTTCAGAGCTGAACTTGTGATTGTGGCAGATGCACATTAAGGGCTCTTACTCATGAGTGTTTTTACCTGTGCTCCCCTGCGTTCCGTTTTTCGGCGTTCAGCCGCAGGGGAGCGCAGGAATAGACGCATTTAATTTTTTCAAATGGGGCTGTACTCACACAGGCACATGTAGGCGCCGAACGCAGGTTGAGACGCAACATGCTGCATTTTTCCTGCGTTCTGCGCCTACATGTGCCTGTGTGAGTACAGCCCCATTTGAAAAAATTAAATGCGTCTATTCCTGCTCTCCCCTGCGGCTGAACGCTGAAAAACGGAACGCAGGGGAGCACAGGTAAAAACGCTCATGACTAAGAGCCCTTATGTCTGTGGGGAAAACCTGCAAACTGGTTGGTGGGTGTTTTCTTATCCCTTCTGTTGGTCCTTGTGTAAATTTAACACAAAATATTTATTTCTTTATCTTATTGGTCAATTTATTATCACTATTAAAGGGGTTGTTCACCTTTGTAACAAAATGACAAATCTAACAGTTCACATGAATAGAACAAACTTTTCCATAGAAATAGTTAACAGAAAAAGTACAGTTCAAGAGATATTCACCTCAGAAGTGTCCCTGTACTAATCCTTCAGTTCCACACAGACCCTGTGCTGGGAGGGGGTCACTGACCCCCAAAAACACTACAGTGTTCACTTCCTCTTCCTTATATGACATCACACATTGTACTGGCAGCTAACTTAACTCCTATTTGCTATGTCTGCTGTCAATCTGCCACTGCTTCCTGTGCTGGGCTGGGCTGGGGAATTTGAGCAGCATTCAGGTACTGAAGAGAAACAAGCAGGGTTGCCAGGTTGGCGGGTTTTCCGCCAAATTGGGCGTTTTTTTAAGTGTGGTGGCGGTTTTTCCAAGTCCAAACCCGCCAATGGCTAGTTTTGGGCTAGTTTTAATACGTGCCACGGGTTTGGACTTGGAAAAACCGCCCAATGCCCAAATAGTAGCACGGCAAGCACGCACTGCTGGGTGGCTGCACGATACGTTCTTAAAAGGGGCAGAGCCGGAGACTTGGGAATTATCAGACTCAGAGAGGGCTCAGGTCAGGGGCAGGCTGGAAGAACACGCAGCGTCAGCAAGCGTCCCCAGGACAGAGGAGGGCGTGACGTCATGCAGATGCAGGGCGCGCAAAGCGCCACGCCCGGCGGCACGCCGACGCCTGGGGCAGGAGGTCACAGGACATAGATGCCTGAAATTCCGCTCAGTGTAGGCTAGTGGAGTCTGTAAGTAATACTAGCACCTTTCTCTGGCTACACTAACTGCTCCTGCCGCCTCTTATGTTGCACTGCCTCATGTCTCTTTAGTACGTGCTTGGAAAGCAGCTCTCTGCATTGTGCTAGGCTGCTCTTCATGGCACAGCTGGAAAGGTTAAGGTTGTGGTATTAGTAAAAAAGCACAGAAATTCTGTTAATGGGATAGGGGGAAATATAGCAGCCTTCTCTTTATTCTGTCACATTATTCTTACCAGCCAGCGCAATGAAATGTAACGGTTAAGTTCACATTTGTATTGGCTTTCATGAAGTGAAATAACTAGGCGTAATAACTATAAGTTTAAGGACCTCTGTAACTCCTGGCAGACATTGAAATGCATTTTATTATTTCTCTCTCCCCTCCTAGCAAATTCAGGACCGACTCCATCCATTGTTGTTTCCCTGATAGATATTAATATTAAATGTATGTTATGCTTTAAACTTTCCACCTCTGTTATAATATATCAAATTGACTGCTCTGTGCCATCATCAGGGTTGCCAGATTAGCGGGTTCATAGCCGAATTGGGCTATTTTTAAAGCTAATTGCCGGGTTTTAAAAGTCCATACCCGCCAAGGTACGGATTTGGGCAGTTTTGGAAGTTGCTGCGGGTTTGGACTTTTAAAACCGGCCAATTTTTTAATGCAAATTAAGGTGACATCACAGTTCGAGTGATGCCGGCTCCCATTTCTCAGTGCTGGATTAATTATTGCTGCTGGAGAAATCTGCTTGACTAAGAAACCCCACTAACAAAACTACCTCCCAGAAGCCCTGCTGTGGTTTCAACTGCCAGTCTCTGTGAATGTGTTACCTGTATAAGGTACGGGAAATGGAATTGGCAGGGTATGAATTGGGCTACTTTTGGGCTACTTTTAAAATGGCTTTTGGCTACTTTTTGGCTACTTTTTTATAGTCTTTGGCTGGTTTTGAAATATAAACCTGGCAACCCTGGAAACAAGTCTGTGAGAGGGAGGGGGAGTGTGGGCTGTGTGCAGCAGAGACTTCAACTGTGCAGATGGGGGGGATCGAGGTGTTTGGGACCTGGAGTTTTACGGATAATGGATCTTTAGATAATTTGGATCTTCATACCTTAAGTCTATTAGAAAATCATGTAAACATTAAATAAACCCAATAGGCTGGTTTTGCTTCCAATAAGGATTAATTATATCTTAGTTGGGCTCAAGTACAAGCGACTATTTTATTATTACAGAGAAAAAAGAAATCATTTTTAAAATGGATACTATGGGAGATGACACTTGTACTTTCCAGAAATATATTATTTGGGGGGGGGGGGCATGTATTATTTTGTGTATTTACCTCATAAAAAATCATTATTCAGCAGCTGACTATTTGTATGAGCTTGAGGCTTTCCAAATGAGTTGAATTTTTGTGCATAAAGTAAAATATTTTTCTGGTATAGATCCCTATATCATGAAAAATATAACTTTTTAATTTTTTGGTATTTAGAGCTCTAAATCTTGTTCCAGAAGTGGAACACTTAAACACTTAAAAAAGGTATAGTTTTCTCTGAAAGTAAAAATGTAAAAAAATCTGCTATGATGAAAGTGATTGCTGTAATGTTATCAAATAAAAAAGTTTTGAAAGAAAAAAGGTATCGCTTTCCTAGGTAAATTACCGCTCCCGCCCCCCGGGAGAGCGCACAAAATCACTTAGGATTTCCACCTCACCCTTTTAAAACCAAACACATATGAAATCCACAGCCTGCATGGCTAATTAGCAATTAATTTAGATGCATGATACATGGCTGCACAGAAATCATTTCAGTCTGCAGCATCTAAATGAGTTGATAATTAGCCATGCAGGCTGTGGATTTCATATGTGTTTGGTTTTAAAAGGGTGAGGTGGCAGCCCTACTGTCCCTGCTAGATTTGTAAGTTCCATACGTTTCTAAGCAAGTCAGTGCTGGTTTTTGTTGCAATTTTGATGATGTCATGATGATGTCATCATATAGGAAGTTCTTGGTGTGTCAGGTTCAAAATAGTGAATGTTGATAAAAGGATCCGCACACACTTCTTTCTTTTGCAGTGGGGGGTCACCCCTTCACTTTATTTGTTTATTCACCACACCATCAACGTTTCGGGGGGGAACACCCTCCCTTCATCAGGTTCAAAATAGGCCACTCCCATCACTTCAGAAAACTGGTCAGAGAGACAGGAGAAGGACTGAGTTAATAGGTATAGAAATTAGCTTTTACAATGGCATTTTTACTTTTTGTTATGAAAAATGGTTTTTCTAACACATTGAGAGCATTGTTAGTGGTTTCATAAGATTTGTACATTGAAGGTGAACAACCCCTTTAAGATTGTAACAGTTGGTTATGTTATGACAAAGACTACTTTGTATGGTTTTCTAGATAGAATTATTTTTGTTGTTTTTGTTTTAATACTTCTCTTTTCTGTTCACAGGTGGCCCTGTCTGATGCACAACCTTCCCATTCTGTACGGTGAGCAGCTAAATGTGGAGTCATTGTGTGAGAACGCACGCTTGCGTCCTGTCCGGCGCGGGCGCGCTAATGCGCGCCGGCATCTGATGCGGGAGCCGGAAACGCCTGTGATGGACGTGCTGGCGTCAGTTCCGCGACGTCAGCGCAGTGACGCCAGTTTGGCGCCAAATCATCTGCATTTAAACCCAAACCAGTCTGTAATGCATTGCCTGGTTATTAGGTTGTTTGAACTGAAACCCTAGCGTCTTGAAATGTTTGGATTCCTGATTATCGACCTTTGCCTGAACTCGGATTTGATTACTGCCGCCTGTCTCGACCTTCCTGCCTGTCTCACCGTTTACAATTCTTGCTGCCTGCCTTCTGACCTCGGATCTCCTGACTACGACTTCGCTCAATCCCTTGTACTTCGCTATCGTCTCACTGGCTACTTTCCACAACCCTGCTCCTTGTTCCACTCCAAGTGGGTAGCGGTTGTGTGAGGCACTTGTGGGTTCATTATCTTCTGCTCCAGCTCCTTCTACGACTGGATTATACTGGTGAGTCTGACAGTATAACCAGGCCAGATGGATCCAGCTGAAGGGGCGTCCCCGTTTGCCGTCCTGACTCAACAACTGTCGTCCCTCACGCAAGCTGTCCGGGAGCTGCAAAGTGGTTATACTCAGCTACAGGAGCACATTAGGACCCATCCACCAGCCGTTCTCCCTTCCATGGCCGCTGCAACTCCGCCTGCTCCAACGGAAGTTCAGGTGATCACCTCTGAAATTTCGGAACCTAAGGTGGCCTTTCCGGAGAAGTTTGCTGGTGACCGAAAGATGTTTCGGAACTTTAGGAGCAACTGCAAATTGCTGTTTTCGCTTAAACCACACACTTATCCTAATGAGCAGACCCGGGTCGGGGTGATTATCTCATTTCTTACGGGAGAGCCACAGACATGGGCCTTTCGTCTTATGGATCGTCACAGTCCTGTATTGGCCTCAGTAGACTCCTTCTTCGATGCTATGGCAGTTCTTTTCGATGACCCTCACAGAGCAACTACCGCCGAAGCCTCCCTGCGTGCCCTGAAGCAAGGTGGCCGCCCAGCTGAGGACTACACTCTGGAATTTCGGCAATGGACTGATGACACGGAATGGAACCCGGCAGCGCTTAAAAACCAGTACCGCTTCGGACTTTCTTCCGAATTAAAGAATGAATTAGCCCGCACTGGCATCCCTGACAGTTTGGAAGACCTCGTCTCTCTTTCCATCCAACTGGATCGGAGGCTCAGAGAACGTAGAGAGGAAGAACAGGCAGAGAAAGCAGGCCTTCTTCCTCAGTCTTGGATGCTACCAACCGCTCCACCTCCTATTCGAATGCCTTCTACTTTTCCTCCAGCTGTCTCTCCGCCCGTTTTCAGGGCTGCCCCAGAGCCTATGCAGATTGGAGCCATTAGATCGGCATTAACTCCAGAGGAACGGATCAGACGTCGCAGACTCAACCTCTGCCTTTACTGTGGACAAGCTGGTCATTTGTTTCGAGGTTGTCCGATCCGTCCAACGGGTAAGAGGATGTTTGAAAGAGACTTTTCCAGTTGCCATGTTCCCGTGCCTCTCCTGACTGTCTCTTTATCTTTGCAGTGGGGAGACAAGCGGGTAGAGCTTCAAGCAATCCTTGATTCTGGGGCCAGTGGGT
The DNA here is from genome assembly GCF_017654675.1 of Xenopus laevis. NCBI lineage: Eukaryota > Metazoa > Chordata > Amphibia > Anura > Pipidae > Xenopus > Xenopus laevis. The sequence goes on along the minus strand of NC_054374.1, from coordinate 69,199,559 downwards.
GTTTCTTGGATAATAAGGTGGCACTACAGTTCCAGATACCACTCCAGTCTAAGAAGAACCCCATAGCTCTCCGTGTGGCAGATGGTGCTCTGATTACCTCAGGCCCTGTGGTGCAAGAGACTGTCTCACTTTTTGTTGTGTTAAATAAAGGGCATGCTGAAGTCATGAACTTCGATGTGGTTTCTTCTCCTTTATTTCCCATCATCTTGGGTTTACCCTGGTTGCAGAAACACAATCCATCCATCAACTGGACTACCGGCGAAGTGAACTTTCTTTCAAATTTTTGTTCCTCTCAATGTATTTTTTCTTCAAGTAGAGTTTGTTCGTTATCCCCTGCCTCTGAAATTCATAATCTTCTTCCTCAAGCTCACTGGGAATTTACGGACGTTTTTAATAAAAAAGGGGCAGACAAGTTACCCCCTCATCGTATTTATGATTGCCCTATTAACCTTCTTTCTGGAGCTCAAATTCCTTTTGGGCGAGTTTATCCTTTATCCGAATCCGAACTGTCGGAACTTCGTTCTTATTTAGATGAGAATCTGGCCAAAGGGTTCATTAGACAGTTTTCTTCTCCAGCTGGAGCCGGGATCTTCTTTGTTGAAAAGAAGGATCATTCTTTAAGGCCGTGCATTGATTATCGCGATCTGAACAAGATTACTGTCAAAAATCGTTATCCACTTCCTCTTATTCCTGAACTTTTTCAACGCTTGGCGGAAGCTAAGATCTTTTCTAAACTGGATCTCCGCGGCGCATATAATCTCGTCAGAATAAGAGAAGGCGATGAATGGAAGACGGCTTTTCGTACTCGTTATGGGCATTTTGAATACCTGGTCATGCCCTTTGGTCTTTGCAACGCCCCTGCAACTTTCCAACATTTTGTCAATGATGTGTTCAGAGACTTCCTTGATATTTTCGTCATCATCTATTTGGATGATATCCTTGTTTTTTCTAATTCTTTGGAAGAACACAGATTACATTTAAAGAAAGTTTTGGCTCGTCTGCGCATTCATCAGCTTTATGCTAAAATCGAGAAATGTGTCTTTGAACAAACATCTGTGGACTTCTTGGGTTTTTTCGTTTCTCCTCAGGGAATTCAGATGGATTCCAGGAAAATCTCTGCAATTCTTGATTGGCCAATTCCATCTTCCAAAAAAGCGGTTCAACGTTTTATTGGGTTTGCAAATTTTTATAGAAAATTTATAAAGAATTTTTCCCAAGTCATTCTTCCAATTACCGAGTTGACTCGTAATAATCTGAAGTTTTGTTGGTCACCACAGGCTCAGGCGGCTTTTGAGAAGCTGAAGGCTCTCTTCACTTCAGGCCCAATTCTTCATCATCCAGACGTTTCCCTCCCTTTCATCTTGGAAGTTGACGCTTCAGAACTTGCAGTGGGAGCTGTGTTGTCGCAAAGAACTGGAATTCAGGAGGATCTTCATCCTATTGCTTTCTTCTCTCGTAAGTTGGCCAAGAGCGAGTGTAACTATGATGTTGCCGACCGCGAATTACTTGCTATTAAATTAGCACTTGAAGAATGGAGGTATCTCCTTGAAGGGTCTAAACATCCGATTCTCATCTTTACGGATCATAGGAATCTGGAGTATTTACGTTCAGCCAAGAGGTTGAGACCTAGACAAGCAAGGTGGGCCTTATTCTTCATGAGATTTAATTTCCATCTCACATATCGACCTGGGTCTAAAAATGTTAAAGCAGACGCCTTATCCTGAATGTTTTCTTCTGAAGACGAGATTCCTCTGGTCCCTGAAACAATTTTAAACTCTAATAATTTTCTCTTGCTACAGTCTACCCTGGTAGATGGAATTAAAAACGCTTCCATGAATATTTCGGAACCATCATTAGTCTCCAAGGAGGGTCTTCTTCTTCATCAAGGTAAAATTTTTGTTCCTGAACAAATGCGCTTAGAGGTCCTTAAGAATGTGCATGATTCCAAATTGGCGGGTCATCCAGGTATCAAGAAGACCATTATCTTGGCGAAGAGATTATTTTGGTGGCCTGGGATAGCTAAAGACTGTTTTAATTTTGTTGCATCTTGTGAAGTTTGCTCTAGATCCAAAGACTCCCATTCTCGGCCTATTGGTCTTCTGCAACCTCTGTCTGTGCCTTCCCGTCCATGGGGATCAGTTTCTTTGGACTTTATTTCTGATTTACCATTGTCCTGTGATTGTTCTACCATTGTTGTCTTTGTGGATCGTTTAACCAAGATGGCTCATTTTAAGTCATTACCTAGACTTCCTTCTGCCTCTGAGACTGCTGATACCTTCATTAAGGAAGTAGTAAGACTTCATGGTCTTCCGGATGAGGTGGTGTCGGATCGGGGACCACAATTTACATCTCAGTTTTGGAAATCGTTGTGTGGGGCACTTAAGATTTCGGTGTCCCTTTCATCGGCCTTCCACCCTCAGTCCAATGGCCAGACCGAACGGACTAACCAGACTCTCGAGCAATATCTGAGATGCTATTCTTCATACCTCCAAGATGACTGGGTGAATCTTCTTCCTCTAGCAGAATTTGCCTATAATAATGCCCATCATTCTTCAATCAATCAGTCCCCTTTCTTCGCAAACTACGGTCTTCATCCAGTAACTTTTCCCTCTGCCATTGTTTCTGACATTTTAGTTCCTGCTGTCAAGGATCGATTAGATTTCTTATCCAACAATTTTCAAAAACTTCAAGAAAACATGAAGAAGGCTCAACAAAATTTCAAGGTCTACGCCGATCGAAGACGGAGAGGTGACCCAGAGTTCAAGGTGGGTGACTGTGTCTGGTTGTCAACTGTTAACCTTAAACTTTCTTATCCCAGTAGGAAGTTGGGTCAACGTTTCTTGGGTCCCTTTCCAATTATTCGTCAAGTCAATCCTGTGGCTTTCCAGCTTAAATTGCCAGCGTCTTGGCACATCCATCCAGTGTTCCACGCTGCTCTTCTGAAACCGGCCTCGACGTTCCGATTTCCTGGGCGTTCGGCTCCTCCTCCGCTACCTGTGGTGGTCGACGGTCAAGAAGAATTTGAGGTTGAGGAGATCCTGGATTCTAGGTTAAGAGGCAAGCGGCTCCTGTACCTGGTAAGATGGAAGGGTTTTGGTCCGGAAGAAAATTCCTGGGAACCAGCGTCTAACATCCACGCTCCAGAGTTGCTGGAGAAATTCCATGGAACTTATCCTGGTAAGCCTGCTGGTGGTCGCGTCCTGAGGCCGCTCCTTGATGGGGGGCAATGTGAGAACGCACGCATGCGTCCTGTCCGGCGTGGGCGCGCTAATGCGCGTCGGCGTCTGACGCGGGAGCCGGCGACGGTCGCGGGCGCGGAGGCGACGGTCGAGGGCGCAAGGACGTAGGCGGAAACGCCTGTGATGGATGTGCTGGCGTCAGTTCCGTGACGTCAGCGCAGTGACGCCAGTTTGGCGCCAAATCATCTGCATTTAAACCCAAACCAGTCTGTAATGCATTGCCTGGTTATTAGGTTGTTTGAACTGAAACCCTAGCGTCTTGAACTGTTTGGATTCCTGATTATCGACCTTTGCCTGAACTCGGATTTGATTACTGCCGCCTGTCTCGACCTTCCTGCCTGTCTCACCGTTTACGATTCTTGCTGCCTGCCTTCTGACCTCGGATCTCCTGACTACGACTTCGCTCAATCCCTTGTACTTCGCTATCGTCTCACTGGCTACTCTCCACAACCATGCTCCTTGTTCCACTCCAAGTGGGTAGCGGTTGTGTGAGTCGCTTGTGGGTTCATTATCTTCTGCTCCAGCTCCTTCTACGACTGGATTATACTGGTGAGTCTGACACATTGCTTGTTGACCCCAGCAGAAGAATCTGATGTCCTATGGGGAAGGAGAATCATCTTGCAATTTTGGTTTGTTCCAAGCAAAGACATTTCAAGTGCCTGTAATTGATTTGTACATATTTATAAATAGGTACATTTAGAGAGGGTTGATGCACATACCCCGCATTGCAGGGATTTCTATGTTACACCTTGTACATGTGGACTTGCTGTCTTTTTCTTGAGTAGATATATTTAGTGACCATGTAAGATGGACAGTGAAAACCATCTCCAGAATGGCAATGAAAGAAGGCCCATGTTTTTCCCAGTGTCTTGAGCAAAGCTGTAGTTTTCTATTATTTCTGCTCTGAAACCTTGTGATAATATGAATTATTGGAAACTGACCCTAGAATAATATTGTTTCAAGAATGTTGAATATACTGTGAGCAGGCAATCGTTCTGGAAGCATTAAATTCTGACTATAGAGACTTCCAGTGGGTATTGTGCTGGTTTCCAGTCTGTACATAATATGTGCCCATTATTATGGCATCAGAGTAGATTTATACTATCACTGAAGAGCCTCTAGTTTTGCTTTGGAACCTTAAAGGACAAGGAAAGGCAAAAAAATTAAATTCCATTTTACTTTCTTTAATGAAAAAGAAACCTATCTCCAATATAGTTTAATTAAAAAATGTGTTTAAGCATTGTAGAGATCATAATGAAATCAGAAATCATTTGCATTGCTTTGCCTATCCCCATCTAGTGGTAGACATGAAAAAAGCACCCAAGCAGGAAAAATTCTGCTTTGCTATTGCATGACTTGGGTCGTATTTTATTTCTCAGGCTCAATGCACTGAAATGGCTGCCTCCACACCAATATCAGAGCTAAAAAAAAAATATGTTTGTTCATTTCAAATTTTAAATGGTAAAGTGAATTATTTGCAATGTTAACGGTGTAATTTAGAAATAAAATGTAAACCATTAAACTCATGACAGAATCTCTTTAAATAACCTCCTACAATAAACTTTATCGCCTATAGCTAACATTGACATAACAAGGAGTACTAAAACCTAAAAACAAATAGAAATGCTGTATTTTATATACTGAACTCACTGCATCAGATTAAACTTTAATAGGATTTGTAACAGCAATGATCCAGGCCTTCTAATTTATGCCCAGAGTGTCATCATCTTGGATTTTGTTAGGTGGCAGCCCAAGAGGGCCCTGGATCTCCCAGTCCGACGTTACTGTATTAGAGTGCAGTGTGCACAAAAGTCACATGAAAATAACTGGTGTGGTCACAGCTTGTGAAACACATAAAACTGACTAGAGTTTGTGTAATTGTGAAGGAGCCTTAGATAGTGAGCCCCAATGAGGCCAGGCCTGATGTGAATGATGTATATTCTATGTAAAGCATTGTCAAATATGTCAGTACTATATAAATCATTCATTTAAAGAAGGCTTGTGTGAGCGGGATCTTGGATCCAATTCAGATCAACCTGTGGTAACAAAATATCCTCTTAGACTTTCTGCTTATTCTGACCAGAAATGGTTAAAGTTTGATTTCTTCTCTAAAACAAGCAATTGTTGAGTGCCCAGCATGTGTTGGAGGATGAATTGTACATTAGGGTTGTTACTAGTGGCCTTAGTGGCACGTCAGTCTGTTAGTAATGCAGCCGCCTCTTCCTTATATCCCAGTGCTGTTCATTAGTGCTCCTCATAATTTATCCTCAATACTGTAAAATCTGCCCATCCAAATTCATGCTGCTTTCTACCTTTCTTGGGACTGACAGCTCGGCACTAACCTGCAAACTATTGTTAATGAACATCACATAATGATATTTCTGAGCCAAAAAGATATTCCATAAGAATATATAATGGATCGATATTGTTTGGTTTGTCATTAAACACAACACAAATAATAAAAAGACATTCACAAAATACTGTAAATTGGTGTCCTCTCCACCAGCTTTATCTTCTTTTTTGTCTTAAAATGTGCGGCTGCCCACACTTCTGTAATCATGAAAAATATGACATGTAGGTTCTTGTCAAAAGTGTGGATCTGAGCCCAACAAAGGCTCTTTGGACTTGAACTACATGAACAAGCTGATGTCACTCTCATCCGATGAGAATTTTAAATCTGCCTAATTGATATCTGGCCAATCTTTAGCCAGTAGTGATGTGCGGGCCGGCCCAAAACCAGGGGGACCCGGGGATTCAGGCCGACTCCTGCACAAAATCTTCGGGTCGAGGGCGCATCCGGGTCGAGCTCTTCTCCTGCTCTCCCTGCCCTCTAGCAGTTCCGGCTTCCGGCGCTGGATTTCACAGCCTTCTGCCCACCCGCCCCTTTTGTGATGTCACTGCAGGGTCTATAAATAAAGGGCAGCAGAGGGCCCGGACCGGGTGCGGATTGGGAGGGGGCAGGTTAGGGTCGGTTACAGGTCAAGAAATTCTCCACCCGCACATTCAGAGAGGCTTCTCAGTGGATCCAATACATGGGCCAATAAGCTGCCAACTTGGACTCAAAGCAACATGGGGAGAGGAAAGCATAAACAGTGGTTAGCATCTGTAATTATTACAAGGAGGAGAGGAAAGTCACAGCATTTGCTTGTGGGCCCACACAGGGAATAACAGCAGCGGGTCATGAGCATGGGACCAAACCATCATAGCAGAACAGTCATTTCATGAGAAGCAGACAAATATGATAATGATTGGTTAGTTTATGTGCATATTTCATAGGCAGTAGGTAGTAACTAGAGCAAGGAAGCAGAGCCATAAGAGGCTTTGGATAATCAAATGATTTACAGCTCAGTTTCTGAGGTTCCTGCAATGTGGCCTCCCCTCAACCCCAGCGCTTACCTTTCCCATGCAGGAGGGGGTCCAGGGGCTGGTGCATCGATAGTACAGAGAGTGGAATTGTATTCTCTGGCAGTGGTTTAAAAAAATGGAAATTCGGCTGTTAAAGTTACCAGGAGTTGCTTTTTGACGCCCCTGGTAACTTGTATGTTTCTGCCACTTGAGATCAGTTTTTCAACTTACCTCATTGGTGCAGCACTGCTGATGTTTTATGCAGGGTATCAAAATGATGTCCTATGCTGTAAAGTAGATAGCGAAGAAGCACGCACTCCAAGGGCCAGTCGATGTAATTAAAAGCCTTTATTCAAGAAACAGCTAAAACAACAGATCCTTGCGCGTTTCGTATCCGAGGATAATTACTCATAGGCATGATTGAAACCAGCCGTGAACAAAATTTAAACAGATAAAAAGGATGTGACGTACAAAGTCAGTCATTCTAAACATTAACCCTAAAATTTAAGTTATTTAATGCTTTATGCTGTAAAGTTTCTTGGGTCCCTTTCTGTTCTCTTCTGGTTCTGACTTCTAGGTGTGATAATCAGCTGCATTCATCTACACCACTGATTCCCAACCAGTGGCTCACAAGCAACATGTTTCTCACCAGCCCCTTGGATGTTGCTCTTAGTGGCTTCAAAGCAGGTGCTTTTTTTTGAATTCCAGGCTTGGTGGCAAGTGTTAGTTGTATAAAGACCAGATGTACTGCCAAACAGAGCCTCCTGTAGGCTACCAGTCCACATTGGGGCTATAAAATAGCCAATCACAGCCATTATTTGGCACCCGCCTAGGAACAATTTTCATATTGTGCTGCTCCTCAGCTCTTGAATGTGGCTCATGGGGAAAAAAAGTTGGGGATCCCTGATCTACACTGTATCAAGAGTTAGAATCAGAGTTAGGCTCCTTGATAAAGGCCCTTAGGTCGGCTGAAATGTTGGATGTATAAGATGTACACAATAAAAGAAATGTGATTCTTTTCACAGCATTGAAGTGTGGATCCTTGTGAATATGTTTGTTGACCCTGCACCCACATTAGTCCGGACCAGAGTGCACCTGCTGGACATTGAATATATATACACATTTATTTACAATTCTTATACCATTGCAAAATATGAACTGAACTGTATCTGGAAAGTTTCTTCTAAATTAATTATTTTAATTTTGAAAAAAAAATGTTTTGGGGTGGAGTTGGGGTGAATTGATGTGCTGTAGGCACAAAGCAAACGAATGCTTTCAGACATGTTCAAGGGCATCTCAAGAAACAAAGAAAAATGTTTCAGTTGACAGCTAGGACAAGTGACCAGGGCTGGAACTAGGAGTAGGCAGAAGAGACACCGGCCTAGGGCACTAGGGGGTCACTTGGCAGGTACCTATTAAGCATCTTCTGCCCACCCCTAGTCCATGTTCTCTGCCCTCTCTAGCTCTCCCCTCCCTCCCCTCCTTCACTCTCCCCTCCCGCAGGAGCGCAGTCATGGTCAGAGCACAGGGGGTAGCGGGCTGGCCGGCCGGGTTGCCTAGGGTGCCCAGTTGGCTTGTCCCGACCTTCAAGGGATTTAGAGAACTAACACCATTGTATAACAGCCCAGTTATATGATAGAGGTTATTTGCAGGAGTCAGCCCTGTCTGTTGCAGAAAAAATACTTTTATCCTGTTTGCAACAATTGTATTTGCTGAACAACTAGAGAACATATAGTACATAGGTGCACTACACCTTTATATTTTGGAAACATTTTTTGTGGGGGCCTCCAAAGTTACACCACTGACTCTGCTGCAGTAAATAGGACTTGAGCTGAACTGCTTATTAGGAATTATCTATGATAAGACACAATTTAAAGGGTCAGTATACCACTCCTTCCTTCAACATTGGTTCAATGAATAGGGAAACTAAAGCAACATTCTACTTTCTGACCCCAAAGAGCAAACAATAGAGCAGCCTGAAGATAATTAATTATAATGAATGTATAATGAACTGCTATTCAGTTAACTTATGGTTTGTTTAACTCAGCTCTATACCATCAGGTAGTAGAATGTGGCTTTACTTTTTACATTTTGAGACAGAGAGAGAATCAGGGAAATTCCATGTTACATACATATAGACATTGGGCAGTTGTCTAGGGATCTGGATTAATGTGTGCATATGTGTGACCCAGTTTCGGACTGAGCCGGCGGTACACTGGGAAACAACCTGGTGGGCCCCCGGCTCTTGTGGGTCCCACCAGCCCAGATCCGCACCTTCTTCTTGCCGCGACTGCCTGATGAACGGCAAAAACAGATCCGCACCTTCTTCCTGCTGCTACCGCCCGACAAAAGGACAAAAACATTGATTGCGTGCGCACACGCGGCGCACATGCACACACAGCATGCCAGTGCGCCAGCTCAGCAAGGGAGGACAGAGGGGGCCCTCGGACAGCAGCCCTAGTGGGCCCCTGGCCTCTCAGTCCGACCCTGATGTGACCCAGCATGGCTACTGAAACTAGGTTATGTTATGTTACATAGTTATGTTGGGTTGAAAAACGATAAAAGTCCATCAAGTTCAACCCCTCCAAATGAAACCCAGCGTCCATATATACACACACTCACACCGACCCCTCCATACACTCACATAAAGTATATATACCAATATCTATATACATTTTAGATTTTAGTAGCACTATAGAGTTGGATTAATAATAGACACAGTGGCTCGTTTATAAATACTGGACAAATTTGCCCATAGACAGTAACCCATAGTAACCAGTGAATAGCATTTTTTTCAGGCAGCCCTAGGTGGAACAGTGAAAGCAAACATTTGATTGGTTGCCATGGGTTACTGCCCAGGTGCAAATTTGTAAATGAGCCCCACTGCAGTGTTACTGGTTACATATAAAAGGGAGCTACAAATGTGGCTCAACAAAGTGTATCACATGTAATTATATTTCTGTAACAAAGACTTTTACCTCCACTACCACTACAAAAAAATTATGATATTAAACACTATATAAATTGCAAAACAAAAAACTTGATTTATCTTCTAACTTGCGAAAAGTGCAAAAAACAATATGTGGGCAAAACAAGTCGACACTTAAAAGACAGAATTAGAGAACACATTCTTAACATTAACAATAAGGAATCACCAACACCAGTGGCCGGACACTTTGAAGAATGTAATAAAAGGACATCCTCCTTTTTGACAGTTACTGGTATAGACAGAGTAGTTCCAAATATAAGGGGTGGGAATATCTTAGGACTTGTATGTTTTCTTTGAGAGACACATCGGGTAGCACCACGCACTTGTTTCCCATTGGCCAATTCGCTTTTAAATACTGTATATACATTGTTTAATGTTTAGCCTATGAGTAAGTGTCCTTGGTAGACACGAAACGCACTAGACTTAGTTCTTAATTATGGAAAACCCTTTTACAATCTGACTCCGGCTCTACTACTTCATGGGTCCAGGCTTGTGCCAGTCTCTTTTGAAGTTTTTTGGCCCACTGCCGTGTTACCCTGGAACAGTAACCCATAGCAACCAATCAGCAAAAAGCAACTACTGGTCACCTGTTTGAAAACAAACAAGAAACAAAAAAATACAGACTGAGCAGCAGAACCAACTCTCTGTGTACCCTTAGCCTAAGTCAGAACCCTACTGTATAGGCTGCTCTCCCCTACTCTACTGTCTTGCTGCTGTGCTGGGCTCTGGAGGGGCTGAGCATGTCCCAGAGCCCAGTGTAGGACTGTGACAGCAGCAGACCCCCTGGCCAGTATAATAGTAACAATAGTTGTGAGAACAATAGATGAGTTGAGTTCTGCAATCCTAGTAGATCAGAGGCAGGAGTGGGAGAGTCTGCAGAAGCTGGAGACCTGTGCTAGGCCTAGAATACTTTTCTTTTTTTGTATGCTAAAATGAATTGAAAGTCATTAGTGCAAGGGCACACAAAGGGTATGGAACACTTCTCTCTGCCTGCAGATTTAATGAGGCGGAGATGAGCGGATCACCTCAAATCACTGGCTTCCTCTGTCTGTGCTGAAACATGTAACTTCTGTCTGTGTGCGGCTAAACAGAGCAGTGCAGGGATGGGCCTGAAAAACACCAAAGCTGACATTTTCAGCCCAATCCCCTCTCCTCTCCATGTAGCCGCATGCAGGTGGAAGATGAACTTTTCACTACGCTTCTCTCCTCATAACAATTTGCAGGTGGAGTTTTTATAGTAGGAGCTTTTCCAGACTTCAGTATGGCCTTAAATGTTCTTCATCTTATCAGTTTGCTAGATCAAGAGCAAGATAGTCTTTATGACAGTTTTTTCCAATTACTAATTTACATTTTTAAAAATAATTTCCTTTTTTCTCTGTAATAATAAAATAGTACTTTGTATGGCATGTATCCATTATACAGGTATGGGATCTATTATGTAGGATGCTTGGGATCTGGGATATACTGGACAAGGGCTTTTTGTCATTTGAATCACCATACCTTAATTCTCCTAAAAATCATTTGAACATGAAATAAACCCAATAGGATTGTTTTGCCACCAATATGGATTTATTCAGCTCAGTCACCATCAATTGCAGGGAACTCTTATTATTACAGAGATGGCCTTTCTGTACTTCAGTGCTCTCTGGAAATCAGCAATCCCATATCTAAGCACCCGATCTTGAGCACATAAATCAGAATTAAAAGCATACTAATTGAATTGATGTCCTTGTGGCCCCCCTTCTTGTTGCCGACTATCAGGGTAGTGAGATACAATGGAAGAAGTTGTGTTCTGGCTCTTACGTTAGACATCTATTCACTCCAGCCGTTATAGTTTAAATACATTTCTCTTTCTATTACAACTGCTACTATAATGACACTCTGGCAGTCAGTTGAATTGGCACATGATATACATGTGAGCAGTAACGCCACGTCAAGGCTTCAACCATGTTACTGTCCATTCACACACCTATTGCAGCAAATGGCTCACCCGATGACTTGCTGCAATAGTTCCCTATCTGGCCAGATACCGGCTGATATAAGCCGTCATGGGACCCCTCCTCCTCAGATCAGACTGGGAGATGCAAGGAACAAAAGTTCCCCAATGAATAATCTACAATAACACACACTTCCGCACACCCACATGCTCTCACTCATTCACTCACTATTTTCTCTGTCCCTGTGGCAAATCCCATGGTCAGTGAGACTGGAATTCCACTCCCCACTGCTTTGCTAACTATATAATTCCCCTAGTACTTCCCTATTCAGTAAGAATTTGATGGACCCTATCGATGAATTAAGGACACCGTTACACAGTAATTGAGGGTGAGCGTGTCCGTCAGGTTTATTATAGATGATCCAGAGGAAGGCAAAAAACCCCATCTTCAGCCATCTCCAATTTGCTTCAGATGGGGGGAAAATTCCTTCCTGACTCCAAAACGGCAATCGGACCAGTCCCTGGATCAACTTTCTACTGACTATTAATACCAGCAGCCTTTATTATCTAAAAGGCCTGGTTATGGGGGATGAGGATTATTATGGGCCTATTTATCTTGACTTATATATGATTCATGGTGGGGAGGGGAAGGAGGGAGTTGTGGCTAGGCAGCATTTAGGGACCTACAGCTCTGCCTAGTCTATTCTTATTCCTTTGATCCTAAAACTTTACACTTTCACATTCACAACGCTAATGGGCTTATTTTTCTTTTTAATAAGGGGCCTACAAGCTGCAGCTCTATCTGCTGCAATATTACTCCCTCCTATTGGGACAAAGAGGCACAAGCATACAGACGGCCTCATTAGATTTTTCTACATTTTAATGGTGAACTAAATTAAACTTGCAGCCAATCAGAAGGTGCGCTATGTTCATCTTCAACATTGGTGCAATGGGGATCCCTATTTACATTCACACACCATTTCATACCTTTCATACTTATTGCAGCAAATCACAGTGTAAACAGGCTGAAAGTGGTGTTTCTTCAGCAGTTAATTTACTGTTATGATTTGCTGCAAATTTCTATCAGGATATGGCATATTCCTTATCCCACATAGCTAATCCCAAATCCCTTTACTATAACCCTTATAGTAACAATAACCCATAATTATATACATATATCCCTTATTCAACATCACTATTACCATATCGCTTTACTGTAACCCTTTTAGTACCCATATCCCATAATTATATCCCATAATTCTATACATATATACCTTATTCAACATCACTATTCCCATATCCCTTTACTATAACCCTTTTAGTACCCATATCCCATAATTATATCCCATAATTATATACATATATACCTTATTCAATATCACTATTCCCATATCCCTTTACTATAACCCTTATAGTACCCATATTTATATACATATACCCCTTATCCCACATAACCACTGCCATATCCTGTATACTTTTACCCATAAACTTTACATTTAATGTACAGTATGTGCTACAAACTACAGGGAAAAGACAGGAGAGCATAAAAGAAGAGAAAGAAACAATTGTAACATTCCTATTCCAATATAACATACCACCCACCCACCCACCCTTTTTTTTACCTTAACTTACAGTATATTAAAGTTGAAAAAGAGGAAAAGAGGAAAATGAGAAATGAAAATGGTAAAAGAAAAGAATGGGACAGGAGTAAAGATGAGAAGGAATCCTAACATTTCTATTTCTATATAACATCCTATCTATAAGAAAACAGTAAAACAATGGCATGGAAGTTAGAAAAGGAAGTAAACTTACTTAATGCTATACTTACCCCTAAACCTTACCTTATATAAAGAAACTGAAGTATACTGAACGTTGTTAATTAACAGTGCACTGGATTACCATAAGTGCACTGTATGTTCAGTATACATTTTTACCCTTATCCAAGGGTCTGTGAGAAAGTCCATTTAGAAAGTCCGGACTGCAGCTATTCCTTTCTTCTGGTGGGGCCTCCTGTGATGTATTGTGTGCTAAAGAAGAAAAGAGTGCATTGTTCATAGCATAACTCTGTATATTACTTTATAAAAATATGTCCCCTCCCATGTAAAATACACATTTCTAGGAGTCTACGAGCACAAGTACATTAGCAAGTTGCCTCAATGTTATGAAAGTCCCATTAATACCTCAACAACTTTACTATCATTTAATACTCCTATAAGTAACCCTATCTCATCTTTCCCATTCTAAAAGATTTATTTCATTTCACTTACCACTATGCCTCAAGTTCTTTCTACCTTTGTCAAGGATCCCATGTGGTGTTGGTGTAGTTGGCTGTACAGACAGACACTTGTACACTTGCAGTAGACAGTAGACGGCAGATCTGATGTTCATTGATGGAATTGGCCATGGATGGTACGTTGCTGTCATCACTTGCTATACAGGCAGTTTGAGATTAGTCCACATGAGCACAGAAAACACTTTACTCCTGCCATTTCCAGTTGGAATCCACATCGGAGAAGCCTTCCACATTAGCTCTCTTAGATGTCTCAGCGCAGAATCCTGGATGTATGACTGGTAATTTATCTGCTGGTGGCTATCAAAAGAAAGCAACACACTTTGTTGTATTATATATAATTTTAAGCATGAACATATAATATATGATACAGTATGGTCACATATATGAATGACGCGTAGCTAAAAACGGGTATTTATTTAAAAATTCTGCACTCCATAATTAAGAAGGGTTCTTACTACGTATTACAGGTTTAAGACCCATAATCCAGAAACCTATTATCCAGAAATAGTTAAATGTTTTTCTGTAATATTAAAAAAGTACCTTGTATTTTTTTCTATCTAAAATATATTGAATCCTTCTTGGAAGCAAAACAATCCAGGTTTAATTCAACTGGGTCAAGGACTGTGAAGCTGCTGCAGAGCACTAAATCAGTAATAAATCTGGGACTGTGCAAAGGCAATTGCAGGTCTTTGAAATATATTTATAAGCAGTTTTGTTTCTCCAGGCTATAAGCCTGAAAATGTTAAGAGGGTTGAAGTATTATGCCCTTAAATTAGCTTAATAGTTACATGCAAAGAAGAAAAATATGACATGACAAGGTATATGGAAGCTCAGTTTCTGCAAAGACCAACCAACTGCCTATGAAAAGGTCCAATATAGTAAACAGCCTTTTAGTCTCCCCAATAAAAAAAACTTGGCCTTCCCGACTCCCAATGCTTGGTTCAGTTATCAACTTACAATTTTGGGCTGGAAAGGTGCCTTTATTTTTCTGTTTTCCAGCTCACTCCAGTTGATTCTGGCATAGAATGAGTGCTTCCTGATGTTGCCATTTACTCCTAAGCGTTTGCTCTTGTTCATCTCCAGAAGCTTAAAATGAAAACAAACATTTATCTGAATATAATAGATGTAAAGTCAGGCACCATCCAACAATAGGAGGGGTGTCCAGCTTATAGGTATCCACCAAATGTATCTATATTTAACCCTCTGAGTTGAATTTGGAGCACTGCTTACATTGGTGGAAATGAACGTGCATGTAACAGAGAAAGAAGGTCATGGAATCCTGTCACTTTATTTGTACCTGATCCCTGTACCTGATCCCTGTACCCTGTGCCCCCATGTACCTGACCCATGTACCCTGTGCCCCCATGTACCTGACCCCTGTACCCCCATGTACCTGACCCCTGTACTCCCATGTACCTAACCCCTATACCCTGTGCCCCCATGTACCTGACCCCTGCGTCCCCATGTACCTGACCCCTGTACCCCATGTACCTGACCTCTGACCCCTGTGCTTCCATGTACCTGAACCCTGTACCCCCATGTACCTAACCCCTGTACCCTGTGCCCCCCATGTACCTGACCCCTGTGCCCCATGTACCTGACCCCTGTACCCCCATGTACCTGACCCCTGTACCCCCATGTACCTGACCCCTGTACCCTGTGCCCCCATGTACCTGACCTCTGTTTCTACTTACCTTTGGCAGAAGGTCCAGCATTTCCTGGCTCATGTGACGCGGGTATTCAAGCTTCCTCTCCTTAATCTCAAACAACTCCTGTGCAGAAACCAGTGATGGGGCAAATGGCTGTCTGCCGGTGGCCATTTCGTACATGATGACCCCGAATGACCACCAGTCCACTCCAGCATCGTACTTCCCCAATGACAAAACCTTCAGAAAAAAAGAACTAATTATCTTCTTGGGTAACAGAAACACAGTTATATAAACTAGACACAGCAAAGGTGTCCAAAATAGAAAAAGACAAATAGATTTGAATTCATCTCTGTATAAATTACATAAAAAAAAAGATTTCTGACCTCCGGCGCACGGTATCCAGGTGTTCCTGTCAATCCGCTGATTTTCTTTCCGCCGAACATTCCTTCAACAGCGAGGCCGAAGTCACAGATCTTGATGTGCCCGTTGTTATCCACCAAGATGTTTTCAGGCTTCAGATCACTGCAACATAGGCACAGGAAATATTAGAAAGAGAAACGTCTGAGAGTGATAGTCAGGGGTAAGTAAGTACATGCACATTAAAAGGTAAAAGAAAATAGATACTTTTAGAATAGGCCCATCTGGAAGCAATAAAGTTAAGTAGTAAGAAAATAGCAATAGATAAAGGATATTTAAAAAAAAGAAGTGGTACAGTAAAGGCAGATTATACAGAGAAAAGGATGCATTGCTTGGTTAAAATGAAAGGCTTAAATTACAATTTGTTGTGAGTTTGGACAGAGTGTGAGCCACTACATGGAACTGTCCCTAACACGCTGAACCAGATATAAGGGGTGCAAACATTACTGCTAGTTAGCAGAGTTAAGTATCAAGAGATATCAAGATGTGAACTGTATCATGCTACCAGTGAATAGAATAGAGAAAAGAACTGAGATTTTACTCACCGGTGAATGATGCCATTGGAGTGAAGGAACTGTAGGGCTATCACCATCTCTGCAGTGTAGAATCTGTAAAAAAAAAAAAAAGGCAACCAGCTTAATTCCATGGGGGATACTTATCAAATATCATGGGGGTTACCTATCACCTGTTAAATTTGACTTTTCTTGTCCTTTCATACAATTTAGTGGTGCCCTGGTTCTGCTATTGTGCACACACCTTTCTTATTCAGGCAAAGGCCCAAGAACCAATACACAGCAGTGTGTCAATTTACATGAAGGACATTGTAATGTATTAATTCAATTAATTTATAAATTGCTATTTTACTTTCTACAGATGTGATTTTGTGCTGACTGAAACATTAGTTTGACATATTGCAGTCCTGCACAAAAAGTCTGCTCTCCTACTCCCAAGCTCCTCTGTGTATTTCTCAGCCCTGTGGGAGCATTGGCATAACCTGGACTCTTACGTCTGTGTCTGTATCATACGCTGTCTCTCTTACTCTATATTCCTCTATAGCAGTGCTGCCCAACTTCCATGATACATGATTTTTCTGCCCATAAAAATTAAATCAAAAGATATATGTCCCAAGGCTCATCTTCAGTAAAATTAAATATTTATTATTCACATTTTTAAAAGGTATTATGATACATACTGACCCCACATGGCCCACCTATAGGTGGTGCTCACTGGTATAACCCTGGGCGGTGCAGTTTTCTACTGATAGGAGCACCGGCCCGGGGTTTCAGGTAAGTCGATACAATCACTTGGAGGTGCCTAACATTTGGTACCCCGAAGTGTACGATGCCTTTCCTTCACCTTTAAAACATACCCTTAAATCCATATGCCTCCTCCTCCCCTGTGGATAACACAGCACCCCCAGTACATGATTAAACATCTTAGGGGCCCCTAACAATTATTTTCAAATGCTAACAAACCCCCAGAACAAACCCTACCAGGCTCATGTCTCATAGGTAGTGTAGGACAGGCAGAATATGGTGCATACAGGGAGTATAGGGAAGGCAAAATACAGCAGGAGACAGGGAAACTTATCAGGACCACTAAGATAAACAGTTCATACTGTGTTACATACAGTGACATAAATGCTGGTGCCCCTTCGTCTGAGTGTGTACAAGTGAACAACGTGAGCACTTTCAGTCTGGGTCTGAGGTGTGAACAGTACAGGGCTTTAGGGGTATGAAATATAGAGGTGTTAGAAGTGTGGACAATTCAGGGGAGATTACGGTCTGAATTTGAGGTTTAAACAATGCAGGGGCCAGTTAATATCTGTAGTGATACATTTTAAAGTTTACACATGGTAAGTCACAGCAGGCAGAATTTCATGTGGGGGGGTCACACAAGGGGGAATCAGTTAGACAGTAAGAATAGTAAGAATCTTATCACTTACTGGATGTTTTTCATTGACAGATTTCCTTGGTCTGCAATAACTTTGTGCAGTGTTCCCCCGTCGGCATACTCGAGCACGAAGAAGGCATGCAGCTGGTTAGAGAGACAAATGAAGAATTAGTGAGGAATATATGGCACAGAACTGTTCAGCAAGCAAGGTAAATTGGGGACTAGTTAGTTATCAAAGGGTGTTTTCCCTTGTTATGGGCATTAAGTTGGCCTTAGAAAGTCAAACCATTAATGAAACAGATTTGTATCAATATAAACAGTGTTCTGTACCTCGGATTGGAACGTGGCATGAGAATGGCATAGAAAGGGGCATCCTCTGGCGATCTTCAAGAGTCGGGCCTCCTTCATGATGCAGGTATAGTTGCCCTTGCTGGGTTGTTTGGGCACCGTCTTAATTGCAACAAGTTGTTTCTTCGGTGTATATGATGCCAACATCACCTAAGAGCAGAACAAAGAGATTAAAAGTTATAGAGTGTCTTGAATGCTGCTTACAACATGAATGACTGATAATATCAGAGTCAATCAGAATGTTAAAGTGGTTGTTCACCTTTAATCTAACTTTTTTTTGTTTGTTCAGGTAAGTTTATTGACAGTCATGAAGTGAGATAAACATTACAGAATGGGAAATTTCATCAACCAAGGGGACCAGATCTGATGGAATTTTTCCATTTGACCCCTTTTTCTTAGAGTTAGGAAGTCAAGCGTCCCAATGTTGGACATTGTGCTAACCCATGAGTTGGGGGCGGGCGGCCTGTCCGACCTCCAATTAAGGCATATCAACCTCCTGGCTTGAAACAAAGCTTTGTTCATAAAAATATTTGTGGTTGAGGGCATTTGAATTCCTGTAAACAGACCCAATATACAGACTAGTGGATCAGGGACCTTAGGCCTAACACTTCCGATAACATATCCACAATTGCTGTCCAATAGTTTTGAATATCCTGACAGGCCCATAGTGTATGTACTAGAGTACCCTCTGACTTCTTGACTTTCTAAGGCAATTAGGGGAGAGATTAGGATTGATTCTATGCAGGCGGGTGGGGGTATAGTATGCTCTGTGTGTCAAATATAACTGTAGAATTTTGTGTCTGGGATTGACAGATACTCTGTTGGATGATTTGAGGAGGGACTTCCACTGTTCGTCAGTGAGGACTCCTAGGTCTTCCTCCCATTTAATTTAACTTTTAATATGTTGTAGAACGGCCAATTCTAAACATCTTTTCAATTAGTCATCATTATTTATTTTTTATAACTTTTAAACTATTTGCCTTCTTCTTCTGACTTTTTCCAGTTTTTAAATGGGGGTCACTGACACTATCTAAAAAAACAAATGCTCTGTAAGGCTACAAATGTATTGTTATTGCTACGTTTTATTTTTATCTTTCTATTCAGGCCTCTCCTATTCATATTCCAGTCACTTATTCAAATCAATGCATGCTTGCTAGGGTAATTTGGACCCTAGCAACCGGATTGCGGAAACTGCAAACTGGAGAGCTGCTGAATAAAAAGCAAAATAACTCAAAAACCACAAATAATAAAAAATTAAAAACAATTGCAAGTTGTCTTAAAATATCACTCTATCATACATCAAGTTTAAGGGGTTGTTCGCCTTTGAGATAACTTTTTGTATGATGTAGAGAGTGATATTCTAAGATAATTTGCAATTTGTTTTAATTTTTTGTTATTGAAGGTTTTTGGGTTATTTAGCGTTTTATTCAGCATCTCTTCAATTTGCATTTTAAGCAATTTGGTAACTAGGGCCCAAATTACCTTAGCAACCATGAATTGATTTAAATAAGAGACTGGAATATGAATAGGAGAGCATCTGAATAGACGGATCAGCAATAAAAAGTAGCAATAACAATACATTTGTAGCCTTACAGAGCATTTGTTTTTTTAGAAGGGGACAATGATGCCCATTTGAAAGCTGCAAAGAATTAGAAAATGACAAATAACTATAAAACATAAATAAGGAAAACCAATTGAAAAGTTGCTAAGAATTGGCTGTTCTATAACATGCTAAAAGTTACTTAAGGTGAACCACCCCTTTAACTCAAAGGTGAACAACCCCTTTAAAGACATTGCCAAGTGCTTGATTGTACTTCCATGTTTTCTGTACAGATTTATATCAGATAACAAAAGAGATTTCTATATTGGGAGGCGCCGCACTCACCTGTCCAAACGTGCCTTCTCCTAGCTCTTGGTGGAATTTGTACCTCTGTATGTCCAGGGGGGCTGCTCTTTTCTCATCCACATGGGATTTCTTCGGTGCACTTCCACTTCCACCTTGTGGGAACAAAACAAATTCAGTCAAAAGCCCATTTCAAAATATATTATGCATTGTGTAGGGAATCCGCGCAAAATCATTGCACTTATCCCTGTAAGGGCAGAGAGCCTGTGTCTGTGTGCTGTAAGCTGTTACCTAGCAACCAGCTATTCAGTGCAGTAGGAAGTGACACAGCAGCTAAGGAGTGGCAGGCAGGAAAAGGAAGTCACAGAGACTGGCAAAGAAGAAAGCCTGGCATAGAGAGCCGCATGGTGGACAGAGAAGGAAGCAAGAGAGCTGAGAGGCTGCACCAAAGGCATTCATTTGGATCAGGCTGGCACAGGGAAGCCACATACTGTGCCTGGAGAGACAGAGAGTGTGAGAGGAATACAGACTGGAGGAACAACCAGCAGGACATTCCTATCTGAGCATCCAAAGGGGCTGGTAATCGCACTGTATGACTGACTGTGCTGGATTCACCTAAAGAGAGCTCTGAAGTATCCAAAGAGGATTTGTGAGTATCCTGTTTAAAGGGACAGTACCCTAAAGAGCGCTGAAGATAAACAGGCTGTGTAATAAAGGACATTAAAGGACTTTACCATTTTTCTTAGTTAGCTAGACAGATTGCGCTAGCAAGTTAGTTAGTGAGGCCCTATTGCCACCGGTTAGGAGTGCTGCATGTATTAGGTGCCCATTTATTTTATATAAACTGTTTAACCAATAATGTGTGTGTTATTACTGTATTCCTAGTGGGGCCAACCGTAGGTCATTCCCGGATCCCACTAGGTGGAGGCACTGCGCTAGTAAGTACCAGGTACCCAGTCTCTCCCAATACCACTGCGGAGTGGCTCAGGTTTGTCCCGTGTCATCAGGTAAGCGCCACACGTGGAATGTAACTCAGACAACAGGGTGTCGAAAGGGTTACAATTGTATATTTTCCTAAATATATCTATCTACCTATAAGTATCTCCATAACAATTAATGGTAGCTAAGGCAGCACCCACATTTAAAGAAAAACTCTTTATCTTTATTATTTGTGAGTATTCCTAGCATTAAGTGTAAGATGGATTTTATTTAAGCCTTTGGGGTTTTCAATTTTCCCTAACTGTCCTAACTGTTCCACCTAACTGTTAATATATGTTTTCTAAAAACATACAGAAGTTTTAATTAAAGCAGAGGGATGGATTTGTGGAAACCCCCACCCCCAACAGGACCCACCAATGTGGGCAGTTAAATAACTATCATGACTCTATATTAAAAATAATTAGAAGTAGATGTAACAGAAAATAATAATGAATTATGTTTCTTGCATATTCCCCTTACCTTCCAATGGATCTTCTGGGCTCCTTGGTCTTTTCCTCTTGTCCTGCTCCTTCCTTCTTCTGCTGCTCTGAGGAATTTTCATCTCTTCTAAGCCGGTTTTCTTTTTACTTTTAGTTGTTTCTTCTTTCTCTTCTTGTCTTCTCTTCTTGCTCTCAGGTTTACTTGTCACATCTGAGAGACTTTCTTTTCTCTTCTTAGTTTGATCTTTTTTAACAGCTTTCCTTTTATTCCTTCCATCTTCAGGGGGCTTCTCCCCTACAGGAATTGTTTTTTTACTCTCAGTGTGTCTCTTCTTCCTATTTCGACTGTAGTTGGTCTTCTCTTCTGCATCCTGCTTCTTGGCTTTCTTCTCTTTCTTCCCTTTCTTCTTCCAACTTTCATCCTGTGGAAGTTCTCTCTCTTCTGGAGTCAAACTCCTCTTTTTCCTCTTCTTCATCTTCGCCTTCCTTCTCCTTCTCCTTTTATTGTAATTCTATGTCGTTTTATCCAAAATTTGTCTTCTTTTATAGCATCCAATGTGGCAATCTCTCTCGCTCGCTGCCTCTCTCTCCACCGTCCAAAAGACAGTTGGGCAGTGGAAGTTGAAAACCAACAATTTACTCAGGAGAATCATGTGACTAGCAGCAGTGAGACATACAACCAATAGCAGTAGCATGTGCCATTAGCAAAAATCTAGTCTTACAATTAGGGATGCACCGAATCCACTTTTTTGGATTCGGCCGAACCCCCGAATCCTTTGCAAAAGATTCGGCCGAATACCGAACCGAATCCGAACCCTAATTTGCATATGCAAATTAGGGATGGGAAGGGGAAAACATTTTTTACTTCCTTGTTTTGTAACAAAAAGGCACGTGATTTCCCTCCCCGCCCCTAATTCACATATGCAAATTAGGATTTGGCTCGGCCGGGCAGAATCCTGCTGAAAAAGGCCGAATCCTGGATTCGGTGCATCCCTACTTACAATCACTGACACCAGGAATCAGAGGACAGATTGATGCAAATAACTTCTAAATTGCTTTCATTATGTCCATCTAGGGGTCTTTGTAGGATCTAGGGGTAGGGGATCTAGGGTATCTTTGTAGATAACAAGTTGTCTAATTCTGGGCAGTGTCATTCTGTGGCTACTAAAGCAAATAAAGTTCTGTCTTACATAAAAAAGGGCATTAACTCAAGGGATAAAAACATAATTATGCCTCTTTATAGGTCCCTGGTAAGGCCTCATCTGGAGTATGCAGTGCAGTTTTGGACTCCAGTCCTTAAGAGGGATATAAATGAGCTGGAAAGAGTGCAGAGACGTGCAACTAAATTGGTTAGAGGGATGGAAGACTTCAATTATGAGGGTAGTCTGGGGTTGTTTTCTCTGGATAAAGGTGCTTGTGAGGGGACATGATAACACTTTACAAGTACATTAGAGGACATTATAGACAAATAACAGGGGACCTTTTTACCCATAAAGTGGATCACCGTACCAGAGGCCACCCCTTTAGACTAGAAGAAAAGAACTTTCATTTGAAGCAACGTAGGGGTTCTTCACAGTGAGGACAGTGAGGTTGTGGAATGCACTGCCGGGTGATGTTGTGATGGCTGATTCAGTTAATGCCTTTAAGAATGGCTTGGATGATTTTTTGGACAGATATAATATCAAAGGCTATTGTGATACTAAGCTCTATAGTTAGTATAGGTATGGGTATATAGTATTTATTTAAAAGTAGGGAGGGGTGTGTGTGTGGATGCTGGGTTTTCATTTGGAGGGGTTGAACTTGATGGACTTTGTCTTTTTTCAACCCAATTTAACTATGTAACTATCTACAACATACTGAGATTTCCTTTTGGGCAGGGTCCTCTCTACATTTTTGGATTGAGTTTTATTGTATTCTTGTATTCATTGCTCTTTTGAAAAATGGAGTAGCACTATTAACTGATGCATTTTGTAAAAAACATGTTTTCCCACGACAGTATCCCTTTAAAGTTGCATTTTAGGGAGATTCACCAGGGACTGCATTAGTTTTCCCTGTACAAGGACAGCACAGCAGGCAAGAGGAGACTTTGCTCCTGAGGGGGTTCTTGCAGGTGGTGGGGATGGGTTTTATAAAGACTGCCCTCAACTCTCTTTGCAGATAAAAGAACCCAAATATACAACATGATCCATTACAGCACCATCAAGAGGAGCTATTCAATCATGGGTTATATTGAAAGTGATTTTTCTAATGGGAGCTGCAAGAAGGCAGATAGTGCTAGGCATTTATTAAGTGTTAGGCAACTTCGGGCAACTGCAGAATACGAAGCCATCCGAGTGCCATCCCGCCTGTGTTTTACATTCTAGCAGTTCGGGGAGGTATTCCGCCGGGTGACTAATCTCCCCGAATCTGAGCATGTACCCTGACCCTTATTGCAGAAAAAAGAGAATTTAACAAATTTAATAAAAATATACACAGGATTCAAAGACAATAATACTATGGGTCAGCAAAAAGAAAACATTGAGGATATTAATGGAATCAGTTTAGCAGCAATATATTTAAATGCCCTATTTCTAACATTCATGAACTTGTGGACCCAAGGACCAAGAAGGCTATGGGGGATCTTAAATATCTGGATAAATTAGAGTTATCCAAAAGCATGGCAGGGGCTATGATCGGAGATAAAAAAGATCAGTTAAAATAAAAAGATAAACAAAAGAATTCATAGTGCCATGGTCAAGAGGATTTTTGTGTGTGACAGCATGTGAATGATGTAACGGGGTTTTGCATGCAGGTTCTATATTCTCAAACTTACATTCAGACATAATTTATAAAAAGAATGAGCGAGAAAGAAGTTTAAAAATATTTTTGTGGCAATGTTGCAAAGACCAATAATGCCACTTAATAAATGTACTACTGCAGATGTATACTAATACAAAAGCATATTGAACACACAAATAACCCACAAATATTGATCAATACAAGAGGTAAAAAGAACACTGCTTCTCTCATAAAGGAGAGGGTATGAGAAGGTGTGGGGATGGCTGAGATCACATTAGTAAAACCAGTCAATAAAGTGAAAAATGTAATCTTGCGTATTGTAGTTAAGAGGTGTCAATGGCATATATTGTATTATGATGATGCTAAGCGAGATTGTAGTAAATATTTTTTTAAATTTTTTAACAGATTGTTCAGAGGGATTGGGAGAAAGTTGAATGAAATATGACAGGGAATTCCAGAGAAGAGGTGCAGCTTTAGCAAAGTTTTGAAAGTGTGTATGTGAAGAGGTAATGAATGAGTTGGTGAGGAGTAGATCATTGGAAGAGAGTAAAGCTTGCCATAGACACAGAGATATAGTCGTACAAATCAAAGTTTCATACTTTTTTCAGACCTTGTGCGGATCGTTGTTACGTACGGCTCCCTAAATTGAGAACAAGTGCTAGGCTCCCTGCTCAGGGCTCCTTGAGAGGAGTGCTCAGCTACTCAGATGCCGCCAGGCTCAGATTGGCAAATGCCAGATGGGCTGCTATAAAGTCCCATAGAAAGTCAGTATTTAGTGGGCTGGTGGGGGCTGTTTGGGCCTCTATGTGGGCTGATTGGGCCTCTGTGTACCTAAAATGCCAGGGCCAATTTTAATCCTCAATCCGGACCTGGATGCCGCCAAGTCTTAACTTGTGAGGAGCAAAGTAGATTTTCTGAACGAGCAAAGGGGCATGTGAGTTATCAAGGTTTTGGAAGGCAACGGTTCAGGGAGTAGACGAAAAGCGTAGTCAGGCAGGCCAGGGTCTGTACAGGCGGAGTTCAAGCAGGTTCAGGCAGGCAGTGGTCGGTACAGGCAGAGTTTAAGCAAGATCAATCAGGCCGTGGTCTGTACAGGCAGCATTCAAAGAATAGTCAGGCAGGCAAGGGTCAATATCGGTAGAGTTCAGAATGGTCAGGCATGCAAGGGTCAGGATTGGCAGAGCTCAGAATAGTCAGGCAGGCAAGGGTCAGGATTGGCAGAGTTCAGAATAGTCAGGCAGGCAAGGGTCAGAATTGGCAGAGTTTAGAATAGTCAGGCAGAGGATCAGAACAAGACAGAATCACACCCAGATACTAACGAATAAGACCTAACAATGGGCAATGATTTCCAGCCCAAAGCCCCTTAATAAAACCCAGAAGTGCGCACCGCGCACGATAGGAGCTGCAGACACAGAGGGGAAAACATTACCTCGACGGGCGCCCCCGCCGGCCCACTAGTCCACCAGGGTGAGTTATGACAATCGTCCTGACATTTTTTAATCGGACAGGTTAAAATATTTTTGTTGGCTATCAATAATTTCTCTGCATGCATTGCCTATCATGGGCAGAACATCGTCTGATTTGTTCTTTTGCTACTTTATTTATTATGAATGGTAAGTGGCAGGTTGAAAAATTGGGACATCTGATCGTTCGTCAGATACAAGTCTAAAATCTGCACGTCTATGGCCAGCTTAACAAGCAGTTTAGAGATAAGTCCAGAGAGGAAGAGACTTGTAAATTACTTTGAATGTCAAGTTTAATAGTTTAAATTTTATCCTGAAAGGTAGTGAAAGAAGTATACAGTAATTGGGCTGAATGAGGGGACCTTAGGCCCCAAGAACAGGGCAAATTGAACAATTGCCATGTCCCTCTCGAGCGTCAATTAATGATGCTTTGGAAGAAGAGCTGTGTTCTCTGTCTTATTAGATATTGGACTTAATGCTAAAAATAATCAAGCAGGCAGGCCCTACAGCACTTGGCATATACTGACATAGAGCCTGCTTTTAGAATGCTGCCTTTGCAAACCAATAGTTTTATGTGTTGCAAAAGAGAGAACCTATTTTATGTCAAACAATGTATAACCACAGATTAGACAGTGTGTTTAGATTAGAAGAAAGGACAGAAGGAGTTATATGCTATTTAGATGCTTTTATTGTCACTGGCCCATAGACTTGTAATCAGTGTGAGTAGATGTTAGACCTACTAGCCTAGCTGCTTAAGGAACAAGAAGTTCCTATTGCACATGAGAAAACAGTTCCTTCCAAAAAAAACCCAGCAATGCCTGCACCTTGAGCAGGCATTGCAGGTTTCTCATAGACATAGTCTTTAAAACACAGCTGGTCATTTAAGATTTAATCAAAGCAAACAAGGTCAAACTATGAGATCTACAGTCTAGGAATCTTGAAATTAGCTTCAAGTATAATTAATGTGTTTAGGGCATTTTACTGCAGGAGGAGAAAATCATCACTAAATCAGATATAAAAAAATGAGGGCACACTGGGTGCAAGGCCCACTTCTCTCTGCTGCATTTTGTAGGCAGGACGAGAGAAGCAGATCCACTCCTAAATGCTTTGGGTAGTTGAGCTGGCAGGCACAGTGTTGGCCTACAGTGCAGCTACATAGAGTGGACATCGGCTTGAAAATATATGCTTTTTTTTAAAAAAAATGTTTCCAATCTTTGCTCAACGTAGCTGCACTCAGTCCAATCCTGTGCCTGTCAGTGCAATTACATAGTGCTTACACTGAAGTTGTCATTTATTGATTTATATTGCTATGTTACAGCTATGTCTTACAGATGAGCGTTTTTTTGTATCCCTGCAGTGGATTTTTCATGTGTTCTGTAATAGTGATGTGCAGGTTGAGAAAAACTTGACTCGCACCCGACCCTAACTTGCTGCACCCCAGCCCGAACCCGACCCTAACCTGGCATGCTCCCCCCTTTATTTGCCCAGGCCCGCCCCACTGTGATGTCACAAAAGGGGCAAGGTGGGGCCTGCACAAGTATATAAAAAAGGCGAGCGTGGAAGTGGGGCAGAAGAAGGCTGTGGGCAAAGAGAATGGAAATTAAAGTTCAGCTCGAACCTGCCCAAGGACGTACTTTGGAAGTCGTCCCGAGCCCACCCAACCCGTACATCACTATTCTGTAATACTAATTTGACTATATAAAATTAGGTCCAGCTAAGGAAAAGTAGAGGATGAGTTACACTGGAATGGGAAGGTATGAAGGGGTGATGTAGTGGGACCACAACTCACTTAGGCTACTGTGTGTACACTTAGCAAGTAGTGGCAGCAGGTCATTTACACACAATAGTATTACTCACGGATACTGTATGATCCTTTGTTATTCAGCTTTGTGAATTTAGACGCCTTTCCTGCCTTTGGGGCACAATATTCATTGAAGGTGAATCTCACAGCTGGATCTACACTCCAAGGATCTCTCTATCCCTGAGCTTATCCACTTGAGTCCCTAACCTGGCAGCATTGTCATTGCAGGGTGCTAACCCTTTACGAAACTCCTTATTGGAGCCTTAGCTGCTCACTAACTTTCCTGAACCTATCTGTCACTCCTATAGTGACCTATTACATTTTCTGACCTGACACTTGGTTCACTTATTCTTAGGTTTCCTCCACCTCAGGCCCTAGCAACAACACCTCACTTACAATGGGTACACTGGGAAGAGGCAGAACACATGGCAACATCCCTTTTTATATCCTCTGGGGAACTACTCCCCCTTGTAATACCCTTAAAAAGACCCCTCGGCCCGCCCCCAATCCCCTGTAAACTTAGCTTTTGTCCTCAGTTCAGAAATCTCAGCGCCTTGACCCGCCCCTTTTACATCATAGTCCCGCCCCATTGACATCACACCCACCCCTTTTTGTTCTCGCCCCCCACCAACTGGTAAAAAATTTAGCAAAAGGTGGCAATCCTATCCCTGGAGTTTCAATGCCTCATGTGGTCCAGATCCCATACAGCAGAAATAGCTCAGGGAGAAAAATCTAAGCCTGATTCCCTATTCAGTATTGCGATCATCCTTGTAGATCAGTGATCCCCAACCAGTAGCTTGTGAGCAACATGTTGCTCCCCAACCCCTCGGATTTTGCTCTCAGTGTCCTCAGAGCAGGAGCTTAGTTTTGAATTCCAGGCTTGAAAGAAAATTTTGGTTGCATAATAACCAGGTGCACTGCCAAACAGAGCCTCCTGTAGGCCGCCAGTCCACATAGAAGCTACCACTAGTCAATCACAGCCCTTTTTTTACACAAGCCAGGAACATTTTTCATGCTTGTGTTGCTCCCCAACTCTTTTTACATCTGAATGTTGCTCACTGGTGAAAAAGGTTGGGGACCCCTGTTGTAGATAATAAACTTGGCTGTAGCAAGCAATGCCAGTCAGCAGCATCAAGGGCAAATAAAGCCTTGATCTGTATTAAAAGGGGCATAGATTTGCATGAGGAGATGGTTATTCCTCCTGCTAAGGCCCCATCTAGAATATGCTGTACAGTTTGGTCTCCAGTGCTTAAACAGGACATATTGAATTACAGAGTGTGCAGAGAAGGGCAACTAAACTAAGGGTATGGAAAATCTTGGCTATGAGGAAAGACTGGCCAAGTTGGGGTTGTTCACGCTGGAGAACAGGCACTGAAGGGGTTATATGATAACTATCTATAAATATCATATAATAATCATATATATAATAATATAATCTAGTCTAATGCTTTATTTACCATAAGTCTTTCCAGCTGACTCAAGGTCACCCATTCTGATGAGAAGAATGGAGGTTAAATATTAGGAAGGTTTTTTTTTTACAATGAGAGTTGTGAAGATGTGGAATTCTCTCCCTGAAATAGTCGTACTGACTGATACATTGGATAGCTTTAAAAAAGGGGTTGGATGGCTTCCTAGCAAGGGAGGGAATACAGAATTATGTAAGATAGCTTGTAGTAAAAGTTGATCCAGGGACTAGTCTGATTGCCATCTTGGAGACAGGAAGGAATTTTTTCCCCCCCTCTGAGGCAATTTTGAGAGCCTTCAAATTAGGTTTTTTGCCTTCCTCTGGATCAACTAGCAGTTAGGCAAGTGATATATAAAAAAAATAAAACTTGGACCTTTGTCTTTTTTCAACCTAACTTGCTATGTAACTATATTACCTGATGTTAACTAACTGATATTAACTAAAGAAATTAATACTATGGGGCAAATTCACTAAGAATCGAAGTTGCGCCAGGCGAATTTTCGCCAGCGCTCCGCAAATTCACTAAAAACCGAAGTTGCGCACAGGGGTAGCGTAAGGTTGCGAAGTTGCGCTAGCGTTGATTCGCTATATAAAGCGAAGTTGCGGCGCGAAATTCAAATTTCAATGAAGGAATACGTATCTGCACTACAAATGCCTAGAAAACCTTCAAACCAGCAAATAAAAATTTTATTTTGCCCTACACATGTGCCCACTGTCTAGGTAAGTTGCCATGAGTCAGGAAATGTAGGGGGAGGAAGGGGAGCCCCAAAAAATTTTCGATCTTTTTCAGCCTATCACCCATCATGTAGAAAACACGCCAGCGTTTTTTTGGGACTTTTTTTTAAACAATCCCTATCTACTCTATTGCGCTTCGCCAGGTCTGAGGTGGCGAAGGAAGTCTAGCGTAAAAGGTAGCGTTCAGTACACTGCGCAAGTTAGTGAATTTGCGTAGTTTCGTCGCTAGCGAAAATTCGCCTGGCGTAAGGTTGCGAAGTAACACTAGCGAAACTACGCCAGCGTTCGTTAGTGAATTTGCGCTATAGTGAATTTGCCCCTATATGTGCTTATTTCAGTCTGGCCTAAAAATGATCTCTAAAAATTACCCATATGTTGGAGTTCCCTATAGTTCTGCCACTGTCCCTGTCTATGTTTGATATGAGATAGGGGTGTGTCCAAAAGCATATTAGGAGGGGGATAGCCAATCAAAGCCTTGTAGTCAGACGTGCAAAGACAGGCTTCAGTTCCCTATCAGGTCAGCCTAGCTGGTGATTGGCCCCTATCCTACAATGCAGTGTGCTGACTGCTGCCAGCTCCCCTGCACAGTCTGGGAAAAGAGGCAACAGAATGTGGAAGATATCGCATTCCTTCTATATGTTGAGCAGTTTAATGGACTGGTATAATCTTGTTTTCTTCACAATATGCCCCCTTTAATACATGTATAAATAATCATATTAGGTTTCTTTTTATATTTGATATTACAAAAAGAGATGTTCAGTATGAAGGAAAACAGATTATTAACAAAAAAATTCCCAAACATTCTTTAGACTAGACCACATACCTGTACGTAAAGGAGAAGGAAAGCTACCGAAGAAGTTTATTGCCAATAGATTAACCACAAGCTATAAGACTATATGTATTCTGCAGAATGCTTTACCATACCTCAGTAAACAGTTCTAGAAGCTCTCTCTGTTTGTTTAGGATAGCAACTGCCATATTAGCTTGGTATGACATCACTTCCTGCCTGAGTCTCTCCCTGCTCACTCATAGCTCTGGGCTCAGATTACAGCAGGGAGGGGAGGAGGGAGGGGGAAAAGGGTGGGGGAGAGGAGAAAACTGAGCATGCTCAAGCCCTAGCCCTGGAGGTCTATGTCTGATACAGAAGCCCATGTATACACAATAGAAGGAGTTATGTTTCTTTTGACAGAGGACTCAGAGCAGCACTACTTTGAGGGTTTACTGGTATATTTATATAGACATTTCAGATAAAGCTTAATCAACTTAATTTTTAATGACTATGGCGCAAATGCCAGACTTCTACTAAGAAGGGCACCTATTAATTTTTACATAATAATATAAGCTCTGTACAAATATAATAGCATTTTCTAGTTGCCTTGTGTTTGGCCATTTATCCAAAAGTAAAACTTATGTAAGCATTGTTATGTTGTTGTACTTCCTTGTATTTTACTACCCTGGATGGTAAAAACCATTGATATAGAAGAAAGAAAGCAAAAACTAGAGATAGCAAAACTGCCAGAAAAGGGAGCAACTGTGCATGAAGTGAAAAAGGTACAGTATAATTTAATAAAGTTTAAAAGAATAGTTCTGCTATTCACATAATTCTCAAGCCATACCCTCCCCAAAAGCCCTTAGTACTGGTGCTGGCAGATGATTCCCATATGAATAACTGGTTTCCTGCTTTCGCTAATGCAGAGAGATGTTTTAGGCACATAAAATGTCACAATTATTATTTATTAAATAAAGTATAAATAAAGTTTTTATGTCTTCCTTATCAGTATCTCTTTGACTTAACCCACTATATTGCCTATGTTACACACTATTACACACTATTAAATCAAGGCTGGATTTACATAGCGGGCTCCCCTAGGCCCACTACCGTTCGTCACCCGTGCCCCCCCTTTATTCATGCAAATTTTCATATTCGGGACAGGAGCAATGTGGATTGGGCACAGGAAATTTACAAAATTATTGTATCTCCTGCACATCCCCAGTGTTTTTGAACCAATGTGGGTGTAGTTGGGCAGCATGCCGCCCCCAGGCCTAGGTGGCCTTTCCACAAATCCGGGCCTGTATTTAATGCATATTCATTGGGGCTGCCAATTTGTTAGGCACCACCCCACAGTGATTACAATCTCTTACCTAGGACCTGTGCCAGTCCTCCTGTTCACTGAAAACCAGCCCGGTCTACCATATTTAAAGTTGTAGTGATCAGCTCAGTATTGTCCACCTCAATGTGAGGCATATCAGGCAAAGATCAGCTCATTGGCCAGCTTTAGTGGAGGAAAACAAGCATCCTTTGCTTAATGACACCATGGTTATTGCATTTCAAACTCAAATATTTTTTCTATGGCACAGGCACAAACAAACACACAAAATTATCCAGTTTCCCAATCTGGCCAAGAAAATTGTACAGAAGATATGAATATCTACTTTTTTAATCGCTTAATCAAGGCATTTCTCAGAAATGTATACCACAAATTTTTAATAGCAAAAATGAGCTCTGAAACATAAGTATTTTAGAAACATCTTTTTAATAATAGGTGCTACAGTCCCCTTCCACATGAACATTTCAGTTTGAGTTTATAGACAAATAGCTGCTTTTGTCAGTTTAGATACTATGACCTAAAGTTTCAGGAGATTATTCATTACTTGACCAATAAGTCTCATCCCGCCATAAAGGCGTCACTTGAATTAATTCATGATAATACAATCTGCTGAGTCAGATAATGGGGCACTCCAGTAAATAAAAAAGAAAATGTCAGACTAGGCATCTGAAAATAACTTGTAATCCAGACGAATGGAGACTGCTGTATGAAGAACACAGAAGACGTAGTTTCTCTGCTTTTAAGCCTGGTGCCAACAACATGTAAACAATTTTACATACATTGATTCTTCTTAATTGAATGGTATTTTTTGACAATTTGCCACCACAGGAGAGGCAATCAATTAACATTATTAAGTGCTACATGTTAAGACACAGCATTGCTTCATACTTGTAACTTTCCCATAAAACAAAGAATGGGGCAGTGCAAGTTTTTTTTATTTTCAAACCAGATACCTGTATAATCTCTGTACTTGATATACCCTTGACCTGCATCCAGATTTGAGCCTCCTGGGGCTCATTTATTAATGCTAAGCAGGTTTTTCCCTGGTCAAGTAGCCCATAGCACCCAATTACTGATTTGCTTCCATTATTCCATCTGCAGTAAACAGATCAAAGCTTATTGCTGAAAATTTTGCTCTCTTTTCGCTCAAATTGACATAACAATTTTTTAGCCCTACTAGCAGTGCTCACCCCCTTACTTACTACAGGAAAATCCAGGTTATTTAATGAAAAGCTGCTAGGAAGCACATTTATTTCTTACAAACACAAAGACGTTATTCCCACATAGTCATAAAAGCAAGCACCTAAAAATATGTCTTTCTTTTAATATACAAATGTTTTCTGTGTCTTCTCTCCAACTCTATTTTTCTCAGCTCCAAAACGTCTTGGTTTTAACGAAAAAGGAACAGGGAAGTCACTCCTAAATAAGTCAAAATTACTCTATAATATTGTCTTAGTCTGATTAGAATTCTAATGATACATTTGCTTAGGGTGGTGTCACTGAGTGAACAGGCTCCTACACAACCGCTCCTGTACTGAGACAAACCTGTGAAACTGGTTGGAGCACAGTCAAAAACTGAATCATAGTTAATTATCATAGGTCAATCATGTTGTTTCAACAAACTAACCTGATAATATGGACATGTGATGGAAACCTGCTGCCTGGTTATTGTGTAAGGACAAGAAGGCTAGTCATACGGTGTATGTGGGGAATCTACCTGAGAACATTGTAAAGAAATGGATTAATTAGTAAAATACATAATGCCTGGAAAAGGCACATTACCTACTGCAGATGAATACTATGTCAATGAGAGGCACTTACTGCAAAAGATTATAGGATTACATCAAGTTTGGATTTAATTAGAAAAAGCAGGCTGAGGTTAGAGTAGGCAGGGCCTTCAGCTGCTGAACTAGAAAGTCCAGAAACTCTGAAGGTAACTGAATAAAAATGTTCTGCCTAGCCCTAAGCAGGGTTCTAAAATGAAGATAATAGGGGCAAGTACTGTCTGTGTTTATTGTATGTAATGGCATCAGAATTATGCAAATTACAAGATGCAATAAGTTATAGATTCACAACAGTGGCTTTAACAAAAGGGGCACTGCACAATACCAACAAGAACAGGGTACCTGCCATCTGGCATTTCATCCAAACTCCTGTTGTAAATAAATGTTTTAAATTGAGCTTTCTTTAAAAAAAATCCAACAGATCAATTAAATTATAATTAAAAAATCTCTCTGGCAGTTTGATTTAGCTAGGTTATTCTTAATCGCATGTGCAACTAAACTGGTTAGAGGGATGGAAGAATTAAATTATGAGGGTAGACTGTTAAGGTTAGGGTTGTTTTCTCTGGAAAAAAGGCGCTTGCGAGGGGACATGATTACACCTTACAAGTTCATTAGAGGACATTATAGCAGGGGACCTTTTTACCCATAAAGAAAATCACTGCACCAGAGGTCACCCCTAGAGGAAAAGAACTTTCATTTGAAGCAGCGTAGGTGGTTCTTCACAGTGAGGAAAGTGAGGTTGTGGAATGCACTGCCGGGTGATGTTGTGATGGCTGATTCAGTTAATGCCTTTAAGAATGGCTTGGATGATTTTTGGACAGACATAATATCAAAGGCTATTGTGATACTAAACTCTATAGTTAGAATAGATATGGGTATATATATATATATATA
This sequence comes from Xenopus laevis, assembly GCF_017654675.1. Lineage (NCBI taxonomy): Eukaryota > Metazoa > Chordata > Amphibia > Anura > Pipidae > Xenopus > Xenopus laevis. The sequence continues at coordinate 69,165,161 of NC_054374.1, read as the reverse complement.
TATATATATATATATATATATATATATATATATATATATATATATATATATATATATATATATATATAATTTATGTGGAAGTGGGGAGGGGTGTGTGTATGGATGCTGGGTTTTCATTTGGAGGGGTTGGACTTGATTGACGTTGTCTTTTTTCCACCTGGTTTAACTATGTAATTAACTATGTGGGCTAGAATGACAAAGGCTTTCTCACAGTACAGCATCCCAGTTAGTAAAGGCTAACGGAGCTATGTAAAAAATGCTGCTAAGTTTGCCCAGGTGCAGTAACCTATAGCAACCGATCAGCAGTTAGCATTTACTGGTCACCTGTTTAAAAGCAAATATCTTATTGGTTACTATTGTTTGCTGCTCCTGGGCAAACTCATTGCCTCATTTTACATATGGGGGTAAGTCTCTACTATTCTAGCATACATATGGGAATTGTGAAGCAACTAAAATAGGACAGTGGCACAAAGGGGATTTTACCATCACTACTGTGTGGCAGAAAACACCCCTATCCACCTGTCACTGCTGAGGTGGACCTCTTACTGGATCAATGCCTGCTGATAATCAGCCCTATACTCTTATCGACTATCTGATGTCCCTGCCCCCACTGAATTAGCCCGGGTGCAGGCACATGGCATGGATTTCAGCTCCAAAATGCATACTGACACATTTCAGAGTCATCCACCCTTTGCTGCTATAACAAACGTTGATCTTCTAGGAAAGTGGATGGAAGTTTTATTATGCGATTTTATTCAATTCAGCCAAAAGTGCATTAATAAGGTGTATACTAATGCTGGGTGATCATAAGGCTTCACCCATAGTCTGCATTCCGGTTCATCCGACAAGTATTAGTTGGTTTGAGCTCAGGGCTCTGTGCAGGCCAGTCAAGTTAATTTATTCCCATCTCAATAAACCCCTTCTGCCCAGCCCTCAGTTTTTACATGGGGACCTTATTATGCTAAAACAGAAAAGGGCTTCCCCCAAACTGTTACCACAATGCAGAGAGCAAAGAATTGCCATGAATGTTGTTGTATGCTACAGGTTAATTATTTGCTTTCATTGGAATCAGGAGCCCTCGACTAAATAATGAAAAACAGCCCAGACCATTATTTCCCCTCTTCTGCTAAACTTCACACATGGCATTATGCATTCAGCAAAGTAATTTTCTTCTGGCATATAGCAAGCCTAAGCGTATCCCTTACACTGCCAGATGGTGAAGAATGATCCATCATTCTAGGAAAAGAGTTGCCACTGCTGAAGAGTTCATTGGCAGTAAACTTTACATCACTCCAACCCACACTTGACATTTCACATGACAAATCAATTTATTTTTAACTCCCATCTCAGAAAACCCCTTCTCCCCAGCCCTCACTTTGTGCATGGGGCCTTATTATGCAGAAACAGAAAAGGGCTTTCCCCAAACTATTACCCCAAAACAGGGAGCAAAAAATTGTCATGAATATTGTTGTATGCTATAAGTTAAGGATTTGCTTTCACGGGAACTAGAAGCACGAGAAGAAAAAACAGTACCAGACCATTATTCCTCCCAGTCTAACAAACTTAACACTCGGCATTGTGCATTCAGCCAAGTAATTTTCTGCTGGCATCCAGCACGCCTAGACATATCCTTCACACTGCTAGATGGTGAAGAATATTACATCACTCTAGGAAATGAGCTCCTACTGCTAAAGAGTCCATTGGCAGTAACCGTTACATTACTCCAGCCCACACTTGGCATTGCACATGGTAATGTTAGGCTTGTGTTTGGTTGCACACCTATTTGCTCTAGACACAATCAGGAACTTAGTAGTAAAGGCTCTAATCTGATTAGCCATATAGTGTACAAATGCCTAGCACATTGAGGTCAGAATGTTGGCTGAAGCACTGTGCTGACAGGATTTATAAAAAATGCATAAGATAGCCTTCTGAAAATAGAAGGTATTTAGATGCCCCATGCTTTTTGGGCACAGCTACATTTGTAGGGCTGGCAATGCAATTCTAGGTTCAAATAGTCCTCCCTAAGAATGCATTGCCAAGCGGGAATTAAACTTCAGAATGCAGTGAAAGTATTTGTATATAAAAGGACAGAAAAACACGCGTGCTTTAGTCTTTAGCTTTTTATATTGGTGCAGTTTGATTGGTTATGCATTTAAAGGGATTGTTCACCTTTAATTTACTTTTAGTGTGATTCAAGGATATTCAAAGGCAATTTAAATTTTTTCTGTATTTTGATTTATTTTGCTTTTTATTCAACAGCTGTCCAGTTTTCAACTTCATGGACAGTTTTATAATATGCCAATTATTCACCTTTTTAATAATTGTGCCATATCACTAAATAAGGGAAACAATTTACATATAATGTAACCAATCACAAGTAAATAACTTTATTAAGGACACTTTTTATCAGTATTCATTTCAAGCTTTTCTATGGAAAGCCATAACTGGTATTTAACATAACTGGTAGTTAACACAACCTCCTCTTTCTGGAGTTGTTCACAAGTGCATCATGGTGGCAAAACCACATCATGTACTATAACAGGGTTTATATGAGGCTTTAACATGGTTTACTTATGAATGAAGTCAGCGTGTAAAGTGCAATTTGGAAGCATTTCTTCAGTGTTTAAAAATTCTTTCCTTTTCATGAATTAGTTGGATGGGGCTGGTTTGATGTAAGCCCTGCATGGTGTCTCTCATATACCCTCTTAGCACACTGTCCAGAAATCCAACAAATCCTAGTATGTACATCATATCAAAGTGCTGTAAGTAGCAGTGTAACTATAGAGTAAGCAACCCCTATGACTACTTAAGGGCATAGAAAAAATAGAAAGCCCACTGGTTTTCTACAGCAGTTTCAATATAAGTTCATAAACATTTTTATTTTCAAAAGTTTAAAGGACCCTAAAATGATTTTGAATAAATATACACCGCTGTTCCTTCCAAGCAGTGCGCTCATGCACACACAGACCGGCACACACAATAAATTGTGGTATGCAAGGAATTTTGTGTGAAAACACACCATTTTAAGAGTGCACACACAATTCTAAAAAGTGAGCACAAAATAATTTTTTGTGCACACGGCCAAGAATAAATTAAGAGGAAACATTGCATTGGAGATAATACTCCCAACTAGTGATGGACACATTTTTTTCAGCCGGCCATGGAATTGCAGTGAAATTCTGCATTTCTGAAGCTACAGCATAAATTCGCAGTGGAAAATTCACTGCGGCAAAAAAGTCACCTAACAAAAAAAATCACCACAACAAAAAAAAAGCCCGTTGATTTTAACAGGGTTGGACTGGGGGCCCCCCCGGACTCTGGGGGCTGGTGCTTCAGGGCCTCCTGCCCGGCAACCCCACCGCCGCGCGTGTGCGCATGTGTGTTAGCGCATAATCACACATTAGCGTGTGTTAGCATGCATCGTCACACACACTCGAACTGCGATCTGCACCGAGAGGTAAGTAAAAAGTTAGGGCCATTTCCCGGGGGGGCAGCTAGGCTGTGGGGAGAAGGGAGGGGGGTCTACATAGGGTAGGGTTTTTTACTTAAGGATTGAATTCTCCTTTAAGAAAGACTTCAGTGCATTTGGAGCAAAAACAATTGCTGCGTGTGTCAAAAAAATGTCGCACAAAATTTTCAATTAACTACATCAATGCGTTTTGTGAATTTTTTTACAGTTCCCGCATTTTTAGGTGAAACGGGACAAATTCGCTCATCACTACTCTCAAGTGTACAAATCCCCCCGCTTGCAGTACCCACATGCACTACACAAATAAACCTTTTCCTACTTTACCCTCACCCTCCCTTTGGTAGAGCTGCACTTTTGAGCCATTTAGCCATCTCAATACTCCAATGAAATCTCCCCTTTCCCACAACACTTCAACTCCAGGGTTGGCACTGGCACAGTAACACTGTAACATAAGCAGGTCCTCGGCTTGGCTGGGAACTCCACCCTCCCCCTACTGACATCACTCGTTCGGTCACATGTGGCTGTGACACTACAGACTCTTCACAGCTACTCAGCACCAGTATCGTGTGGAGTGCTGCTCAGTGTGTGTGACTGGGTGCGCCTTCTTCCCTGCACCATGGGTGCCTGCCTGGGAGTCTGCTCCTTGCTCAGCTGTGTAAGTAGCGCCACTCTGCTTTGTGCCCTCTCTGGCAACTCTTCCCTATACTCCCCCACTTTCTCTCTCCCTCACCTCCTGCTGAGACTCCTGCTTAAATGTATTGGGATCACATTTCAGCATTGAGAAATCTGGCAGTCGTAGCAAGAAGCAATTACATGCCCCACGATATTTCTTTTCTCCACATCTCTTCACTCCTCTGCTGTATATACTGTGTACATTTCATTTGTATTGCGACTTTTTATTTTTAATGAAGCGTGTAAAACCATCTGTGTTTGGTGTAAGAATGACAGATACTATCTGCTGAAGTGACTTTTATTCCCAGCATCCTGACAGCTTTAGCCATTTCCCCATCTTCTATTTTAATAGAATTTAAAAAAAAACTCATTTATCAGATTCTATTCTGACTAATGGTCTTTGCTTTGATGAAGTCACCAGGTTAACAGTAAACTGTGCCATATGGAATTGTTTTTTAATGGAAGTTTGTTTTGCTGGAAACAGCCATTGTGTGTGATTATATTTAGGGGGTACCTCGGTGCAGCCCCTGTAGTTGGGGCTCATTTGCAACCCATTTACGTCGCCACACGCAGCATATGGTATATTTATGTTATGTTTATTCAGTGGTATCATTTTTAGAATGTACTGTTGAAAATTAGAGTCACATTTCTGTGTACGCCATGAATAAACCATGAAGCTTGTTTGTGTAGGAAGAAAAAAAAATACATGTTTTAAATCCCTTATACATTGTGGGCTAGTCCATAAAGAAACAAGTATATAAATCCATTTAGAATTCATTGATGATGTGTGGCAGAAATAAAATACTTAATATTTATATATATCCAATGCAGTGAACTTTATCGACCTGTGGCTAGCTCTCATTCCCCATTCACTTAAAAATAGGGGCACGTATAAACACCCATGAGCACCAGCCCATAAATAAATTAGCGATGCACCGAATCCAGGATTCGGTTCAGGATTCTGCCTTTTTCAGCAGGATTCGGATTCGGCCGAATCCTTCTGCACAACCGAATCCAAATTTGCATATGCAAATTAGGGTGGGGAGGGAAATCACGTGACTTTTTGTCAGAAAACAAGGAAGTAAAAAATGTTTTCCCATTCCCAGCCCTAATTTGCATATGCAAAGGATTCTGGGGTTCGGCCGAATCCAAAATGGTGGATTCGGTGCAACCCTAAAATAAATAAATATATATATATATATATATATATATATACATACATACATATATATATATATATATAATTTTTTTTTTTAATACAGAAAGTAGAGGTATATTGAAACCACATAGAAAATTAGCTCAAAGCCATTATTTTATTAGCTGCTCATATATCAACCTGCAATATAAAATGCTAAAAATAACTTGGTTCTACAAAAATTAAATCTTTGTAGTTGAAATACCTGATACATGAGTGTGAAACTATTTCTTCCCTATAAAAGGAGGGATGTAGGTTTTATATGGTGCCTATTGTCTGGCAACAATGTATTCCATTGCAAACAGTAATCTGTGACTGCTATAATACTATTAAGTATTATGTTGTTTATAAAAAGGAAACTTGAGTTTTTTTTCTAGAGCTTCTTTTAGCCTGGAAACCTGTATATACATTTGAATTTACAAGTGAATTTAAAAAGGCTGGTGTTTGAAGGCAAGTTCTCCTTGAAGTTACATTTTAATATGGTGAGTCAATGGTAAATCTATAATATTCATTTAGTCTTTACTAAAACTGTTAATTAATTACTAAACTCACAGTAACCCTAGCAGCCAGGCTCATGGTTAAATGATGAACTGCAAGATCATAGTCATTGGTTTTATATGTGTATGAGAAATGTAGATTACAGGTATGTGATGTGTTATCCGGAAACCCATTATTCAGAAAGCTCTGAATTACGCAAAGGCCGTCTACCATAGACTCCCTTTTATCCAAAAAATCCAAGTTTTTACTGCACCTTCACTTCTTATGATTTTATTTAAACCGTTTTATTTTATACATTTCACATGTATTTGTTATCCAAATACATATTAATAAGGTAAAAATCTATGTGCAACTAACAGGCCTTCTCTGTTTCTTTAAATGATTATGTAAGGTAGTTACCAAAGTCCATCAAGTTCATGCCCTCCAAATGAAACCCAGCGTACACACACACACACACTGACACCAACCCTCCATACACTCACAAACTATATATACCAATATCTATACTTATTGCAGATTTTATTATCACAATAGCCTTGGATATTATACTTGTCCAAGAAAACAAAAAGAGAAAAAAAGAGGGGGTTGCCCTCTAAAAAGAATTAACTGAATCAGCCATCACAACCTCATTTGGCAGTGCATTCCACAACCTCACTGTTTTCACTGTGAAGAACCACCTACGTTGCTTCAAATGAAAGTTCTTTTCTTCTAGTCTAAAGGAGTGGCCTCTGGTACGGTGATCCACTTTATGGGTAAAAAGGTCCCCTGCTATTTGTCTTTAATGTCCTCTGATATGTAATCAAGTCCCAGAAAGTGTCTTTTTTGCAGAGAAAACTACCCCAACCTTGATAGTCTACCCACATAATTTGTCTTCCATCCCTCTAACCCAGGGGTTTCCAAGACGTTGATCGCAGTCTACCAGTCAATCATTTTACAGTTCCTGCTATACAGTGGAAAAAATTGTCGCGTTCTACCAAAAATTTTTAGGCTCGGAAAAAAATTCATGCGATTAAAAAATTGTCACACACATAAAAAGTTGTTGCTCGTACAAACTTTTGTCTCGCGTAAAAGTCGCCCATATACTTCAATGTATTTCAGTGAATTGGGGGTATTTATACATGGAATTGCCTCTGTGCCATCCTTCTATGAGTTCTTTAGGTAGCGATGGCTCGAGGTGACAAAGTCTGGGCACCCCTGCTCTAACCAGTTTATTTGTACTAAACTAGTCTGTACTCTCTACAGCTCATTTATATCATTCTTAAGGACTGGAGTCCAAAACTGCACTGCATACTCCAGATGAGGCCTCACCAGGGACCTATAAAGAGGCATAATTATGTTTTCATCCCTTGAGTTAATGCCCTTTTTTATGCAAGACAGAACTTTATTTGCTTTAGTAGCCACAGAATGACACTGCCCAGAATTAGACAACTTGTTATCCACGAAAGCCCCCTAGATCCCATAACACATATAACTTGCATTTTTATTATTTCTGCCAAAGTGCATATATCAACATTGAACCTCATTTTTTAGTTTGCTGCTTAGTTTTCCAATTTAGTCAAATCACTCTGCAAAGTGGCAGCATTTTGAATAGAACTTTCAAGAAAGAGTTCTGCACAACTTAGTATTATCAGCAAAAATAGAAACAGTACTTTCAATGCCCTCCTCCAGGTCATTAACAAACAAGTTGAAAAGCAAAAGACCAAGTATAGACCCTTGTGATATTCCACTAACAACTCTGTAATCTATTCTTCAACCAGTTCTCTATCCAGGTACATATACTATGTTCCAGGGCAATATTCCTTAAAGGGGTTGTTCACCTTCCAAACACTTTTTTCACTTCAGTTGTTTTCAGATTGTTCCCCAGAAATAAAGACTTTTTTTTCAATTACTTTCCATTATTTATTTTTTTAACTATTTTTCCAAAATATAAGTTTAAAGTTTAATGTCCCTCTCTCTCACAGTCTGACAGCTAAACCCAAAGTCCCGGATTATTACTGAAATGTCCTAACTTTCTCTTTGATCTCCTGCACTGAACAGCCAGAAAAAATATATAATGTTTTTAACTTAATTGGCTTCTGGCAGAGAGCCCAGAACGCTCCCCAGGCGCAGTTAGATAATTTTGTAACAATTTAAGATAAGCAAAGAAGCAATTGTAACAATTTAATATAAGCAGGTCACCTGGGGGGAAAGATGACTTGCAGCTTAAAGGGCAATTCACCTTCATTAGCAAAACTGTAATAACACATAAAAACCACAGAAATGTGTTCATACTTTCATAACCTATGTACACCTTTGTTTGCCCACCAATTATATCATTTTTAGAGCATGCAATTAACTTCAGCTCGCCCATTTTATCTGACTCCGTGAATTTGCCAGCATACAGTGAAGGTTACTGCTTTTCCCTTTGGAATTTACATTACTTCATGGGGAATTAGGTTAATATTAGTCTGTTTTCCTTGTAACAGAGGGATCTACTTAGCTGGTAAACTGAATGCCTCTCTCACCCCCATGACCCCTTACTAAAACCCACTGTCCAGTCCACCCTAGCTTCTCCATAATTATTTCACTCACCCACCCCCCTTGCCTTGTTTAAATACTCCTCCAACCTCTTAGCCATCCTTTCCCCTAGCACAGTAGACCCCCCTCCATTGATGTGCAATCCATCACAACTAAATAGGTTGTACCCCAAGGAAAAATAAGACCAGTGCCCTAGGAAGCCAAACCATTGCTTCCTACACCAAGACTTTAGCCACACGTTTAGCTCCCTAATCTCATGCTGTCTTCCTAAATTTGCACATGGCACATTAAGAATGAACTTTCCTTTATCTTAGAGCCTAGAGCCCTGAACACACTTTTTAAGGTCCTCCATCTACTATTAATTTAATTGTTTGTATCAATATGTACTAAGACAGCTGGGTCATGCCCAGCACCACCCAATAATTTGTCTACCCGATCAACTACATGCTGAACCCTTGCACCAGGAACTGTTCGGTTGTAGGAATCCAGACAGATTTCGGATTTCACTTTCCTAATAATTGAATCTCCTATAAACAAAATCTATAGGATAACATTTAATTTCTCCTGGAATTAAATGTAAATCACTGGTGGTAAAACATATGTGTCGCATAGTAGCACAATGTTGCCTCACATACCGCTAAAGCCTGTACCCATAGATGGCCTGTTTTTAGATATATAGAAATCTTTGACTTAGAACACTGAACTTGAATAACTACAAAGTGTAAAAAGCTGTAAAATGAAAAAACAAAAAGAATCGTTGACAATTGCCTAAACTGCAGTTGGTAAACCACACCTCCCAGTGACATTCTATGAGTTACAGCTTAGTAAGAATTACTTTGCCAGTGCTGAAAATGTGTCCTGCTGTATGTTAAGCTTTTCTTTGGGCACAGCTGACTTAAATCAGTCTAGAAACCTAAACAGATTCTTCCTGTCTACCACTGATATATGTCTAAGATATTGAGAATTGTATAAACACATAATTTTAGGGGACGAAAAGTATTAAAAAAAAAACATTAGCCAGCTGAGAATTATTTTTTGCTGAGCTGATATCGACAAAATAATATGATTTGGTCAAGTAAAGGATGTAACAAATTCATGTGTTGGACAACTAATGTGACAGATGCTTGCTAAAATTGTGAATTTTTGTCAGTTTGTTTATAACCACATATTTTTAGTGAGGTTTGGTATGTACTTCATGCATTTCTGGTTAAGGTATTTCTAAAATGAAACAAGAAGTTGAAAGTCCCAGAAAATGTGACCTATTGGTAGAGAGAGTACTGATTTAAACTACTTAACCCTATTTAGTAGTTCAGTAATACACTGAAAAATCTCAGGCTTTCCAAAGTATTAGAATATATTCTTGTTATAAAATATCAAAATATAAGTAGCTGAATCTTAACATTTATGAACTAAGCATCAAAGTCAGCAATAAAGTACAATCTTGGGCTTGCTTTTTATCTCACTCTCTCTTTATAACACCACCCTGAACACAATATTCAACTAAATCTTTGGGAGTTATCTGTAGCACAGATAACTCCCTGCGGCATGGCACACGCATCGCTTCATATTCCGAAGTCGCCCAAAGTTTCCTTGTGAGGCAACTTCAGGCGACTTCAGAATACGAAGCGCCATGTGTGCCATGCCGCAGGCGATTTTTCATTATAGCCGGTGGAAGACAGGGGGAAGCCGTTCGGGGAGATTAGTCGCCCCAAAGAAGAGGCAATTAGTATGACTAAATCTCCCCGAATCACCAGGTGTGCCCTTACCCATAGGATTTTGTATTTAGGAAAAATAAAAAAACACTCCTTTGGCAGGTTTCAGGTGGTGGTCATTTCAGTGACATTTCAATTGGTCTTCCTATTTTATTATTTATAGTTTTTGAATTATTTACCTTCATCTTGTACACCCAGTTGAAAGCTTGAAAGAGATGCATCATAGTAAAATTTAATGTTGAACTATCTCTTTAACCGAGTCAATTTATTTGAATTATCCGTATACCCACAGTGCTGTGTCGAACTGCCAAACACAACATGTGGCATTTTGCCTACGTTTGTTCAGTTTGGGTTAATTTCAGCACAGTGCTGTGGGTACAGGGACAGTTCAATAGAATAGGCTGCATTAACTCATGTAGTCCCTTGCAATGGAACATATAAAAAGGCCACTGCTTGGGAATTCGTAAATGAATGCTTGTGTGTAAGGGCCTTTGGATGAAGGTGAAGATACCACCTGATATTTAGTGATTAAAGCCAGTTAAAAGTACACTACTTTTTTTAGGGGACCAGAACAAAATGGTGTAACATTCAGGAAAATTAAGTAATATATATATAAGTGGGTCCACAAAAAAAATGTAAAATAAGGGAAACTTAAAATCAGGGGAAAAGCTGAAGTTTAACTGAAAAATATTTTAGATAAAGTGTTGTTCTGTACTATACTTACTGTATATCTTGACCTCAGATAAATGTGCTCCCCAGAGCTACTAAATTGCAGAGAACCAAGCATATCTGAGCTTTTTGTCATGGTCAGAAAGGGATCTCTCCCAGTGTTTAATCATGAAGATGAAGGGACCTTCTAAACTGTGAGATTCTCATCTAGCCATTATTTCAGCTTCATGCTGAATAGTGTCAGCACAGCCCATTGAGATGGAAATGTCTCAGCGGCATTCAAGTTTGGCTAAATACTTACATTCTTTGATTAACCCCTTAGTGTTTCCATTTTGTTTTCACTATCAAAAATACTGTTCCCTGTATTGCACGGTTGAGGTGTTTGCAAACAAAATTGTATTGTAGCTCTTTGATTGTTTGCCTCCTGTTTTTGTAAATTGTGCCTTGTTGCTGAAATTAAATTGAGGAGGACTATTCGCTCCATTTAGTGGCTCTGTAACCATGATGGTTCTTTTGCTTTGCTGCTCTTTTTATTCTATCCCCTCTGAAGCCATGTTCCGGTATCTGCATCTGCAAGGATATATGGCTCTGAATGATTAGACTGTATCTGTGCTTTTGAACTAGTGGTTGCATTTTGGAACTTTGAGTCATTCTGTGTAAGGAGGCTCTCGTTGGATTGACATGGCTCTTTTTAGCTTTTCGTACCCTAACCACGGTGACTGCTTTGCTTAGGAATCCCATTGATGGTACTGTAGAATTTGTTTCCAGCTAGCTCTGTATCGTGCTGGCAAGGGGTTAAACAAAACCCAGTCAGTACAGCATCCCTGTGGTTTGTTTCTTATAGGGAGTTTGAGTTCTACTGAGTCGAATTGCAGAAATCATATTACTGTAGGATTATTATATGGGTACAAGTATATCTTAAACTAGTATTTTGTTTTAAAAGTTTATCTATTGGAAAATGATGCAACCTCTTTGCTGTTCCTTTATGACCTTCCTGTTTAATACAGTATGTTAGATATAGCTGATGTATATTCTTTTGTGAACAGATATGGGAAGCTTTTTTATAAAGATGCACTGAATCCAGGATTCGGTTCGGGATTTGGCCAAGATACGGCCTTTTTCAGCAGGGTTCGGATTCAGCCAAATCCTTGTGCCTGGCCGAACCAAATCCAAATCCTAATTTGCATATGCAAATTGTGGAGAGGGCAGGATATCACATGGCTTTTTGTTACAAAACAAGGAAGTAAACCAATTTTTTCCCACTTTTTCCTTTCCCGTCCATAATTTGCATATGCAAATTAGGATTCGGATTCAGTTTGGTATTCGGCCGAATCTTCCAAGATGGATTTGGGGATTCGCCCGAATCCAAAATAGTGGATTCGGTGCATCCCTACTTTTTTACAAAAGCAAACTGATAAGAAAAGAATATTGCTAATCCCGGTTATTGATCATGTCGTTATCTCAAGCAAGGAGGAAGTCGTGGACATTAAAGTATTAAAATACTTGTTTTATCAAATGAGAAACCTTGCCATAAGGTGAGAAAACACATAGCGAGGTGTAATGAATATGCATTTTCCCCTCTTGCAGAAGGTGGTGGTACTAAAGCAAGACCCTGCCAACTCTGTTGTATCTTCCTGTTCTGATATCATCTTTTCTAGAACTAGTGTGCATAGGGTTAATCGGCTTGCCTGAACTGCAGCTAAATGTGATTTAAAAAGCCATTATACAGTATACTCCCTCAAGGTGTATCTTGCACTGCTCTGGTTAATTTTGTGAGGTATTTACTTTTATGTATTCTTTTTATTTGGTTTTCTGACTCTGTTATGACTGTTTCCTTTGCCAGTGACTCTGCTGTTAAAGTCTGTTACTGATATGATCATTCTGCTACATGTGCCTTTGATCCTATTAAAAGGGTTGCTCACTTTTAAAGGAGACCTGTCACCTTAAGAAATAAATCCAAATTAATTGATGTTGTGTTTGTCAAGCAACATAAATATTACTTACACTATATACATTATTTAAAGCTTGTTTCCTTCAGACTTAGAATTACATCACAGGACATGCCTTGCATCATGTCAAAAGGGGTTTGATGAACATGCCCATGCATGACTACACAGTTATAGACAGTAGGAAGGGTGATGGGGGTGATGAGAGAAGTGTAGTGACATCTAGGAAGTGCAGAATGGAAAGTGAAAGTAATTACCTGTATGCCTAATTCGTAATGCATAATTGACAGCTGACATTTTTAAATAGCATTTATAACAGGTATGGATGTTTTAATTAAAGAAAAAAAATTTTGATTTCATGTTTAATTTAAAACAGGCTTTTATTATACTGGACAGCTTTTTATGTCTGGGTGACATGCTCCTCTTGAACTTAACTTTTAGAATGTTACAGAATGGCCTATATACTGAACACATTTTTATTTGTTATAGTTTTTAAATAATTTTTCTGCTTCTTCAACCTCTTTCCAAAAATTAATTTCAAATGGGGCTCTGCTGGGCTACAATTAATTTTATTATTGTTATTTATTTTCACTACTTGTTTTTCTATTAAGGCCCTCTCCTATTTATATTCCAGTCTCTCATTCTAACCACTGTATGTTACTAGTGTAAAATGCATCCAACCTGATAACCCACTAAAACATTTCTAAACTGGAGAGCTGTTGAACACAAAGCAAAAAAACCCAAAAAACTGAAAATGATAGAAAATAAAAATATGAACTGTGCAAACAGTTTCAGAATATAACTGTCTACATTGTATTAAAAATCTATTACGAAGGTGAACTACCCCTTTAATCTGTTTTGCAAAATTTGTGGTTGCTGTCCTGACCAATCTATCTGAGTTGTGCCATAATGTTTTTATGCAAATAATTGAATACATGAGGAAATTGAATTACTTATTAATGGTTATTTTTGAAAAGTATAGCATGCTTATAAGACTGAAAAAGTTGAATGGTCCAGTCACATGGCATGTCGCTTAAAGTGGTGGTTCACCTTTAAAGGAACTTTTAGTATGTTATAGAATGCCCATTTCTAAGCAACTTTTCAATTGGTTTTCATTATTTATTTTTTATAGTTATTTGCCTTTTTCTTCTTACTCTTTGCAGCTTTCAAATGGGTGTCACTGACCCCTTCTAAAAAAAACAAATGCTCTGTAAGGCTACAAATTTATTGTTATTGCTAATTTTTTATTACTCATCTTTCTATTCAGGCCTCTCCTATTTATATTCCAATCTCTTATTCATATCAATGAATGGTTGCTAGGGGAATTTGGACCGTAGCTACCAGTTTGTTTAAAATGCAAATTGAAGAGCTGCTAAAAGCAACACAAATAATAAAAAATGAAAACCAATTGCAAATTGTTTCGAAATATCACGCTCTACATCATACTAAAAGTTGTCTCAAAGGTGAACAACCCCTTTAAGGCTACATTGTTGTCCGATATTAAAACATGGCTTGCTGGAATCCTACACTATAAGAGACGTGTAAAAAAGCTAGTCATGGGACATTTTGGTATCAGTCCATCAATCGGAGAACAGTTGCAAGTCAAGGGAAACTATTGAAGGACACGGTTTTTTTGTTTTATTTTACTTTTTTTTTAAAAAATTTTTTTTTGCTGCATTCTGTTGATGTGTGCACTCTCTGTTGATGTCCTTGTAATCTCTGTAGGTTGTTGGCACTTGTACTAATGTCCCATTTCAGAACTCTATTTGGATGCACTTCTGCTGAGACATAATTTGTATACACAATTTGCTTACATTTTCCCTTGGCCAGTCCAGTAAATATACTGTAAGTTCCTAATGGCCAGGAAACTGCAGGTTTGGTTGCAATTTGTAGTGTTTTGCTGATTCCTTGTTGCAGCTTATTATAATTGCGTGAGTAAAGCTCTCATTATGTACAAGCCACTATGCTCATTGTCACTAATACAGTGACTTCCAGATGTATACAAACCAAACTGGAACATTTTATACTGGAATTATCTTGTCCAATTAGGCCTAGCAATGCCTGTACCTCCCAAACTTCTGTAAAGAAAACACCACCTCCTTTTGTAGACCTCATACGCACCTGCCTAGGATGCAACCATGGTGAGAAAAGGATGGCACAGTTTCTGAAAAATACTGTCTATTGAGGTTTATTCTCCACACTCCACAGTTTAAAAATCTACACCAATTTCCTCGAACCGCCTTCCGCCTGCTATAATGAGAAAGCACCAATGCACTTGCGACGATTCGAAGCGCCGCGAGTGCATTGGCGCTGGCATTTTCTCATTATAGCAGGGGGAAGGCAGTTCAGGGAGATTGTCGCCCCGCAGAAGAGGCGATTAGTCGCCAGGCAACTCAATCTCCCCGAATCTGCCCGTGTGCTAGCTCCTTAATTACTTCATGGCTGTTTAAAGCTTTCACTATAGATGCGTGACAAAAGATTTACTTCCTTTTGATTCTGCTTCCATGCTGGTACAGTGGGATTGGTGTACTTATTTGTATTTATGTATACTACTTATTTGTATAGTAAGCATAGTGCATTTTACATGGCACCAAGTAATAGCAGAAGGATATAAACAAGGATATGGACATCTACAGTCAGCTATACAATCATAATCAGCTGCAGGACCACACCAACCGTTTTTGTATCTCTATCATTGCTAAATACACAATTTAATTGTGGCTATGCAGCATAAAATTCAATGCCATCATTGCTCTCCTCTTACTGGCCTTTATTGTTCATTACAGGTAAATATAATTGCAGGTAATATAATTAATTCTGTTGTATATCCTCTTAACTCTCTGTTGGGAAGCCTTTTTTTATTTTGTTAGATATTTATTTAGTTTAATTTGCTTTGTTTCAGACTACCTTCTTTTTGATCGCAACATAAATCCAGCACAGCACTATTTGGTAGTTTCAGTTAAATGAGTTTCTTCATATGGATTACAGCACACACACTCTTCATGCTTTGTCATATGGTTCACCTTTGCTGAGAGAAAAGTCATCTGAAATGTATCTAGTAGCTGCCATGGAATAAGACCATTGATCCTGCAAGCCGCATGATAAGAAAAGTTATTAGTGGTTTAGTCTATCAGCTTTCATGCAGGCCGTTGCAGACATCAGCATTCATATCCTAGTGCTAGCACCTAGAAGATTGTGTTGCACTTGGCAGTAACAATGCCATTACTTTGCTCTTGTTTTGTAGGTCTGAACTTTCCGTATCACTCCTATGAGTCGGTTGTCTCAATCTTTTCATTTTTTTTCTATTTAAGGCTTCCTGTCTCTGCGGTACCGCACCATGCCTTCTCTGTGGCTGTTGCCCATCAACGAAAAACTCTACTATCACCCGACTGACCTTCTCATTCTTTCTACTGCTTGGAACTCTTGTGGCTTGCATCATGATAATACCAGGAGTGGAAGCTGGGCTTAAAAAGGTAAATGCATAAACTCCCTTCTCTCCTTATGACTACAATGGTTTATTAATCTGAGGTTCAGAGTGGAATGAATGTTCCTATAGCTGAAAATCTGAAGGCACATAGGTGCTAAATGTACAAATGCAGATTAGAAATAAGTTTTAACTGTCTAGTACAAGTTAGAAATTGAAAGAAAAGTCCAGTTTTCTACTGGCAACAGCACAACTTTGGGATCTTCAAGAAAATCCAATGCGAACCAGCGCGCCAAGGAACTCCGGGGTAGACTATACAAAAATAAAAAATATAGTGTAGTATTGTTTAGACTTTATGGCACATCCCTTTTGTGATGACACTCTATTAATAGGAAGCTCATCTTCATCTGCTTAACATTTGTTGTCATTTTGATTTCATTTGTTTAATATGAAAATCAAATAAAATATTTTAAACTAATAGGAAGCTCATGAGTTCTTCCACACCTATTAGATTAGGTTGTCCTTTAAACTAACAAAGAGTGATTCACACTGCAGAGAAGTGGGTACTTACAAAAGTTTAGGCCATTATATCCACCTTGATTAAAACCAGTGTTCTACTTTAAATGGAATCCCTTCTTTATTATTCCATATTATTATGACTCTAGGACAAATGCGCTGTATAAAGTGTATAACCTTTTATTATTATCATTATTATTATTATTATTATTAAGTATAAATATGAATGGTTAAAACGGCTTATCAGTCACCTGTCTTTTTGTTTATTCTCTCACCTGTTCTGTTGTGTTATTCAAACCCAGATGCTAAGGTCAGTTAGACGATGCAACCAGATTCATTTTAAGGTTAACATTCCAAGTATGCAAAAAACAAGCAAGTTTGTAAATTAAGTAAATTGGAGGATTGAATATCTCAATGTAGTAGAGGTAACGCCTACATGTACCGTAAGGGGGTTATTTATTAAAGTCTGGGTTTTTTTCTGGTCTGACTTTTAAAAGGAAAACACACAATTTAACCCTGATGGTATTAAAAGTCAGAATAAAAAAGTACTCCAACTCAGACCTGCTGAGTTCATGTAGACGTCAATGGCAGATATCCTGTTTACATTTCCTCTTTTGCCTCTGGATGTGATGTCCTAATCTCCACTTGTCCGGATAATCCGAAGATGTTGTGGTTTCGGGCATAGAATCCGAAAAATTTGTACAATTCAGATTATTTCACTATTTTATCGAGTCTCTTCCCACACCAGATCAATGTATGGATAAATTCCCCGGGGGAAATGCCCCATACTTTATACTTACCCCTCGTCGCAGATTCTGGCAGCGGACTTCGCGGCATCCATCTTTCGGGTCCTCGGTAATCCTCGGAGATCGGTATGTCGGCGCATGTGCGGTTGGAGCAATTTTCCGGTTTTCAACAACTGCGCATGCACCGAAAATGACGGAGATTGCCGCTCTCCCGGTCAGTTTACCGTATGGGTTTTTTTTTCTACAGGGTTTCCTTCTCCTTTACATGTAGAATCTGAGGCAGTTTGCACTGGTTTGTATTAGATTAACGATTTCAAGGGCAAATAAACTTCCAAGCAGATGCTGACTGTTGACTTATTACAAAAGGTTGCAAATGAATAAATAAAGGGGTCGTTTATGACGTTTTTTACTCCTAATGCTGTGTTTTTACATTACCTTCATAATTGTGATGCAATTTCAGCTTTAAAGATTCATAAAACAGTTTCTCTTTTTTTCTTCTCACCCTCCCAGGTTCCGTTATTATGCACCTCTTCTACAAGCATATCTGGCTCCTTACACTGTGATGTCATGGTGGGACACCAGGCTGTGTACCGCATGTGCTTTGCTCTGGCTGCATTTTTCTTTCTTTTTGTCATTTTAATGATCTGTGTGAAGAGCAGTTGGGACCCAAGAGCAGCAGTGCAGAATGGGTGTGTACAAATGTTATTCATAAAGGGCTTATGGTATGGGGCCTGTTATCCAGAATGCTCGGGACCTGGGGTTTTCCGGATAATGGATCTTTCCATAATTTGGATATTCATACCTTAAGTCTACTATAAAATCAGGTAAACATTAAATAAATTCAAGAGGCTGGTTTATTATATCTTAGTTTGGATCAAGTACAAGGTGCTGTTTTATTATTACAGAGAAAAATAAAATAATTTTTTAAAATTTTAGTATATAATGGAGTCTATGCAAGACATCCTTTCTGAGCTTTCTGGATAATGGTTTTCTGGATAACGGACCCTATAACTGTGCCTAAAACCACTTGGAAGTATGTTTAATGTTTAATTGTTATTTGATAAATTGTTGATGCTTTCCATACCAGAGCACTAAGCGCCTAGCAGAATCAAGCTAACCACCAGTGTGGCTGGGTGGCTTGCAGCCCCTTAATTCATTCTGTCCTAGGCCCGAGCCTTGGTGGCCTTGCCACAATTTCGGGCCTGCTTATTACTATTTCTGTATACAATGAATTTATTTGAAAAATGAAATTTGCCACAGCTTCTGGCTGATGTGTTCTACCACTGGAGAAAGCATTTTATTCACACGTTAGAAATGGTTGCTCTGTTCTGTCTATGTAAAATATCATAAATAAACCCTAAAATTGAATATGGGCGAAACTCCCAGACTTTGTGTATTGGCCACAAAGGAATATAAAACATCTGGAACAATTGCAAATGGACGGCACTTTCCCAACGCTAAACCAATTACAGCAATACATGGTCCCACCCCAACTAATGCAATATCGATACTTGCAGTTAAGACATGCTTTCAGGGAACAGTTTGGTACCCTATCCATGCCCCTAAGTTCTAACACAATAGAAGACCAGGTATGGAATTCCTCCCCCACAAAATAGTATCCAGAGTCTAAAAATAGTAGTCCAGAGTCTAAAAATGAAAAATACATTTTAAAGGTCACCCCTGATATGTGCAAATCACCCAAATTCTATATTGCACACATATTGAGCTAGTGTCCTGGGCCCTGGGCCACTCGCTCAGTGTGCTCATTCATGTGCTCCAGCTCTGCACCGGAATAGGAACTGGATGCTGGCGGGGACATGAGGGAGAGGTGTGAAATTTTGTGTAGGGCCCTATAGGGATACAGGCCCTATAGAGTTAATCTTTTCACCATTTCCTTGGGTTATTGGGTAGAATCCCTGTTACAGAATAACCTTTACAGTGATAGGCTGAGAGATTTGATGACACTGCTCTGACTCACTCCTATATAGTGTGTGCAGGGAGTGGCCTCTTCCTCTTTTGCCTCTGGATGTGATTCCAGCTGGATGTGCTCAGGGGGACTGAGTGCAATAGGCCCAGAAGAAGGCATGTGTCCAAGTCGGGGACCAGGAAACCCCGTGAATGAGGAACAGATATACTAGGGCAGACTTGTCATAGTCTCTCTAGGAGAGAAAGGCAGATAGGATAGAGAGAAAGAGCAGCTGAAGCTCCAACAAGGATTTGCAGAAAGGGAGTAGCTTCCCAGAGGCTCTGTGTGTTGCCTCCAGTCAGGGACCTCAGTGAAGAGGGACTGTAGGGTAGAAGCTGCTTTCCTGACAACGTCCAGGAGGGAAAGGTTGTACTGCAATTGCCTGTGTACTCTCTGTGTGAGCCTGCCTTTGATCTGTTTGAACTCTCAATATGCTGTTTTCCTCAAGCTCCTGCGTGAGTACTGAAACCTGTGGTCATTTGCCCTTTTTGGCATAATAAACCGTTCCTGATTGTTAAGAACCTCCTGGTGCCCAAGTTGTTTTTGTGTGCACAGTAGCCTGGGGGGATGTAGTTGCACTACACCATAGAGGGAACACTTCCACTTAGCGAAGGCCCTGCCCTGGGTGTAAGTCATGCTCTAGTGTTCTAGCTGGTGAATTAACCCAGAGTGGCCCAAATAGGTGTTACATTTGTTTTATATGTACCCATAAATAATTATGATATTGATCATAATAGTATACCTGATGTTAGAAACTTTTTACATTTTGGTTTTTATTTTCAGGTTTTGGTTTTTTAAGTTCTTGATATTAGTTGGCATAACAGTCGGAGCATTCTATATTCCTAGTGGAACATTCACCATAGGTAAGCTGTTTTTTTTTTTTTTGTTTTTTTTCCTGTAGGGGCTATCCTGTTTTGAAATCTGATTTCATACCTGCTTTTTTATAAAGGAGACCCATCATTGATATATGCATACACCACATTTCTTGAGGATGCATAATAATTCTTGGACAAATACTCTTTATTTAATTTTTTTAAGGTTTATAATCTTTAAGGTTAATAGTTTGTGTTCTAATCTTACTGCATACTGCTAAACCACACTGTTTGCAAGTAGTCCATTGTAAGCTGATGACTCCTGCTGGAATCCGCAAGTTAGCACAAGTGAATCTGTCAGAGACTCATTGGTTTTTATTGGTTGCACCTAGAAAAAAGTTAGGTTTAAGAACTCACATACATATTACTTGATACTTTTCTCAGGAGCATCAGAGGAATGGCACAAATAATGTATGAATTATTTTTGCAAATCTAAATTAAAGGGTGCATGTTCAATGGTCCTGAACTGCTGTTATATCAAATTTAAAGGGGCAAATTCACTAAGATTCGTAGTTGCGCCAGGCGTAACTTCGCCACACTTCGCCAGGCGTAGTTTCGCCAGCGCTCCGCAAATTCACTAAAATCCAAAATTGCGCACAGGGGTAGCGTAAGGTTGCGAAGTTGCGCTAGCGTTGATTCGCAAAGTTACGCTAGCGATGGTTAGTTTGCATACGGTGCCAAATTCAAATTTCAATGGAGGAATACGTAGAATCACTACAAATGCCGGGGGAACCTTCAAAACATCAAATAAAATTTTTTTTTTGCCCTACACATGTGCCCACTGTATAATTAAGTTGCCATGAGTTAGGAAATGTAGGGGGGAAGGAAGGGAGCCCCAAAATAATTTTCGATCTTTTTCAGCCTATCACCCATAATATAGAAAAAACGCCAGCGTTTTTTGGGACTTAGAAAAAATTTGAACTTTTTTTTGAAGCAATCCCTATCTACTCTATTGTGCTTCGCCTGGTCTGAGGTGGCGAAGGAAGTCTAGCGTAAAAGGTAGCGTTCAGTACAATGCACGCATTAGTGAATTTGCGTAGTTACGTCTGTAGCGAAAATTCGCCAGGCGTAAGGGTGCGAAGTAACACTAGCGAATTTACGCCATCGTTCGTTAGTGAATTTGCGAAGTAACGAAAATGCCCAACGCTAGCGAATTGACGCTAGCGTTAGGCGCTTCGGCGCTTAGTGAATTTGCCCCAAAGAGTCCACAACCCACTCTTCCTGAGCTGCCCCTTGGAAACACAAGATGGTGGCAATAAAACTTTAAACTTAAATAGTGATACAGTGACACAACATGTAATTG
This sequence comes from Xenopus laevis, assembly GCF_017654675.1. NCBI lineage: Eukaryota > Metazoa > Chordata > Amphibia > Anura > Pipidae > Xenopus > Xenopus laevis. Next base: position 69,143,656 of record NC_054374.1, on the reverse strand, counting down.
TTTAGCAGCTCTTCAACAACTATCTGGTTGCTAGGGTTTAATTTACCCTAGCAACTAGGCAGTGGATTGCATGAGAGATTGCAGTATGAATAGAAGAGAGCTGAATAAAAAGATAGGTAACAAGCATCAAGAACATTGCAGTCTTACTGCTGGTAATTATGACCCTGAACAGCCAGATAGCATTTTAAATTGCTGTCTGGAAAAAGCCACAATATGAAGGCAGATAATTAAATTATTTAAAAATAAGACCAACTGAAAAGATGCTAAGAATAGGACATTTTACAAAAAGTTAATTCAAAGATTATTCTTTCTACTAAAACACTTTTTATTTTTTTTGTAGTGTGGTATTACTTTGGCATGGTTGGTGGTTTCCTATTCATTTTGATCCAGCTCATTCTCATCATTGACCTTGCTCATGCATGGAGTCAGTCTTGGTTGCAGCATGCAGAGAATGGGAACAGCAAGTGCTGGTATGGAGGTATGATGGGACAAATGAAAGCAGAAGGCATAAGAGAATGGGTAACTATAGCAGACCTGCAAGTGGCAGGGAGGCTGGGGCAACTGGATCGGATTCCTCTATAGCAGGGGGGTTGTGGCGAGGAAGAGGGTTGCAGGTGGGAGAAGTTTTTTTTTTTTGGCAAGGGGCCTGCTGCACTCTTGTTACACAACCGTAAAATTTCTTGTCCTTAAACTTTAGATACTGCTTTTTCTTGAAAGGATAGATAGAATTTGTCTGCCATAGCAGTAATTGCTATTTATTTTTTGTTGTTTCCCCAGCACTTGTTATATGCACAGTCCTGCTCTATGCTGCTTCCATCACAGCCATTGTGTTCTTGTATATCTATTACACCAGCTCAAGTGAATGTGTCCACAACAAAGTCTTCATCAGTCTTAATTTAATTTTTTGTGTGATCATTTCTATCATTTCCATTCTGCCAAAGGTCCAGGTGAGACATTCCAGTTAATTCGAGGTGTTTTCATCTGTGAAATTCTTAAAGCAGTACAGGTAGAGAACAGAAAATGTTAGTTTAAGGTCAAGGGGCATACAGAAGTCTCCTGTGGGAATATCCCCCAAAACCACTGGGTCTGTTGTATTGTAATTACTCCACTGTATCTCTCCTTTACAGAAAGCAATATTTCCATTTTACACTATGTACTTTAGATAATTGTATTTAAAGCACAACATATAATTTTGCCTAATAAAAGAAAACAAAATTCTAAACATCTTTGCAATATACACTCATTACACATTTTCTATGGGTTTTAAGTTATCTGTATTGCTATTGAAAGCAGTGTCTGTCCCTTTCTATTCTCTGCCCTGTGGCTCTGGTTTTTGAAACAATGTAACACAAGTTTTCCTTTCAGCAAATGTTGCTTTCAATAGCAATTACATTAACAAATAACTTTTAAAGACCTAAGAATTTATAATAAATTCATATTGGAAAGTTGCATATAATTGTTTTTTTTGGGGGGGTGACATTCTTTAAGGGCTAGTCCACACGGGGAGATAGCGACGCGTTTGCGGTCGCGGCGACAAAGCGCCGCGACAGTCGCCGCGACCGGCGCAGGCGACAGTTTTGTATGGGCGCCTATGTAAAAACGCCTGTGCTAACCACACGAGGCGATGCGCTTTTAAACAGTCGCCTGAAAAAGCCTGGCGAGGCTTTTTCAGGCGACTGTTGAAAAGCGCATCGCCTCGTGTGGTTAGCACAGGCGTTTTTACATAGGCGCCCATACAAAACTGTCGCCTGCGCCGGTCGCGGCGCTTTGTCGCCGCAAACGCATCGCTATCTCCCCGTGTGGAATAGCCCTAAGACCCTCTAAGCATTTCTTATAGGGTGACACTACATTAATTGTATGGGATTCAGTTGAATCTTTTATACAGAATTCTGGATCAGCCAAATGCTTTGTGCTTAGCTGAACAAACTTGAACTTACTGTATATTACTATAAGTTCAAGTTGCACTAGCCGCTACCAAATTTTTCAGATGATGCAGGATTTTGTTTTTGTCTTCAAATTTTAATATGCAAATTAGGATTGAGATTCAATTCAATAGATGGCTGATATTAGAAAAATTATGGATTTGGTGCATTCCTAAAAAATAGAAGCTTTAGCATAAAAATAATTTGATTTTAATTTACCTACTTTTATATTCTCAATCATAATCAGAGTATGTAGATTATATCTTTAAAAAACATTATTAATTTGCTGCTAGAGAAGTATAACATTGTTTCGCAAGCAGCTTTCTTTTAAAGACACTTAACCTTCTTTTTATATTTAGCAAATGGGCTTGTCCCACATTATTCTATTATTATTATTTTTCTATTCTTTATTTTACGCTCTCAAATAAAATGCACTTGTTGCCATTAAATCTTTCTACCATTTTTTTTGCAGGAGGCTCAACCCCATTCTGGATTGCTGCAAGCATCCGTTATTACATTGTATACAGTGTTTGTCACCTGGTCTGCTATGGCCAATGTTCCAAGTAAGGCACAAATATGTTCCGCCTATGGGAGCATGTGGTATTTTTGGAATTTTGATGGAGAGTAGTGGGCTTAAGGGCAAGGCCACATGCACATTTTTAAATTGTTGCACTTGTGGGATAGTCATCACACTTCTACACATCTCACATTGCTTCCATATGGGAAGCAATGTGAGATGAGTAGAAATGTGATAATGAGGTAGAAGTGTAAGTACTCTTGAGGCAACTTTCGAGGCAAGTGAGTAGAATTATGATGATGGTAAGTAGAAGTGTGAGCATTCTTTAGGCAACTTCAGAAAAAGAAGCGTCACATATGTTTTACCACTGCCAATTACTTTTATCACTAGTGCGAAAGCATTTAAAGGAGATTAGTCACTCACAGAAGAGGAGATTTGTCAAATGTCAACTCTTTTCTGGTCTCACTGAAAAAGTGAACCCAATGAATTGGAACAGTACAGCAATATGGCTGGGAATTTTCTAGGTCAGGGCTACAAAAATAGTTGATGGTCATCTATCAGAGGTAAAATGTTCTCACTTGTGCAAGAAATGTACTAGACCTCTCCGTTTTAGGAATAGGATAAAAAATAAACTGTATTAGGGGGATTTTTCAAGTCTGTAAGGGGTTTAGCTGAGTTTTCTCGTAGTGATGGTTGGACCTAAAACTGCCTCTATATTGTGCATAAAGGAAAATTTCTTCTAAGCCAGTTTTGTTCAAGATCCTACAAATGATACATATATATTTATATTGTGACAAGCTGGTTGCCTCTACATGCAATTTTGGGGGGAATTAGCAATGGTAGGCAGGTTTAGCAGAGGATCAGGATTTTAAAGACAGGGACACTTCAGGTAAGAACTGCTGTCTAACAAGTTCACACTGAGAGCAGATGCTAAAAGAAGTCTCCAAAAACCCTAAAATGTCATCACGGGACCTACAACAGGCTCTTGCTACTGTTGATGGGAAAGCGCATGCCTCTACAATCAGAAAGAGACAGCACAAGGTTCAATAACCTTTTCAGTAGATATATATCTTTATACTCTTATAAATTATGGGAAAATGAATGGTATTAGGCAATGGGTACACTGGCTGAAGGCTCTGGCTGCTGTCAGCCTGTGTATTGTTGCAGGCTGAGAGAAGCAGTTCTACTCAGTGCCCCTGCACCATTGATTGAATCCGATCAGCCTGTGTGTGCTCACAAACAGGAGCTGAAGCTGAGGTCAGCCTGGAGATGCCTCCTTTAGCGTGTTTGGGTGATATGCCCTCACCACATTATAACCTTTCAAACATTAAAATGCAGATTAATTTTGTTCCTTTTTTGTTTTACAGACAAAAATTGTAATCCGACATTACTTGCCATTGCCTCAAACACCACCACTGCTTCTTCCTCTTCTGTTCCTGCCCAGTGGTGGGATGCCCCCAGCATTGTGGGTTTAGCTATCTACATCATCTGTACGTTGTTCATAAGGTGAGGACATCAGTATCAGATATCCATGGATGTGTTTCACAGGGATTAGTGAAGGACTGGTAGTGAGTACCCTGGACATATACATTTAAAATGGACAGTATTTATGCCCTGATTACAGTACAGATTTTTAATTTTCAATATTTTGAAAAAGAATAAGAATATTTTATTACCTTGAGGTTATAAAATAATTTGATGAAAGTAAAGGGATGTGGAAATCAAATGCAGGTCATTCAGTTATTGGTAATGCCATACAGTGGTACAAGAAGAATAAACTGAAGTGTCCTCTTCATATGCCAGTTTATAATGTAGGGTGAATTTTGGAGTGCAGATATGAGGTGTGAATGATTCACAGGCATGTGATATGAATAACCAAACAATGTCTTCGTTAATACCCCAGCAATGAGTCAGCAACACCCGACTGATTAATTGAGCTACCCTACATAAAGAACGACAGTACCTCAAATGTGCTTTAAAACATAGACTCCATGGTTTCTCTGTTTTTCATGTCTCTTAATTTTTTGTGCAGCCTTCGCTCCTCCAATAACCAACAGGTAAACAAGCTGATGCTGACAGAGGACAGCTCTGGAGATACAAGTGGCCCCATTGTGGAAAGCGGAGGAGAAAACCGAGCATATGATAACGAAGAAGACTCTGTCTCCTACAGTTACAGTTTCTTCCATTTTTGTCTTGTGATTGCTTCTCTCTACATCATGATGACACTAACCAACTGGTATTTGTAAGTATACCCTAACTTCAATATAAGTTAAATATAAAAAAAAAGTGAGCAGCATATGCACTATGAAACCATTGGACATTGGTCAGAACCAGCATATAATTATGTTGAAGAGCTATAAAGTTTATTCCACAATATACAAGTAATAATAATAATAATAAACAAATACAGGCATGAGACCTGTTATCCAGAATGCTTGAGACCCGGGGTTTTTGGGATAACGGATCTTTCCGTAATTTGGATCTTCATACCTTAACTCTACTAGAAAATCATTTAAACTAGAATAAACCCAATAGGCTAGTTTTGTTTCCAACAAGGATTAATTATATTTTAGTTTGGATCAAATACAAGGTACTGTTTTATCATTACAGAGAAAAAGGAAATGATTTAAAAAAATATGTATTATTTGATTATAATGGAGTCTATGGGAGACGGCCTTTCCATAATTCAGAGCTTTCTGGATAACAGGTTTCCTGATAATGGACCCCATACCTATACCTGTAAAGTTATCGGTCTTGCAAGAAATCCCTAATGGCGAACATTCATTCTGAAAAGAAAAATATGTAGTGAATCTTAAATAGATTATTAAATACCTCTGTTTGTTAAACATAGTCCTTCAATCTAACATTTTTTCTGGGTGCAAACAACAGACTTATGTCTTATGGCTGCTTTGTGGGAAAAGTGCATTGTGGGTAAAAAAAACATGCTGACTAGCGCCACCGCAAATGTACTTCGCCCACTGCATGTTGATGAATAAATAATTCCTCATTACTCTTAAGTGCTAATGACCATTCAATTCTGAGTTTTAGCTTTGATCAAAAACTCCATTATATGACTTACTTTACTGCATATATGCTGATATATGTGCAAGTGGTCTATGGCTGATGGCATTCATTGGTCCCCCATGATGATCTAATTAGGAAAACTTTATAGGGCGCACCACTTGGACATCTTGTGGTCATCTAGCCAACAAAGAGATCATTACATGTATTATTATTTGTATCTAACTTTGAAGTGTATGCTCATTTTGTAGCAACAATGATATTATCTTGTATAGTACAAAGTAACAGCATTTTTTTTTTAAACAGACCTGGCGACAATGGAAGTTATTTGACCAGCCCTTGGTCAGCTGTTTGGGTGAAGATCTCTTCTAGCTGGGCAGGACTCCTACTCTATGTTTGGACATTGGTTGCTCCGGTTATCCTCTCTGACCGGGACTTTGGCTAAATTGGATGTTCTTAAACTGTCTTGTGACTTTCCCAACACCGCCATAATTTTTTTAACCAGTGCCTGCTTGCCATAAAGAAATAGGGCCTAGTTAAATGTCCTTTTATATTGTAGGTAAACATGTGCTAGAATATCCTACAACAATGTATATATATATCATGTTATGTAGTGCCATGCACCAAATGTTTCCCAGTTCAACAGCTAGTGCCAGTTTGTCACATAAAGGTCATTTGCGGCATTGATTAAAAAGTCTGTATGACATTTCCTAAGGTCCTTTTAAATAATTTATTGTGAAAACTACATACAGTTATAACATAGTGAAATACAAGCTGTCTACTCTTTGTGATTGTGCTTGGATTGTAAATAGAATTATCAAATGAAGGGCTCATAATACATGCACATGGCAGATTGTACATCCTCAGTGCCTTATGTCCCCAGAGCTCATTTAGACAAGCAAGTTAGGGGACATTCCAGGAGAAGCCCAAGTGTGACCCAGGGCACAACACCTGAGCACTGTGCAAAATGCAAGAGGGTGCTTTGCTCTTTGTAATTTGCCCCACTTTATAAACAAGGCTGCAAGAATCTCTGTTTATTGGAAACATAAAAAAATATTCATGCTGCAATATTATGAGATTATTTGTATTCAAAGTACATAATATTTTTACAAATCCTCTTTTCTCTAATCATTTTCTTATTCCAGGCATGAAATTGCACTTTTTTTAGGAAGGTAAACAAATCCACAGTCTCTCTTTTAAGCTATTACATGAGTATTATATGTTCTTACTTATCTAGAATATTAATACTTTGTGTGCCTTATTAACCTACAGCAGACTGGAGCACTCTACTCTTGTACACTATTTTTTATACTATTTTATTGATTGTTGCATTATAAATAAACCAGTTTACAAATAGCATGTTTGTATTTAACACTCATCTTCCTCAGTGCTGTACATACGATACATAGAAACAGTAGCAGTCTGGGAAAGGCATCTATCGGAATGACATTCTCCTTCTGCTTTCATCTCAACAATCAGCCTTGCTCATGGCTGTCATCTCCTTAAAAACTTTATTATCAAAACAAAATAAACAGAATGCAATAATCAAGGGGGGAAAGTATACATTATTTGTTATTAAGCATGAATTTAATTGACATACTATTTAATACATATTATAATATCTCCCATATGGTTTTGTCATGCTATATCTGTTGCCAATGCTATTCTCTTCTCTAACTTGGTCCTTGTTATGCCATTGATACAGTTTTTGTTGACATGGGTTGTATATTCTCAGATTGTAACATTAGGCCCCTGTGAAGTATGTATTGCTCTTGCACACAATTTAGTATTAAGGATGTTAAAAGAAACTCTCATTCTAAGACCAGCGGACAGAAGCCCCATAAATATGGCATCCTACAGCAGCTCCTCTGGCATTTGCCTGAATGTACAGATTGCCAGGCCTGTAAGTAATATACCAATTGACCAGGTTTATATAACTGTTCAGTAAAGCACATGTCTTGAAGTTATTTTGTGCAGACAGCTTTATTTATTTGCATATAATTTCCCCTGCCAAGGTTTCCATTATGATAGCTCTTTGCAGCTAACAAACTTATTTGCAGTTACTGAATAAACTATTGTTATCTCTAACATGGAAATGATGGCTGCAGGTGAGGTAGCACCATCTCTGCAATGGCAACAGTCAATAGTAATTTTGACAACCAAAAAGGGAAAAAAGCTAAATTAATGAAACTATCAATGAACTTGGATGAAAGAGGTAGAGACAAGGAGAGATGGACTGTGAGACACAATAAACTATTAGCACATTACTCTTAAAGCCAGGCTAGGGCATTGTTGTGGAGGTTGAAATACCTGCTGATATGTTTCACTAGACTAAGATGGCCAGTTTATAGCAAATAGTAGTCAGAGTAGTTAGTGCACTGTTGCTGCCATGGAGGATCCACTTACAGCCCTGCGAAATATGTTGGTGCTCTCAATACATGATAATAATAATTATAAAAGGTATGTACATAAATATTACTCATAGTACCGGTTCAGGTTAAATATGAGGCTTGGACAGTATTATGTAGGAATGTGTTATATTACTATGCAAGTACATTTAACATTCTCTAATGACAAAAAATAACAAATTTGCCATGCACTCCTTTATTTTAATTTACCAGGTGCAAGTCAGATCTCCAAATCTCCACGACATTTCCCGAAATAGTCCAATTACAACAAAATATACATGGACGTACTCTGGGTTAAATATCAAACATTTATCATGTCTTCCTCTGGACAAACATATACCAACCATGTTCAGTATTCCCTCAAGGATCAACCCATATAGAGCAGGTCCCTGATTAACCCCTTAAAAACTTTCCAACAGATAAAACATTGATATATGGTATTAAAAAAAACATTTTTGAAGTATTAAGACCCCTGGTTTGCACTGCATCCAATCTTTTGTATCCAATAAGCCTACATAATAATTTTTGTGGGCTACCACCCCCTCTATTGGTATTAGCCACTTATTCTATGAACATAGCTCTTAGTGAGCTTATTGGATGATTATTTTGTGAAAAGTGCAAGGTTATAGGGTTCCCCTTGGCCATCCTTTCACATGCAGTCTTTATATTCTCCAATTACTTTAGCAACAAATAGTACTACTAATAACTTGTCCAATAAATAATCCAAGCCAGTCTTAAAGGCATTAATGACGTCTACCGTCGTAACTTCAATGCCCTCACTGTTTTCGCTGCTTCAAATGAAAGTTTGGTTACTCAATTTCAAAGGGGTGGGGGCCTCTGGTTTGATCTTTCTGCCTATACTGTCCTCTAAATACACTACTATTTAGTATATAGCTAGCATTTATAATATAAATATTTAATCTAATTTACCAATTTAGCAATATCCTCAGTTCTTTTAAGATTTCTGTTTCTCACACCCAATCTACTTCCTCTTTTACTATTTTTGCTTTCCTGGTTTCATTTTCCATTCTGTATCCCTGCCTCCCCAGCCTCCTCTACTCCATTAATGGTATCCTATAGTACTTTTTTTCGTTACCCATCACTTTGTCCTCTTTTTTTCTCCACCTTTCGCTACTCTTTACAATACCCCAGGGTCCCTAAATTAATGATACACTTCTGGCCTGTAGAACTATGTGGGGCTTGAAGATGCTATTACTATAAACCATTCCCTCCGGTCAGCATCTTTGCTTTCCTATCACTCACTATGAGCCACTTCACTCAAGTAAAGTGGTGGTGGTCAGGGGTTGAAACAAAAAAAAAAGACCATTGGTATTCATTGGAACTTACCTTTAAAGGTCTTCTTCATTCTCCTCTTGTTTGGCTCCATTCGGCTACTTCTCCTCTTCTTCGGCTCGATTTTCAGCTTCGGGTCTTTTTTGCGGCTTTGGTTCCTTTCGGATCCTTTTCATCAACTTTGGGTCCATTCTCTCTTTCGCGACTTAACGGGGGCCCGGCCTGGAAGTCTAGCACTGCCGGGCCCACCTTCAAGCTTAATAAACTGCCTTGCCCAGTACAGCTGTGCCCCCCTGATGGCGGCCCTGTACCAGCTAGCTGATTGTTTTTAGTGCTTACCTATCATACAATATTGATTTTACTTTGGTATATCTTTCCTTGCTTTCAAGGGCAATATGCTAATATGCTTTTAGTCTGAGTAACTAAGAAAAGGAGTACCTGTAACATCTCTTGTGAAAACATGCAGGACCTCTTGCCTATACATATACAGGTATGGGAAACCCGTTATCTGGAAAGCTCCAAATTACAGAAAGACTGTCTCCCATAGACTCCATTTTATTCAAATAATCCAAACTTTTAACAATGATTTCCCTTTTTTCTGTATAAATAAAATTGTACCTTATACAACAGGGGTGTCCAAAAGGTAGATTTGGGTCTAATAGTAGACCATCAGTAGATCTCAAGACACTGTCAACAAACAGTCTAAATCACCCTCCTGTTTCATGCTTTTTATTCAGATATTTATTATGTTAAGGTTACATAAGAAATATATGTTTAAATATAACAATATGCATTTTTTTATCAATCAATATTTAAGTAATGCAATATTTTATGAATGTAGATCATAATGGGACAACATTACTATCATCATCATCATTTATTTATTTATTTATATAGCACCAAGATACGCAGTGCTTTACCTTAGTTATAACAAACTGAATAAATGGTGGATAACAAACAAGGGTTACAGAGTACAATAGGATTAGAGGGCCTTATAATTAGAGTTAACAAAGTAAAGGTTAGGGTACAATTGAGACATTAGGATTTTAGAAACAATTTTGTGATTTGTATTTTTCATACAGCAATGATTGATTAATTAAGGTACATTTAATAAGCTTCTTTAAACAGGTGGGTCTTTAAGGAGCGCTTGAAAGTTTGGAAAGAAGGAGAAAGTCTGACAGTTCGAGGCAGAGAGTTCCAGAGAAAATCAGAAGCCCAGAGAGAAGTCTTGTAGACGAGAATAGGAGAAAGTGATTAGAGGAGAAGATCAGAAGCAGAGCGAAGGTTGCGTGAAAGATAGTATATGGAGATCAGAGATGAAATATAGGGAGGGGCTTCATTAAGGGCCTTGAAAGTGAGTGTTAGTAATTTGAATTTGATTCTAGAGGAGATTGGGAGCCAGTGAAGGTACATACATATGGGAGCAGCTGATGTTGAGTGATGAGATAGATGAATGAGTCTAGCGGCCACATTTAGAACAAATTGGAGTTGTGAAAGGTGACTTGTTGGAATACCTGCGAGGAGTTGGTTGCAGTAATCAAGGCGGGAGATGATGAGAGACTGAATCAGTGTTTTAGTTGATTCTCAAATGAAATATGGTCGTATTCACGCAATGTTGCGCAGTTGAATACGAGAATATTTGAAGTGTTTGAATGTGTGGTGAAAAAGACAGATGCGAGTCTAGGATAACTCCTAGGCAGCGTGCCTGTATGGTGGAATGAAAGGTGGTGTGAGTGATAACTGAGGGACAGGGGAAGATTTTGGAGGAAATATATTGAGTTCTGTTTTTGAAAGGTTCAGTTTCAGGTGGTGCTGTGACATCCAGGAGGAGACAGCAGAGAGACAGTCTGTAACTTGCGAAAGGACAGAATTAGAAAGATCGGGTATAGACAAGTAGAGTTGGGTCATCAGCATAAAGGTGTTACTGAAGTCCAAAAGACTGAATAAGTATTCCTAGTGAAGTTTTATAGAGCGGGAACAGCAGAGGGCCTAGAACAGAGCCTTGAGGAACTCCGACAGAGAGAGGGAACGTAGTAGAAGTAGATTTAGAGAAGGCAACTCTAAAGGAACGGTCAGACAGATAAGATGTAAACCATGAAAGAACATTGTCACGAATGCCAGCTGAGTATAGAATGTCTAGGAGGTCAACTGTGTCAAAGGCTTCAGAGAGATCTAGAAGGATAAGAAGGAGTATGGAATAGTGACATTTAGACTTTGCCAGTAGAAGATCATTGGTTGCTTTAGTGAGTGCAGTTTCAGTTGAGTGCGTTGGGTGGAAGCCATATTGCAGGGGGTCGAGAAGGGAGTTGTGAGTGAGATGCTGGATCAGACATTTGTAAGCAAGCCTTTCTAGTAATTTGGATGCGATTTGAAGAAGGGAGACCAGTCGATAGTTAGTGGGAGAGCTGGGATCAAGGGAAGGTTTTTTGAGGATAGGAGTGATTAGTGCTTGTTTGTATAAGGATGGAAAAGTACCAGTAGAGAGTGTAAGATTAAATAGGTGGGTAAGTGCAGGAGAGAGTGTATCAGAGATTGGATAGAGGAGGCGAGAGGGTATGGGGTCAAGGGAGCAGGTTGTGGGTTTTGAGCAGGCTAGAAGTTTGCTAACTTCTTCTAATGTTGCAGGGATGAAGGAGTGCAAAGTGGATGTGAGTGGACTGCACGTTAGTCTGAGATTGTCAGATGGTATGCTCAGCTTAATGAGATTGATTTTCTCATTAAAGAAATGTGCAAGATCTTGGGCAGTTACATCAATGGGTGGAGGGGGGCAAAGGAGTGAGTTAAATGTGGCAAACAGTCACTGCGGTTTAGAGGACAGAATGGAGATTAAAGAAGAGAAGAGTATTGTTCTTTAGCTAATGATAGAGCTCGATTAGGTAGGCCTTGCATCAGTATGGGCACTCCTGTTATACATGATCCAAACTAAAATATAATCAATCTTTATGGGAAGCAGAACCAGCCAATTGGGTTTATTTTATATTTACATTATTTTCTAGTAGACTTAAGGTATGAAGATCCAAATTACTGAAATATTCCAGCATGCCCCAGGTCCCGACCATTCTGAATAACTGGTCCTATACCTGCATATCTGTAAGCCTTATTATTGCTTTCTGGAAAGTGCTCCATAACGTGTAGGAAATATATAAAGAACGGCAATTAAAATATTGTATTTTTTTTTTCCTTTTAACCACCAGAGGGTACAGAAGTGCAACCTATTTACATTGAAAGCTAGTGTATACTAAATACATAGGCTGCATGGATGACTTGTAACCATTAGGTGGCAGCAAAACCACAACTGGAACTGAATATTCATGAAGAAATGAATGGTTACTGCAGGTTAGTTCAGAGAGAGGTAATTCTAGGATGGCCTTTCAGATAATTAAACAATGATTAATAATAATTTATCACACTTTATAGAGACCATTCCAGAAGGTAAACTAGTTTTGATTAAAATTAAAGGTAGACATTCTGCCCCCTAGTATCTGCCTAATAAAGAGTATGATATTCTCTGCAAAGTGAGTGAACTGGCTTTCTTGGTTTTAAAGGGCAGCAATTCTAAATTGGATGTCTAATATGGAATTGTCAGATACTGCCTACTTTTGGAGTTTATAATTCAATTTCAGCAGTGAAGCACAGGAGATAAAATTGTGACTTTTTAAAATGGCTCACAACATTTATTAAAAGGTTTCCATCAAGTATTTATGAAATTCAGCAACTGGAAAATATAGTCGAAAGCCACTCATTCATATCAATTTGGCTGGCACTGATTTAGGTGGATTGTGGTTGCTAATTATACAAGCCACAAAATTTATTATTGTTGGTTTTAGTGCTTGCCTGTCACATCCTTCATTATGTCTTACAAGTTGCTCTTAAATTCCTCTTGAGTGAAGTGGCTCATAGTGAGTGACAGGAAAGCAAAGATGCTGACTGGAGGGAATAGTTTATGATTTATATTAATAGGATGTTCAAGCCCCACACAGGTCAGAAGTGTATCATTAATTTAGGGACCCTGGGGTATTGTAAAGAGTAGCGAGAGGTGGAGAAAGAGGAGGACAAAGTGATGGGTAACTAAGAAAAGTACTATAGGATACCATTAATGGAGTAGAGGAGGCAGGGATACAGAATGGAAAATGAAACCAGGAAAGCAAAAATAGTAAAAGAGGAAGTAGATTGAGTGCGAGAAACAGAAACAGAAGATAGGGAGACCAGCAGAGATGGAATTAATTTCATAAAGTATACGAGTGCAAGACTAATTGTTTTTCTTTTTTACAAAACATACAATATATAAATACTGTATGGTCAATAATATCTAGATACCTCTTCTAATTAGTGCAATTGCCTATTTAAACAACAGTCTTAAATCCAAGTAATCTGAACCTAACATTGGCAATACTAAAATACATACTGAAGAATTTAGTGACTTTAAATGTGGCATTATCATAGGATGCCAGCTTTTGAACATGTGAGCTGGACCTTAGTCAACTGTAAGCAGGGCCACCATCAGAAATCACGGGACACATACAACGTTTTCTGCTGTTTAAGAGCCAGTATAATCACAGGAGGTTGCTACTGGCTGGGGTACTGCTGAAGGATCACCAACGCAAACTTTCACTTCTTCATTCTTCTCTATAGCCCCCAGGCCAGGTGCACATGATCAGTAAAGTGAACAGCTGCCTGGAACAGAGAGAAGATTTAGAAAGAAGAAGTTGTGCAGTAGAACCCCGGGTTGGTGTGTTTTTCACAAAACAGGAGCACTGGGTCAAGGTATCAGGAAAGCGATTATCATTAGTGGAGGATGGGGGTGCCTAACATTTTGGTACCCTCAATGGTTATACAATGTACCAGTTCTTCTCCTTTGTTAGCGCGTTGAACATTACCTGCTTACCTTTAGCAGTTGAGTGCAGTATATGTTCAAAATAATAGCAGTCTGGTATCACTAACCTGATCAATTACTGATTTTGGCAGACATTATATATTTACATGGCAAATAATTTACTTGTAGGTGTAGAGTAATAGAAAATCAACTGTGATTCTGTGTAATTGAATAATTAACTAAGGCTTGTTGCAAATAATAGCAGTGTTCAAAATAATAATAGCCTGTTCCAAATAATAGCAGTGTGGCATTCAATTAGTGAGGTCATTCATTCTGTGAAAAAACAAGTGTCAATGTCAGCCCTTATTTGAGGAAAGAAGCAAATATTGTTCCAGACATTGTTCAGAAGAACAGCGTACTTTGATTAAAAAGTTGATTGGAGACGGAAAAACATAAAATAGTGCAAAAAATGATAGGCTGCTCAGCTAAAATGATCTCAAATGCTTTAAAATGGCAACCAAACCTGAAAGGCAGAAGAAAACAGAAAACTAACATTCCAATGGATAGATGAATAGCCAAAATGGCAAAGACCGTTGCCAGACAACCCCAAACACTGAATTCAAGCCACAGTACGGTGTGAAGACAGTGAGGCATGGTGGCACAAGCATCATGATATGGGGATGTTTCTCACACTATAGTGTTGGGCCTATTTATCTCATAACAGGGATCATGGATCAGTTTCAATACTTCAAAATACTTGAAAAGGTCATGTTACTTATGCAGGGAAATGCTCTTGAAATGGGTGTTTCAACAAGGCAATGACCCCAAACAAGGGATGCACAAAATCCAGGATTCTGCCTTTTTTCAGCAGGATTCGGATTCGGCCGAATCCCTCTGCCAGGCCGAACCAAATCCAAATCCTAATTTGTATATGTAAATTAGGGATGTGGAGCGTAATCGCATGACTTTTTGTCTCAAAACAAGGAAGTAAAAAATGTTTTCCCCTTACAATCCCTAATTTGCATATGCAAATTAGGATTCGGTTTGGTATTTGGCCAAATCTTTCGCAAAGGATTCGGGGGTTCGGCCAAATCCAAAATAGCGTATTCGGTGCATCCCTACCCCAAACACACCAGAAAACAAGTAACATCTTGGTTCCAAACCAACAAGATTAACGTTATGGAGGGGCCAGCCCAATCCCTGGACCTTAATCCAATAGAAAACTTGTCGGGTGACATCAAAAATGCTGTTTCTGAGGAAAAACCAAGAAATGCAGAAGAATTGTGGAATGTAGCAAGTGCCAGAAGTTGGTTGATCCCATGCAACACAGATGTGCAGCAGTTCTCAGAAACACTGATTATACAACTAAATATTAGTTCAGTGATTCAAAAAAAAAAAAAAAAAGAGCTATATCTTGAAACATTTTTCAGTTTATACAGTGATTGTTCAAGTTTGTAAAGAAGAATGCAGACACTGTTATTTTTGGAACAGCCTAAAATTCCCTTTTCTTTACTTACTGTAAATGAATAACACACTGCTATTATTCTGAACACAACTGTAGATGATACATTTCAGTGTCCCTTTGACCTGTGTCACACACTTCTGACTTGCCTGCCAATATTCAATGTGGTAAAATTAAAGCTGTAATTAAAGGGAACCTGTTGGGTAAAAATCTTATCCCCAACCAAAGGTGCATGCTAATAGAGCCCACATTGGGGATAACTATTTATTTATTTTTTTTAAATGCCCCCTGCCAGCGTTACGCTTCCCACACCGGGAAGGAGCTCCCAGTACAAGCAGCCATGTTGTGTCACTCGCATGCGCATAACGTGAGCAGCCATATTATGTCACACGCATGCGCATAATGAGCAGGGCCGGATTTCTGAAAGCCGCGCCCCGAGGCCAGTGCCCTGACGCTTGTGTGCGCCCTCCCTTCACTGCGCGGTCCTAGCGCCAGACGCATGGTCTAAAAGCGCCGGCCCCTGTGCGCACGGGAGTGCACTATTCAGTATTGGAGCACCAAGCGCTTCCTTGGATGCGGCGGGGCGGCATGCCGCCCCTAAAATTTTGCCGCCCTAGGCCCGGGCCTATGTGGCCTCGCCACAAATCCGGGCCTGATAATGAGCCATTTGTGGCACATTTTCATTATGCGCATGGGCATACTGTTATCCCCAACCGGAATGCAGGCTCTATTAGCACACACCTTTGGTTGGGGATAACATTTTTACCCAATGATATGACTATGTCACTTTACCTTTTTTCTTCCAGGGTGCAGTGGGACAATAATTCTGGTAAGAACAAGTACAACTACCCATCCCTCATTCTCTACCCAAATCACAAGCATCCAATGACTGGAATGGAAAAAATGTACAATTGCCTTTAGGTTGTAAGCTCTTTCAAGCAGGGCCCTATTTTTCCTGATCCTATTTTTAAATCTGTGACCCTTGCCTATGAATATGAAATCATCTCAGGGCCCGTGTTTGATATCAGTTATTGAAATGTCTCCTGTATAACTTTCTGAATGTAGATAACTACCCCAGGCGTTATATAAGTATAAAAGATAAGTCTACTTTTGTATATGCATTTTTATTCTAGTTTTTGTCTATATGTTAAGGTGGCCCTAGACGCCAAACGAGCGGATCTTTCCCCGATATGCCATTAACGAACATGGCTATATCGGGGGTAATCTGAACGTTCGGCCGTATGGCTGAACAATCCGATTACGATGTGCAATGGGCTCTGACGGGATCGGTCGGATCAAAATCAAACCTGTCTGATCGACCAAACGACCGATCTCCGCCAGACGAAAGATGTCGACACTCACCACACACGATCCTCGATTTGTACGATAGGATCTGTGCGTCTATGGCCAGCTTAAGTCGTGTTTTGGCATACATGCTGAATATTCCTTCTGTAGTTCCAGACTGGCGTTACGCTTTCACCCCTCCCTAAATTGTTTGGATACCAGGAAAACTGCCGGTGGGCCTTGTGCAGCTAAAGATTTGGCCTATTTCATGGCCATTCCCTATTTCTTTAAGAACAAAAGGGCTATATATATGGAATAAAAGATTATAGTATGTAAAGAATAGAGGCTAGGAGAATAGAGGTTGAATGAGTAGAGGAAGAATAATAGTACTGAGAGTGTCCCCTGGTCTAAGGTTTTTTGGTGGGCCCCTTGTGTCACAGTCCGACACTGGCTCATGCCCACACATACCATATCGCTGTCAAATACTAGACTCTGGTTCCCCTTTACCTGAATAGTTGGCTTCTAACACATCACTAAATAACATATACAGCAGAGTAAATATTTCCCCACCACATATGTACACATGAATGAGATTAAATAAGCCGCCACTGGGATAACATTGACAGCACCGCGTTGAGGAACAAGGAAACGCAAAGCTACAGCCCCTCCTGTTTAGTGGGCGCGTCCAAGCTTCAGCTATTGACAGCAGGAGGCGGGCGCTACCATTCTCTTCAGACTGGGGCTTTACGCAACCAAACTCCTTTCTTTAGTGGGCGCGTCCAGTTTCTGTCTGACAGCAGAGGAGGGAGGTACGTACCAATTCCCCTCATAGGGGTGTTCCGCGGCGGTTGCGGAGGCCCATACTGAAGTGTGAAGTTGGGATGTGAGACAGAATGACATCCCTGGTTAACTCTGCTCCTCCGCCCGGAGCTGCCTGGGAAACGGCGGGTGCAGCTTTGGGGCCGTGACGTCACCGACCCGCAAGGTTGTGAATATATGACATCATCTGTGGTGAGTGCGGCCTGACAGCAGGGCCTTTGAAGAGATATAGTGTGTTATTATTGATATAATTGGATTACTTTTTGTTTGTGCATGTTATCTGCAAATGCCCAGGTGGTGTTTAATAAACCACTGTATTTGAATGCATCTCTCTGGAAGCAGCTTCTATATATATATACATACATTACTTGTTGCAGCTTCCCACATTGCAGGGCATCTGTGAGGTGGAGGGGACATAATTGTGCAAAGCTGTACAGGCAACAGTACATGTTATCCTAATTCATGAAAACAAATGTGTATGTAGGGCATTCTCACGAGGGTATCTCATGTTGCAAAACAACTTTCATGAAAAAAATATGTACTGTATATGCATGCTTACTTTTTTTTTTTTTTTTTTGGTGCATGCATTCTGCAGTTTCATTGCAATGGGATTTGCACAGAGTCCTAGCAGTGCACTGTTCTGCACATCAGACTGTATATAGATACTGCTCTGCAGATCTACTGTAGCATTGCTCTCCTCATAGCTGTACAAATAGGACATTTGAGACCCCCCTTTGAGATACCGAACAGAACTAAGTATTGCTTTTCAGGTTTCTAGAAGTGACCGGGCCCTTTAGAGGTAGGTGGACCCACTTACACCCTTTTGTCTTCACTGGGAGTCATTTTATACAGGATTTTTTTCCCAATTATGGTGCCAAAGCTGCTGAACAAATGCAGTCATGTACCAGGGTATGTTTCTAAATCCACAAACATAATAAGTACTGTACATGCTGCAGAGTCAAGTCAGACTACAATTTCAGACTGTTGCCTTCACTCTGCTTTGGAGGCCCAGGTCTTTATGTGTATGATCATCATAATAATAACAACTCTATAGCCACAAAGTATAACTCATCAATATTTCAGCTAGTCTATTCATTTGGGGCTAATATAAAATAGATCTGTTTAGTGTCCCCTTGAAAAGACATTATAAAAAACTGAAGCTAGACCGAAACAGAAATGTACACTTCTATCAAGGTCCGGACTGAGAATTAAAATAGGCTCTGGCATTTCAGGTAGACAGAGGCCCAATCAGCCCACATAGAGGCCCAAACAGCCCCCACCAGCCCAATAAATACAAACTTTCTATGGGACCTTATAGCAGCCCCTCTGGCATTTGCCAGAACCCACAGATTGCCAGTCCGGCCTGCTTCTACGTATATTTACAATACAGTATACTTTGTCCTCTCTTATATGAAAACAATGCTCTTTGGGGCATATATCATTTGTAGTGTGATATACAGTAGCTCCATCTCCTGCAGAATTATAGGATGCCTTCCCAGTAAGAGAGCAGACAATTACTGCATTCCTAAACTTGTTGGTTCAATAAAAGTCTCATGCTACCTAACTAAGCGACACGTAGTGTTTCAATATCATATATTGTGTCAGGTGACAGCCATGATTGGGAAGAGTGACAGTATTGCTTCCTGCAACCAGTACTTTAAAGGGGTTGTTCACCTTACAAACACTTATTTCAGTTTAATTGTTTCAGATTGTTTCCCAGAAATGAAGACTTTTTTTTCCAAAATCTGTGTTTAAAATTGAATGCCCTTGTCACTGGTGCTTCAATCTAGCAGCTTCAGGCGCAGACTCTAAACTGTTACAATTTTGCAACATTTCATTGATACATTTCAGCATCCATGGAATATTAGCAACTATTGTATCAATTCTAACAGCTGCCTTTAATGAAATCCTGGGATTCTGCTCAGCAGGGACAAAGATAAGAAATGTATCAGCTAAATGTATCAATTTAGAACAGTTTAAAGGGTCAGATGCCCCACCTCCCAGAGCTGCTTTAGAAGGTGGAAAATGACAATTTACACTTCAATATTAGAAAAACAGTCACATATAGAAAATAGAAAGTAATTGGAAAAAGTCTTTATTTCTGGTAAACTAAAACCAACTGAATTGAAAAAAGTGTTGGAAGGTGAACAACCTCCTTTAAGACTTTTGTTTAAATAGGGGTTTACTTGTGCGTGCTTTTTATTGTGTTGCTTTTTGCTCTCACACAGTTTTAATGGTATATGAATGAACTTTGTGAAAGGAGTGGATTTGCAGGTAGCATACTTGTCTCCATTCTCCAGCCACCTGTAATTGGCAGATGTCCAAGAGTAGGAAGCTCCAGTATTCATAAGCCCAGATGACCAAGGTAATTTTTTGTGCCATTTATATGGTTCGGATTGGGCAGATGATTGATTGTTAGGCCCATCGATGTGCCGCTGATATGTGGGGTTCTAGAGGAATAATGTTCTGGGGGTACACATGCTAGCCCTATCTGAATAACTAAACTTAGGCCAGCAATCCACATTGGGAGTTCAGGGTTGCTTCAGCAACATTAGTAGCATTCTCTTGAAGGTTTGTCAGCTAATGCTGAAATACTTTTGGAAAAGGACTGTCTAAGATGCCAACTGTAATAATGGATCTAGTTAGAACCCACAGATTTTTTTTGGTATTCTTAGTTAAAGAGTTATTTAGACTCATATATGACACTTAAGTTGAATTTCCCTAGAAACTTCAACTTATGTGACATCAAATTGCCTAGATGCTAGTTTATTAGGTTGTGCATTTTCAGTTAATCTGTAGCTGGAGACATAAATGTTTTACAACACGGTATTGTACAATTTTAAATCAATAGGCATACATGATACACCAAACAGGCAGGTGTTTCACTAGGACAATTGGTATGGGGAAGGATATTCCTTAGAGAGTGGAGCTTTCAAAGCTGCTTAAAATTTGAAATGTGCCAGCCAGTGCCATGATTTGGGACCTGCTGGTTGAAATGCCTACTGACCCCTCTCTTCCAACACTAATGCTGCATGTAAGTGTAGTACTATTACCCCAAAGAAAAATCATGAAATGTCCCTCTTAATTTTTGGAATAAGGCATATTAGATCAGAGCTGTAAAACTGGAGGCATGTGTGCTAGATATAGATTTCCAAGGGAATCTGGGCAGAAGACCCTCCAGGTTCGGGACAATGCTCCCCCCCCCATGATGGCGGTCCTGCCCCTTAAAAATCTCAATCATAAGAGTGACCCTCTTCTACCTTTTAATACAGGACAATAACTTGGCAGCCCTGCATGTAGCTTACTGGCATTGCTTGCTACTGCTCAGTTTATTATCCACACGTTCTCCTCTGGTTCATTTCCATCAAGGATTATTATAATACCTAAATGACTTGCAAATTTTTAAATCCTGCAGCACCCCCCTCCAGTTAGTAGCATGTACCATTGGCAACTACAAGGAATAGAACTTTATAGTAACTGCCCAGTCATGTGACTCATTCAGACATGTTTCAACAATGACATCATGTTTCTTATACCATGCCATTAACTTCAGCTTCCACATTTACCAGCCAAGCTTCCTGTCTTAGTAAACATTAATTTAATGCTTGTGCCAGTTTTTGTAATGTACACATTTCACTTCTGGTCCTCTCTGGTCCATCCATCTCTTCAGCCCTTGTACTACTTCTATGCCAAGATCAATTTCTAACCTACCTTCCTCAGTCCGCATTTGCTTCCTCCTCATCATGACTAGATTCATGTTTATATGGTACCAACGTATTCTACAATGTGTTACAGAGATTATACATCATTCATTGATCAGTCAATGGTATTGAACCTACCCCAACGCTGCTGCAGCAGTGCTACCCACTGGGCCACTGTGCTACCTGATTAACATGTTCAGGAATTATGCATGGTTCATTACCGGAAATGTAGGAATAGTGTCAGCAGCAACACTTTTAAGTTCTACATTTCCAGTTGCCCTCCCTTATTTTCTAAGATATAATTCTATTAGCTCCTAGTTTCTTTAAGTGAGGAAGAGACAGACCGTGTGCAGTAGCACATGATGACTGATTTCCCACTTCCAAACTCTGAATCATTGAATTCCTCCAGAGAAATGACCAATAATTGGGCAAGCATTTCTGCTTATAAATATGATGGAAACAACATGTTGTAATGTTTCATTATTGTCTCAATGTCACAAATGCATGAATAAAAAACTTTTAAAAAATATGATGGAACCATTCAATCTGTTGCAAATTGCAAAAATGCTTATTTTGGTGAACACTATAATATAGATGGGACTTTGTTGCCGCTATAGAATGGACTTGTACATGATTTGTGTAAAGCTAAGTTCTGGACCTACCACAAGGCACCCCATAGTTATTTAGGGTAACTAATAAATAACTGGGAAACATGTGGCTTACAGTATATAAGAGCTAAGAGCCATATCAGATAGGGACACGTGAGGATCCCAGCTCATTAATTGAATAATCTGTCTTGTCTCAAGCATTACCTTTTATCTTTTTTTCATAAACCTTCTCATCTACTCTTAAAGGTTTCCTGTCACCCAGCAAGGTTCATGGCATATCTTAAAGCAGCAAAAGGAAAATCTTTTCATCATTATTACTAGAAATTGTATTTATTTTTCAGTTATAATATACTAAGGTATACATAAGGTACAGCTGTGGGGGTCCACAAAATTTTCGGGGCCCCCTGTGCCTCGCCCCTTTCCCTGCCCCAGATCCCACAAACTCCACATCACAGTTAAAAGACCACACAGACATCAGCGCTAAAAAAGGTAACCCCCCCACACACAAGTTATAAAAAGCTATTGGGGACCAGGGCCCGCCTATAAGCTAAAAAAATATTGGCGGCAGGGCCCCCCATAAAAGTTTTTTTAAAAAGCATTGGTGCCAGGGCCCCCCTTACAAGTTAAAAAAAATTGGGGCCCCATAGAGTATTGGGGCCTATAGAGTATTGAAATAATACATTGGTGGTCAGGGGATTAAAAAAAATTAAAAAAACACACATTAGTGTTTAGAGGAATTGAACTCATGGCTTCAGGACTTTAACTTCGCCTCCTTTCGTAACTTTGTGTTTTTTCGCCGGTTTAGGACTTCAATTTCGGCTGTTTTGGTGATTCCAGGTCTTTTCGCCATTTCAGGACTTAAATTTCATCTGTTTCTGTGACTTCGTGTCTTTTTGGCGCTTCAGGACTTCAATTTCGACTCTTTTCGTGACTCTGGCTCTTTTTTGCCGCTTCAGGACTTCGGCTATTTTCATGGCTTCGGGTCTTTTTGCCGATTCAGAACTTCGGCTGTTCGGCTTTTTCGGCACTTCCGCATTTCCCACTGTTTGGAAGGAGGCGGCATGGCTTCGGCACTGTCAGGGGGGCCCGGCTCTTTCGAAAAGTTCAGCACTGCTGGGCCCCCCCTTCAGGCCCGGTACACTTGTACCCCTGTGCCCCCCCTGATGGTGGCCCTGGGTCCACAATTGCCCCACTCTAACTTGCCCTCTCCCAGGCAGAAACCAATGAAGGGGCAAGCTCGATTATATTCAAATGTCAGCCCAGAGAAGGAGATTGAATCTAAGAATGTTAATGTTGTGGGTAGGGCTGTATATAGAGTTTGACCAGCTGCCCGCCTTCCATGTGCTAAAAGAGTTTTAAACCCTCCCCTACGATGAGTAAACCTGTTGGCCCCAAACATTTCAGATTGGCCTATGCAACAGTTCTCTGCTAGTTAATGTAAAATGCAAATTTGCTTAGAATTGTGCAAGAAAAATGTTTTGTATGCAAAAACATTGTTTTTTGTCAACTTTCTTTTTATTTCAACCATTTTTCACTTTTCCCATATGATTGTTTACAATAACATCGTAATGCACAACACATGAATGCATGATACAGTACATTGCTTTACAAGGGAAAAGATACAAAAAAGGAAAGAAAAAAGAGAAGGGAAAAGAAAAGAAAAAGAAAGAAATAAGGAGAAAGCAATTAATAAACAAAATCAATCCACTGTGTGTACGAGGTATATTATTCAGTCAATCACACCTTAACTGCAGACTATTGCCATAGGCCTCAGATATCAGATCAACATATTCTTTAGTAAAATGAACACAGCCCATTGCTCTGTTCCAAATCATAGGAGTATAAAAGTCTGTCTATGAAGAATCCATGTGTCCCATATCTCTGTATATTTCTCCAGCTGGTTATCAATTTGGTATTTCAAATGCTCATTAGAATGTATGAACTCTATCTTTTCCAAAACTTTAAAGAAAGAGAGGCAAGGTGATTTCCACTGCGCCGCAATATGAATCCTTGCTGCCATACAGATATGTTGTGTCATATCTGATTCTTGCCTTCAAGCTTATGTCCAAGGAGCATGACTTCTGGACATGGGTCAATAGGGGTATAGAAGAGTTTAGATAATACCTGAGATATCTTTTGCAATATGGTTTGTGCCGTAGGATAGCACCACCAGGTATGCCATACCGTCCCTCTAGTTGAACAGTTCCTAAAGCATTGAGGTGAGACAGTTGGATATATACTATGAAGTTGCTCTGGAACATAGTATGCTCTGTGAAAGAGTTTAAGCAAGGTTTCTACTATGGTGACATTATAGCTCCCCTTGAAAATTCTCAAGTAGCTTTTGAGCCATGTTTCCGGAGAGAACGTTTTCCCCAAGTCTTTTGGAGTTTCCCCCGGTACAACAGCATGGTTCAGATGGCTGTAAATAACTGATAAAACCTGTCTACTCATCGGGGAGGTCATGCAGATAGCTTCCAAAAAAGTTCTAGAGACCATATTTTTATTCCAGAAATGTGCAGCACAATGTGATAGTTGCATCGCCCGGTAGATCTCAGTAGTTGGGGCCTCATATTTCTGGATAAGTTCCACCATATGTTGGTCAGTAAGCTGATGAGCGGTTGTCACGCAAAAACATTGTTTTAGCTGTTAGTTGTGCCTCCTTGACCGCCTTGTCTTTTAACCTTTGCTTTAAAAAGCATATAGAATTTTGTATAGTGATGGGCGAATTTATTCGCCAGGCGCGAATTCGCAGCGAATTTGCGAGATTCGCCGGCGGCGAATAAATTAGCAAAGCGCCCGCAGAAATTCGCTGGCAAAAATTCGCCCGTTGACGAGGAAATTTTACACCGGCGACAAAAAAAAACGGATGCCGGCGTAAAAACCGCAGTTTCGCCAATTTTTCGCTCTTTCGCGAATTTCGCGGGAAACAAATCGAAACGTCACAAATTCGCCCATCACTAATTTTGTATTCATTTGATCTCCTCTCAAATTCCTCTTGCTTCTGTTTTCCCTTTATTACTTTTGTCTTACTTTCTGTTTATCTTAACTTCATCTCTTGTCTAAGACAATATCTCTCTGAGGTCCGTCTCTGCCAATCTCCGTTTATGCTTCCAACTTTTTCTTCCTTATTCAGTCTCCCCCATGTGTAATTTGCTCCTCCCCATCTCCTAGTGTCCCATTAACTCACCCCCTATTCTCAATGTGCTATACCCCTTGCTCTACCTTTGCTACATACATTTTCTTTATTCCCTGTACATGGCACTTCTCATAACCTTTGGTATGTGCAGTTGCTCCTATTCACTCTTTCTCTGCCTATTAAGTTGTTCTGTGCAAGTTCATTCCCTTTTTCTTACGCCTCGTGCTGTACTGCTATACTATTTTCCCAACATTTTCTTTGCACAATTTTGTACTCTGTACTTCACAACAACTGCATCTGGTTACGGGGCAACAGAGCTGACAGACAGAATCAACCAGCATATTTATTTTGTCAGAAACAACAGGTACAAATGGTTACCTTTCAAAATCAGTGCACATGTGCAAAATCATGTTCCGATGACATTGCATTTTGTGCATTTACTTGTATCTTGGAACTATGGTGCTTACATGTCACTTTAGATTTAAGATATACTGTATATAAGGATATTGATATATAGCACGGCAGAATTTCCTGGCGCTATATAGATAAAAGCACAATAATATGTTCAGGTTGGCCCTGAAAACATTCCATATTCAAAAGTCTATATTGCACAGTTTTACCTTTGCCAGTTAGGCCTATGGTGCAAAGTGCATTTTGATCTACATGGTGCTCTAGCTGGTTACCAGGAGCAGCTGCTCTTGCTGCCAAACCAAATCCAAACCATTTACATCATGTAACATAGTCAACTGAAGACTAAAACTTTTTTTCGAAGATGCAGTTTTTAAAAGGTTTTTGCTCTATTTTGAATTAAGGTCCAGATTCTGTTTGGGACTTGCCAATATATTTTGTTGAGGGTTTGATGCATCTCTACTTTTTAAGCAGATGAAGCATTTTTTTGCACTTTCAAAGGTTCATGAGATGATGATTATCTCCTGCCTTTCTCTCACACAGCGGCAGTATTATCATAACGTTAGTGTCGAGATGGTAATTACCTTTGGCAAATGCATATGGTGCATTCTTGTCACACTTTAAAGTGCTGCATTTTTGTATCACGAAAATTTGGTACAAAATCACTCTAAGCAGCCACCCCATAGATGTGGCAGTAATTTGTAATTAAACAGACAATAGTAGCCTAGAAACATATCACTGTACAAAACTTGTTTAAAGGAGAAGGAAATGTTAAAACTAAGTAAGCTTTATCAGAAAGGTCTATATGAATATGCCAGTAAACCCTCAAAGTAATGCTGCTCTGAGTCCTCTGTCATAAGAAACACAGCATTTCTTGCCTTCTATTGTGTACATATGGGCTTCTGTATCAGACTACTTGTTTTCAGCTTAAACCTCCAGGGCTAGGGCTTGAGCATGCTCAGTTTGCTCCTCTCCCCCTCCATTCTCCTCTCCCTGCTGTAATCTGAGCTCAGAGCTGTGAGCAAGCAGGTAGAGACTCAGGCAGGAAGTGATGTCACAGCAAGCCAATATGACAGCTGCTATCCTAAACAGACAGAGATGGTGTCTAGAGCTGTTTACTCAGGTATGAAAAAGCATTCTAATGAATTAAAATGGCTTTCTAGCTGTACTGTACTGGCTAATCTATTGGCAATAAACTGCCTTGGTAGCTTTCCTTCTCCTTTAACCTGCTTAGTTAACCTGATTATATTTAGTAGTAGCCATACATCCACAGAAATTGAGTTAGTTCTTCGAAAATAATATTAAAGGAAGTGGTATGTTATTTCCTAAAGTTCGTTACTTTCAGTGTCATGTAATATAAATGACATACCTAAGAAGCGCTATATTTAACTGATTCCACTGTTTATAATTTTACATTTTGCATGCTATTTATGGCTCTTGTATGCAATATATATATATATATATATATATATATATATATATATATATATATATATATATATATATATATATATATATATATATATATATATACACACACACACACACACACACACATATTGGACATTTCTTCCCCTTTACTTAACCATTTACAGCTTACTAACTCTGTTTTTTATCACTGAATTTGATATTCGTGTGTCCACCTTCTTATTGTATGGAGCTTTGGAAATGTTAGGAATTTTGTAAATGTGTAATATTTTTAATACTGTCATGTTTGTAGGATGCTATCTATAGTTTTATGCTTACACAGAAGTACCACTTGCTCTTTGCTCTAAATGTATTTAGAGGTGTATCCAACCAAAACCTTTTGGCTCCAGCTTCCAAACCAAAATTTGATAAAGAGGCCCACATAACACAGAAACCTCTAATATACAAATAAAAGTTATTGTTTTTTTCAAAAAGTATGAATAAATGCCATTTTCTATGCTGTAATACAGCAGTTCTTCTCTTTCTGCATCATTTGAAATCCTGGCAGGGAAGGAGGGACTAAACACTGATTTTATAAATTTTAACAACTTCTCCACAGCTTACAGACAGCATGCAGGAACTACATAACCCACAATGCATTGCACTATGAAGTTCTGTTCCTTATTGAAATCCTGTGTGCAGGGAATTGTGGGGTATGGAGGATGCAGGCTATGGACAGATGGCTGCTGATACAAAGTAACAGTAGTCAGCCAGCTCAGAAAAGTAGTCAGACAGATCAGCAGGAGAGCAGGGGGCTAGGCTTAGGGAACTGTTCCAAACCATTAAATATCACGAAAAACGTGTATAATTTTTAATTGATATATGTTGCAAAGTTGCTTGAAATTATGTTTACTTTTCAAAAAGCTTAAGTTATGTTTGTGTGGAGTTCCCCTTTAAATATAAAACATATAAAGTGTAATTCCAAGCATCTTTGATGAATATATTAATCAAACATTTTAAATTATTTTGAAGTTGTAAATATATTTGCAATGGAAAGCAGTTTCATGCTGTCCTATGTTTCCTTTCTCAGCTTGCTAGACTACAGACATAATATATCAGAAATCAGCTCTCTTCCAGCTATGATTCTAGTTGACACAATGTCTTGCAGGCTTCTGTTGTTCTTCTTTGCAGATCTGTTAATCACAGAACATGCAAGTCATTGTGGAAACTGGAGCATTGGCTGAAGGAGATCTGACTATAGATACAGTGTTGTTGCAATAGAATGAGTAAGTTAAGTAAAAGAGAGGAGTGAGTTGATAGAGACAGACCAAATTGTTTTTTAGTTTCAGCTACAATTGCAAATAACTATAAAATCATTGAACATGTTTATTTAATGTATTTTTAAATATTTGATGTAATTTGGAAATTGCTTAGAATGACACTTTCTTTATGGAAAATAAAGGTATTTTGTGGACATCTTTTATTTCACCCCTCTCGCCTAAGGTAAGACTGTATGCAACCTGCTCTTGTCGGTTTATATAATGCACTTAAAAGATTTATTTCAAGTATTAGGACTAAAGTAGATTATCTAGAAGGGTAGACATGCCAGGAGAAATGCACAGAGAAGATAAGATCAAATTCTGCTGTGAATCCTGTTTTCCTGTTTTCACATGAGCACAAATGCATTTGTCAGTGGCTTAGATAGAACCACAAGTAACAGAACCACCTGTGCTTGTATGGATTTCTGAAAAATCTTGTTAAGCTCTAGAATTCAGCTTTCACTTTTACTATGGTTTAAGGTGACTGTCTATCTGCTTAGGGTGCAATTTGAAACAGGTCTTTATCTCACAACTGTATAAAAACACACATGCTAATGAACAATGTATCACAGAATAACTAGTTAAACTAATATATAGAGAGAGAGAGAGATAGGGAGGGAGAGAGAGAAGTCCCAAATGGGGACAGAAAAGTCAGTTGTTCATACTATGCAATAATACTAATAATAGATTTTTTGACACTAATACGGTTATTTATCAAAATTCAATAAAGACTCCGACCAAATCCGCACAGGTTTTTTTCCCCTTATTTATCAATACATTTTTCCAAAAACACTTTGAATCGTAAGAATTTTTGCCCGAAAACCATGAAATCTTTGAATTATTGCACAAAACCCAGCACAGATCAGGATATCTTAAGGACTTCTCCCATTGACTTCTACATGAACTGGAGTTGGAGTACTTTATTATTCGGACTTTTAACACCCTCGGGGTTTAATAAATTCAAAAGAAATTCTAGGTTTTTTTTCCACTAAAATTTTCGATTTTATAGTAAAAAAAAACCTTGAATTTTTCGAGTTTTTGGCATTCGGACATTAATAAATAACCCACTTAAAGACCATTGGTGCTGGTGTTTGATTTATATATATATATATATATATATATATATATTGTTTTGACGATGATGCAGTTGTTTTAGGATCCCACAGTGTTAGTATTAACTAACCTCTCTGGCATATTGCATTAAAGTTTAACCAAAAAATTATGTTAAGTCAATGTTAAGTGCTTCTCTGAGCACTTTTGCAGTTAATTTTTTTTAGTTTAGATTGGTAATACCAGGCTGTCTGCTCAACAGCTCTCCCTGAAAGTCAGATAGTCAACAACCCTATGGACAGCATATTATACAGGCAGTGCATAGAATGTTGGGGTTGCTGATGGAGTGGCCTAAATTAGTTTTTATAAGTTTAGAACCCCCTTTATGACAAACTGAAGTGAAATACAGATGTTGGAGAGAATTGCACAGAATGAGTCATGGCCAGGAAGGTCTTGTTCTCTCTTGCTTTTTTTATGGTGTTTTCTGTTGAAATTGCATAATATCCCAACATCTGCTAAATTAGGAAATTACTAGGGATAGAAATTAACCCAGTATATAGCTACGGTGACCAAATAATGATTTTAAAGTTAGAGTTGTTAAATCCAATGCACTGATTGAATCGTTTTTAGAGTATCTGCATGTCATATGGTTGGTTATGGGATGCTTAACTTTTGTGATTGTAGTCTATGAAGCTCTGCTGGTGAAAGAGAAAGGGGAATTAAATTAACAGTTATTTAAGAGTTCAATAGCCATTTAATTGCTTGTGATGCAGCTGTAAGGAGCCCAGGAGGGATGTTGGGAAGATCAATTCATTGTATCAGCAAGATTCTATTATTGATTGTTTTTCTTTAAGGTATGCAGCAACACAAAACTTTAGCTGCAATTACAGTGTTCATCCTGACAGTAGCATGCCAGCATTTTATTTGAACAGTGCCTTTAAACGCAAAAAGCACCTTAGATGTAGCCTTGGTAGGTTAAAAAAAAAACACAAAACGTCAGTCATAAAACAAATTGACCAACAACATTATAAACCACTTTATCCAGGAACAAAAATAGTTAAATAACATGAAAGTAGTGTGCTACAAACATTTTGTATGTGTCACAGTAAAACACAGACTGGCTCCACCTACTTGGAAAGAAACTAAAGATTGCTTCATGGTTTAAGTATGTCTCTCTGTCTAGCTCACATATTTGCAAATTCTATTAAAAACTTACAGTGATTCCCAACTGTACATTGTATTTACTTATACTATTGAAAATTTGTAGCCTCTCCTTGTTTATTGCCTTAGATACTAAATGGTCTGTTGTTCTTTTTGTGCTTCTGCATTTCTCAGATGAAAATTCTTTTTCATTTCTAGTAAATTGCATGACTTCCCAGCACCTCCAGAATTGCTTAATATTTGACTATTATTATTTTTGTGTTGTAATGTTTGGCTGGGGTCATGTCTTTAGGAGAATTATATGCACCCCTCCTTGCCTTGAAGGGGAAGTTTACCTTTATCGTTCTTTTCTATGGAACTGAAAGGGGAACTATTGTGAAAATGAAAATTTAAACTAAGCTTCATCATGTAAACACCCCCCAATAAGCCAAAATACATTGAAGTTTATGGGCGACTTTTTCGTGTGACAATTTTTTTTTCAAATTTTTGGAGCGACAATTTTTATGAGCAACAAATTTTTCGCGCAACAAATTTTACGCGCAACAATTTTTTTCCGCGTAAATTTTTTCCACACACAGTGTGTGTGTGTTATTCATTTCTACTGCTCTCCATGGGGCAAATTTACTAACTTCACTCAAAGCCCAACACTTCGCCTGGCGTAGATTTGCCCGGACAATGATAATTCTCTAATATCTGAAGTTGCGTCCAGGGTGCCTAAGGCTGGCAAAGTTGCGCTAGCATTGCCTAATTTGCATACTGCGGGAAGTTAAAGTTGAATGGACGTATATGTTGCAGCAAATACATTACACTACACAAGCCCAGGAAACCTTAATAAAATAAAATGGAGTTGTTATAATGCCCTCCACATGAGCCCACTGTATAGTTTATGTGCCATATGTTAGGAAATGTACGAGGGAAGCAGGTTACCAGAAAACATTTTTATGCTCTTTTGCAGCCTATCACCCTAATAAAAAGAAAAGACGCCAGTGTTTTTTAGGACGTACAAAATTTTTCAACTAGATTTTGAGGAAGTCCTATCTACTCTATTGCACTTCGCCTGGTCTGAAGTCGATATCGCTGCAAGTATCAGGCTGCTTCTGAAGGGTTCTCACCCGTTACAGGCTGTGGGGATGGAAGTGCGCCGCCATCTTAGGTAGGTCATTGCATAAACTGATCCAATTTCTGCGTCACTTCCACCGTTTTTGTGGACCCTCTGTTGTCTCCCATGTTAGGCATATGTTTAGCGGCAATGTTGTCTTCAGAAAATTGAGGTCTCCACTTAATGGTCTTCAGGATCAATATTACTGCGGAGCTCTTTAATCTGCGACTTGTTAGTGCAGCATTTTGTGTTAGTGCTTACTGTATTATGTTGCCTATAGGATGGGTGGCACTCCTGCAGCCTTGATGTCTGGCACAGTAAGATTGGGCCAGGTGAATATGCCCTGAAGATTGTTTATATCTCCTGTGCTTGGCTGTACAGTTTGTAGGTCGCGTGGCCTCTTATCCTGGGTGCTCCCATTGTCAATTAACATATTTATGAGGATCAGAAGCCTATTGTCAGGGTACAAGCCCTGTTTTCTGTGTAATCAGAAATTAATAGCAATAGGTTTATAAACAATATATATTATTTTTATATATAGAAGTAGTTGCCAACATAAACTAGGTGACAAAAACATGTTTTTACCTCACATTTGTATTATTTTGCTAAATGAATGAGGTAATGTTAGCATTTTGAGTAAAAAATATATATTATAGATCTCTTCCCAGCATCCATCTTGCTGATCAGTGAGAAGCTCATACACATGGGAAAGCTATACTTTTATTTTGTCTCAATATCACCACTTTTGTGAATTTCCCCCAATAATTTTCTCTAAAACCACGAATGCCATGAAAGTTATTAGAAGATCCAATAAAAAGCATGAATACCTAGAAAACTTCTAAAAGTGTCATTTTTTAAGACAATTTCTAGTGAAAAAAAAATCAGGAAACCTCAAAAGTCAGAGTTGATTAGAAATGGTCCGATAGCATCTGCGTAGCCCCAATTGACTTCTATAGGACCTCAACAACTATAACCTGGCACATTTTTGTATTAGAGTTTTTTTATGTTTTTTACACTTAATAAATCTCACATATTTTGAGTTTTAATACAGAAAAAACACAAATTTTTTGAGATTCCTGAAACAAAAAGAAACGTGTAAATAATTTGTAAATTTGTTAGTAAATATGTCCCATACGCTTGTTTTTTTTTCTCCCCACCTCTCATTCCCACTATTCCCTGTCCTACCTCTACAATAGGCCACATTTTCTCTCCTTTCCCTCGTCTTACCCTGTACTTATTTGCTGTTGCCTTGCCTGGTATAAAGTTCTTCCTCATTGCGACATACTTTTGCAGGCTTAGCTAAAGACATTAACAGTATTTAGCCTTTATATTGAGCCTTTATTACAGCTCTGAAGAGAATAAAGCCAATACAGTGTAGTATACACCATTATTTATCAGATTAATTTACTCAAAAGACATGGACAATATTTAACGACTTGCAATCTTTTCAATCAATATTAAAATCAAAAATCAAAATCAATGACTCCAGCAAAGTTGTATAGAGGTGGAATATTATAGAGGTAAAAGATAACTAGTTATACTGTAGTCTAGAAACTGTGAACTGTGAAGAGCCAATGCTAAAGTGGAAGCTTTATAAACTAATTGTAGTGGAAGACAAAACAGTACAGTGGCACAGGTTATTGGATTTTTGTGGTTTTGAGGCTCCTTTTGGTTCACGGACCAACAGTTGATCACCCTTTTTAAGTCAGAACAGTGTTACATACAGTATTACAGCGCTGTTAAATATGTTGGGCCACAAAAATACATGTTAATAATAATTATATATACAATCATGCATATTACAGTTACTTGGTTTTGTAGATATCCTACATGTTTTTTTTGTAATGCATCAGCAAATAGTGCTGCTCCAGCAGATTTCTGCATGGAAATCTGTTTTTCAAAAGAGCAAAGATTTTTTCAATATTTAATTTTGAAATCTGACATGGGACTAGACATATTGTCAGTTTCCCAGGTGTCCCTATTCATGTGTCTTGTGCTCTGATAAACTTTAGTCACTCTTTACTGCTGCACTGCAAGTTGGAGTGATGACTCCCCTTCCTTCCGTCCTTCCCCATCAGCTGAACAATGGGAAGGTAACCAGATAATAGCTCCTTGGTAGATATAAAACAGCACTCAATAGTAAAAATTCAGGTACCAGTGCAACTCCTTCAGTTACATTGAGTAGGAGAAACAATAGCCAGTCAGAAAGCAGGTCCATAGTACAGCACTGGCTCTTTCTGAAAGCACATGACCAGGCAAAATGACCTGAGATGGCTGCCTACACACCACTATTACAACTAAAAGAAATACACTTCTTGGGTTAGGAATGCAATTTTACATGGTAGTGTGAATTATTTGCAGTGTAAACAGCAGAAACGTAACTAGAGGGGGGCGGGCCCTGGCGCAGGACAGGCAGCCGGGCCCCCCGCCCCCCTCCGTACACCCGGAACTGGCCGGGAATATGCGTCGCAAAGCGGTGCACGGACAAATGGTATCTATCAATAAAACAGGAAATCAATATCAATTCATGCAGTTGCTCTTTATGTATTGTTTTTTTGGGAGAATCCACTTCGTGTCCTGTTTATATGTCAAATTTATCAGAGTTAATCTAAATAAAGATATCATGTTTCAAATATTTGTTACAAATGGTATCTATCAAAAAAACAGGAAATTAATATCAATTCATGCAGTTGCTCTTTATGTATTGTTTTTTTGGGAGAATCCACTTCGTGTCCTGTTTATCTGTCAAATTTATCAGAGTTAATCTAAATGTGTATATTATTTTAATAAAAGGGGGACAATGGTGATTCTGCACGGGTATGTCTGCTGCTATAGGGGCGACAATAACTAGAGCGATAGTCTGTTGCTGTTGTCCCTTACTCTGGGTAAGGAATTTTAATTACACTTGTTTCTGATTCTGCACACGGACCGTAGGCTCGCATAATATCGCCTATTTGGATACCTATTTGGCTTTCACAGGAGCCAACCGGGCACTTATCAGATGTTCACATGCACCTATTTGGTTCTTTTAGATATTTATACCACAGATATGCAGTGAATTGATTATCACTCACTGTGATGTTTATTTAATGTTAAATAATACACTCCACTGTTTACATACATTCTCTCTGATGACGTAACTCTCTAATTTTGGCGCCACATTGGATTGAAATAAGTGTAGATGTATGCTTAGGGTTCACCTGCTGAAGACGGCTCGAGTTTAGGAGCTAAAACGTCGTAATAAATCACCATATTCTTTTGCACCAAAAGTCCTGTGAGTGCGGTTCATATATATAGAGAGAGAGAGAAAGAGATACTGAGAGAGAGAGAGAGAGAGAGAGAGAGAGAGAGAGAGAGAGAGTCAAGTCTCTTACAATTAGCAGCAGCTTCAAGCATTTTCCAGGTAAACTCAGTGTGTGTGATCAAAAATATGGCAGCCAATGGAAACCTCATTAGGAGGCTGCTCTTAGAAATGGAAGCTAAAAAAAATTGGAAACCGAAAGACTACATTTGCAGAAGTCAGGAAAACGATTTGCTGTATTGAAAATGCTCAGTGATTTATATGTTAGGTGATATCCTAAAATAGGCTGACCTATTTTTCCCTTGTTCAGTTTTCATTTAGCATATGTATGTGTCACGTAATGAAGCAAAGGGTCTTATTTTTTCCTTGTGCTCCAGTTTGATGCCAGTCAAACAGAGCAACTTTTGGGTTTACCACTGCAGTATTGGAGGCTTGTGTCTTTAGCCTTAAAGGAAAACTATACCCCCAAAATGAATACTTAAGCAACAGATAGTTTATATCAAATTGAATGACATATTAAAGAATCTTACCAAACTGGAATATATATTTACATAAATATTGCCCTTTTACATCTCTTGCCTTGAACCACCATTTCGTGACTCTATCTGTGCTGCCTCAGAGATCACCTGACCAGAAATACTACAACACTAACTGTAGCAGGAAGAAGTGAGGAAGCAAAAGGCAGAACTCTGTCTGTTAATTGGCTCATGTGACCTTACATGTGGTTTGTAAGTGTACACAGTGAATCTTACGATCTCAGGGGGCGGCCCTTATTTTTTAAAATGGCAATTTTCTATTTTTGATTACCCAATGGCACATACTACTAAAAAAGTATATTATTATGATAATGGTTAATTTACATGAAGCAGGGTTTTACACATGAGCTGTTTTACTCAGTATCTTTTAATAGAGACCTACATTGTTTGGGGGGTATAGTTTTCCTTTAAGAACTGGGACATCTTGGTAGCAGTGCCCAAGGCAAAACATACTTTGTATAGCCAATTATTTACATAAAGTAGGAATATTCTGTAAATGTAAAAGGTATAGCCCTTCAGCTGCTGGTGAAATTCAACTTAGAGACCACAGGATTAGACAACACTTTGGTACCGTTGCTCTTTTCCCTGCTATCTCTAATGCCACTGTTCATTCCCAGGTTCTATCATTCTGTCAGCTACTATAGTTGTTGCCTGTGTAGTTAAGATGTGCATTTGTTATGTGTGTTAGTAGTATTTCTTCCTACCTAACTGCTGCTCTATGTGGCCCCACTGTCAACATGAACCAGATTTTCCTCAGGATAGACTGCCAGAATCACTGCTGTTACAAGCCCCAGTTAAAAAATAAAAACTGGATAAATAGACTGTGCAAAATAAAAAAAAAATTCTATTATAGTTAATTAGCCAGAAATTTAATGTATAAAGGCTGCAGTGGCTGGATGTCTAACATTAAAGAACAGAACACTACATCCTGCTTTTCAGCTCTCTAACTCTGAGTGAGTCAGCGAATTTAAGGGAGGCCACATAGGACGTAACTGTTCTGTGAGTTTGCAATACATCTTTAGCATAAAGGTCAGATTCAAAAGCAAACTGTTATGCCCCCATGTGTCCTCCCTCAAGTCACTGATTGGTTACTGCCTGGTAACCAATCAGTGGAAACCAAGAGAGCTAAAAATCAGGAAGTCGTGTTCTGGCTATTATGATAGACAACCAGTCACTCCAGCCTTTATAGATTTATTTTTGACTATATTGAAAACATTTTTTATTTTGCACTTCCTATCTATTTACCCAGTTTTTATTTTTACACTGAACAGTTTCTTTAATATGTTATGGTTCACATTACAATATATCTGAACTACCGAATTCCATGTCTATCTTTAGTCATGTTTTTTATATGCTCTTACAGTAGTGGTGAGAACAAGGCCTAATATCTTGGCCTTGTGATGGAGTGATCAAAACACTAGCCCCCATTTCAAATAAAAGGCACTAAGGTACAGAAACCCATATCAAGCAATAAAAGAATACGCTGGTTCAGTGTGGCCTCCCTTCTACCAGCATGAAATCAGTGCCGGTGCCCCAAGGCCTCGGGGTCTTAGTGCCCGCTATCCACATGCACTTCCCCCCCACGTGAGCGAGTGGGTGCAACAGCGCCGATCCGCGCCTTTATGCCTTCCATTGCCGCCTGACCCCTCCTCACGGCGCTCACATTTTCTGCGCAGGAGGGGGTCGGGGCGCTGCATGACGCTAGTGCAGAGAGCGCAATTGCGCTCTCTGCACTAGAAGAGCCGAATTTCAGGGTTGAAGACCGGAAATTCGGCTCTTAGTTACCAGGAGCGGCATTTTTGCCGCCCCTGGTAACCAGGGGGGCGCTGCCGCCTGAGGCGAGTGTCTCAACTCGCCTCATTGGTTGGGCGCCCCTGGGGTGCAAGCGCCATAGCAGTAGGGGACTCTGTGTTCCCCATGCACTTTAGGATGCAGCTGGGTGGCATGCCATCCCTAAAATTTTGCCGCCCTAGGACCAGGCCTTTGTGGCCTCGCGACAAATCTGACCCTGCATGAAATTGTTCAACCCGCTAACCCATGTCACACCCCAAGTGTGATGCATAGGAAACTTACTCAAAACAAGGATACAACACACTTTATTATCAGGTTTAAAACAGGAAATTTGTTGTATCGGTATTGCGATGTAGCTTGAAGTTGCCTTTAGAGGAAACTTTGGGCTACTTTGCAAAACCGAAACAACAGGTATGTTTTCTCATCTGGGTTTTACATTATTGGCAGTGGAAAGTATTTTCAGATTAATCGACTGTGGTAGAGCAGATTTGTAGTGGGTGAATAATCTCCATTACTCAGCCCCTGCTACAACAACATTCCCCACTTCCTAAACCATCGGAATTTTGTTTCAGTGGAGGAAAGTTTTGCCAGACCCTCAGGGTTAACTGGTCTATCTACTATGCAGCTGGGTAATATTGATTGAGCCCTTGACTGTTAGATCTTTTTTTTTATGCTTAGACTAGAGAAAAAGATATAAGCATGTTTCAATCGCCAAACAATATGCCCTTCTTCTTCTCAACATTTGTCGCAATCCACATTGCATTGATGCTGCTAGTTCTTTTTATACTGTTAGGAGGGACACTTTATTATCAGGGTTCAAGCAGGAAGTTTGTTGCACTCAAGGGTAAAAAGGTTTGGGGAGAAGCGACCAAGCAAGCACCAGCTGCAATTTATAGTTCCTATAATTTAGACTAGATAATGTGTCAGTATTTCTTATAGTGCAGCACTGCCTAAGCTGCCTCCAGTCCAAATGCACTCACCCCATCCCAGCAATATGACAAAGGAATGTTGCTTGAATAGGTGGAGCTGCCTGTCATCTGACATCTGTACTCCAGCCTATCAAAACATCACATAGCCCCCAGCCCAGTGCAGATGCATGAAGCCTCTCTCTTCTCAAACAGCCGGTGCAATTCCATATGGGGTAAGAGCGGCTGGGGGAGACTTAGGGTATCTTAGGGAAAGCGTAATGCCTGCATTATTAGGAATACTGGCACATACAGTTACATTTATATGAATGTCAGTCTTGTTTTAACCTTATAGGGTTCCCCTTAATCAGTTCACAGAAAGGCCACACAACCTGCAGATTGACATTACCTGAGAATACCCATTCCAGACTTCCAGCACTATACAGCCCTCCTTGGGGCATTGGATCCAATCAACTATTGGATAGAGACTTTCTACCAGGTAGGGTAAGCATGTTAGTTGGCCACAAATAATCTGCTGTACTCTGTTTTGCCGCTTCTAATTTCCTGAAAATGGCTCCCAATGGCAATAATGTAAATTGTTGGTGGGAAACATTTGTGTCGATTTGGTTTTCCAATGTAGCCAGAAGTTGCCCTGTGAGGAAACTTTGGGCTACTTTGCAAAACCGAAGCAACTCGTTTGTTTTCTCACTGGTGTTTTACATTATTGCCAGTGGGAAAGCATTTTCAGATTAATTGCACGTGGACGACTAATTCCACATGTGCCATCAGCCTTATTCAACC
This sequence comes from Xenopus laevis, assembly GCF_017654675.1. Taxonomy (NCBI): domain Eukaryota; kingdom Metazoa; phylum Chordata; class Amphibia; order Anura; family Pipidae; genus Xenopus; species Xenopus laevis. Next base: position 69,104,894 of record NC_054374.1, on the reverse strand, counting down.
CCTGCTACAACAACACTTCCCATTTCTTAGGCAATGAGAACTTTGTTTCTGTGGAGGGAAGATTTTACTAGACCCCCAGGGTTAACTGGTCTATCTACTATGCAACAGAGTAATATTGACTGAGCCTTTGACTGTTAAGTCTTTTTTTTCTATGCTGAGACTATAGGAAAAGACGTAAGGGCATTTCAACCGCCAAAGAACATGCTCTTCTCAACATTTGTCACAATCCACATTGCATTGATGCTGCTAGCTTTTTGGCATGGCCTTTCTTTTATACTGTCAGGAGGGAGAGCCACAAGCTGACTTATTGTGTATATGGGGGCAGATTCAATTAGCTATCACCTTTTCTAGTCAGTGCATAGCTCTTCCTCCTGCTGGTATAAAAGTGCCTCCATTCCAGATAGCTAATGACATCCATGCCACATGGATAAGCATCTTTTACTATCTGGCATTGGCACATTTTATTACCCCCAGCAAGTTGGAGAGCTGCACAATGGACCAAAAGGGCACGGTGTGCTTCATGTTCCACTGCTTCAGACTGATATTGGAGGAGTTTAGGTGATAGTTTGATGTATCCAAGAGGGTTTGAGGGGCACACACCTGGTTGATTTTCTCAATTGCTTGGGTGCACCTCCCGCAGTGTCCTTCCACACTGAACCACAGGAATCAGAGAAGAGATGGGCAACACTCCAGGATAAAGTAAAAATTGCCTTTATTTACACACAGCAGGGCAGCATAGCAACGTTTCGAGCCTCGCACGGCTCTTTGTCGTTTTTACTTTATCCTGGAGTGCTGCCCATCTCTTCTCTGATAGTTTTATGTATTTCAAGTTCGTTTTTGGGTGCAAATTACTGACATCAGATAAAATAACCTATTCAGTAGCGTCACTAGAGGGGGGCGGGCCCTGGTGCCCTGAATAAAATAAAGGTATAGAAAGATAGTCCCATAATGGGCAAGATTGATGTGGGAGACACATGACATCTTATTTGCATAAAACAAAGTTAGTATAGGTATATAGAGACAATAATAACTGAACCCTATTTTAAAGGAAAACTATACCCCCAAAATGAACACTTAAGCAACAGATAGTTTACATCATATTAAGTGGCATATTAAAGAATCTTACGAAACTGGTATATATATATTTAAGTTAATCTTGCCTTGAGCAGGGCCGGAACTAGGGGTAGGCAGAAGAGGCACCTGCCTAGGGAGCAACCAAAGGGGGCGCTGTGCAGATACCTGTCTTCTGCCTACCCCATGTTCACTGCTCTCCCCTTCCTCCCCTCCTGGCGCTCTCTCCCCTTGACCCCATCAACTCTCTCTCTTCCCCTCCCCTTCGTCACTCTCTCACCCTTCCTCCCCTGCGGCGATCTGCGCATGCGTGTGAACAATGCGCTCCAGGGACATGCGCGCCACGGCCTGTTTAAGTGATGCCTCTGATCCTCGTCCTTCTGCTTTCCACAGATAACACCTACCAGTTGTGTAAATGGGGCCAGCTGAAGACAATACAGGGCTGCAGATAGTGCCTAGTAGTTTGTGTCAGTAAGAGCCAGGTCGCCTAGGGCTCCTGGTCCTATTGGCCCGGCACTGGCCTTGAGCCACCATTTCGTCTCTGTGCTCTCTCAGAGATCTCCTGAGAAATACTACAACTGTAACAGGAAGAAGTGTTGAAGCAAAAGACAGAACTCTGTCTGTTAATTGGCTCACGTGACCTAACAAGTATGGTTTGTTGGTATGTTTGTGTGCACAGTGAATCGAACGATCCCAGGGGGTAGCCCTTATTTTTTAAAATGGCAGTTTTCTATTTATGATTACCCAATGGCACAAGAAAAGTATATTATTATGAAAATGGTTTATTTACATGAAGCAGGCTTTTACAAATGAGCTGTTTTAGGCAATATCTTTTTATAGAGACCTACATTGTTTGGGGGGTATAGTTTTCCTTTAATCACATGGTAGCCATATCAATATCATAAATATCCTGTCTAATCCCAGATTAGTTATTTTAATATTTTCCTTTTTCTACATATATGTTCCAGCTAGCCCATATTGCTGTACAATTCACAAGTTGATGTCACTAATTGTGAATGTGAGACATTTTATTGTTATGATGCCAACTACTTCCCTAAACCACACAGCTATATTATGGGTTAGAGTTGATCTCCATTGCTTTAGGTTTACAGCCCTGACTGCTTGAATATGAAATAGAAGAGATTTGTTGTTTGTGCTGACTGGACCCAACATCATAGAATATACAGGATCTGTTATCCAGAATGATCAAGACTTGGGGTTTTCCGTATAATGGATATTTCTGTAATTTGGATCTTCATACCTTAAGTCTACTAGAAAATCATGTAAACATTAAATAAACCCAATAGGTTGGTTTTGCTTACAATAAGGATTAATTATATCTTAGTTAGGATCAAGTACAAAGTACTGTTTTGTTATTATTAAGAAAAAGGAAAATTATGTAAAAATTAAATAAACCCAATAGGCTGGTTTTGCTTCCCAATGATTAATTATACCTTAGTTGGATCAAGTACAAGGTACTGTTTTATTATTACAGAGAAAACGGAAATCATTTTTAAAAATGTGTAGTTTTTTGATAAAATTGAGTCTATAGGAGACAGCCTTTCCATAATTTGGAGCTTTCTGGATAACGAGTTTCCAGATAACAGATCCCTGTAGTATAATTACTGGGTTTGCAGGTGAATCTTGGCTTGTGGCTTTTTGTATATATTTGCTGACCTGTGTCCAAAAATGGTTGAATGTGCTTGCAACACCATCATATTGTAGCCCTGTTCTACATTATATCTCCAGCAAACTGGGTAAATGCCAGGAAACATCTGATGTAGTTCTCTAGGCAGTAATATGATCTAGCAATGATTTTACGATTGGTTTCTTGAGTTTTTGTGAAGATGCTTGAGACAATACGAGACATTTGCTCCCAGTCTGCCAGGGAAAATGTCTATAACATTTCAGTTGCCCAGTTGTTAGTAAATTTGGGGATACCTTTATGTTTGAAGTTGATGAGTATTGCATATGATTTGGAGATTTTATGAGATTGGACTTCCTGGATTAAGCAAAGATTATGAAAATCTGTAAGGAGAATGTGCTCATTTAGGGAGTCATTCAAACCAATTGGTTAGTTCAGTGTTTACGCTTTTCTAGGAAACCTAAAGCTAAGATGGTTGCCATTTTTGATCATTTGATGGTTCCTGGTTTAATCATCAACATTACAGTGGATGAAAAAATATATTTTTATTAGTATTAATAGCTGTAATATTTGCAGAAAAATCATCCATATTAGAAATATGTCTTCAACCTTTCTGTTACTGTCACATACATATAAAAAAAACTTTGCCACTGAGATTAGTGGTTGTGTTATTTTTTACTGTGTTTGTCACGCTATGGCTGGAGGGGGAGATTTTGTTCCATGGCTTCCCTCTGTCTTTGTGTGAGATTCCATGTGTAGTAAAGCAGATGCTGGCGAACTGCTGTTATTATGCTCTGAATGTGACAGACAGAGCTGGGGAGGTGGGAGGAAGGAAGAATCATGCTCATAAATATTTTGCAGTGACTTCTATAGCTCACTGTTTATAAATGGCAATACATTGAACCTAATTAGGACCAAGATGTATTTATCAATAATGGTTTGTTTAGTACTTTTGTTCTTTGGAAAGTATGTGCTGCTGTTTTTTTGCTGGTTAGGTTCAGAGTTCAAGCACAGGAATCAGTTTATATGAGGGCAGGGATTTTTATCTTGTTGGTCAGGACCCAAAAATGTTGCTTATGGGGATTCCTGTTGATGCCCCTTTTATGTATAATTCATTTTAAACCAGTTTGTGAGTTTTTGGTATTATTTGGATCTCTGAAAAAGGTTCGAGAACGCTATGCTAAGGGATTGATTTGAACTCTTTTACCCTATTCATTTCATTGAGCAATGATATATACACAGCTGGTTATCCTAGTAGCGCTCATGTATGCATGTATATTTTATTTGTATAATGCAACTTGTGTATACAGTGATGAACATTACATGCTGAAACACTACAGCTCAACTGACAACCTGAGGGTGGACTGAATATAAAAAGAATAGGCAATCAGGGCAATGTTCCACATTGAGATTAACCAACAGCGATTCATCTCTGCTTTCCCAATGGCAATAAAGTGAATCATCTGTGATGTGTTGCTTCAGTCTTCCAAAGTCTTTTGCGGTATTATCAAGGCAACTTTAGGCGACTTTGGAAGGCAGTACGTTGGTTTTACCACCAGTGAATTCACTTTATGTCAGGGAAACAGGGTCAGATTCGGGGAGATTAGTCACCTGGCAACAAATCTCCTCTTCTTCAGGACGACTAATCTCCCCGAACTGCCTTCCGGCCGGCTATAATGAAAATCGCCGGCGGGATGGCAATCGAATCGCTTCATTTTTCAAAGTCGTGTGAAGGTGCTTCACGAGGAAACTTCGGGTGACTTCATAGTTACATAGTTACATAGTTACATAGTTAAATTGGGTTGAAAAAAGACAAAGTCCATCAAGTTCAACCCCTCCAAATGAAAACCCAGCATCCATACACACACCCCTCCCTACTTTTAATTAAAATTCTATATACCCATACCTATATTAACTATAGAGTTTAGTATCACAATAGCCTTTAATATTATGTCTGTCCAAAAAATCATCCAAGCCATTCTTAAAGGCATTAACTGAATCAGCCATCACAACATCACCCGGCAGTGCATTCCACAACCTCACTGTCCTGACTGTGAAGAACCCTCTACGTTGCTTCAAATGAAAGTTCTTTTCTTCTAGTCTAAAGGGGTGGCCTCTGGTACGGTGATCCACTTTATGGGTAAAAAGGTCCCCTGCCATTTGTCTATAATGTCCTCTAATGTACTTGTAAAGTGTAATCATGTCCCCTCGCAAGCGCCTTTTTTCCAGAGAAAACAACCCCAACCTTGACAGTCTACCCTCATAATTTAAGTCTTCCGTCCCTCTAACCAATTTAGTTGCACGTCTCTGCACTCTCTCCAGCTCATTTATATCCCTCTTAAGGACTGGAGTCCAAAACTGAACTGCATACTCCAGATGAGGCCTTACCAGGGACCTATAAAGAGGCATAATTATGTTTTCATCCCTTGAGTTAATGCCCTTTTTTATGCAAGACAGAACTTTATTTGCTTTAGTAGCCACAGAATGACACTGCCCAGAATTAGACAACGTGTTATCTTCGGAAAACAAATCGCTCCAATTTCCATCCCGCCGGTGATCTTCATTCTAGCCGGCGGTAAGGCAGTTCGGGGAGATTAGCTGCACCGAAGAAGAGAAGATTTGTTGCCGGGGGACTAATCTCTCCGAATCTGACCGCGTGTCTCTGCCCTATCACCATTGGGAAAGCATGTACAGGAGATTAGTTGCTCGCACAAGAAGATATTTATTGCTAACAATTAATCTCCTGGTGTACCATCAGCCTAAAGATTCGGGGAGTCCTTCCGGCGACTAATCTACCCAGTCTACCTTCCCTTGCCTTACGCCGGCTAAAATGTAAATCGACTGGGGGCAGGCACTCGGAGCAATTCGTTTTCCGAAGTCGCCTGAAGTTTCCTCATGAGGCAATTACAGTCAACTTCGGCAAAAAAATCACTCCGTGTGCCTGTCCCCAGGCGATTTTCATTTTAGCCGGCAGAAGGCAGATCGGGGAGAAGAGGAGATTTGTCTCCCACGAATCTGCCCATGTGGCCAGACCCTAAAGGTCTCTAATACTCTAGGCCTTAAAAATTAAAAAAAAGTGCTCAGAGGACCACTCTGAGTAAGTGTATGCCACTTCTGTTTTTTTGGGGGGGTTTAGATCTCTTTTAAATATTAACTGTCTCCATGCCTTCCTTATTGGGCAGGATTGTAGTGGCAGCTTCTGCTAGGATGCAGATTCAGGCTTTCAAAACCTTCCAATCCCAGTGCGGAAGGAATATACAGTGCACTTGTGATAATTGTAAAATGATCGTGATCTGGAAAGTTTTATTTTTGTTAATAATGACACAATTTATATATTAGGCATACAGTAGAACCCTCAAATTTGACATTTTTCACGGGACCAGAAAAAAATATGATGTACAATCTGGGAAAATGTAAAATCAGCAAAAAGAATTATGAAAAATATATAGGTGGCACCACAAAACAAACCCTTTAAATTTAGGGGATCTAAAATTGTGTTTTCTATGTATTCTCTTCAGTGTCCATTTAAAAAGAAGGCATCAGCTGGCTACACCAAGGGGTATATTTATTAAACTTGGAGACAAACATCACCGGTGATGTTGCCCATAGCAACGAGTCTGCAATTTGCGATTTGAACAGATAAAATAAAAGCAAAGATCTGATTGGTTGCTTTGATCTTTTGACTCATAGTAGACTGATCAGAACTTGTTGTTTGAATGCTACTAGTAATGCGTCTATTTTTAAAATTACAACCTTTGTGCAATAGCATTGTAGAAATTTAAAGTTTTTAAAATGTAAGTGTGTAATCATTTCCTTTACTTGAATGAACTGTGACCAAAATGATATTCAACCCTTAATATCACAACCCAAGGTTAATTTTGTGGAGCTAATTTACTAACATAGGTGGTAAATTGTGCTAGTGCAGTTACCAGTAGCAACCAAGCAGCAAATAGTTTGATTTTTAGTTCTAGCCTGCACTTCCTCTGATTACTTTTCATACCTCTGATCTTTTCCTCTTCAAATCCTTTTCTTTAATGCTGAACCCTATGACACACATCCACTCTTCATGTATTACTTTCACTGTTGCACTGCCCTGTTGTTTTCATTGCACAATTTATCAGTCATTGCCACCACTTTTCTCTTGGATTCTTTAGATAGCTTACAAGCAGTCCTCACTTATGTGTTCAAGGATGCAGAAAGCCAAACAAGCTTCTATTGTCAAAGCTGCTGTAATGCTTGCTACAACCCCTCACAGTTTTGGTGTTCCAGCAACCCCAGGTTTTACACCATAGTGATATCATATGGATGTCTGGGCCACAGCACACATTTACACTGAGCATTACACTGAGCTTAATATGTCTCCTGCTCTACAAGATGTGTGCAAAAAGACATTTCATACACAAGACCAGTTGAATAAAAATATCCCATTCAGCCAAACATTCTTCTGTACTGTATAATTAATACAGGTATTAGAACTGTTATCCAGAATGCTCAGGACCTGGGGCTTTCTGGATAATGGATCTTTCTGTAATTTGGAACTTCATTTCTTAAGTCTAGTAGAAAATCATATAAACATTAAATAAGCCCAATACAATAGGGTGGCTTTGTTTCCAATAAGGATTAATTATATCATAGTTGGGATCAAGTACAAGATACTGTTTTATTATTACAGAGAAAAGGGAAAGCATTTTAAAAAATTTGCATTATTTGGATAAAATGGGAGACGGGCTTTCCATAATTCAGATCTTTCTGGATAACGATTTTCCAGATAATGTATCCCATACCTGTACATATACTGAAAAAAATAGAAAACATTGAATGAAGAAAGAACAAAACTGGTGTATTAAAGTGAAGGAGCGGCCAAAATGGTTGGCATTGTGAATATCAAAATAAATACAAGGGAAATATATAATCTTAGGTTTTTTATAGTCGATAGAAAAGGGGCAGATGGATTGGGCCAGGCTATTATGCTGATATATTTGGTCTTAATAGAGTCACGATAAATGAGTGGGAGTCCAGTGTGTGACTTCCAGCCAGCTTCATTACTGATGCAGTAAGGAATCAGCAGGGGAGGCTGAGCAGGTGCAGTGTGTGTGTGTCTCATACAATTCTACAGTGCCAGCTAACAACACTGAAAATCTCCTCCTTCTCTCATGTCCTAGGATCACCTCATACAGTACTGAAGAGGGTGGAAATTCAAGAGACATTTTTAATGTCTAATTACTAACTAACTAATTAGGCAGGCATTTGTGAATTTCCTATGCACAAAATGTAAATGTGTACATAAATGTAAGCACTAAAATGCACGAATATGATACTTGATTGCCAAAGGATCTATACAATTGATAAATGCTCTGAAATTGTACAATTTGGGTATAAACCTAGATGCTCAAAATCATTCATCTTCACCAATGGCCTGAAACTCACAAGGTAAGCAAAATAGAGCTGCCGTTTCTGTCATTTCCCGGTCTGCCCCTGTTTCTGATTCCCAATAGCTTCTGCCATGTTTCTCCCAAAAGCAGAGTTGTGTAGCTTTGTTGTCGTCTGCATTGACTGGCCACATGACTTTGGTTCTGTCTCCCTTGCACTGATTGCTGATCAAGAACATGCTCAAGCCAGGATAATCTGCCACTTCGAATGGACCCAGGGCCGGAGTTGCATGCCCCAATGCCGCAGGGTCCTAGTGCCATCCACCCCCCCCCCCCACACAAGCGGCGGAGCACTGAGGACTACGCATACCGGTTTATGCATCTCAGAGTGCAGCAGGGCGGCAAGCTGCCCCTAAAATCTTGTCTATAAACAAGCAGCTGTGTAGCCATGGCGGCAGCCATTCAAAGCTGAAAAAAGCCCAGAATACACAGCAGATGACAGATAAGCATACTGCCCAACTGTCTCGTTTTTAGAGGGACAGTCCCTCTTTTGACAGCTTAGCCTGCAGTCCCTTATTTGTACTGGAAAGTCCCATTTTTCTCAGCACTGAACAGCCAGAAAAAGAAACAAAGTTTCTAACTTAATTGGTTTTTGGCAGAGAGCCCAGAACAGCCACAGCAGCAGATAAGATACTTTTGTAACAATTTCTAGATAAACAAATAAGTAATTATAACAAGATAAGATAACAGGTCCCTTGGGAAAAGTTAGACTCACAGTTTAGGGTTAGTTCACAAAAGGAGATTCTGGGATATTTTGTCGCCTGGCGACTAATTGCCTCATCTTCTGAGCGACAATCTCCCTGAACTGCCTCAGCGTGGTTTCCCATAGGCTATAATGAAAAGTCGCCTGCGCTAATGAACACGCCGCGGTGCGTTTTCCATACTCGCCCGAAGTTGCCTCATGTAGGCAACTTCGGGCGACTATGGAAAATGATTTGCCGCGTGTAATTAGGGGGTCTAGCCACAAAAATGGGCATGGTCAAAAAAATTTGCTGTGCTACGCGCGCCAACTTTTTTATCCCTCTTTTCATATTTCCAAGATGTTGGGAGGTATGCAGATAAGCTCTGTAGCCTTACAATGGGATTCTATTTGGAAAACCGGGCAGCCCTTCAAAATACCAGGCTGTCCAGGTCAAAACCAGACAGTTGGCAACCCTAGGCAGGAGGGAGAGGTTATTTTTCTTTTAAATGTACAGGTATTGCCTTTTGAGTTTCTCTACCACTTTTAGTGATCACAAGGCCATCTCTTGAAACTGCTTCTTAAAGGGGTGGTTCACCTTCAAACAACTAGTTTTCAGATAGATCACCGGAAATAGTGACTTTTTCAAATTACTTTCTATTTTCTATGTGTCACTGTTTTTCTAATATTGAAGTGTAAAGGGTCATTTTTCACCTTCTGAAGCAGCTCTGGGAGGGGGGGGTCGCCGACCCTGTAAACTGTTCTAAATAGATACATTTAGTTGATACATTTCTTATCTTTGTCCCTGCTGAGCAGAATCTCTGGGTTTCATTAAGGGCAGCTGTTAGAATTGATACAATAGTTGCTAATTCTCCAGAGATGCTGCTGAGAAATTTATCAACTAAATGTTGCAAAACTGTAACAGTTCATAGTCTGTGCCTGAATTACTGAGCTGCCAGACTCAAACACCAGAGACACGAACATTCAACTTTAAACTTAGATTTTGGAAAAACAGTAAAAAATAAATAATGGAAAGTAATTGGAAAAAGTCTTTATTTCTGGGGAACAATCTAAAAACAACTGAATTGGAAAAAGTGTTTGGAAGGTGAACTGAACAGAAATGTACCATGTGGCCCCCCTTCAAGTCGCTGACTAACTCAGAGTTATAGAGCTGAAAGGCAGGAAGTTGGATTCTGGCTGTTTTATTAGACATCTGTTCACTCCAGCCTTTATATATTACATTTTTGGCTAACTAACTATATTAGAAACATTTTTTATTTTGCACAGCCTATTTATTTACACAGTTTTTATTTTCACACTGAACTGTTCCTTTAAAGGGCCTATAAATCAGCTCAATGATCCAAATATGCCCATCTGTAAATGGGATAAAGCAAATATACACATAAAGCACTGCAATATGTAGTGTTCTCTTGTAGTACAAGTATGGGACCTGTTATCCAGAATGCCTGGGACCTGAGGTCTTCCGGAAAATTGATCTTTCCATAATTTGGATCTTCTTGCTCTAAGTCTGCTAAAACATCATGTAAATATTAAATAAATCCAAGTGGTTGGTTTTGCTTCCAATAAGGATCAATTATATCTTAGTTTGTACAAGGTACAAGGTACTGTTTTATTATTACAGAGAAAATCTAAATCATTTGTATTTGGATACAATGGAATTTATGGGAGATGGCCTTTGCGTAATTCGGCACATTCTGGATAATGGGTTTTTGGATAACGGATCCCATACCTGTAGTAACAAACCTCTATAAGCAACATACATAGCAGAATAGCAATGGCAATATAGGCAATTGTTATACTTATTTAGCAAGGTAGCAAAAATACCTCAGTATTTCAAAATGTAGGAAGTTTATCATTAATACATTTTTGTGTAAAGCACCAACATATTCAACAGCGTTGTACAGTAAAGGGGTGTATACATGAAATATGACAATTACATACAAATACCAATAGATGTTTATTACTGTAAGAAACACATTTTATATCTTGAGCTAACAGTCTGTGTGACTGTTTGTATTTATACTTTATGGTCCAGTTCTGCTTTTTACTCAACAGGACACAACCCACCCACCAGAACTGTGCCTGGCAATTTACATACACATATGGGAAGTAGGAAAATTTTGATATGCAAAACCCTCTGAAACTAAATAAAAGCCTAGCCTATAGTATATATTTCAAGTTTTTTATCATAGTTAAAAGATGTTTATGTTTTGAAAATGTAAATTGATTTTAAGTTAAATCTGGCTCACAAAATATAGTTGGGGATAAGGATTATATTAAAGTAGACATATTATGTAAAAGGCAAGAATGTGCCAGTGCATTAAAATATTTTAGATATAGAAGGAATGTGCTTTACAAAGTTGTGATTCTGGTTATTTCATTGAAAATTTTAGCAAAAACCCTACTAGTCCCACCCATTTGTTCCACTTTCTGCCCGCTGAATTCCCTGGCTAGGCAGGGGCACTAAGCACACTGCACTGTAGGATAGGAACCAATCAGCAGCTAGCAGGACCCGATCGGGAACTAAAGCCTGTCTTTGCTTGTCTGACTGCAGGGCTGTGATTGGCTATCCCCTTCTGTGCTTCTGATAGGGATCATTAGGACACACCCACCCCTCATTTGCAACACAACAAGGACTAGAGAACATCTATGGGGAGTTCAAATAAAGGGGCCATTTTTGAAGACAATAATAATTTACAGTCAAAAGTAGAACCAGTGCCATATAGAATACATTATTGCCTACAAAATGAGGGGAGTTTCGTTTATCCTATATGTCTCCTTTAAATGTATTGGTTTGTATCACAGCAACTTTTAAATAGCTGTTAAATAGACAATAAACACATTTTAATAAAGTTAGCATTTCTTTTTTGAATGGGAAATCTGGGATGTACCCTAGGGCCCCTATTCATGCCATATCACATTTTAATTAGTTGTTTAATGTAGGAAGACATAACAGTGTATTACAGAATACAAGCAGTAGTAGTAGTGGCCATATTTACCTGCTCTACTCTTCTCTCCTCATGCTTTCCATACCCCTTTTCATATATTCACTCCTCTTTTCTGCTTGTTCTTTTCACTCTTTGCTTCCCACTATTCTCTTTCCCTTGCTCTCATTGGTCCATTTTCTTCTGCAATTGTTTTCTTTTCTCTGTTCTCCCTGCTCTCCTTTAATGTCATTCTCCTGTAGAATGCATTCATTCCATCACTCGCAGGTATTAACAGTAACGATGCACTGAATCCAGGATTCGGTTCGGGTTTCGACCAGGATTCATCGTTTCTCAGCAGGATTCGGATTCGGCCGAATCCTTCTGCCCGGCCAAACTGAATCCAAATCCTAATTTGCATATGCAAATTAGGAGTGGGGAAGGAAATCACTCATTGATGCCCAAGACATTGATCGCAGTCTACCAGTCGATCATTTTAAAGTACCTGGTAGACCACAGAAAAAAAAATTCTCTGTAAGTAACAATTATTTACAACAAAACTATCAGCGAAAAACGATCAACATGAACTATAGCTAACTTTTGATGTAGATTAATATTTTGAAAAGAAAATGTTTAGTGTCAGTATCACTTTCAAGCTATCTAATGTGTCAGCCATCACATGTGTGCACATTCACACAGACTGTTACCTCAAAGTATAAAATTCGTTTTTTACAGTAATAAACAGATATTGGCATTTGTAGGTAATACGGATATTTCATGTATACACTGCTTTACTGCACGACACTATGGAATATGTTGGTGCTTTATAGAGAAAAAGTAATAATGATAAAATTCCTACATTTTCAGGGAGAGAATTCCACATCTTCACAGCTCTCACTGTAAAAAAAAAAAAACCCCCTTCCGAAAATTTAGCCAGAACCTCCTTTCTTCTAATCAGAATGGTTGACCTGGTGTCAGCTGGAAGGACCTACTGGTAAATAAAGCATTTATTTATATGATCCCCTTATACATTTATGCATTGTTATCATATCACCCCTCAAGTGCCTCTTCTCAGTAGAAGACATATGCAAATTATAAAAAACTTATGGCAACTTTTTGTCAGGTTGATTTTCAGTAGGAATCTGCATTCAGCATGCCACAGTACCCCTATATAGTGGATTTTGTGAATGGCAGTGGACATATGCTTTGTGGAAGATCCTATAGGCACAGAAATGGAACTAGAGGGGGGCGGGCCCTGGCGCAGGACACGCAGCCGGGCCCCCCGCCCCCCTCCGTACACCCGGAACTGGCCGGGAATATGCGCCGCAAAGCGGCGCGCGGACTGCCGGGGGGCCCTGAGGGGGTAGTTCCGCCCCTGTATAGGCAGAGTCAGCCTTAAGCTGGCCATAGACACAAAGATAAAGTCATATGAATCAAAGGTTTGCACGATTTTCGGACCATGTGTGGACCGTCTCGACATTTTTCGTATCATAGCGAAATCATAGCGTATCAGTCGTTTAGCTGATCGGTAAGAAAACTTCTGTCGGCTAACGATAATAACTCTGCAAGTATTGCCTATTTGACGATTTCAATGGGTGACTGTCACTTCTATTTGTTCTTACAATTTCTGTCTGTCAATATGTTGCCAAAACATTGTCTGATTTGTTATTTTTACTACTTGAACGTTCATACATGAGAATAAAATCTGCACGTCTTTGGCCAGCTTTACTCATAAGCAGGAACTCATCTTAGGTAATACTGGTTTTAAAAGTGATTTTTATTAGTGTTTTCATTATTTTTGACTATTTTTACTTGTACAGGTGAGACACAAGGGTCCATCTGTACTATAACATATACTAATCCCTTGTATATTAGTGATGTGCGGGCCGGCCTGATACCCAGCGGGACTTGCGGGTTTACCCGAGGCTGGCGGGTTTGGACCAACCTCGCACTCCTCTTTGCCATCTTCAAATACCGGCTTTATAGCTGCGCGCCTGGTCGCCCCGCCTCTTCTGTGACATCATGAAGGAACCCAGAAGTCGATTTGGCGGGCGCCGCTGAGGGAGGGCGGGTTAGGGTCAGGATTCGGTTCGGGATTCAGCCTTTTTCAGCAGGTTTCGGCAGAATCCTTCTGCCCGGCTGAATCGAATCTGAATCCTAATTTGAAAATGCAAATTGGGGCAGGGAGGGAAATTGGGTGACTTTTTCTCACAAAACAAGGAAGTAAAAAATGTTTTCCCCTTCTCGCCCCTAATTTGCTTATGCAAATTAGGATTCGGTTCGGTATTCGGACGAATCTTTCACAAAGGTTTCAGAGTTTCAGACGAATCCAAAACAGTGGAATGGGTGCATCCCTAGTAGCCTTACAGAGCATCAGTTTTTTAGATCAGGTCAGTGACCCCCACTGGAAAGCTGGAAAGTCAGAAGAAGAAGGCAAATAATTAAATAACTATAAAAAATTAATAATGAAAACCAAGTGAGAAGTTGCTTAGAATATATTAAAACTTAAAATATACAAAAATTGATGTGATTAGTCGCACATCTATAAAAAAAAAGGAAGCCGGCAATGCAAGGTGGCCGCCAACCCGAAAAGGGGGTGCGAGATTGGCCCTAGCCTGCCCGACCAGCGGGTAAACACATGGATCCTTCGGGTATAGGGCCAGCCCGCACATCACTATCGCTGCTATATGTTCTAAATTGATACATTTATTTGATAAATTTTTTATCTTCCCCCTGAGCTTCATTAAAAGCAGCTGTTAGAATTGATATAATAGTTGCAAATATTCCCAAAATACTGCTCAGAAATGTAGCAACTAATGTAGCACCTAAATGTAGGTTACTTATGCATCTTTCCTGACACACAAATCCATTGTGCACAGATGTGCTATATCAGTGTTTTTCAACCTTTTTTGAGCCAAGGCACATTTCTTTCATTGAAAAAATCCCGCGGCACACCACCAGCTGAAAATGTGAAAAAAAGCTTATATTAACAATATAAGTGCTATTGTTAATGTAAGCTTTTTTTTAAACATTGATGCATGAGGCAGAAGGTTGTCAGTAAGAAAGTAGAAGGAAACATATATGAAAAGGCCAATTGAACTTTATTATATCATCTGCAGTCTTTTTACCTGATAAGATTTTCCAAAGCAGGGTAGCGCTGCCCTCTATTTAAACTGGTTGGGGCAATAGTTCTCTCACGAACACAGAGATTAAATTATTTTGTTATTGTGTTTTTTTGTAATAACACTCCCCCAAATATTTTATAATTGCTGCCAAGACCGTTGGGGTTTTATAAATAAACAATACTGATAATCAAATCTCAAATCTAACTAACTAGATCTGGTGCTTCAGCTAGCAACTGTGCAAAGGGAGAAGCAGGTCACTTATTATTATTTTGTTATTACAAAAAAACACAATAACAAAATAATTTAATCTCTGTGTTCGTGAGAGAATTCTCACATTCATCATTCAAGGCCAGGGTAAGCTTGCTATGCCGGGTACCCACGCTATTGCCCCTACCAGCTTAAATAGAGGGCAGCGCTACCCTGCTTTGGAAAATCTTATCAGGTAAAAGTTCAATTGGCCTTTTCATATATGTTTCCTTCTACTTTCTTACTGACAACCTTCTGCCTCATGCATTGCAGCCAGAAAGCTAGAAATATGGTTCTCCTTATTACAGCATGGCTAAGCCGCAGGGTCTGCTTCCTTAATATTTTGATAACAGCACTAGCCGTTCACCTGTCAGTCCGTGCACTTCTGCCTTCTGCCTTCACATCGAAGCTGCGCGCAGTGCAGCCAGCGACCTCCCTGATCAGCCAACCCAGGCACGGCTCTTCTGCCCGCTCAGGTCACGTGACGTCACGTGAAAGGTCCGCGCACTTCGGCCTTCAAATTGATAGCGGCACACCTAGCATTAGTTTGCGGCACACCAGTGTGCCGCGGCACACAGGTTGAAAAACACTGTGCTATATAATACAGTCTATAGCTGTTTTAATTGCAGACGTGTAAAATCTCACCGAATAAGGGTAGGACTCCACAAGTGATTTTGTCGCAGCGTCTGCATCCGTCCGATCAACGCTGCGACACCATGCAACAATTCTATCTCTTGCCTTATTTTTGTCGCATCTGACAATTTGCATGCGTTTTGTCGCAGCGTGTCGGATCACAACAAAATCGCTCGTGGAGTCCTACCCTAAGAATGCCGTGAAAAATGAAAAGTAATTAGGATTAAAATAAAAATGCAGTGAATGATTGAACTGGGAGTGTACATAGGGTTACCACCTCACCCCTTTAAAACCAAACACATATGGAATCCACAGCTTGCATGGCTAATTAGCAATTTCGATGCACGGCTGCACATAAATCAGTTCAGTCTGCAGCATGCATCTAAATGAATTGCTAATTAGCCATGCAGGCTGTGGATTCCATATGTGTTAGGTTTTAAAGGGGTGAGGTGGCAAACCTAAGGGGCAGCTTTATTAAGGGTCGAATAGTAAATTTGATTTTTCAAATTTTTTTGTGGTCAAAACTCTCTAATTCTAATTGTGAATTATCCAAACTTGATTTGAATTTGAATTTCGAGATTTATCAAACCTATACACTGGGAATGATTCGAAATTCGACTATTTGCCACCTAATACCTGCCAAGTTCATGTAGAAGTCAATGGCAGAGATGCAGTGATCAGTTTGAAGATGTTAATAGCCTTCTTGACATTCAAGTTTTTTTCGGAGAAAAAAACTCGATTGGAATTTAGCCAAATTCGATTCAAGTTTTCGGGTCGGTAATATTAGTTTGCGTTTTAGATATTTGATCATTTTATTAAATAACCCCCCGAATGGAATTTTGAGTATATTCAAATTTATTATTCACATGAATTCGAAATTCAACCTTTAATAAATGGGCCTCTAAGGGGCAAATTCATCAAGGGTCGAATATCGAGGGTTAATTAACCCTCGATATTCGACTGGGGAATGAAAATCCTTCGACTTCGAATATCAAAGTCGAAGGATTTAGCGCAAATACTTCGATCGAACGATCAAAGGAATAATCATTAGATCGAACGATTAAATCCTTCGAATCGAACGATTCGAAGGATTTTAATCCAACGATCGAAGGATTATCCTTCGACCAAAAAAAGTTAGCCAAGCCAATGGGAACCTTCCCCATAGGCTAACATCGAGTTTGGTAGCTTTTAGGTGGCGAACTAGGGGGTCAAAGTTTTTTCTTAAAGAGACAGTACTTCGACTATCAAATGGTCGAATAGTCGAACGATTTTTAGTTCGAATCGTTCGAATCGAAGTCATAGTCGAAGGTCCAAGTAGCCCATTCGATGGTCGAAGTAGCCAAAAAAACACTTCGAAATTCGAAGCATTTTTTCTTCTATTCCTTCACTCAAACTTAATGATTGGCCCCAAACTGTATTTTGTCCTGCCTGGTACAGGTAGGTGAATGCAAGTAGTTGTTATGACATCACCCACTGTTTAGTGGGAAGGAATAAAATATATGTATTGTTATGTTAAGACTGGTGGGTGTATGATGACTTCACTTGATCCCACGTCTGTGTCATTGTCATGTTACAGCACCGTTAAACTTCCCCATCTTACCACATCCGTAGAACTATGTTATCATGTAGAGCTATTTCTCAGGCAGCTAAATATAGACATGGGTTAGGGTGTGCGTGGGCACAAGAGTGCAATGCGGGGGTGGAAATCTAGCTATATATAGATACTTCCTCTCTACTGAAGGCTAAAGTAAGCCTGGAAATACTTCCGTAATCAAAACTGCTCTATGACTCTGTGACTTGTTCACTATGATTGTACTGACATTAGTTAGAAAAGTAGTGTTTTTACAAATATACATACAAGTATAGAGATCTATTATGCAGAATGCTTAGGTTTTACATCTATGAGTTCTTTTTTTTAATATAGAGCACATTGCCTTAAAACTACTAAAACCAGTTTAACTTAAAGGAGAACTAAACCGTAAAAATGAATATGGTTAAAAATGGCAAATTTTAAATAATGAACTTATTTTACTAGCCTAAAGTTTAAGATTTTCAATACAAGCATGGGATATGTTATCCGTAAAGCTACAAATAATGGAAAAGCTGTCTCCCATAGACTACATATCAAAAAAACACCCATTTTTGAAAATGATTTCCCTTTTCTCTGTAATAATAAAACAGTATTTTGTACTTGATTCTAACTAAGATATAATTAATCCTTATTGGAAGCAACACCAGACTATTGGGTTTATTTAATGTTTATATGATTTTCTAGCAGACTTAGATTTATCAAAGGTCGAGGTGAATTTTCAAATTCAAAAAATTGAATTTAGAGCTATTTTTTGTGTACTTCGACTAGGGAATAGTCCTTATTCGATTAGAATTTGAAAAAATGAGAAAATCTAAATTTATCATGTACTGTCTCTTTTAAAAATTCGACTTTGACCATTCGACCTTTAAAACCTGCCAAATTGCTGTTTTAGCCTATGGGGGACCTCCTTGGTTTAAATTGTACAGTACTGAGAATCGCACCACTGCATGGAAGCAATACTCCATTTTGTGTCAGGCAAAACCCATATCTCATTGACATACAAGAGACGACACATATAAAATGTGGAGTTCTGAAAAAAACGGCATTGCATTGGCGTTTTACACTATGCTGGAAATGCAGTGCTGATCTGGTCATTCTTTAATTTGAATCACGATAATTTAAGGCTATTGCATAAACAATAAATAAACCCAATAGAATTATTTTTGCCTTCAATAAGCATTAATTAAATCTTAGTTAGAATCAAATACAACGTACTACAGAAAAAAAGACATCATATTTAAAGGGGAACTCCGGCTTCCAAACCAAAATTTGATAAAGAGGCCCACATAGCACAGAAAACCTCAATATACCCATCATAGTTACCTGTATGAATCAATGCCATTTTCTATGCTGAAATCCAGCTGTTTAACAGTTCTTCTCTTCATTTGAAATCCTAGCAGGAAAGGAGGGACTAAAACACTGATTTGTAACAACTTCTCCACAGTTTACAGACAGCAGGAACTACATAACCCACAATTCATTGCATTGTGATGTTCCGTTCCTTATTGAAATCACACGTACTGGGAATTGTGGATTTTGGAGAATGCAGGCTAAGGACAGATGGCTGTTGATACAAAGTAACAGTAGTCAGCCAGCTCAGCAATGTATTCAGACAGATCAGCAAGGGTTAGGCTTAGGGAACTGTTCCAAACCATTGAGTAAAAAAAAAAAAGTTTAAGTTATGTATGTGTGGAATTCCCCTTTAAGAATCAGAATTATCTGATTACAATGAAGCCTATGAGATATAGCCTTCCCATAATTCATAGCTTTCTGGGAAGGGCTTTCCAGCTAATGCTACTTGTCTTTAAAGTGATATAAAAAGATATATAATGTGGGCTTGATTGTAATCTTTGGTTTTGTGCCTAAGGGATGCAAATTCAAGTGCGCACATTTTATTATTCATTTGGTGTTAGTTCTACTTAACATTTATAATTTGTTGTTTACATGCTTAATGTATGTGTGCATGCTCTGTTTAAGCTTTGTATGAGATACTGGATGGTGGCAGTGCATGGGGACACACAGAATATGTATTGTCCCTGGTAGAGTGAGCAGAGGATCTGGCAGGTCTTTTTAAAGCCTGACGCCTCCCCCTGTCAACGATGTACTGGGATTGTCCAGTGACTGTCACCCTTCGTCCCCCATTCATCTGTGCAGAAGTCTTAGCATAAAAGCAAGGAGCTTTTCAAGGCTTTGCAGCAGCTGTATGTGTTTACTGGCAAATTGTATTTTTTGTATCCACGGACCATCATTCTTTTTTTGATTCCATAATATGAGATATTTGTAAATAAAATCTTCCTTTGCGGTAACCATTCCCTATTTTGTTTAACTATTCATCATACGGCAAGCTAGTTTATTTGCTTTGCATGAAAATGTATGGGAGTTTACAGTGCTTTAGAAAGCAACTGATATTTGGTATTACAGGTTTGGACCTGTTATTCAGAATGCTCAGGACTTGGATCTTTCCGTAATTTGGATCTTCATACCTGAAGTCTACTAGAAAATCATTTGGATCAAGTACAAGCTACTGTTTTATTATTACAGAGAAAAAGGAAATCATTTTTAAACATTTGGATTAGTTGGATAAAATGGAGTCTATGGGAGATGGTCATTCCTTAATTCAGTTAATAGTGCTGCTCCAGCAGACTTCTGCACTGAAATCCATTTCTCAAAGGAGCAAACAAATTTTTTTAATATTACATTTTGAAATCTGACATCGGGTTAGACATATTGTTAGTTTCCCAGGTGCCCCAGTCATGTGACTTGTGCCTGCACTTAGGATGGAACTACTTTCTGGCAAGCTGTTATTTCTCCTACTTAATGTAACTGAACCAGTCTCAGTGGGACTTGGTTTTTACTATTGAGTGTTGTTTTTAGATCTACCAGGGAGCTGTTATCTTGTGTTAGGGAGCTGCTATCTCATTACCTTCCCATTGTTCTGTTGTTAGGCTGCTGGGGCGGGGGGGAGAAAGGGAGGTGGTGATATCACTCCAACTTGCAGTTCAGCAGTAAAGTGTGACTGAAGTTTATCAGACCACAAGTCACATGACTGGGGGTAGCTGGGAAACTGACAATATGTCTAGCTCCATGTCAGATTTCAAAATGGAATATAACAAAATCTGTTCTCTGTCCTCTTTTGAAAAATGGATTTCAGTTCAGAATTCATCTGGAGCAGCACTATTAACTGATGTGTTTTGAAAAAAACATGCTTTCCCATGACAGTATCTCTTTAAATAATCCCGATAGGCTGGTTTCGCTTCCAATAAGGATTAATTATATCTTAGTTTGGATTAATTGATTAAAATGGCGTCTACAAGAGATGGACTTTCTGGATAACAGGTTTCCGGATAACAGATCCCATACCTGTATTAATGCATTTATTAGACACCACTTTTAAAACTAACGTCTCTGTGATTTACTGGTTTATATTCATAAACAAAAAGCTGCAGTGCTTTATAAAAAAGGAACGTGGTGACTGAACATCTAGCTGCCCATGGGAATATATCATTTATAAATAAGTCTGTAGTTAGAGAAATAGCTAGATATAGAGGCAATGTTCAGTTCATTCTAATTGACTATCTGTCGTTCTCTTTATATATAATTTTATTCATATATTTATACTATAGTATCATATCTTCACAGATGAATCTGAAACCTTAAAAATTATATTCATAAAACGAAGGGAAAAGTTGTAATTTATTTTTTGCTGAAAACAAAACCTGTGAGGTTTGGAAAGCCCTGCGTGTTGTTTTCCTTTTCAGTCTAAAAAAAGATTTCACATCCTATAATGGACTTTGAACTCTGTATCATGTTAAATGCAAATTATGACTGAAAGTAGATGAATCAGGTCTATTATTAAAATGTTCTAGTTTTTAACCTGTATTTTCAAATGCAGTTGACATAGTGGATAACAAATTATTTCTCTGCATAGTTGGACTGTTATATTACAATGGGGGCCGCCATACTGTAGACAGTTGCATTACGTCATCCCAGTAGGAACTCTTAAGTTGTAGCTTATAGCAGTTTATAATATACATATACAGTATATATATTTCATACTCGTCATACTCAACATATATATATTACTGCAGTTAAGAAAGAGAGAAAAGGTTCTGTACACACTATGTACATACTTCTAATAATAGGGGGCTATAAAGTTGTAGCCTGGAGCTGAAATTGAAAAATATAAGCAAATGTGATTTTACTTTATACCACGCAATACAGATTTTAATATATTTGAATAAAAGAAAATTCTGACATGGTTTATGCCAGTGTTCTGTAAAACAAATATACTATAGTATCCTTAAGAAACATAAGAAGTACAGTGAAATATGGTGTTTTAAATGAAATAAATGGTATCAGCTTGCTAAAAACAGATTGATAATTGTGCAGCAGCAATGAATACATCATAGCTGTTCCACTTGGTCACCTCCTTCCTGAGAGCTTGTCATTACCAGCATTCAGTACATGGGGGGTTAAGTGGGATCTTGTTGCCATGACCACAGGATGCAGTATCAGTTCCGTGACACTGTTGCCATGGCAACATGACAATGATTCTCCAATTTAGCATCTTCTCTAACTCTCAGGGAGAGCTGCATCTTGTTAAAGGGCCAGTATTTACACATACCAGAGGTGTCCTCAGCTAACCTTTCAAAGAAAAACATTTTTAAAGGAGCCGCCCTACTATAGTTCCAAAGGGTATATTGTTATAATAAATTGCAATACCGCACATATATTTTGTTGGATATTCTTGCTCTGAAAAAAATGAATCTCTCTGGTAGAATTAATCTCTAGGTACCATAGAAATCCTTGTCTCCCAAATGTAATTCTGCTTTTTTAGCAATGCAAATATTGTTTGTTCCATCATATACAGGGTAGTGATGTATATAAATATTTGCCTTTCTTTCTAAAGTCACATATTCATTTTCACAGCTAAAATACTCTGTGCAGCGCATTCAGTATCTGTGTACAGATGCTCGGCATGCCATTTAACTTGTTCATTACCATTAAGTGGATACCTTGTGCAACCGAGAAAATCAGCTTTCAAACATTTCCAAATAATCTGGACCAGTACACAGAACATTATTCTGTATCAGTGTGGTTCTTATTCTAAATGATCTACTATAAAGCAGGAAAATATTAGCTAATACACACTTCTTGCATCTCTATTGTTGTATTTCTCATTCAGGTTTCCTTTGCAGACTAAGAGTGTTAGACTCCCTCTCCTCCCTCTCTCTTCACAGACTGACTTATCTTTTATGATATCCCTGACCTCCAGCTGTATGAGGCATCTTTTCCCCTTAATACATTTAAGCCACCTCCCCACACCAGCCTTGGAGTTGGTCCAGCTACAGCATGGCTGGATGTGGTGCACAAGAGAGAAAAGCGCTGTTTGTTTGTAAACATGTACCTCATGCAACTGTTAACTCCTTACCTCTGGGTTCATCAAGTCAAGATCACTTCTTAAAGACATGAAAACTGTGTGGTGTTGATATCAATTTGTCTGTGTCTTTTAGCATTTTGTACATGTAAGTATATAAAGACCCAAAGGTTGTACATATCAACCAGCATGTGAATTGCAGTGTGTCTCAAAATTATTAGTTATCATGGCTCCTAACAATGCCAAGGTCCAAGAAACCAATATGGAATTTATTGATGGGACAGTAGTATTTAATACATTGTTATAAACCATCAGCTCAATATACCAGTTCAATTATGTATATGACTGTGTGTGCTTTTGTGTGTGTGTGTAGAAGGACTGGATCTTGGAACATATGCTCCTGCCTTATATAAATACTTGGGGGGTAGGTCTGGACTGGCATTCAAAATAGGCCCTGACATTTTGGTTACACAGAGGCCCAAACAGCACACTAAATAGTTACTTGTCTAGGGCATCTTACAGCAGCCTCTCTGGCATTTGCTGGAACCCACAGATTGCAAGTCTGGGCCTGTTGGGGGGGGGGTGCATAGCCACTGAAGGAGGCATATACACTGGAACACAGGTGGATCTCTCTCCATGAGAGATTGACACACATAAAGACACACACACACAGGGATGAAACTCATACATCTCGTATACATATAAATACTTATATTTATGCATTCATTATATATAAGCTGTCAAGGGTATGTTTGATTGGCTATTAATAGTAGGCATATAATTTGTAGCACAGTTATCACCTCGATGAGTGGTAATTTGACCATAATTACTTATACAAAATAATATTACAGATATATGAATTTTTACAGTGTAGAACAATAAATTAATGTTATGTTTTTTTATCAAAAATAAATGGGACACTCACGGGACTTAAAACATCTTAAAGGAAAATTATAACACCCTGAACAATGTAGGTCTCTATAAAAATATATTGCATAAAATAGCTGTAAAACCCTGCTTCATGTAAATAAACTATTTTCATACATGTTTACTAGTATGTGCCATTGGGTAATCATAAATATAAAATTGCCATTTTAAAAAATAAGGGCCGCCCCTGGGATCCTAGGATTCACGGTGCAAACAAACAAACCATACATGTTAGGTCACATGAGCCAATTAACAGGCAGAGTTCTGTCTTTTGCTTCCACACTTCTTCATCTTACATTTAGAGCTGTAGTATTTCTGGTCAGGTGATCTCTGAGGGAGCACAGAGGCCATCATGAAATGGTGGTTTAAGGCAAGAGATGTAAAAGGGCAATATTTACTTAAATATATATACCAGTTTGATAATATTCTTTAATATGCCTCTTAATAATTATCTGTTGCTTAAGTATTCATTTTGGGCATATAGTTTTCCTTTAAAGGCGAACTATTGCGAAAATGAAAATTTAATATAAGCTGCATTGTACTGAAATAAGAAAATTTCTAAATACAATCAATTAAATATTCTGCGCTGTTTCTGAAATAATCCATTTATCTTCACTATTCCTCTCTCAGCATCTGTTTCTCTTCATTCTGTCTTCTTGCAGGAGTTGGGTGTCAGATAGTCATTGACAGTTAGAAACATCCCCATATCATGATGCTTGTGCCACCATGCTTCACTGTCTTCACAGTGTACTGTGACTTTAATTCAGTGTTTGGGGGTCATCTGACAAACTGTCTGCAGCCCCTAGAATCATCAGTCCACAAAATGTTACACCATTTCTCTATAGGACAGACTGTGTGTCTGGCAAATTGTAATTTCTTCAGCAAGTCTATTTTTCACCAATGGGATTTTGCGGGTGCTTCTTGCTTTTTGGCTTCACATAGGCATCTTCTAATTGTAATAGTACTCACAGGTAACTTTAGACCTTCTTTAATCTTCCTAATCTTTGTCATGCTGGCTATTTTTCTATACATTCGAATTTCAGTCTTTCAGGTTTGGTTGCCATTTTAAAGCATTTGAAATCATTTTAGTTGAGCAGCACAAAACAGTGATTGGTTAGTGAGATGTTGGACTGCTATTACTCTGAACACCACTGTATAATTAGATTTAGCATGTAGGAAAATATAGACATTGAAGAGTTCACTCAAATCAACTTATACGCATGTTAACTTGCATGTAATGTATCTATTGTTAGCTGGGGTCCAGATTCTTTGGGGAATCTGCTTTGCTCTTAGTTTTAAAAGGAACAGTGTATCAATTTGTTACTACTATGGGTCTCAACCCATAGTTTAAAACTTCTGATTTGTAACATATTATGCTATTTATTTTAGTAGCTCCTCATTTAGCATTTTACATTTACTCTTCAACTGGCAGTTTTACAAGCACAGATATAGAGAGACATAGTATAATAGTAACTGTGTTAGTATCTATTAATATTTATGCAAAATAAGGCCATTTTAATGTGCAGTAAAGTGCCCCATTCACTTGTAGCCCTGCTGAACTGCTGAGCGTGGTCAGTTATAATATGTTCCTTGATATTTCTCCTTGCGGTTTTACTTGTCCTTAATTCACTCCCCTTAGGACCCATCAGCCACTGAGAAAGGTTTCAGGTGTACTGAACATGCTTTGTAAAGTGTGATGTTCTGTCTTATAGGCTTCCAAAAATTTGTGTTCTGGATCCAGTTACAGCACAGCATTAATTCGCTCACATGATTGTAGCAATGCTCTCATTAGAATGATCTTTTTAAAGACTAATGGCTAAGTAAATGGGAGATTTTGAGGGTCAGGCATTATCTGACCCATAAAATCTTGTCATGCAATTGGACACGACTCAATGTTTTTTTACAATGTTTACCTATCTTAATTGTGGCAAAAAGTGGATTTGCATTGGGCCCATTTGTACCCAGTTATGTTTGCCCTTGACCTTAAAATTAAATGTGCATGATACTTTGTGTGCAAGTCTGTTGTGTCTATCAATGTGGCCCGCATATGAGGAGTATGTTTAGGGACAAGTACTGTACCTCTAATGAATGGCATTGATAGGCGCAGCAATTGTGTCCATTTTTGTGACTGCACTTGTGGCTTCATTCATAAATGTCACTGTTAGCTGCTTGAATTTAGGTATCCATTGACAGATATTTATTTAGTGCCACAATTTGTATTCAATAGGGATCACTTGCAGTGTACCATACAGTGTACAAAGTGCAACAAAAGACTGCAATGGACCCTTTTTTGGAGGATCACCACCTGTCTGGTTTTTGTTAGGGCTGGCCAGTAGAAACTACCTGTCCGGATTTCCAAATTAGGAAACTTGGACAGGGCTTTAAAATGAGTGGCACTGCGATCAGCCAATCAGTGATTGCCACGTCATAGCCATCATTGGACCGCCCTCTCGCCCGGACGGCAACTCGGAAAAGGGTAGCAACACTATTTGGAGAGCAGGAACCTGTGCCATGCCCTTTGAATTGAGTATTGCCTAATGCCAATATTTGGGGTAAGCATCAGTTCCCTGTCCTTATCACCTTCCCAAAGGCAGGTGTTAAGGACAGGGCTAGATGCTCCTCCTGACTCTGCACTCCTCTTTCTGGATTTTTCGTGAATAAAAAGCGAAATAACTCAAAACTACAAATCATTATAATTATAATAAAAATAATTGCAAATTTTCTCAGAATGTCACAGTTGGCATCATACTAAAAGTTAATTTAAAGGTGTGTTCTAGGGGTAAAGCCTTCCAGGGGAACTCCCACGTATTAATTCATTAGTTGAAATTAGCTGTTTTTTGCAGTATTTTGTAGTCCTGAGGACGTGTGCTCACATTCAGCTCCAGATGCTTGATAAAGGGGGTAACCCCGAAACGTTGCATGCTGCAATAAACCTTAAGCAAGGTATAACCTCCTTGCATTACCTGTGTGCCGGTGATTTTGTGTTCACATTCAGCTCCAGGCCACTCCCTATTAAATCATTTATATGGATCTTCTAAAACAATGCTGTCCAACTTCTGTGGTACTGAGGGCCGGAATTTTGGAAGCCAGTGTAAACCACTCCCCCTTTTTAACCACACCCATGTTATCTCAAGAACTTTTAAACTATATCCATATTAATGGTTTTAGCACACCGAAAAAAAAAACAAATGGTTGGTGCTCACTTCAAGGTAGAGTTGCCACCTTTATGTTGGGCTGAGACCGGGGCGGGTCCGTGACGTCAGTGGGCGTCTGTGGCGTCAGTGGGCGTGTCTGTGATGTCAGTGGGTGGACCCATGGTGTCAGTGGGCGGGGCTATGACGCGGCAATCAGCGATTGGTCGATCGCTGTGTCAATCAAGGGAATCCCGTCCGGTTTTCCTTATTTGGAAAACCGGGCAGGAAGTATAGACCCGGGCAGCCCCTCAAAATACCGGGCTGTCCGGGTCAAAACCAGACATGTGGCAACCCTACTTCAAGGATATTACTCATTACTCATGAAAAAAAGTCATACATACATCCCAACATTTTATAAACAGAAAGAGGGACAAAAAGATAAACTAGCTCTTTCTTTTTCTGTGGCTAGCTTAAAAATTGTTTTATCACCAGACCAATCTTATATATGAAAGAATACACACAAGGTCGTTTTATGTGTAAAAGAATACAAAACAGTCTGTATGATTGTCAAAACTAAATTAAGTGTACTTTCTCGTTAATCAGCAGCTTTATTGAAGTACTGTAGCAATGGAAGCTAAGTAAAGGTTAATGTACCAGGAAGCAGTGAATATGTCTCTTGCTTTGTCATATTAACTTCCTGTGTAGTATGTACCACAATTGGGAGAGATGGCACAAGCTGTCAGCTCACATTCGGGGTGTGAGATGTGCTTACCCACAGGACACTATTAATAGTGATCTTTAGGTTGTTAAAAGTTATCTTTTACTATGTTGTTAAAGGGGTGGTTCCCCTTTGAGTTAATTTTTAGTATGTTATAGCACGGCTGTTTCTAAGACACTTTTCCATTCGTCTTCATTATTAAATGTTTATAGTTTTTTTGCTATTTCCTTCTGATTCTTTCCAGCTTTCAAATGGCGGTCACTGACCCCATCTTAAACCTCATCTTTCTATTCAGGCCTTCCCCTATTCATATTAAAGTCTCTTATTCATATCAGTGCATGGTTGCTAGGATAAGTTGGACCCTAGCAACCAGATTGCTGAAATTGCAAACTGGAAAGCTGCTGAATAAAAATCTAAATAACCACAAATAATAAAAAATTAAAACCAATTGCAAATTGCCTCAGAATATCCCTCTCTACGTCATACTAAAAAGTAAATTAAAGGTCAACAGCCCCTTAAAAGAGGTAACATAAGCTGTTTCAGAATGGGCTTCTTTGTAATAGTATATGTATACGTTTCTGCTTATGTTTCAATCTACTGTGTATCCATCACAACCCCAGTCTGGCATTCATACCACTTCCTCTTATTGTTTTAGCACTTGTGTCTGGCTTTTTATTAAATGATCAAAAGATCAAAGTAAAACATTTCTGTAATACCTGCGCAACAGTATTGCTATGCATATTATGTGTACATTTAAGCTGTGTGTGTGTGTGTGTATTTTTTATACTGTAGATCTCCTGTACACAGACAGTTTCCCTTTTAGTTTAAGCGTTAGTGGTAATATATCTTTGAGCGTCTGTGCAGGATGAGTAGCTGTAGTGACCCAGAAGTGACACGTCTCTCTCCCCCTCCGCTTACTAGTCTTATCTTTCTATCCTTTCCTACATTTTATTTCACTTCTCCCTTCCTTCATTTCTTATTTTCCTCCTTCCTGCCAAGGATTCCCCTATTTTTTTAGGACTGTTCAAGGGCAGCCAAAGTGAATGGAAAAAGAAAGCGAGCAAACGAGAGGAAGAGATAGAGAAAGGACGGGAGAGGAAAAGGGGAAAGGGAGGGGGGAGAGATGTGGGCGGCTCTCAGATTAGCAATTTCCCCCCTGACATCATGGCCCAAATAAGGAGCTTTGAAATAAATGTGTGTTTTTTTTATGCCTTCCTCTAGCCGCTGAAGAAACACTGAATGCAGAGCAGACACGAGCATGGTGCAGGTGAGATATACCTATTTACATATACTGAAAGGCCCATTCATTGTGACTGCAAATAAACTACACCGACAGACGCTTCATAAAGAATAGCCCTTAGAGGAAGGTGCTCTTAAGAGTTCAGCCTATGGAAAGAGGTTGAGGGCGTCTGAGGATACCCCCTCCGTCTGCTGCAGGAGGAATATAGTGGGAGTCAGAAAGGACTGGACAACTTCAGGGACACTACTACTATGGATGCTGGTACTCATTCACACTTGGGGAGTCATGCCTTTTGATAATTGTGGGATGGAACAGTGTGTGTCATTCTGCTCTATCATTCGATTGCCAGCTCTTTTCACAATATCCAGGCTTTCATTCACAAGTTATATTTATATATATTTTACTTTTGTTTGATTTCAGATGATTTTTACTTACTGCATAATTTCCTGCACCCTATCTTTCTTTTCTTATCTTGTTATTACAGGAATTATATATGCACCATAAAGATTTCTCTGCCTCTATTTTTCCTCCTTTGACTTCTATTGATCGAGCAGTACAATGTTCTGCAGTGCTGTATAAAGGGGTAAAACGTTAAAAATAAACATCTTAGTGCATAGATAAATTAATCCAGTCTAAAACATATTTTGTTTTTGTTGTAGAACTCCCCTCTCAGTATTAAAAAATGTATATTTTGGGACATTAAACCAGTTTTACAGTTTCAGCGTTATTTGAGGCCCCTGTATAGTTAAATGTTTTGTATTGGGGTAGGATTTCCATTATGTTATATGGCTTCAGTTCTTGATGGGGCAAAATCACTGCTGTGAATTTTACTGTCAGTTTCATACAGTATAGGCTATATGTATGGAGTTCATATTGTCCCTGTGTTCTTTATACATCACTGCCTGCAATTTCTTTATATTTTAGCAAAAGCTCTAAGTACAGTATATAGAGGTATTAGCTTGTGGAACTGGCAATTTCTCCCTGTGTATTGCTTCTCTAGTTCTTATATGCAAGACATGTCAGCCTTTTCTCCCTCTCTTAATTTTGAATAATTGTATGTTTATGTATGTATGTATGTATGTATAAATATCTACATATAGTTTTCTCTATTGCAGTGTTCTATGTCCACATATACATAGTTATTTTCCGTCCTTGTGATTGTGAGCTCTTATGAACAGAGAAGCCCTGTTTCTCAGATTGAAGGTGGGAGGAATTTCTGGGAGGGACTTCTGCATTGGGATGAGAAGCTTTCTTGTTAGTTGGCCACTTTACAGCCCTACTGGGACTCTCAGCTTAAGTTGAGATTTAGGGAACCCTTCTAATTCCTTGTAATTTCCTAACACACACCCGTCCTCATACACTGGTTAGAGGGAGTTATTCATCTGATTTAAGGAGCAATCCTTTAATTTGATATGTGAATTATATTAGTCCCTCTTGTCTAGGACACAATACTGTATTTCACCTTATACCCTTACCACAAATAAACAGATGGGTAGAGTTACTAAAGGAAAGACAGAAGCATTTTTGTTCCTGTTTCCTACCTGCTCATATAGACTTTTCTGCAGTTATTAGAGTAGGTGATTTTTAGTGAAAAGGAGGAATTATTTATAAGACCTAATAAAACCATTACTGCATTAAAGGGGCACTTCTTGGCATTTACCTCTACTGCTCACTGTCAATGATGGCTAATATAGACAACACTTTCCTGCCATAACAGATCAGAATTTCTGCTTAAATAAAACACAAATTCTTTTAAAAATGTTTTAAAATTTATTAAAATTATTAGAACAACTGTTTGCCTCCCACCCCTATTTAAAGGCAAAATATATTTCTCTTTACATTCCAATATATTATTTTTCAAACGACAGCTGTATTAGGGGGCATAAAGTATTTTGGGTAAGTAACATGTTTGCATTTATACATTACTCTGAACTTCCATATTCACATGAATGGCCAGAATTATAAAACTATAAAAAATACAAAATTGAAAAGTTGCTTAGAATTGGCAATTCTACAACATACTAAAAGGTGAATCCTTCAGTCTGGGAATTCATAATTATAGCAAGCAGGCAGGAGCCATTTTGTGGACACTGTTATTTAGACAAGCCTTGCATCATCTCAGAATCTTGTTTGTGCACCAGAATGGGGGGCTGATGTCCATCCCCATGCACTGGCTACACAATTAAATGGTGGAGAGAACGGGGGAATGTGGGGAGAGCTGTGACATCTAGGAAGTGCTGAATGGAAAGTGAAAGTAATTGTCTGCCAAACCTCTGTGCCTAATGCATAGAGGAGGGGCAGACAATATTTGATTGACAGCTGAGATTTTTTTACAGCTATGAATGCTTTCATAAAAAATAGAAATTGGATTTCACATTTAATTTGAAAAGGACTTTAATTATACAGCTTTTTGTGTCTGAGTGACAGTTCCACTTTAAGAGGTGAATATAATATTTTCCTGTTATTCTCCTGCTATTTTCTGTAAAGTGTTACTGTCTCAGCTTGCAGCTTCATATCACCTAATTTTAGCCTAAATCTAATTTGGGACATAAACACGCGAGTATGCATTTTTACACTGAACTTGATTTGTGTGTCTTCACACCAACCAATAGAGAAAATCAACATATGATTTTCATATGCTGGAGGTATACATGTTAGCCATACCTTCTAACATATTAAAATCAAACACAAAGACAGAGGAAGCAGTAGTGCAAAAAATGTTGGTCATGTCCACTTTGCGTTCACACCCTTTTTCTCTGTTTGGAATAGCAGCATCAGGCAGACAAACAGTACTAGCGTTTTTACACAGACTCAGTGTCATCCACCATTTTATGACCTTTTGCGGCCCTATGCATTCCGTGACACACTGTGGTACCTGTATTCCATGACAACCACAGTGAGAGTCCTCCCACCATTTCATGACAAGCTCAGTGTGGCACAAGCATTTCATTCTACATTTGGCTCTCAGCATTTAATGGCACAGTATGTTGCCAGATTTTCATTTTTAGCAGTTATAAATCCTAAAACTGTTTCAGCCCTATCACTGATTAAAATACAGCCAACTAACTCATTTTACAAAATAATCCTAGAAGTTGTGAGATGTCCCCTCCTGGACTGACTGAGAAATGCTAGTTCAAATAATTTTCCATTGTGTTAAATTAAATCATTTAATTTCACTGTGCTTCCATTTGAGCCTGGTAACATGCCCTCAGCCTGCTCCTATATCAGTCCTTAGCCCTCCACAATCTGCCCACATCCCTCTATTGTATCCACTCTTAGACCTCCATGATTTTCCCCAGCCCTCCATGATCCACCTCATGACCTCAGCTCCCTCGTCTGTACATGATGTGTCCCAACCCCAATCTTCCCGTAACCCAGCAAGATCTGCCCTCAGCCGCCTCCTCCCTCCACAATCCACTCTAAAGCCCCTCTTCATCTTCCCTCAGCCTTTTTCTTCATGCTCCTTTAGTTCCCTTTTCCGTCAACCATAGCCCTTTTCTCACCAATCATCCTGTAGCCCTCTATGATACACCATAGTCTTCAACCCAGCAAGCTGCGACCATAGCCAACTCCTCCATTAGCCCTCCACATTCAACCCTAAGCTGACGTGTGAAACGAGAAGTGGGTACTGTTATTATTACCGAGAAAAGGGAAATCATTTTGAATAACTGGTTTCCATATAACGAATCCCATACCTGTACTATTTTCATAAAGCTTTGTGGTGTAAAATTTAAGGGGGAAATTAACTTTTAAATGTTTTTATTATTTAGATTTTCATTCAACAGTTTTTCCAGTTTGGAATTTCCGTGGCTTTGCGCTTGCCAGAATTCAATTAACCCAAGCAAGAAGGCAGTGAGTTGAATGACAGTCCAGTAAAAGAGAGGGTCTCTGAAATCGAAGTAATAAAAGTAACAGTCTTAACAGTCACAATAAAATTGTAGCAATGGTATTTTTAATTGCAATCTGGAAATAGGCAGAACAATAGGTAAATAATTTAAAAAAGTAAATATTTTGTGAAAAGTATATAATATTATAGTCATAGTATTTCTGACTTTTAAACTACTTTGTTTAAACCCCTTTGTGTGTGTGTGTGTGTGTGTGTGTGTGTGTGTGTGTGTATATATTAGAAGTTAGAAAAAGAGTATAGTGTTCTAAGTATATTCATAATTTTATGTTTCCTCTAGGTCTGCAATACCAAAACTTGAGAAGAGACTAATTTATATGGCTGCTGTCAACACTGTGCAGTTACCAAGTACTGTATAAACAGATACATTCAAAGACTATGTAGAAGTCTGGGAAAGGAATGGAGAGCTAAACATGGCTAGACTCAAATTTTTTAAAAAACTTAAATTTGTACTAGACAACTACCTGCTTGTCCTGCATTTTACATGAATGATTATGGATTACAAAAACTGAAACTCTGAATTTTTATATATTTTTTTGCATTCCACAAAAGACATGGTGATTAAACATCATAAGAAAACTATTTTCTGCTCTTAAGCTTTGCTTTCAGGAGGTGCAATGCAAGTTTACAGCAACTTTTACAATGATTATTAGTCCGTGCTATCCCCCAGGACTTTACAAACCTAGGACTGGGAGCCTTTGTTGTAGGTAATGGAGCCAGAGAAAAGCCAGAAGAGTACAAGGAAGTTGGAGGAAGGTGTGAGGAAAAGGTTGTCCAAAGAGGAGGCATTGCAGGGTCGATCATCTCCAGCAGGCTTACCTTCTAAGCCCCAAGGAGGAGTTGTAGTGCAACAGAGTTTCCCAAGCTCCTTGAAAATACCAAGAGAAGGAATACCCAGACGGGTAGGAAGACCGTGCAAAGCAAAAGGCCCGCATAGTGAACGGCTGTCAAAGGCACAGACAACATCACCAGCATTTATGGCTCCCCGGGCTGTACCAGAACATAGCCTTGAAGGGTCAACATGGCAAGTTGTAGACCCAATACATCCAAGTCCCTCCAGTTCAATTTCTGCCCTACATGCCAGAATTACCTGTACCACAGAGGACCCGTCTCAAAAAACTTATGTTCACCGACCAACTGAGGTTTCTGTTAAACAAGGGGAAGAACACCACAAAAAAGAAAAGAAGCCTCAAAAACCAGGCAAATATATTTGCCAGTACTGCAGCCGGCCATGTGCCAAGCCCAGTGTTCTCCAAAAACATATCAGGTCCCATACAGGGGAGCGTCCATACCCCTGCATTCCATGTGGGTTTTCTTTCAAAACAAAAAGCAATCTGTACAAACATAGGAAATCTCATGCTCACAGAATAAAAGCTGGTCTGGCCTCAGAAACTGGGGGAGAGACTTATCCACCCACTTTAGAGATGGAGCAACTAGGAGGTGAAGAAATTGATGATCCTACTGAAGGAGAAAGCACAGATTCTGAGGAAGAGACAAGCACAATGGCAAGCCTATCTGAGCTATCTTCAAGACAGAAGCATGGTCAATCATCCTTTATAGGAGGCCAGCAAGTTTTGACCCATGAACTTACTTCATTATCACATCCATCTGTATCCATGAAACCAGAGGAGCTAACTCAATTTGGAGATCCCTCCATGGATCCCCTTCAGAAATCAGAAGACACCCATACCATAAAACAGAAGCTAGCCCTGAGGCTTAGCGAGAGAAAGAAGGCAAGTGAAGAACAGATGTTTCTTAGCCCAGGGAGCAAGGGAAGCACAGAATCAGGTTATTTTTCACGTTCAGAAAGTGCAGAACAGCAGATTAGCCCACCCAACACCAATGCTAAATCATATGCAGAAATAATTTTGGGAAAATGTGGAAGAATTGGGCAAAGATCAACAATGACAACGCCTGCTCTAAAACAAGGACCTACCGAAGAAAAGCAAAGTATAGGGCCAATATCAGTGCCCAGGACTCAGGTAATTGAACACATCACCAAGCTCATTACTATTAATGAGGCTGTGGTGGATACCAGTGAGATTGACAGTGTAAAACCAAGACGGAGCTCACTCTCAAGACGGAGCAGTATAGAATCTCCAAAAGCTGCTTTGTATCGAGACCCTTTCCAGTTTGATCCAAAATGCCTACATGAGAAAATAAAAGGTGAGCACTCATTTTTATCACATAAGCAATCCCACAGTGCCACAGAGACTGTGCCTCTTCTCCGAAGCCACTCAATGCCTTCCTCAGCCTGCACTATAAGCTCTCCACATCCTTTTAGAGCAAGTTACTCATTTGATGACAGGATTGTTGAACCTGAAGTCTCAAGCCAAAGCCACGTCTTCTCTTCACACCCACGGCTTCTGAAGAGACAACCAGCAATTGAGCTGCCTTTGGGAATGGATTACACCTCAGAGGAATGTGGCACAGTTATTAGAGATACCCCATGCAAGCCATCAGATGAACTGGAAGTTAAAGAAAGTGAGCTTTCTAAAAAGTCAGGGAAAGTTGGAAGAGCAAAGGGCTTATATGAATGTAATATTTGTGGTGCTTGTTACAAGAAAAGGGGCAACTATGAAACTCATAAAAAATACTATTGCTCAGAACTGCATACCTTAAAGCCACAAGTTGCTGATGCTCAAGGCTCTGTGGAAACAAGAAAAGGATTTACAGAACATGAAAAATGGCCTCATATGCTCCATTATAAGGTCAGTCCAGGACTAGAGCAATCTACTTTCAGGAAAAGAAGAATAGTGAAGAGTCCAGGTGATGATGAAGAAAGTCAATCTTTTGATATGCCTGAGAGTCAGGCAACTTCTGTAGCAGCTGGATCCCCCTTCACAATGTCAGATAGAGCTTTAAACATACATAGGGATACTGGTAAGACATCTACTGATTATAGTGAGCCAGTCTCAGTGTCTGATATTCAGTGCCGAATGCCAGTTTTGGAGGGTAAAGAAAAGGCAGTCTTATCTAAAGAAATATCAGTTATACAGCATACCAGTTCCTTTGAGAGATCAGAATCTATGGAACAACTGAGCAGTTTTGAAGAGGAAGATAAACCAGCAGCACAAACATCTTTATGCTCTACAAGACCGACTTCTCACTCATTGCAGCCCAAACTGGTTCGTCAGCACAACATTCAGGTACCAGAAATTTTAGTAACAGAGGAACCAGACAAATCAGAAACAAATCTTGGACCACCTCTCAAAGAACAGGGGAAAGCAGAAGAATTCCAGTGGCCTCAAAGGAGTCAAACACTTTCTCAGCTACCTGCAGAGAAACTTCCTCCAAAAAAAAAGAGACTGCGCTTAGCAGAGATGACCCAGTCCTCTGGAGATTCTAGCTTTGAATCTATGTCCCTTACAAGAAGTCCAAGCCAAGAAAGCAGTGTCTCCCATGCCTCAAGCCATTCAGTTTCCTTTGAAAGGGAGGAGGGCTTTAAGGCCGAGATGCAATGTCAAACATCTGAGTCACCTTCTAAGTCTCAGGGTCATCATATGCTAACTGTGCCCTCGCATCATCATCATGCAAGAGAGATGAGAAGATCTGCATCAGAACAGACTCCTAATGTGTCTCAAACCCCTCAGATATCAGAAAACAGAAGCAAATCCTTTGATTATGGAAATTTAACATTCCCAGCTTCAACATCCAGTCCTACAGCTCAGGAAAGGAGAAAATGTTTTTCCATCCGTCAGACTTCACTTAGTAAACATGTAGCACATGAACCCGATTTGATGCTCAGAGACTGGAGTGAGACAGATCAGCCTTCTTCATCAAGCCATACCATTGCTAAAAGTATTTCCTATCAGTCTTCTGTCATCTCACATAGGGATCTGCAGAGTGATTCTCCTCAACCAAAACAAACCCCTAAATCAGTCCATCCCATTACTGAAGTACAAGAGAAGGCCTGTTTGTTTCATCAGCTTCCTGTTTTAAGACATCCCTTAATACTACCTGAACAAACTTCAGAGCTTTTCCCAACTCAGCCAATGACTGATATTCTTTCTGCTCAGTTTTCTCTTCCTGCAGTTACTCCACCTGTCTTTCACACACCACCTATGGCACTGCAACACACACTTCTGCACCCAGATCATTTTCAAATACCACAGCAACTAAATGAACAAACCTCTTTCAGACAACTGCCTCCCTATGTACACTTGCCTTATCCAGGATCCTCACCATTTCCACCAACTTTTTTTATTCCAGTACAACCCCAGTTTTCTTTGTCAACTTCAACAGAAATTGGAGGGCGTTATTCACAGATAAAATCATTCATTCCCCCTTCCATTGGTGTATCTCCACACAAAGATTTTTTCTCTGAGGCACTACATTGTCCATCTCACAGCCCACTCAATTCAGAGCCTTCTTCTCAGGAGATCACTGTACATTCAGATCCAGTGGTTTCTCTTGTGGTTCCCGTGAGACTACAAACACATATGCCATCCATTGGTAGAGCAATGTATACCACTCTGTCCCAAATCTTAGTTACCCATTCACATTGCAGTCCATCAGCGTTAGTTATACAGAAGTTTGAGAGCCAATCTGAAGGGTCTCATGGCTCAAATTTGGCACATATTTTACCACAACATCAGGATAATCTGCTTCAAACACCTTATCTACGTTTGCCATATACAAAGGTGGAAACTAGCCACTATAGGCCATTTACATCATCTTCTGAAAGTGCACTGGGATTAGATCTAAGCTCTTCATCTGTTGGTGGCAGTAAACGCATGTTATCTCCTGCTGGCAGCTTGGAGCTTACAATGGAGACTCAGCAGCAGAAGAGAGTGAAAGAGGAAAATGTCCCAGACAAGAAAGGACATTGTGAGATTTTGAAGACACAAGATGAGGGCAGAACAGTGAACATTGATACAGTTGTCAGCTTAGCAAAAGGCAGGCTTGAGCAGTTACCATCCTCTCAAGTCATCCATGATGATTCATCGGCAAAAGACAGAGGCAAAAGTCCAACTCCACCTCTTGCAGGCTCATCCCATACCAAGTCACCTGAGGAATATAAAGAGCAATTATATGCATGTAAAATAACTGTAAAGGCAGAACATCCTGAGGAACTTGTTGAACCCTTTTCCTCATACACCAGGGTACCGGTTAACCTTTGTGTGTCTGGTGGATTAGAGGTTACAGAAACTAAAAAGGTGCAGACATTTCCTACTCTACACACATCCACTAATGTTAGTTGGTGCTACTTGAATTATGTAAAGCCAAATCATGCCCAGCAAACCGACCGAAGGGCTTCTGTTTACGGTAGCTGGTGCATCAGTCTGTACAACCCCAACCTTCCAGGCATAACCACAAGGGCAGCACTATCCCTGCTAAAATCCAAGCAAAAGACTAGCACTGAGATCTATACAACAGCCGATACCACACACTCTGACACAGAATTGCTTGTGCCCTCCAGAGTCCGGAAACCCAAAATGACAGAGGTAAGAATTTCTCCATTGGTAATTCCATAACATAGTCCAGTAACACTGATGAAGCATTGTTTTCTACTAAGTGGGTGGTGGTTCCAAACCAAGTACTGAATTTTGTATGGACATACAAAGTGTTCTGCGTTCTATTAAAATGTAAGTATTAAGGAGGGAAAATTATACAGACAAAGACGAGAGGTCCTTTGCACTCAATCCATTATCAATATACTAAGGCTACTGAGACATTTTGTGCATTAAAAGGATACTGTCATGGGAAAACATGTTTTTTCCAAAACGCATCAGTTATTAGCGCTGCTCCAGCAGAATTCTGCACTGAAATCCATTTCTCAAAAGAGCAAACAGATTTTTTTATATTCAATTTTGAAATCTGACATGGGGCTACACATATTGTCAGTTTCCCAGCTGCCTCAAGTCATGTGACTTGTGCTCTGATAAACTTCAATCACTCTTTACTGCTGTACTGCAAGTTGGAGTGATATCACCCCCCTCCCTTCCCCCCCCCCAGCAGCCAAACAAAAGAACAATGGGAAGGTAACCAGATAGCAGCTCCCTAACACAAGATAACAGCTGCCTGGTAGATCTAAGAACAGCACTCAATAGTAAAAACCCATGTCCCACTGAGACACATTCAGTTACATTGAGAAGGAAAAACAGCCGCCTGCCAGAAAGCATTTCTCTCCTAAAGTGCAGGCACAAGTCACATGACCAGGGGTAGCTGGGAAATTGACAAAATGTCTAGCCCCATGTCAGATTTTAAAATTCAATATAAAAAAATCTGTTTGCTCTTTTGAGAAATGGATTTCAGTGCAGAATTCTGCTGGAGCAGCACTATTAAAGGAAAACTATACCCGCAAAATGAACACTTAAGCAACAGATAGTTCATATTATATTAAGTGTCATATTAAAGAATCTTACCAAACTGGAATATATATTTAAGTAAATATTGCCCTTTTACATCTCTTGCCTTGAGCCACCATTTCGTGATGGTCTGTGTGCTGTCTCAAAGATCACCTGACCAGAAATACTTCAACTGTAACAGGAAGAAGTGTGGAAGCAAAAGACACAACAACTCTGTCTGTTAATTGGCTCATATGACCTAACATGTATGGTTTGTTGGTATGTTTGTGAGTACAGTGAATCCTACGATCCCAGGGGGTGGCCCTTATTTTTTAAAATGGCAATTTTCTATTTATGATTACCCAATGGCACATACTACTAGAAAAGTGTATTATTATGAAAATGGTTTATTTACATGAAGCAGGATTTTAAATATGAGCTGTTTTATGCAATATCTTTTTATAGAGACCTACATTGTTTGGGGGGTATAGTTTTCCTTTAACTGATGCATTTTGAAAAAAACATGTTTTCTGATGACAGGATCCCTTTAATGTAACCTAATCAGTCTAAGTGGGACATGGCTTTTACTATTGTTCTTAGATCTTCGAGAGCTGTTATCTTGTGTCAGGGAGCTGCTATCTCGTTACCTTCCCATTGTTCTGTTGTTAGGCTGCTGGGGGGGGTGCAGTAGTAAAGAGTGACTGAAGTTTATCAGAGCACAAGTCACATGACTGGGGCAGCTGGGAGACTGACAATATGTTTAGCCCCATGTCAGATTTCAAAATTGAATATCACAAAATCTGTTTGCTCTTTTGAAAAATGGATTTCAGTGCAGACGTCTGCTGGAGCAGCACCATTAACTGATGCGTTAAAAAAAAAAAACATGTTTTCCCATGACAGTATCCCTTTAAGCTACTAAATATGCCCTCCCTGTAAAAAAAAACAAAAAAAAAAAAACCACAGGGTTTTTTTGTCCATGTATTGCAGTATATTTAGGCTGGCCTACTATGTCAAAGTCATCCCTGGTCGGTGGCCCTGATTAGGTGGGAATGCAATGAGGCTGTGACCACAAAATTCATACAAAGACAGGAATTCCTCTGGACATGGACATATTAAGTGTTCTGTGTTCTTTTAAATTATAACTATTGAAGAGTGAAATTTATACAAAGACAAGAGATCCTCTGCAAGCAACCCATCAATTAAGGACAATGAGACATTTTGTGAATTAAGCTACAAAAATTTCCCACTCATTTAAAGGAGAAGGAAAGTTATTTTTACTTGGGGGTGCCAAAAGTTTAGGCTCCACAAAGTGATTGCATTTACTTTCCTGACACCTGGGCCGGTGCTCCTATCAGGAGAAAACTGCACCGGCGGGATTCTTCCAGTGAGCACCATGAAGCAATCATCTTCCTGTTTCTTCTTTCTTCAAATTCCCGGGCAGACGCATGCGCAGTAGAACAAAATAGATGGCTTTTTCATTAAAGATCGGCTTTTCACTCTACTGCTCATGCGCAGCCGTGAGAAGAAGCTGGCAGACATTCGCAGAATCCTGGGCCTGTGCAGTTTTCTGCTAATAGGAGCACCGGCCTGGGTGTCAGGAAAGTAAATGCGATCACTTTGGGGTGCCTAACTTTTGGCACCCCCAAGTGTAAAAGGGCTTTCCTTCTCCTTTAAACAAAGGGGAGGGCAGAGGACCTTGTGCCTTTGGATGCATCTTGTGGTCAAAGCATTGCACCCTTGCCTTATTGTTTAAAATTTAGTGGTGAGCACAACTTTCCCTTTTTTGCTAGAGGGAAAAGCAAGATACCACCTGTTCATGACAGGACAAATGTGTTAGTGTAGCACTAGCTTTTTCATCATTCTAAACTATTAATTGTATTGATGCAGGTTAAAGGATTAATGGACACATTTGTATAATATAGATAAACAAATAATATTTAGATATGGTATGTCAACAGTGTGCTGAGGAATGTATAACATTAGGAAATTTAGGGGTGGAAAACTGCTAAATAAATTTATGTTGGAGCTTAAAACTACCTATGGAACCGGTGAAACCCTTACATGCTAGTGAACCTTTTAGTTGTCCTTGTAATGCAAACTATATGTTATGTAATTGGCAGGACCCTTGCTAAAAACATTTATATTTGTTCTGTGAATATAGGTTACTTGAAATCATGGGCTGCTGTGAAGCATGCATTCTTTCCATTGAGTGATACTGTAGGTAGTTAGGTGATCTTGGGAACATTAGGTGTTAAGAGGGGGTTTCACCTCTTTTTGCATACCTTCCAACATTTAGGAAACAGAAAGAGGGCCAAAATTTGGCAGGTTGAGCTGTCAAAAGCGGGGCTGTCCCGCTCAAAACGGGACAGTTGGGAGGTATGTTTTTGCATTTCCCAAATGGTATAAATTTAGGAGAACTAAAGCTTACAAATTCTGTATTTTATATACAGAACTTACTTACTAGCCTAGGGGCTCAGCAGACCTATTGTCTTCAAAGTTTTCCACAGGTTTTTAGCATCTTGGAAACTCAGGAAACTCATTTATACTTGGGGCTGCCAAAGTACCTTGATTTCATAATCAAGGTAATTTAATTCTAAACAATTAATGAATATTAAAGGGGAACTCCACAAAAACATAACTTAAGCTTTTTGAAAAGTGAACATAATTTCAAGTAACTTTGCAATATATATCAGTTAAAAAATATGCAGACTTTTCATGATTTTTAATGGTTTCTGACAGTTCCCTAAGCCTAGCCCCCTGCTCTCCTGCTGATCCGTCTGACTACTTTGCTGAGCTGGCTGACTACTGTTACTTTGTATCAACTGCCATCTGTCCTTAGCCTGTATCCTCCAAAGCCCACAATTCCCTGCACATGTGATTTCAATAAGGAAAGGGACATCACAGTTCAATGCATTGTGGGTTATGTAGTTTCTGCATGCTGTCTTTAAGCTGTGGAGACGTTGTTACAATTTATAACATCAGTGTTTAGTCCCTACTTCCCTGCTTCAAATGCAGAAAGAGAAGAACTGTTAACCAGCTGGATTTCAGCATTGAAAATGGCATTTATTCATATTTTTTGAAGGGTAACTGTGATGGGTATATTAGGAGTTTCTGTGTTATATGGGCCTCTTTATCAAATTTTGGTTTGGAAGCCGGAGTTCCCCTTTAATTACACTTTTTTCAGTGTTGTTAGATTCACTTTCAATTGTTATTTAAAGCATTACCTGGCTGGTCTATGCTATTCTCTGTATGATATCAATGCTCTTCCAACCAAGGCTCCTTGTCTCACTGTGCCGTGCATACCTTTGTTATTATCCTTTTTAAGGCCTATTCAATGTAGAATATGCACGGCATTGGGGGAATTCATGTATGTTCTACCAGTATATCCAAACACCTGTTTGTCAAATGAGAACCATCATTTTTAACACTTAAACTGTATGTTTCCTCAAAGTTATGGTGTTGATGTTTATGCTTCATTAGGGTGTTTTCATTGGAATGATTATTTTGCATTTGAGATATATATATTTACTGATTCTGCTGTTTTTGGGTTGACCCCAAGTAACATCCAAGCCACAGAGAGTTGCACTGTCCATATTTGGAGAGTTATAAACCAGAGTGGTTAGATGTCCTATTTTGGGTTTGTGGCCTTAACCAGAAAAAGCTTTAGTTAATAAGTATTTTATAGTCATTCCCACTGAAGCTATATGTGGAGTTGTGAGGTGGTAACACCACAGGATTATCTTCAAGCACAGCTGTGTGGTCCCTACAATCCACCCCTAAAAGAATGCAAAAGCTGAGGAGTGGGAATATCTTCTCCAAATTCTTACTACATTAATGTGTCCCTGAGGAACCCCGTTCCAGAGTCCGGAAGCCCCAGAGTGGTCACCATTTGTGGGAAGGGTCAACTAAGGAAACAAATACATCCTTGATTCCGAGAAAAGTTGCGAAGGCTATTTTATCACACAATGATCCAATGTGGTTGACGTTATGTTCCATATAGCATCAAAAAGTTGGGCAGTCTGACTTGAAGTGGCCACCCAAAAGTAGAAATTCAGTAGAATTTTATGAATTGTAAATAACCCTGACCTTGATTTCATTTTTACAGATCTCCATTTCTTATTATATACTTAAGCAAGATAATGAAACCCCCTCAGTGTCAGGGGTTTATTGGGGCAAACTCCAAAATGTATTATATTTGTGTGTATTTTATCGTCAACATGATTTTGCCTTTATCTTTACACTAACAA
This sequence comes from Xenopus laevis, assembly GCF_017654675.1. Taxonomy (NCBI): domain Eukaryota; kingdom Metazoa; phylum Chordata; class Amphibia; order Anura; family Pipidae; genus Xenopus; species Xenopus laevis. Next base: position 69,061,693 of record NC_054374.1, on the reverse strand, counting down.
TGATTTATGGCTGCACAGGCTCAGCTACCTCCTTGTGTACAGAAGGAAACTTCAAATGTAGAAAAGGAGGAGGACAAGAGGGGGAAGCCAGAGGATATAGGGCCAACTGTAAGGCGGAGTGAACCAGCACGCATTCGGATCTTTGAAGGAGGGTGAGTTTAATGGAGGCAAGGTATTCCATATTATGTGGGGATGTATGAGTCCCAGCACTTTTTTCAAGATTCAAATTTGACCAAATTTGACCCAATGTCCATCCCCATGCACTGGCTACACAGTTAAATGGTGAAGAGAACAGAGGAATGTGTGTAGAGCAGTGACATCTAGGAAGTGCTGAATGGAAAGTGAAAGTAATTATCTGCCCCGCCTCTATGCCTAAGGCATAGATGAGGGGCAGACAATATTTGATTGACAGCTGAGATGTTTAAATGAGCTTACAACAGCTATGAATGCTTTAATAAAAAATAGAAATTGGTTTTCATGTTTAATTTGAAAAGGTCTTTTATTATACAGATTTTTGTGTCTGGGTGATAGGTCCACTTTAAAGTAGAAGGAAAGCTACCAAGGCAGTTTATTGCCAATAGATTAGCCACAGTGCAAACTAGAATGCTATTTTTATTCTTTAGAATGCTTTTTCATACCTGAGTAAACAGCTCTAGAAATGAAAAGAAATGCAGTGTTTCTTTTGACAGAGGACTCTGAGCAGCATTACTTTGAGGATTTACTGGTGTGTTTATATAGGCCTTTCTGATAAAGCTTACTTAGTTTTTTAACCTTTCCTTCTCCTTTAAGCCATGAACATAAGGCAATACTTTTGTTCACAGATAAAAATTGTTTCATTTATTCAAATTTGATATATACTGGGTAGAATGTGGAGTCTTTTGTGGCAATTTAGTGTTTGGCCAAATCCCCAAATTTTGTTTCTCTACATTATCCTTTATGAAAATGTGGGTTAAGGGAAGCCATTGTGAAATTTAAGAGATACGATTAAATGTATTGCCTGCCACATAGTATTACCAGACTTTGGATTGTACTGTTTTATACTGTCATCATGAATAAATTACAACTGTAAATATTATTTACAAAATAGAGATACAAGTGTAAATATACATTTCGCCATCATCATAATTGAAAGAATACGACCATGATCTTCATTGACACTTGAAAAGTACAATATTTTGCTGTTTTTCCTGCCATTCTGGTTATGATGAAATTACTGTATACTAGGGCCCTATGAAGCTCCACATCATTAGAGGGGCTTCAGAAATACCACTCTAAATACATTATGTAAAGACTTTTACATAGTACAGGTATGGAATCCGTTATTTGGAAACCTGTTATCCAGAAAGCTCAGAATTACAGAAAGGATGCCTCCAGTGGACTCCATTATAATGAAATAATCCAAAATTTTCAAAATGATTTCCCTTTTCTCTGTAATAATAAAACAGTACTGATCCAAACTAAGATATACTGTAATTAATTCTTATTGGAAGCAGAACCAACCTATTGGTTTTATTTAATGTTTAATGTTTATAGGATTTTCTGGTAGACTTGAGGTACGAAGATCCAAATGATGGAAAAATCCCTTATCTGGAAAACCTCAGATCCCGAGCATTCTGGATAACAGGTCCCATACCTGTACGCAAGCTACCATATAGTTTTTCTAGCAGTTCAGCATGAGGGTATAGCTTATTTTATAGACAGATGATTCTTTGTCCTAATATATGTATTTGCTGTATGTGTGGATGATTCTCTATTCTTTTCTTATAACCTTGTGTCTGCACATGTTACGGGACAACTCTAAGAGTTATTCTCAATACAGAATCAAGGGTTAAAATATGCTGGGTTAAAAGACGTCAACCCAAAAAAGATATTTTCTGCCTAATAAAAGAAAGCAATTATAAGCATCTTTCCAATATGAATGTATTAAAAATTGCCAGTGCTTTAAAAGTTATTTGTAAATGTAATTGTTATTGAAAGCAGTATTTGCTTAACTCCTAGTTGTTACTTTTTCAACAATGTTGCAAAAGCCAGTGTCCTCCAACAAGACAGGTCTGTCCATCCATTGGCTTTTGTTTCAAGAGCCAGAGACACCAGGGCAGAGAATAGAAAGGGACAGACACTGCTTTCGATGGCAGTACAAATACAGTACAAATAACAAATACCATAGAAAATGTGTAATGAATGTATATTGCAAAGTTGGTTAGAATTACATTTTCTTTTATTAGGCAAAAGAAACATTACCTTAGATATTGCACTCTGAATAGGCTGCTAGTTCAACTCTATTGAGAGCACAGAACAAAGACATTTCCATCAAGTTCATCTTAAATTAATTTCATTCTTATACCATCCTTTTGTTGTTAAATATAAGCTTAAAACTTGAAATATGTCCATTTTGTAGCCTGTATTGTTTTTATCTGCCTTTCTTTACTTACATTTCTTTCTTTCACTCACATCGTATTCTTTATTTATTTTTTATTTATTGTATTTCTGTCCTTACACAGTCCCTTGTCTTACTCCCCACCTTTTTGTTCTTATGAATGAAGTTGACTGCATTCTGAAATCTTACATCATGCTGTTGCAGACTCAGGCTGGAGCATTCTGCAATGATCTCACCACCCAGTCCCCCTCCCAAATGTACTCACTTACCAGATATTCGTCTGCTCTGTGTCCTGAAGGTGATAATGTTATGTTAACAAGGCTGGCATTTACCCCCAAACTCCTCCCTTTTTATCTTCTCTTTGGTGGTAAAACCTTGTTAAAGAAGCTATTAATGTAAGTGAGCAGGTGTAAATGACAACCCCAGACTGACATTATTATGCAAAGAAGATTTGGCATACCCCCACACTCCAGCTCAATATCCTGCTTCATGTCATGTAAAAATCAGAAATAACACATAATTGGAATTTACTGCATCTTTGTTCTCTTTTATGGCTTTTATTTACTGATAACACTAAAATGCCCTGCCTGGTAGGGATGTAGCGAACTGCCGATTTGGTGTTCGCGAACGCCGTTCGCGAACACCGTCAAAAAATGCGAACGTTCGCGAACTTCGAACACCCGCTAAAATCGTTAGATTCGAACGATCGAAGGATTTTCATTCGAATCGAACGATCGAAGCCATGCGATCGAATGCTTTTCATTGAATCGAATGCTTACAATCGTTCGAACGAATGGAAATCGTTCGATTTTAGCGGTCGAAGGAATTCGAATGGTCGAACGACTTGTATTCGAATCGAACGCGAACTCAAAATGCGAACGTTCCCAAACGTTCGCGAACATTCGGCGGACGCGAACGGTCGAAGTTCGCGCGAACTAGTTCGCAGCAGAACAGTTCGCTACATCCCTACTGCCTGGTATCTTCATTAATCTAGAGACCACAACATAAAACTGGACAGGAAGGAAAGGGGCAAAGTGAAAAGGTGGTGAGTGGTAGATACAGTCATATGAAAAAGTTTGAATTTTTGTTCATCATTGGCTGAGCTTTCAAAATGTGCAATATGCATCATAACAAAATTAGACAGGTGTATAAATTTGGGCACCCCAACAGAGATATTACATCAATACTTAGTTGAGCCTCCTTTTGCAAATGCAACAGCCTCTAGACGCCTCCTATAGCTTTTGATGAGTGTCTGGATTCCGGGTGGCGGTATTTTTGACCATTTGTCCATACAAAATCTCTCCAGTTCAGTTAAATGTGATGGCTGCCGAGAATGGACAGCCTGCTTCAAATCATCCCATAGATTTTCCATGATATTCAAGTCGAGGGACTGTGACGGCTATTCCAGAATATTGTACTTCTCCCTCTGCATAAATGCCTTTGTAGATTTCAAAGTGTGTTTAGGGTCATTGTCTTGTTGGAATATCCAACCCCAGCGTAACATTAACTCTGTTACTGATGTTTGACCATTATCCTGAAGAATTTGTTGATATTGGGTTGAATTCATCCGACCCTCGAGTGCCCCAGTTCCGGAACTAGCCACACAGCCCCACAGCATGATGGAACCTCTACCAAATTTGACAGTAGGTAGCAGGTGTTTTTATTGGAATGCGGTGTTCTTTCGCCATGCAAAACGCTTTTTGTTGTGACCAAATAACTAAATTTTTGTCTCATCAGTCCAAAGCACTTTGTTCCAAAATGACTGTGGCTTGTCTAAATGAGCTTTTACATACAACAAGCGACTCTGTTTGTGGCGTGAGTGCAGAAAGGGCTTCTTTCTCATCACCCTGCCATACAGATGTTCTCTGTGCAAATTGCTTTGAATTGTAGAACGATGTACAGATAGACCATCTGCTGCAAGATGTTCTTGCAGGTCTTTGGAGGTGATCTTTGGGTTGTCTGTAACTATTCTCATAATCCTCCACATATGCTGCTCCTGTATTTTTCTTGGCCTACCAGACCTGGGTTTTACAGCAACTGTGCCTGTGGCCTTCCATTTCCTTATTATATTCCTTACAGTTGAAACTGACAGTTTAAACCTCTGAGATAGCTTTTTGTAGCCTTTTTCTAAACCATGATACTGAGCAATCTTTGTTTTCAGATATTTTGAGAGTTGCTTTTCAGAGGAGACTCAAACAGAAGCACAACTTTCAATTGGCCACCTTAAATACCTTTTCTCATGATTGTACACACCTGCCGAGCTAATCCAACCAATTTGGTGTTGCCAGTAATCAGTATTGAGCAGTTACATGCATTCAAATTAGCAAAATTACTAGGGTACCCAAATTTTGCACAGCCAGTTTTTCACATTTGATTTATTTCGTACAACTGAATACTGCTTCACTAAAAATCTTTGTTCAGAAAACACCCCAGTACTCAGATGGGAAATGAAAGACATACCACTGTTATCTTTTTTGTTGAAAGTAGAGTAAAGTATTATGCAGGCTGAGAGGGGTTCCCAAACTTTTTCATATATAACTTGCTTCCCAATGCATACTAAGTCACAGGGTCAGAGCTTTCAGTGCTGTAGCAGATATAGTTTCACTGTGGCCCAGTCACTGTTAGATAACGATTCGGTGCCAAATTGAATAAGTAAGCAAGGGCAAATTATTCATATTCTGGCAAATATGGCTGCTGTGCCTCTTCTCATGGCCAACAGCTTATAAGATTACAGCTCCCCTGTTCAACCACCATTTTCCTTCAGGATTTCTCTTGTATAGCTCTGCTGCTTCTTTTTAGTACTGCAAATAGGTATTGTAACCTTGATTGTTCCTCTCCTTATTAACAAATGTTAATGTTGTGTGTACCGCCGGCATGCAGACCTTTTAACCCTTAACCAAGTTATTTTCCAGATGGTTAAATGGAACTAGACCTGTTACCAATGCTGCATCTTCTGAAAAGTAAACTGTTGACAGGTTTATTTTTCACTAGTCGGAATGCCGTTATATTTATTTTGTTACCAGTTGTATAACAATACCAAATCAGATGGTGCCTTACAAATTAGTTCTCCAGCAGTCTCCATGCCAGTGCTGATGTAAATTATTCATATTGATTTATGCAGACCTACTGCACTGCATTGCTTTTCAGTCTCCTATATTTCAGTGTTCCTGGTTACCTTTCTGTCCTCATTCTGATTTATAATGCACACATGATGCCTGTCATTGACAGAGAGTACCTGCTGTGTGTTCCAATGCCTTTCCATCTACTACAACCTCCAGATGCAGCCTGTGTATACTGTATATATATACCATGCACCTGGAAATAAGAACATTAAAATCTGGAAAACTGTGCCAGTAGAATACAGGCTGATTTTGAGGGCGATAATGCTGAGTAGTCTTATAGTACGATGTCCAAATGATGCTTGGTTTGAAAGAAGTTGCTTTGTAAAGTAAACCAAGTATACTGGTATTTTCATGCTAAATTGTTCACTGGAGGGTGGCTTCTTTGCAGCCTTTGTATGTTACTTCATCCTATCTGCTTCTATTTTCACAAATATTTGGTTAAAATGTAATTCATTGGGTAAACTATCCCATACGAAATGTTCTATGTATTTTTTTTTTTAAACTGGGTAAATAATCTAAAGCCATCCCGGAGGTTCAGCAGCCCTATAACAGTCATGAGCCATGCCTGAACAATCAATATATAAATGGTTACAACATGAGTCAATCAATCAGTAATTACATTAATAAAGTATAGGCATTACTTCATTCATTCATTCATTCAGATCATGATCAATGCCTTGAGCTCAGTCAGTGGTATAACTAGATGTCACTGGGCCTACAGCAAATTTAATATAAGGCCACAAAATATTGGTAAAATTACCTTTTCTATCTAGATATATTCAAATTGCTTATTAATTGGGGCCTTATAGTGCCATCTACACTCCTGCTTCCTGCCCCCCCTGCCTTTGTAGTTGCTTAGTTCATGTGTCTTTTTTTGCTAGATTTGTACCTGTTTTGGGAGCATACTTGTTTGTTTCTCACCACCCATTTAACAATTTGGATAGAGTACTATAGTATAAGGAAAGTCAGCATTAAGGGCAGTGCACATGTACATGTGAAAAAGGGTAGTAACCTATAGTAACTAGTACAGGTAGAATAATCAAAGTAAATGATTGGTTGCTATGCTACCCTTTTTCACACGTACATGTGCACTGCCCTTACTGAATATCACTATAATAGTCAATCTAAAGCTTGCTGCAGATGCATGTATCTTATGCCATGTAAAATTCATTATCTTAACCATGAACAGAAAATGCTGTTTTTAACATCCTAAACTAATTCAAAGTATGAGGAACAAAATGTGTGGTATTTGCTCTGCCTCTGTCCTTGATCTACCTCTGTAACCACTTTTGTGTTACCATCACATGGATTTCTCTGCTTTCTCTATGGAGGCCATTTCACCTTTCCACTGCCCAAAGTCCTATTCATTGTACAGTTAAGTTATGAATTTATGGATCCACACATATTTACTTGTATTTTTTGCACATTCTCATTCCCTCCCTCATTCTATACTTGTTCTCTATGATAAGAGTGGTCATTACATTTCTGTTGAGTTTAAAAATAGAGACTAAGTGATAAGAGAAACGAAAAGCAACCATTTTTATAATTTAGGTCCATGAAGGTCCAATTTCCAACACAAAATGTTTTCTAATATTTATATGTAACAATTTTTGTGAGGAGTTCCTTGTATTCCATTCATGTAATATCCTTTGGCAGAACTCCTTTAAAGGAACAGTTCAGTTTAAAAATAAAAACTGGGTAAATAGATTATATTGTATATAGGTTATACAAAATAAAAAAAATGGTTTCTAATATAGTTAGTTAGCCAAAAATGTAATGTATAAAGGCTGGAGTGACTGGATGTCTAACATAATAGCAAGAACACTACTTCCTGCTTTGCAGCTCTCTAACTCTGAGTTAGTCAGCGACTTTAAGGGAGGCCACATGGGACATAACTGTTCAGTGAGGTTGCAATTGATCATTAGCATGCAGGTCAGATTCAAAAGCAAACAGTTATGACCCATGTGGTGCCCCCTCAAGTCACTGATCAGTGGAAGCCAAAAAAGCTGCAAAGCAGGAAGTAGTGTTCTGTTCTGTTATGTTACACACCCAGTCACTCCAGCCTTTATACATTACATCTTTGGCTAACTAACTATATTGGAAATTGTTTTATTTTGCACATTTCTTCATCCAGTTTTTATTTTTATACTGAACAATTCCTTTAACAAAAACTTTTGGACCTTTTTAGTACACACTGTATCTTAAAAAAATGTTCAGTATGCCAGTGTACCATTAAATGTTACATTCATTTTTACAATTTGTTATTCAGAGGTATTATTTGGTATAGAATATGTGTGCATTAATTTCTCATATATGTATTTTCTGTCCCAGGTACAAATCCAATGAGGAGTATGTCTATGTAAGAGGTCGCGGACGAGGGAAATATGTGTGTGAGGAGTGTGGGATTCGGTGCAAGAAACCAAGCATGCTAAAAAAACATATTCGTACCCACACTGACCTCCGACCTTATGTTTGCAAACATTGTAACTTTGCTTTTAAAACCAAAGGTAACAACTATACTTTTATTGAATACTTGCAATACACAGTATTACAGACTTAGTGACAGGGAGCTACATGTGTCAAAGGGTTGAGGTGGACATTTCTATCAATATTGCAATCTCTGAGCACTAATGGCACACCTCCTTTGGCAGCGAAATTCCCGAAACCGCCTGCAGCAACCGGCATAAATTTCTCATGGCAACCCTATTTTAATGATTGCGGCATGTGTATTTTCGACCACATATGTGTTTTGCTGTCAACATCTGCCTCTGTGGGTGGTAACAGGCAGTTTCCGTAAATGGAAGGCAGCATAGGGAGTTTCTGACAAATCTCCAAAAGGAGAAATACGCCATCGCAAACCAAAGGATTCCATAGTAATTCCACACGCACTTCATAAAGTTGTGATTTCTTACCAAAAAGTCCGACTTTTTTTGATAATTGTTATTCTTCTTCAGGCAACCTGACTAAACACATGAAATCCAAAGCACATAGTAAAAAGTGCCAGGAACTGGGACTACTGCCACCATCACTAGCAGAGCTGGATGCAGAGGAAGGTAATATATTGTGTGTTTAATATTGTTTCACAAAATAAAGGTTTACAAGGTATCAGAGATATAAGAAGCATGATAGCTATAAAGCTTTTATACCAAATGTACATGTTAGCATTTAGCATTTAGATTGTTAGTGGTTTCTGTAGTATGTTTGTTTATCATATAGATTGTATTTTTTAATGTCACAGGGACCAGTGATGAGAGATGGCAGGATAGTGATGTGGTTGAAGAGCACCAGTTCTCAGACTTTGAGGACTCTGATGATGATGATGATGACGATGATGAAGATTCTGATGAAGAGGATGATGAGGAAGAAGATGAAGAGGAAAGCCAGGAAGAAAAACAACCTGATCCCTCACCAACAGTAAGAGGCACTCCTAATGAACCTACGCAAGATCCTGAGACTGCTGGGAGTTCACCATCATACCAGTTCTCCCCTAATCTATTTCCCACTGTAGAGCCACCTGAGAAGGACACTCTGGCAAGGAGTTTTGACTTGCCTGCTTCCCGAGATACTTTGTCTAGTAGACGATGGTCTCCTGGCAAGGAAGCATCAGGGTGCAGTTGGCCAGGTCCATCAAGGAGGCACCTTTTGCAGAAGAGAGAAACCTCACCAAAATGCTTTTCAACAACTGGTTGTCCCTCACCCCGCAGGGGCATGTCACCATGCCAGAGATTGGCATCAACAAAAGAAGTTTCTCCTCTGCAGTGTATTTCCCCTAGGCATCTATCTCCACATCGAGATCTATCACCAAGGACCTACATGTCACCTGAGCGTGGGGCCTCTCCACCAGTGAGACATATTTCCCCAAGTAGAGAGTTGACAGGTCTTCAGTGTTCAGCTCTAAGACCTGGACTGGCTTCACCACCTCGTTATGCATCCCCTGGAAGGGATGAGCAGCAACTAAGCAGGTCAGAGACTCAGACACACATAAAAGTTCAGCAAGGGTTTTTTTCATCCATGGCTCTACCTCATCGAACTTCTGAGACTGCATGCAACAAACAGGTAAGACTTGGCTTGTGTTGATTGAAGGGGCATTCTCCATACAAGGAGAACATTTTCTTTATAGCTAATGCATTCTATACTATGATTATCACACGGTAAGTACATACTCATACTTGTAGATGTAATCATAAAGAGTGTCTATGTAGATAACAAACATCTCACTTCACAGTATGTAATACATAAAATATTTGTCAGTTATACAGTTGTAATATAGATGGAACAGCTAGTTCTATTGTGCCCTATCTAAACTTTATAAGGATATTAGAGAGGATTGTCCAGTCTACAGTCTCCTAGCTTCTAGCAGAATTGCAGCAGCATCAGTCCAGTCAAAAAATATCAAGGGTCTGCTGGGATTTGTCATCTACAGCTAGAAGGTTATAGCATGAACATCCAGAAAGGAAATGTCACCTCTGAATCTTGTTTCCTTTAAAAATGCAGGCGTCAACAAGCCAACAGGTCCCCTTGTCTTCAAATTCTTCTGTTACTGATAAACATTCCCTCATGTACATTGATTAAGAAGTCATGGTGATTTATGCCTGTTTTTCAAACTTTTTATTTCAGAAGTTGGGACCATCTAATTTCCCAGTCATGTCAAGACCCCTCTACTCACAGCTTACACCTCACTACCCGCCAAGAAGTTCAGAAAACTGGTTCACCCACCTACCGCTGCACTCTCAGCATCTGCAAAGAACCCCTTACACAATGATACCAATAGGAGGCATCCAAATGGTGCAGGCACGGCCTAGCCCTCACCCAGCTCTGTTGGGGCACTCATTCTTTGAACCACAACCTGCAGACCTTGAAGCAGTGCCATTTGAACAGCAGCACCAAGAAGAAAGTGATGAACAAATCAGGACTAGCAGGAAAGAGAAGGAAAAAGACAGGGCAACACACCTCATCAGCACAGCCCCGCCAATTTCTCCATCAAGCACTTACTGCCAATCAGATTCCACCCCTCCTCAGCCTGATATGTCCCTATTTGACACTGACCCATGCCATGGGGAGCATGTGGGAGAAGGATGACTGGACGCCTTCTATAGGGAACACACTCCTTCAAAGCTCTCCATATAATATCTTGAATGTTCAGGATACAGGGTGGTTGTTTCAGGATACAAGAACGAAACCCTATAGGAAACACGATTATCCTAGGATATGGAGTATGGATCCTGTAAAGGATAGGTAGTAAGAATCCTAGGATATAGGATAACAGGCTTGTGAAGTGGGTAAAGGATCTGTTTAGGATACATGGTAAGAATCCCAGTATATGCAGGCGGTTGTGGTTGCACAGTGTTTGGATTATAAATTGAGAATCCTATGGTATGGGTTAGCAGTCCTTTCAGTATAAAGGAAATTTCCTAGGTTTGGAATAAAGGTGATTTGTGGATAAAAGATCAGCCTAGGATACAAGAGAGACTTTCTTATAGGATATGGGATACATATCCAAGGTACAAAAAAGGAATCAATTTAGGATAAGTAAGGGTACTTATGGTACAGATTACCAGTCTTTTTAAGATACTGATTTTAGGATGTATAATAGGCATCCTGGATTTTTATTAATCTACAACATGATTTATTTTAGGAACACAGAGAAATTCTGTGTCTTCAAAATTCTTGGCTTGGAGAAAGTGACTACCTTCATTCCATTCCATTTATCTGTCTCTTTCCCCTTAGTCCACTACTCCCTCTTTCATATGCAGTTTATCTGTGCCTTTTATAACCAGTTTGCTTTTAAAATGCAAAACACAATAATCCTACAAGGAAAACTAAACTTTCAATGCTGTGAAGTAATGTAAAATATTTTTATCATGCGCCCATTCTTAAAAAAAACAATTAGGTGGGAATACATTGTGTGACTACCCAGCTTTGGAAGCCCCACCCATTGTTACTTTAATGTGATATTGAGATCTGGGTAGGATGTGCACTGAAAAATGTAAGGTGTTTTATTTTAATTATTTTTATTTCTAACGTATATATCAGAAAAAAATATATCTATATATATTGAGCTGGGATTGGCGTCAGCCGTGGTGTACAGAAATATATTTATATTATGAATTTATTTAAGTAATGCTGTAACGTCTTTTTTCCTGCTTTAAAAGGTTTGGGGGGAGAAGGCTTTATTTTGAATTGTTAATATTTTTAAAACACCCAGCACTTCTGATGTGGTTCAAAGTGACACTGCTGTGCTTTTAGTGTTACTAAGTATCTACTTACTGAAAATATGCACTCTGTGCTGCGTTGTGTCTATTTCAGTAATAACACTTTGTATTGTATAATGATGTTGAGTATCTGTATATTAATGAACTTTCTGTGCTGTATAATGAGGAGGCTTTCAAAATGAACACCTCTTATTACACAGCAGGCACAAGTATTATTACCTATGAAGTACGTATTCAGCATTGCTATGCAGCAGGGAGCACATCAGTGTAGCTTTAACCCTCAGACCTCTCAGTCGTGGTTAATAACGGGGTTTTGGTACATTCCGGTCTGGTGTCATTACATGTGAGTGAGCTGCTTTGGCCTGCTATTGTTAGTTATCTTTCTCAGATTTAATGAACTGCTGTCTTTGCGCTCACTGCCCTTTTTACAATATAATTCTCCTTCCTAGTTCTACGTAGAGCATGATCTCTTGTCATGGCACTTATATAGATAGATAGATGTAATTTCACATTGCACCTTATTTCCTCTTTTTCCTATTTATCTACACTCTATTTCCATATCCTTCCTACTAACTGAACTTTTTGCTTAACATCTCTCCCTCTTGTATAATTTCCATAACCCTCATGTTTAATGAATATGAATATTATCCTATCAACAGTTGCATTCAACCAGAAATCAACATCCAGAATACATAAATGGTTTTCTTTGCACTAATTAAATGTTTCCATTTTGGATTGGGAAAAATTACAAGATCCTGAAGATTCCTTTCAAGATTCCTGCCACATCATTTTCACATAAACAGGAAAATTAATTTCTGAACTTTAATTTGTGAAGCCAAATATAAAACAAAAAGGAAATTAAGTCACTATTTTTCCTCGATATAATATAAAGAGATTTTTGTCCTTGTGGGCTAAGACTTGTACTTGCCAAATTTCATTGCACCGTTTATTTCAGTTAGTACTATCGACATAGTTAGTCATTTCCTTCTCTTTGACAAGTAAGAATTTGTTTTCTTTTTAACCATTTGGCCATGATGCTTTGAACCAACAAACAGAATAAACTACAAGCTACATTTTGTTTTTATTTTATTTAGGCCTTGCCATGGAAATATTCCCTTCCCCCAGGGTTCATTAATTACAAGTCTACATGTTTTGCTTCCTTATTCCAAAACAATGAGGTGGGTAGTTTTAAAAGGCACTTAACCATCATATATAGGGGAATGCACTCTATTTATAATGAATCTTTAATTTTTGATGGTTATTTACTTGTGGTGACAAAGTGGACTTTGTAATGCCCCACTGGAGCTGTGTACTGAGTACTTAGTATTGTGAGGCTTGTATTTCTCCAGATATGAGGTTGGTGGATCTTTCTTTATAATATTTTGCACTGGCATGGTGTATAATCAAACTGTTTATGCAATGGTATGCTTCACTTATTACATGAGAATAGGCACAGTATATACAGCAACTAATGGTGGCATATTGGGTGATTGTTATATATTTATATATGTGCAGGAAAAGTACATCACAGACCCATATTACTGCATGGGCTGTGTGCAGGGTAAACAGCAGCTCAAGTTTAATTAAATTGGCAGGCTATTTAAATATTCCAAAATCCAATATTTGATGTAGTTCACCAGTCATCTCCAGCTTCACTCTAGTTTGTTCTTGTAAAGTACAAAGCTCCAAGCCATGAATTGCCCCTTCCTAAAAGGGCATTTGCACCTTGTGTGGGGGACACACATTTATCTCCAGCCTCCATTATTACTTGTTCTATAGTATTATTTTGTAAGAAAACTATATGTTGAATGTGACTAGACAATATAAGCACTTAACCTTTCTAGCTGTGTTTAAAATGAAGTTTGAGGAGCTTTTAAATGCTTCCTGACTTTTTAGTTGGTTTTTGAGAATGTGAAACTATTACAATTTATATATACATTTCATCTCACCAGCTTGGTTTCCTTACGCTATCAGGATAATCTTTTCTTTATTGTCTGATTTTTCCGAGCATGCTGAGAAAAATATGTTGGAGACTATTTAGCAGTTTTTATGGGAAAATATTAAGACCTATTTCAGATTGTCTTAGACTTTTATTGTCTTTTATCCTTCTAAAAGTTGAGACCCTCATGCCCCCATATGTTGGTTTATATGAAACAATATGGAGGCATTCGTAGCATTATTTGTAAGGAAACTGACAAGAGAAAAAATATTAAAATGTATCTTTCTCTAAATACTAGCGAGACATGGGGGTCGGGATCACAGAACTTAAGTAAAATTTCTCCCGAGTTGTAACCCATAACAACCAAGTAGAGTTGACCGTTTTGTGCTAATGGCTGATTGGTTGCCATGGCTTTGTGAATTCCCCCCTTGACCTGTGTGTTTTTTTAAGCCTGTTAAAGATGAGTAACTGGCGATTATAATTATGATCATATATTGTTTAATTTGTTTGAATCCGTGGGATTTCTTGGATCGAAAATCTTTATCTAACATTAATGGGCATTCATCTGTGTGCCTATGTTTTATAAAAAACATGTTATAATACAGAGTAAACAAACATACATACACCAATTGACATGTACATATATATTCTTATTCTTTCCTTCTAAAGCAGGGGTCCCCAACCTACACGTGAGCCACATTTAAATGTAAAAAAATAGTTGGAGAGCAACACAAGCATGAAAAAGTCCACGGGGATGTCAAAATAATGGCTGTGATTGGCTATTGGTAGCCCCTATATGGACTGGTAGCCTACAGGAGACTCTGTTTGGCAGTACAACTGTTTTTTATGCAACTAAAACTTGCCTCCAAGCCTGGAATTCAAAAATTCGCACCTGCTTTGAGGCCATTGGGAGCAACATCCAAGCGGTTGGTGAGACACATGTTGCTCACAAGCTACTGATTGGGGACTACTAAAGTTATAGCCAGAATCCCATTCTAGTCTTCATCAACATATAACTGTATATTTGCAGACAGCATGCCAAATGCCTCCAGGTCCCATTGACGCACACTATTGTATATATGCTTTGTTTCACTTATTTCCAACACCATTGTTCACAACTTTCACTTTAGTCAAATTTTCTGTAAACTCCGCTGTTCCTTTAGCACTAAAGCATTTGCGAATAAAGAAATTGTATAAGGCTTTGACTGCTAGTCTAGTATATATGTTGGGATCACTTGCAAAAGGGCAGCTAGATTTTATACAAAGTTTAAGACTTCTTTTGTAGAGCAATTAAAGAATGAATAACTGCTGGGTGGGGGAGTGTTAAGGGTAGCAGCCCCCATTTTGTCAGACACCACTTAATGTCTTGGCCCTGCACAGAGGTTTGCTAGCAAGAAGGGCCGTATTAACACAACCATTGGGAAATTCAGGGTTAATGGTTTCCAAGGTTCTACAACTGTAACAGTACACTTTCAGCATGTGTATTTAATTTTTTTTTTTTGGCTGAGACTCTTATTAACTCAGTGAGTTACAGAAATAGCCTGTTATTACCACGTCATTTACTGGCTGAAATGAGGGTCCAAGGGTACCTGATGTGGGCCAGAATTACAGCTGTATCTAGATGAGGAACAGCAAAAACAAATGAACCGTCTGTAAATGTCCTGGCCTTGCGGTGATGTTTATGGATTGTTTACATATTATCAGCAAAGCGTCTGTCTAATACATGCTAATATGGAACCCTTGGGAGACAATCTCTTCCTGTGATTAGTTAGCATGTGGAAGATGTGTCTTTTCTTCATTTGGATGTAGATTGCACTTTAAATTACATTCCACGATCATATGTTGTTACCCCTTACTTACTTGTTTCTAGATTAAGGGCTCTTGAAAATTCCTATCTCTGAATACATTTCATTAATACTGGGTTCAGATGTTGAGGTGCAATTGTTACACTAAAGGAGCAACTGTTTTTTTCAAGCTTAACAGGGCCCAGTTATAGGGAGATAATCTGGTGTTGATGAAAGATTATGTCTTATTCCATCTTTTGCATATTTTACTGCATCTATAACTATTTAAACCAACTTTTTATATGTATCGTGTATTGCTTTCAAACTGTATGTTCATCTCCTACACTTCATTCCCCACGTAACATTAACCGCTTTCCTTACCTGCCCTTTCTACTATCTGCACTTACCGTATGTGGCCGCAGTCTGTACACTTCTTTTGCACAGAAAGGGTTAGCGTATAGGAAAGCTTACCTGTCCTTTTTAAACCTGATTCCTAAAGTCAAATGGCAATACATTCCTATGTGCACGGGATACGGTGCTGTAAACTTGTAAATACAAGCTGGGGGTTGGGCATAATTGTGGGGTCTGGGGTGTTATTAGTTAATTAGCAAAAGGAGTGTAAAGCACAGAATGTCATGTAAAATAAAAAGAGGAATACATTGGAGAGGTTTAAGTAGAAGGTTGTGTTTGTGTCAGTATTTGATATGAGCGCCCCTCATTTATTGTAAATGACCCTTTAAGTGAGTATCGATCTTGCTCCCTGTACAATATTTCTCTTTGTATCTGCCCCAGCCAAGACAATGGCTTTGGAAGAATTTTTAATAATAAAAAGTAAGAAAAATAATGAGCATGTGGAATAAATTTTTACATTCCCAATACATCGTGATGTGTTTATTTTACTTATGCTGCATGTGATATATGTGGTTATTTCTAATAATCTTGTTGGGCAAAGGTTGCATGGCCACAAGCAGGCCAAAACGTTGGTATGAATTTATATATATTTATTTAATCTCTTTTGAAAATCCTTTATCCGCGCTTGTTTTTAACTTCTGGAGTACTACAGGTAGGTTGTTATATAAATACACAGATGATATAGTCTAACATACAAGTGGCAGATATATCACACACGTACATACAGTATATGCAGTTAGGGAGCTTATTCCATTTAGAATCCACAGAGATTGTAGCTTATTCCATTTATTCAACCACCAAAGTATCAACGTTACGGGGGAGGGGGGCCCTGATAAAGGGAGGGAATACCACCAATGTTGATACTTTGGTGGTTGAATAAGTGCATGTGTGCAGTTTCATTCAAAATTCTACTGAAAGTTAGAATTCACTGCGTGATAAATACGCTTGTAAAAATATGCTAGCCATGAATAGAAAGTGGGTGATTTTTTCAGTAGTGAGCTTTAATTTGACACTTCAACAAATTTGCCCCATAGTGTTATTATGCCAGGGCACCATCAAGAATGGAAATTCTAATTTAACATCATAATTAGACACAGTTACAGGTTAGCATTTAAGGATTGTGAACCCATAACAATCTTAAATAGGTAACACTAGAGTCAATGAAGAACAAAAAATGAATGTGAATGTTTGACAATGGCACGCTCAGAGCTTTGATCGCAATCCAACTGAGAATCCGTGGCACTATTTGAAATCTTAGATGAACAAGTGTTATGCAACAAACCCGATCAACATGGAGCAAATATGCCTGGAAAATAGTCATCATATTATGCATAAGTGGTACATACTTAAAGCGATTATCGATTTTTATGGTGTACTTTTTATTTATAAATTACACTGTTTACATTACAAGTAATTCATTTTACCATATAAATTGTTATTCCTGAACAACCAAATGTATTTTTTTAGCAGTAATATTGGTATGTAGGCAGACATCTCAGGTGATTGTGCCTAATACTGTGTTGTTTAGAAAGAGCCACCACTTCATGATGGAACTGCTTTCAGATAAGCTGTTGTTTCTCCTACTCAATTTAATTGGAGGAGTCATGTCAGATTGGGTATTTTACTATTGTGTGCTATTCCCATATCTACCACTAGGTGAGCATGGGAGCATTTATAGCAATACAGGTGTCAGGAAGCTGTTTTCTGGTTACCTTACCATTGTTCTTCTCATGGACTATTGGGGGGAGGGAGGGGTGATGTCACTCCTACTTGCAGTGTAGCAGTAAAGAGTGCAAAAATTATATCAAAAAGAAATGTCCCAAGGCTTCTTTAAAGTAAAAACAAGTCATTTATTGGTAATCACATTAAAACGTTTTTAGTACATACTGACCCCACATGGCCCACCTTACGCGTTTCGTACCCTCCGGCACTAGGTGTATGTATAGCCATATGGACTCCCGACCTACAAATAACAGTAAAGAGTGACAAGTTTATCAGAGCACAGGTCACATGGCTAAGGGCCCTGGGAAAATAAGAACACGTCAGATTTTAAAATTAAATATAAAAAAATATGTTTGCTCTTTTGAAAAATGGATAATAGTGTAGAATTATTATGCTGAAGCAGCACTATTAACTGATGCATTTTGAAAAAACATTTTCCCATAACAGAATACCTTTGACTCCAAAAATACTTAAAGGGAAGCTGATGTTAATTTGTTTTTAGATATGTATATTTTTTAATGCAAATTTACATTTTACAAGTTTTTTTTCTTGAAAGATTTTATTTGTTGCATCATTTTGGTTAACATAAATAGAAGAATAGAAAAATAGAGTGGGGGCAGAGGATGGAAAGCAGTACTATAAATTCTCTATTTTAAGGTGTTAACATTTTCTTCCTGCCTCCCTCCCCAGCAGCTGCTATGGCTGCTTCTGCTTTATTTCAATTTCATGTGTAATGTCTGTTGTAGTATGATTGTAAATGTATCCAGAATGTGTGTTTCATGTGTGCTGCTGCCTACTATTTGTATTACTATACATGTATGGAACCTGTTATCCAGAATGTTCAGGACCTGGGGTTTTCCGGATAAGGGGTCTTTCTGTAATTTGGATCTCCTTACCTTAAATCTAGTAAGAAATCATTAAAACTTTTACTTAAACCCAATAAGTTTGTTATACATTCAATAAAAAATAGTTATATCTAAGTTTGGATCAAGTCAGTGGCGGAACTACCGGGGGAGCAGGGGGTGCGAGCGGGCCAGGGCCCGCACCCCCTCAGGGCCCCCCGGCAGCCCGCGCCACTGACAAATGCGGCCGTAGGAAGGGGCGGGGCCCGGCTGCGCGTCATGCACCAGGGCCGCCCCCCCCTCTAGTGACACTACTGGATCAAGTACAAGGTACTGTTTTATTATTACATGTAGTTTAGTGTACCAGTGGGTAAAGAAGATGCAATTTACATCTAAATCCACATAATTCTTATCTTAGTAGATCCTCTTGTGCAAAGTGGTCTTGTCAGGTAATGGCAGATGAGGAGATTTGTATCCCGTGAGAAAACTTCACTACGTATCGGAGGCAAGTCTCATGAATAGTGTAACCACTGGACTCTGCATTTTCAGGCAGTTCTTCCGGCAATTTACATTGACACCAGTGCTAAGGTATGTTCAGATGAGTTGTAGCTTGTAGGTAACCACAAATTTCTAGTGGGTGACAAATCTCCCTGTGTGCCACACTGCCATCACCTTTATATTCACTGCTTCGATGTTGCGGTATGGGCTTTATTGGTTTAGAAATCAATGCAAAATTTTAATTTGAGCTGTAATACAGTAGAAACTTAATTTTATGTTTCCGAGGGGACAAAGAACATGCAGCCAAATTTACAGATCAGATGGAATACTCAGGAGGATTATTTTGCAACAATGTAACAATATAATCGTAGCCTCACAGAGCAATTGTTTTTTTGGCTGCTGGGATCAGTGACCCCCAATTTGAAAGCTGGAAAGGGTCAGAAGAAAAATTATATAAAAAAAAAATGAAGAGCAATGACAAAGTTACTATGAAAAGGACATGCTAAAACATACTAAAAGGTAACTTAGAGGATAACTAAACCCGCCTTGGTACAAAAGCCCCCTTAACTGCCCTCCATTGGCCCCATCACCTCTTCCTCCCCGCACATTGTATTAAATAGAAAGGTGACCCTATTTGGAAACCTGAGCTCAAAAGGCAGAGCAAGTGCAGAGAAATTGGCTTCAACTGAGCATGTTCCTGCCGGCTCCTGAGGGAGCCAATGGAGGGCAGTTGATGGAGGCTTTTGTACCTCGGAGAGGGGGATTGGTTCTCTTTTAAAGGTAAATCACCCCTTTAATACCTAGATACACATTCACACACTGAGAGAGGGGGGTCATCCTCGATGTTGTGTGATTGTCACAATAAAACCCACTAGCTGCAAGGATGTTATACCTTTGCATGTGTTACCCTGGTGGTTGCTATTGTGAAAATAATAGACTGACTCTTACTTATTTAAAGCTTAGGACAGAATCTACGGATTGATACACTGAATGTGGGTTTATATTTGTCAAAATAAATGATACTGTTTGACCCTAATTGCTAAAGCTTCAGATTTTCATTTAATAGTTGATCATTTCCTAATTTGTCCCATGGCAATATGACAATGTGTGCTGAGCCTGAATATGTATCATATTATATGATGTGTGATAAGGCAGTGCCTCCTTGTGGAGAACAGAAAACATGCTGGAAAAGAAGCAGTAAAACATGAGTGGCTTTTCCCAGATTCAACCACAAAGCATCCTTTGTGTAAAAAGTTTTAAATGATGTTACTAAATTGTTTTTCTTTTTTCTTTTCATTAGAGAGATAACTTGATCATTGGAGGCCAAACAGGAAACAGAAGTATAGGAGGAGACAAAAAAGGATATACAGTATATAGGCTGTACATTTTGCTTTATTGAAACCTACTGTTGTCAGAATATGGAAGCTAGTGATAACCCAAGTTAATAGCATCAAAGAATGAAGGTAGGAGAGATATCACACTGTGGGATATGATACATTGCACGTGTAGCTTTGTAGTCACAACACTTCCTTTCCAATGTGCACTTTCAGCAAACCCTTCTTAATTTAGCAGTTGGTTGCCATGGCGACAAAATGAGACAGATATGTGTAAAATCCTTTTTAAGAAAACGCTGTAAAAATCTGCATTCAAACATAACTAATATCCAACGCATTTAAATACATACACCATACATACATTTGTGTTCTGCACTTTCTTATATCATACTTCACATACAAACACACACTGCATTTTCCAACTTCACACATTCATACCAGTAACATAACTAGTGCACCAGGGCCCTGCCACCCCCATCTGGACATAATTTTTGCTCTGGATTCCTGACAAGTGTTATCACACACACACCCAACCCCTGGTAGTTCCACTACTGATTTTCATACTGTACATGCAAATCTATCTATATAGATTTCAATTTATATATTGTAAGAAAGCTCTGCGGTTTTCTTACAATATATTTATAATACAGATTTGGAACAATAATAAAATGAGCAAGAAGGTCCCTGTCCTGCACACAAAATAGAGTTTAATATGTGCATCTATTCACAGGCACAGGCTCATAGGTACCAAGAATGAATTGCATACAGCTAACGATCTAAGGTTAGGGCCAGAAAATTGAGGATTCTCCGCAGATAGAGAATTCGCTGCCCTGATGCTCCCCTTCTTTTGTTCAAGCAAGATGGATTTTGATGCAAAATACATGTTTCTGTGCCAGAATCTGCAGCATCAGCCTGCACCCATGCGGAGACAATGCTTCTGGGTACAGGTAGAGCAGGAGGGAGGAGCAGCGGGAAAGCAGATTCTTGGCCTGTGGATCAGCAATTGCCTGGCCCTAGCCTAAAGCTGGCCATAGACATGTAGATATACCTTCAATATTGGACGAACAATCGTGGGGTGCAGTCTTCTGACCTGCCACTAGCCATTCAAATTAAATAAAGTAGTAAAACAACAAATCAGACAATGTTCTGCCCCTGACAGCAATCATACGAAAGTTATGTCCGACAAAAGCTGGTGACAGTCTTTCATTGATATTGTTAGATAGGTAATACATGCAGAGAAATTATCAGTAGCCGTCAGAATTCTTCTAACCGACTAAACAAACCGATCATCATGATACAAAAAATGTCAGGACACTCCAAACAGACCGAAAAATCGCACAAAACGAAGATTCGTAAGATTGAATCTTTGCGTCTATGGCCAGCTTTAGAGGTAACATTTGCTACTTTATAAGGTGCAACATGTTAACCTTGCTAAATTTGTGTATCTATATTCATTGGTTAATTACAAATTCAGGAGTGTTCTTGAAATGAGGCAAGGTGAGAGTTAATAGCTTCCCCTTTGTCTTTATGGAACTAATTTAATCACACAGTTGGGGCATTGCAGCATGGTCTCACAGACCTTAAAAAGGCTGCATATATGCCATTACTAAAGGGGTGCCTTATACTGAGCACCTGCTCAATACATTAAGTGCAATGGGTACTCTTTTGTGATGTGTCTGTCATCAGCGTTACACCTTTACAGCATACCTTGTGGGCACTTATGGGTTAAATCCTAAGGACAACCTTTTTTCACATGTCCTACCACTAATAAAATTGTTCATGCTTGGCCAGTAGGTGGCAGACTCTGCTGACAATAATCCACAATCCATAGTTCCTGAGAGAAAAGTAAAAAAATGCTGCATTTACCGCTTATAGTTGGTGATTAAAGTGGGACTCAGTCTATAACAGTCCTTTCTAAACTATCTGCCCTTGGAAAACATTAAAAGCTGCGTGTTTAATTTTAACCTTACTGTATATGGTAACTGGTCATAGAATTTAGATTTCTGGCTGTATATTAAGGGCAAAGTAAGATTTACACTGCTGCACTATTCACTCAAACCCAGAAATGCTTGCCATGTATGTTAGCTGCATTTATAGGGTTAATTTATACAATCTGCCCTACAAACTGTATCTATGCTTATCTACTGTTCATATAGTTACTTATCCTTGCTATTTATTTTATGATTTGACTCTAAGCAACCGTGTTTCTTGAGTTTTGCAATGTTGCCGTTTTATTATAGAGGCATTTCTGGGTCATGCATTTATGGTATTTACACAGCTTGCTTCCCTTCTTTTCATGAAACCCAGATCTCACAATTCTGAGGACCTCCTTATATATTTATGTTTGACTGATGTTATTGTGAGACAAACAGATATTGTTCTGCTGTGAGGGAGGAGATTAGCAGGTTTTATACATGTTGAAGTACCTACAGCCTTTATTGATAGCTGAAATCAAACTACAGAGGTCACAGGGTGGTTTCACATTGACTATAACTGAAAATTGCCCAAGGAGTAGCTCAGACCCACAGAACAGCAGATCTTGATTTTAGAACATCACTGCATTGATAATTCTGATCTATCCTGATCAGTCCCCATAAAACAGAAAATATCTCTGTTGATCATAAACGACAAAAGACTTTATGGTAAGGAGAAGAGAAAGGGGATCAGGGGGATCATTCAGTCAAGGCAATGAAAGCAATGTATTTGTACTTACTTTTAAAAAATAAAGTCCCTCTGTTCCATGAGCCCATACAGTGCCAGGCAATGCCTTGCGCAAATGAGGACGCACGTCAGATATTGATTGGGCAAGTTTTGTATGTATGTATGTCTATTTTATGTATATAGCGCACTACATACGGTATGTATGTAGCAATGTACTGCAGAACAATAAATTAATAGAACAAACGGGGTCATTACCGTAATAAATACAAAGTACAGTTACAATAAAGATTAAGAGTCAAGAGGATGGAGGTCCCTGCCCTGTAGAGCTTACAGTAGGGGTAAAATTACTAAGCAGCGAAAATTTGCCATCAACGGCTTCGCAGCCATCGCGACCCATTCTTCAGGCGAAAATTCGCTCAGACAGCGCTATTTTACTAAAATGCGTTTTTTGGACTTTTGTCCTGGTCTGAGCTGGCGAAGGCAAGTCTGGTGAAAGAGGTTCAGTAAAATCCGCATCTTAGTGAATTTGCTTAGTAACACCCATTCGCCAGAGAGAAAATTTGTCTGGCGATAGAGTGCGAATGAGCACTAGCGAAGTTACACCTGCGCCCGTTAGTAAATCGGAGAAGTGCATAAAACTGGTAACGCTGGCGAACTGTCGCCAGCATTAGTCACTTCACCCTTTAGTAAATCTGCCCCAAAATGGGAGAGTAACGTACAGATACAGAAAAATACGGATCCGCACACACTTTATCATCAAGCAGATGGGGATTACCCCAAATTTATTGTACCACCAACAAGATCAACGTTTCGGGGGGGTTACCCACCCTTGATCCTGATGAAGGGTGGGTAACCCCCCCGAAACGTTGATCTTGTTGGTGGTACAATAAATTTGGGGTAATCCCCATCTGCTTGATGATAAAGTGTGTGCGGATCCGTATTTTTCTGTATCTTTGCATAAGGGACCTTGCCTGGTCCACGGAGAACCAGCACCACTGGAAGCAGAGGAGTAAACTAACAGGTGTGCGGTGGTGAGAATTAGAGTAACGTACAGACACATCAGAGGAGTGTTGAGTACTGCAGGTGACAGTGGTTGAGACTGCATTACAAGTGCCAGAATAGTGCCTCAGATACTGAGGGAGGATTCACTCCAGAGGAATTCAGGGGGGGAAACAGGGTAGTAGTGGGGGGTACAACCGAGCGATTGCTCTGAAAGGAGCGGAGTTGGCCAGGAACCAATATCCCGTCGTGCAAATGGCAGCATCAGGATGTTAATGTTTTTTTTTTGTATACATAGGCCATTATCTACCAAACAAGCAGATCTTTTTTATGCATGCCTAACTTAACAATGGCAGCTTTATGATTCCTGCTGTTTTTTCATTAGCCAGCATCCAGTTAGATTGTGTATAGTGACTGCCCTCTGCTGGCTGCACAGTTTGCTTCTGAGCATAATGTTACTCATGGATTGAGAATGTATAAAATAACAAACAATAGCTTATTGAATAGAAGAGGTTGATCTCTCCTGCCAAAGTACTAGAGAATCTCTTGGTCGGCTTCAGCCAAGAACACTTCCCGTCAGGCCTTTATTCGCTACACTTTATCTCTATAATAGACATATAATCCTGTCTAAATCGAATTGATGCAAGTGTGGACCCTCGATGACCGGTTCTCTGGGGGGCCCTTGGAGACCCAGGCCAACTCTGTACAGATGAAACTGCATTATGACTTAATCAATGACTTAATTAATGTTTTAATCAAAGTTGAATCCAAGTGAATTCATTCTCGTGTTTTGCTTTTGCAGTAAATGATTCACATAGGGCAAATTATTCTGCTGTTTTGAAGTAAATAATTCACATGTGAATATATTGTATCTCCTTAGTTAAGGATAATATTTCACTTCAATGTTTTTTTTGTCCTTTAGTATACTCAGCACGCTGCTGTTACTCTAGTTTTTTTTAAAGATGTGCAGCAATTTAAGTGGTGTTAGACTATGGCAGAAGATGCGTGCCCTATGGCAGCTTGTAACAACAACAGGGCTTGTCTGCCCCTCACACTTTAATTTTTATCAGGCACAAGCTGAAAAGCATAGCCTTTCCTCCGAGCAGAAGTTCCCTGTGGAGCAATCAGTAATGAATTATACTATGCCAATAAGCACGGACTGCCAATCTGAGCCAGTGGGGCTGCTATAAGTTGCCATAGACAGTCACTATTTAGTAGCCTGGTGAGGGCTGGTGAGTTGTTAACACTGTATGGAAAACACAGCTAGTTTTAGCAACTGTGCAACGCTGCACCCCATTGGGCACCTAGCACCTACACTGGCACAGTCTCCAGCACAAGACTTCATTTAGAATGATTTTCTGTAAGTGTAGGGCTGCCTGCTGACCCTGACCCATATCCATGTTTTATGTATATTGGTCAAATCAGGCCTGTTTGAAAATTATAGTTGCTGATGCAATGTATCTGTGACGGTGAATCAGAAGAAAGAAATATTCTTGCTGTTCTGCTCTTTTGGACTGTCTTGGCAAACAATAGAAAAATGGCCAAACTGTGCTTGCTCCTTGTATGTTATCCACCCATTCAGCTCTTGGGCTAGTTAGTTGGCTAGCATACCTTGTCTGCTTAACAGTGCTAAAAATGTAAGACTTACTTAGGCATTTGGCAGTAAAGCCCACTTTTAGGGCAGGCTACTGTTATGTTTTGGGTAGCCGAGGATGAGTAGAGTATAACAATGCTTTATTAGAAGGCTTTCATGCAGCCATTACACAACAGTAACTTTAAATTACACTTTTAAGCTGTCAAAAAGTATGCCCAGTATAAGTCTGGGCACAGTGACATCTACAGGCCATTTGTATAAACACCACAGCTACTATGCATGTTGTTGCATGCTCACCGGCACCTCATACCTTCCCAAGACTGACCACAATAAGGTTAGAGTATTACTTAAACAACAAGATTCCTTTTTTACATTTAAATTAAAAGAGCTGTAGGGAGCTGAATGCAACCAAATAGTAAGAAATAATTAATCAAGTAATATAGTAATAAAATTAAGGTCATCAAACAGTGGTACAATTTGTCTGAATTAATATTTTGCAATTCCTTTCAGTTTTTTACCCCCCCTTTTTTTTTTAAATATCAACGTTTTTATTGCCCCCCCCCTCATTTTCCCTGGAGCAGGTAAATGACTCTCTTAACCTGTTAAAGTTTAATAATAATCAGTTGATAAACAGCCCTAATATTAGCTCCTAGCAATTCTGCACCTGAATTTCTATTGCATTCATTGGTGACAGGCTTCTGATGCTGCTGAGAATTGTATCAATTAATTAAATGTAAACTGTAAAGCAATTGGTTCTCAGTAAAGCTGGTCTTCCTCTGTATACCAACAATTCAAGGCTTAGTACTGCGTCCACAAAAAAAGATTTTCCTGAACCGAAGTCAAACCCTAATTTGATTATGAATTTTCAGCATATGAAATTGTCAGTTTCAGTGGTCTAAAGTTACATGATTTTTTTATGGTTTGGAGTCGCTTCGGTCAAGCACTTAGGGTTTGGCCAAATCCTCCTGGTTTGTATTCAAACAACTGTGGATTTTGGTGCATCTTTATTTTTTTATACAGTAGTAATAATGGGGTCAGGGTGTGATTGTATATGTGTGCTTTTTAATGACTAGTGGAAACAAGGCACCACATCAACTGTTACTCTGCCCTACTGCATTTTGGGAAGAGTAGTTAGCGGGCCATAACCACTTTGCGGCATCTGAAGAAAGGTCTGCATGGATACATTTCTCCATATGCACGCAGTATGTTTTTTGGTGGCTGATTTACTATATGTCTGGCGCAGACAAGTAGCAACACAGGTGACCATTGGGGGTAAAATTAACCACAAATATGCAAAGGCCTACTCCACCCACCAATCCAGAGAGCACTAATCTGTTTAGAACACCATAATGTTCAATAATATGAGTAGTATAACGATCATTCCTAAAGCACAGCTTGAAACACAAAGTTTCAAGTTTCAAGTCTTACAACAGCACTTTGGGTAATATTACTATTCGTCTAAACTTAAACCCTTTTTTCATACAATATTAGAAAAATGTAAAGAGGGACAAAAACATTTGCGGCTCATAGTGCAGTGAAATTTTTTGGCTATTCCCATATTATGACCACACCTCCTAATTACTATGTCCATTTTACAAAATGTGTCAGTTTATGATAGTTTGAACATATTTCTGAGAGTTTTAGGGCCATGTTTTATGTGTTATAACAGTTTGGCTAATAAAGGCGAAATTGCTCTTTAAGTTGTGTCACAGTTTCCCCAAGAGACCTGTTTATCTTAAAGTGTTACAATTGTTTCTTTGTCTATCTTAAATTGTTATAAATGTATTTAAGAGCAGGTGTTAAGTATTCTTGGCTCGCTGCCTCTTTTTTAATTATGTTTCAGAAACTCTTGTCAGTTACAATTGTATCTTTGTTTATCTTAAATGATTACAAATGTATCTAAGTGCAGAGTATATACTTAGTATTGTGGGCTCTCTGCCAAAAAGCCACTTATTTAATTAAGTTTCAGAAACTTTGTACTGTATCTTTTTCTGGCTTCAGTTCAGGAGATGAAAGAGAAATTGGGGACTTTTTAATACATATTAGGGATTAGGGATCACCGCCTATCCCAGGTCTATTACTTCTGGAGCACACACACACAATGGTACTACCACTAGGCTCTGATGCCAGCAAGTTACCAGCACTAGCACCCAGACATATGTTTGATTGTAAAATGTAAGCTCTGTGACAGACAGAACCTTTAATTTGCTGACTGTAAATGGCAGTCGCATGGTTAAAACCCAGTGGATAGGTGTTAGCTTAAAGAGCATTTAGAATCAAAAAAATATGGTTGATTTTATATGCTGTAGCATCCCTTTCATACACTGAGAGCTAAAAAAAATAGATGGTGATTTGTGTGTGCATGTTATATTGCTGTTAATGGTATGTAGCTAAATAAGAAACACAAGCAAGCATTCACCTTAAATTGATATAATAAATACACTTATAAATTAAATACGATGCTTACATTACAGAATGATACTTAATCCTTTACAAATGTATACATGTAATATGCCAACTACAAAACTGAACAAGACAATGGGTGAATATACAACAGCAATTCCATTAATTTTGTAAAGTAGAAAATATTAAATAAAGTGATAACTGTGACTTTATCTTGTACTTTGCAGCTCTGCTTTTAGCATATTGTACCAGGTGATCTGCACTACATTCAGTTTCTTCTTCAGGACATCAACGTCATTAGACTAAACAATGTTCATCTTTCTGACCACTGATAACCAGCAATGAAATAGAACAATATTTTGACATTCCCAGAGTAAAACATTGCTTGGTTGAGTGGGTGCTGTAAAGCTGTTAAGCCCCCGTGCTACTGGGTAGGTTACATTGTGAATCATTTGACCTTACGTTATCCCATGGCAGGTGATAGGGGGTTCATGGTTTCCTAACTTGTCTAGGAAACAATAATTTCTGTTTCGTTGGAAAGGTTAGATGCTTGCAGAAATAAAAAAATCAATACTGTAATATGTTTCTTTTCCATGTCAAAGGCAGTAAATAATAATACTAAAAGTGTCGGACTGGGATGCCTGGGGCCCACCAGATAACCTTTGGCTACTGGCCCACTCCACAATATTTTTCCTTTTTTTGTCATTCACTTTCTTTATTCTTTTAATCACTTTTTCTCAAATATTATCATCAGTCTCTACCTCAATTTCTTCTCTTTGTTCTTGGGACAACTGCTGTTTTATAGGAATACAAGGCAAATAGTTGGGTAAGTAGAAGGGCCCACTGACACCTGGGCTCACCGGGAGTTTTCCTGGTATCCCTGTGGGCCAGTCTGACACTGAATACTAACCTGTGATAAAGCCTATGTGGAGAAATCTCACTAATGTACATTTCTACCTTTCCTACATAGGAATGCCCTGAATCAGTCAACATTTGTATCTTATTTTTAATCTTATCTTTATGGTATTTCAAGACAGGCAGGCTGATCACATGTGCAGAGCCTTCTATCATAATTCCCCCTACTGGCAGTTAACAGGGAGGAGCATACAGGCTTGTGTTATCTTGTGTAGATGGGCTTGTAGATATTAAATAGACTACACTCTACAGCTGGAGATAGACGCAAAGATCCAATCGTACGAATCCTCGATTGCGGAGAGTCCCAACATTTTTCGCCCCATGCAGATCTGTCGTTTGGTCAATCGGACAGGTTAAAAGATTTCTGTCGGCTGCCGATAATATCTCTGCGTGTATTGCCGATTGTACGATTTTCAGAGGGAGACTGTCACTAGCTTTTGTCGGACATTACTTTCGTACGATTGCTGTCAGAGGCTGATCTGTTCTTTCACTACTTTATTTGATCTGAAAGGTTAGTGGTAGGTCTGGAGATGGGAAAGTCCGATCGTTCGAGGATTCGAACGATCGGATCTTTGCATCTATGGCCAACTTTAGCCTTTCTTATGTCTGTATTTGTGCCACAAATATACACAGAGCTTAAGTAGGGAAAGTGGAAGCTAAAAGATATATGGGGGTGTTCATGCTCAGTGGATTGCTCTGTTTGGTCCTATAGATTGCAATGAATTAACTGACCAGTTAGAAAATAAATTATTACTATGGGTTATATGGTTGTTTTTCACTATCCCTTTTCTACTTCCTAAAATAGAGATTGATTTGGAAGAGTATAAGAATTTAAATCAATTCTTAGATCGCAAAGCTTATTCCCATACAAGCAATAGAAGAAGCAGGCTCGGAGAACAGCCCAGACTGTGAAGAATACTCCTCTCCCCAGCCTATCTCTTACCTTGTTACCTTGCATGCGGGGAAGGGGGATGCAGGAGTGTGGGAGACTGGAACGAGGAATGGTGTGGGTGGGTTGGGGTGCGATTGACATTGTTGTGCATTTTTGCAAGGGGGCCCAGAGCACACTTATTAATTATGTCACTGCTTATTCCCAGACTTATATGAGTCCAGTAAGAAAAAACATTGGAAAGTCGTTTGTTGCTATTAAATATCCTCTATTAACAAAACAAATAGCAAGCAGAAACTTACACCAGGTCTAATAATGTATGGCAACCAATTAGCTGTGTTACATTTACAGACCTGTAAATGATTGTGTTTGGTTGCTATGAGTGACTACAGACCTGTGAAATACCTGTAAATGCTTGCTATAGGTGACTAGACTTGGTGGAAACTTTGCAACTTCTATTATATCACCTAGGGCCGCCGTCATGGGGGGCACAGAGGGGACAGTTGTCCCTGGCCCAGCAAAGTATGAGGTGAAAGGGGGAGCCTGGCCGTGCTGCATTCTCCGAAAAGCCTGGTGTGATGAAGGAAGATGTGGCGGAAAAACTAGGAGCGGCAGAAAGACCCCAAGAGGCGGAAAGGAGTCGAACAAAGACGAAGAATCTGCCATCAACGGAAGACAAGGAAGAAGAACCTAAAGTAAGTTCCACTGAACCCCCAATGGTTTTTTCTAATTAAACCCCTGGCACCAATGTTTTTTAAATTTTATATGGGGCCACTGACCACCAATGTTTTTTTAACTTGTAAGGGTTTAAAAACTTATGGGGGATCCTGGTGCCAATGTTTCTTTTTAACCTGTAGGGGGGCCTGACCACCGCTGATGTATGTATGGACTTTTTACTGTGGTGTGGGCGGGATCTGGGGTGGGGCTTGGGGGCCAGGCTGGGGAGGATGGGGTCAGGGGGCCCAGAAAATTTTACTGTTCAGGCCCCGTAATTTCTAATGGCGGCCCTGAAATAACCCCACAAGGCTGTTTATCCTCGTTTTTTTGCTTGTATGTACTGTTTATAATTGATACCACAACATGGCACATCACTACAGATATCTGCATTAGTATGTAGCTTTACAGGGCATGTTGTGGAGGTTCACAAAAAAGACCTGACTCTCAGTCTATCACCTAAAAACACTAAAATGGTTTTAAAATCTGCTCTACATAACATTTAGTTTTCTATAAAAAAAAAAACTCAAGCTGGGCCCAATATGTTCAGATGAACATAGAACTCACTGTGTGGCTTACTATACTACTACTAAACACAATTATGTGTATTAAAAATGACTATTGTAGGGCCCCTTTAAAGGAAGTAAACCCTAAAAATTAATATGGCTAAAAATGCCATTTTTTATATACTGAACTTATTGCACCAGCCTAGAGTTTCAGCTTCTCAATAGCAGCAATGATCCAGGACCTCAAAATTGTCACAAGGATTCACCATCTTGGAAAGTATCTGTGACACTCACATGCTCAGTGGGCTCTGAGCAGCTGTTGAAAAGCTAAGTTTAAGGATCGTCACAAATTATCCAGCAGAAAATGAGGTTTGTCTGTAATATAAGCTGATGCTACAGGGCTGATTATTGAATTTTGATGCTTGTTTCACTGGTTTCTGTGCTGCCATGTAGTAATTAACTGTATTCATTACTAATTAGCCTAATATTGTGACATTTAAATAATATGGGTACTTTATATTGTGAGTTGGTCCCTAAGCTCAATGACAGCAGCACAGAGCATGTGCAGTGAATCAGCAGAAAAGAAAATGGGGAGCTACTTGGGCATCTTTGGAGACACAGATCTTTACTGCTAAAGGGCTGTGGTTGCCTTGGGCTGGTACAGAAGCCCAAAACATAATGTACAACATTTTTACCCTTCTTCTTTAGTTAAGCTTTAGTTCCCCATTAAGAGACACACGCTGCTATTTCGGGAGATTAGTCGCCCATCAACAAATCGTTTCTTCTTTGGGCGACTAATCTCCTCCAATTGCCATCCCGATGGCACTCAGATCGCTTCGGCAATCGCTTCTATCTTTTAGAGCAAAATAATTTCTAAATGGCCCTATTCAAATGCACATGCTGTCCCTGTCACATGCAAAGTCTGAGGTTACTGGGGTACTATTTTTTACATCTACGGATGTGCCTACTAATACTAGTAAACAATCCCTAATATTCTGTGTCCATCCTCTGCCATAAAATCTAGTATCAGATTATTCAGATTATTGAGTGAGCCATAAATTCCTTTGATGTTCTACTGAAAAGGTATATATTTCCAAATCATTAGAAAATAACATTATGTTTAATCAACAGTGAAATATGCAGGGTGATTTGTAGTGAATTGTAGCAAACCAATTCTTCACCAGTGTACTGTGCTAAATCATTTTTCTCCTCTGTTCAATCCTTACAAAATCCGATTCCTTTGACAACCTTGTTTTCCCAGACACATTCTCCTCCCCCCTTTCCTACAGTGTGAGGGTTAAATAATCCTCATCACCCAATCCTTTTTGTCTGCAGGCTTATCCAACAAGAGGTAGTCGCTGGGAGGGAGCCAATCAGCACCTATATCTCTTACCTGGAAGACAAGGGTGTGGTACAGGAGAGGGAGGGGGCTGTTATTTAAACAGTAGGACGAGGGAAGTTTCAGGCCACTTGAGCACCTGTTCAACATACAAGATGCAGGGAACAGCTTTAATACTGCCTTACATTGCTATAGCAGGTACGTTCTCCCATGATTATATTCTTTGATGAGTATGCAGGTTTATGTGTAACTGAGGGCTTGCTTTTTACGCTTCACAGATGCCTGGAATGAAGAGAGTAAACTACTAAGTGTAAAAGTGGGTAAAGTAATTGCATATATTTCACAGCTTGGGAAGGGGAAGCTCTTAATGTGAATTAAAGGGTCTCTCTGTATTGTATTGGGGGGCTAATAATGTAAATGAAAAGGTCTATCTATACATCTCTGATGTCATGATGATGAAATTCACTATGAATATATCTGTGCTATTCTTCGCTACAACAGAGGGATCTTATGCTCCAGAGCCGTAAGTCTCACCAACCAATGAGATTTTAGAGTCTGTGGCTTGGTGTAGTTAGGGTATTGAGAAGAACTATTCAATTAGCTGCTTTAAGTTACTCATGGAGACAATGTGCACCAGGTATACAATATTGTTGTTAAAATACTTTTAAGCATTTTCAGCAGCGGTTATAACTAATTATAAACTGAAAATGGTAAAAATCGCATACACTTTACAGCCTACTAAAATCCTTTGAATATATCTAAATGGGAGTGTGTAAAGAATGAGGTGGATGCAATGTGTGCCATAAACCTGAAGTTACACTGGAATGATGCAGAGTGTATTATCTTTATAACATCTGATCTCAATTGAAGTGACTATAAAATAAACATGGACCTTCCCTAGCATAATGTACCGGTTCTGCTGGGGAACCATTTTCTATAAATATTCTGAATTTCAGCCATATCGTGTTGCATAAGTGAAGTCTAATAAACAGAGGAATAACAAAAATAATGTTTTTGGAGATCTAAATGATTGCATTGCTGATTTGGCGTGTGTGTGTGTCAGCATCACAAGATTGTGTTATATGATCACATTGTGGTATAATGACATTGAAGGCACTCAATAGTGATGCAATATACAATATGGGAATCACGTCATAATATAATAACATTAAAAGCATTCAATGGTGAGGGATTCCAGACAAAAAGAAGTACCAAGCGTAGTCATCTTAAATGGTAACCTAAGAGATAGTCCCTTACGTACATGATTGGGCACTCATGGAGTTGCGTATCCTTTTAGTTCCCAGATAAACTGTATCTTGAGATAATTATCAGTTTGATTGTGTAGGAAGGAGATTCTAGATTCTAAAAGTCTGTTGCTATTGACTCTCTTTTGTTTATCTGACAGTGCCGGCACTGTCAAAGCTTTCCATTGCGATGCAATTACTATACGGGATAATGTGACTATCTTAAGCATTGGACCCCAGTGCTCTAAATGATTTGTTTACATAAAGCTTTCCTTGGCTTGCGTCAGGGCGGCTGTTGTGTAATTCCTGTTGGAGCGAAGGTGTGCTTTAAAGGTGAACTAGTGATTAATTGAGGCCCATAAATTAATGTGCCCTGTCAGCTTCTTCAGCATTCGAGAAAGGAAGGAGATATGTGGCTCTGTAGATATGTGCTTATGTGTACACTAGCAATGAATATATTGTAAGAAATGCAAAAATATTGGCAAAATAGGATACTCTGCATAATGATGCCAATTCAATACAGATTAGGAAGATTATTGAATGACTTGTAGTTGTTCTTATATGGCAATATTCTACTAAGGCAGTGCGAATTTTATCCCCAGACACCTGAACTGCTCTGCAAAGGTATTGGATCTGTTATTCAGAATTCTTAGAATTTGGGGTCTTCTGGATAAGGGATCTTTGGATAACACAAACAGCTTCCCTGTGGCTATGACAAAATAATTAGTAATGAAAACAAACAGACTGCATGGTTTTGCTGTCAACATTTACTTATCAACAGTTACCATCAAGTACAAAGTACTTTTTCATTATAAGGGTAAGGGCACACCTGGCAATTCGGGGAGATTCAGTCGCCTGGCGACTAATCGCCTCTTCTTTGGGTCGACTAATCTCCCCGAACGGCTTCCCCTTGTGAGGCAACTTCGGACGACTTCGGAAAACTAAGTGCCGCGTGTGCCATGCCGCAGGCGATTTTTCATTTTAGCCGGTGGAAGACAAGGGGAAGCTTAGTCGCCCCAAAGAAGAGGCAATTGGTCGCCAGGCGACTAAATCTCCCCAAATCGCCAGGTGTGCCCTTACCCTAACAGAGAAAGAAACACATCAATCAAAAGTGAAGAATTGTTTGTTAGATGGGAAGTTACATTTTAAAAATGTTTGAGAATTCTGCACAACAGAATTCTGGATAATGGATCCAATACCTACCTTAAGCTGGCAATAGAAGTGCAGATTTTAGCCTCTTATCATACGAATGATTATACGGCCCTATCTCACGACCTGCTACTAACCATTCAGATTAAATAAAGTAGTAAAAGAACAAATCAGATGATGTTCTGGCAGTGATAGCAATTGTACAAAGGTTATGTCTGACAAATAGTAGTGACAGTCGCCCACTGATATTATCAGATAGACAATACATGCAGAGATATTATTGTTAGCAGTGAGAAATCCTCTAACCTGTCTGATCGACTAAACAACCAATTGCCATGGTAAGAAAAATGTTGGGACGATCTGAAAATGGTACTAAACGATTTTTCGTGCGACTTTGTTTGCGTCTATGGCCAGCTTTATTAAACACTCTCTAATACCCTAATACACAATGGTGATGCCTCATAAATAATAGTTACCAGCCATATTAATTAATGTATTTTTCCTTGTTCAGTAACAGGGGTGCTTTCCTTCCCAGCACCTCCATCTCTCCCACAATTCAACTTGCACACAAGGACAAAGAGATGTTCCTGCAATACATGGATGGATAAGGAGTGTGTGTACTTCTGTCACCTGGATATAATATGGGTAAACACCGGAGGGTGAGTATCTTAGAACTTAAGTGCTCTCTAGACATGATGAGATTTGCAGTACCCATGGGCAACAAATCTCCTAAAAATGCCTTAACATTCATTAATCCTGAAACAATGGGCATTTTTCCTTGATTAAGCCAACAAGGTTTTTAAACGGCATAAAGGCAAAAGGCATTGTAAGGAGATTTGTAGAGCGGAAACAAAGCAACAAATCTTCTTCTGTGCCATTGCCTTTACAGAGTTAATGACACACAGCAGGTCCTATCTATAAAGAAATGCTCTATGAAATAGTTAAGGATATGCATACATAGGTTTTGGAAGACTGCCCATAGCCATAAGGATACAAAGGGGAGCTTTCCCTCTGGCAACTGCAACACGTCTATTTACCCTTTGATAAGGATTCCCCATATCTGACATCTAAAAGGACACTTGTAAAACAGTGTAATGCCGCTTCCTGTTCTCTATAGACCCACATACTTTCCTTATCAAGAGCACCTTAGCTAAAATGAAATATCTACTTCTATACTCATTCCATGTGTCTGATTACAGGCAAGTCCTGACTGGGATGCAATTATGTGCCATCCAACAGTCCACTTACATTTGAGTGATCCTTCAGTTGCTGAGTAGTATGATTCCTGCTCTATGTACAGTAGGTCAGAGAAATGTAAGCACCTTTTAGCTGCTACAAATGTATTGTGTACAATAGGGTTGGGCGCCTACTTTGGTATGTAGACATATTAAATAATACATATTGCCTTTAAAGAATACGATACAATCTTAAGCCCTTCCTGGTACCCAGCAACTTGTATAAAAAGGTGGAAAAATACCGGTAATTATATTACTAGAATTTGCCAGTTTAAGGCTGAAAAATACAGGCTCATCCCCTACTCTGGAATCAACCCCTTACCTTGCCTGCACCTGTATCCATTGCTTCAAGCTGGGTTCAGGCACGCACAGTGGATTTTGGTGCCGTCATTCAAACTCAAAAAATTGCATGTGCCTGCAACTGGGCCAACACAATGGATCCACATGCATGTAAGATAAGGGGCTGATTCCAGAGTAGAGGTCCATGCTTGGAATGCGGTTTTTAGCAGGCTATGTTGTATTAGCCTAATAGACATCTAAAAAAAACATTTTTTTACCGAAGGAAAGAATATAATATTCCATATAATCAGATATGTACATTTATGACAGTTTTCAGTAGTTTTCAGTAGTTTTCAGTAGTTTTCAGTAGTTTTCAGTAGTTTTCAGTAGTTTTTACTGTCCCTGGAAAATGTAATTTATGTTAAAACGAAGCATTTCTTTCTAAAACAATGGAGCAGAAGTCAGTTCTCCTCCAGGTCTGATAATAAGGGAGATTCTGCTACATTGATACAAATACTAAGAAAAACACTGCTTTCAGTTACAAGCAATTTACTATACAAATAACTTTAACAACATTGAAAATGTATAAAGAATATTTATTGCTTGGAATTACATTTTCTTGCAAAAATGGATTCTGATTGGATATGCCCTTTACACACGGCACCCTGGACGAGGGAACATTATATCACCAAGCTATTTGATAGAAGATTTATTGAATAGACTGAGGACACAGCCAATAGCCAGATAATGAGCACCTGTTTCAACAGCTGTTTCCAGGAGTGTCTGTCTCTGGAGCTTTCAGTCTCTAGACCAGGCAGATTCAATTTCATTACAGATTATGCAGCCAGGCAGAGCACCCAAGGGATATCTTTAGGGGCATGTATGCTCCTCTCTAGGGGAAAAGCTGAGTGTTGTAATATGTTGTGGTTGTAGTTTAATGTTTAAATTATGAACTAACAATTTTATTATAGGCAGTTTTTAAAGACGAGCTTTCAAGAGATGAGCTCTTGTTACTTGAGAGAATTCCCGGCTAATGTAAATTGTTACCACTCTAACTTTGAAAGCCGCAGGTCAACCATATCACGGTTCTTTACATATCACCTTTAAATGAACTGTTAGTATGATGTAGAGAGTGATAGTCTGAGACAATTTGCAATTGGATTTCATTTTTCATTATTTGTGGATTATTTAGCTTTTTATGCAGCAGCTCTCCAGTTCGCAATTTCAGCCATCTGGTTGCTAGGGTCCTAATTACCCTAGCAATCATGCATTGATTTGAATAAGAGACTGGAATATATTTGGGAGAGAAATGGAGAGGGGTTGCACACTCAATAAGAGAAATAACACTTAGTAGACAAAGGTGGTATTAAAAAAAAATTCTTATATAGTAAATATATAATACATTTTTTTCTTACATCAGACAAGCTGGTTCAGGTATGGGATCCCTTATCCAGAAAGCTCCAAATTACAGAAAGATAGTCTCCCATAGACTCCATTATAATGAAATAATCCAAATTTTTAAAAAAAGATTTCCTTTTTCTCTGTAATAATAAAACAGTAGCTTGTACTTGATCCAAACTAAGATATAATTAATCCTTAATGGAAGCATAACCAGTGTATTGGGCTTATTTAATGTTTACATTATTTTTTAGTAGACTTAAGACTTGAAGATCCAAATTACGGAAAGACCCCTTATCTGGAAAGCCCCAGGTCCCGAGCATTCTGGATAACAGATCCTATACCTGTATCAAATACAGAAATATATACATACCACCAAGTAACAAGATCAAGGCAAAAAGAGACAAACCACAGAGGGCAGATACACTTGCCAAAAATGAGAACACCCCAACGTTTCGGCACTAAAGCCTTTGTCAAAGGGAATTCTGATGTCTGACCAACTATCTGAAGTATAAATACCTTATTCAATTAGACTCAAAAAATCTCTGTTTTCGTGCGCTTCCTGCACTTCCGCATTCGTGACATCACGTATGCCAGCATTATTACGCTGGCGTTTTTACGCTGGGTAAATGCCCAGCGTAATTACGCAGCTCCCTACCTATGCAGGCGATGAAACCAGTATCATTGTACGTTGTACCATAGCAACCACAAGCAGCACATTATACAGTGAAATAAGGGTCATCAAATCTCTGTACCCAAAGGCATTCAGTTATAACATCTCTGTCCTAATAGTGGGTGCTGGATAATATCATGTCTTTAACTACCGGGAGCAGCGCTTTTTAACACAATATGGAGATTTGGTCACCTGATTCTGTCAACAGATAAACAACATCTATAAACAATTATGGGTATTTATATGAACATATATGTGCAAACATAATGATACAGTACATAAGGATCAATCACATAGACCTATAGGCTCGGGAGTCCTGTGTCTTTACTCTTAGTAGTGCTCAATATAAAAACAATCACGGCATAAAAATACTAAAACTCATTAAGAGACATACTAATATATTATCATCTTTAAAGTAACAGTGTGTTCTACTAAAAATCCCCATTCATTGGAATGACATAAAGTGAATATGTTACCCCAGAAAAGTCCATCAGTGCAAAGATTCAATTACATGCATTTAAAGTGACAGTACTAAAATTCAGTGCATCATAAGTGGCCAGATACATCTAATCATTTATACAATGGTCATCACACATTTACTAATAAGTTAATGAAACATCAGCCTTGTAAATAGTGTCAAGGAAACACCGTAGCAACGTATGCCCATGTCTCCCTTCTGTGAAGTGTCCG
This sequence comes from Xenopus laevis, assembly GCF_017654675.1. NCBI lineage: Eukaryota > Metazoa > Chordata > Amphibia > Anura > Pipidae > Xenopus > Xenopus laevis. The sequence continues at coordinate 69,022,764 of NC_054374.1, read as the reverse complement.
TGCAATATAGTGAGGCTGTGTCAAAAAATGCCGATATCATTAACCATCTCTACCATAGTAAATTAGTAAAGCCAACCATTATCATTGGAGAAATTCATTAAAGGTGCCAGTGCCGTACAGAATTAGTATCCACATTAATTGTTTTGTGAGATCACCATCAGGATCCTATGTGATCTGTAATATCTGCAACATATAATATTCAACTACATTCACATTCACTTAAATGTATTATTTAAAAACATCAGAATTAATTAAAAACCCATTAATAACACAAGCTGAAGTCAAAGTATTGCAGATTACTCAAAAGAAAAGGGACAGCTCTCTGTCCTCATTCCCATTGGGGGAGAGGGTGTTAAGTCTATAAATCCATCTTCGTACGTGACGTCACGAATGCGGAAGTGCGGGCAGCATGTGAAAACTGAGATTTTTTGAGTCTAATTAGCCTGGTGAAACATCACAGTTCCCCTTGACAAAGGCTATAGTGCCGAAGCGGTGTGGTGGTCTTATTTTTGGCAAGTGTATCTGCTCCTATTTTTGCCTTGATCTTGTTACTTGGTGGTATGTATATATTTCTGCTAATACTGTTGTTTTTGATATACCAGCTTGTCTGATGTAAAAAAAAAAAAATTATTTTGCTATTTACTATAAAATAAAAATGTTTAATACCACCTTTGTCTACTAAGTGTTATTTCTCTTATTGAGTGTGCAACCCCTCTCCATTTCTATATACTGTTTTGGGTAACTGACTGTGGGATTACCTGGGGTTATTTGCACCTCATATACCTTAAAAAAAGTTTTTTTTCTATTGTGAATATTGGGAGTGCCCTCCACCAACTTATTTTCTTATATAAATGGGAGAGGCCTGAATAGAAAGACAAGAAATAAAAAGTAGCAATAACAATACATTTGTAGCCTTACAGAGCATTTGTTTTTTTAGATAGGATCAGTGACCCCTATTTGAAAGCTGGAAAGAATTTTATGAAGAATGCAAATAATATAGAACAATAAAAAATAATTAATGAAGACCAATTCAAAAGTTGCTTAAAACAAAGGTGAACCACCCCTTTAAACTACAACTATTGTTTGATTTCTCTAGGTGAGATAGGACCAAATCTTTCCAGCAGAACTACTGACGATGCTTTAAGATATTTAATGGATTTAAACTGGATAGTTGGATGGATAGTTGTGAACTGTAATCTTATTTGGATCATTTGCTCACCTGTTTCCATAGACAAACCCTTCCTTATGGGCTAGGGAACCCACCAAGGCGTCGTAAGAGAACAACACCCCGCTGTCAATGTGAGGATAAAGGAGATGGAGTATGCAAGACCTTTTGCCACCAGACAACAAGGTAAATGTCCACATTATTACATTTCCACATGTATAATCTCGGCTAGATTTCTTTTACAAACTAGTATTTGGCTAGACAGGAAAATAGGGGCAGTTGAATCTATCTGATCAACTCTACTAAGAATTGAATTTATGCAGCTTTCTGTATTCACTGATGAGCTTAGCTAATAATAACATCAGGCTCTCTCAATATTCATTCCTTGTGCTAACATACCATTCCCACGACTAGAACAAGTAACAAGTAACTCATCAATGCTAATCAGAAATAGTGACAAAGGTCATAGTACAGAAGCTTTCCTATATAGTCATCTGCAAGAATTTAAGGGGGGGGGAGATATCAAAAGTTTAAGTTGGTGGAAATGATGTGCTGCTTTCCAATTGCCATGGGCAAGTGCACTGGTGCAATTCAGCTTATGAGGATCAGATGTTCTCAGCTTTCAGTTTAACTTAAAGGCTTATTATGAAGTGACCGAAAAAAAGTCAGAAATGCACTGAACTCAAATGTGAGCTTATTTCTGAAAAAAAACTCAAAGCTCGAAAACTAAAAATATGAAAAAATTCAACCACAGTGAAATTCCATTCTGCATTTTTTTTTTTTTTTTTTACATTTGAGTCTTTTGCACTTCAAGTTTTAGAAAATCTAATTCAAGTGGGTGACTTTTAGTGCAAAAAGGCAGGAATCACTGTCAACAATATTGGAACATTGATAGAGGTGCCCCTTAGGGGCAAATTCACTAAGCGCCGAAGCGCCGAACGCTAGCGCTACTTCACTAGCGTTTGGTATTTTCGTTACTGCGCAAATTCACTAACGAACGCTGGCGTAGTTTCGCTAGTGTTACTTCGCACCCTTACGCCTGGCGAAGTTTCGCTAGCGACGTAACTACGCAAATTCACTAACGCGCGCAGTGTACTGAACGCTACCTTTTACGCTAGACTTCCTTCGCCTCCTCAGACCAGGCGAAGCGCAATAGAGTAGATAGGGATTGCTTCAAAAAAAGTCAAAATTTTTTCTAAGTCCCAAAAAACGCTGGCGTATTTTCTACATTATGGGTGATAGGCTGAAAAAGATCGAAAATTTTTTTGGGGCTCCCCTCCTTCCCCCCTACATTTCCTGACTCATGGCAACTTACCTAGACAGTGGGCACATGTGTAGGGCAAAATAAATTTTTTTATTTGATGATTTGAAGGTTTTCTAGCCATTTGTAGTGCTGATACGTATTCCTCCATTGAAATTTGAATTTGGCGCCGTATGCAAATTAGCCTTCGCTAGCGTAACTTTGCTTGACTTAGCGAAGCAACGCTAGCGCAACTTCGCAACCTTACGCTACCCCTGAGCGCAACTTCGGATTTTAGTGAATTTGCGAAGCGCTGGCGAAACTACGCCTGGCGAAGTGCGGCGAAGTGCGGCGAAGTTACGCCTGGCGCAACTACGAATCTTAGTGAATTTGCCCCTTAGTGTTTAGAAATTGTTCCATTTAAATGACCAGTAATTCAACAAAATTAAATTACCCCCAGTAGCTAATAGACAACAAACTGTAATGGAAACACAAGATTTTTTATTAATGCTAAATATCAAAAAAAAGGCAAATTAAGCATTTTCCATTTGAGATTTTAAAGAGGTGGTATAGTACAAATAGTGGTATAAAGCCCACAGGCTATTAAGAATGCAATTGTTTTATTGCTTGATTGGAGATAAACAGGGGTCAGATGGCATTCTTGTTCTATACACGCCTATAGGCTCAAAGGATTTCACATAAAATAGAATTTTTGCTGCCAAAATCATTTTTATTTGCAGGTGTAGGATAAACAGATGCAATCTTTAAAAGTAAATAGTTTCACTGTTTGTTTTTATTGCCCTTTTAAGTGAAATATCCAATAAAGATGATCCAATAAAGTAGCTTTTTCGGCTGGATGTTAAACACAATGGGCAAGTTTTTTTTTTTTTCTGTTTTAGTAATTAGCAGGTAGAGTGCAGGTATTAAAGCAAAGCAAACTGCCTTTGGGTCGCACAGCTACACATAGACAACATGTGCCATAGTTGTTTCTCTTTGTGCCTTAAGGTAGAAGTCCATCCGTTACAGCAGATTCCACTGCGGGTTGGAAGGTTTGACCCTTACCTCCCTGGCTATGAATAAGCAATCAATATCTTGGCTATTTACGTCACACTTATTGCAATAAAACAGAGCCAGAATTAACAGTTAACAGATCAAGCAATTCTTGATCTTGATGCCTGCATATGGCGCATGACTTTCTTCTTCACCCGATTAAGAACTGTGGCTTGCAGGCTTCTAATGGCTGGGTGGTGTCAGGGAAGAAAGGACATACATCCTGCTATCTTGTATTGCACCAGTAAAACAGACATAATAAAACAATTAAACATGAAAAATATACATTCCATAACCTTAACCCTTTGCATAACTTTGAGAGATTGTTTCTGTTCCCCTGCAATGCTCTGGGGCACATTCCTTAAAGGAAGCTATCACCCCTGGCACTCTAAGGGTAAGGCCACACTAAGCGATAGCGCGGCGATTTGACTCGCGGCGACTTTTCGCCGCGACTTTTAAACGGCAATCGCTGGCGAAACTTTGGCGCTGGCGTCTATGGGGAATCGCTGCGTAAAAACACACGCGGCGATCTTTTTTCTATTGTCGCTCGAAATCGCCTCGCTAGGCGATTTCAAGCGACAATAGAAAAAAGATCGCCGCGTGTGTTTTTACGCTGGCGATTTTGCGCGATTCCCCATAGACGCCAGCGCCAAAGTTTCGCCAGCGATTGCGGATTAAAAGTCGTGGCGAAAAGTCGCCGCGAGTCAAATCGCCGCGCTATCGCTTAGTGTGGCCTTACCCTAAAGGATAGAACAAATTAGTGATTGATTAAAGTCAGAGCTCAAACCTTTGCTTTGCACACTGTCTGCTCCTTGTCCTTATCCACTCTGCACTTGGAACAAATGTCATTAAATTTCCTTATCTTACTTTAGGGACATTGTTGACAATAAAGCAAGAGCAGTCAATACGGATCTGCCACAAAAACCCTTCCGAAAAGTGAAGAAATCGCAAGTCAACCTCTTACATGCTTTGCGGTAAGATTCTAAATGATTTCTTTATCCCTTTTACAGCAGGCAACAGAGCAATTAAGTTTTTTTTTTTTTCAATTTAGAATGAATAAACTTGCTTCCTAGAGACGCTGTAATAGACAATTGCTTCCAATACAGGAGGCATATGATGGGTAATATTGAAATATTCTGAACACCATTCTATTCCATTGACAAAAGGAGACACAGACCCATTAGTTCTGTCCTTGTTTTCCCATCTCTCAGCAGTATTTAGGGCCAAAAAATTTCAGTTCAAATGGAGCATAAAGCCTTCTGAAAACAGAAGGTATTTACTTGTCTCGTGCCATATACATAAGGCATTATGGGCGGAGACTTGCAAATCATTCCTTTAAAATGGAGTAAGTGGCAGTCTGCTTCTGTTTATGCTCATGGCCTGCCCTTAGATTTAACTTTTACCTCCCACACCTCTCTTATTTACAGGGACAGGGAGGGCGGAAAGCCATAGATTGCTCTATAAAGATTACTGAGATAAGAGATATAAACAATTGCAAGACTCAATTACCTTGGCATGAATCTCAAGGACTTTAGGATTATAGCGGGAGAATGTGCAGTCATGGTTTATCCAAAGCAAGCTAACATTTGGAAAGAACTCACTGACTCTTTTCATTTACAGACACATCTCAGCATTGAGCAACCTGAAAACCAGCCATGGCTCTATCCCTTGGTTCTCAGTGTCTCCGGACTCCACGAGTTGGAAGAAGAAGAGATAAAGTATGAAAGCAGAGACAGTGAGAGGTAGAGAAGTAAAATGCCTTAAAATAATTGAGGCTTAAAGAGTTCCAAATATTCGGAAGGAGGGTTCTTCCGTTTTTTTGGTTTGCCAGATGGAGCTATACTCCATAACCAGCGGCTGTTCAGCCATACTTGTCAAGGGTGAAGCAACTTGTTTCCACAACCCTGAAGACTTTGACATGGAGGACACAAGTGTTTACAGGTACTTGTGCATTTTACTAAAGTTGATGAAATAAGGAATATTGAGCTTTTTCATTCGGATTAAAAGAGTCGATAAGTGATTGGATTTTTTACAAAATAAGAGAGACATATTAAAGGAAGTGGATAAAGGGGAAGCATGTGATTCCTGCAAACAGACAAATACAAATATAATATTGAAAAGTCAAACATCACAATGTCTGCCCAAAAATGGAAAAAGACATATTTTTTAGTATGGAACCGTGAAGATGCAAAATTCTTTCAAGGAAATGTGATGTGCTGCTACAGAAAACAGCGACAACAGCTCAGTTGTGCCGGCAGTCCCGGCCATTTGCCTAATGGTCACCAATAGTGGAACAATGGCATCATCTAGTTCTAGTAGGTAGATGATTAAAGTCTGCAAAGGCAAGATTTCTTTGTTAGAACATTTACTATCATAGATTGGTTACTAAAGCAAGATCAAAATATCTTTGTAAAAAATGGAGAAGATTGCTGGCAAAGAATGAGAAGCAATGCCTGTATTGAGCAGTGTTTGTGTCTGCTTTGTATGATAGATGCACACACCCTTCTGTTGTAAAGCATATGGAATATGCTGAGGCTTTATAAATGTGATAATACTAGTGATGCTCAGGTGGGACACCATACTGCGTAGAAGTAAAGGAGATGCCATTAAAATGATTGCCTTCCTAAAATACTAACCTACAGTATGCAGAAACAAAGGTTTTCCCACTTCATTATGAATCAGGTCTACAATCAGGTGCCCAATAATCATTTGCTAAAAGAGGAATAATATCATAGGTATTGCAGTGTGATTGTTAGAAAAACTGTTGGAGGAGATAAATGTTTTTGACACATGGGTGGCATCCAAAATTACTAGCCAACTGCTGCAATCTATAGAGGTATGTCAAAAAGGGCCAAAAACACTGAAACATAGCCCCCCAGCTCAAAAGGGAACATACATCAAGTCCAAAAAAATATATTCCAAAACATTCTTTCAAAGTTAAAAAATGTACTCTTTATTCAGCATAAATATTAAAAAGTAGGCATGATGCAATGCCTATGAATAAGTGCTGGTGGGCACAAAACGCGTAAGGCGGAGCATAAATTGGTCTGTATGCCTACTTTTTAATATTTACGCTGAATAAAGAGTCAATTTTTTAACTTTGAAAGAATGTTTTGGAATATATATTTTTTTGGACATGGGTGGCATCACCATCAGCTGCTGGGGGCAGAGATCACTCGCTAAGTGCAACACTCTATCAACTGTAGAGTTTCTGATAAGATATCAAGTCAATGGTTTAGAACAGATGTCTCCATGTGGCTCTAATAAGTCCAATGGCCATGAATGCTGACATGACATACATTTAAATATCTGATTTTTTTTTTGTCGTTTCAATTTTTGTTTATATAAGTTTGATTGAATTTTGAAATGGAGATCTAGAAACACATAAGGCTGTGTACCACGAAGCTCTTACACACATTACCCAACAGTAAGTGACCTTAGTGGTTTCTCACCATGGGAGCTGGTTTAAATGAATACATATTAAGCACATGTGTAAGATACCTTACATGAACATGTGACAGAGGTTTAAAAAATGACTTGAATATACCCATGAGCCTCTTTCACTAATGCTAATATTGAATTCTCCTTTAAATCATTGGATACATAATTATTTTATATTTCTGTTATAATTATATAAGGATAATATTCATAATGGATGAATTAGATGAGGCCTTTATGTGGGCTTATAAAATAATTTGTGATTTTGTTTTTTCTCATCAAGCATATTATCATTTGTATTCTGTACATTCATAATATAATATATTGTCATCTTCAAATAGGATATTTTGTTTGTATACGTACTGTGTATCCTGACTGTGGGAAAATTTTTTTTGCTTCCAGTGTGTAACTTTACAACAGTGTATTGCCTCCAAATAATACAATAAAATGTCATTTAGTGCCAAAACCCTTTTGCTTTCTTTCATTTCACAATTGATTGGCCTTTATGGCCGGACTTACTCTACAGTTATATTGTTCCACTTTTTCTGCAAATTTATGTATCTTTTATCCCTGAACATTCTTGTTCTATGTAAAACATTGTAGCGTGGGATGAAACACTGAGCATTGATGTTTAAATATACTGGTAGGCAAAAGGTTTAGGCAATTGCAAACATAGTTACTTTGCCTTAAGGTGGCCATACACGGGCAGATTTTTTACTTCCAAACGACCAATTTCAGAAAGTTCCGATAATATTGGATAGTTATTGGATAGTTGATGGTGTACGAATGATCGTCTCAACATTATTGTTCGCAAAATTGATCGGATGAGTTGAAAAATTTTAGTCGTTCAGGAAAAAAATCGGCCAGTGAGTGTGAAATACAGACATTTGTCGTAGAACGATCGTTCTTTGCGCATGTCAGGATTGTAGCACAAGCCAATGAAAATATACAGAAGGACCAGAACGTTCTTTGCTTAAAGCTTCATTAACCATATGAAACTATGTAAAGAAAATAAATTGGTGCTCACTGCAGAAATATCATCCTATAACCTCATATGTGAAAGAAAGTTTATTTATAAATCCATATGTCTGCATGGGGCATGGAAGGAGAAACTGGCTATATACTACAGACAATGACACAATGCTGGCACCACTCCTACTGTCTGATGAGGTGAAAACACTGCTACAAGTGTGAAAGTGCAGGGTATACAGTCTGTCTGATTGTTAAAAATGCATTTGCAACTTTAATCTCAGGTAATCTCTTCATAGATACTGATTTTATCAGATACACAAAAACCAGACAGGTGCTGGACAACAATATCAACCAATACACAACTACACAAAGCAGTCACAGCAGCCAGACAGATGGTGGGCAAGACAAGAGGGGCTGCCACTTGTACAGCACAGACATAAAAACATTATAAACATTATAAACCACATAAAAATCTCTATGTATTAAAAGCCATATGTATGCAACATATGCAACAGGTAATAGAAATAAAAGCAAGACCAATACTTTTTTTAAAAAAAAAAAAATATTTATTTAACGTGCTATAGTATATTATGTTCATACACTATGCAGCAATTTTTTTTATAGCATTCAACACTATTAAAAGAATAAAAGAATAAAAGTTTGGTTGCATTTGAAACACATGCAAAACATTATGTGATAAACATACTTGGAAAAAAAAAAATGCACAAGATTTTTTTCAGCAAATTATTCACCAGCATTGGAAACTTTTTTGCCTATGTTCTCAAACATCCACCGATGACTAATGTTTTACATCACTTCCTGTATGCTGTACATCCTGCTTCCGCCACAAGTTTATATCGCATCGTACGTTGATGTATAATCGTTCTTTTCTTTTGGCAAACGATACGATTATATCTGTTCATATAATCGTTCTCCGTGGATGGCATATCGTATGGTAAAACGATCGTCAGACGATCGTTTAACGATACGATCGTTCATCGCAGAACGATAAAAGTTTGCCCGTGTATGGCCACATATTGACATATGTATACAGTACCATGAGCAGTATTAGCAGTCTATATAAGATCTCACTTTCTCTTTACTATCATACAGACCTTTGGTGGTAATTACTGTAGATGTTGTAGATGTGGACTATTACTTTTGTATTGTGTGCTACTTCAATCCAATTGCTTTGATATAACTGAATATTGTATATATAGTTTTTTTTTAACTTACCCATCTATATCATTAATGTTTTGTAAAAAAAAAACAAAATTCTCAGTACACAAAACTATACTTACTTGTAAGCATGGCCCTAACCTCTTGATTTTTACAAGACTGTAAGTAAAAAAAGATTTTGATATTGTGCCTAATAGACTATCACTAAAATAAGTAGCAATAAGAAGTAGAGGCATTGGTAGAGGAAGCAAAGCAACAATACTATACTACTAATTACAGTATATGTTATTGTATGAAAGTCAGGGGCCTATTAGATTAGGTTTTTTTTTTATACTTTAGCTATAGTCAAAGCTTAATTTCATGTTCCTACATCTTACACTTTTTTTTGCATCCTCTTCCTATTCTAATGCATTTAAACCGGTGCATTTTCTAGATCTGACGTTTCTCTGCAATTTATGCCGTCATTTTTCTAAAATTTCCTTAAAAATGCCTGTTTGTCCCCATCCGTGTTACGCGTGTTACTGTTCTTTAAACCTCTTTAACCCAGAGTTTGTCATTTTAACATGGTTTACACCAATTCAACAGTAAAACCTCAGTTTTATGCGCCCCCCCCCATTGCACTGGTTCTGTGGATACAAATCTCTACACGGCCGCCGGCTGCTCTGAAAGGAAACAAACAAAGCTGCTCAAGGTCAGGGACATAAGGTGGAGGGCTCCACCTGCTGTTTGATTGTTTCCCTGCAGAGCAGTTAGGGACTGTCTGTTTCCTACCTGCAGCTGTCAGAGCAAGTAAAATAAAGGGGGAAATTCACTGCATACAATCAGGTTTATAATAAAAATGGTACACATTTTTCAAATTGAAGCATATTGGAGATAGATTTCTTTTTCATTCAAGTAAAAATAGGATTTTATTTTTTTGCCTTTACATGCCCTTGAAGCAACTTTATTTTTAATTTTGTTGTTATTTGGTGCCTAATATAGAAACTAGGTAATTACAGTATATCATGCCATTAAAATGCATACTGTATCACATACTAAACAGCCTCTGGCATGTTTAGGGTTAAGGCAGCAGACATACCTCAGTACTAGACATCAAGGGAATGTGAGTGTCCTTGAAACTGGTAACAGGCTCAAACTGCCAGCAGTATAAGAAAAATATGCAAAGTGTAGAGGGTTGGACCATTCAGTCCCTATAATAATATATCTTTGCATATAACCTCTCCCTGCAATTCATCCATCATTCTTGGGATACATGAGGTAAGTTCCAATTATGTGAAAAGTCATCCTGCAAAATGTTGAAATTATCTCACCATGCGCACTGCTCAACTAGACAATGGCACAGACCGTTTGTGCTCTGTTTATATCAAAGGATCGAAGTAAATCTAACCAAGCTCCATTTACTAACACAGCATCAACGTTTCATTAGTGCTGTAACCCAGAACAACCAATCAGCAGTTAACATTCCGATAACTCCAGTCGCCAGGGCTGCTCCTGCCATGAGAACCTGGTCTCAGGCAACATTGAGTGGCCAGTTAAAGGGGCAGCAAAAAGTCGCCTCTTGTAACTTTAAGAGCTGAAATTCTTGGGTTTATTTTGGAAATTCAGCTCTAGGGAGTTGCAGGGAGCGGGTCTAGGTCGGCAGGGCCCACCGAGTTTTTTCCTGGCGTCCGACCCTGCTGCTAGTGCAGAGAGCACTATTCAGCTCATTGGATTAGGGATGCTGCCCCCCTTTGACCCGCTCCGACACTGACTTTTAAGCGTGGAGCAGGAGGGGGGGCATCTGGGCTGCTACCTAAGCGTTAGCAGCCCCAGGATCCCCCTGCCAGTCACCTGTTATCCTTGTTAATCTACCTGCTTGATAGTAACAGCATCTGCCAAAAGAGGAAGCAAATTCCTTACAGCAGGGTTGCCATCAGTGGGGCACTGGGGGCTTTTAAGCTTTAAGGGGGCCCATCTGTCCTGCACTTCCCAGATTAGCCAGGCCCCCCTTGAGTCACTGAAGAAGCACCGAAAGCTGCCGAATGGATCCACTAAAGCCTCTGAATAGAACCACAGAAGAGGAAACCCAGTTAAAAGAAACCAAAGTAGCGGAATGGAGCAGAAGAAGAGAAGAATGAAGAAGACCTTCCACTCAACACCAGTGGGCTCTGACTTGTAGGGGCCCGTGACCCCCAATGACTTTTTATAACTTGAGGAGGTGGCCCTGGTGACCAACATCTTTTTATAACTTTTGAGGGGGTGTTTTTACTGTTATAGTGGTGATGTCTGTGTGGCCTTTTTACTGTGGTCGGTGGGGACCAAGGGGCCCAGAAAATGTTGTATTTCCACCCCAAACCCTCCGTAATTTCTGATAAGGGTCCTGCAGGTATGGGTCTGTTATACAGAAACCAGTTATCCAGAAAGTGCAGAATTACAGGAAGGCCATAGACTCCATTTAAGAAAATAATTAAAGTTTTAAAAAAATGATTTTGTTTATCTTTGTAATAATAAACCAGTATCTTATAGTTGATGCATTAATCCATATTGGTGGCAAAACAATCCTATAGGGGTTATTTAATGTTTAAATTTTTTAGTAGGCTAAATGTCGGAGATGTGAAAAGACCCCTTATTCGGGAAATCCCTAGGTCCCGAACATTCTGGATGAAGGGTATGTAGCTTTTATGTGTTCTGATTAGTGACAAGAATACAATTTCATGTGTGATACATATATTTATCATATATTCTTATTATATTATTATAATTGAGGCCAGCTTAGTACAGTATATGACTAGTTGCCCACTAAAGCAAACTGCAAGACCACACAACTAGTGATGGGCGAATTTATTCGGCAGGAAAAAAATTTGCGGCGAATTTGCGCGATTTGCCGCCAGTGAATAAATTCGCAAAATGCCTGCGAAAATTTGCTGGCAAAGAAAAACGTCGCTGGCGTAAAAAACGAGATGCCGGCGCCGTTTCACGAATTTTCCGCCGTCGCAAATTCGCCCATCACTACACACAACAGTGATGTGCGCGTGAGTCCAAAGCTTGTGGGATCCATGGGTTTACTAGTGGGTTGGACTGAATTTCACCATGCACCCATTCACCCGTGACCTAACTATACCCTGTTTCAGCCTCCAGTGATGGCCTCCCCTTTTGTGACATCAGAGAGAAGTGGGTCAGACATGGGTGTATAAATACCAGCACTTTTTTTAAGTTAGCCTCAGTTGCAGGTGCCAAACATACAATACATATTCAAAAAGTCTATAATAAAATGTAGGAATAATGGGGGGTGGGTGGTGATTTATCTATGCTCAAATATGTATTTTTGCCGCAAATCAAAATCTTTTTGCTTTAAAAGAACTGAATTCATGCTTTCAAAAGCTTGTATAAATGATATTTATGACGCACAGAAAAGCTCAAATGTGAAACTCCAGCATTTTAAACCTACTGGGTTTATGTGAAAGACAATGGGAGCTGTCTATGGAAAATGTAAAGCGTTATTTTTTCAAATTTTGCAATCCATTGAAAATGGAGTAAAAATTCAAGGTAGTCACATATTCATATTCCAGTCTCTTATTCAAATCAGTGCATGGTTACTAGGGTAATTTGAACCCTAGCTATCAGATTGCTTAAAATGCAAATTGAAGAGCTACTGAATAAAAAGCTAAATAACTAAAGTTAAAACCTTAAATGATAAAAAAATGAAAACCAATTGAAAATTGTCTCAGCATATCACTCTCTGTTTCAATATTTTTATTGACATAGGAAAGAAAAAATGGTGTGGCATACATATCAAAATGAATGACATCATCACTATGCATATATAAGGAGATACAGGAAGTATATTTCAGTGAGAAGATGATACAAATTAAAAAAGAAAAAGAAAAAAGAAAAGATTTGTATAGATCAGTTGTCTGTCTAGCATTATGTATTGAAACAGAGCAAAACTATATTGCATATATTATATAACAAGAGACAAATAAATCGAAGACAGTTGTTAACGAAAAAGAAATAAGAATGAAATGAAAAGAAAAAAAAAGGAAAATAAAGTAAGTTAGACCAATAAATAGACACGTGTCGAATGGTCAGGTGTATCAAATGCGGGTTACAGCATATACATGGAGACTTTGAACAGTATCAGATACTAGCATAGCAACTTTAGGTAATTTCCATATAGATGAACCATATCAATTATGAGCAGATTGTGGTGTTAAATATTATGATATTATGATTGGTCCCGTGTCAAAAGGGTTGTCAGTTAAGGCTCTTGCAAGGAAAGTGTAGAGACCGGTAGGGTACCGTGAAATCTGTAATCTATCCAAGGTTGCCAGATATCTACAAAGGTCTGGTACTTGTTTAGGTGGATACTGGTTAGTTTTTCATTAACGAGAATCCAATCTAGTTTCATTTTTACCATGTTATATTGCAGAGAAGGTGACTTCCATGCCTTAGCAATAACCTGTCTGGCGGCCAAGAAACTATGATTAAGTAAGCGGACCTGTTTCCGGGGGACGTCACGGGGCACAGCTCCCAATAAGGCAACGTATGGGTCTCTTTTTAAGTTGAGATGTAACACGGAGAAAATAAGGGTATAAATCCGTATCCTGAATCTCACAGCTATGGGACACGTCCACCAAATATGGAACATGGATCCTGTCGCAGGACAACCCCTGTAACACGTATTGTTACAATCGGGATAAAATGTAGCTAATCTTACTATGGTTAAATAACAACGAAATAACACCTTATAACCCGCTTCCAACATCACTGTGTTGATAGAGCTTTTGCCTGTATTGTCCCAAAGCTGTAACCAATCCTGTTCAGGTAATGATTTCCCTATATCCATTTCCCATTTAGCAATATACGGTAAATCTAGTAAGCTGGCTGGTGTGTTAAATTGTAAGTATAGAATTGAAATGGCTCCTTCAGGGGCTACACCTTTAGTACACCAACGTTCCCAACGTTCATAGAACGAGCTGGACATATTGTGAGATTTGGTGGTATTCCAACATTTATGTATAAAATGCAAAACCTGATAAGCTCTGAATCTCTCTGAATCTGGAAGTTAATGATCTAAGAGATATTGGATAGTAGTAGGGACCTCTGGTGGTTATTAGGGATTTTACGGATACCAGCCCATTTAGTATCCACCTGTGAAAGAGGTTTTTTTGCAATCCGGCTGGGAAAGTTGGGTTACCCAATAGGGTTGCAGCAGGTGTGTGAGGGGTAGTGAATGGGTGTTTACGGGAAACTATATCCCATAAGTGTAGGGAACAAGCTAAGCAAGGACTCAGTTTTAGGTCGAAATTTCTTGGGTAGCCAAAGGAATGATGAGGCATCATATGGGGCAGCAAAGGCATTCTCAATAGCAACCCACTGTGGGGGGTCCGAGGTGCAGTGTAAAGTCGGGAGTTGACATAACTGTGGTAGTATCTGAGGTTGGGTAGGCCTAAGCAACCATTAGATAAGGATCTATAGAGTATATTCCTATTTACCCTGGGAAATTTATTGTTCCATATAAATTTGAGAATCTTAGATTCAAATTTTTTTAAATCATGGAGGTTAAGCGATAGGGGGAGCACTCTAAAGGAATACAATAATTTAGGGAATAGTGTCATCTTAACAGCCCAAATGCGACCTATCCATGAAATGTGGTATTTGCTCCAATCTTCTAGGCACTTGCCTAGTTTGCGATATATGTTGGAATAGTTTATTTTATATAATGTATCATAGGAATTGGTCAAATGGATGCCTTGAAAGGAGACTGATGTTTTCTGCCATTGAAATGAGAAGTTAAGGGTGAGCAATTTGGTTACATCATGAGGAAGTCCTATATTAAGAGCCTCAGTCTTTTCTGGATTAATAGTCAATCCTGAGAGATTACCAAATTTGGTCAATATGCTATAAAGATTAGGCAGGGACGTCATAAACTGTGTCAGAAAGAGGGTCACGTCATCCGCAAAAAGGCAAATTTTGTGTTGTCTATCGTTAATTTTGAGGCCTCTAACATCTGGGTTAGTCCTGATTGTCTCTGCTAGAGGTTCAATGGCTATGTTAAACAACAGTGGGGATAAGGGGCAACCCTGTCTGGTGCCCCTTGAGATTGGGAAAGATTCAGACATGTTGTAACCAATACGAACTCGGGCAGTAGGGGATTTGTACAGGGCCACTAGCCATGCAAGAAAATTGTGACCAAAACCCCTGTTTAATAAGGAGGTCCTGAGGAAAGCCCAAGAGATTGAATCGAATGCTTTTCTAAAGTCTAGTTTGAGAATCATAGCTGGTTGCAGTGTTGACTTGGCACGAGATGTCAGCAATATGAGCCGTCGTACTGCATTAGAGGCCTGATGGCCCTGTACAAATCCCACCTGGTCATTGTGAATTAAGTGGGGCATAATAGGGCCTAATCTAGTAGCTAGGATTTTTGCTAAGAGCTTAATGTCAACATTTAACACTGATATGGGTCTAAAATTCCGGCATTCTGTTGGCTCGGATGAGTGTTTGGGTATAGGGGAGATATTAGCTAGTAATGAAACTGGGGTAAAATGTTCTCCTGAGAGTAAACCGTTAAACATATTAGTCATGTAAGGGGCTAAGATATGGATGAATTTTTTGTAATAAATAGCGGAGAAGCCATCAGGACCTGGTGATTT
Organism: Xenopus laevis; assembly: GCF_017654675.1. Lineage (NCBI taxonomy): Eukaryota > Metazoa > Chordata > Amphibia > Anura > Pipidae > Xenopus > Xenopus laevis. The sequence goes on along the minus strand of NC_054374.1, from coordinate 69,007,088 downwards.
GGATAATTGTAGGGAAGATGTAGCTGAGATCACTTCCTCTATTGTAACCTTAGCTTCAAGTCGACTACTTTGTTCAGGGGTTAAGCGGCAGAGATTACACTCTTGTAAAAACTGGAGCACTGCCGTTTTAGAAGGTTTAAGGTTGTTAGAGTAAAGTTTACAGTAATACTGTGAGAATTCCTTCACAATAGCTCTGATTGATCTAATTAGTCTACACGAGGTCCCTTGGATCATGGTTATTGGAGTAAAATCAAGTCTATTATTGAGGCGGCGTGCTAATAACCGGGTGGGCTTGTTAGTTTGTGTATAGAGTTTTTGTTGGGACCAGCGTAGGGCTTTTTCCGCTTGCAATGTGAAGAGCATATCACTCACTACATCATACTAAAAGTTATCTCAAAGGTGAACAACCTCTTTAATGATTGAATATACAGTCAGCATAATTTGTGTTACTTGGGCTCCTGTGATCCGGGTCTTTGTAACCTACATAATATCATACACTTGCCAAGACCCAATCTGTTTTAGGGTGCAGCATCAGCTTATGAACTTTTTATTTGGAGCATTTTTTATGGATAAACAGGCACAGACAATAAAAAGTTTTGGGTGGAACTGGAGTCATAGAAATGCCACCATGATCTGATCAGGGATTCTTTTTTTTCAAGTCTTTTTATTGAGTTTTCGAGCATCAAAAAAAAAAAGACTTTCACTTAACAAAGAAGTCAAATCAAAGCATATCCAATGTTAAACAAAAAAAGTTATGTGAACTGGTATTTAAAATAAGCCCTGACATTTCTAGTATGCAGAGGCCCAAACAGCCCACATCAGCCCACTAAATAGTGACTGTCTAGGCACCTTACAGCAGCCCCTCTGGCATTTGTCCACAGGTTGCCAGTCCAGAACTGAATGCTACTGAATTGACTGAGTTGTCCTGAGGTTTGAGTGAGTTGGCACGTGTATGTGCTCAAAACTATCCCCCTTCTTCTCTATGTGATATCACTGGTGGGAAATCCCATGGATTGCATTTAGCCTTGGATTCTGTTGCAGATTCTTTCGAACTGTCCCCCTACATAATCATATTGTGATCTACCACTGTGTGCCAACACTTGGGTAGCAAAACTGGCCAAAGGTCTGGAAGTTTGGGTTGCTTAAGAGTGTTAGTGATAAATTCTATTTAATAACTTGATACCTAAACTGTTACTACATTCCGGATGCAAATTCTTGTTGTGCAGCAGATTTTTTGCAAAATTATCAGAGCAGCAGCAGAATAATTTCATTGTTGTTGTCAGGGTCATGTCAAGGCGAATACCATTAAGGCTGTGGGGCCAAAGGCAAAAATCTTCATGGGTGAGAGACCTGCATAAAAGGGAATGCTGTATATAGTGCATAGTGCTGTGGTGTATAGTGAGAAAAACTTGTATGAAACCTCCTGCCTTCAATCTATTCTATTCTATTAAACTAGCTACAGTGTTGGACTCAAAGAATTTTTATTTATTTGGTCATTTTTGGATTATGCATTCTGTAGACTTTGCAGGGGGCCATTTGGAGCAAGGTCAACCCCCCGGGGTGTGTGATATGTACAGTTCTAACAGAAAGGGGAAAATAAGTCCCGGCAGATCAATTAAACCAAAGTACATTTCCTAAGGTCTAGTGAGCGAGAGGTATTTAAACAGTCACCTCCTTTTTAATTATTCTGTTTCAGAGGTCTTGCAGCTGTGATTTATTTTCACACTTGTGTTCATGCAAAAAAGTGCAATGTTTCACAGCTCAGTGGGATTTTAAAAGTAAAAAGACTAAAAATATAAACTAACAATTATTTAGGTTGTCAGCTCTATAGGACAGCATTCCCATTATATCTGTTTCTCTAACACTCTTTGCTTAAATTAAAATAAAAGTATATTTATTTTATGTTCTTTTATTGTATTTTGTCCAGATATTATTTAAATGTATTTTTTTCATATACAGGACTATAGGACTCATTATATGTCTGCTAGTATATTGAGCACATGTTTTTTTCTCACAAGGCAGTTTTTTTTCCTAGGTCACTAGGGCTTGTTGTGCCTAATGTAATTGCACTGCATCTGATGCAATTGTGTCTGATTTGATAACATTTTGTTAGGTGTGTGAGTGACATCTGTTTCATACATGCACCTATTGGCACTGGTCAAATATATATAAATGAGAGAAGCTGGAAAGAGAGAAGTGCTGGAGAACAGCAGTGGTGATTGTAGCTGGGACGGAAGAAAATAACAGGAGGGGCTGGCTGTAGGAGAGAACGACATCAGTTACAGAGGGGGTCTGGGATAAGGGTGGAGCTTGCCCAAACTTGTGCATATGTTTGTGTTGGCCTGGCACTGTATGTGTATGTATGTGTATATATATATATATATATATATATATATATATATATATATATATATATATATATATATATATATATATATATATATATATATATATATATATATATATAGTGTCACAGACAGTGACCTTCTTCAAGTCTTGGAAAATAATTGTGGGCTTCTACTTGCTCATGCCCTCTTGTTGTTGCTCCATGTAATACACAAAGTGATATAAGAGTGTAGGGTTGCCACCTTTGTCCGGATTTGACCCAGACAGCCCAGTTTTCAGAAAGGCTGCTCAAGTCAAGATAGTCTGCCCTGTTTCCAAATAAGGAATCTCCCCTCCAATACTTAATACATAATATATATTTACAAAATAAATTAGCTATAAAAAAAAATACATATGTGCAACGTGAATTACTTCATGTACATAATATTGATGGAGCAGAGAACCGAACCTGGTTAGAGTGAGTCAGGCTATAAGGAGCTAAAAAGCCCTTCACGTCCAAGATATGCAACATAAAGCCTTCTGAAAACAGAAAGTATTTACTTGCCTCTTGCCATATACATAGCTGTCTTTATACCAAAAATTAGAGTTTGACTTCCCTTAGAAGCCGTGTTCCAAAAGGCCATAGGGACACAAAGGAGTGATTTTCATGTCTCTGCCCATAATGCCTTTTGTGAAGTCAAACTCTCATTTTTGGTATTAAGGCAGTGCCATGTATATTGCAAGGGACAAGTTAATACCTTCTGTTTTCAGAAGGTTTTACACTGCATCATATTGTTGGGACACTCTATAATCTCTAGACAATTGCCCTAGCTGCCATGCAGTGGTTCCAGAGACAGTTTGAAAAATGAAGAATAAAGCACCTAAATAGAAAGGTAAGTAATAAAAGTAACAATAACAATACAATTGTAGCCCCACAAAGCCACAGTGCTCTGGTACTCCGTGTATCATAATATATCTTCCCTCATTGGGAGCTTAACACAAACAGCGCAGAGGGAAGGGATGCATTTGTCAGGTGCCAACTGGCACAGTAACAGCTAAATTCCTTTCCCAGTCAGGGGCGATCCAGGCCCCTCCACCGCCTGAGGCAGCAGCAGTTGGTGCTGCCCCCCCTCCCCCGGAAATTCGCTATTAAAGTACCAGGAGCAGCATTTTTGCCGCCCCTGGTACCTAGTGGGGCGCTGCCGCCTGAGGCGACAGCCTCAACTCGCCTCATTGGCGAAGCACCCCTGTTCCCAGTGTACAGCATTGTTTATACCAGGCAGTAGTTAGTATTAGGAAAGGCTCATAGTGATACTAAGGAATATCATATAAACTGGTGTTTAATTGTAAACAAAAGAGCAATTTTTAGGCACCAAAATCCACAAGGTAAAAGGGTAGGCTGATCGGAGCACAGGGGCTTGTGCTGCTTAGTCCTCCCTGCCGCCTGTTCTGAATGGTACAACAACACCAAATATCCCTCAATGACTGAACCTGATTAATAAAAAAAATCTCTGCCTTATCTAGTTGACATATAAAGTAGGGCATGCCCCACTATATTTGACAAAATATGGGGTTCAACTCTGGAATGTAATCCATAAGTAGAGGTTTAGCTGTTAGAACCTTGCATTCTATTTTGCATGGCAAAAGGATTTGCCATGCTGAGCGCAGCGATGTTTGACCATGCCCATGTTATGACCACACCCCCTAATTACCATGTTCATTTCACAAAATTTGACAGGTTATGAAAGTTTGAACACAATTCTGTGGTTTTTATGTGTTATTACAGTTTTGCTAATGAAGGTGAATTGCCCTTTAAGCTGCAAGTTACAGTTTCCCCAAGAGACCTGCTAGTCTTTAATTGTTACAAAAATATTGAAATGTACCTGCTACGTGTTCTGGGCTCTCTGCCAACAGCCAATTAAGGTTTAGAAACATTGTACCTTTTTCTGGCTGTTCAGTGCAGGAGATCAAAGAGAAAGTCAAGACGTTTCAGTAACAATCTGGGACTGTGGGTTGAGCTGTCAAAATCGGGACTGTCCCGTGAAAAACTGGAAAGTTGGGAGTTATGTGATTGCTATAACAGTTTGCAGCCTATATTACATGATACAGAATAATATCTACTCCTGCAGTGCTTGATAATTAATACAGTGTACCTTGTGGTTGTTGGTTAAGCAATACAGAGAAACCTGTTCCTCGTTCGATTTCAGTTTCAGTTCAAATTAGATTTATCATATACTGGCCCTTTTCGAACTTGAATTCGACTATTCACTGCTTTGAACCTTCTGAATTGCTGTTTTAGCCTATGGAAGATGTCCGGGGATAAATTTAGAGTTGTTTGCCGCCTTCCTGACATTCAAGTTTTTTTTCTGAGAAATTCGAATTCGATTTGAGTTTGGAGTTCGATACTATTCAAAAATTTCAAAAATTTGATTTTTTTTAATAAATTGCAATAAATTCCCATGCACTCGAAATGTAACCCTTGATAAATCTGCCCCTTAGTGTTTGTTGGGGGTCACACCACCATTTATAAGGCAGTTGTGAGGGTGTACATTTGTAAAATACCCACAATTTATTAGGAGAAGGCACTGGCTGGAGAAACCTTAATAAAATAGTCATAACCAGTGATGTCCCCCTTTCCCCCAGCAACACCCTGCTTTCTTCATAGTCATTAGAAATCCCCCCTCAGCAGCTGCTCCTACATACACCAATGCAAGCAGGCTAGGAATGGGCAACACAATCAGGCAGGCAGGTAGATGGAGCTTCCTTGGCCAGTAGCTTATCTAGATGTCACTGGGCCCAAAATATCCAGAGGATATCTTGTTTTACCAATACATGTTGAAATTGCTTGTTAATTAGGGCCTAGTGTGGACCCTATACCTTCTGGGCCCCCCTGCAGCCACAGGGTCTGTTTCCTCTATAGTTACGCCCCCTTGTCAGGACTCTCCAAAAAAAATTTGTGCCACTATGCCACATAACTTTTTGGCCAGTGGTGGGGGCGGGAACAAAAGGGGCAGGTTGTGACTCAAAAGGGGCAGAGCCACTGGCTGTGATGCAAAAGGGGCAGAGCCATGACGCACGATGGGCATAAGACGGATAAAAGGTAAGTTTCCAGTGGAGGGCCAAGGGCTTTTGTTAAGGGTATTACAAATTTACCGGCAACGCCAACTACATTGCCAGTAAATTTGTAATACCGGCCCCTGGCCTTGGCAGGTATTTTACCAACTAGGCCGGTAAAATACTGTCCAGGTAGCAACCCTAGACCTAACATGTATGGTTTGTTTGTATGTACCGTGAATCCTAGGATCCCAGGGGGCAGCCCTTATTTTTAAATTTATTTTTTTATTTATGATTACCCAATGGCACATACTACTAAAAAAGTATATCATTATGGAAATGGTTTATTTAGATGAAGCAGGGTTTTACATACGAGCTGTTTTATGCAATATATTTTTATAGAAACTTACATTGTTCAGAGGGTATATTTTTCCTTTAAGTCCATATGTCATTGCACAGTAGTTTGGGTTTTTAAGGGCTTTTTTTCCAAGAAAAGGTAGCATGTTGCATTTAAACAAACGCTCACTGAAACGCAAATGTAAAACGCAACTCGCAATGCTCGTGAGTACAGCCAGGCAGAATTTAATGGAATCAATTTGCAATTGCATTTATTTGCACTCTAACCTGCTTTTTAACTTACCGTAAACGCCTGTGTGTAAGAGCCCTACATGATAGTGAGTATTATACTGAACAAGAAACAATCGGCAAAATAAGCACATTTCTACTGTATTTATCTATGAGAAATACAGAATGAAATTCTGGCACATAAAGTGTTAAACAACAGCGCAGTTCAAGGCTACTTATTGGCTGTCAGTGATATCACTTGCCCTTTAGAAAGTCAAACAAACATTAATCCTAATTACTATTTGTAATTTCTTGATCCTCACAGAAAATTCTTTAGGGATTAATCAAGTTGGCTTGTCATTGCCAAGCTGCTTGTAATGGGCATGTTTCACCAAGAGAGGGGTGACCTAATGATTGTGATGTTTTAAATGTGGAACAGGGCCAGTGCCCAGGAGACAACATTACTGCAGGTCTTTGACGTGACATGTTTAATGGCTACAGAGTGAGGCACTTACACCAACAGAGCTGGTCTCCCTTCTATAAATAAAATTTCACATCCAAGTTTAAGCAAATATACCAGGAAAAACTTGCATAGCTATTAATGTACCCAGAATAGCTCTAGGCATAAATGCCAAGTAAGTAAAGCTCACAAAGAGTAAGCAGTTAGCATTCTTTGCATGATGTAGTAGAGATTCCAGAAACAAAAATTTGTTCTTTATTCTGTATCCTGTATTCTGTTTCCACAGAAACCCCCAGACAGAAAAAATGTAAGACATTTTTACAAGGACAGATACACTTGATGGGCTCTAATATATATATTTATATGCTGCATTAGTCATGTACAAGTATGGGATCGGTTATCCAGAAATCCATTTTCCAAAAAGCTACGAATTATGGAAAGGCCGTCTCCCCCTCTCTATTTTATCAAAATAATCCCACTTTTTAAAAATGATTTCCTTTTTTGCTAAAATAATAAAACAGTACCTTGTACTTGATCCAAAGATAAAACTAAGCTTTGCCGGAAACAAAAACGGCCCATTGTAATTATTTATGTTTTACGTGATTTTCTAGTGAACTGAAGATGTGAAGATCCAAATTATGGAAAGATCCATTATCCAGAAAACCCAAGGTCCCGGCATTCGGAAAAATAGGTCCCATACTTGTATTGTAATTGTATTGAACACACTAAATAGATGGATATATAATGGAGGGGGGAAATATACTCTGAGCCTTTCATCTAATTGACTGTTACAAGCCCAAGCTGCTCTGATGAAGTGCCTGCGCTGATTCTAGAGAACCCAGGATCTGATGATAATTTCAGGGTGCACTTAGTAGGCTGCATACAGCTGATTTGTGCCAACTGAATTGTCTGCTGAAAAATCATTATTAACCTTGCAGACCAGTCCAGAAATCCCCTTATTTGCAAAGAATGCAGATACAGTATTTTACATTAACTGCGGCCAAATTTGGTGCATCTCACACAAGTTGCAGTGACATGGTTAAGTGATCACTCACTGTTGCATTGGAATTCTGGGGAAAATTCTGAATTATAGGTAACAGAACATGGCAAGCTGCATCTGCACAGTGCTTTTCGTTAATGTAAAATTGCTACAATTCTCTGTGCTCCCTTAAATAGCACAAAGACCAATGTTCAGCAGCATCACACCCCTAACCATTCCCTTACTTGTGATGCAGGATGCACTTTATTCATTGGAGCTGTCTATGGGAATATTAAGGTGCTTTTGAAGTGAGTTTTTAAATTTTTGCAAATAATAAAATAAATAAAAATTCAACTTTGTCAATTTATATTTCATTTTTTAATTAATTTAAAGAAAATGCTTGCTTATTTCATTTTATTTCAGGTAGAACATTATACAAACTTGAATTTTGAAAAAAACATTGCACAATGAATTTTAGTATTGTGCAGCATTCTTTAACTGTTTACATTTCTGTTGTGCAGCTCTCAGGTATGGAATTTAAACTGCTAGATAATTAAGGGCTTAATTATATTCTTGAAAGGAAAATGAATATGATTAATAAAGGGCTCAAACATAAAAATAAGCAATAAAAATAACAATAAAATGAAATTCGCCTAGCAAACTTGTTTTTTTTTTAACTGCATACAGCCAGAATAGGAAAGGTGTTATTTAAAAATTATAAAATGCCCTAGATTTCTTCCTAGTAGCATGTGAGATTGAAAGTCAATCACAAAAGAGTCTACTGCACTTGCTGTAACGGAACGGAACCCTTTCATGACTGTGTGCAGAGGCCGCAGTCGGGCTGCCGTTCACCCACACCTGTACCTGGATTGCACCCAGTGTCAGACTGGCCCACCGGGATTCCAGGTAAACTCTTGCTTTTAACCATTTGACTTTTTTCATGGCCATTCCCTATTTCTTTAAGGGGCTTAATGGTGGAAGAATATAGTATATTATGTAGAGATAACAAACTAAAAAAATAAAGAGGTTGAGTGAGGAGAGGAGGAATAATAGTTTGGAAATTGGGCCCACTGTCTAAGTGGTCCGACTCTGATTGCACCCATATTGTAACCCATTGTGGTTTACACCACCTCTGTGTAGTCCGATGTGCTTAGGGGTGAGGTGGCCCACTTTGCAATTATTACAGCTACGGTGATTTAACCAGTGACACTGAAGCGGCAAAAGTCTATTTCTTTATTACATATGCCTTATGGTTTGAGCATGTCGATAAAATAAATAAATAAAACTTGCTATTATTTGGTCACTCAGACTCTGTCCTGCTACAAGAGTACCTGAATTAATGGGACCTGATCTAAAATAACACACATTACGTGGCAATGGTTGTCTAGCAACGTGTCACAGTGGTAGCAAGCCAGACATGAGTACAGAAGAGCTCACCTTCTTATCTCTTAGCCATCAGTTTATAGATCATCCTTTACTTATCAGTATGTCTAGAAATCTGGGATGGTTATTCACCAGCAGTGCTATTGTTTGTTGGTGCACTTAGCGGTGACATAGTGCCCTGGTGCTAGGCTATAGTGAGGAAGAGTATTACTTGTGGGTAGCAAGAATAATGTATAACAGGTATAGCAGAGCAAGGTGACTGTAAAGCTTTACCATGAAAAGCACACACTGCATGCACTTTTGGTGAACAGTAATATCTCTTAACAGCTCAGTTTCCATTACATATAAGGAAATAAATATTTGTACTCTCCTTTCAAGGGGAAATTGCAGAAGGGAGTGAAAATGAGGCAAAACGAAGAATGACCTAACGTTTATTTGGAGGGTATGACTGCATTAAAGGTGGCACATTCCAGCATAATTTAATCAGTTGCTGTTAAGAAACGAAGGGAATGCTTGCGTATTTGGTTTGGCATGAAAACAGGCTCCAAGCTCCAAAACCCAAAATAAATAGGAGAACCTAAGAAAACCAACCATTGGCAGTTAACCTGGAACACGTACCCTGGCATATTGTGTAATCTTGCTGAATTACTGGCATTTTTATATCATGGGTTCTTATGATATCATTCACACAGTGCTGTCTTGGCCTAGTCTTTGTTTGTGAGTGACATCATTTGGATGTCCCCAACATTCCAGAGCTCTGAGTTTATGTCAAGCTTAAGAGAATCATGCCAAGAGAATCTATTGCCGATGTCAATATGAAATAACATTAACATGAATAACAGTTAAGGGTTAGTGCACATTCAAATGAACTGAGGAAGACAGTTTAGTTTTGAGACAATTTGCAACTAGTCGTCGGTTTTTATTTTTTTGTGTGGATTTCTTTTAATATTAGCCTTTTTGTTCAATTGCTCCCCAACTGCAGCAGCTATCTGGTTGCTAGGGTCCAATTTACTCTAGCAATCAGACAGCATTTTAAGCAAGAGATTAAATTATGAATAGAAGAGGTTCTAAATATAAAGATAAGTAATAAAAAAGAAATGATAACAATAAAACTGTAGCCTCATAGAACAATATGAGGCAGAAGAGCAAGGCAAATAATTAAAAAAAATATAGATATATATATATCTATATTTTTTTTAATTATTTGCCTTGCTCTTCTGCCTCATATTGTTCTATGAGGCTACAGTTTTATTGTTATCATTTCTTTTTTATTACTTATCTTTCTATATATATATATAATATATATATAATATATATATATATAATATATATATATAATATATATATATATATCTATATATAATATATATATATATTCATGTAGAAAGCTGACGCACACTGGGATTTATCAAAATAAAACTTGTTTGATCCAATAAAACAAGTTTTATTTTGATAAATCCCAGTGTGCGTCAGCTTTCTACATGAATATACAATTTTTTCTGACTAGCACCTGGGTCTTTGCTTCAGTAAGTGTGTGCCACAGCCCTTTTTAATGGGTCTTCATTATTAGCTTTAATATACAGTATATATATATATATATATATATATATATATATATATATATATATATATATATATATATATATATATACTGTATATTAAAGCTAATAATGAAGACCCATTAAAAAGACATCAAGAATAGGGCTTTTCCTTACCCCTAAAAAATTAGGTTTAGGCCTTTCTGTGGCCAAACCATCACCAGCTTAATCCGTTCAAGTGACGGCAACTCGAGCTGTAAACAGAGAATAACTACTAATAGTTTTATCTCATTAAAGAGAAACTATGAACATAGATTATTTACAGGAAGGGTTCGTGAGCAATTTCCTTGAACTTTTAGGAATTTTGATTTATTTAAAACCTGCTGGGTTTTGTTGCATGTTTTTCAGATGTATATAACAGACAGTAAACACTCAGTCCCCCGACTTTGAAACTGGCGGCTTGTAATGTTATTCCAGTCACTTCCAGCTAAAACATAACAGTACCGCTTCTAGAGAATTTAAAGCGATATAAAAATTACAGCCTTTTTATCACTCTAAACTATGCACACTGCAACCGAGAACTTCTCATAGAATAATAACACAATGGCACAACAATTTTAACCAATCACATAATATTAAGGCACCATTTTCTATAAATGGTAGGGTCAGCAAACCCTCACAATTCTTTTCTCTGTCTTGGAAATGCGCTGAGCCAGCCTACTTATGGTACCCTTAGTTGAAATATTCCAAAGTGAGTAGCACAGTCCAATGTAACAGTTCATGCCACATGCAGTTTTGTGATTTAACATTATCACCACCTGAACTGGAGTAGCGGTCCCGTTTACAAATACCAGTAAAATGTGGTTCTGCAATGAGGTAGGGGATCTGCAACCTGGCCATCTCACTCTTGTCTGGATGAAGAATATTTGAGAACACTGGGTCTCTGTCTCTACAGTAGTGTACAGCTGGGACTTACCCACAGAAAAATCTTGTGTGGGGGGGGGTCTGGCTCACTTGCAGCTGGAAGACAAATCCAGAATGGCTGTGAAGGGGAACCATACAGTAGGCCTCTCTGGGCCACCTTCTCCTCTGTGATCTCCCGGTTTGCAGGGTCTGTTGTATCATAGTTACACCACTGCATGCATATCCTGTAGATATCACATACATATAGCTTCTGGATAACTTTGCATCATCATTCCCCCTTAGGGTAACTCAAGGGTAGAGCTGCCTTATGCACCTTTGGGGCAATCACTGGGTGAGCCAAAACTAACTACTGTGTATATTGTTAATACTCTGCACAATACTCTGCATTTAAGGTTACCTACTCCATATCTTTTATTGGAGCAGAGGTGTTCCCCCTTTTTTTTTAGTAGCCATAATAGCAACATTTAATTTCCCCCTATGTGCTCTTGAAGGGGTAACCAGCAGTGGAACTAAACGTATACTTGGGACTTGGAACTCTGTAGTACTACAGACCCATCACCACATAGTTCTATAATTATCCTGGTGGGGAATTATGAGAAGGAATATATCTTTATCAATATGTGAGAAAAGTCAAGTCCAGTATTAAAATTCAAAGAGATCCCCTTCATAAAGGACTTAGCTCCAAAACATTGGAGTATACTCTTATGTTCAGTGTCAGACTGGGATGCCAGGGGCCCACCAGAAATCCTTAGACCGTGGGCCCACTTTCCAAACTATTATTCCTTCACTCCGCACTCAAAGTCTTTATTATTCTAGTCTTTTATATTTACTTAGCCTATTCTTCCATTATTAAGCATTTTTCCCCCATAAAGAAAGGAATGACAATGAAATTGGACACATAGTAAGAAGCAAAAGGGCCCACTGACACCTGGGTTAAGAGTTTTCCTGGTATCCCGGTGGGCCAGTCCGACACTGCTTACGTTATCGGCATTTTGACATTTGGGTGGAATGTACTGTATATTGTATTGTTAATTGCACTTTATAATGATGATTACTTTTTGACATACCATCTGACTATAGTATCATTACAATATGGGTCTGCATTAGTATGGAGTAGTAATAGAAGTTTGATTTATGGACCAAATGATAAATATTAATTAAAGTAAGTGATGTAAGATTGTGCTGTAGTTTATTGGGCCCAAACTTTACCATTATAAATAGCAATAGCATTATATATATATTATATAACCATTATAAATAGCAATAGCAGCAAATCAGAGATTTGCAGAGAAATATATCAAATCTGCTGATTACTTGCAATGGGTTACTAGTACCAGAGTAAATGATTATAATATCCACAAAATGTACACTACCCAAGAAACAAATGACAAGCCTGAAAATATTTCTTTATGATACTGTAAAATTAAAATAAAGGAACAGAACAGAAAAGTCACCTTGTACTACTCCAGATTACAGTTTTTACATGATAACAAACTTGCTGTGTGTTTGTAAAATAACCAATGCAATACAAAAAATATATTTAGAATTTAAAAAAGAAAAAAAAAACATATAGGACTTATTTGAACCCAGAGAACTGAATTGTGCAGCAGATTTGAACGCATGCTGACACCATACTAAAATGTGCCCGTTATATGCAGCTTACTGTCCTCCACCTCGGTTTCCATCCAACAGACTCAGGAAAGATCAATAATCATTAGATGAAGTGTGTGATTTACATGTCTCCTAGCAAGTTTTATATCCATAAATATTTGTCTATATCCATGCAGAATCAGCAGATATTTTGTTCCATGATTAAACTGCATTTATGACATCTCTATCGAGGCAGCTATAGATAAAGCCTTAACTAATCACATTCTTTTTATAGCAAAACACCAGTGGCAGGGCTACTTCTTCATGAAGCTCCAAGTATGCAGAATATATGTTAGAGACAATTCCAAATGTGAAGCCATGTGTAGACTGCAGTACTCTGCCCCTAATCCTCCTGTGTGATTACACATAAGAAAAGTATTTGGAATGGAGAGGCGAGAACTAGCTTGTCTGTGGTTGGCTGGGAATGCAGGAAGCAGCCATGATACGACTTTAAGCATTTTCTTGCATAAGAAGTGTAGCAGACATTAGATTATCTTGCCCATGTAGGTCGTATGGTACTCAAGGCAGTTTGTGCTAATTATACTACATATGTAGGTTGCCAAGGTTTTTTGACCTCATCTTATCAAAAAGAAAATACATGTCTTGAGAGAAATGCAAAAATAATGATTAAAACATGTTCTATATTGTTATCATTGTTAATATAGAGACAAAACAACTGTCTCCCCCTGGAAAGTTCGATCCCTTTCTGCATTTGCTTAGTTTAGCTTGCATATATACAGTACATACAACTAGCTGTGAGTCAGTGAGGCCATGATTTGAGCAACCAGGCATGAGAACTGAGTAAAACACACACACAATGGTCATATATCCATTGTGGTAATGATCATGTTAATGAACCTGTATTGGTTGTTATTAATAGAGATAAAGAAGTTTCATGGAAACATTCCATGGGCTGACCTTAACCCTAATACAAAGCACATTATGGTACGTGACATTATAGAACATAAGAGTAGAAACAAAAAAATAAGATAAAAAAAAATGAATTCACAATGCAACTGTACAAGATAAATATAAAGTACAAACTGAAACAGGAGATGGGTGTTTGAAAGAGGTTACCGTATAAAGCGGCAAGATTAATTGTGTCCATGCGCCATCTGTGCTCTTCCATTCTTGTCATCCCCAAAACCCATGCACCCAGTCATCACTTGTCCATTGAATCAGTCCACCGCTTATTTTGCTGAATCTTTTTTTTTCCACATTCATAGGATTATTTAGTAAAGTCTGATTTTTTCTGGTTGGAGTTTTAAAACACCATTTCTTTGTAGAAAAAAACCTTGAATCTTGTAAAACTAATTAAACTCTGATGCTGTTAAAAGTCTGAATAAATCAAGCTCAAACCTGCCACAGTCATGTAGAAGTCAATGGCAGATGTTCCGTTTACAATTGGAAGATATCGTGATCTGTGCTGGGTTTTGTACAATAATCCAAAAAAATTGGGGTTTACGCGTGATAATCCTGACGAGTGTTTGGCCGTCAAATCCAAAAAAACCCCGTAGAATTCAGATTTTTTTTAAGGATTTTATTGAGTCTTTCCCCACACCAGATTTTTTCGAGGAAATGTATTAATAAATACGGTAAAAATGTGCATAGGTATTTGGTCGAAGTGGTTTTAATTAAATAGGGAGATTTTCTTACTTGAATAAATAACCCCCTCAGTGTTAGCTGTCCTTGTAAATTAAGATTACAAATGGAACGAACTTTGTGATCTTTGACGGAATGATGAAGATCTTTTCTGCATGATATTTTAGTGTTTGCTCTTGTGTTTGTCATATTGTGTCAATTGTTGTCTTTGTTAAACATTTTATTTGCGCTTTTCTTTTATTATAGATTCAATTTTATGTTTGCACTGTTTTAATAATATTTTTAAATTTATGTTACAGTTGGCAATCATTGTTTACGTTGGTGTTTGCCTTTGACTGTGCAATACATATATACAGTACTTTCTGGTTACCATGGCTTCCAATGCCATCCATGTTTACTCTAACCCCCATATGTAATAAAAGACACAATGTCTGTCAGGTGCAAAGCAACCAATATGATGTTTGCTTTTACAGGTGATCAGTAAACGATCCCTGCTGATTGGTTGCATTTCTCCTTTATTGTTTATTTTGGTGTTGGGTTCCTGTTTCCTGGTGCACTCCATCTTTACAAAGCAAGGGCGTAAATAGAGAGGATGCAGAACCTGAGGCTGCAGAGGGCCCTGAAGTGTAGGGGGCAAAGTAAGGACCAAATTAACGAGCAATTTCAATATATCCTGATGGAATATGTCAATTTACCAATGTTTGGGACTCTCACTTAAATTTGAGACCCAGTAACATCTAGTTACGCCACTGTAACCAAGAAAACGTCTACACACAATACAGTAAACTTTAAAAAAAAAAAACATGGGGACTTTCCCTTTCTTTGAATGCCATAAATGTTGGATCACTTTGAGAGATGTCAAGATGTTTTACATACATGTGCAATCAGGGTGTTAACAACCAGGTCCAATGATGTTTTATATGCTTGCAATTCTATTTTTTAATTTATAAACGAAATATGCAAACAAATCAGTCAGAGTATCATAAAATAATAAAATACATACAATCATGTAATGTAATTAAATATACATAACAATATTCTTCAAAGATTTAAGTGATAAAACCTGTCATTTTACTTCCTGTTAGAACAGTTTGTATTTTGATTGGACCCTTGTCCAAGGCCTCTCTCTTTATGGGGACATTTATTAATAAGGGGGCAGCAGGGGAGGGGGGTGGCATCAGCAGGAAATCTGCATTAGGTGGCAGAGGGGTCTGCATCTCCCCTAGGTTCATAGCAGTTGTTCAGTATACAATATTTGAACCAGGCCCCAAGGATGACTGAGCCTGGGACAATTTAATAACAGGTGCAAAGTTTGCTTTAGGTCCCTTAACCCAAAGAAATTATTCCTCTTTCTATGCCTCTTATCTCTGCAATTAAGTGTCACACTTGCGTGAGACTTGTAGATTGTAGTCTTTAGTCACTCTCACAATGTAAAGGTTACAATCTTAAGCAGCACTGACTGGCCTACATTAAAACAGTGAAACTGCAACACACAACAGAATTCTTAAACCTCCTGCACCTAGGGAACCTGAAAGGGGAGAATTGAAACATCTCACATCATACTCCAAGCTGTGTCTAAGATTAAACAGGTACAGTGACCCATGAAACACTGTCATTCACAAAACATTGGCCTGGTGTTCCTGCTCCTTTATCTTCACCTGTATGATATTA
The DNA here is from genome assembly GCF_017654675.1 of Xenopus laevis. Lineage (NCBI taxonomy): Eukaryota > Metazoa > Chordata > Amphibia > Anura > Pipidae > Xenopus > Xenopus laevis. The sequence goes on along the minus strand of NC_054374.1, from coordinate 68,990,938 downwards.
TACTATACTTTCTATATAAAAGAAAACAATGTATAAAAAGATTGTGCATTTAGAGAATATTATATGAATGAACAGATCACAGAAACAAGCCTATATGAAGCTGCATCCACAGAGCTGTAAAAATATATCACAAATGTCAGTGTATTTAGAGGTCAATATTTTATTGGCAATTGAATATAGTTTATCCAGGTAAAGATCACAAGGAAAATAGGGGATAGCGACATGGATTATAGCAGCTTTACATACAGAGGCTCAATATTTTCAATAGTGTCTTTAATTCAGGAAAAGTCTGGTGAGAAAAAGTGTGGGGTTCACAATACAATTTGTTATATAATTTCTAGCTACTTTAATTATACCGTACAGTATAGCAGAGCAAGTTCAGTGCGATGAACACTGCAGGCAACAGGGCTCCCTCTACTGTTTTTTTATTATTATTATACTTAATTAGTATAGCGCTGATATCCCTGCTCTTGTTGAGCCTATTTTGTAAAGTGTGAATTTTCTCCTCATCAATACTTCAGACATATTTTCACAAAAACACATGCATATTTACTTAGGTTACTAAGTGTGCCATGTAGAAATGTTGCTGCCATAACTTTCCTCCCCCAAACAGGGAGCACTGGTTGGAATTAGTCCTGAGATCCTAGTACTGCAAGACAGCAATGCAAATCACTGCACCACTGTGCTATAGTAGTACAGTATAGTGGGATTATTTCTTTATTACAAATAAAAGAGAATGTTTAGCACTTTTATAATCCTGTTTAAATCAGACAGGTCGATATGTCAGCTGTTTAATTGGTCGCACTAACAAAATGCTTTCCTCTGAATTGTAGCGTACTGGGAATGCTTATGAAAGTTATTAAGAGATTAAAGTTATTAAAATATCTGAATGCAAAAGTCATGAATGAAAAAACAGTGCTTTCAGAAAAAAGATCAGAAAAAAAAACTCTTAAGGGCAGAGACACACGCTCAGATTCGGGAAAATTAGTCGCCCAGCGACAAATCTCCTCTTCTTCAGGGCAACTAATCTCCCCGAACTGCCTAGAATGTAAATCGCCAGTGGGATGGCAATTGGTGCACTTCATTTTCCAAAGTTGCCTGAAGTTGCCTCACGAGGAAACTTCGGGCACATTCGGTAAACAAAGCAGTTCGGGGAGAAGAGACAATTTATCGCCTTAATAAATCTCAAATTTTTAGTTTTAAAGAAATATAGGAAAACCACACATTTTTAGAGATTCATGAAAAAAAATAGAAATTCGAAATGTTAATAAATAGGCCCCTTAGTGTAGTAAAGCAATCATCTGGTCTTACACTATTTACAGAGTTATAATGTATTTCAATCTGTATGGGTTGCAATGGAAACTGGTCCACATATTATGCAGCCTATGAATATGAAATTGTAGAAGCCATATGTACATTTCATAGGCAAGCATTGGAATATTTAAGTGAGCATTGTGGTCATACCCCATGGCTTTATATATGGACTGGAACAAGCCTGGGACATAAGAGGGCATAGCAACTGTAGAATTAGAGGGCTAGATAAATGCCTATTTCTGATAAGTCCATGTAAAGATGTATAAAACTAGCAATCAAGAAATGCAGGTAGGCTTGCTTTTTGCATGAGAAAAAAATAACAGCTCTTCTATGTCTGTTATTATTCTTCTCTATTAATGATATGGGCAAAAGGGATCTATTGTTCTAGCCAGGCCCGAAAAAATTGCAGCCAGGTGTCAACCGTATCTGCTGGCTGAATGTGTGCAATTTTGTCAACCTATTCATAGCCAAGCTGCACCCAGTCCCATCTGCTACCATGACACTGATTCCTCTCACATGCTCATTACGGTCAACAGTTTTCAGCTTTGAACAATTACAACTACTTACTACAACCAGTAAGGCCTGTTTGACTGCATGGCTATGTGTAGTCAATGCAAAAATTCAGCCATATAGACATGACCAGCAGTAACTTCTGTGGATGGCACACCAAGGGTCCTAGCAGAGTAAGTCGGTACAGGGAATTTTCTAAACAGCATGCAAGACAATATAGGAAGAAATTTCTCAGCTTTGAATTATTTTTTTTATTGATTTTCAATTAGTGGAGGTTAATGGTTAAGACATGAACTTTAAATTTAGCCAGGTGCTTTTGACTGGCCATACGCCAGTTGGCATAGAAAACATTTGGCCATGTGTATATTTCAACAAAATATAAGAGTTAAAGGCACAGGGCCTGTGTATGATTTCCTGTAAAGAAGAATAGATTTGTCTGCACCATAATTCATTCCTAAAGGACAATACATGGATCTCATATAAAGTAGAAAGCTTGTGAGATTTAATGTCAGCTCTGGAAAAGGTAAATTAGTTCACTGGCTCAAGTACAGTACTTAATTCATCTCATGTTATCCTAAGGAAGGCATTTTTTTTGTTTTGTAAAGGTCACAGATTTCACAAAGAAACTGAAACCCTCAAGAAGCAGGAAGTAAGAACACAAATTATGATTGGAATTCACAGGGAGGGAAGAAGCAAGTGATGCTGGTGGAAGCCCAGGTAAATCATAAGTCAAGAGGGAACTTTCAGCACGTACACTTGTCCTGTTCAATAAGGACACAACCTTTCTTCTTTGCTATATATAAAGCTATGCTTTTTGGCTGCTAGTATTTACTAGCATCTCCGTTGTCAATATATGGTCAAGTACCCCCTTTATTTAAAAATAATGCTACAGGTCACACTGACCATAGTACATAGGGGCAGATTTACTAAAGCGTTATTGTCAATTCGCTATTGTTACCGCCCGCAGAGACATCGCCAATTTACTAATGGGTGCAGGTGACAATTCGCTAGCGAAAGAGACAGGTGCTAGCGGTCATTCGCACTCTATCGTTACTCCACAAATTCACTAAAATGCGGATTTTACTGAACATGACCTCTTTCGCCAGACTTGCCTTCGTCAGCTCAGACCAGACGAAGTACAATGGAGTGCATAGATCTTCCTCAATCTGCTGTCACTTACATCATATTCTGTGAGTGGAAAATGCATCAAAGTTCAAAAACCGCTGGCGTCTTTTCCTTATTACAGAGCGATAGGCTGCAAAAGTCCTTAAAAATCTTTATTTTCTCCATACATTTTCTAACATATGGAAAACTAACTTTACAGTGGGCTCATGTGTAGGGCATTATGACGACTCTATTGTCTTTATTAAGGTTCCCTGGGCATGTGTTTTAAAAAGTGTAAATTGTAAGTATATGCAACAACATTTAACATAAAGAAGTCCATACAACTTTAAATTTCCCGCCCTATGCAATTTGACCTGAGCGCAAGTTCCCTGGCGGAGTTTCGCTAGGCAGAAATGAATGCGGCACATGTTCTCTATTAAATGCAAGCATTGCCAAAGTAACGCTAGCGAAAAGTCGGCAGTGTTCGGCGCGCACGATGAAACTCCACATTTTAGTAAATTAGCGTAGTCTGAGCGAATTTTCGTCTGCCGAAGTGTTGCGCTGGGTGCGAAGTGGACACTGGCAAATTTCCGCCGGTTAGTAAATCTGCCCAATAGTCTTTAGTGTTGTGCTTAAACAAGAAAATAAAAAATTTGCACCCTATATACCATATTTAGAAATGTATTATTATTATGGGCAATAAATCAGTTATCTTAAATTCATTACACTTATCAGTGTATTCACTAGTAATAAAATCATATGTATCATTGCCCAGTTAGAATCGACAATTAATACCTGTCATGTTAAGATATAACAATATATACAATACATAAAATAAAAAAGTAACTTTAATGTTTATAAAAGTACAATGACCGAAACACAGTACTCACTGTAGCACACTATTCAGCGATTAAAAAGGACTTATGTATCACGCATATTAAACTGATTAAGGTGCTAAAGGGCATGAATTTCAGAGATTGTGCTTCCAGAGAAAGTGGATCTTCATAAGTGTGAAACTGCCAAGTTACCAAACAAATACATTTCCACCAGAATGTCTCTTATGCTGTACTACCTGGCTCATCCCTTCAATATCACTACACAATATAACTAACCCACCACCCCATCCCGCAGGGGCTACCTACAAATACATAAATATCATAAATAGTGTTGCATTATGTTAATTATCTACCTATTGAAATGGGATCCCTGAAAATATATTATCCATTAATCTCTAAATTATGGGAAGGCCATCTCCCATGGAGTCCATTTTATGCAAATAATTTTTAAAAATGATTTCCCTTTTCACTGTACAGGTAAGGGACCTGTTATCCAGAATGCTCGGGACCTGGGGTTTTCCGGATAACGGATCTTTCTGCAATTTGGGTCTTCATGCCTTAAGTCTACTAGAAATTCATTAAACATTAATTAAACCCAATAGGCTGGTTTTGCTTCCAATAAGGATTAATTATATCTCAGTTGGGATCAAGTACAAGCTTCTTTTTTATTATTACAGAGAAAAAGGAAATAATTTAAAAAAATTTGGATTATTTGGATAAATATCCAAAATAAATATGAGTCGGGTTTCCGGATAAGGGATCCTATACCTGTAATAAAAAAGTACCTCCACAAAACAATCGTACTGGGCTTATTTTACATTTAAATTATTTTTAGCAGACTTAAGGTAAGGTGATCCAAATTATGGAAAGATTACGCTGAAAAAACTACATCTCAGGTCCAAATAATGGATCCTTTACCTGTTCTTTTAGAAGCAATTGCTAAGTTGTCACTTGAAAAATAGTTCTTGTAGTTATTTTACACATTAATTCTATCTGGGTGGTGATTGCAAGTCAAATATCTTTGTGCTGTTTGCATAAACAGTTTACATAGCGCCTGAGAAATAATAAGCAAAGCGATATGGCCTAAATTTTGTACGAGGATATTTAGGGAATTAAGGGGTCCGTTTACTAAAGCGCGGTAAATTTGACGATATGTTTCCGCATATTATCGCTGCGAATATTTTTCCGCCAGAATATTCACAGCGACTCAGTTTACTAAACATCGATGCGCTCAGAAGTCATTGCGATCACCTGCAGTAACTACGTTGACGAACCAGCTTGTGGTAATTTTAGCGAGTTGTGATTTTTCTGGCGACAAATTAAGTTTGCGAATATTTATGCTATAAAATAGTCTTGTTTTATGGCATTTATTATGGCATGATTCATGGCCAGATATGTATCTTCGAAACTGCTAAACTTTATAGATATTATCAACAACACAGTAAATAGATTTCACCCAATCATACATGTATGCAGCATATAAATCCACATTTCAATATATTCAGTCACAAGACTTACCCCCTGCCAATAGAATCATATAAATAAAGTTCATAAACAAGTTTTACCAATAAATCTGTGTGCATCATATAAATGTAGTTCAATCTAGGCTGACAAAGCCTTTGGTCCCTCCTAGCCATAATAAATCATCTTTCAGCTGAAAAAGCTGCTGTAGCAGCAGACAAAAGAATAATCCAAAACATCTTTGATTATCCAGTCACTTCTCTCTTCTCCTGTCAGGAATAGAAACAGGAACAGAATGATGGGTAAAACAGGGTGTTATGGGATATTTCCTGTCCCCTTGAGAATTTTCTGGCGAAAAAATAAATTACCACCACTATATAGATGGCGTAAAATTTTGCGAATATTCTTTTTGCCTTTCGTACATTTGCAAATATATATTTACCGCAGGTTAGTAAACTGGCGAAAACATATTTGTTGACAAATTTGTCTATATTTTGTGTGCATATTTTTACCGCGCTTTAATAAACGGACCCCTTAGTCCCAGTTCATGTGGTGCAATTAAGTACCTAGTTCCTAAAAAGAATAAATCTGAAGGAGAATGTATTCAAACTAAATCCAGTTTTGGTGTAGTTCTTGGCTTCTTGACAAAGTGCCTACATGAAATGGCAATGCTTATATTTTACAGCCAGGCCCTGACAGACTAAAGGGGTCACCTTCATCCCAAAGAGCCTATACATAGGTGATATACCAAGATTAGATAGCATTATGATTAATGACTATAAAGCCTCACCTACCCACTGGAACTGCAGTTTTCTCCCTGATTTCCTGATGATTTGCAAAAAGCCCAACCCAGACGTTATGCTGGCCAAAGTTCATACTTGTGCATTCTTGGGATGGATAACTTACTTACTTAAAGGATTTCAAATGTACACCTTTCACAGACAGAATATATATGTCAGTGTAAAACACTTTCACTGTCTCCCTTGTTGCAATGTACTTTGCAGAACTACGGTGCAGCATCAGCACCTCCTCCTACTGTAGCTCTGGCAACAATCAGTGCAACTGCACACTACCTCTTGACAGCACCTTACACTCTATTGGGTCAAGAAGCCCAGAATATCCCCGGACACATGTCACAGCTTCAAGTTATCTTTTGCACCTTTTTGTCACACAGCAATGTTGCTGTTTATTGTCTGAGCCAGATCTATTAGACCAACTGCAGCAGAGCAATGTAAAGCCAATGGCAGACAGGTTGTTTGTTACACCAACAAGCCAGGCCAGGGTACAGCTGTGGGTGTGGTGCTCTTCTGTCTGCCCCTAATTCAGGCTCTGGGTAAGTGAAATGTAGGTACTAAAGGATCGTTGCACCTTCATTTTTCATCACACCCCCTTTTCGATGTCACTATACATATGCTCGTGGGCAGGGTGTATGGTGGGTGCCATTGAAGGCACTTTCCAAAAGTCTTTTTGCTGCCTTTTGCTCTTCCTGTGGGTTTGTTAGCGAACACACAAAAATGCATACTTTTGTTTCTGCATTAATATGTATGTTAGCTAACAGGTCAATACCATTCCTATCAGTGAACCAGGCAACCAGCACCAACATTCCTTCTTCTAGAGGTCCCAAGAGAATTACTTTGGCTTATTGCCCTCTAGGGGGAAACTACCTGACATCCCTGTACCAGATGAGACTCCTGTCCCACCAAAACGGCACATCTACACCAGGATAGGGGTTACACTTCCCCATACCTCCAAAAATGTGAAAATCAGAATGCGAGACAAAAACCACATGTGGCTAAATGTTTTAACCACACCAATTTTCTGACCACATCCACTAATTACTATGTCCATTTTACAAAATTTGTCAGGTTATGGAAAGTCTGAACATATTTCTGGGGGTTTTAGTTTGGAGAAACAAGGTGCCCCAGAATAAATTGTAAATGACTCACCAAATATGTGGTCCGGGTGCACCAGCCCCAGACCCCCAGGTTTCCGGGGCGGTACGGCAAAGGTATGAAGAAGAAGCAGGGCCAACTGGCAGATTCACAGGACCAGAGAAAATTTGTTAAATAATATTTATTTTATTTGTACAAAGTTAAAAAGTGTATATTTGCATCTACATCCGCCCTAAGCGTTTCGCACCCACTTGGGGCACTTAGTCATGGGCCATGTTTTATGTGTTATAACAGTTTTGCTGATGCCTTTTAAAGGAATTGTTCAGTGTAAAAATAAAAACTGGGTAAATAGATAGGCTGTGCAAAATAAAAAATGTTTCTAATATAGTTAGCCAAAAATGTAATGTATAAAGGCTGGAGTGACTGGATGTGTAACATAATAGCCAGAACACTACTTCCTGCTTTTCAGCTCTCTTGGTTTACACTGACTGGTTACCCTGGTTACCAGGCAGTAACCAATCAGAGATTTGAGAGGCAATTGGGTCATATCTATTGCTTTTGAATCTGAGCTTAATGCTGAGAATCAATTGCAAACTCACTGACCAAACATGTCCCATGTGGCCCCCCTTCAAGTCGCTGACTAACTCAGAGTTATAGAGCTGAAAAGCAGGAAGTAGTGTTCTGGCTATTATGTTAGACATCCAGTCACTCCAGCCTTTATACATTACATTTTTGGCTAACTAACTATATTAGAAACATTTTTTATTTTGCACAGCCTATCTATTTACACAGGTTCTCAGTTCTTGCAAAAGACCTGCTTATCTTAAATAGTTACAATTGTATATTTGCTTATCTTAAATAGTAACAAAAGTATCTAAGTGCAGGTGCTGAGTGTTCTGGGCTCTCTGCCAAAAAGCCTCAATTAATTCAATTTTAGAAACTTCTTTCTCCTGGCATCAGTGCAGGTTACTACTTAGTGCTCATTCATATAACTGTGACCTGCTTCATATTAATGGAATGTACACATTAGGGGCTGGGTAGGGAGTAGGAGAGAGGATGCCTACATGTGTCCCTATGCTCACCCCTCATAAATAGAGCACTGCTAAATGCAAAAAGACATGTATTTATGGAAGAAGAGTGGGTCTTTACATTCTCTTTTTAGAGGAAAAAAATAGGTTTCCAACTGATGAAATTGTTTGTTTTAGAATGTTTAGGGATGAAATGCATGATCTTGTCTTATTGTCACGACCGGCACCCGATACCAGAACAAATGCCAAGCACCCTGGTCTCGGCTCGGCTTCACCAGTAGTGTGACCACCGTTGGGCTTTGGGAGGAGCCCTCAGCTTACTTGGGTGCCACCTGGACTTAACGAGGGGTGCAAGGCGAGATGTTCTGGCTGCCGAAGGGGCACGGCTGTTAGCAAAGTCTTTTTGGGCCGAAGGTCACTGTATAAAAGGATTAGGCAGAAGGATGGTCAGACAGGCTGGGTCGAGGCAGGTGGATATCAGAATCGTCAGGCAGGCAAGGGTCAAACCGGGTTGTCAATCAAGGGGTTAAACAGGAAGAGTTGTCGTAGGCAGGCAAGGGTCAGGATACAGAGTTCAGAGTAGTCAGGATACAGGCAGGGTCAAAGACGGATAATCAAGATACAGAATAACAGGAACAAATGCACTAAGGCTCAGAAGCACCAGGAAACAAGTCCTATCACGGACACTGGCTGGGAGACAGAATGGGCCTTATATAGATTCAAATTTCGCGCCAAACGGGCGTCAAAACGTGCTGGCGCAAATGCGCGCGCGCCCTAGAATCAAAGATGGCGCCAGCACCGGCTCATGGACCATGCGGCCTGCGGCCCTCCGACGGCGAGGCGGGTGACCCCGCCGCACAGGTAACCTCATGCCCCTTACACTTATGATTTGTAGGAATGAATTTAAATGTAACAATGATATTTTGTATTGATGTATTGTTGGGATGAATAAAGAAGTAAAGTTTGATAAACAAATATAATATGATTTGATGAATATCGTGAGTGTAATATTACAGAGCGTGTATCGTATAGGCACTTTTGCCAACTGGCAGTTGCAGCAATACCTGTGTGTAATATTCAGAGCAGCACAGAAACATTTTGCACTTTGCCTGGATTTGTTTTTAAATCAGTGCTGTGATGAAAATATTTTTGTTGTGTGCCCCATCTACCTTGCTTGTTTCTAGGTACCAGTTCTAGCGATGGGCGAATCTGACCTGTTTCGTTTTGCCAAAAATTTGCCAAAATGCATTGACGTCTGTGGGCGACAAATTCTATTTGACAAGCGACAATATTTTTTTGACATGCAACAATTTTTTTCACCCATTGCAGTCTATGGGTGTAATTTTTAAGGCGAAACTCAGCGGGAAATTTTGCTCATCACTATTCAGTTCAGGATAACTTTTCCTCTGAACTGCCCTAGAAATACTTTGCCTATAGTCTCCCACTTTTTTCCTTTTCTTCTGTGTTATGGGTGTTAAAACAATAAAACAATTGCCAGATAAATCCAACTATCATATAAAAAAAATCTGAACGTTTAATTTCAATAGTAACATCCAGTTGTAAAAGAAAAATGACAAATCAACAAGTTAAACATTAAATCAACTGTAAAAGCACCAAGAGCATAACCAGGCAACGGATGTTTTATATATTACAAGTCTGGTATTTGCACTGTTACAAAAAAGGAATAGAATATATAGATATACTGTATGCAGATCCAGAGTACCCTCTGACAAACTATTGACTAGGATGCCTGGTACATAGTTGCAAAGTGCTTTTACCTAACAGGTGTCTACGGTATATACCTTTGTGGTTCTACTAAGAAGTAAAACACTATCACTGTTATAGAAGACAAGAAAAAAAGCACCTAATCAGTAAATCACACAAGCCTGTCCATTTATAATATCCTATCCAATACCCTTATAATGACAGTTAATACACTGAGATTATATCAGTTCAGGGGATTCCTTCATAGAAACCACACACTTTCTTTGAGCTTTCATTCTCATTGGTTCAACTCACCTTCTGGTCTTTAGACATACAGTATTGGCTCTCTTACCCAGAAACCTATTATCCAGAAATCACAAATCACATTGGTGGAAAAACAATCCTATTGTTTTTTTTAATGCTTAAATGATTTTTGGCTTACTGTAGGGGGATCCAAATTACGGAAAGATTGCTTATCCGGAAAACCCCTGGTCCCAAGCATTCAGTGTTGGATTGGGATGCCAGTGGCCACCAGAAAACCTTAGACAATGGGCCCACTTTCCAAACAATTATTCTTCCTTTCCTCAATCAACCTCTTTATTCTCCTAGTCTTTTATATCTACTTACTTAAACTGTATGCTTCCATTATTAAGCCTCCTTTTTCTCAGAAAGAAATAGGGAATGATCAAAGCAAGAGGATCCACTGACACCAGGGCCCACTGGGAGTTTTCCTGTTATCCCGGCAGGCCAGTCCAACACTGCAAGCATTCCAGATACTAAATCCTATAAAGTAGAACTCCCATTTTACGTTTTTCAGGGGACCAGAAAAAAATGGTGTAAAATCCAAGAAAATGTAAAATCAGGGAAATGTATTATGCATAATATATAGGTTTAGATTAGTCATTCCAGTACGTGTTGGTGACCACACATCCAACATTTTTAGGTGCAGTGCCCAGATTAGAAATGCTGAATTGGGTCCCTGGAATTATCCCTGAATTATCAAATAATCTCTGCCATAAGTAAGGGAGCATGTGAAGCTGTTACTGCCATATTATTTGCATCAACTGCCTCCCCTAGCCACTTTATGATTCAATATATAATTATAGCAATACTCCTTTCTGGCAAAAACAGCATTGTACTTAATCTTGATACACATCTGGGTCTGCTGCAGCCTAAGGCAGAAGAACTGATGATGCCCCCTCCCTTTGGCGTATTAAAAAGCATTTAAAAATTCCATAATCTGGTTCTGCTGTCCCTGATAAAGAGCTGCCCTGTGGAATAGCTCTTACCTTGTCTTATGGCTGAAACAGCATTGACTAAATATATTGGTGCTATATAACTAAATAATAATAAATATACTCTTGTATTCATGATACACCAAAACAAAAAAAAACTTTAAACAAACATATTGCATATATCACAAGATAATTTATTATGATTTTTTTTACATATAAACTTGCCAATATGCAATGTAAAATGGTAGTGTTACAGAACAGACAGTCCCACAACTGCACATGTATGAGACAAGTGTTTAGGATGTTTAATTTTGTTGTTACTACATTGCATGAAGTACAGTACTGTACTGTAAGGTGCTGCCTGGAACATTCACATTGAAAAAAACAGTACAAACCTGCTTTCTTGTTATGGCTGCTTTTTTGCTGTTACCATGGCAACCCAAATGTAGATTTAATTTGGACAGAATTTCATGGCAACATCTACCGTCATTATTGCCAATGAGAAAGTATCTATTTTTTCTGGTCAGTCCATTTCTAAACATGAGTAACATTCACTTTTTGACAAACATTTACAAAGAGGTAGGATTAAGCTCTGGAGAAATAAGTGACCAAAACTTTGTAAACATCTGCACTAAGCTCATGTCCCTACCCCTAGAATAGTAGTTAAAGGGCACATAAAGGCAAAAAAATTAAATCCCATTTTTACTTTCTTTAATGAAAAAGAAACCTATCTCCAATATACTTTAATTATAGAATTATATATAGAATGTAAATAGAATGTGTACCGTTTTTATAAAAAACCTGACTGTATGCAGTGAAATTTTCCCTTCATTTACTGCTGTGGATAGGAATTGTCAGATGGTCTCTAACTGCTCTGCAGGGAAACAATCATACTTATGAACTGTAGGGAGAGCCCCGCCATGCAGAACTCAAGCAGCTTTGTTTGTTTCCCTGTAGAGCAGTCGGTGACTGTGTAGAGATTTGTATTGGATTTTATTTTTGCCTTTACATCCCCTTTACTGTTTCCAACTCCAGCTGCAGGGAAAAAGATCACGGAGCCAGAGGATTATTTTGCTGCAGTCACTGGTTCTGCAGAGTTGGAGAAAGTTTGTATTAAACAATACAAAAACTATAAAATCCACATTAGATTACATGACAACACAGGATCCAGTGCAGTCTGCATATTCTGATTATTAATTAGTCTTGCTGTATCAGCTTCTGCATATTCTGATTATTAATTAGTCTTGCTGTATCGGCTTCTGCATATTCTGATTATTAATTAGTCTTGCTGTATCGGCTTCTGGCAGATATTATTTGACTTGTGCTCTTTTGATAATTTATGACCATCCCTAAGCAGCCCAGACCACACTGAGCATGTGCACAGTCTTGTCTTGCAAATATGTTTAACAAAGTTGCAAGATTGTGAGCCCCTGTGGCCAACTTTGAAAGTATAAATTATTTGTTTGATTAGGCTTCTGGTGCAGTAAGTTCATGTTTAGTATAAAAATACAGCATTTCTACTTTTAGTCTATTCTTTCCTTCTCCTTTAAAGTACTCTGTGCCTTATGTGGGATAGCAAATTCAGCAGAAGACGCCAGTGTTAGACTGGGGTACTTGGGGCCCACCAGAGAACTTCACCAAGGGGGCCAACACAACATGCACTTGCTGCAACAACCCTTCACAGATTTTGCTTCCCCCCACACACTGTGTACATGGACCAACAGGGATGTCTCAACAAAATATTGGGTGGTGCTATTATTTTTAGGCCCTTACTCAATTACCCAGATATGGCAGTAAGATCACAGTAGAAAATGGATGATGAACATAATAAACCTATAGATGCCAGTAAGATCACTGCAGAAAAAGGATAGATTGGAAGCATTACCTCACTTGCACAAGCAGAATACCACAGACGTTTCTTCTCTTCCAGTCCTTCCATGTTGCTTGCCCAGCTCTGCCTCCTGCATAGTAAATATGGCCACACATCCAAGAGAATTGAAAAGCTGTTAAGGATACAGAAAAACAGAGGAGAGTTAAAATGAGAATATTATTTTTGGAAAATTGTTTGTAAATGTAAATAAATTAAGTTACGAAAAAAGGTGTTCTGAAACACTACTGTACTAGAAAACTACTGTAAATTTTAAGTTTGCTCTATCTTTCTCATTTAGTCTAAACATGACCCAGCAATGAGAGCTGCAGAACTTTCAAGTTTCACAAGGGATTTTTGTGGTGGGTCTGGCATTTAAAGGTGAAGAAAGAATGAGGACTGCTAACAGACAAATATCCCTTTCTTTTTGTGCTTTAAAAATAGGCGGTTTTGTAACATATTAAATACATGTAATTATGATCTACAGTATTAACGTGCTTATTTATACCAATCAGGACCTGACAACATCAGAGTTTCCAGCAAAGATATTAGCAGTGTGCTGGGTCCTGCCTTGAGAGGTGAAAAAAGGAAGAGGACTGCTAAAGGACAAAAGGACTTTCAAGTATAATTAAACTTATGTTACATAAAAAAAGTTGTTAAAACAGGCTCTTCTATAACCTGCTGGAGGTGGGCATTAAAAGTCAAAGTGTGCAATGCCTATAAAACCAGAAGCCGGCAGTGTAAGGTCGGGAGAAGGAGGGGAGAGCAGGCAGAATAGCTCAACCCAAACCCGCCTGCGACCCGCAAAAGTTGTGCCAAGGTTAACCCAAATACGCCCGACCTGCGGGTAAAAACCACAATTCAGACTCAGGAAATTGACCATAGTGTGACAGGGACCTTAGATTAAACGCTCCACTGAGGCGGGGACTGATGTGAATAATGTATGATCTATGTAAAGCACTGTGTAAATTTGTTAGCACTATATAAATAACATGAAATACATAAATAAATATCAAACAAAGATAAAGAGGTAATGGTTAAACCAGAGGTTCAAAACCTTTGGGGCTTGCCCTCCAGACATTCGATTATAGAAAAATGCTCATTTACTGTCTTGGTTATTCCCTGAATAGTAGAAGCCTAACCATATTCTGTATACTGTCAACCTTGTTAAGGATCCAATGAGGCCTAGACAAATATGTGTCTAAAGTGGGTAGCTGAAGTTCAAATAGTATGAAAATCAATGGGTTACGCTAGCAGTACCTTTTTTTTTTTTTACAAGTAGTGAAGTAGCTACACAAGGGGAACAATATGTTAAACAATGTTCTGTTGCTGTCTGTACTGGTTAATAATAATTTTGTTCTTATATCATCCAGCTACTGTATGTAAAGTAGCACTGCTGGGGAATATTTCGTACTTTTTGTTACTAGAAACCATGGGAACAGTGCATAGTTCTCAGTAATTACCTTGCAGGGTGTCTTTTGATGGAAATGCTGACCTCTTGTAGTCAGAAATGTATTCCCATCGGCTTGGGGTGGCTTAGTGTATAAGAATACTTATCTGCAGAGACAATGTTTAGGTTGTTACCCTTATCCAATATACAGGTTAGCCACTACAAGTGCAAGGCAGCAAGGTTTGTTGTTTTATTGTGATGTTGATTTCTTTTGTCCCCTGTGTTTGATGTTATTGATTCCATTCTTTCACCTCCCTTTAAAATTTCCCAATTTGCTCTTTGTTTCATTTATTTTTGCCCTAGAAAAGCCATTATTCCCATGGGGAATAAAAGTGACCTCAAGACAATGACAAGTATCTATCTGTACTTGTTCTACATCTATAGATCGATAGATAATTTTAGGCAGTCACCTATTGTAGATATTTAGTGACACCTACTGGTAGAAAGATTTACCATGTTTCACTTCTCTAAAGATTTCGACTGTAGGACACAGGGCTAGATTTGATAAAACGTGGATGTATTTGTGCAGTACATTAATCGAAACACATATGCTCTATACCAAGGCTTTAGTGTTTAGAAATTCTGAGAGTTAAAGGTCAAAATTAACATGGCAACCCACTGGTGGTTCTTGTTAATATGCAAATGTATTGTCTTTTGGAGAATCCAGATATACATCATAAACTGATCTAACCTTGAATATTTCTCCTTTAGAGAGTGAAAAGCAGAAGGTCATTAAAGGGATATGTTGCTGACACTCTGAATAGGACTGGACTGGACTAACTGTTGAGCTGAGCTTGCAGGTCTTTGGAGGTGATCTTTGGGTTGTCTGTAACCATTCTCACAATCCTCCACATATGCCGCTCCTGTATTTTTCTTGGCCTGCCAGACCTGGGTTTTACAGCAACTGTGCCTGTGGCCTTCCATTTCCTGATTACATTCCTTACAGTTGAACCTGACAGTTTAAACCTCCGAGATAGCTCTTTTTAGCCTTCCCCTAAACCATGATACTGAACAATCATTGTTTTCAGATCTTTTGAGAGTTGCTTTGAGGATCCCATGCTGTCATTCATGGCCACATTAAATACCTTTTCACATGACTGTATATGAATGTGGATTTCTTTGGGGTTAAGTATTGTGTATAAACCAGATCCTAACTATTTTCCAAATAAATGGTATTTTATTATTCTTGTTGCAGTGACAGTACTATGTACTTTAACTTGTCCTTTGGTAGAAAAACACTCTATATCCTTATAAGTAAAAAAAACCTTCCATCCATTACATTGATATACAAACGTGCAATGTATGCATATCAGCTCATAGGTAATCATATACCGTAGCATAATTGAAAATATGCATTATGTTACCTGATTTATGTGATTGCTTGAGTTACTTTGGGCTGTAAATAGCGATGAGCAAAATTTTCACCAGGCATGCAAAATAAAAAATGTATCTAATATAGTTAGTTAGGTAAAAATGTAATGTATAAAGGCTGCAGTGACTGGATTTCTAACATAATAGGGGGGGGGGACATGTGTAATATATGTTGCTTTTGAATCTGAGCTGAATGCTGAGCATCGATTACAAACTCACTGAACAGAAATGTACCATGTACATGTACATGAAATGTACCCTTCAAGTCGCTGACTAACTCAGAGTTATAGAGCTGAAAAGCAGGAAGTAGTGTTCTGGCTATTATGTTCATCCAGTCACTCCAGTTTTTATACATTAAAGGTATACTGTCATGGGGAAAAATTTTTTTTAAAAAATTAATCAGTTAATAGCGCTGCTCCAGCAGAATTCTGCACTGAAATCCATTTCTCAAAAGAGCAAACAGATTTTTTTATATTAAATTTTGAAATCTGACATGGGGCTAGACATTTTGTCAATTTCCCAGCTGCCCCTGATCATGTGACTTGTGCCTGCACTTCAGGAGAGAAATGCTTTCTGGCAGGCTGCTGTTTTTCCTTCTCAATGTAACTGAATGTGTCTCAGTGGGACATGGGTTTTTACTATTGAGTGTTGTTCTTAGATCTACCAGGCAGCTGTTATCTTGTGTTAGGGAGCTGTAATCTGGTTACCTTCCCATTGTTCTTTTGTTGTGGCTGCTGGGGGGGAAAGGGAGGGTGTGATATCTCTCTAACTTGCAGTACAGCAGTAAAGAGTGATTGAAGTTTATCAGAGCACAAGTCACATGATTTGGGGCAGCTGGGAAATTGACAAAATGTCTAGCCCCATGTCAGATTTCAAAATTAAATATAAAAAAATCTGTTTGCTCTTTTGAGAAATGGATTTCAGTGCAGAATTCTGCTGGAGCAGCACTATTAACTGATTCATTTTGAAAAAAGATTTTTTTCCCATGACAGTATCCCTTTAAATTTTTGTCTAACTAACTATATTAGAAACATTTTTTATTTTGCACAGCCTATCTATTTACACAGGTTTTATTTTCACACTGAAAACACATCTGGCTGGGAGGCATGATCATTTTTTAGGGTGGTGGCAGACGGGGGAGATTAGTCGCCCAGTGACAAAGCTCCTCTTCTGTGGTCGACTTATGTCCCCGTACTGTCTTCCTACCTGCTAAAATACGAATTGCAGACGGAAACGCTTCGGATTTCCGTGAGGCAACTTCCGAAAAATGAAACGATTTGATTTGCCATCCCGCAATTCACATTCTAGCCAGCGGGAAGGCATTTCAGGGAGATGAGTCGCCTGAAGATAAGGGGGCAAATTCACTAAGATTCGAAGTTGCGCCAGGCGCAACTTCACCGCACTTCGCCAGGCGTAGTTTTGCCAGCGCTCCGCAAATTCACTAATATTCGAAGTTGCGCTCAGGGGCAGCGTAAGGTTGCGAAGTTGCGCTAGCGTTGATTCGCTATGTAAAGCGAAGTTACGCTAGCGAAGGCTAATTTGCATACGGCGCCAAATTCAAATTTCAATGGAGGAATACGTATCAGCACTACAAATGCCAAGAAAACCTTCAAATCATCAAATAAAAATTTTATTTTGCCCTACACATGTGCCCACTGTCTAGGTAAGTTGCCATGAGTCAGGAAATGTAGGGGGGAAGGAGGGGAGCCCAAAAAATTTTTCGATCTTTTTCAGCCTATCACCCATAATGTAGAAAACACGCCAGCGTTTTTTGGGACTTAGAAAAAATTTTGACTTTTTTTGAAACAATCCCTATCTACTCTATTGCGCTTCGCCTGGTCTGAGGTGGGGAAGGAAGTCTAGCGTAAAAGGTAGCGTTCAGTACACTGCGCAAGTTAGTGAATTTGCGTAGTTACGTCGCTAGCGAAAATTTCGCCTGGCGTAAGGGTGCGAAGTAACACTAGCGAAACTACGCCAGCGTTCGTTAGTGAATTTGCGCAGTAACGAAAATGCCAAATGCTAGCGAATTAATGCTAGCGTTCGGCGCTTCGGCGCTTAGTGAATTTGCCCCAAGGAGTTTTGTCACTAGGCGACTAATCTCCCCGGAATCGCTATGTCTGCCACCACCCTTCAATGCATTAACTTCCTGTATGCTATAGATTCCCCAAATGTAACTATATTTTTATTCAATTACATATTGTCTTAAAATAACACTTTCTACAGTATATTATGCATAATTTTTTTATTTTTAAACTACCCTTTTATCAACACTTCATGCCGGAAATGCTTGGTTAACGGATGTACCTAGTAACCTAGCAAGCCTCTCTATCCCACCTGACACTCTTGGATTCTGCACTTATTAACACATGATGCAGTGTGCAAAGTGCAAAAACCTGAATGCTTGCTGACACTTTTTTGCACTTAGAACGCTGTGTTTAAAGCTATATGGTAAATTTCCAGTTTACGAAGCTCTTATTAACTCAAGGGGCTTCTGAGCTCAATGACACCTCACCATCTTACTCCCATCACACTTAGCTTGTGCAAAGAGTACAATTTCACTCTCTGCACTACACAAATCAAATTTTAGGTAAAAAATAGATTTTCGTTCTTAAAGTTACCACCCCTGATAAAATGCCACTCATGACTGCCTGAAACAAGGATATCACCTTACTACAGTACATGGCATGAGCCGCAGCGATTGAACTATTTTGCAATAGATTCGTATCTATGCCTTAGTTTGGTAAAGCCAAATTCTTCCCCGGAGATGCAGTCTTTTCATACTTTATGAATGCTGTCATAACTTTGGACCAGGTTTGTCTGGATACAAAACAAAGTAGCATTTGTCATCGCAGGTGCCTGTACAAGACAGACACCAGTGATTAGTACCCTCTGGAATTCACAAGACTCTGCCACAATCCTGTTTACAGATGCAATACACTTCTCGAACAAAGGATAATAAAAATACAATACATGCGTAGATTCTGAGTCATAAAGACAAGTATCATACAGGTTATTTTAAGGTTACAAACAGACATACTACCTGTATATACACAATACAGTCCCCAAAGGTATGTTTAGAACTTATTGAGCAAACCTACAAGATTACTCTTACACAAGATGTATAATCAAGACAGTCTTGTGGCTTACTTATTAAGATGGAGAAACCATGACCTCATGCAACATAGATGGCTCATCATTTATTTCAGTGGGAAAAGAATGTGTTTCTCACATAAAACAATGATTGCTGTAATTTAGATCTTTATCTGTACCGGTGAATAGATGTATCTACTAATCTTATGCTGTGGGATGACTGTTACACTTTTACTTCCAGACCCTTCACCCTAACTTGATTGTTGTTTTGACTTCACTTGATGTAGTGCAGTGGCCCCAAAGTTGCAATGGTGAGGGGCAGAGCAGACTGGGTGCCCTGATTTATAAAGGTTACAATGATTTTTTCCGTTCAGTTGGTTTCAGATAGTTCATCAGAAATTGTATTTGTGACCATTTTTCTAATATTGAAGTGTAAAGATTCATTTTCACCTTCTTATTGGGGGGAGGGGAGCTGACTCTGTAAATTGTTCTAAGTTGACATATTTAATTGATATGTTCCTTACCTTTGGTCCTGCTGAGCAGAGAATCCCTGCTCCCTTAAAGGCAGCAGTTATAATCAATGCAATAATTGCTAAAATCCCATAGATGCTAATGAGAAATATACCAACTAAATGAAGCAAATTGTAACAGTCCAGATCTGCACCTGGATCACTGAGATGCCAGACTGAAACACTGGAACAATAAACTTTAAACTTCAATTTTGGAAAAATGTTAAAAATGAAAACATGGAAAAAATTGTAAAAAAATCTTTATTTATGAAATCTAAAAACAACTCAACTGAAACTACAAACGAAAGTATGAGAACAAACTTCATGTTGGTATGAAAAACATGTGAAGTCACTGAATGAAATCTGAATGGCTGTTCATCCACTTTTTCAAACCTAAAACTGCAGTCCTCTAGTGAACAACTGTGAAGCATTTGGGGACCCTGGCATTCAAACCTTGAATTATTGTCACCCAGTGATTAACCCTGCAAAGTTTGTATACTCTGGTGTAAATAGTATGATAATGGCAACATTTTAAATTTAAACCAATAAAATTCAATAGCCAATCTGATCAGCTCTGCCCACTTCTTCAAACATACAACTGGAGTCCCCTATTCACCAACCGTGTCTGGATTTGAGTTTAGGGACCCTGGAGTTAATACTATGAGAATGGCAGCAGGTTTGATTTCCCCATTGAAATACAATTTTCTCCGAGAAAGAAAAAAATGATTTTTTTCAGCATTTATTAAAGTCCCATAGTTCAAAGTCCGATGAAAAAAGTACACCAACTCAGACCTGCCTAGAACATGTAAAAGTCAATGGCAGCAGGGGCGTAACTACAGAGGAAGCAGACCGTGCGGCTGCAGGGGGGCCAAGGAAGTATAGGGGACCCATGAGGCCCTAATTCATATACAATTTCAATAAATAGTGGTAAAACAAATCAACCTCTAAGCATTTTTGGGGCCTGAAAAATAATTAGCCGTGGAGCCCAGTAATATCTAGTTACGCTACTTAATGGCAAATGTCCCGTTAACGATCAGAAGATTTTGTCAGTTGGGTGTCTGAAAAAGTGGTAGCTTTCAGGCGAAAGCTACATAGGAATCGTAACATTTGGGCATAACAACCTAAAAAATCGTAGTATTCAGATTTTTTTTACAATTTTATTGTGACTTTTTTTTTTGAAAATGTATCGATAAATGGGGGGGGGAGTCCGTGCTGATCTGGTCAGAGTAGTTTTCAGAAAATAGTGAGAACTTTTTGGATAAATACATTTTGATAAATAACCCCTTAAAAGTGTTTTGAAGGTGAACAACCACTTTAAGGCAAGTTAGGGGTGGATTTGAGTAAAATGCCTAAAATTGCCTAATCTATGTTGGAAACCTTTGGGATGAACACTTGTTCTAGTTATTCCTGGAACTATGAGTAAGTGCATAATACAAAAATGTGGGGATGTAATTGTAATAAATGCTACAAAATCTACTGTTTGTTTAGTAACCCAAGGTAACCAATCAGCAAGCAGGATTTAGTGGTTGTTGGTTTGCAAGCAGGAATATGCTATTTTCCTATCTGTTAATGGCAGTTCATAATCAAGTGCTGGACCTGAAAGTGGAGCCTGAGTCCAAAAGGTCTAACTGAAACGCATATACCAAAATCTGATGTACACCCACAAACACGTTTTTATTGAAAGCACACAAAATGGTCACTTAGGTGAAATATTCTCTAGGAAAGGCACTTTTAACCTATGGGTTGGGACCCCATATGAGGTGTTTTTTTGAGTCAAAAGGTAAATTTGCCTACTTAATTTAGGTCCCCCGAGAAAAGATTAAACACACTATTTGCACAAAATAGGCTTCACAAATTTGGAGACTTGGACAAAGCTCTACTCAGCACTCCTTTCATATCCTTCTGGACTTTCATTGCTACATTCTGAGGTGAAGCAAATTGAGATCTTTGTCGCTACTTTAAGAGATTATTTTCTCTCGTCACTAGCGATCCAACCCACCACCAGTTCAACTGCTTGAGGTAATCCCAGGGGAGAGATTTCTCATCCCACCAAGGATGAACAAATGTAAACAATAACGATATTGAAGGATCATGCAACCACCAGCTCAGCATGAGGGTCAGGAAAGACTATCCATTTACAGGCAACATAAGTCTGGGTATAGTATAAGAAACATCAGAAAGCATAATAAGACCATCTGATATCAGCCAGGCCGGTATAATGTCAGGACAAATATCAGTTTAAACAAATCACATTTGTCTTGACATTATGTAGGAGATTATGCTGAAAACTGAGGGCCTTGTGCTGTCTAAGGTATGGAGCCAGGAACAGAATACTACAGACAAAAGCAGGAGATTTGCGTATTGAACTGGTATCCATACACCCTACACAGAATAATCTTGATAGGTTACCATGCACATGGTGTTTATGTAGCACACACACACTCTCTTTTTTCTCTTCCTATGGCTGCACAAAAGGTCTTTTTCACCTGTTCAATGCAAAAGTTAGGTGACTATACCATCATACTATACCATCATGTACTGTAGATGTTACATCAGTGAATGTCAATTATTATTAAAGAAGAAAATGTCCATTTAGCAAAATTGTTGCAAGCACCTTTAAATGAAATGGAAGTGATTATACTGTAAAAGATGGATGCAGAGGAGATGGTGAAAACTGAGAAGGAATGAAAGCAATGTAGTGGCAGGTAGAAAAGTTGATAATGATATTGGGAGGAATTTGACTGAGTAGAGCAAACAGCAGGAAGGCTGAAGGGCACAGAGTTTAGGTGAGAAAGACAGTCAGGAAAGGACGAGAACACCTCCTCTGAGCAGTGAGTGTGCTGCCCTTGATTGTGGCTTTAACCTATGGGAGTGGGAGGAATGTCTGTGAGACTTTCTCTATTTACAGACAGTGTAATGAGGAGAGTTAATTAGTAAGAGCTAGTGAACCAAGACCTGTCAGGAGAAAGGGAGAAAGAGATGATGTTCAGCTATCATTTGCAGTCTAATACTTTAGTGTTTTAATGACTGAAAAAGGTGTTAAGAGTCTGAGTGCTTTTCCTAAATAGCCGCCCATCCATAATGGAAAAGAGATAGAGAGATGGGTTGAAGCAGAGAGAGAGAGAGAGAGAAAGACCAAATTCTAAATTGAATTAGAGGAAGATGGCAAGTTATAATGTGATAAGGACTGAGAGGAGGCAATAGAATATGCAAGAAGGAGAGAAGAGATAAAGGGATAACAGGATAAATAGAATATGAGATAGGAAAAAAATGGGAGGGGGACATGGCATTGAAGAAATGATTCGGAGAGAAAAAAAATGACTTGAAACAAATCCTGGAGAGCAGCGACACATGAAAGATGAGAGGGAGGAGAGCGGGAGATATGATGGGGAGAGAAGGGGGGCGAGGAGACTGCCGTGGGGCGCAGACAGCTGATTAGAGATTGGCTGTGCAATGCACTGATTGATTCCTCCGAGCAGAGACTGAGAGAGGCTGAAACGCTCAACTTTCATGTACTAAAAATGATCTGTTCACAAGAGACTCCTGGAGCCATAGAGAAAAGAAACCGTGACTGATAGATGCACAAAACACAGTTACTCTAACTCTGTGTGTGTGCAGCTCAAAAGCAGGTATTATGTGAACCTGTTCCTCTACACTGCTGCCAGGAACTTTCCCTATGTGACCAAGAAAGTGTCGACTTGCCCCTATAGGAGCCAAGTGTGCAAGGGTTAAGTGTGTCTGGATGTGAGCTTGATCTGATAAAATATTTAGGATGAATATTAATGCTCTTCATTTTTGACCTTCACTGCTCCCAGACCTTGCTTAGAGCTCCAGTGTCTGCAGTCTGCATCCTAATGAGGATGGGGGCGGGGGGTGGGAGTAACATGTACACTAGAGATAAAAACTACATGATAAAAATACTTGGGTCAAGAGTCTTCTTGATTATAAACCTTGAACAAAGATTAAACATTTATGTCATCTACCTATCACAATGTTGACTTCTGTACCCCTAATAACCACAGCACCCTTGCCATGCCCCCAAAAAACCCAAACAGCTAATCACCATAATGAGAATGCAAGATACATTTCTGCATTTCTTTCAATCCCAACAGGCTTTGTCTCCGTTTCCTTACCTCCTCTTGCTGTAATGAATGTACACAGCAATTTCTACTTCTAGATGGACTCCTTCTTTCCCTTATAATGAGTGCTACCCTAAAAAATGAGCTGTATTTATCTCTACTCATTTTTCCCAAACACCTCTCTATATTTATAATTCTCACTGTCATTCTCCCAGCTCCTAACAAGTGTCCCCTCTTTGTACTCCTAATAGGAGTCAACTCTTTCTGCTCAGTGTAATGAGTACATTGACTCACTGCTGCCAGTAATGGGGCTGCCCTCTTCCCACTTATAAGATAGTTTGCATCTTCTTTCTGTCCTAATCACTAGCCTGTCTCCGTTCTATGTCTAATCATGGCTGTTCTCCACTCCTAATAATGCTTTTCCCCCAGCAACTCTTTATAGAGCATGTGTCAATCAAAAATAGCACATAGCATTGGCATAAACATACACCATATTGTCACACGGTAGAAATGTATTTCCAGAGGAATACAATATCATTAACCTCTACAGCACTAGCACAGTCTCTTACTAAAGCTCTCACTCCTTTGCAATAGTCTGTTTTAATCAGTTATGGTTTTCACATATACACATTCAAATTATTTTAGAAGTGAAATCGTGTAAGTGGTCCAAACAATGAATAAAGTGGAAATAAAGAATACGTTAAATAGGTTCATTGCATACTGTCAGTGTTAATTACTACGTTCTACTTACTACTACTATCTACTTTCTAATTGAATATTGGGATGGTATTAGCATGATGGGAATAACTTGGCAGTTCAGAACCAAACAAAAAGTTATATGGGAAACATGTTGAAGCCCTATACCTTAACCTGGTTATAAGGAGAGATTGAAATGGTAAAAATTTTGATTTTGTGTATCTTCAGATAAATGTAACTCTTATCAGTTCTTGAATGTATTTTTGGGTTTAAAGTAGTATCCTAACACATGCCCTTGCTAGGGATATACCTGACTGTTTGATCATCCTTGGAATTATCAAAGGGCTATATATTATAGGGCTAATTTACTGATAGTGGACCAGTGTACAAAGTGCAACAAACAGGAGTAAACTGCCATTTTTCTGTGCTCTCTTTGAAGAATAGTGTGCAAGGACCTGTGATCCTCCCACTAATGCACACTACATTTGGCATTTTTGGTATAAATGATGGGCAGGCTGAGGGGAGGCACCTCTTCCCTATCTGTACATTAACTTGCACAAATGAGATCGGCATTTATTCCCTGCCCTATGGCAGGCAGTAAGGACAAGGTTGTCTTACACCAGGGAAAACGACACTTTGCACCCTGCCTGGCACATGGTGCAAGACAAGTGCACCCAAGATGGGTTGTTACCCTTTCTAAATCTCCATGAAACATGCATGGCACAGGTACTTTCTGAAGTAGTCTGAATTGTCTTTACTAGGAAACTTCTGGCAACTTCTGGCAACACCGGTGGGAAGGAACCAAGGGATGTTTTGTTGCCAGTTGTTCTTCTTTTGGATTGGTATGACTGGAGAGCTTTTGGAGAGACAGAGCAGTGAGCTTGCTAGTATGCCACAAATTGCAGAGGATGAGCTTGTCATTTATGACAGCATACTGTAATAAAGAGTGCAATAAAAGTTTGTCCAGGTCTAGTCTCCCGTAGCAATCAAATCAGTTTGTTTTTATACATCTGACTCATAAATTCTAACTGATAATTGGTTGTTATTGGTAACTAGACCAGTAACAATGTTGCAACTACAATAGATATGAATAGATAAAGGAGAAATGTTTGCACCAGGACTAGTAACGCATAGTAACCAAGCAATGACATAATTGCTTTCAAACAGATGACCACTGACTAGTAAATGCTATCTGCTTCCCAACTTTATCGCAGATATATTTTACATTTTTATTCATCTCTTAAGTTAGGCTACAGTTTAATACAACACCTCACTCATGTCCCTCCTTACTAAAAGGTTTTTTTTTGCCCTGAGTGTGTCTTGAAATCGTCAACTTGGGCTCAGGGGGAATGGCCTCAGTTATCCTACTTTTAATATACACATTTTGTAAAGCACAATTATGATGTTTGTGAATTTGTGTCTTATACCAAGTATCATCTCACAGATGCAGTAGTGTTGGGGTCTGCATCACCAGGTATAAAAACTGCATACAATACTCTGTTTCCCCAGAGCTCAGTGCTATAACAAAATAGAGGGAGCACTTGGCAGGAGGCTGATGAATGGAGAGGCTTCCTGAATAGTTAATGAATAAGTTACCAGTCATGCAGCAATCCTTGGATTACTGCAGAGTCCAGAAGGCATATAGAGGATTTTAAAGTCAAACATAGCTAATTGATAAAAGAGACGGAGAAGGGACTGGCACCACTACTTCTATATCTTGTTAGTTGAAGGAAACGTGTCTCCTATTTCTATTTAACTTTTTCTCTACCTGTCTATTTCGCCTATATGACCACAACAACCAGAATGATTGTGAGGCTAAATTTCTATTATTTATCTTTTATATTTATTGTTTCCATATGCAGGCACCCTTCTACTTATGCTTCCGAATACCAAAGCATTGCTTGCTTGTTAACTGCCACATAAGCGGAAAATGCACAAAAGACTTTTTCTTTGGCTGAAAGAAGTCATGATCAAGAACAAACGACATACAGTGGAACCCACTTCTATTTTCTCAGGACCTGTATAATTTCAAAATAAACTCAAATGTTGGAAAAATGTAAAATGCAGAAAGGAAAGAACATTGCTTACCTGCGCTGGAGTAAATAAATGATGTCATTTCTGGGTACATAACAGCGGGGTTGTACTGTATTATATTGTGCATATATTATCTAGTTGTTTTATTATAAAAACGTATTAGTTGCTTTTTGAACAAACAAAATAAAAAATGTCCAACTTGCAGTCCTCCAACTGTTTAACTATAGCTCCCATGTTGCCAGCTATAGCAGAACAACAGGTGTGGGGGGGGGTCACAATTGACTGCTCAAACCACACTAGTAAGCTTTTGTGGATTCAGGTGCTTCTGCAAATAGTATACATGAATAAGGTTATTTAATAATGGTTTATAAATGACACACAGGGTGTTCTATACCGTGGGGCAGATTTACTAAAGGGCGAAGTGACTAAAGATGGCAACAATTTGCCAGCGTTACCACTTTCAGGGACTTCGCACATTTACTAACGGGCGCAGGCGTCACTTCGCTAGTGAAGGAGATAGACACTAGCGGTGATTCACACTCTAACGCCAGGCGACTTTTCGCTCTGGCGAATGGACGTTACTCAAATTCACTAAAATTTGGATTTTACTTTCACCAGTTCAGACCAGGCGAAGTGCAATGGAGTGCATAGAACTTCCTCAATCTTCAGTTACTTACATCATATCCTTTTTTTCAGGGTGATAGGCTGCAAAAGGGTTTCAACTTTTTTTTTGTGTAACCAGTTTCCCCCATATATTTAACAGCATATGGGAGCATTATTTTACACTAGGCTTTTGTGTAGGGCCAGAGCTGCCATTAGAAATCACGGGGCCCCATACAACAAGAATTTTTTTAAAAAAATTGGTGGTCAAGCCCCCCCACCCCTTACAAGTTAAAAACACCATTGGTGGTCAGGGGCTCCCATAGAAAATAAAAAAAAAACATTGGCGATCATTGGCTCCATATAAAATTTAAAAAAACATTGGTGCTAAGGGGTGGGGGTTCAGTGGAACTTACCTTAGGTTCTTCTTCCTTGTCTTCGGGCGATGGCAGATTCTTCGGCTTTGTTGTACAGGATTTTGGCTCCTTTTGGCTTCGGGTTTTTCCGTCGCCCCCCTGATGGTGGCCCTGCCGCCAGCCCAGATCCACTTGCTGGGGGATAAGGTTGTGGCGGGTGCAGACAGCAAGGGAAAGAAGATTTGCATGCATACCTCCCAACTGCCCCATTTTTCACAGCTCAACCCACAGCACTTAGATGCTTTTGTAACAATTTAAGATAAGCAAAGAAACAACCTGCCAAATTGTTTTGTCCCTCTTTCTTTTTCCAAAATGTTGAGGGGATTGTACATGGAGTGGCTTGGAGGAATGTACTGGGGAAGAGGTACATGTTGGGTGTGACTGAGTGATTCTCAGTGCTGCGGGCCTCCATGTCTGACACTGAAAGTGGGAACCATCACTCCTGATGCTGCCATTCCAACAATGTAACAAAAGATGTTTCTAGTAATTCACTGAGGTGTTTTGGGGGGGGTTGGTGATGAAGTGGATAAGGCCACTGTATCAACCTGATGGCACCTCATAAAGATTTTATTCCCTACCACCCACATGTCCCTCTGTCCCCCTGGCAGGCTTAGAACCCGCATCTATAAATTACTCACTAAACTTGTAACAGTTGACACCTGCCCATATCTCCCACACTAACCCTGGCAGCGGATCATGTGATTAGCAGCAAGAGAGTGACAGCTGGACAGCGGCATCTTGCATCGCTATGTCACCCCCACCTCTTCAGAGCCCTTAGCAACCCGTGATGCAACAGCGCTTCTTCCTGCCCACATCGCACCCCACTCCTGCACAGATGCACACTTACCACCACACCCCTTACTCTGAGCGTTGTGAAGCATTAGGGGTGTGTGCACAAGCGCAGTGTTTGACTGAAAGCAAGCAGCTTCCTTCGGCACTTCGGATCTTAAGGTGGGCCCGGTTCTGTTCAGTGAGTGCAGCGCAGCTGGGCCACCCTTTCAATTTGGACTTTTCTGGGCCCGGGACAACTGTCCCCGCTGTGCCCCCCTGATGGCTGCCTTGACTATAGCACACCTGTGTAAGGAGTAGAGCATTTGGCTGCAAATCAAGAGGTCCCTGGTACCCTTTTTTATTCTTATATCTTATTATAAGATATATCTTATTATAAGATATAATTGTATTTACTTGAGCCATAAAACAAAGTTATTACTTATCTTTCAATTAAGGGCCTTTATTTTTCATCTTTAAATATTTCATTCAGCCCAATGCCTGGTTGCTAGGTTAAATTGGTCTTTAGCAACCACATAGCTGCTGAAAGTTGAAACAGGAGAACTGCTGAACAAAAAAGCTAAATAATTCAAAAACCCTCTAACATAAAAAAATTAAGACCAATGTTTAATTGTCTCAGGATGTCACTGCCTGCATCATACAAAATGTAATTTAAAGGGGTTGTTCACCTTTGTGTTAACTTTTAGTATGATGTAGAGAAATTGCAATTGTTTTTCATTATTTATTATTTGTAGTTTTTTTTTAGATTTTTATTCAGTAGCTCTTCAGTTTGCAATTTGGTTGCTAGGCTCCAGATTACTCTAGCAACCATGCCCTGATTTGAATAAGAGACTAGTATAGGGCCTAAATAGAAAGATGAGTTATAAAAAGTAGCAATAACAATAAATGTGCAGCCTTACAGAGCATTTGTTTTTAGATGGGGTCAGTGATCCCATTTGAAAGCTGGAAAGAGTCAGAAGAAAATGGTAAATAATTAAAAAAAAAAACATAAAAAATTAATAATGAAGACCAATTGAAAAGTTGCTTAGAATTTGTCATTCTATAACATACCAAAGTTAACTTGAAGGTAAACCACCCCTTTAAAAGATAAACAATCCCTTTTAAAGGAGAAGGAAAAAGTCAGTCACCCCCAAGTGATTATATTTACTTACCTGACACCCTGTGCTCCAATCGTGAGAAAACTGCACAGGTCTGAGATTTCCTCCAGTGAGCACCACTGAGTGATCCTCTTCTTCTTCTTCTTTCTTCAAACTTCCCGGGGCAGACACATGCAGTAGAACAAAAGAGGTGACCTCTTTGTTAAAGTTTCAGCTTTTTTCACTCTACTGTACATGTGCACCCGAGCGATCAAACAAGACGCCAGAAGCCGATCATTCTGTGGTGCTCGCTGGAAGTACCCCGGGCCGCTACAGGTTTCTGCTGATAGGAGCACTGTCTGGGGTGTGAGGTAAGTAAATACAATCACTTGGGGTGCTTAACTTTTGGTAAAGAGCGCCTTTCTTTCTCCTTTAACACCTAAGGCCTATCTACGAGTCTCCTCTCCCAAGGTGTATCATCCCAGAGTTCATACAATGACAGTGCCCCCTCCAGAGTCCATAGTGTTCCCTGTCCCTCAAGGTGTATGTAGGATCCAGTGCCCATACATTTACACTGTTCTCTGTCCCCAATAATATCTGAATCCAGAGTATATAAAATGACAGTATCTACTGTCCCATGCATTCTGTGGAGCAGCATATGAGCTTCAATCGACAATGGCTCTGACATACTGACTGGCCATATGTGTTTTGTGCCACCTGGCACTTTATCATAGGAGCCTAACATCAGGCAATATGCACAAATCAGTGTAGCTGACTATATTTTTTATTGCTTTCCCCCAGAATTTAAGCATCTTTAAGGGTCCTTTACAAAGAGGCAAATCGCCATGCTTCTTGAGAATTTTTTCTAACAAGAATTCCTGCGTTTGGTTGACACTCTGGGAATGGCGCCCACCTCAATTGTGCCTGATGCATCCAAGCACGGTGTAGGAATTGTATCACATATAAGAAGGCTTGGCAAATTTTCTTTTGACTAATGCCATTTTCATATTTGTTCTTTTTAATGACTTTATAGTCATATATTCATTAAATATTGGTGAATTGCAGATTTCTATGGCCTATCCTGATTGTGGTTAATAATCATGACCTGAATAAGGAAGATAAATGGCTCAACTGGCACATGCCACTCAGACACCAGCTCTCAGAAGCCAACTGTCACAACTGTCATTTAGCCAGTGTGCAGTGACTGCAGGAGCTTGTGCGTGTTGGAGAGAGTTTTTGGAGATTACAGCGATAAAAGAAGAGATTTGAGCAGAAAAGTGAGTTTGTAGTGCGGAGGAAGACGAAAGCAGCAGAAGAAAGAAGAAGGAAGAAGGAAGAAGAAAGAACATCCTTGGAAAAGAAGGAAAATGGAGAGGAAGAGGAGAAGATCTGAGAGTCCAGTGGAGGACCCAGCTAGTAAGGAAAAGAAACACAAAATATATTGCTTAAAGAATATAATTAGATAACCTGTAACTCATGTGTTAAATATACAAAGATGGGCATTTAACTTTGGGTGACTGTGTACCCACCGCTCATTTTATATAAAAACATGGGGAGTGTATGTCCTCTACTTTTCACTGCATGCAATGTTCTTGGAGGGCAAACACTATTAACTTTTCATGTTTAATATAGTTGAGGCACCACTATATGAACGGTACTATGAGTATCTGTATATAATGTTTATTGTATAAAACATATTTAGAGTGCCAGTATCCTCTTCCAATGTGTATAATGCCCTATGGTGCCAGTGTCCGTTGGCACCATATATTACTTGGGCAAAAACCGTTGGCTTTTAATGTTTAATATAGTTGAGGCACCACTATATGACTATACTGTATGTAGGTTACTATGTGTGCCTGTATATATAATGTATACTATATGCAATATATTTTGGGCACCAGTGTGTGCTCCCTTTCAATGGGCATAATGCCCTTTGGAGCCAGTATCTGTTGGCACCATAAAGTGCTTGGGGTACCTGTGCCAACTGCCTTTGACTGTATTTAATGTACCACTGGGTCTCACTATAGGTAACATCCTTGGGGTGGCAGTAACCATTGCTTTGTACTGTATATAATGTAATTGTTGTGCCAGTGACCACAGCCTCTCCTTATATATAATGTTCTCTGCTGCCTCTGATTGTATAAAATGCATTTGGGGTTCCTGTGTCTGCTGCCTCTCATGTTATATAGTATATTTTGGGTGCTATAACCTCTGGCATTTACTGTATTATGTGGGAAAGGATCCACTCCCCAACATGCTTGGGCTGGCAGTAGCCACTTAGGCTGAAGCTGTTACTTGCCACCAGGGCCGCCATTAGAAATCACGGGGCCCCGTACAACAAAATTTTTGGGGCCCCCTGGGCCCCGCCCACACTGACGACCAAGCTCCGCCCCATATCCCGCCCACATCGCAGTTAAAAGACCACACAGACATCAGCGCTAAAAAAGTAACCCCCCCCCACACAAGTTGTAAAAAGCTATTGATGGTCAGGGCCCCCTTATAAAAAAAATTGGGGCCCCAAAAAAAAAAAAATTAAAATTTTTTTTTTTAAAAACATTGGTGGCAGGGGCCCCCTGTTAAAAAAACTTGGGGCCCCAACAAAAAAAAATGTAAAAAAAACTAAAAAATAAACAAACATTGGTGGCAGGGGCCCCCTTCTAAGTTAAAAACAAATTGGGGCCCCAAAAAAAAATTTGAAAAAAAATTAATTTTTTTTTGAAAAAAAAAAAAACATTGGCGGCAGGGGCCCCCTTATAAGTTAAAAACAAATTGGGGCCCCAAAAAGAAATTTGAAAAAAAATTAATTTTTTTTTGAAAAAAAAAAAAAACATTGGCGGCAGGGGCCCCCTTATAAGTTAAAAACAAATTGGGGCCCCAAAAAAAAAATTTGGAGAAAAAAAAATTTTTTGGAAAAAAAAAAAAATGGTGGCAGGGGCCCCCTTACAAGTTAAAAAAATTTGGGGCCACCAAAAAGAAAATTAATTTTTTTTTAAAAAAAAAACCCCAAAAAAAACAATGGTGGCAAGGGGCCCCTTACGAGTTAAAAAAAAATTGGGGCCCCAAAACAAAAGTTTTAAAAAAAAGATTGGTGGCAGGGGCCTATAGAATATTAAAATAATACATTGGTGGCCAGGGGATTAAAAAAAAAAAAACACAAACTAGTGTTCAGTAGAATTGAACTCATGGCTTCAGTACTTCAACTTCGCCTCCTTTCGTGACTTCGGGTCTTTTCACCGCTTCAGGACTTCGGCTTCGGCTGTTTTCGTGACTTCGGGTCTTTGCGCTGCTTCAGGACTTCGGCTTCGGCTGTTTTCGTGACTGAAGAGGCAAGACGTACGGCTCGGGCGCTCGTAAGGGGGGCCCGGATATTCAAAAAAATGCAGCGCTGCCGGGCCCCCCTTCATGCCCGGGCCCGGTACGCTTGTCCCCCCTGTCCCCCCCTGATGGCGGCCCTGCTTGCCACGTAGGCGCAAACCTGTCCCCTGCAACTCAGGATCAAATTGTCACTCACTAGTTTTCCAACCAATGTCACCAACGAGAAATAACATTTTCACACTTGGAGATTTATAAAAATCCTAGGAGCAGTGGCAGGAACAGAAACTTGTGCCCCTTAGAGCTAAAGTGCAGTGTGTGGTGCTGGCAGCTGCAACATGCGGAGGCCCATTTATCAAAGGTTGAAATTTCGACTTTATGTGAGTTTTTTAAAACTCCCCTAAACTCCCATGAACTCGAAATTCGACCAATCAGAATTTATTAAAACAAACATTTTCATTTTTCATACTCGGGTGAATAGGATCGACCCAAAAACTCTAATCAAATGGAATTGAATTTGATTCGAAATTTAAAAACTCAATTTGAGTTTTTTCTCCGAAAACAACTTTAATGTCAGGAAGGCGGCAAACAACTCCAAAATGATCCCTGGATCTCTCCCATTGACTTGGTGGTGAATTGTCAAATTGGAGTTCTTTAAGGGTCAGTGTATGATAAATCTCGCAAAACTCAATTTGAATAACTCCCCAGTCGAATTTGACAGTTTTGACCATAACAAAAACATGAAAATTCAAATTTCAAATTTTCTATTCGACCCATTGATAAAATCTGCCCCTTAAACAACAAGTGACATGGGGAGGGGAGAGTGACAGAGGAGATGGGAGAGTGACAGAGGGGATGGGAAAGTGATAGAGGGGAGAGTGACAGAGGGAAAGGGACAGAGGGAAGGGAGGCAAGAGCAATAGTGGGCCGTGAACTTGCACTAGGGGTAGGCAGAAGACACGTTACCTGCCCAGCACCCCCGCTATTGATGCACCCTAGGCAGGTGCTTCTTCTGCCCAACCCTAGTTCTGGCCCTGAATGAGTCCCTGACTAAATTAGAAATTAGAGAGTCACAAAGTGATTTTTATTCTTTTAGCAGGAGAAAAGATAAAACTGAAGAGTTTAAGGATTTGCCTAGAACGTCTAAAGCAATATCCACTGAGAATTAAAAGATCGAGAGGTCCGGAGGATAACACAACAGGTAAGGAGAAAGATATTGATGTAGGAGGGGTGCTCAACCCAAAAACAGATCCCCACAGGCTCAGTATTTCAAAGCATCTTTCCAAAATATATTCATTACAAATTTCAGTGGTTGTATGGTAATTTATGTTAATTTGCCTGTAATTTCACTGCAGAAATGGCCAATATCGGACATGCCAGTAAGATCACTGCATCAATGCATAGATTACCTCACCCAAACAGAATACCGCAAACTCCTCTTCTTTTCCCAATGCTACTTGTCTTTGCCTTCCCTGTCTAGCTGAAACTTCTAAAGATGTCCGTGTAACAGACGGCCATCTTTGATTTATTTCCTTCTTCCACTAATGATCAGGGAGCTATGAACTAGGGCACTGGCAGTCCAAGCCTGGTCCACAATAAGCTGTGAGCTGGATACGACAAGTCAAACATTAATTCAATTATTTTATTGGTTGCTATTAGTAACTGTACCAGTAGAATTTAGCACCTATGTTGCACATAAAACAGCCATATCATGTGCATGACATGGCCAAAAGTGAGTCCCTGATTAAATTAGTGATTAAAGAGCCACAAAGTAACAATTTTTTTTTTAGCAGGAGAAAAAATTACTATTAAAATACAGACACATAAACAAATTTGCAGAGATGGAGATCGAAAGCAGTATCCACTGCGAAGGAAAAGATCAAGAAGTCCAGAGCAGAGCCCAGCTGGTAAGGAGAACAAAAATTTGAAAGATAATGATGTTGGACTTGAAGAGAAAAATGCTCCTCACACGATTAGTCATTCAAAGCAATTTTCCAATATACATTCATTACTAATTAAAGTGGCTGTATGGTCATTTACGGTAAATTTTAACCCCAGCCTTGCTTGTAATATTATTGCAGCACTCCACTAAAGGGGTTGGTCATCTTTGAGTTAACCTTCAGTATGCATTTGCAATCTTTTATTATTTGTGTTTTTTGAGTTACTTAGCTTTTTATTCAGCAGCTCTGCAGTTTGCAATTTCTGCAAACTGGTTGCTGGGGTTCAATATATGCTAGCAACCATGCATTCATTAGAATGAGACAGGGATATGAATAAGAGGGGCCTGAATTAAAAGATGAGTAACCAGAAGCAGCAGTAACAATAAATGTATAGCTATATAGAGCATTTGATTTATAGATGGGGTCAGCAACTTCTTTTGAAAGATGAAAGTGTGAGAAGAAGAAGGAAAATAATTACAAAAAAATAAATACTGAAGACCAATTGAAAAGTTGCTTAGAGTTGATCATTATATAACATACTAAAAGTTAACTCAAAGGTAAACCACCCCTTTAACCCTAGACATGCCCTTAAGATCACTGCATCAATGGGTAGATAGCTCACAGTGACTGTAATTTAGATTTAAATGGTCTATAAATAATATTTTGTTGCCCTGGGGGCCTACTGTAAAATTATTGGTTTTTCTAAATTGACCCCATGCTGTACCTGGTGGCTGATTTCGGAATATACCACCACAATACCCTTGGTATGTATTAATCATGGGACATGAAGACTGCACCTTAAATATCATAAAATTGTAATTATTTAACATAACATTCTATGTATCTTTATTGGATGAATTTAGTATCATTGTCTTTTTTACAAATCCCCTAGGAGGAAAAGAGAAAGTTCGAGAGAACGCCAAAACATCGCAGTACCTCGATATTAAAAATTACAGCCTTATTAAAGAACTAGGAGAAGGCAACTTCGGCAAGGTGAGTGATGAGCTTCTATGGGAAAAACTATTGTAATGATCTGGAATGAAACCAAAAGGAGACAGAAATCACAAGAGAATTTAAGCATATAAATTTAACAAGTAAACTCTCTGATCAGTGGAAGTGCATGTATTATATTTGCTGTTGAGAATATTTTCCCTTATCTAAAGGACACCCCAATCTTCTTTCCTATGAAGAAGAATGGTCAGTCCCAGGCAGGGCACACACATACAAGAGACCCAGTAATATTTATTTCCTTTGCGCTCTTTCCCAGGTGGTATTGGCATCGTATAAAATCAAGAACCAACTAACTGCAATCAAGATCATTGAGAAGCAGCGGGAGGAAGATTACAGAAATGTCAGACGAGAGGCATCAGTTCTCCAGATTGCTAGCAGATGCCCATTTCTGTGCCGGGCAATGGCAACATTCCAAACAAAGGTACAGGGTAGTGAGCTTTGCTAGGGTCTGTCTGCTTTTTGCAATTATGCTGATAATAAAAGTATTTCATATGGTATATTTGTATTTACACAGAGCCTTGCCACCTTGTTAGTGAATGTGATGCTACTACAGTACTAGAGACCCCAGGATATATATATATATATATATATATATATATATATATATATATATATATATATATATATATATAACCAAAGGAATGGTGCACTCCGTAGACAAAATTAATACCTGGGTGCCAGCATGGGAAATAACCAGTGAAAAAGGATTGCGGCACTCACAGGGTTTTAGTGAAAAAACAAAAAATGTTTTATTATTAAGCCTCAACGTTTCGATCCCCCACAGGGATCTCCTGACGAAGATCCCTGTGGGGGATCGAAACGTTGAGGCTTTTTTTTTTTGAGGGTTTTAGTGAAAAAACAAAAAAAGTTTTATTATTTAGCCTCAACGTTTCGATCCCCCACAGGGATCTCCTGACGAAGATCCCTGTGGGGGATCGAAACGTTGAGGCTTAATAATAAAACATTTTTTGTTTTTTCACTAAAACCCTGTGAGTGCCGCAATCCTTTTTCACTATATATATATATATATATATATATATATATATATATATATATATATATATATATATATATATATATATATATATATATATATATGCCTATCCTGGGGTCTCTACTGTATGTATATAAAACCACATATATCTGTACCCTTCTCTGTAGTTTCATTCAGCTACTAAAGTATAGCAGGACCCTATCCCGGTATCAGTGGCCTGGAATATAAGGTGCCCAGTGGGGGTCGGCTTCCTCTGTAGTATCTGTAGCAGGGGCTCACAGGTGATCTGTGAGTATGTGTGGTGCGAGGTGGTGGGATGTAATGGGTGACCCATGAGTATGTGTGTTGGGGAGGGGTCAAGGGTGACCCATAAGTATGTGTTGCTGGATTTATGTGCAGAGGAGGCCCAGAAATTTTTTTTTACAGGGAGCCCCCAACTTTAAACCCCTACTCAGTATTATAATCTAGAATGCTGAGTTGTGGAACCAATACTGCTATTAATATTAGTGTATTGTGTTCTGTCTATTATCTTAGTTTGTTGTAATTATTATGCTGTTTTGCATATTTTGTATTAAATGATTAAAATGATCATGTTCCTATTTTGTCCTATCCATTTCTATGCTTCACCCTCTCCTTTCTGTTTTTATAACCAGTCGCTAATCCTGCTAGCCCTGGAGTACGTCAGTGGCGGAACACTGGAGAACATCATTGAGGACCGAGGACGTCTGAATAACAAGCAAGTGCTGTAAGTAACAAGGTCCTTGAGACTGAAGTACCTAAAATATAATAGATATCTACCAGTCACATAACACTATAAGTAACATGCTAGCAGGGTCGCCATAAGGGGGGCACAGTGGGGGACAGTAGTCCCAGGCCCCGCAGGGTTTTATGTCTAAGGGGGGCCCAGCCATGCTTCACTTACTTCATTAGCCGGGCCCCCCTGCTTTCAGCATGCAGCCAGCTTCGGAAAATAGGACAGCAGCTCTGTGCATGCAAGGGGGCAAATGTACTGAAGGGCGAAGTGACTAACGTTATGTCATTTCAGTACTTCGCCGATTTACTAACGGGCGCAGGCATAACTTCGCTAGCGAAAGAGACTGGTGCTCAGTCGCACTCAATCGCCAGGCAAAGTTGCGCTCTGGCGAAGGGACGTAACTATGCAAATTCACTAAGATGTGGATTTTACTGAAGTTACTCTTGCACCAGAATTGCCTTCACCACCTCAGACCAGGCGAAGTGCAATAGAGTAGATAGGACTTCCTCAAAATTTAGTTGAAAAAGTCCCAAAAAAATGCTGGTGATTTTTCCTTTTTTATCAGGGTGATAGGCTGCAAAAGAGTATAAAAATTTATGGGGTAACAGGCTTCCCCCCTACACATAAACTATACATTGGGCTCATGTGTAGGGCATTATATTATATATAACAACTCTATTTTCTTTTATCAAGATTCCCTGAGCTTGTGTAATGTAATGTATTTGCTGCAACATATACGTCCATCCAACTTTAACTTCCCGCCGTATGCTAATTAGCCAACGCTAGCGCAACTTTGCTCTGCTTGATGAATTAACGCTAGCGCAACTTCGCGTTCAGCGCCCTAGAGGCAACTTCATATGTTATTGAATTAGCGTTGTCTGAGCAAATTTTTGCCTGGCGAAGTGTTGCGATGCCTGCAAAGCTGTCGCTGGCGAATTTTCACCACTTAGTAAATTTGAGATTTTCTCCTTTTCAGATTTTCTGTACCCTCATTGGTTCTTTAAGGATAAGTCCTGGTAAAACTGCATTGGGATTGGATAGGCTGAAGGGGAAGTACTTCCCCTATCCAATCCTTGTACAGCTTTACCAGGACTTATCCTTAAAGAACCAATGAGGGTACAGAAAATCTGAATAGGAGAAAATCTTGTGTGCACGGAACTGCTGTCCTATTTTCTGAAGCTGGCAGCACGCTGAAAGCTAATCAAGTAAGTGAAGCTGGGCCGGGCCCCCCTTAGAAAGAAAACACTGGCAAGCATTTTTTTAAAATTTTGGGGGGGCCTGGCTACCAAGTTTTGTTTTTTTTTAACTTGAAGGGGGTCCTGGTCACCAGTGGATTTTAATAACTTTTGGGGGGTCCTGGCCATTGATAGCATTTTATAACTTGTGGGGGGCAAGCCATCAATATTTTTTTTTACTTGCTGGGGGGTACCCTGATCACCAATGGCTTTTTATAACATGTGGGGGGGGGGGCTGGCCACAAATGGCTTTTTATAGCTTAGGGGGATTTAATGCTTTATCTCTGATATCTATCTGTGTGGCCTTTTTACTGTGGGGTGTTCGAGATGGGGTGGGGCTTGTGGGTGGGCGGGGACCAGGGGCCCCTAAAATGTTGCCATACAGGCAGAGCTGCCATCAGAAGTCATGGGGCCCTATATGAAAACTGCTGGGGCCCCTGTGCCCCGCTCACTGCACTACAAACTCCCCCCACAACCACAAGTCCACCCACACCACAGTAAAAAGGCAACAAAGTCATGAGCACATAAACAGCAAATAGTTTTGGCCAAAGGATTATTAACCACCACTTCAAGGTAGAATCTTTAAGCAGGTATCTACACTAATCTAAATTGCACTTACCTTTAGCATTTGCATTTCTAATGTACAAAGTAAAAATCATTTGCTAAAAACTTAACCATTGGTAGCCAGTGTCCTCTACACAAGTAAAGAAAAATTTGTGGTCAGGACCCCCCATAAAAAAATGGTGGCTAGAGCCACACATGATGAAAAACATTGATGGCCAGGGCCCCCCATAAAAATAATATTGGAGGTAAGGGCCTCCATAGAAAAATATATTGGTGGCCAGGGCCCCCTCAAATGTTTATGTAAAATATAAAATTGTGGCCAGGCCCTCCCCAAAACAGGAACCAAAAAGGGCCGGGAGCACATACCTGCTATTACATATATGAGTACATTCTGGACTGATCAAAATAATACTGACATACAAGCTTGGCTGTGATTCTTTTTTCCACAAATGTGATTAACAGAAAAACTTATACAAAGACATATCACCTCATTCATATATTACTGACTTTTATCATCCTTTTATTGCATTGTTTCTTAAATGCCATACTGACAATTTGTCTTACATAAAAATAAAGAATATACAAAAAAAAAAGAATGAGCAATGAAGAGTTTACAAACTAATTTGTTAGCTGCACACTCACAGTAGGCTTGTGTGCTCAATTGCCAAATCTTTAACTTAAGGATGGGTTGGCTTTGCTGCACTTACTTCATTGGCCCTGGTATCTGTGACCTGCTGAGTTCAGTAGAGAGAGCGAGACCACAGGTGGCTGCATCCTCTGTACAGTAGCAGCATTCTCTTCCCTTATTGGTCAGAGATGTCTAAGTCCTGGTTGAGCTGCACAGGGATTGGATAGCTGAGGTTTGAACCTCCCCTTTCCCGCTCATCCAATTCTCATGCGGCTTTTCTGGGACTTAAACATCTGTGACCGATAAGGGAAGATAATGCCACTATTGTACAGAAGATGCAGCTCTCGTCCTCCCTTCCGAACTCAGGAGGTCACAGGCAGCGGGGGGGCCCGGCTAAGGATGTACAACATGACCAGGCCCCCCTTAAGAACTAAAATCCTCTGGGCCAGGACAATGGGCCTGGCATACAGGACTCCATGATTTCTGAAGGTGGCCCTGCATGCTACTGGAGTACAACACAGAAACACTGCTCAAGCATATATTAAATGGTATGAGAAGGGACTACAAAGTGATTTGTGTTTTCTTTTTTCAAAAAGGTTTTATGCTTCAGAATTAGTGGTGGGTATACAGTTCCTGCACAAGAACGGGATCGTTCATCGGTAAGAAAAATCTAAATTCTCTCCTAAGTCCTTCACTATTTATAAATAGTTTTGTTTCTGGACATCATTCTAATATAAACTGTACCATGTGTGTCTTACAGTGACCTCAAACCAGAGAACATCTTGGTGGATGAACAGGGCCATGTGAAGATCGGTGATTTTGGCCTTGTCTGCACCGGTATGTATGGAGCAAACACACGGTGTGACTATTACGGAACACCAGGATACACGGCACCACAGGTGAGAATCTCAGTTCCTGTACATTTACACAATATCTCTTATTATTTTAAATGACACTGATGTGTTACTCTACCACTTGGCCCACTAAAACTCTGAGCTTATTGAACTGCCAAAGCCAGCTAATCCTTCAGCCCATTCTGGGTAATTACATTTAAATATCTAATTTATTGGCCTTCATTCAAGCATCAGTTTGCCCATTCTGCAATCCTATATGGTAATCAGGGTTTTCAGTATGAGAACTTTG
Organism: Xenopus laevis; assembly: GCF_017654675.1. NCBI lineage: Eukaryota > Metazoa > Chordata > Amphibia > Anura > Pipidae > Xenopus > Xenopus laevis. Next base: position 68,950,296 of record NC_054374.1, on the reverse strand, counting down.
GGTAACTAATCTGTTATTTGTTGCCAAGGTTTTATTAGAGGAGCAATACGACGCTGGAGCTGACTGGTGGTCTTTCGGAGTCATCTTGTATGAAATGGCCACCAGTAGGTTACCATTCTCACCGAAGGGAAACTTGAAACAACAGGTAGAAAGCATCATCAACAGAGAGCCTGAATATCTAGACTCCCTTTCTACCAAACTGCGTGACCTCATAAAACAGGTTAGTAAAATCAGAATAAACATTTAGTAAATGCTACTATTTTTTTTAACAATTATTTTTATTGAGTTTTAATTTTTTATAAAAATAAATTAACAGAAAAGAAAGTAAATGCTACTATTAAAGGGGTGGTTCACCTTTAAGTTAACCTTATAGAACGGCTAATTTGAAGTAACTTTTCAAGTGGTCTTCATTATTTTTTTTTTATAGTTTTTGACTATTTGCCTTTTTCTTCTGACTCAGCTTTCAAATGGCTGACCCCTTGTAAAAAACAAATGCTCTGTAAGGTTACAAATGTATTGTTATTGCTACTTTGTATTATTCATCTTTCTATTCAAGCCCTCTCCTATTCATATTCCAGTCTCTTATTCAAATCATTGCATGGTTGCTAGGATAATTTGGACCCTAGCAACCAGACAGCTGACATTTCAAACTGGAGAGCTGCTAAATAAAAAGCTAAATAACGCAAAAAACACAAATAAAAAATGAAAACCAATTGCAAATTGTCTCAGAATATCACTCTTTACATCATACTAAAAGTTAACTCAAAGATGAACAAATATGAAGTTACAAAAATGCTTTTTGTTTTTGTTATAGCAGAATAGTTTTAAGGTATTTAGTTTATTTTTTATGGAGGAATGTTGTCACAGGAAGCTCCAATCTGTGGCCTGTTGTAGGAGTAGTAAAATTGTTGCCATTAGTCAGATGACCCTCACTGGTATAGCTACTAGGTAGGAGATAAGATGCTTCTCTATCAAGTGCAGAAGGAAAAAAGTACATTTAGAGCCTGGGGTAAAAAGTCTCAAGAAGAAGGTCACTCTATGATGGGCATTCATGAGTGAGGGGATAGTGTGAGAGCAAAATTCAGTAGTAAGTGATGACGTAGAGCAAGAATGAGAGGTTTAGCCTGTTGAGTAGCCTTAAACTCTATTATAAGTAGAGCTAGTGGCATTAGATGCTAGCTGGTTTTTACCAGATTTTATCTGCCATGCCCTTATGTGCAGAGCTCTTCTGGTACTTGATGATATTCTGGATACCAACCATGGTCACAAGGCATAACCTAGGAACAATTATAGAATTTTTATATATAAATGTTTTACTGTATGGAAGGTAGAAAAAGATATGCAATATATTATTATTATTGTTAAATAACTGGTCATTATTTGCTTTAGCTCTTGAAGAAGAAGGCCAACCAACGCCTTGGGGTGAATGGCAACATCCGGGAACACCCATTTTTTTCCACTGTCGATTGGTCAAATGTGGAGAAAAGAAGATTAAAGCCTCCTATAAAACCAAGTCATGTAAGTACATAACTGTGACGTGATCACATTCACCCAGAAGGGAATCAGTACCTCTCTACACTTAGATCCACTACCAGAGAAGTGATGTATCTATTCTTGCAGTGGCTCCAGGGTTCTTTTTTGTTTTGCACCAGTTTTGCTTTGCTAATTCTATTTGTAGTAGTTTTACATTGCATGTGTTCAGACAAAACACACAGCTTTTTTGGGGGTTCAGGGAATCAGTCTGCTAAATGGCAATTTAAAATGTTAAATACCACCATGGCTGAAGGGAATTATTGTGTGACCATGTATTTTTATTATTCCTCATAGGAATCAGCCACGGGGTTCATCAAGAAATACATCGCATTCCCGAAAGAGGACAACAGCGAGACCCGTATGCTCAAGGGGTTTAATTACGTGGACCCAAGCTGGCTGGAGTAATGAGTAGCTGTGCCATCGGCAAGGTAAACTTTAAAAAGGAGATGATATTTCTAGGGACCAATAGGTTAGATTAGACTATGGTTCTGAAATCTCTATTTCTTAATGAACCTAGTATGTAAGGCTAGACCACCAACGAATATGGCTTTGTACCCACTGTACTTGACAGAAAATATATCTTTTTCAGAGTCATCCCATCCAAGTACCGTGCAACATTCCATCAGAACACCACTAGCACCTCCACTGCTTCATCCTGGATATCGGGTAATGTATGACATTCTGACAACAGCAAAGGTGAGCAAATACTGCTAATTACCATCTTACTATCCTGCTCTACCTTGCAATTACAACACCAGAAAAGGTACTTCTCCCCAAAATGCACCAACTTGCAGGTTAGTAGCACTGTGACCAACATCACTGCAGAAAGCACTTACAGCTGCATTTAATATCCCCTATGCCATTATCAACTTATGCAGCTGGTTTTTTTCATGTTCACAGTTTTGCACTTTTTAAGTTAAAAGTTTAAAAAAAAAGCAAAAAAAAACAAAAAAAATCCCCCCATCTTCCCATGTTAACCCTTCCATTAATGTTTAATAAAGCACAGCCTGTGACCTCCAGGCTTTATCATAATCTGTGATGTTATCAGAGGGGGGGGGGATAGGGGTGGGCATACCTAGTGGCCTGTCACAAGCCACCAGCGGTACCCCTCTAATGACATCACAGACTACACGCTCAAATATGCTTTTATTTCTATCCCTTGCCAAGCCTGTTCCCCCAGGCTTTCAAAAGCACAGCCTGTCCCCCCCAGGTTTTATAAAGCACAGCCTGTTCCCCCCAGGTTTTATAGAACACAGCCTGTTCCCCCCAGGTTTTATAAAGCACAGCCTGTTCCCCCCAGGTTTTATAAAGCACTGCCTGTTCCCTCCAGGCCTTATAAAACACAGCCTGTTCCCCCCAGGCCTTATAAAGCACATCCTGTTCCCCCCAGGTTTTATAAAGCACTGCCTGTTCCCCCAGGCCTTAAAAAAGTAAAAAAAAAAACCCTTTGCTAAAGGTTTAATAAAGCACAGCCTGTGACCTCCAGGCTTTATCATAATCTGTGATGTTATCAGAGGGGGGGGATAGGGGTGGGCATACCTAGTGACCTGTCACAAGCCACCAGCGGTACCCCTCTAATGACATCACAGACTACATGCTCAACTATACTTTCATTTCTATCCCCAGGTTTTATAAAGCACAGCCTGTTCCCCCCAGGCCTTATAAAGCATAGCCTGCTCCCCCCAGGCCTTATAAAGCACAGCCTATTGCCCAGGCTTTATTATCATTTATGATGTCACCAGAGGGGGGGATAGGGGTGGGCATTGCTGGTGGCCTGTGACTGGATAAATGTAATTCTCTCAGTCAGTTACAAGCCACCAACGGTACCCCTCTAATGACATCACAAACTGCACCTGCCCCTGCCTTACTATCAATATTGACTATGACACCAGCCTTTCCATTATGCCATCAGAGACAATTCTCATCATTAGGATTAATTTCAGTACTAGGCATGACAGTAAGAGAGAAAAAGGGGCCTACATTAGTGTGCACTACTTTTTGACATTTTATGATAACTGCATTTACACAGCTACTTGGATAGAAACATTTCCTCTTAAAATCAAGAAGAATTTATTTGGCCTATCTTGGCTTTAAATGTATATGTCCCTTTTAAGAGGCACAAATAATGTCATGGAAGTGGAACCTCAACCATTCTGAGCCTTGAAATCTCAGGTAAGTAACGGCAGGTAATTGGCTCCTACTAGACAGAATTGTTTTTAGCTAACCATGAATAGGAAAGGATTAGGATACTGAAAATCCTGGATGTCCCCAAACAAGATGGAGCATAGAGTGAAGGACCAGCGCAAAAAATGGAGGCCTCTATCAAAGACCAAAGACAGTCCTATTCCTATGTGGGTTCTTCCCACATTATCTGAAATTAATGACTTTCCATTTGTGTGTTGTAAGACCTGTTGTAAGACTCTGTAATATATTCCTTTAATAAAGATTTCTCTGCTATCAGTTTCGGCTCAGTAGCATTCATTACAAACCCTGACCGTAGGAGTATGTTTTCAGCGTTAAAACATGCAGCACTGCTGCCTTTTGCGAAAATTGGATCCCGAGATATGTCTCTACTTTCCTTTCTCCATTTACACGAGAAAAGCAGACTTTTGCATAATGAAAGGATATATCATTCCAAGCAACTTTCCATTATATTTTAACTAAGCATTTTAAATAGGGATGTAGCGAACGTCGGAAAAAAAGTTCGCAAACATATTCGCGAACTTGCGCAAAAATGCGAGCGGTTCGCGAACGGTTCGCGAACCCCATAGACTTCAATGGGAAGGCGAACTTTAACATCTAGAAAAGACATTTCTGGCCAGAAAAATGATTTTAAAGTTGTTTAAAGGGTGCAACGACCTGGACAGTGGCATGCCAGAGGGGGATCAAGGGCAAAAATGTATCTGAAAAATCTGCCTGTGTGTGCTTGGAAGAGATAGTGTAGGGGGAGAGCTGTTAGTGATTTCAGGGACAGATGATAGTAAGTTTGCTGGCTAGTAATCTGCTTGATACTGCTCTGTATTGGAGGGACAGAAGTCTGCAGGGATTTGAGGGACATTTTAGCTTAGGTAGCTTTGCTGGCTAGTAATCTACTGTTCTCTTTAAACAACTTGTAGGCATTGTTTGCCCAGTTTTTTTGGACGCAGCCACTGAAGCACAGTTGCCAGAAAAAATATGCCATATAAATGCTGAAAATAGTAATTTTTTGCCATATACGTTGAGTCAACGTATGGCAAAAAATGACTATTTTCAGCATTTATATGGCATATTTTTTCTGGCCTCTGTGCTTCAGTGGCTGCGGCCAAAAAAACTGGGCAAACAATGCCTACAAGGTCAACGTATACACTACTACAGCGGTGGATACGGATTACGTAAAATATATGAATGCTGCTTGAAAAAAAGTAACTCAAGTGGTTTTTCTAGAGACGATAATATTATCAATATTTAGACAAAATGTGAACAAGCTCACACAGCTAGATGGCGGTTTGAAGAAAACACTGTGCAAATAATGCCTACAAGGTTAACGTATACACTACTACAGCGGTGGATACGGATTACGTAAAATATATGAATGCTGCTTGAAAAAAAGTAACTCAAGTGGTTTTTCTAGAGACGATAATATTATCAATATTTAGACAAAATGTGAACAAGCTCACACAGCTAGATGGCGGTTTGAAGAAAACACTGTGCAAATACTGCCCACAAGATCAACGTATACACTACTACAGCGGTGGATACGGATTACGTAAAATATATGAATGCTGCTTGAAAAAAGTCACTCCGGTGTTTTTTCTGGAGACGGTAATATTATGGATATTTAGACAGAATGTGAACAAGGTCACACAGCTAGATGGCGGGTTGAAGAAAACAGTGTGCAAATAATGCCTACAAGGTCAACGTATACACTACTACAGCGGTGGATACGGATTACGTAAAATATATTATGGCTGCTTGAAAAAAGTCACTCCGGTGTTTTTTCTGGAGACGGTAATATTATGGATATTTAGACAGAATGTGAACAAGGTCACACAGCTAGATGGCGGGTTGAAGAAAACAGTGTGCAAATAATGCCTACAAGGTCAACGTATACACTACTACAGCGGTGGATACGGATTACGTAAAATATATGAATGCTGCTTGAAAAAAGTCACTCCGGTGTTTTTTCTGGAGACGGTAATATTATGGATATTTAGACAGAATGTGAACAAGGTCACACAGCTAGATGGCGGGTTGAAGAAAACAGTGTGCAAATAATGCCTACAAGGTCAACGTATACACTACTACAGCGGTGGATACGGATTACGTAAAATATATGAATGCTGCTTGAAAAAAGTCACTCCGGTGTTTTTTCTGGAGACGGTAATATTATGGATATTTAGACAGAATGTGAACAAGGTCACACAGCTAGATGGCGGGTTGAAGAAAACAGTGTGCAAATAATGCCTACAGGGCAAATAATGCCTAAAAGGTCAACTTATACACTACTACAGCGGTAGTAAAATAAAAAAAAGTAAAATAAAAAAAAAATGAATATTAAAAAAAAAAATTAAAGTTGGTGCTGCTGAACTACTAGGAGCAGCAGATTAGCACACCAGTCCCACTCCCCAACACTGCTAGACTAATAGCACTGGGCTCTTATAGTAGTAGTAGTAGTAAAACAACAAAAAAATAAATAAAAGCAGTCCTTACAAGGACTACTGTTATTGCAGCAGTCAGCAGATGAGATCAGAAGCAGGACAGCTGCCCACTGCAGCTACATACAGAGCACTGCAGTAGAAGGTAGATTACTAGCCAGCAAAGCTACCTAAGCTTAAATGTCCCTCAAACCCCTGCAGACTTCTGTCCCTCCAATAACAGAGCAGTATCAAAACGATTACTAGCCAGCAAACTTTCAACTGTCCCTGAAATCACTAACAGGCAGCAGCTCTCTCCCTACACTATCTCTTCAGCACACACAGGCAGAGTGAAAAAACGCTGCAGGGCTTCGGTTTTTATAGGGAAGGGGAGTGGTCCAGGGGAGAGCTTCCTGATTGGCTGCCATGTACCTGCTGGTCTGGGGTGAGAGGGCAAAAAAAAGCGCCAACAATGGCGAACCCAAAATGGCGAACGTCGCGCGACGTTCGCGAACTTCCGGCGAGCGCGAACACCCGATGTTCGCGCGAACAAGTTCGCCGGCGAACAGTTCGCGACATCATTGATTTTAAATAGTTATTTGTAAATTTAATGGAAACTGAATCTCTGCCCTGCTGGTATTGACTCCTGAAACAATTAAGCTGTCTGATTATCTGAGTTGCACCATGCTGTATTCATGTATTTATTGAAATGGGGAGTTCTAGGTTTTAAGCTCAGCCAAGCAGTCCCATGAGCAGTAAGTCTGTTCCTTCCATGTACAGTACGTTATACTATGAACAGCTTTGCTTATTCTTGCATTGGGGTCAGCCTTGTACATGACATAGGGTCACAACTCAACATACTGTAACCAGATCCTTATTTATTATTATATTTTCTCAGAAAAACTGGTTTTAAAGCAGTGTAAAATAAATGGTTATGCTGTCCAATTGCCATAATTAATGTCATTTAGCAACACTGTTTTTTTTACATAGTTCACATGGTACAGATATGTATATTACACTTTATCATGCTGTATGATGGAGGAATTGAACTGCCATTCAGGCAGTTAACGGGTTAAACACTACTGTATATGATCTGCGGCTGTGGTCTCTATACTGTGCACAGCAAGTAATGTCTAATCAATTGCTAAACTACAACTCAAGCATCCTATCAGTTGTATTACAGGTATTGGACCTGTTCTCCAGGAACTTGGTTTTTTTTCTAGATAATGGTCCCCCCCTTTTACCTTGGACTTTGCCAGGCCCGGGAAAACTGTCCCCGCTGTGCCCCCTGATGACTGGCCTGTGTAGGGCATCATAACATCTCTATTGGTTCCCTTGGCATGTGTAGTTATCAGTGTAAATGTAATGTATTAGATGCAGCATGTAACATAAAGAGGTCCATTCAACTGTAAATTTCCCACCGCATTCAAAGCACAAGACCTCTAGCAAATTTGTGCTACGCAGAATTGAATGCTAGCGATTCTTCGCTTTGATTTGCTCACATTGCCAAAGTAACTTTAGCAAAAATTCGCCAGCGTCTGACACCCAGGATGAAACTTTGCATTTCAATAAATTAGCAATGTCTTAGCGAATTTTTGCCTGGCGAACTGCTGCGATAGCTGCAAAGCCGTTGCTGGCGAATTTTTGGTATATTTATCAAACAGTGAAGTTACAGATCCTCTAGAGTGAAATTCACTCTCCATTCATTTCTATGGGATTTTGAAAGGCGTATTTATCAAAGGATGAACTTTTACTTTCACCCATTGATAAATACTCTTTTAAACATCCCATACAAAATGAATGAAGAGTGGAATTTCACTCTAGAGGACTGTGGTGATCTCTAACTTCACTCTTTGATAAATATACCCCTTTGTATGTGGTTTGTACCTAAGGGTTTATGAGCTTTTTAAGATACATGGAAATTATGATTTATGGACATTAAGTAGAATCCATTATTACAATATCTAAAATAATAAAGCATGACCATTGGTTGTTATGCTCTGGTGATAGGAGAAATATGGATTTGCAATATGTGTACATAAACACATGCAATGGTCAACTGTTTGCACCCAACCCCACCCCATCCCCTATTTTCCTGATACTATGTAAAAGCTGTTTTTTTTTTAACAGTATCTAGGTTTGATAAAGGGTCAAGCCTACTTACTGCATGGTTTTTCTACTTTTTTTAACCTTCTACAACTTTTTATTACAGAATCTCTTATAACATTAATGTCCAGAGCATACTAAAATTAAATAACTACCGGTATACATATTTATCATATCAAAAGCTGAAATTTAAAACATTAAGTGTATCTTTCCATATAAAGTAAATAAGCATGTAAAACATCTTCTTTTCCCTATTAACCAAGTTTATTTTTCGCTGTAACCATGGCTACCCCAATCATACTTCATTCAGTCACATATTCATGGCATCGCACACAACAATATACTTCAAGTGTTTGAAGTGCTCTGTGCTAAATGGCTCCTTCCCCCATTTTCTCTTTTCATGTTGTCTTTCCATGTGTTAAATTGTAAAACAGTCGGAGAAAAACTGCAGAACTCTTCAGATTCATAAATAATATTTATATAGGATTAGATTTTTTTTTTCCATCTACAACTGGTTATTTTACCATTTATCAAAAGGACAATGATTTTTAAGTTAAAAGTTTGGTGAAACAAGCTTTACTTGTGCTTGGATTGCGGTATGATAACATCTTAGGCCACCAGCAGCAAGTATTTCTGTGGCTCTGAAACATAATGTCCCCATGAGCACACATAGCCAGGTAGGGCCAGAAGGATAAAGTATGGCTACCATTGGGTCAAAACATGTACCTGTTTGTATTTGGCATGCATCTGCATCACTTGGGAGAGCAGGGGCCGGTTCATGAAAAGGTTTCCCTAGGCTATATCCTTGGGGCCCAGAGTGCTCAGGGGTCACAATTTTCTTTAGAAAAATATTTTTTTCTGTGCTGGGCCTCAGTCCGAGAAGATTAGGCAGCCAGGAAGCAACGCATGAACTTGCAGGCTCTTGTGTGTCTGTATGGTTTGTGCACCTAAGCTCTCTAAGGTGCATCGGTTTGGGCATCTTTTTAAATATAAAAGGAAGAAGAAAAATAAAAAAATATAAAAAAGAAAAAATACAAGTAATAATTGAAAAAAGCTAGATGTGTTTCCAGTTGAATATAAAAGAAAATACAAATATTAACTGAAGAAAAGCTAGGTGGGCATCTTGTGTCTCTAGGTGCATCTTTGATGCTGAGCAGGCGCAAATAAAAAAAGACAAGAGAGTGAGTATACACTGTGCATCTATCCACCCCAGCCTGCCTGCAGTATAAAAGTGACTTCAGAGGCTGTAAAGGTCCACTCCCATATTTGACTTATACTTCCAGACTAGGATAGCACCTTGCTAGGGGGGCTGTGGAAAGTGTAGCCTAGGAGCATCACATCCCATGAATCCACTGTTGGAGAGGCAATGTTTTTCCTTACACACCCATACTTCATGCCTAGTCAGTGGAAAATATTGAACCTTGGAGCATTTCACTCCATATCTATCGTTGAGTGTACAATTTAGTGCTCACGCGTTTTCCACCTTTGGCACATACTCCAGGTGAGATTGATAGACACACAGACAGAACAACTGTGGGGGTCTCAGTTTAAAGTAAAGATTGTAATAGTGGCTTATCACTGAATGTAATAAAAACCTCTGTGTGCCAATTCTTGATTTCTCATTGGTAATTCTTGGGCTTTGTAGTTCTCCTGAGAAATATCTCTGAATTAAGTTCTCCTGTCACCTGCCCCTGTTGTTAATGGGTATTATGGATCAGCATTAACGCAGAATCACCTGTCCGCTTTCTATATTTACTTATAATTCCACCTGGTCCAGCTCCCTTGCCTTATTCTTGTATCTTCTCCTGTAACACCTTAGTGTGAGTTGCCTAACCAAGCTTCATTTTCTCTCCCTCCCCATCCCTCTCTCTCCTTTTCCCATTAATTCACAGTGTCACTGCCGTGTCGCCACAGTGTCACTCCCCGATTTGCCCTGGGACATGCTGCAGAGTAGATTAATCAATTCCTGGATAGCTATTGATCTCTCCTGCTGTCTCTCTCATCAAGATCTGACCCCTACTAAAAAAAAAATTAGAACCCCACTGTCATGCAGATCCATCTCCTTTGATATACAAAACGTAAGGGGAAGAGAAATCTTTTTAAAATCTCTAAAATGGGCAAAATAGAAAAGTGAACATGATTGAGTCTGTATTATTCTGTATCAATAGGCAAAGAGCTATCTATGACAGTATTGTAATGCTGTAAAAGTCATGGAGTTTAGAGGCAGGATGTTGGCTACTAAAGCCCTATTGCAGGTGACATCTGACCTGCATGACGCAAGTAGAAAAAAAACTGATTTAATGTAATTCGTGGACCAGATTTGTCAAGCATTTATTCCCACTGAGCCCAATTTGCCTCAGCAGGAGGATATTTTAGGTGCTTTGACAGAGCATTTTAGGGGGCAAAAATGCCCAAGAAAAGCCCCATGTGACATAATCACCTTAGTAACAAATAGATGATTTTATTATCTGTCGAAATCCTTGTGCAGAAATTAGAACACATGATGGACACTGACTCCATCTGTTTGTGAAGTTGTTGGAGTTGTGATTTATGTTTATATTGCATTAGGATACTGTTTGTATTATAGTACAACAGGACTTCTAAAGGCTGATGCCAGCGTGTAAATTCTGTTTAGTTGTGGTTACTGAATTCACTGTAGCTACATGCTGGGCACTCACCTTGTGTAGCAGAACGTGCTGCTTTTTCCATAGACACTCCTAGATATTATGAAAATAGAATATGAAGATGATACAGACCCAAATAAAAGGAGGACACTTTTCTGGGGGGGGGGAGGGGGATAAAAGATTTGTTAAAATAAAACTCAATTTTTCCTAAATCCAAGAGAGTAAAGTTTGGACTGAGGCAAGGTGAGTGTATAGGTAGTGTGTAGCGTCCATCTAGAATGTAGGAGGCAATACACAGACAGTCTGGGTTGAGTCGGACCAGTGAAAGAGGGTTAGTTAGTCAATATTTTAGTAGTGCTTTGGTGCTTAAAGGAACAGTAACATCAAACAAATTAAAGCATTTTAAAATAATGAAAATGTAATGCACTGTTGTCCTGCCCTGGTAAGATTGGTCTGTTTGCTTCAGAAATGCTACTATAGATTATATAAACATGCTGATGTGTAGCTATGGGGGCAGCCATTCAAGCACAGAATGCATATTAGATACAGATACGCTTTATAAAACCCCATTGAATGCTACAAAGCTTATCTGTTATCTGCTCTATAACCTGTGCCTTTTCTTCTTCTTTTCAACTTTAAATAGCTGCCCCATGTCTACGCAGCAGCTTGTTTATATAAACTATAGTAGTGTTTTGGAAGCAAACGCGCCAGTTTTACCAGTGCAGGGCTACAGTACAGTACAGTACATGCTTAACTCCCTTGTTAAGAAATGTCTCTCCCTACCTCCAAATTGACAGTTAACACAATGACTGCCATCCTGACCCCCTAAAGATAACCATAACCAATATCACCAACAACATTATACAACAGAAAGCCCATAACAGTACACTTGTAAAAAAAGAAAATCATTGATGGTGGGTTAAAAATAGGATACAATTATCATATTTGTACTAATGGGCAGGGTCCTAGTGATGTGCGGGTTAGGTTTTTCTCCCGACCCTAACCCGCCCTCCCTCCACCCGCGCTTGCCTGAGCCTGACTACCGGCTTCCCTTTATAGACCCACGCCTCCCCGCCCCGCCGATGATTTTAATGTTTAAATGATTTTTAGCAGACATAAGGTATGGAGATCAAAATTTGTAGAGATCCCTTAAACAGAAACCCCAGTCCCAAGCATTCTGGATTATGCTCTTGATCCTATACCTGTAGCTGTTTTTTTCTAGAGAATTCGCAAACTCTAGGGCTATTGTGGTTAAGGGGAGGATATTGCAATAAATGAATGGTTTATTGATCTCTACCAGCATGTACCCAGCTGATATTAGCATCGCACTGTGCATTATTCCTAGTAGGTGAATACTGTGGAATTCTTCTTTTCAGAATGAATTAATGTACAGTGTGAACATGGAGATACCACCAGGGGGCAGAAATCTGAAAGTCATATACAGAGAACAACTTCTTAGCAAGTTCATTGTCAATGAGTTCAGTACTATCACAAAAATGGTTTTGGGGTGGGGTAACACATCTGGCTAACACATCAGTAGCACTATATATACACACACATTAATTCTTAAATCAGGAAAAACAGAGAGGAAAAACAGAGAGAAAAGAAATAGCTGCCTGAATCACAATATATATATAAACTAAAGAGTGCTTTGGATATACCAATATCGGAGCATGTGTCACAGAATGCAAATCCATCCTGTGTTTGACTCTCCAGTCTCAGAAGGTCAATAGAGCTTGGGGTGTCAGGAGGCTACTTCTGCAATAATAAATTAAATATAGATTTTTTTTTAACTGTGTAGATTTTTTTTCTCTAATCAGTGACTGATTAGAGTGTTCTAGTGAGCGATGTTATAAAATCATTTTGAAATCCAGAACAATTTTAGTGTTCAAGGGAGTGGGAGGAGGGAAACTGAGACATAAATATAAACTTCACAATTGTTATTTAACTATAACTCCCAGCACTATTTCTCACATACAGCTGAATAGCTAAATCAGCTGACATTCTAGACATTTCAGTCTTAACCAGGGATTTGTGGGTCGGGAAAAAAAATGGGTGCATTAGACAATAATATTAAAATGAGGTTTGTTATTTTAATCTAGTTCTTGGGTTACAAAACTAACTTTACTGATATTTTGTCAGCTTGAAAAAGGACCTGGCAGATCTGAAGAGTTGCTGGAATTGCCATATGTGAGAATAAAGGCTGTTTTATATTTTGTAAAAATGGGAGTGCTGCTATCTTTATGATCTTAAGTGGCAAAACTAACTACTAGGCATAATCTTGGTCCCCTGAGAAAAAGGCTAAGAAACCCGACTTTATTTAGTATGTCTTGCTTGCTTGCAATGAATAGAAAATTCAATTGTGTAATTTTTTTCATGCAGGGATATAGAGACTGGAAACTGTTATGCTGGCCCTGAAACATAATACTTGTTGACAGGAGGCCACTCATCCTTTATTGAACCCCAGAGATTTCAGAAGTTTTTCTTATGTTTCAGTGTCTGTTGTGTATTACCATGACTTTGAGTTTCTGTATGCTGTTGCCATGAACGGGTTAAGGCATGCTGGTGACAAGTGATAGAGGTACAGTTAGCCTTGGGGAAAGGTAATTGGCAGTGACTCTCTGTATCACAAGTGTCACGGTCTCTGGGCCTATAATTAACCCAGAGCGAGTTAATGACAGGGGGCCAGTACTGACACACCTTCGCCTTTTCTTCAACCTCTTTCGTTTCACCTCTCCTGCTCAGATACATTTACAAAGAAGTGGGGGTTTTTTTTACTCTGAGTATCCTGTATTTTGTATACTTCTACTAAGTTTGTGAGTGTATAAGCTAAATTCGTCCATCTATTATGAAACAAAATTGAATTCAGTAAAATAAATTCCATGATGATGTTTAAAATAACAAAACAAAACATGGTGGCCACAGGTTTGAGTGCAATATTGCATGTGATCATGTTATGCATAGTTACATAAATAAGTGTATTAGCTTCTTTCTGGCATGGTACTATATTATTACAGATCATGTACCTTGTGCCACGTGTTGCCCTTGGTCCTTGGAATTAAGCATTAAAATGTAGGGTCTCTGGTACTGAACTTTACACTTTGGGGCCGATTCACTAACTTCGAGTGAAGGATTCGAAGGTAAAAAACGTCGAATTTCGAAGGTTTTTTTGGTCTACTTCGACCATCGAATGGGCTACTTCGACCTTCGACTACGACTACGAATCGAAGGATTCGTAGTAAAAATCGTTAGACTATTCGACCATTCGATAGTCGAAGTACTGTCTCTTTAAAAAAAACTTCGACCCCCTAGTTCGCCATCTAAAAGCTACCGAAGTCAATGTTAGCCTATGGGGAAGGTCCCCATAGGCTTGGCTAACTTTTTTTGATCGAAGGATATTCCTTCGATCGTTGGATTAAAATCCTTCGAATCGTTCGATTCGAAGGATTTAATCGTTCGATCGAAGGAATTATCCTTCGATTGTTCGATCTATCTGTGCTAAATCCTTCGATATTCGAAGTCGAAGGATTTTAATTCCTAGTCGAATATCGAGGGTTAATTAACCCTCGATATTCGACCCTTAGTGAATCGGCCCCTAACAGTAAGATGCTACTTCAACCCTTTAGCAAAAAAAAAGGCACACTTCTGATTTCAAGGCCAAACATTCCACTAACACTAGAAAACTACACATTATTGGAAATAACAGATGGTGAATCTAAAGTGGGTAAATATGTCTTTCTTATATAAAGTACCTAGTTGTAATTCTATCCTAAATTTATATTTTTTTTTTATATAAATATGTAACAAATTTTTTTAAAAATTACCTCAAAGCTTCCAGCATCTTATCTCCCACATACTATTAGCTACCAAGATAAAAACACCCTAAATATGAATGCCTGGGGTCAGCTGAACAGTTTGAGGTCTAATATGTATAGGTTTACCCAAGTATGTGGCATATAGGTGCCGCAAAATGAAGACACCCCATTCGAGCTATCAATTTTGTAATTCCAGATACTGCAAAATCAACACATTTACAGCATTCTTGAGGGGCAAAGGTAGAAAAAAGTACATTAACTCCAGAAAACCATATATTTTTGGAAAGTACACATTCCCCAGGTAGTGAGTGGGCCGGCTGGAAGTCGGTCCTGCGTCAGTGGCTGAAGATGTGAGATCAGGTAAGAAGTTGGGCCCTGCGACAATTGTGTCGAAGGACCAACCTGGAAGCCACCTTAGCTCATTACCTAAGGGGTTGGGGGCCCATCTTACTCGCTGCACAGCTGCAAAAGATGCTAGTGCAGCTAGGAAGCCCTTTAATGTGCATTTCTGCCAGCACATAGTAACTGTGCTTGGCAGGTAAAGGGTTAAATGGAGCAGTTTGGGCAACAAAAAGTCGTGTCTCCATTTAGTAATACTATACAGGTATGGGATCTGTTATCCAGAATACTTGGGGCTTTCCAGATATCGGATCTTTCCATAATTTGAATCTTCCTACCTTAAGTAAATAAACCAAAGTAAATAAACCTAATAGGCTGGTTTTGCTACCAATAAGGATTATTTATGTATATCTTAGTTTGGATCAAGTACAAGCTACTGTTGTATTATTACAGAGATATAAAATAATTTAGATTATTTTGATAAAATGGAGTCTATGTGAGATGCTTCTCTGTAATTTCTTAGCTTTCTAGATAACAGGTTTACGGAAAACAGATCCCATATCTGTATCTGCTTTACCATTAATTACAACTGCTGTTAGGCATGGTCCCACTATATGAGGGTCCCAGGGCAGATGCTACAGCTCCAGATGACGTCCCACTTCACGGAGATTACAAGGAAGCTGCTGCTGCACTGAACTTGCAGTAGTTTAATCTCATTCACAATTGATGCCTCGGTTACTCATAAGTGAATCATTGGAACTCTCCTGGTTAATAAAACAAGGTTTTTGTACCATTCCTCCTTATCAAACTTTGCATTGGTGTAAATGTGCAAGATCTGCTGTCAAAATTAATTTGCAATGTGTCGGCTTTTGAAGGTAAATCATACAACACATCCAGATAAATAAGCATCAAGACTGACCTGCGTCAGAGAATACACCAACACAATTTTAAACCTACTCTACTGTGATAGGGAAAGGCTGATAGGAATGAAATGAGGATTGTGCTGAAATATATTGTACAACGCCTTTATATTTGTACCATTCTTAAAAGGTTCTCTTTTTCTGTTTATCTGGAAATATTAGGAGCTGAATTTATAACCATTTTTATTGCGGTTTGTTTACCCCATGCATTTATAAAAGTGGTACTTCTAATCCTGTTAGCTAATGACAATTTGGTATTCTTGATTACTAACAGAGGGCTACATCAATCAAAATTTCCTTCATGCTTTATATGGAATGGGAAATTGTTGCACATTGCATTACCATGGAAAATGTATAGCTTGGGGGGGGGGGGACAGAAGAGCTAGCAACCCTGAGCAGTAAATGCTTAATGACTATGGGGCTCAAAATTGTCCATAATGCTAGTAACATAATTTTCACCTATGCTGCTATTGTCTCAGGTTGGCTGGACACAGCTCCCTTATCACTGCCACAAGCATTTATTTAATGTTATAATCACCTTGCATAAGTCAGGGGGATAGGGAGTCCCCATGTTTTTTTTATTTTATTTTTGGAGATGAAGGCAATTAAAAAATAGGAAGAGGTGGAATTAGCAGAATTAAAACCCCAATGTTATTTACATAGTTGGTACATAAAAACAAATAGACAAAAAAGACAGTCACACACTATGCCAATTTTATCACAAACCAATTTTCCAATCATGATTGACGTAGAAAAACCAAAGTACCTGGGTCAATCTACACAAGCAATACTGAAATGGCTGCATGTGAAAAATTAGGCCTTTGGCATAGCTTCACTTGTTTGAGGGTTGCCTGTTGCTTGCTGCAATTTTCATGATAATGCAGTGGCTGTAGGGCAAGCAATGTAGCTTCCTCATGCAAAATATTTTTTAGAAAAATAGAGTAAAGGGGAACTATACTTAAAATTGGAAAACAGATACATTATTATGTTAACTAACGTAAAGCAGATGATGAATGGCAAGAGGCCTGAAAATTTGCAACTAAGCTATTTTTTTGTGTATTTCTGTTTTTTAAATTATTTTGTCCTGCAGGTGTCCAGTCTCCATTTGGTACTACATTCCCACAAACTATGCCACCTGCAGGTCTATAATTAAAGTGCAAGAAACCAGCACAATCCACCATGTTTCTTGTTCCCTAAAAGCAGAATTTGAAAAAATCCAGCATACTTACATTTGCCATCATTTTATCCATGAGTGGTAGGCAGGGGTAGACACATAGGTATGTCTGCATTATGGTCCTGACCTGTTCAGATGTTGAGGCTTTTATAAATCTCTACAGCATCTGACTGAGGGGCCCAGGGCCCACTAGGTCTGCCACCCCAGGTGCCCCACTCCAACCCTGAGGACCCAGCCATATATAGTATATCAGTATATAATACACAAAAGCCATGAATATCCTGTAAATTATATCCTTATAAACGGTGAGTTCTGATGTCATCAGTTATAAACGGTGAGTCCTGATGTCATTTCTGTCACATGACTCACCGAAACTTGTGTATTATAATAAATAAAGTACCCCCAGTTGCAAAATATGAGGATATTAGAAGTTACCTCGGAGTTTCCTGACCTGTATAAAAACACTCGGCCTTCGGCCTCGTGTTTTTATATGGTCATGAAACTCCTCGGTAACTTATAATATCCTTATATTTTACAAAAGGGGGTACTTTATTCACTATATCTTACCTTACTTCCGTCACATCAGACTTGACACCTGCGTTTTTGCGCAGCGGGTCGGATTGCATAGAAAATGCCTGTTTAGTCCTACCCTAAGTATTGCCTTTCCCTCGTTCTACAACATGTATGCCCTGCCATAGGATTACACCAATCTTTTATGCTGAATCCATCTTTTCTAGACAATCTGTGTTAAATGAGAGATATGGCCAATCAGCCCACTCTACCAGTTGTGTGCTCTGCAATCCCCATTTTTAATATGAACACAGACACATATATCAACACACATATATATGAATATTTATTTTCCTGCCTGTTTGTATATTTATTAATAAACATGTTCGCAGGGATACCATATGTCGCTTGAATATAGGTGAGCAGAACAATAAAGTTATCACTGACTGACAGCACACAAATGCTAACATTTGTTTTCAGTTATTAAATGAAAACTTATACTTCAACACATCTAAAAAGAAATTAACAGGGGTGTAACTATGGAGAAAGCAGACCCTGTGACTGCTGGAGTACATTTAGAATACATACATTATACATACTAAGCATGTTTATTGACCATTTTCTTGCCAGTGAGCTAGTCGGTTAGCTGTGCTGCGGGAAAGGCATGTTACTAGGCAATGCCTTTTTACTGTAATGTAATTTTAAACTCAGAAATATAGCTTGTACCCCATTAATACTATGTCACTTTTTACTTCATTGGCAGGAAAAGGGTTAAGACCAAAGATATTATTGACATTTGGTACCTATGAACCAATAGCAGTCATAGATTGGCTTACATGTGTCTAAAGGTGGCCATACACTGCCCAACCTTCAAGAGCTTAATACATTCTAGGAGCTGGCTAAAACCAAATGCTTCAATAAAATTTAAAGGTCATAAATGACCAATATTTTCTTAATGGAGCAAGCCACTGCCACTGCAAATCATAGCAGATAGATTTATAGAAACCCTGTACAGAAAGCAAGTAAACAACATTCAAAAGAAAGATGGTCAACCTTTTGCTTCTGTACTCCCTACATGGTTTAAAGTTAGACCATCTTAAAAAGTTTTGGGTTTCATTTTCATTGCAGTATGGTAAAACTCAAAGTTCCAACTAAAGTTTGTAGGTTTTTTTTAGCATATAATAGGCATTAGACTCATTCATTTACAGGTGCTGGGTGAAAAAAAGTAATTGATAAAGGTGTTTTTGCCTATGTGCATTCAAAATTGATTTAAACATAGATAGCTGATATGCTGGTTATTAATGTTTTGACGCTAAAGGCAGCACAGATGCAAATGAGCCCTGAAAAGGCTTGTGCAATTTTTCCAGTACTGTATAACAGTTATGTATCATGGAAAAGGATGGTTTTTGTTTGTGCAGTTTGTATTTGTTTATTAAATAAGCCTTATGACCTTTCAACCATTTAGATAAATCACTTAAAAGTTTCACTAAGATGCCAGAATATGGTTTTAATTCCTGGTTATATATGAGTGGACACTGCTGCTTGTGAGCTCAATCTAATTTTAACTGCACATCAAGATTTAGTAATAATAGGCAGTGCAGCTTAAAATCTTCCCTGCCTGTCTCACTAAAGATCCATAAATAAAGAATAGGTGAAGATGGGTTAAATGGCTTATGATATACTGTATAAGAGCACACTTCTGGTAGGGGGTTTAATAATTTTAAATATAGATACAGGATCCATTATCCGAAAACCCATTATCCAGAAAGCTCTGAATTACACAGTTAAATTGCATAAATCCAAAATGGTGGCAGGGAACTTTTTTAATGTTTAAATAAGTTCTGGCGATCCAAATTACAGAAAGAGCCCTCAAGTGGAAAACCCTTGGTTCCAAGCATTCGGGATATCAGGTCCCATATCTGTACTAGATTTAGTATGGTGATAGGCAGATTAGGACTTATGTACAGTGATGGCCATTGATGTGGAACATACGTTCACAAAGATTGGGATCAAAATTTTGTATTTTAAAATATGAAATTATGTGTTTGCAGCAATTTCAAATATGTTTATATATTTTTGAGTCTTGAAACCTTGGGTATTCAAAATGTATTGAATGAAAATTCTAGCTAAGATTTTTTAAAAATGTAAAGGTTTCTTAGACACAATAGAGGTCAGTCATTATTTTCTACAATTGTAAGCTCTCGCTTAGTCCTGTATTAGCTAACAGAGGGGGTTGGAACAGTAAAATAGTTAGTAATACAAATTGGCAGAAATAAGTGATGTGTATAATATGTGCATATCATCTCCTTGGATTCCCTCAGACAATGGCAGAAGAAAGATGATAGGAGAACACTAAAGAAGTAGAGGGCAGAGTATGTGAAATACCAGGTCAAGAGAATACACAAAAGATTTCTAAAAGTAAAAGTAGAAATGGATATCAGGAGCAATGAGATCAGCTTCTGCCGAGATCTCAGTCCAGACTGCAAGAAATAAAGAGGACACATTCCTTTATTTAGACAATGTAAGATTGTAGTCAGAGAAATCCATAATTAGACAGAAATTTGGGTAATTGGAAGTTTCCCAATGAAAGGAAAGCCCTGGAGCTATAAACGCAGGGGTTGAATGACAAGGGATCCGAATGACCAGCAGCCAAATTACACTGGTTTATATTTAAAGATCAGCAGAATCAGATGCAGCTGTGATTGGGTGAGAAGGAATGAGTTAAGGCAGGGAAAAGCCAGGGGGTGGGAGGAGAAAGGATGTGATGTCAGGGGAAGAAGCAGTTCACTTCCTTATCTTCTGAGCTGGTAGAAACATTTCAACCACCCTCCCCTTTTTTGTATATTTTGTGAAATCAGGAATTTCTCTTTATGTTCTTATATTATATATTAATAAGCAAATGTGGATGTATTACTGCATGTACTGTTATATAGTAATTTTGGTACTGTTATACAGTATAATCATGAGAGATGCATGTTGTTATTCATGTTAAATGAATGTCAAATGCTTGATCCAGGGAATGTTACGATCGACATAGGGGCCAGGAAGGGATTTTTTCCCTCTTGAAGCATAATTGTCACTGACTTCAGGCTGGGTTTTTTTTGCCTTTCTCTGGATCAAAACAGTGGATATATGATAATTCATTTCAAGTTTTTATTTGTCACAGCAGCGGTAGGACCTTGACAGAATACTGCAAAGGTAAATTTAGAAGAGGGAGAAAGGAGGTTCTCTCCTGTGACTGCACAGTGGGTTGATTGATACCAACGCTACTACTGCTTGTGCTAGGTGACAACCTGCTTGGATTTCCTATATCATTGACACATTGCAGATTCCGGACTGACTGCAGGGCTGCTGAACTTCTCTCATGGTGGGAGATGCAGCTCCTGCTCATAGCAGAGTTTGGGGCCGTCCTCTCTGTAGGTAGAGGCAGCCTAATACTCAGTGGTGGATACAATGACATAGTGCTGATCTCAAGTGAAGAGCAGCAGAGCATAGTAGTGATGCCTTATGGAATTCAGGCTTTGAATATTGCCTTGGGATGAGGCTGGCAAGGTCATATTTATTTGATGAAATGTTAATAAATGCTGTGGCTATTTTACACCATTTCTGGCTCCTGGTATTTCATTACGGTATGTAACAATGGGGTTCAATGGGAAGGCTGAAGTCCCCTTGTCATGTAATTAGTGCATATACTGTATTTAGGGCCTCAGTCTTCTCACATAGTGAAGACAATTTTAGAGAAAAACAATAGTTGCTTAGTACACTATTTACAGACCCATTTGAGTGTGATAAGAGAATTTTGGTACTGTGGCACTGACAGCAGCATTATAGAACAGATAGGCAACACAATTAATAAAGGAGGTTTGTTATCATTATATCACTCCAATGACAGTGACAAAAGTACCAGAGTTAATCAGAATAGGCTGGCTTATACTATTTAAATACTGCCATAGGGCACACAGTGATATATTGTTATTTAAAATGCTTTGTCATAGATTTGCCTGTGGCCAGAATAAAGGTGTAGACAGCAAGCATAGGGTTAATGGCAGTAGATAAGGGCCTAGCAGAGTTAGTTAAATTCAGTTGGAGGTAACTAATTGGACGCAACAGCAGATGGGTAATTTTAGGCAGCAGGTGATCAGATGACTAGTCTAACAGCAGTTAAGCAGTTTACTGTTGCTGCAGATTTGTACTGAGTTGAGTAAATGACCCAAGTAGCAACAACTATGTAACATATGTATCCCATATATTGCAATGGGGAACAGAGATGCATTGTAGACATACATTTGGCCCCTGAGTAACCTGCACACTAGTTTCATAGGTATTTAAAAATGCATATGCACATGCGCAATTAAAAGCCCTGTGTGTACGTAGCCTAAGGCTGCCTTTATGGTGTAAATAATAAATGTTAATGCGTATCCAAATTATTTTCAGTGCTGAACATCCATACAGTTATATGATAAGAACAGCTGTTTTATTTTCTCATCCACTGCCATGTTACATTACATAAGGCCTAGGCCAATGGCCATTAGAAAAAATATATTTTTTGAATTTATGTGCTTTAAGTATGTATTGATTAGAGAAATGTTAAAGAAGATAGCGATTTCTGTGAAAGTGCAGTTGGCGCTGTTGGTTTCATAAGACTATGTGCAGGAGAGGGGGATTGTGAGCTGCACTAATGTAGTGGGATTTAACCACAAGAAGATAGCATGCTTGTTGAGGGATATCGCTTCATTAACAGCCAAGTGTATAAGCGAGCATAGTTCAACTGGGGACCACTGATTGTATATTGATTCAATTATTATAATGGAATGTAAGACTTGTGATATTCAAAGCTAAAATCTGCTGTGGTTTCTTCCTCCAGCAAAAAGATCTCTGTATGGCTCAAGGTGTTAGTATATGAAAGACTAATACACAAATAAATGTTGGAACAAGATACCATAAAATGAATACTTGTTATTTCCAAGACAGAAACTACTAACTTAAAGGGACCACAGATTCACAGTGCGACCAAAAACAATGGTGAGAAATCTGCAACATTACACAATAAATATAAAGGACTCTAGGGCCCACACTGCTTAGGGGTGACATATAATTTATTTAGAATGCAGTGATTTTAATACCTAATTGCATATAAACAGGGATTAAATGTCATTTTTAATTTTATGTTAACCTAGCTAATGTACTTACAGATACAGGACAGACACATAGCATATCTCTCCCTCTTTCGCTATCTCTCTCTCTATACAGAATATATATTTAAAATCCTGCTGACCCTCTGCAGCACCCATGGTTAGTCCTCTGCAAACTTCTGCAGAGAATTGGCCCAAATTTGCCCTATGTGCACAGTCATAGGCAAATGCAACAGGTTGAGAGCCAGAAGGCAGAGTCAAGCGTTTGCATCCATCCATTGTTGGAACTGTCCTTACTGTTTGCCCTATGACTGCAGCAAGATGATGTTCCATTGACATTTCTAGAAAAGGATAATCATTACTAACCTTTACTTTTCAGAGCACTCCCATTCCATCCCTTTGCTTTGCTTGTGTTTGTTTCTGTTCCAGATCCAGCTCTACCCAAAAAACTGTTTGCTCTTTTTCATATGAAATAAATAACAGAAAGCTGGAGATAGCCCTAAAGACAAATTGCAATAAGGGAGCATGCATATTGGGATTTCATTAGCAATGTAAATGTTCAAGGCTGCAGTTAGAGGTCAATGGACCTTGGGCAATATATCTAACAACTATTATATAACAACACAATTAATTTTTCCCCCAGAAGGCCCCGCAAATACCAGTGACCCAAGCAACTGCCCTTCTTTAAAACTGGATCTGGACAAGTTTTGGATTTTTGAACATTCCTCTGTGCTCACTGCATGATTAGGGTATTAATTTGGCAGCACGGCTTTTTATCTGGGAGAGGTAGCACTTGGCTCTCAAGCTGTTGCAGGACTGCATCTGACAGTTTTCCTCTCAGCAGATCACCTGGCAGTGGCAAGGGGAGCTGAACTTCTGCAACAGCTGGAGAGCCTAAAGCTGCTTATCCCTGTGCATTAGTCCTGCTTAATTATCTGGGTGCTACACTGGCTCTTGTAAAACAATGTTATGTTATTATTTTAGGTAAATTACTTCTGTTAAAAAACGGCAATTTGCATTTGCCACTTAAAGGAAAACTATACCCCTCAAACAAATGTAGGTCTCTATAAAAATATATTGTATAAAACAGCTCATATGTAAAACCCTCCTTTGTGTAAATAAATCATTTTCATAATAATATACTTTTTTAGAAGTATGTGCCATTGGGTAATCATAAATAGAAAACTGCCATTTTAAAAAATAAGGGCAGCCCCTGGGATCGTATGATTCACTGTGCACACAAACATACCAAACAAACCATACATGTTAGGTCACATGAGCCAATTAACAGACAGTTCTGTCTTTTGCTTCCACACTTTTCCCTGTTACAGTTAAAGCTGTAGTATTTCTGGTCAGGTGACCTCTGAGGCAGCACACAGACCAAATGGTGGCTCAAGGCAAGAGATGTAAAAGGACAATATTTACTTAAATATATTGCAGTTTGATAAGATTCTTTAATATTTCACTTAATTTGATATAATTATAATCTGTTGCTCAAGTATTTATTTTGGAGGTATAGTTTTCCTTTAAGACAGACCATAGTTGCCAGCATACGAGCAAAGCACAAAACAGAATATCGTAGGTCATTCCTTTGTGCCCCCATTTTTCAATAAAACACTATAATACAAATATATTGTTTTTCTTATTTTTTTTTTAATTTGAGACCTTTGATGGGAAGTCTCAGACCTAACTGCAGGTAATTAAGATGAGACGGTACTGTCAGGGCACTGAAACATGGAACACAAATACTATGGGTCAGATTTACTAAAGTGCAAAGTGGCCCAGTGATAGTGAAAATTCACCAGAAATCCCATGAGTAGGGAGATCACCAATTTACTTATAGGTGTAGAGGACAATCCGCTAGCAAAAGAGACTGTCACTAGCGCAATTACTCGCCCTATCGCCAGCCGAATTTTGCTCAGGCAAATTCACTAAAGTGCAAATTTTACAGAACGTTACCTCTTTCGCCAGAGTTTGCCAGCTTAGACCTGGCGAACTGATAAGATGAAGCTACATCTTCCTCAATCTTATGTCAATGACATCATATCCTGTATGCTGAAAAGATATAAAAATGATAAAAAAATGCTGGCATTTTTTCATATTTTAATGTAGAATCGTATTTAAAAGTTGTAACTGTTAACATTTTTTAGGTTGGGCTCATTAGCGGATCTCTTTTGTCTTTATTTTGCTTCCTTGAACATTTGTAATAATAAGTGGCAACTTCAACCAATTTCCCCAACATCACTAATAAATCTATATCACCTATATGTACCACCCGATTAAAATTGAAGAGTCCTAATGGAGTTTCGCTAGGCAGAAATGAACGTTAGTGAAAGTTCGCTATGAAATGCTCCTGCTGACGAATTAACTCTAGCGAAACTTCGCCAGTGTTCGGCTGCCGAGAAGCAACTTTGCATTTTAGTGAATTAGCATAGTGGTAGCGAAATAACGCCTGATGAAGTGGCGCAACGTGTGGTGAAGCCTTGGCAGGCGAAAATTCACCCTTTAGTGAATTTGCCCCTATTTGGCAAGGAGAAACTTTTCTCCAATGGATGCAAGTATTGTATAGCTTATTACTGCCAGAAGTGGATTGAGAGAAAAGATAAGAATAGGGCTTCCTGGACAAGCCAAAGTGGAGGGAGGGAAGCTTTGACCGGGCTAGGCAGGCTATAGGCAAATAAGGGGGTTAGGATTGGTGGTGAGGAGGGTGTATCCAGGGGAACTGGTTGGCAGCCATCCTTCTGGAACAGTCTGTTGAAGCAGCAGCATGGCTTGCGCTGATATTACAGCCATGCTGGAAGCCTTGCGACAGCAGGCAGAGAAAAATGGCTCTGCTTGGTTGAGGGACCAGTTGGGGAGCATTGGTAACCCCCAGGACACCGATGTGGGTCCCCTCCACAGGCCGCACCGTAGGTGTAGGCCTCCAGCGTGCCTCAGCCCTGAGGCGTCCGGGAAGCAGAGACGCACGGCCAGTCCGAGTGCGGGAGCAGTGAGGGCCCTGAGGGGTAATGGGGCGCCTATTCCCCCCTCGATGACGGCGGTCTCCAGGGCCAGGAGCGGGGCTACAGGCCGCTCAGGTGAGCGGGCTCCGTCTGCAGCCGCATCACGAGCAGGGGGGCGGAGCGTGCGCACCAGCCGCAGCTCAGTGCGGCGCCATAAGGGGAATGGCGCCTCTTCTCCCCTGCGCGTTCAGTCAACGGCGCACAGTGAAAACACCACACAGGGACCCGGGGGGCAGTCACAGGGGGCCTCAAATGAACCCCCTATTATGCCAGGCACCGCCAGTAGGGCCCCTTCATCACCCTGCAGGCCATCTAGGGAGACTACATCGCCTTGCCCCAGCCCCAGTGGGAGGGGTCACGGCAGCCAGACAGCAGCAGCAGCATGGGGGCATGATGTTTTAACAGCCCATAGCAGGGTTCATGATGGGGCAGCCGGACAGAGCAGAGGGAGGGGGGGCCATTCCAGCAGCAGCACGGATCCCAGCAGGGCTCCCAGACACGTGCTGAGACAGGAGAGTTTGGGGAGAGAACCATCTGTGAGGCCAGGGGGCCAGGACCGGCTGGACAGTCTGCATGGTTCAGACTCCGACAGCTCCCAGGACAGGACCACGCGGCCGCAGCTGGCTGCCATCATGCTCCAGCAATAATAACACAGAAATAACCGGTGCCAGAGCAGATAATGCAGGTGTGGTACGGGCAGCTGACCGTATAGCAGATGCAGGATGCCCAGACCAACGGCCGGAGGCTTCTCAGGCTGTCTCGGGTGGTGAGTACTTTGCTTTGCCATTACTACAGTCGCAGCGTGTAGTGTCAGCGCCAGCTGGACTTGGTGGGGCACAGGGATCGTTGTTGGGCCTGTTTGAGGGGATTAGGAATATGGTTGCATCCTGGGAGTCCACGAAAGGGGGGACCCCCACTGCGGCCACGGTACAGGGGGCAAGCTCGGTCGGGACGGAAGGGCAAAGTACGGCGGTACCTGCCACCCCCCCGCTGGGGGGGGGGACAGAGCTTCCCGGGGTGGTGGAAAAGGTGGCGACCCCTGCGGTGCAACAAATTCCTGCGGTAGCCATAGGTGGGGCTACAAGCGCGGGTGTCCAAGTAGCGGACACGGCTTTGGGCGGCTCATATTATTGTTGTGCGGGTCCCCTGGGGGTGCATCTTAAGCCCGAAGTGAAGGAAAAGATTTGGAAAGGGGAGTTTATAGAGTTGTACTCGTTACTCCCCAGGGAAGATTTTATAGATGTGGATGAGGAGAAAGATAAAGAGAAAGCAAAAAAGCGGGAGGAGGAGGAAAAGAAACGGTATAGGAAAATACCCAAAACATTTGGGACTTGGCTGAGGGCTTTCTGTATATATGCAGGGGTGCTGGGGGAAAAGCAACCCCAATTGTGCTCATCCCTCTTCTGCTATGTGGATGAGATTTGGTCGGCAAGCAGAGACTTTGGGGGATATGCATGGTGGAGGTACGATGAACACTTCCGGCAACGGAAGGCTGCGCACCCCACCATGCGTTGGGATTACAAGGACATAAACTTGTGGTTAAAGTTGATGGGCCCACAGAAGGGCTCGCCCTTTCAGGGGGGCGCCAGCGGGCTTACCCAGCCCGGCTCGCTGGCAAGCACGAAAGAGGGGAAGCCAGTATGTTTCCAATTCAATGAGGGGCAGTGCCGGTGGAGGAACACGTGCAGATTTAGGCACGAATGCTCCGGGTGTGGTGGGGGGCACCCCTTCGCCAGATGTTTCAAGAAAGGCAAACCAGGCAATAAACCTGCAGAGGGAAAAGGGGAGCACTCCCGTGAATCTAAAGGGGATGGAGCGCTGGCTAAGTAGTTACAGCAGTCAGGGTGATGCCGTCTTGTTAAGGGACGGTTTCTCGCAGGGTTTTTGGATCCCTTTTCAGGACACACCTGGGTTGGATTGTGGGAAAAATTTACGGTCGGCATCCGATCATCCGGAGGTGGTTAGGGAAAAACTTTATAAGGAGGTGTCGTTGGGTCGGATGGCAGGCCCCTTTGGGACGTTACCCATTCATAACTTGCGGGTATCACCACTTTGGGTGGTCCCAAAAAAGGAACCCGGCAATTTCCGCCTAATTCACCATTTGTCTCACCCAAAAGGTGGGTCGGTCAATGACGGTATTTGCCGGGATCTGGCAACGGTGCAATACACATCCTTTGATGAAGCCTTGGCCTTGGTCAGGAGCGCCGGGAAGGGGGCGCTGCTGGCTAAGGCCGATGTGGAGTCCGCGTTCCGGTTGCTGCCGGTGCATCCAAATTGTCAACTCTTGTTGGGCTGTAGGTTTGGGGGTCAATTTTACGTTGACCTTTGTTTGCCTATGGGGTGTGCCATCTCCTGCTCCTACTTTGAGGCATTTGCTCGGTTCATTGAGTGGGTGGTGAGGTATGAAGCGAATTCCAGAGGAATCGTGCATTATTTGGACGATTTCTTGTGCGTTGGCCCGGCGGGGGCAGAGCATTGTTTTCATCTGCTGAGTACTCTCCAGTGGGTGGCCAAGGCGATGGGGGTTCCGCTAGCCCGGGAGAAAACCGAGGGCCCTACTACTTGCCTCAAATTTTTGGGTATCACTATTGATACTGTAAAGCTTGAGTGCAGGTTGCCCGAGGACAAGTTGAGGGATTTGAAGGACAGGGTGACCGAAGCGGCTAGTCGGGAAAAATTGACCCTGAAGGAGATGCAGTCACTCGTAGGCAAGCTAAACTTCGCATGCAGGATTCTCCCGATGGGAAGGGCCTTCAGCAGGTGCCTTTCCCTGAGCACGTCAGGGGTGGCGAAGCCACATCATCACATTAGGGTTTCTAGTGGGATGCGTGAGGATTTGGGAGTGTGGAGACAATTTCTAGAATCCTTCAATGGACGGCACTTCATTCAGGAGAAAGAAGTGGTGGCGGATTCTTTGCAGCTGTACACAGATGCGGCTGGCAGCACCGGTTTTGGGGCGTACTGGGCCGGTAAGTGGTGCGCTGAACCTTGGCCCGCCAGCTGGGCAACAGGTGGCCTAGTACGGAACGTAGCGTTTTTGGAGCTGTTCCCGATCCTGGTGGCGGTGGAGTTGTGTTTTGCCAATCGAAAAGTGCTGTTTAATTCTGACAACATGGCAGTGGTGTCTGCAATTAATAGCTTGTCGGCATCTTCGCTGCCGGTCTTGGCGTTGTTGCGGCGGATGGTGCTACGCTGTTTAGAGCTTAACATCTGCTTTAAAGCGGCGCATGTGGAGGGGTGCAGGAATGTGATAGCGGACTCTTTGTCTCGTTTCCAGTGGGACCGATTTCGAACTGTGGCCCCTGCAGCGGAGAACGTCAGCTGTCGTTGCCCGGCTTGGCTCTGGACTGTGGGACAGAAATATTGGGGTCGGTGATTTCAAAGGCCTTGGCTCCAACAACATGGTTGGCATATCGGAAGGTTTGGCGACTGTGGGAGGAGCTGGGCGTCAGCTCTGTGGCCCAGGAAGATGTGCGTTTGGAGACTCTTCTGTGGTTTCTCTGCAGGAGAATTCACCAGGGCTGTTCTGGGTCTACGGTGGGTAGGGACCTATCTGCCTTGTCATTTTTGTTTAAGCTGCAAGGTGCCAAAGATCTGACGAAGCATTTTTTAGTTCAGTTGGTACGCAGGGGTATTCGGCGGAACACCAGGGTTAAGGACGGGCGACGACCTTTGTCCTACGAATTGTTGGGTTGCATTTTTCAGACATTGAAAACGGTCTGTGCGACAGAAGGGGAAGTGCTACTATTTAAAGTCGCATTTGCATTAGCATTTTTCGGTGCTTTTCGGGTTGGGGAGCTGGCTAGTGCGAGCAAAGCACGCCCAGGTGGAATTATGGTGGGTGATGTTAAGTTATTTGAGAGTCGGGTGGAGATTTGGCTGAGGAAATCGAAGACAGATCAGCGAGGAAAAGGGGTGCTAGTTCCCCTGGAGGCGGTCGGGGGGGAACTCTGCCCAGTTCACCTAACACGCCAATTTTCATTGAGTCGGGGGGATTCCCCAGGCCACTTTCTTCAGCATGCGAATGGCACCCCGCTAACCCGATACCAATTCTTTTTTATTTTGCGTAAATCCTTGGGGGAGCTGGGTCTTAATCCGATGGAGTTTGGGACTCACTCTTTTCGTATAGGGGCGGCCACGGAGGCGGCTCGACTAGGTTTGTCAAACAGCTCCATCAGGCGTATTGGCAGGTGGGAGTCTGCAAGTTTTAAGTCTTATGTGCGTTTGAATAAGCTGTGATGCTGTTTTATCCTCCTCCCCTATCCCCATTTCTTTCTTGTGTGGTTTTCGTTTCAGGTTCATCCAGAGTGTTAATCTGGATCATGGGTGATTCATACATCACCAGGGCGTACCAGAGGCTGAAGAATCGCCGGCCAGGACCACTATTGGGTCTCCTTTCGGAGCAGGTGGTGATACAATGGATGGGGATTGGCGGCATGCGCTGGGAACAGGTATTGCTCCAATTTTCAGGACAAGTCCGGATCGCAACACCACCGGATATATTGGTGGTACATTGTGGGGGAAACGATCTGGGCCGTGTGTCCCAGAGGGAGCTGATACGAGTCATGCGACGTGATTTGGAACGGATCCTTCAACTGGCGCCCAAGGTGAAAATTGTTTTCTCTGAAATGGTAGGCAGGGTTCAGTGGAGGTTCGCCCATAGTTGGGCAGCTATTGAGCAAAGTCGCAGAGTAGTTAACAAACAGACAGCTAGTGCCATTCGTAAAATGGGGGGTTTTGTGGTTCGACATAAATGGATACCCGCTGGGTGTATTATTTAAAGGACGGGGTTCACTTGAGTGAGGTGGCTTTGGACATCTTTATAGTGGGGCTTCAGGATGGAATTGAGAGGGCGTTCAGCGAGTGTGTGGTGGAGCCCGGCCAGCTCAAGGGGTCAAGTGGCCCGGGCCGTGGCGGGGGAATGCTTGCCAGTGTGGGGTAATGGGGCTGTAGTACCCTATCTGTGGTGGGTTAATGCCTCTCCGGGTAAGGGCCCCGGGTGGTAAGTTAAGTGAGGCCATCTGCCACTACTTGCCCATCCAAGGGCAGCGCCCTGGTGGCCGGCATGGCAGTGGGCTCGGTCACTCAGTGGAGTAACCTGTGAGGCAAGCATTCCCATGATTTACTGTTATATATTACAGTTATGTATGGTTATTTACATTTATTAATGTTTTAATAAAGCTGCGGCCTTTAAATTCCATCCTGGGCTTCAAGTGTCTTTATTGTTCATGAGGAATTGTATGGGAGGGGAAGATCAGTGGAACAAGGTAAGACGGTGGCCTTAACACTGCCCGGGTCATAGGGCTTCCTGGACAAGCCAAAGTGGAGGGAGGGAAGCTTTGACCGGGCTAGGCAGGCTATAGGCAAATAAGGGGGTTAGGATTGGTGGTGAGGAATGAAGGAGGGCTTACCAGCAGGGTGTATCCAGGGGAACTGGTTGGCAGCCATCCTTCTGGAACAGTCTGTTGAAGCAGCATCCCGCCCCCTTTTTTGACTAGTGAAGGGTATTAGCAAGTCATTTGCCAGCTATTTGACGAGAGGAATGGTGGGCGGGGGAATGCTTGCCAGTGTGGGGTAATGGGGCTGTAGTACCCTATCTGTGGTGGGTTAATGCCTCTCCGGGTAAGGGCCCCGGGTGGTAAGTTAAGTGAGGCCATCTGCCACTACTTGCCCATCCAAGGGCAGCGCCCTGGTGGCCGGCATGGCAGTGGGCTCGGTCACTCAGTGGAGTAACCTGTGAGGCAAGCATTCCCATGATTTACTGTTATATATTACAGTTATGTATGGTTATTTACATTTATTAATGTTTTAATAAAGCTGCGGCCTTTAAATTCCATCCTGGGCTTCAAGTGTCTTTATTGTTCATGAGGAATTGTATGGGTGGGGAAGATCAGTGGAACAAGGTAAGACGGTGGCCTTAACACTGCCCGGGTCAGGGGGGAATCTACTTATTGTATCTATTCAGGTGTACTCATGTCCAGCCTGTGGCAGAATGTGATGGAACCTGATCCAACTGAATGTTCTGATGTAGCTGTGAATGCTTACATTACATTGAACCAAGGCCCTGGAAAGTGCCATATAGTTTATACAGTGATTTTCTGGAGGACCACTTTAACATTTGCATCAATGGCCAATGCTGGTACGATTGTGCTTACTAATTCAAATTGTGTCCCATCTTGCTCTTATGCTACAATTTCCACCTCATCGCTGTAGAAATCTATTCCCCTTCCTTCAAACACCCTCTCCTTCCATCCAGCTGTGTTTCAATCTATTCCCTTAACCCTTTCCATTTAGATGTTCTACCTCCCCTTACTGTCTCATACAATCTCTCAGAATGAACTCACTCTTCAAACATTCCCCTAACAGGAGACCATTTGTTGTGCGCTAAGATTTTATTTCCACTATCCCCTCACTTTGCTGTTAGCTATGTTCTTTAAATGCTCAGAAACCTCCAAAAAGTATTTCCTTTGCCAACCATTTACTCATTTTAACCCAATCTAGGACTTTCTTTCCTTCCCCCACACACCTACTCCACTTCTCCAAACTCTCATTCCCCCCATGATGCATACACATTTCTGCCCTGGAAGCAGCAGTAAGATTTTGACTGCGAGGAGCAATTAAAAATTAAAATTTGTCTCACAGGCGTGCAGAGAAGAGGCAGCCAGTTACTATAGCAACGAGGAGATTCAGGAAAAAGGAGAGAGAGAGCGAGTGAGAGAGAGAGAGCACTACGAGGAGAAAAAGAGTGAGATTTGTGAGACAGATCTCATGTATCAGGGTTTCACAATGCATGTGATTATTGACATACAATAATTAAAATTTTAAGGATCCCCTCACAGTAAAATAGATGAATAGTTCAGATGAATCTGTTATAATCACTTCTTTTCTGAAAAATTCACCTGTGCTTATGTGGAGCTATCCAGGGAACCCTATAACCTTCTGTTTCTCCATATAACCTCTCCCTCTGTATATCATCTCCCCCCAACAACTCCATCATGTCTCCATGTAACCTCACCATGTAAACCCCTCCGTCTCTTCATATAGCTTCTAATCTTAAAGGAACAGTAACACCAAAAAAAGGAAAATGTATCAATGTAATATACTACTGACCTGCACTGGTTAAAGTTGTGTTTTTGTTTCAGAAAGACTATATATTTTATTTAAACAAGCTGTGTAGCCATGGGGACTGCCATTCAAGCTGGGAGAAAAGGCATAGGTTACATAACAGATAGGAGATAAAACACTGTTATATTCTACAGAGCTTATCTGTTATCTGCTATGTAACCTGTGCCGTTTCTCCTTTTTCCAGCTTGAATGGCTTTCCCAACCATCCCATGACTACAAAGTAGATTATTTATATAAACTATAGTAGTCTTTCTGAAGGAAACACACCAGTTTTACCAGTGCAGTGCAGCAGTACAATATATTTTAATTACTTTGATACACTTTCAGTTTTGGTGCTACTGTTCCTTTAAATATATCTGCATAAATGGGGACAGCTAGCATCTTTGAAGTGGAGTACAGAGACTAGTGGCAAAGTGCAAAAAAATCACCTGTTTTGTGCATTTTGCAAACTTCCTAGCTGTAAAATACTCCTATAAATGTGCACCCAAACTGTAGTCTCACATAGACTCAATTTTATCCAAGTAATCTAAAGTTTAAAAAATTATTTCCTTTTTCTCTGTAATAATAAAACAGTACCTTGTACTTGATTCCAGCTAAGATATAATTAATTCTTATTGGAAGCAGAACCAGTCTATTGGGTTTATTGAATGTTTACATGATCTTCTAGTATATTGAAGGTATGCAGGTCCACATTACAGAATATCTGTTGACCAGAAAACCACAGATCCTAAGCATTCTGAAAAACAGGTCCCATACCTGTATATATAAATAAATGGTTTAATGTGATTCTTCAACCTAGAATTTTACCTACAGCAAATAACACAAACTTGCTGTTTGTCAGTAGGCAAATTGCTGATTCATTCTGGAATCAGCCAGTCAGAGCAAGTGAAATCAGTCTCACGCTCACAGCACGAGTGTGTATATAAATAATACCTAATAATAAATGTTAGGTGCAGGAACAAATGATGTGCTTACTATATAAACACCAGTAAAAAATAACATATGTTTTATAAATGAGTGAAAGGTGCAGCTGTAGTTTTTAGTTTTGCTTCAGTGTTGTTATTTACGATATGGGTTATATTAGTTAACTGTTAAGTTATCACACATTAATCAGGCATGCCTCCTCACAGTCCTAAATGAGCACTAGTATATCTTGTCCAGTAAAGTATATCCAGAACAGGCTCCGTATTCTTACAGGTATCTTAATAGTTTTTAGATGAGAAACAGACTGGTTAAGAGAAACCTTCTTTCTGATATGAGCTTAATCAATTGGGCGTATGTAAGGTGCAAAACAGGATTTGAACTTCCAGATAAAAATATAAATGTATGCTCCCTGCACTTCCCTCCCTGACCCCGGCCTGCAGTGCGCAGGAAAAGGTATGCGCATGTGCCCGCATGCGAGGCGGGGGGGAGAGGGGGCTCTGGTGGTGGGGGGCCCCTGACACTGCCCATGATAACTCCAAGAGCTGTTTCCCAAGATCCCTAATCCTGAGAATAAAACACAACCCACTCCCTTACTTTGTTCGCAGAATCTCTAGAAAGCAATGGGAATTGAAGTCCAGGAATACATCAGGTGGGTTTATATTACAGTGAGACTCTGTGGGGGCTGACAGGCTTTTTTGGTTTCCTTTCAATCTGTGGAACTGGGTATTCCTATCTGTATTTTCAGATAGGGCTTATGTACCCTTTCTACATAAGCACAAGCCCAACTGAATAAGTTCATGTAGGAATGGGGGTATATTTTTCAAATAATGAGAATATCGCAGCTTTAACTACCAGATAGCAATGCATAACTGCCCTAGTTACCACACATAATAGACCATAATGACAAAAATCGCAATGTTTTTTTTTACCCACAATGCAACATTTCCCCCAAGAATTCTGGCATAATTGCAGGCACATGCTAAGATGCCTCCATTGCTACATGCATGCAATGCACTAATGCACACACAAATTAGCAGCTGTTTTAATAAATCAAATACAGTTTGCGGCATGTGATATTTCTACAGATTTTGTGCTGAAATGCTGCCACCTTTACTTTAATGTGACCTATGGGAGCCTGAAACTACCAGCAGGTCCAAGCTAATGATATAGCCAGGATTGTCTTGTTTCATTCTGTGCACTTGAAAAGGCCGAAGGGGTACATTGGTGCAGATTGCAAAGAACCATGTACCTTTTTTTTGCATCAGAAATAGAACTTTGCATTTGTGATTGTGAATGAGCCCTGTTATGTGATATTATATAAATCATTTGAGTTTTAAACCTGTAAAATACTGTATGTCTTGTAAAAAAAGATGATGATGATGATGATGATATATATATATATATATATATATATATATATATATATATATATATATACACACACACATATATGTGTGTGTATTTGCATTGTCACAGTGTGGAAATAATTTTTTTCCAGAGCTAGTGATCCTTTATAGTGTCACCTGTCTCTTGCACAAAGGTATATGTGTCTTAGAGCTTTTGAATGAGGTGTTTCTTTTGAGTACATTTTGCACCTTTCATTAAAAAATTTGCTCAGCTCTTTAATGTCACAGGCCCAAATTCAGGCTCTTGCCAGGTCAGTGTACCTATGTTTAATACAGTATGTTTACTATATAAAACTATTTAATTCTTATACAATGAGCATGGCACCCTTTCAGATAACAAATCTCAAAAAACTATTTATTAACTAATGTCATGGATTTCAATGTCAATCTATGTCAGAATTATGAATGCCAAGTTTGAAAGTAGTTCTTCACACTGGGTTTCCGCAGCTGCCTCGTGGCTGTGGGGTTTTGGGATTGCCCGTTTGCTGTAATTATCCATTGTTCAGGCCCCTTAAGGGGTAGGTGGAGCGTGCTTATTACTCAGCTCCCCCTGGGAGAAATCTTATAGGAACACCCTGCAGGGGCAGAGGTTGCATCAGACGCATGACATTTTTCTAAATATGGGATGGCTACCAAAAAGAGTAATGTAGCATGTATCAAGTGCTAAGAGGTTTTGCAGTAACAGGTAATGTAGCCAGAGGATAAACTTAGATTACTTATATTTGACTTGTTCTAATTTTTATGTTCATTCAGATTAGCATCATCCTTTATTTATAGTGATGGGTGAATAAATTAGCCAGACATAAATTAGCGGCGAATTTCCGAGTTTCGCCGTAAACAAATTAATTCACGAAACTGCAGTTACAATTCGCAGGCAAAAAATCCACCGCGTTCCAAAAAATTTGTTCAGACACCCATTGACTTTAATACATTTGAACCAAATAGTCGCGAGTATATATATTGCCACTTGCGGCAAAATTGACACACGTCAGAATTATTCTGACACCCATTGACTTCAATGCGTTTCGCTAATTTTTCGGTGAAGCGAAAAGGCACAGATTCGCCCATCTCTATTTATTTATATAGCGTGACCATGTTTATTCAGAACTATTCATTCTCAGTACCTGCTCCAGTGACTCTTATAATCTAACTTAGTTACCTATTACATAAGACACACTGGAGTTTTATAAGAAGGTTATATACCTGCCTGTGTGTTTTAGAAATATGGAGGAAACCTAGGCAAAACATATAGTGCCCTCTTTGGAAACAAACTGAGGACTTTAGTGCTGCAAGGCAGCCAGGCCACCCACAGAGCTGTGCCATCAGATAAGTACATTAGTTCAGTTTAATATATTGCATTAATTAGCTGGTCTGTTGTCAGTTGTGGCAGAGAAAGAGTTAATAATTTGAGCCTGCCAGTCAGGTCCTAGGGTCTCAGCCACTCACTGAACCTTATCTCTTAAGCTGTCCACATAGTGACGGCTGTTAACTAAAAGTGTTTTGTTACCATGCCAACTGGGCCCAGTGACAAGATGGTGGCAGCCAGGACAGAGACTGTGATGGGAGCATGACAGACAGTCTGGGGAAGGGCTATGTGCATGCCTGCCAGGGTATCCTTATATCACAGAGGGCCTCGTTAACAATTTCATGCTCCTAGTGTCAAAATTGAACCCTTTCCTTGCTGAGCTCAGTGCGAACTTCAAACATGAACTATATATATTTTGTCCCTATCATCATTAAAGTATGCATATAGAATGCTTTGCATATAGCAGGTAGTTCAAGGAATAAACATGTTTGTGATGGTGGCCCTGTCTTTGTGATTTATGGAGGACTTTAGAATGATATTTCATGGAATACATTGGAAATGCAGCTGTAATATATACTGTAGCTAGCAATGCCACTCTGTATCAAAGAGTCCTCGCATGTGACATTGTATGGAATTGAATGGGTTAAAGTTTCAAGCTAAAGTGGATAACAAATTGCATGATTTTTCCCTTGAATCAGTGCATTCTTTCCAGATGGTCTTGTGCATATGGAGCAGATACTGGAGTGTCAAGAACATCTGTGCCAAAACACCTGCACACCCCTAAGTAGACTTACCAAGTTGGCAGGATATAAATGTACATCCCATTCCTGAATGTCTTCATAATTAACCATTACATAGAACCCAAAAAATCCTGGTATCATATCTACATAGTAATATAGTAAGTTACATTTAAAAAATACTCACTTCCATCAAGTTCAACCTTTTCTGTCCATATATACCCTGTTTAACTGCTAGTTGATCCAGAAATCTTCATGACTCCAAGATAGTGTAGGGACCCATAGGGTTATTGTGCACCTATGGCTACACTTCCTGATCTCCCTAGGTACAGATGCCCATGTAGCTAGATGTAATTTACATATCCCAGTTATTGGCCAGGAGGCGCTGTGACCACATCTTGTCACACTTTGGTATAGTGAGTGAGAAGGGGTGGAGTTTCCACTTTGGCTTCGGGTTGCTGATCCATCCGGATGTTTCCAGGGAGCCTGGGTACAACAAGGCCCAGTAAAGCCAGTTTGCCCTAGAGGGACCTGAACCTCTAGTGGGGAAGTCAGGGATGCAGGGAACCCATGAATGAGGCTAGTGAGTGGCAGGAATATACTGTAATTGTTATAGTACTCTTTAGGAGAGTAATGTTGGTCATAGACGCACAGATCCTATCATACGAATCGAGGATTCGTACGATTTTCGGATCGTGTACGGTGAGTGCTGACTTCTTTCGTCCGGCGGAGATCTGTCGTTTGGTCGATTGGCCAGGTTTCATTTTGACCCGACCGATCCCGCCGGAGCCCATTGCGTATCGTAATCGGATCGTTCGGCCACCCGGCTGAACGTTCAGATTACCCCCGATATAGCCATGCTCGTTAACGATGACGCCAAACGAGTGGATCTTTGCGTCTATGGTCACCTTAAGACAGTGACGGTAGAGAGAAATTGCAGCTTTGTGCTCCAACAAGGAGGTGTAGCAGAGAGTAGCTTCCCAGGCTGTAAGATTTGCCTACAGTGAAGGGACCAGTGGATAGGGTGTCTTCTCCTTGACCACTCCCCTGGGTGATATCCAGACTACGTGTGAGGCATTTCTGCTTGGAGGGAAGATGTACTGCCTTGACTACGTCCTCAGGGAATGCTCCTGCATCTACCTCTGATATATTGTCTGAGCTGTGTGCCTATATTCTGCAAATGCCTCTTTACTGATGTAAGTAACCTGTGGATTATTTGTCTCTGATAAATAAAGTTATTTTGTTCTGTTTGATTGCAAGAACCTCCTGGCACCTATTTTTTTATTGGTTAAAGCACAGAAGCCTGTGGGAGTTTTAGTTGCACTTCACCGCACCTTAATTTTCTTCCACCTTGCGAAGGCCCTGCCTTAATTGTTAGAGTCCAGTGTAACCCATGCTCTAGTTTACTAGCTGGTAAGTAACCCAGTTGCCTGTATAGTCCAAAAACGTGTTACAATAGCAATTGGACCAATCCCTGGTTCAACTTGTATTAACTATTTTTAATAACGCTCATTTGCTAAAAAGCCATCCGATCCCTTCTTGAAGCTGTGTAATATATTCCTCCAAACCCCCATGACCCCCCCTTCAGCGTGTGTGTGTGTTTGACTAATTTCTTCTCTCACAAACCAATAAAGTACTAATGAAAAAAGTCGGGATTCAGTCTGATCCTGTTGGTGAATAAATGCCAATGAGATATGAGGGGCACTCACAAGGTAAGCCATAAAACCCACTTCACACATATAATTTGAAGAACCAGAATACAAGTACAGAATTTTGAAGAGCTGCATTAGGAAGAAAGAACAGTTTTGGATCATTTGGATTATAGCAAAGAGCTTGAGGACAATGTTGCAGTGTCTGATCAGTGCAAAGAACTCCCATAAAGCTATTCATGATAGAAAACATCATACAATACAGTACAATTTTTTGTACTGACTGATATCTGTATAACATGGACGTCAGTCGATTGGTTGGTCAGGCAGGTCTGAAAATTTTGTCTGCAGATGCACTGTTGGTCATTGCCACTGTAACTGCAGATGAGAAAGTGAAGAGAAGCAACAGTGCCTGTTCCAATTGTTTGGGCTGTAGAAAGGTGACCATACTGTGAATGGCCCATTGTACATATTTGTCCATTTGACCAGTGGTCCAGTCAGTCAGATACTTTACAAGAAAAGACTAGATACTTTGCAATGGTAAGACTGTGTATAACAGTTATAGCTTTATAGCTACAACAAAATAATTTAATGAAATAAAGATTTAAAGGCACATTTATTTACCAGGTGCAAGTGCTGTTTTTGGACACATTCTCTTTTTTTCCCACAGAAATTTCAGGTGTGCACAGAGTTGCAGTTATCGTGTGTGTGAATGAGTTGCAAGATGTACCATAGGGGGAATAAGAGTCTGATTTGCTGTACACATGTCTGTAGCGCCTAGTGACGCAAACTGTTGTGAGAACTCTGCAAATACCACTATGCTAAGGGTTATGGTAGTTTCAGGTTTTCCCAGAAGCAAAATTGCAAGTGTAAACTTGCATAGCATTCATCAGAAGCGGCAGGAACGATGCATTGCATGTGAAACGGCAAGAAAAGTGTTTGGGTGCCAGTACCCTTAATGAATTGCATCAGTTGGTGTAGTGTCTGCTGCATGAGGCTTTGGGTTTTAGGCTGAGCATCTAAGATTTCATGTAAATTTTCATTCACACACATGATTCTTTAGTATAAACATTAAAAAGCATGTAAAGTGGCGATGCAAAATAACTTTCATAATAATTGGCTCAATTAACCACTTTGGGTACGCACCACACAGAAAGGGGAGACGCTTAAAATAGATTAAACTGGAGGTTCGCCTGATCTTGCAGATGAACACAAGGAGAGCTTTATTCACAGTCATCAGTACAGCTTTTCCAATAATAGTTGTTATGCCAATCCCGAGGTTATCAATAAACCAGAACAAGGATTCCTGTTGCCTACCTTTTCTTAAGGACAGGTCAGTTCATAGACTATAGGCACAGGAGTTGGCCTGTGACAGAGATGCCATCCACATAAGAAGAAGACCTGTCTAGTCCTAGTTTCCCTGGGTCCCTGCCTGGTGATGTACCACTGGTGACTGCCCTTTCCTTACTCCTCTTTGGAACCTCAGCTGCTCAACAAGCTGGCTACCCCTATCTCTCATCAACTACAGCGAACTCCACAAGTCTCACCTGTCACTAGCTAAACTAACTGTTGATTCACCTTGGTACCTTGCTGAGGTATTAAGCCTCAGGATCCCTGGTGTCATTCATTCTTGTCTTCTTACATCAGCCAAAGAGAAGGTTGCCCACTATTCTCTCCCTTATACAGTATATACAGTACTTGATGGGGAATTCCCCCCTAAAAGCCACAGAGGAGAGTCTAGAATGGTATACTTTATCATTAATTAATTAATGTTTATGCATAGTAATAAGCATCAGTTGATATTAACTGTTTCTGTTGTTTTAACTGTTGGTAACTTTGTCTGTGTAAGACCTAAATATCAGCCATTAAGATAGAGCTCCTTTGTACTACTTCAAGGACAAGATGGCATTGGTGTAGATTGTGGTGGGTGGTTACTCTGACTTCAATCAAAAGAGGAGATTCTTGACCTCTGCTCTCATCTATAGAGCACATAGTGTTGTTGTCAACACAGCATTCCCTACTATACAAGTTGTAAATGAAGTGCCTCTGTGTTTTGTCCTCTATTCACTTGTACCTAATTCACTAAGTCAACAATGATACCAGAGCATATAGATGACATAATATAATGCAAACTAATAAAATAATGTTTTTAACTGTGCAAAGGAATTAAGAAATACAATATGAAACAAGATGAAACTGCAGACAATGTTTGCTCTAATAACATCTAATTTTGTACATGTGGGAACTTAAATTAGGATCATACAGTAAAATGGAGTACAATAAGTGATTTCTTACTGCCAAGAAGGTTTTAATGATAATTACACATACAATACATGCAAAACAATACAATGCAATGCAATACACATAAAAACTCAGCAACATGAAGGTACAGTATGTCAAAACCAGGTACAAATCTAAATGAGTGAGAAATATGATCTAATATTTATTTTAAATCAGACCTCACCTTAATTAAACAGAGTTGATCATGAAGTAATATGATAACTATATACACATATTTTCATGGTCATTAAATTGATCTATTTGGAAATATTCTGTACTAAATAGAAGTCACCAATTCAAACTAAAGTAAAGGGGATTTTTTTTTATTTTCAGCAATGGCATGAAAATTGTTTTCAAAAACTGAAAGTACATGGAAGCTGACACAGCGGGCCTTATTTATCAAAATCCAAATTTTTCTCAGTTTTTAAAACAAAAAAGTTCAACCAAACTAGAATCCACGATTGGACCTCATTTATTATTAAAAAAGCATGATTTTTTCAGATCAGGTAAAATCAAGCAAAAATCTGAAGCATTTGATTTGTTCAGGCTTTTTCCCAAAAAGTCAAAATTGATCGGATTTTTGCACGAAAGGCCTGAAAAAGTTTGATTTTAAGGCTATTTCCAGCGCAGACCACATAAACTTCCAAATAGGATAGGGACCTTTCCCTTATATACAACCTCGGCAGGTCTAAGATTGAGACTGACTTTTTCCGTCCTCGGGGTATAATACATCTCGAAAAATTCAAGTTTTTTCCCCCACTAGAAATTCGGAATTTATAGTTAAAAAAATTAGATTTTTTTCTGTTTTTTTTGGATTAAGACTTTAATAAATAACCCCCTAAGTGGTTTATTTTTGGGGGACTGAACACCACCTGGTACACCTCTCTGTTGTAACGAATAGTTACCCTGGTGGTCTAGTGGTCCACTCGTTGGCATGCGGGGGCGAACGCCGTGCCTTCGACGGGGACGCCTGCCGTATGCGTCTTAATCCTTCTAGCACTGGTTTCTCTATGGTGCGTGCGGCCACACTGTCGGGTTAATGCGCCGGCGTGATGACGTCATCGCGCAACGGTGCGAAATTCAAAGTATTTAAAGGGGCCTGGCACTCAAAATCACTGCCCCTTGTTAGGTTCTATTTGTAAAGTTCCTAGGTGCCTGATTCTAATTCTTATTATCCTTTTTGACTATTCTGATCCTCTCCAATCCTGACCTTTGCCTGCCTGATTTCTCCGACCTCTCCAATCCTGATCCTGCCTGCTAGTGACTACTCTGACCTCTCCAATCCGACCTTTGTCTGTCCACTGACTATTCTACGCTCTCCTATACTGATTCCGGCCTGTCTAACGTTTCTCTGCTTGTGCTGGCCTGCCTGTTCTTGGTGTGTTCTTCCTTCCAGTATCCTGGTGAGACGATCGTGCCCCTTTGCTCGTCCAGAACCGTTAGCTTAGCTACTCTCTCAAATAAGACCTGGCAGCATCCGATTAGCAGAGGGCTCCTCCCGAGGTGAAAGGCGGCAGTTAGAGGCAGAAGCGAGAGCCGAGACCAGGGAGCTTAGCTTGGGTTCTGGATATAGGGTGCCGAACGTGACATCTGTGTACCAGGAGATGTTCAGCTGTCTATCAGCTTTACAGAGGAGAGAGGCTGGGGATTTATCCTGGGTTGAGTGAAGTTGATGAGTGGCAGAGGTATCAATAGTGTCAATAGTAGTCTGATAAACATGCTGAGGTCAGAGCAGACTGAGTACATGCAGATCCAAACAGAAAGTGGAGGTCAAAAGGCAGGCAGATTTCAGGCCCAATTAGATATTATTTTCTCAGATACAATCAAGCACCAAGTAACAAGAAGATACCCAAGCATTGGTCACGGACCTTGTACAAGAACACAGAATGCGCACAATCATGATCATTATCTAAAAACACATGTAGACACTTTTAGGTATAAATCTTACCTAATAACAGTTTGAATACAATTGCTTAAAGGGCAAATCAACCCCAAAATAAAAATGTCCCTAATAAAAGAAAACAATTCTCATTAACTTTCTGATATACATTTACAGAAAATTTGTAATGCTTTTAAAGCTATTGAAAGCAGCATTTGCTTTATTCCTGGTTGTTGCTTTTTTATCAATGTTGCATAAGGGTTACAGTCAAAGCCATCAGGGCAGAAAATAGAAAGGGAAAGACAAAGGCTGCTTACAATAGCTATATATATATATATATATATATATATATATATATATATATATATATATATATATATATATATATATATATATATATATATTATAAAAAACATAAGAAAATAGAATAATAAAATTGGTAATGCATGTAAAGTATATTGCAAAGTTGCTTAGAATTATGTTTTATTTTATTAGGCAAAAAACAATTATTTTTTTCAATTCACCTTTGAGATTACTTTTAGTATGATCTAGAGAGGGATACAATTTGCAAATGGTTTTCATCTTTTATTATTTAAGGATTTTGAGTTATTTAGCTTTTTATTCAGCAGCTCTTCAATTTGCATTTTAAGCAGTCTGGTACCTAGGGTCCAAATTACCCTAGCAACCATGCATTGATTTGAATAAAAGACTGGAATATGAATAGGAAAGGGCCAGCATAGAGAGATGAGTAATAAAAAGTAGCAATAACAATACATTTGTAGCCTTACAGAGCATTTGTTTTTTTTAGATGGGGTCAGCGACGTCCAATTGAAAGCTGCAAAGAGTCAGAAGAAAAAGGCAAATAATTATAAAACTATAAAAAATTAAATAATGAAGACCAGTTGAAAAGTTGTTTAGAATTGGCCATTCTATAACATACTGAAAGTTACCTTAAAGGTGAAGTTTGTTCGAAAAACATGTGCCTATGTGTTGCTGTAACTGCACTTGGCCCCGAACATATATTTTATTGGATCATTTTGCACTGCATAGGGCTGTTCAGCAAAGGGAAAGAGCACTTTCAACAACACGTGCAAAATGGTTTTTCATTTACAATGCCACATGCCCATCAAACTTTCTGAGCATGGCTGAAGTGCCTAAGGGAGAAGTTCAGTGAAAACAGCAAAAGTAGCTCTCACATTGCATTCTACTCTTTGTAATACTTCAGTAGTATAAATTGCACC
Organism: Xenopus laevis; assembly: GCF_017654675.1. Classification (NCBI taxonomy): domain Eukaryota; kingdom Metazoa; phylum Chordata; class Amphibia; order Anura; family Pipidae; genus Xenopus; species Xenopus laevis. Next base: position 68,905,981 of record NC_054374.1, on the reverse strand, counting down.
TGTAAGATAGCTTGCTGTGTTTTGCAATGCTATTATTGTTAAATTTCCCCATTCATTTTTTTAATGAAAAACAGAATATCCAGCATTACCTGTAACAAGGTTTCATTTATTGAACAGAAATAAACTGCAAAGAGCTAGCATTGGTGCCATTGTGGGATTTTCATTTAAATGGCACTTTCTTGCAGCAAACTCCTGTACCAGAGCTCAGATATGCACGTGTTATGTGCTGCCTCAATATTTTCATTAATTACATGATCTGAACTACTAACTTCTCCCCTAGGCCAGCTGACGTTCATCGCCCCCATCCCCTCCCTTTTGTTCGTGCAAATTTTCATCATCGGGACTGGATCAATGGGGTTTGGCGCAGTGAAAGTTTTAAAAACTAGTTTTTATAATTTAGTTGAATAGATCCCAGATAGAGAACTTTCCTGAAATCACCTTGCAAATGCAAGTTATTGTAGTGTGACCTACATACATGTGCAGCAGAACTATTTATGATTGATCATGGTGTGAAAATTAGAACAGAATCACCATTAAAATTCTTGCTCCTCTCAAATGTTTTATCCATTTTGCAATCGAAGCTATTGATAGGTATAACAAAATATAAAACTGATGAATGAGCTCTAATCCAAATAATAACCATGCAAATACCAATATTTCCAAAGACAAAGAATATATAATAATATATAATATGCATAAAGCATATAAATATATACAAAAGCATAGCAGCAAACAACAGCTCATACAGACTGCAGTCTTTTTTATGATAATTAAGATGCATGAATCTATCGGCAGAAGCTTTTGATATCTTACATTCAGAGAATTGTTGTTGAGCAAAGATGGTTCAGAAATTAAACTTAAGGGCTAATTGATTGCAATTATGCATAGGCAGTTATGTACAAAAAGAGTTGCCTTGATTTTAAATATCATTATTTTATAGTCACAATGAGATAGATAGATAGATAGATAGATAGATGATAGATAGATAGATAGATAGATAGATAGATAGATAGATAGATACAATGACCCAGTTGCAGCTGAACACACAACAAGATATATTCTGCAGCACTGTCAATCAGCTGCAGTACAAAGAGAATCACAGACACCCCTTAGGACATTCAGCTGGAATATAGTGTAACTCTGCATCTATAATTCTATACACATATCTACATACAAATATAATTAGTAAGCAAAATTATTTAGTATATATTCGTATGGAAGGGAATTGTTGTTAGTAAGTTCCAGCAGAAGTTGGTCAAAGAAAAGGCACGTAAATTATGGCATTTTTATGCTGCTTTCTAAATGGCAATGCCTGGCGAATTACTATACTATTTTTTTTTAAAAAATCTGCCCTCTATATATATATTTATTTTTTTATTTTTTTAAGTGCATTGCCATGGTGACACTGATAAAGTCATTGGTGTTGTAGGGCTTATTGCTACCTTTAAATCAAACTGTAAATTACACTTATGTTATCATTGGTGGGCAGAAGTATAACCACAGAGTACATATGTTCCACAGTTATATTAAACAAAGTCATTCTACTAGTTTCCCAAGGACATTTACCAGATAGTGAGGACCTAAAATTGTGGGTTTTTCTGGGAATCCATATAAAAATGTTGTAATAGAAGACTGGAGAGCCCATCAGCACCAACCTGCAGAACTGGTATGGCAAGAAAACAAGAGTCTGAGCTAAGAGGAACCAGAAACTTCCTGTGTCTTTTTCTGAATTAATGTAGTAAAGACCCAGCAGTCAGACTAGCAGGCATATATTCTGCCTTCAAACCAATATAGTATAACATGTCAATTGTAAAAGGGTGAACCAAATGTTGTAATTGATTTGTGGTTGAAAGTTGATAGAATAATGTGTGTGAGTATGTGTTAAAATTGTTGAGAGTGTTATTTGGGTAATTGGCCACCAGGTGGTGCTCAATGGTAAAAATGTGCAATTTATTCCTCCACCAGCAGAGGGAGCCCAGAGTGCTAGAAGGTATAAAAGGAAGCCACACCCTAGAGTTGATGTCTTTAATCGGAGGATGCTGTCAGAGAAGGAAGCTCTGTCCTGAAGAAGATCTACAGCAGGAAGGAAAGGAGGTAGAACCTAGCATAGCAGTTTGTAGTTAGCAGGCACTAGGTGTCTGACATAGGGAAGTTAGCATGGGTAGTTTCTTGCCCCACCTAGGAGTGTAGTGGAAATTAGTTTTCCGTGGACATCCCACAAGTCAGGGACCCAGAATATAGGGAAGACACAGGATAGGGTTAAGGAGGCCTGGGGCAAGAAGAAGGACTATTAGTGATCCCGGTCGGAATAGTAAAGGGGTGCTGGTCGAGCAGGACCGCCATCAGAAATCGCAGGGCCCCATACGGCAACATTTCCTGGGCCCCCTGGGCTACGCCCACCGCAAGCCCCACCTACAGGTCCGCCCTCCCCACCACACAGTAAAAAAACAAAAAAAATATTGGTGGCTAGGGTTCCCACATGTTAATAAAAAAAAAGGATATTGGTGTTCAGGGCCCCCCATAAAAAAACATTTGTGGCCAGGGCCCCCCCATTAAAAAATATTGGTGCTAGGACCCCACATGAGAAAAAAAATTGGTGGCCAAAATTGGTGGCCAGGCCCCTCCCCCCACATTATAAGAAAATTGGTGGCCAGGGCCCCTTAAACGTCCATGCCTTCCCAAAGTCAGCAGCTCTCAGAAAGATGGGGGGGCCTGGCTAATCAAGTAAGTGTTGCGTGGCTGGGCCCCCCTTACCCTCGGGCCCCCTACAACTCTCCCCCCTGTCCCCCCCTGATGGCTGCCCTGTGGTCGAGCACCGGATTACTGAGACGGGAAGGCTTGGCGGAGTGGTAAAGGGGTGCTAAGGTGCACTGGATTACTGAACCAAGCAGTGGAGGAGTCCAGAATGGTAAGCGTTAACCCTCCCTGAGATCTGGGATAGGCCCTAAGGAAACTGTGGTGGAAACTAAGGTCAGCTGTGGCAAGAAAGTTAATGTTGCATGAATGCGTTTAATCCACAAGTGTGACTGTTTGTTATTTTAAATAAACCAGAAATATTTTATTTAAAATTATTACGACTCGCTATTGTTCCTGTAAGGGGTTAACAGCTGGAGGGCCCCCTACAAACTGTTTGTTCCACTGATGATCTCAATTAATAATTGAATTTGTTTTTTACTGAGTGGTAATCAGTGTCGGACTGGGACAACGGGGGCCCACCCAAAAGCCTTAGACCAGGGGCCCACTCTCAGGACTATTATTCTTCCTCTCCTCACTCAACCTCTATTCTCCTAGTCCCTTTTATGTATATACTATAATCTATTATCCTATCTATTTAGCCTCTGTTCTCCTAGAAATAGGGAATGGCCATGAAATAGGCCAAATGTTTGGCAGCATGAGGGCCCACTGGGCATTTCCTGGTATCCCAGTGGGCCAGTCCGACACTGCTGGTAACAGTGTTACAGAGCAAAAAAAATCCAGACAGTCAGGAAAGTGTCAATGGTGTGGAAAAAAAATAAACTGCTATACAATGCAGAATGGTACAGGTTTATCTTTACTACAGATACATTGGTTATGTTAGGATAATTATAAGCAATATGGTCCCCAATTAAATATTGAAAATTAGTATATTTTTCCTTTCCCTCACTAAAATAAAAATATATAAATGTAATAATTTTAACTGGCTTCTGGGTGCCATTGTGAAAAAAACCCCACAATATAGGGATCAACGTTCAGAGAATCACAACTGTTACACATGGCACAAGAAAATTCATTTTTCACAAGATGAATTGGTCAAGAACAACTTAATTGCCTCAAATGTTGTGCAAAATCACAAATGATGAAAGAATCTCAAAGATTTCTACCAGCAATTTGTCTTTGAGGAGCCTTTGGTCACTACCTTCAGAACTGATATGAAACAGTGATCCAAGCTTGAGAAACCATAGATCAGTGGCATAACTAGAGTGCCGGGGCGATTTAAAAAAATATCTTCAGAGGGGCCCAGCGCACTCCAATCCACATCTGCTTGCCCACTCCACTCCCAGACCCCGCCCACTCTCCTGCTATGTGCCCAGTGCCGACACCAGGGCCGGAACTAGGGGTAGGCAGAGTAGGCACGTGCCTAGGGCGCAAAGCTGAGGGGGCACCAGGCACGTACCTGCTCTATCGTTTACCCCGTGTCTGGTCCCGTCTGCCGCTGGTGGCTTGCGCATAAATGGTTTTATGAGCATGCGCGCACCTATTTTGCGCATGCGCAGTCAAGCACGCACAGAGCCGGCTCCGTGGCCCGCCAGGTTGCCTAGGGCGCCTGGCCGGGTTGGCCCGGCTCTGGCTGACACTATCTGCTTCGCCACCCAGGTAGAAGAGAGCCTGGGAAAGGGGGGGCTATAGAGGAAGCAGACCCTGCAGTCCAGGCCCCCCTTTTCCCCTGGGCCCCCCTGCGACTGTGGAGTCTGCTTCCTCTGTAGTTACTCCACTGCAATAGATCCCCCTTGATCTTACCTTGTACATTACTTATGATATTTTTTTGTGCTTTGTTTTGAAACCTATAATTACACATTATTATTTATACTACCTGAACTACCATACAAAATGTATGGTCTGCATCACTAGTTTGTGCAGGCAAGACCAGTGGATCTAGGAGCAGAAAATATATGGGATAACCATATATATATATATTTTTTTTGCTGAACTGATAGATACATTGGGCCCGAATCAGTTAAATGTGATATGGTACATTTCTTGTGAGTGCAACTTTTTGTGTGCTGCTATGCAATTCATTGCGCTAAACACTTATCGCATTAACCAATATATCTTTCTGTACCTATGTTTTTGCTTCCTTAATGTGTTCTTTAACCCAAATCAATCCAAAACCACTTAACCGCTTAAGTCTTTTGCAAAAACTTCAGCTTCCCTTACACCCCTTGACCATGGCTGCTCCAATTCTCCAATTGCTAATCCAGCCACACTTAGGGGTAAATTTACTAAGTGGTGAAAATTCGCCAGCGATGGCTTCGCAGCCATCGCAACACTTCACCGGGTGAAAATTTGCTCAGACAAAGCTAATTTACTAAATTGCGAAGTTGCTTCCAGGGCGCCGAACGCTGACGAATTTTTGCTAGCGTTACTTCGGCAATGCGAGCAATTCTGCCTAGCACATCTTCGTTAGAGGTCTTCGCTCAGGCTAATTTGCATACGGTGGGAAACTTAAAGTGGAATAGACGTATATGTTGCAGCAAATACATTACATTACACAGGTCCAGGGAACCTTAATAAGGACAATAGAGTTGTTATAATGCCCTACACATGAGCCCACTGTATAGTTTATGTTCCATATGTTAGAAAATGCATGGGGGAACCCGGTTACCCCCAAAAAAATCTTAAGGACTTTTGCAGGCTATCACTCTGAAAAATACTTACATACTTACATATGATGTAAGTAACAGAAGAATGAGGAAGATCTATGCACTCCAGTGCACTTTGCATGGTCTGAGCTGGTGAAGGCAAGTCTGGCAAAAGAGGTAACGTTCAGTAAAATCCGAATGGTAGTGAATTTGCGGAGTAACATCCATTTGCCAGAGCAAAAATTCGTCTGGCAATAGAGTGAGAATCATCACTAGCATCTGTCTCCTTCGCTAGTGAAGTGATGCCTGCACCCATTAGTAAATCGGCAATGTCCCTGAATACGGTAACACTGGCGAATCTTCGCCATCGTTAGTCACTTCGCCTTTTAGTTAATCTGCCCCTTGGTGTGCAGCTCTTCAAAGGGCCAGACAAGTCATTGAATGTGCATTTGGCTTACAAAATATGCGCTTCCGCTGTTTGGACCATTCAGAGGGTGTTCTGCAGTATTCTCCTAGTCAAGTTCATCCCACAGATGCAGGCCAATGTGGGAACCAGGTCCTGCAGCAAATGAATCATGGACACATCTCTTGTAAGTTAATTTCAAATGCTCTCACACATGAGATTCTGATTAGCTGTGTATGCTACCTCATCTATGAACATGCTAATTTTCATTTGATGTGGTTTAAATGACACTATTCACTCTTTCTTTCTTCAAGCAAATCATTGTAATGTTGTTGTTTGACCCTGTCTATTTTTTAGACAAGTGTATTTTGCACATGACATGCTTCTAAATATTTCTTAGTGTCCACACCACACAAAATAGCTTTTTATGTGTTAATACTCTTTGCTATTTACAGAAACATTATCAACATCTTCCTTTTTACATCCTCTCCAGAGACTCCAATTCATTTTACACTCTCTCATTTAAACAGGCTTCATGCTATAGTAAAATGTACCCTAGCAACCAGACATCTCAATAAGATATCAATAGTGTAGGTGTTTCAAGCAAAGCTATATGTTTTATATTCATTATATTCCTTCTTAATAGTCCCAATTCTAGTAATACAACTAAGGGCAGGGGCACATGAAACTACTGGGGGTGATTAGTCGCCCAGTGATAAATCGCTTCTTCTTCGGCGACTACTCTACCCGAACTGTCTCCCTGCCGGCTAGAATCTAGCTGGATGGCACTCGAAGTGCTTCATTTTCCGAAGTTGCCTGAAGTTGTCCCACAATGAAACTTCAGACGACTTTGGAAAATGAAGCGTTTAAAGTACCATCCCACCAGCAATTTAGATTCTAGTCGGCACAAAGGCTTTCCAGGGAGATTAGTCACCCGAAGAAGAGGCATTTAGTTGCCGGGCGACTAAATCTCCCCGAATCTTCCCGTGTGTTTCTGCCCTTATGATGCATGGTTCATGCACGAGGAAATGCAAAAGAGACTAGAACACGTTAAGATAAACAAAGGTCCGGAACCGGATGGTATTCATCCCAGGGAATTTATAGAGCTTAGCTCTGTGATTGCCAAACCACTTTACTTAGTTTTTCAGGATTCATTGAGGTCTGGCATGGTGCTGAGAGACTGGTGAATTGCTAATGTGGTGCCGCCATTCAAAAACAACCTCAGCCTCAAAACTATAGGCCAGTTAGTCCGAAATCAGTGGTAGGAAAGCCTTTGGAAGGGGTATTAAGGGATAAGATACTTGACTTACTTACAAATCATAATACTATGAGTTTGTGCCAGCACGGTTTTATGCGTATTAGATCTTGCCAGACTAATTTAATTTCTTTTTATGAGAAGGTGAGCAGGGACCTTGATTCTGGGATGGCAGTGGATATAATCTACTTTGCCAAAGCATTTAATACAGTGCCAGACAGAAGGTTTCTGGTTAAATTAAGGAATGTTGGCCTGAAACATAGTAATTGTACCTGGAGAACTGGCTTAAATATAGATTTACAAAGAGTGGTGGTAAATGGAACATTTTCTAATTGGACCAATGTTGTTACTGGAGTACTGCAGGGCTCTGTACTTGGTTCTTTGCTTTTCAACTTGTTTATTAATGACCTGGAGGTACTGTTTCTATTTTTGCTGATGATACAAAATTGTGTAGAACTATATGTTCCATGCAGGATGCTGCTTTGCAGAGTGATTTGACTAAATTGGAAAACTGGGCAGCAAACTGGAAAATGAGATTCAGTGTTGATAAATGCAAGGTTATGCACTTTGGCAAAAATAATATAAATGCAAGTTATACACTAAATAGCAGTGTATTGGGGGTTTCTTTAACTGAGAAGGATCTAAGGGTTTTTGTAGATAACAAGTGGAGCTCATGTCGCGCCACTTTCTGGCTGTTCGGTATTCTTCTTTGACAATGCGCAGTTGCTATGAACCGGAAGACTGCTCCAACTGCGTATGTGTCCTTATGGTGTTCACTTCTCGAAGAATACAGAAGAGCCAAAAGATGGCGTCTATGAGCTCCATTTTGATTAAATTATGAGGGTAGACTGTCAAGGTTGGGATTGTTTTCTCTGGAAAAAGGACGCTTGTGAGGGGACATGATTACACTTTACAAGTACATTAGAGGACATTATAGACAAATAGCAGGGGACCTCACTGCACCAGAGGCCACCCCTTTAGACTAGAAGAAAAGAACTTTCATTTGAAGCAACGTAGGTTTTTCTTCACAGTGAGGACAGTGAGGTTGTGGAATGCACTGCCGGGTGATGTTGTGATGGCTGATTCAGTTAATGCCTTTAAGAATGGCTTGGATGATTTCTTGGACAGACATAATATCAAAGGCTATTGTGATACTAAAATCTACAGTTAGTATAGATATGGGTATATATATAGTATATGGAACGATCAGTATGAATGTGTGTATATATGGATGCTGAGTTTCATTTGGAGGGGTTGAACTTGATAGATTTTTTTAACCCGATTCAAGGTACCCATGGATGCAAAGATCTTTCGTTGGTGAACGATTGAATTCAGTGCAATCCGACCAATCCGTCAAATTATCATGAGGTCAGTGGGAATCCAACGATTGTGCATGCTAAGATTTTTTGTCCGACATCTGTCAGAAAATTGATTGGCCAGGTTAAAAAAATTTTATCGGTCCCAGTGCAATCTATCTATGTTTGCAGGGCCAAGCAGGCAGCTACCCTCAGTGTTCCTAGCAATATCACTTGAAATGGACAAATCGTACATTTAAACGATCATACCGAGATAATCGTGGTCTCACAATAACGAAAAGATCTTTTAAAAAACTTTACATCTATGGCCAGCTTTATCTATCTAACTATGTATAACACAATATGTATGTGTGAATGAAATTCTCCCTTAATTTACACATTTCTACAGAATTGGAATAAAACCTTGACTACATATCAGTAAACCTTATTTTTAACATTTAAGCTAGGTTTAGAGTACATAAGTGAGACTGTACCTTTTGTCCATCGGTATTATTTGAAAGTGTAATAAATCTTGGCCACCATTTTTTTTTACTTAAAAGAAATATAATTCCTTACAACAAGAAATAAATAAAAATCCTTACAACAGGATGCTTTTTCTTTTGGCTTATGTGGCTAATAATCATGGATGCACCGAATACAGGATTCGGTTCCGGGATATGGCCATTATTCGGCCAAGCCTTTTTCAGCAGGATTCGGATAAATCCTTGTTCCTGGCTGGGCCGAATCTGAATTTGCATATGTAAATTAGAGGCGGGAAGGGAAATCACAAATGTTTCCCCACTTTTTGCTTTTCTACCCTTAATCTGCATATGCAAGTTAGGATTCGGTTTTGGTATTCGGCCAAATTTTGCACAAGGGATTCGGAGATTCAGCCGAATCACAAATAGTGGATTCGGAGCATCTCTACAAAAAATAAAATTCTATCCACTTACAAAGACTTTACCATTGGTCTCAAATAAAAAAGGCACTTTGCTGCAAACAACCAAAATACAGTATCCAGATAGCAAATGAGACAAATCAGGACACTGATAACTTCTAAATATAAGTATTGTGGGTTTAACAATTATTTATTACCTTTTTGGGGGGAATATTTGAAGTGGGACATGTTATAGCACTTTGTTGTCTCAGCAGGTTGTGTAACACAGGCAATCTTGTTGATATAATTTGGGTTTTTTTGGCCATTGTGTCACATAACAATTCAGAAGTGGTTGGTGTGTTGTCAGCACTAGATATGGGGGTAATCTTAGAGCTTTTTTGAATGTTTTCTACAAGCTTACACAATGAAGAAGCAATATCTGAAAATGAACGACTGATTTCAAACAGGTGTCGTTGTATGGTCAAATTGTGCTTGAGGAATTCAGTTTGATTGTGCTCCATTCTTTTCAGTGTTGCGGCCAAATCAAAATTCTGATTTTCCATTTTACTAACTGCAAAGTAATTTATACATTTCTCTATTTCTCTTCTGCTGCAAATTCACCAAATCATTATGGTGTTTCCAAATAGGAATTGTTGAAAGATTGGAATGCCTTATCCGACTCATGAAATGAATCCATTGCACCTTCAGAATCAAGTATTCCTTTACAAAAGCAAGCATTAGGATATTTTAGTTGTAAGGGAAGGAAAAAAACAAAATGACCAGGTGTTTGATAAGTGGATGGATCTTCTGTATCCAAGCCATGAAAATTAAGGGGGGAAAATTATGTTTAGGCATTTGAGACACACTTATAGGCACAGTGACATTAACATCAAATAATGATATTGGCTATATTCAATGTAATTGAAGCTTTGAAAACAAAGATAGCATGGTGATAATGCTTAGCTTCATATCTGGTTAATTCACCATATTGTTGGGTTGCATCATATTAACTGTTTTTGTTTACAACACCTATCTAGTTGTAACAGTATGTGACTCTTTCAAGCAGCCCAGGTTTGTAATGGCCGACTTTAAAGGAACAGTTCAGTGTGAAAATAAAAACGGTGTAAATAGATAGGCTGTGCAAAATAAAAAATGTTTCTAATATAGTTAGTTAGCCAAAAATGTAATGTATAAAGGCTGGAGTGAACAGATGTCTAATAAAACAGCCAGAATCCAACTTTCTGCTTTTCAGCTCTATAACTCTGAGGTAGTCAGCGACTTGAAGGGGAGCCACATGGTACATTTCTGTTCAGTGAGTTTGCAATTGATCCTCAGCATTCAGCTCAGATTCAAAAGCAACAGAAATGACCCATGTGGCCCCCCCTCAAGTCTCTGATTGGTTACTGCCTGGTAACCAGGGTTACCAGTCAGTGTAAACCAAGAGAGCTGAAAAGCAGGAAGTAGTGTTCAGACTGACATGTTATACATCAAATCACTCCAGCCTTTATACATTACATTTTTGACTAACTAACTATATTAGAAACTATATTTTGCACAGCCTATCTATTTACCCAGTTTTTATTTTTACACTGAACAATTCCTTTAATATTCTTAGAAATGGACACAAACATAAACTCTTTATAAACATAAACAAATCAAACCCACAAACTTTCCAGAACAGCAAGCCCTTTTTATAGTGTTGCTATGTCTGGGTGTGGTGTTTAAGTAATAACCTTTGATTGGTTGTGGTGAGCCAATATAAGATGTTGATAGAAAGCTTATAGCCAATGGGAAATAGAAGCTAATAGTAGCTCCACCTACCTATTTCCCATTGGCCTCTTCTCTTTTAAAGGGCAACTAAAGTCTTAAAAGAAAAAAATAATAAAAGAATGTTAGAAATGCTGTATTTTGTATACTAAATATAAACATGAACTTACTGCACCAGAAGCTCAATTAAACAAATGATTTATGCTTTTAAAGTTGGCGCAGGGGGCTGTCATCTTGTAACTTTTTTAAACATCTTTGCAATACCAAGACAACGCACATGCTTAGTCTGGTCTGGGCTTCAGTTGGGAAGTTAAGCTTAGGGATCGTCATAAATGATCTAAACAGCACAAGTCAAATAATATCTGCCATAGAAGCTGATAAAGCAAGACTGATTAATAATCAGAATGTATAGACTGCACTGGGTCTGTGGATACAAATCTACGCAGCTGTTACAGGGAAACAAACAAAGCTGCTCGAGTTCTGGGAAGTAAGGTGGGGGGCTCAGAAGTACGACCGTTTCCCTGCACAGCAGTTAGGGTCCTTCTGAAGTTTCCTAACTGCAGCTGTCAGAGCAAGTAAAACGAAGGGCGAATTTCACTGCATACAGTCAGGTTTCTTATAAAAACCATACACATTTTTTAATTAAGTATGTTGGAGATAGGTTTCTTTTTCATTAAAGAAAGTAAAAATTGGATTGCCTTTACATCTCCTTTAAATACCCTGTATGTTGTATTCAATGTTAAGCCTATGACTAAATGTCACTGTTAGACATGAAACGCGTCAGGCCTTGGTTCTTAATTTTGGAAAATAAAATGTTTTTAACCTTTTGTCATCTGACTACTACTTTGTGGGACAAGGCTTGTGCCAGCCTCCTTTGATGTTTCTGGGAAAGTATGGCCTCAGCCTTAAACTATATTTTTGAAGTTTTTCTGTTGTTTTGTGTACAACTACTCCTTACAATCCTATGCAATGGTTATGTAATCATTCCTTCCTGATCATCATCATCATTTTTTATATGGTGCCAGCAATATGCATAACACTTTACAATAATAATACAGTTATGGCCTCTATTATCTAAAATATTTGGAACCTGGGGTTTGACAGATAAAGGATGTAATTTGGATCATCATGCACAAAGTTTGTTGTAGGCATTGTGTGAAAAATGATAACGAACTTGCTCTGTGGCTATGTTTCCATCCTACAACCTCTTGTGAATAGTACTCAGTGCACAAAGGAACCCTGTTAATGCCAGAGTTTCCACAGCTGCCTGCATCAACTGACAGCAAATTTGTACCTACAGAATTGGGTTGCAATTGTGTCAGGTGCATCACCATTCCATGCCCACACTTTGTGGGAAAAATGTTGCATTGTGGGACTTGTGCCTGAAATTGAACTTTGCACAGTTGCTGCAGTCTTACTGTAAACAACTTCTATAATATTGGGAAGAATTGGCAATGGCCCATTCCGGTTAAATCACTGGTAATTCCTGATACATCAAACAGGCTTCTTTGAAAAGCTGGGTGTTTATTGAGCATTTAAATGTTGAGAAAAAGAAGGAATGAGGGAGCCACATTCAGAAGAAGTTCAAGATAAGTCTTTCAGTCGAAAATGAAATAAGGCTATGAAAGGAAACAAGATGGAAAGATCAGAAGCAGAAGAGTGCAGAAGCAGTGAAGAGGTGTATTTTGTGATCACAGCTGAAATGTAGGGAGGAGTTTTATTGTTAAGGGCCATGAATATCATTGTTGAGTCTGAATTTAATTTGAGAAGAAATTGGGAGCCTGTGAAGGGATTTACAGAGGAGAGCAGCTGATATGGAGCAACGAGATAAGTGGATGAGTCTATCAGCAGAATTTAGAACAGACTGAAGTGGAGAAAAGCAGTAGAGTGGAATTTTTATAAGGAAGTTAAAGTAATCTAGATGTAAAATAATAATAGCATTGAAAGGTGTTATGGCTTTGTCTATGTTAAGTTATGGGTGAAAATGGGCAATTGTATGCAGATGAAAGAAGCAAGATAAATGACTATGAGTGATGCCTGTGGAACTGGGGCATTTATGGAGGAAATATGAGGTTTAAGAGGCTGAGCATTTTGACATCTTAGAGGAGGTAGCACAAAGGCAGGATGCACCTTGCTATAGTACAGAAGGAGCGATACATCTGGAATGGACAGGAAGATCTAGGTTTCATCCACACAAAGTTTATGTTAAAATCAAGTGAATCAGTAGGGACGCGTACTTAAAGGAATTGTTCAGCTAAAAACAGTTTTCAATATAGTTAGTCAAAAATATAATGTTTGAAGGCTGAAGTAACTGGATTTCTAACATAATAGCCAGAATACTGCTTCCTGCTTTGCAGCTCTCTTAGTTTCCACTGAATGGTTACCAGCCAGTGACCAATCAGTGACTTGGGGTGGGCCATATGGGTTGCTTTTGAACCTGAGCTGCATGCTGAGGATCAATTGCAAACTCACTGAACAGTTATGTCCCATGTGGCCCCCTTAAAGGAGAAGGAAAGGCTAAACTGAAGTAAGCTTTATCAGAAAGGTCTATATAAATACACCAGTAAACCCTCAAAGTAATGCTACTCTGAGTCCTCTGTCAAAAGAAACACAACATTTCTTTCTTTCTATTGTGTACACATGGGCTTCTGTATCAGACTTCCTGTTTTCAGCATAAACCTTCAGGGCTTGGGCTTGAGCATGCTCAGTTTGCTCCTCTCTCCCTCTCCCTTTTTCCCCATTTCCTCCTTCCTCCCTGTTGTAATCTGAACCCAGAGCTATGAGTGAGCAGGGAGAGAGCAGGAAGTGATGTCCCACCTAGCTAATATGGCAGCCACTATCTTAAAGAAACAGAGAGCAATTCTAGAGCTGTTTACTCAGGTATGGTAAAGCATTCTGCAGAATAAATATAGTCTTATAATTTGCACTATTGTGGCTAATCTATTGGAAATAATCTGCTTTGGTAGCTTTCCTTCTCCTTTAAAGTGCTGACTAAGTCAGAATTAAAGAGCTGAAAAGCAGGAAGTAGTTTTGTGGCTGTTATGTTAGATACCCGCTCACTCCAGTCTTTATAGATTATTTTTTTGGCTAACTTACTATATTAGAATTTTTTTTTATTTTGCACTGCCTATCTATTTACACCGTTTTTATTTTTACACTGAAATGTTCCTTTAAATCAGAGTTCTAATGAAATCCAACAAAGACTGGGCATATGCAGAAGGTAGAACCAAACTGCAGCTTTAAAAAAGTGGTCCGACAAAAGGATTCAAATCCAGATAGTGAAACACCATTTATTATATAAAAAAAAAACTTTTTAAAATAAATTGCACTCACATTTGATTTCTTGACGGCAGTCACATATATACAGTCATATACAGTATGTTATACAGTATGTTCAAAATGCAAAAAACAGTGACCATTGTTTTGCACTTTGCACAGTGCCTTCCTTGTTTTCAGGGGCACATAATCCAATTTTGAAAGCTCATAGCTTCTAAACGTAATTTACGTAACGTAAATAGACCCGTGGCTACCCCCCCACCCATTAGGGACAGCCAGGTAGAGGCACATAGGTGCCCCCCCTGCCCCCTACATATTCCCTCACTTTCACTTCATTCTTACACACAAGTTAGAAGGGCTCATTTACTTTGTGCCTCTTAGTGCTTTTGCACTTTTTTCTCTGTCTTTGTAAATTACCCCTTATATTCTAATATATTCTACTGTGTTTATCTTAAGGAGCAAAGATACCCAAAAACATTATTCTTGAATTGTATAATTTTCCCATAGGCTTCTGTTAAACAGATTTACTACCCTTGAGAATGTCTGACTGTCAATTGACAGAAATATCTCATAAAAGGAATGACTGATATGCCTATTAGATAAAATGGTAATAGTAATAGTTGATGGGGTGTGGGGATACCAGAAGGCACAGGAGGTTGAAAATAGAAAATTGGGGTTGCGTTTGGGGTTTAGAAGAAAGACAAATTTTACTGCATGACACTGTTGCAAAATTTCCTGCTTTGCATCTGTCTTCTTTGCAGGATTCTAGATTTTGAAAGGCAAAATACGTTTTTTTATACTTACAAAAATAGCAAGTAGGCATACTGGTGATTGTACTGGGCCCGTAAGAAGTTGCAGGAATAATGAGGGAGTAGAGTAGCAAGTAGAGCCGTGGGTATTGCGTACCATGTAGCCCTTCATATATTAATGTACAGTACAACTAAGGCCACCAAGGCCCGGGCCTAAGGCAGCAGGATTTTAGGGGACGGCATGCTGCCCAACCACACCCACATTGGTTCAGAAACACTGGGGATTCGCAGGAGATACAATAGTTTTTAACTCCTGTGCACCAATCTACATTGCTCTGGTCCTGATGATAAAAAATTTGAGCGAATAAAAGGGAGGGGACGTGGTGATGAACGTCAGTGGGTCTAGAGGTGCCCGGTATGTAAATCCATCCCTGCAACTACAAGTGTTATCATAGGGTGTATTTACTTGCAGTTCAGGTTGTGGGCCACAAAAAGTGGCTTTGCCACAGACCCCGAATAAACGCTACTGAAACATCTGAAAAATATTGTGTGTTTTGATCTAGATCACTGAAAAGAATTCTAGCTGTGTTTCATATTAAATTCAATACCAACATTGTTTCTGTAATAAAAATGATCTGAAACTCAGCACTGCAGTATGAAAAACACAAGATATCTAACAGATTTAAAAAGACGTTGAACAGCTGGTGGCCAAATTGCAGTTGTATTAGCCTCATAACCATCAAAATTATTTAAATGCAAAATATAACCCCCCTCATTCAATTCAGCTTATGCAGAAAAGGTGCACAACACTATCTGAACTTCCAGAAATAAATGTATAATAAATGTATATTTTTTTACAAACCTTATTAAACAGATTGAAAGGAAACCATGTTACTCTAACAAATAATTTCCCAGCATTACTTGGGGTCACAGTGTAATGCATCTGCTCCCTTACCATGTTCTATTGTGAAGTGATATGTTTTGGGACTTGATGTTCCTCTGTGTGGTGCACACAAATATTCTCTGGAAAACAGAGGGCTTCACAGTTATAGTAAAGAGACTTGAATAACAACTTTATAACTAGGTCTGAATCTGGAGTTAAAGGATTTCCTATGACTTGCTGGTATAAATTGCAATTTATAATTTTGTCCAGTCCCCAAGGAATATTAAAAAATATTATCAAGATATTTTACATTTACATGTACACCTCTCTTTTCTTTGAATAACTATTATAATAAAATTATGGGTTTATAAAGGGGGAATACTATTCCTGAATATTGGAACATGTACAGTGCACAGAAAATTACACATCCGAGCCGGCACACATCAGCAAAATAGTTCTATAGTATAATATTTGAATAGTACTATTTAATCCTATCACAGTAACTACACAGAATCAACACCTCTGTGAATTTCTTCAGATGTTACCTCTTTGAAGAGTTACAATGTGCCATTGTGATTGGATTAGTGGAAGAGTTTATATGCCGAGAATTTCCCACACCAGTCAGTTGAACTGAAGAAGCTGCTTGGATGAGTAGTGAAAAGTCTTCATTGATTACTCAGCAAGTCCAGTTGTTTTTAGATTTACCTATACTAGATATACCATGACCTGGATGAATGAGAATCTTCATAGTCTCATTAGTTTTTCTTCGCCTGCATAGAAAACACAGCTCGAGAAAAGCTAATGTGCTCCCATCCACTACTTACAAGGGCACTAACAGAAATTACTACCTCAGTGAAAAAAAAAACTCTCAATGCTGAGTTTTATCAAGGAAACACCTTTTTTTGCATTAAAATGTAATATTCCTTTACACATGTTTGTAGGAAGCTACACAGGATTTTATATGGGGTGACATTGATGTGATGAATTTTTGTACAGCTTTATAAATGTGCCACTATGAGTAAATATGATACTGAGTAAATTCTCTGCACCTCCATTTTAAGCTTTCTGTGCTGGTTAATTAGCCCAAGCATTTATACATATAAAAACAGATAAGCATTATCATTGAGTAAACCTACCTAAATAAAATGATACCTATTTATATTTAATTATACACATACAATTGTAGGTTTGTGTATGTGTGTATGTATATACTGTATATATATACATTATGTATATATACATTATATATATATATATCCTGACATACACACACACGTCCATCTGTGTGCTTTTGATGTGTGTGTATGTGTGTGCGCTGGGGGGGTGTACAGAGCGGCCTGTCACTGTTCCACAGACTGCCTCATTAACATGCAAATTAGCTCGCTCCGTCTGACGATCCTTCTTTCAGACAAGCTACACGGATATGCAAATGCTAACGAACCTCTTGAAATGGCAAGTTTGCTTCGTTAGTGAAGGAGCACAGGACAGGCGGGGGCTGAACACGAGGAGTTCAAATTTGACAGAAGAGGCAGCATGGTGTCCCTTATTGGATCACTATAGGTTGCGGAACATTCATTCTGGCCTGGTGACTTTAGATTTAGATTTATGTATTGTTGAGCATGTCGTATAATCTCATTCAATCACCCCTGTTTGTCAGCTAAAAATTACTACTGGCCGCCTGCTATTAATTTAGTTAGGCTTGTGGCTAACAGGTAGATTTCTGTAATATTTAAACTATCACTGAAAATCACCAAATTGTGAGAGATATCCTTGATAGGTAAAGGCACACGGTGAGAAAATGCCAAGGTGCATATTTTATTTAATCACTGTAAAAAAAAACTTATTTTCTCCTGCAGAACAAAATAATTTTCCTATCTATCATCACAATGACATCAGTATTTGTATGACATCAGCATATAAGGTTATTTCATAGGGTGCGCAGCTTCATTCTTCTTCCAATATTTACTCATACTCAGACTACTTTAAGTTTATATACTCTAGAATTAGGACACTTCAGCCTCTCTATATGACACCCTCCAAAAACAAATTTCAATAGACTATAATGTGACAATGAACAGATCATAGACAGATCAGATCAGAGAGAAAATCCAGTCAGCTAATGCTTTCCAATTATATACAGTAAATGTTTCCTATAACTGTTCACTTACTATAACTTTTTATTTCTCTGTATAACCTCTCCTTTAAATTTCTCCTATATCTACATAAAAGCTTCCCCTATAACTACACACATCTCTCCATATAACAATTCCCTATAACTTCCCTTATCACTCACTGTAAACTCTCCCTATAAC
This sequence comes from Xenopus laevis, assembly GCF_017654675.1. Lineage (NCBI taxonomy): Eukaryota > Metazoa > Chordata > Amphibia > Anura > Pipidae > Xenopus > Xenopus laevis. The sequence continues at coordinate 68,887,825 of NC_054374.1, read as the reverse complement.
ACCAACGCTCCCTTTAGATCTTCATAACTCTTTCCTACTACCACTCAGTCCAACCTTGCCCCATAACACTACTTATCTCGAAATGATCCCTTCCTTTATACAACTGGATCCTTCCTTACAGCCTCTCCCTATAAGTATAATCCAATATAACTTCCCACTTTTACTTCTTTGCAGCACTGCCTTAAAAATATATGAAACTAAACTATCAGCCTCTTGGACTGTCCCCAGAGAAAGTGATTTCAAGGTTGAGAAGATATCTACACAGAGGAAAGGTGGTCCCATTTTAAGGTAGAATGTCAGCTGGTCAGTGTAAAATGAGATTCTGCAGAGTAGCATTTGAACTGGTAAACAGGGTTCTTCAGATGTGAAGAACTACAAGACATGGTTCCTCCTGAGAACGGGTTAAGACGATGTTATATCTCCTGTTGAATCCTAAACCCTCTGACAGGTTTGCTGTGTTTGAAAAGTTCAGGATCACTGCTCTCACATCTCAGGGAAAAACAAAATGGCATTTTGGGATTGTCTTTTTTTTTATCTGCTGACCCTTCTTTCCCTGGAGTGTGTGTCTCTCTCCGCGGGGAAAAGGTCAATATGTGTCTGACCATCAAACTGCCCTCAGCAAAAAGCCATTAATGCTCCAATCGTTGTAATGAGCAAACTGAGTAGTTTTGAGGTGGTTTCCTTTAATCCTGAATAAAGCTATGCCCCTGCTTTTTATATAATAACCTTATAAAGCATAAAAGACACACCATGTCATTTCCCTTTCTAAACAAATATATTTATGTATGATAACTCTCCCAGGTATATACTCAGCACCCCATTGCTGCAGCTGTTATATCACCCGTACAAAGGGTGATTTTCTTTCACAGAGACGCTCCATCTCCCTTCAGTGACATCTGCTCTCTATAACTTCACTGATCCATGATTCTGTATGTGTCCCTTTTCTTAGTATCTTCTTATATATATTTCTTAGTATATTTGTCAATCAGATCTACCTATATATCTATATGGCCAATTCTCAAATGCATCAAGTATGCTATAATAGTCAGTGTGCATACTGCAGCAGTATATACACTAGGTCCCCAAACTGTATACAGAACATGAACAGATAGTGAAAACTTCATTTGAATTTCTATTAGATCCTCAGCCCTTTGGCTAGAAGTCTTTAATGTTCAAAGAGATGTGGGAGGAGGGGGGGATAGCGAAAGGGAGAAGAACTGAGAATGAGAAGTCAGGAGAGTAATAGGAAAAAACTGAAGAGAAAAAGAAGTAAATGTGGCAAAGAGAGCACAATGAATGAACGGCAAGGAAATATAGCTTACATTGTGAATTAAAGAGTTAGTGCTGGAAGATAAAACAAAATAAGGAATAATAAGGAGGGAGAAGCTGAGTGAGAGGAGAAACTGACTGATATCCCCATCTTTTGCAAATCCACTGTCAGAAGTGGTCGCTAAACAGTTTCCGGGTTCGCAAAAGCTATATTAAATCCGCGCACAATAAAATTTGTACGCGCAAAGGCATAACTTTTCCCATTCTGAATAGTTTTTCCGTTACCGAGTTTTATTATTTATTCCCCTGTATATTTTTATAGAGACCTATATTTTTATAGAGACCTACAGTATGTTGTTTGGGGGGTATAGTTTTCTTTTAAATGTTAGACAACCCTTAGCCTAAGCATGTTATGAGTCTCTTAAAGGAATTGTTCAGTATAAAACAAAAACTGGGTAATATAGTTAGTAAAAATAAAAGCTAGAGTAAGGCTGGAGTGACTGGAGAGTGGCTGGAGTGTGTAACAGAACAGAACACTACTTCCTGCTTTCCAGCTCTCTTGGTTTTCACTGATTGGTTACCAGGCAGTAACCAATCAGTGACTTGAGGGGGGCCATATGGGCCATAACTGTTGCTTTTGAATCTGAGCTGAATGCTGAGGATCAACTGCAAACTCACTGAACAGTTATGTCCCATGTGAACTGAACTGTTCCTTTAAAGGTATATATTGTGTATATATTGAGAGTGTTTCCTTCATCTTGCTGGTCTCCTGATATGTGGTTGCTACCCAGTTCCTGTACAATAAAGCTGGTAGAAAAGTTACTTTTACTCTCTATTATTTATTATTTACAGATAGTAATTCCTAATGTGCATCCACACTTATCCCCATATGTAAAAAGGGCACTAAGTTTGCCCAGGAGCACTAATATTATATATATATAGGCTGTTCGTTTGAATACACTTTCAGCTTTTATTCACAAGAAATCTCATTGTTGCTGGTCTTTATTTTGAAGACCGCTAAAGTATAGTAGCCGAAACGTTGAAATAAATCACAGCCTTTGCTGCTTTTTCACTAAAGTCCTGTAAGTGTGGTTCATGTTTAATATATTGGATTGGGTACCTTTTAACAGGCCCCAGGCAGTTGACTTTATTGATATGTGTGCACCAGCTTGAATTTGTTGTGTGTATATATATATATATATATATATATATATATATATATATATATATATATATATATATATATATATATATATATCTATATGTGGTGCACTCCGGTAAAAATTCAGCCCATGCCTCGGTGCTATCACATATATCATAAATAGTTGTTCCCCATAACTGACGCACTCCAGGATTTCATAATCTAGTCAAACACAGAAAAAATGTATTGCCAACGTGTCTGGGACCATATATATATATATATATATACTGAACTAAACAAATTAACCCAGCACTATCATTATACAACTTTAAGGAACAATTGGATTAAAGAGAACTTATCTGAATTTGGCAAAAAGAGACACTTTTGGTTACATGGTTTGTACAAAGTATGCATAAGCTGATATATATATATATATATCCTCCGATGCCCAGATGATTATATATTTTTTTGTCTACACAATGTACATTTTTCTAGGATTAGTAACCTTTCGCACATCACCAGAATGACTCTATGACTTTGATGTTTTTGATTTTAAACTTTTCATTTTTTATAGATTCTTTTTTTATTATTACTTTTTATATTCAATGTCGGGACTTTTTCTGCACATAAATTGCCTGATTGGGTATACAGTAGTTTAGTTAGATTTTTGGACAGGCTTGATACACTTTATATGTATAATTCACCAATTTATCACCATACGTAACTACAGATAGTAATTGACACTAGCAGGGTGAACACCATGTATTTCAATGATTTGTAAAAAAAAAAAATTTTCCTTAAAAAATGCCTTTTAACTTAGAAATGCACACCATGTATTTATGTTCTTTGGGTAATTTGGGATCCCAATAATGAAGATTCACAGGCTATTTCGGCATAGTGCTGATGGGTTAACAGCAAAGCTAATAGGCATGTTACAGAAGATAATACCTCATTTGTATCTATACAATGAAAATTAGACCTTTGTGAGCACCTGGTCCACTACACCTTTATCTAAGTAAAGATAGATTGTATTTTAGTTATTTAGTTATCGCTATAGAGGGAGTCCTAAGACAGACCTTTGATCTTTACTCAATTGTAGGTATTTGTAACATAAGTAACAATTTAGGTTGTGTATTACAGAGAGTTACAATGAAGACTAATAAGTGTTACAAAATAAATTTTTTTAATTTTATTTTAATCTTGTGGTTCGCCTAATAGGGGGTTTTAACATAAATGTGAATTTTGCTGTATTTATCTGTGCTAAGTAATAATACAATTTTTTATATGTTATTTAACTATTTGACGCATAGTGATGATGATGACGTTAGCCAATTAAGTTCTCTCTTCCACCATCATAGCTATATAATGCATTTTGTGATTGCCTATTGTCACTTTGAGAAAGGCCTCGGAGAGGCCGAAACGTTAGTCGTTTAGTCAATAAAACATTTTGATTTCAATTTAAGTCCTGAGAGTGCGTACCTTCTTTGTGGGATGAATACTTCAATAATTTTGGACACTGCACCCAGGCAATGTTGAACCGTTTGACGAGAGTGCCGGCTCCTCCATTGACTCTCTCTCTCTCTCTCTCTCTCTCTATATATATATATATATCATGGAGGAGAACTCACCAAACAAAAACACAGCATGCCAGAAAAATACTGCACTCAACAGGCTCAATTGATTGTGATCAAAATGTTGGAATTTCTTTTGGTTGACTATTAAAATCAGTTACTCTAACTGATACTGATACTCTAACTGAGCCTGTTGAGTGCGGTATTTTTGTTATTTTATATATATTTGAGTGTGGTATTTTTTGTTATTTTATATATATATATACTTGTATTTATCAGGTTGGATTCATACAGGCCATACCTCATTCAGCAGATTGGTTGTTAGTGACTAGAGTGCAACCAGTACAAAGCTCCTGGCAAGAACAGGATGATGATGATTGCACTTCTATTCACTTTGTGTATTGCCTGTACTAGCATAAGCAACACATTCAGTCTGACAATTAAGCCATTTAAGTGTACAAATGACAGCGCCTTGAACAGTGGAGCTCGTTGCAAGAGCCGCTGCAGTTCTAGGTCATGCAACAGCTTCATTTTCATGTTTAAAACAGGTTATTAATTATTTCTGGTCTTGCAGGGATTCCTTGTAAAGCAAGATCTAATACTGTTAAAAGCAAATGGAAATACACCAAACTACTGTCAATGTTTAATAATTCAGTTTTACACGTAGTCCTTTTTTAAGGTTTTTTTGTTCCCTATTCAATGTGATTATAGATTGATAACGTTTTTTCTTAAATTCTGTTAGAGTACTTTTGGCAATCATTCTACAACCTATGGGCACAATTTATGTAAGTTTTTCATCTGATAATTGCATTTCTTCTACTACGGTTTTACATACATGAATTCTAAGTCATGTGCATGGGATTGCTTGACCCTGAAACACATACAGGTCTGCAAGCATTTGGCTCAAGTGGTACCCACAATCTGATTCTACCCCCTGCCATCATTTCCATTTTCCTCTCTCTTTCCCTCATCCTCAGGTTTCCTCCATCACCCCCTCCCCTCTCTCTCACGCTGCTCTAATTGTGCGTGCAGAATCGGATGTGTATCCGACCAGGCGAAATAACTGTGAGCAGAGACAGCGATTAACATTACCCACTAACCTATCACCTGCCTAGGGACCTAAGGGACTGGCTGATAATCACGGGTGGGGGGGGGCTGACCTTGTTTGACCTCCTTCTCTGAAGATGATGGGCTTGTTAGCTCAGAACTAGTCTGCCTTATTAGCAGTATGACACCATGACACAGACAGGAGAGAGCTATGGGCCATGCAGTCTGTCCATTCCCCTGCTGGGCACCGCAGTCAGGAGGGTTAATGCTGCAGCAGGTGTGCGCAGTCTTTGAAGTGGGACTGTCACTGTGTGTCAGGCTGCACGCTTGGCTGCAGCAGTCTCTGGCTTATTGAAGCCGCTGGCTGTCTATGTGACACAGGGAAGGATGAATCCATGTGATACATGAGGTGTCCCTGCCAGCCTCGCACGGCATGCGACTGGGACAGTCTGTATGTCACAGTGCAGGATGCAGACAGCCAGCTGTGCGGGACACACAGCCAGTGTGCTTAGCACTAAGATTGCACATATTCATGCCAGTATCTTTTTCAGTGTTTGAAAAATGCATATAAAAAAAGGGCTCTGTAAGATACTATATATATATATATATATATATATATAGATACACACACACAGTACACAATTTCACACCCACAGTTAGAGAGCAATGGATAGCAGCTATGCTCAGTCCCCTGGATATGCATTAATATTTCATAGCACTATCAATTATTCCCTCCTCTACCATCATCTGTCTGCAATAAACACTGTCTGAGAGAGAGCACTCACCCATGGCACAATGCCTTTCCCAAACCCCACTGTAAAATGATGCACAGTATCAATAGTCTCACAATGATCACTCTGTTTGCTTGAGGATTTGCTGTAGTTTCTTTACACTATACGGTATGGAGACATGATACCAAGCATATATAAACTGATTTAAAATATTGTCTTGGGCTAGTATTATTATTACAGGTATAAGATGTATTACCTAGAATGCTTGGCTCCTGGAGCTATCTGAATAAAGGGACTTGCTATCATTTGGCATATCATGCCTAAGGCCATGGCCACGCCGGGTGCAGCCACATGGCATGGATTTTGGCACTCGCGTGTTTTATTGTCAAAATCTGCTCTGTGCGCCTGCACCCAGACCAACGCAGGCGAATGCACCGAAAACCACTGTTCTCGGCCTGTCTGTACATCTTTGTTGTGTGGGAGGAAACCCACATAGACATAAGGAAAACATATAGTTAGTTCCATGGCTGAAGCTAATCCAAGTACAGTACCGTAATTTAGCTAGTCAGCCTACCACGGTGCCATTATTCTGGTAATATTAATGGAGAGACAAAAGTTAAACTGCATAATTCATATTGAATCTTCTATTCTGCATTATTCTGAGTATTTGTCAGTAAATCTGATGGATTTATGTATTTAAAGAAAAGGGCCTTTGATAAAAGAGCAAACTCAGCCAGTGCCAGTGTTTAGACTGATAGGGTTAAATCTTCTTATCCCCCCTGAAATAAGTGGAAAAATATCAAAGTTATATCTTAAAAAAGGAAGAAAAAAACCACTTGGAAAAATACAGAGAATTTGGCAGAAAGAGACAGAAGGCAGGAGGGGAGCAGATGCAGAGAGTGGGAGAAAGACGGGAGGGGATTATAAACATCACTTTACATATATATATATATATATATATATGTATTGTATGTAAAATGTATACATCTATCTATTTAACTGTCCTCTGTATTTCTCTGTCCTCAACAGCTATATTATTATTTTTGCTATATGTATTCCTCCTGCCTTTTATATCTGTGGGAAGGTCATGTGAACATCCTTATGCACTTTGCACTTGAGAGATACCACAACAGCCCTTACTGACAGCGAGGACACACGTGCATGCCATTGTTGGCAAACTGAAGGTTGCTTGTGCCCTTCCCAAGGTTATTTCATTTGTTTTTATTTGTTAGCTACTTCCCCTCTATAAGGGCTGTCATACGCAAACTTGAGTGAAGGTGAATGCAGGTTGTGCAGTATAAACCCTACTAGGTATAATTATAGAAATGTATTTCCTAGCATAAAGACAACAATAGGGTTAATACTGTTCTCATATAAAAATAGTGTTACATTTTTTGGCAGATATAAAAGTAGTCATATCAATGTTTTATTTGCCAAAATAAAAGGATTTTCCGGAGCCAGACGGAGACTGTTCTCGCCAATCTGCTGTTCTTTCTCCACAACAAAATTATGGTTTTGTCATATCATAGCCAATTGGCATCTAACCACTTTTCCCCATCTCACTAAACAAATTCACCCCATGCTATTCCCATGGCCTCCTCCCACTACCACCAACTCCACCACCAAATCTCACAGTTTACAACCCCTTAATCGTTTTCTCTTTTTCTTTATCCTGTTTCTTTGCATTTCATTTAATTCACTGGTATTGTAAAAGCCTTATAATTCAAGTGAAGAAATGGGGCAAAGTGCTAAAAATAGACAAAGGAGCCTATTTAAAATATTTTAAAAATGCTACTTATTTTTAAACTTTTTGAATTATAAATGGTTTTTTTTCCAAAACAACACCATTATACTTGCTGTGAATATTGCATCAATTTGGATTTAACAAATGGTCAGAGACTGGTATAAAGTACATGACCCCAGCATTGCATACTACATCATGTGCATCGGTCACTATTTATAGACAGTAATGCATAGGCTTGCTGTTACAATATAAATGCTAAATTTTACAGTGTCATAGCTCGAAAGCCTTCTGAATGGTAGTTTTAAATAAGACCCAGAGTACCTCAGGTCAGTCTACAGGTTTGTCCTTGCTTGACCACCAACACTAAGACCTGATTAGGTACTAGCGTGTAATTTGAGTAGCTGAGTGACTTGAGGTTAGTCAGGGATGGAGGCTTAATTGGATCGATGTAACTAGACATATGAAGACAAATGGCAACTTTTCAAAACATCCATTATCTGCCCCTGTTCCCCAGCTACAAGCAGATGCTTCCTTTGTGATAAGGACTGGTAGTAACATGTTAGAGAAATGAGCTCCCACACTGGATCTCTTCTCTGCACTAAACCACGAGAATCACAGCTGCTGTAGAGTTGCCTGGAATTTTTTTATTTTATTTTGTTAAAAACGAATAAAGTTGCCCCTTTATGTACTGTATATTTAAACAGTATAAGTGTAAGCAGGTTAAGTATAGACAATCTTTTTTATATAGAATGACTGCTTTTTTCCCTTTGGGTAAAAATTGTGGTTTTAACACTATTCTGGAACTTGAAGAGTTACCAATAATTCAGCCATTTTGTCCACCCTGCTGACTCACTAATTGCAGGCCTTTTAACGAGTCAGAAGCTCGTTAGAGGCCAGGAAACAGTGTGAGAGAAATTACCATTCACCTGAGTGCGTGATAATTATTAGGGCTAATGGTTTATCCCTGCCAAACACTGATTAACCCTTTGAGGAATACAAACATGGTTGTATAAGATTTCTATTTGAAAATGGGCTAATCCAATAAATACTTTTCTAATCAGATATTTATTTTCTTTCATATTGACATCTCTTGCCATAGCAGCATAGTTTTTTAGTAATTTCTGCAGTTCACCCTCATACACTATACACAGAAACCTTTTATTTTAATTTTAGGTACCTTGAATTTTCTTTTCTTTTACATTGACTTGTCTTAATATTCTCAGCAATCCATTATATAGCCAAATTTGTTTACTATTCAGTTTTTTTTATCCTTCATTATATCATTACTCTTGCACCTAGAAACTGATTGATCAAAGAAAAAATCCTAGAGGTTTCATGCAATATTCCCAGCCATTCAATCTGTGTAGGAATTTTCGAAAGAATGAACCAACTCCCCTTTCTGATCATTTTGATAAGTCAAACAAAGTTATTCATTTTTTATTATTAAAAACTATGAATTATTATGTTTTGAGAAGATGAGTTTGTCTTTTACAAAAAAAATTCTAAGAGTAGATGTGGCTATGGCAGCAGTTTTTTCATGGATAGTAGTAATGGATGAAAAGTAGTTCATGAAATGGATGGTGCTATCTGGGTGAACTAGGTCCAAGAGAAGTATCTCAGGGGTCATAGTCACTCATAGATCCCAGTAGTAATATCCAAATGTGGATAGGATCTAAGTTACCAATTGTACAGTATTTTCCTAGATGTTGGAGGTGCATAATATATTTAGAGAATGTGGATGGATTAAAAAAATGTTTTTATTCTGCATCAGCTAAGGTTGGATTAAGCCTTTTTCCCCACCTTTGTACAGTGGATAGGTGTTTAATGTCCAGAGTATTTAACTGTGCTTCATATCATAAAATAAATCCCACCATTTAATGGACTCTTCGAGTGGGGAGGGTTTTGACTGGTATTTTTTTAAAAAAGAAATGCAGCCACAATCCAAGCTGTGTCAGTGGTAAAGCAATATTGGTCATTTGTTGTTGCACTATGGTACTGTTACACAAAGCAAAAAGAGGCATTGGTACCACCTGACCCATTTCCTCCTGCACACAAAAAGTTATAGCTTAAGAATTGTAAGCAAAGGCCCACACACAAGTACATAAGATCATGTGAATAATTTCATATAACTCTTATTCCACCCACAGATCTTTTTGCCTTTTTGACCATCATGCAGATCATCACCTCATTTCTCCCACACAACTCATCATTCTTCCAATCTCCACCCTGCTCACTTCTTTCACAGGCCCAATATTTCTTATTCACACATGCTGCAACTATCATTTCTTTCAAACATCATTTCTCCTTCATTTCTCCTACACATCCGGCATCCTGTCACTTCCACTCCTTTTAGCCACTGCACATTCTCTAATAGATCCAAGTGTCTCTCTTTACATTTCCGCTCTCTCTATTCCTCTCTCACATTTCTTCTCCATTATTTATTACACATTTATTTGTGTGTCAAAGGCACTGCTTCTGACATTCTTTCTTCATTCCCTTGCTTTTTATTGTCCCCTCTTTATCTTTCACCTTCTTCATTGTATTAGAAGCCCTGTTTATTTATCCCGTCCAATATCTGAGTGTTCCTTTGTTCTCACATTCTCCCCATCATAATTCTTTCTATCCCAATATCCCTCACAAACACCTTTACAACTTGCAATAACCTTTTTTTACTATCCTGTTATTTCTCATAATATTATTCTTCTTGATTGCATGCATGTCTCTGTTGTGGTCCTTCGGTCTATGTAATCAATAGCCTGTTCATTGTATCTGATCAGTTAATCAATAATTTCATGTTGATGTATGCTAAATAATTAGTTGTCTCTTTAATGGTCCACCAGACCCTCTTTTGTCTTTGCTATGTGTGCTCCTATATTCTCTCTCCATATCTATACAGTGGTTGATTAATAGCATACATTCAGATTCATTACAGACTGCCCTAAGTGAGGTGGGAGGATAACTGATTTAACTAGTTTGTGGCTGTGTGAGTGTTGAAATATACTGGTAAAGCTCAAGGGGTTAACACCTCAGCATCCACAGTCTCACTGATAATGATTTATTCATGAATAAATCCATTAATTCTGAAGAGGCGCAACAGAAAAAAATGGTTTAGGCCAGAGAATAAATAGCATGAAATGTATTTCCAGGACAAAACCAGCTTAATTCTGCTACCACTGTACCCTGGTTTTCCATCTGCTTATCCTGTATCACCTGAGTATTAAACCCTTACCATCTAACAGTGATGTGCCTCATTTCTCATCTATAAAATATACACATGCTATTAAATCGTGACCACACCTTTCCTTTACTTTCCTTAAATTGACACTGCTAATGAAAAACACATTGGGGGTCATTAATCAACACTGGGCAAATTTGCCCATCGGCTGTAACCCATGGCAACCAATAAGATTGCTGCATTCATTGTTCTACTTGCAGCTGGCATTAAAAAGCTAATCACTGATTGGTTGCTATAGGTAACTGCCCATGGGCAAATTTGCCCAGTGTTGATAAATGACCCCCATTCTGCCTTGCAGAATATTTTTTTCAGTGTGTTTTTTTTAACAATTTGAACCAGCTATTGTCATTACTCAAAATATATGTTCTTATGAGTGCATCATAAAACCACCTGCTACCAACTAGACTAACTATGCAAACCTTAGTTTTGTAACTTTGGGTCCCAGATATTATAGGACTATAAGTCCCAGTATTTACAAAAAAAAACCTACCCTCTTGAAAAGGGGACTCCTCAATTGACCCTTCACTTTCAGCCCACCCACTGAATCCCATTGTTACATACAGGGGCGATCCTGGCCCCTCCGCCACCTGAGGCAGCAGCAGTTGCTGCTGCCCCCCCCCCCTCCCCCGGAAATTTGCTCTTAAAAGTACAGGAGCAGCATTTTTGCTGCCCCTGGTACCTAGTGGGGTGCTGCCGCCTGAGACGACAGCCTCAACTTGCCTCATTGCCAAGCACCCCTGGTTACATACCTTAAAGAGGAACTATCGCGAAAATGAAAATTTAATATAAGCTTTAGCACACTGAAATAAGTTTTCTAAATACAATTAATTAAATAACTGCCTACCTGTTTCAGAAATAATCAAGTTACTCTTCACTATTCCTCTCTCAGCACCTGTTTTCTCTTCTTTCTTTCTTCATGCAGGAGTTGGGTGTCAGATATTAATTGACAGTTAGATCCAATATATCTTATAGGGGGGCTCCATTTGCCTAGAAGATGTATTAGAGCTCACTCTAATACAAAATCACCACAAATCATGTCTCTCTACATGCAGAATTTGTGCAAAAGGCAATTATTTGGTTTGTACTGACAGGGTCGGACTGGAGTATTGGGGGCCCACCGGTACTGCCACATGAAGGCCCCTCCAGGCAGTCACCCGGGCCCCCTCCCGGCTTCACTCTAGACGCCTCCCAGCTTCCCTCTGTGCTTCCCACTATGTCATTATATCCACCACTGAGAATTAGGCTGCCTCTACCTACAGAGAAGATGCCCCCCCAAATCTGAATCTCCTACCATGAGAGAAGATCAGCAGCCCTGCTGGGGGTCCTGAATCTGCAGTGTGTCGATGATAGGAAATTCAAATACAAATTTCAATGAGTCAGGTGACAAATTACATCACTGAGCATTGATTGTAATGGATAAAATAACTAAGCACTGTTTATATAGATATAATTTACGGGATATTGATGCCTTTTATTCATATATATATACTATTGCAATGGAGAAGCCGCACTCTCAGGTCTTATGAAAATACAAAATTGTTATTGCAGAATCACTACAATAAAGTAGTTTTTGTAAGACCTAAGAGTGAGCTTTCTCCATTGGAATAGAAGTGAAAGATTTGTGGCTGCAACGTGGAGCATCTAATCGTGAGTGCTGATAATCTCTGGATTGCATATATATATATATATATATATATATATATATATATATATATATATATATATATATATATATATATATGTGTATGGGACCTGTTATCCAGAATGCTCAAGGACCTGGGGCTTTCTGGTTAACGTATCTTTCTGTAATTTGGATCTTCATACCTCAAGTCGACTAGAAAATCATGTAACCATTACATTACAGAGAAAATGGAAATATACAATAACATACAGAAACACACACACATTCAAACCCCCCACATATATTTGTATTATGAGCAATGACACACAAGGACATTATCTATATAACATAATAACGTTCAAGGGACCTCATTGTTCCTTGAATCTGCCTTCTGCTATGGAAGGGCATGTAAGGACAATGACACCAACCAGAAAGGTTTTTTTTTTAAATGAAAGTGTCAGTGGGAAACAACTATTTCTCAAAGCACTTATCACCTCCCATAACCACATATTGCTGTCTATTAGCCATCTCTTCATTGGCTGTTTCACTTGGAAATTTTAAAGGGAAAGTTTCTCTGGGAATTGTTTTTTTCATTGCACTTATCACCTACAAAGGTTCACTGAGGAATAATTGCTGATTGCCACAGACATCAGGAGACAAAAAGGTAAGTAGCAGCAGCCTGCAAAAAAGTGGAGATTATTCAGCACTGCTAGCCCATGCATAGTTCTACCTTTCTTTCTAAAATGATACAATAGAATTCCATTTCTATCTAAAATGTTAAATTATTTCAATGAATTAGCATTGCATTTATTCACATTCAACACTTGTTCATACACCTTAAGCAGGTGTAAGTAAGTTGTTAAGTATAAGGCTCCCGTGTAGATTACAACTCCAGATACTTGTCACTTAACCTACTGCGCAGCACGCAAGGGAGGGATGTAGTGTCCTTACCAGGCGCGTTTCAGGGGCTGCTGCCGCCCCTCCCTCCCGCTCCGCTCTTCTAACTCGTAGTGTCGGATTGGGTCGAGGAGGGACCGCATCGCTAGTGCAGTTAGCACTATTAAGGAAAAACGTCTTCACGGGTCAAAAAACACCCTCAATCCTCAAGGTCCTATTGAGGATAATGCAAAGTCAAAGTAATACATTAAAGGTGTATTTTAAGACCAGTGTATTCAAAAAAGTATATAATTTATTTATCAAACAGAATACTGGCCGGCCAGGAAACACAATGAATAGACAATCAGTAAAATTACATAAAAACAATTATCAAGTTACTCCAGGTGATTAGTCGCTTGTTTAAATTTTAATAATACAATATATATACTACTTGGTTATGATAGGTACTTGCCCCAATTATGAAATAGCAAGGAAGGCTGTGAGTTAAAGTTCTCCAACTTAGAAAAGTTTTTTTGTGTTTAGGGTGTGAGTTATAGTTCTCAAATTTGGTAAATCGATAGAAGATACTTCTTCAGTGCGAGCATTTCATAGTGAAGATTTTCTAGCGTTCGTTTATGCCTAGCGAAAAGTCGCTAGTGATCTTCCGCTTAGGTCAATTTGAATAGGGGAGGTACATTAAAGTTGTATGTAAGCTGATGTTGGTGCAAATGCTTGAAGTGGCCACTTTTTATTACAAATGTCCAAGGAACCGTAATAAAGACAAAAGATATCATATAATGCCCTAGACATAAGCCCACTGTAAAATGTATGTTCCATGGCCCTCAAATGTCTGGGGGAAAATGTTAACCCAAAAAAGTTTACCTTAGGACTTTTGCAGGCAAACTCGCTTAAAAAAAGGAAAAGCTTTTTTTTTACAACAGACAGACAGGATCTGATGTAAGTGACTGATTGAGGAATTGCTAGCTTCATTTTAGCACTTCGCCTGGTCTAAGGTGGTGAAGTCCACTCTGGCGAAAGAGGTAACATTCAGTAAAATCTGCACTTTAGTGAATTTGCGGAGCAACGGCCATTTGCCTGAGCGAAAAGTCACCTGGCAATAGACTGCAATCGAACTATAGCGACGGTGTCTTTCGGTAGCGAATTGTCATCTGCGCCTGTTGTGAATTGGTGATGTCTCTGCTGATTGGATTACTGGGCCCTTTAGTAAATCTGCCCCATAGACTGCTGCTGTGCTTATATATAAATTGCCCAACCTAAAGGATAAACATACATTGCAGTCATTGTGACTACACAGGATTCCAAAGGTAAATGTGGCAGAAACTCAGACAATACAAGAATTAATAGTCTGGGGCTTCCTTACACACAGAAACAGAAACCTGAAGGAGGCAGAGAGAGAAACATAAACAAGAACAAGAATACATATGTCTGCATGTGTCTCTAGATAGAGACAGGAGACAAAAGACTTTAGGGGAACAGTTAAAAAGTGGCATTTGTATAAGCATTTTGAGGCTGGATACATTGCAGGAGGATTCACCTGAGACTACATTTTAAGTTTTTCTATAGTTTCCATACTAAAGAAATTAGATTTCAGATAAGTTGTTAACTATTCTCCTTACATAGCATTATAGTATACATGAGATATACTACATATAATAAAATTAGCCTGGGGTGTCATTGAGTCTGTCTGCTTCTGGGTGAAGAATTTATTGCTGTCTCCCCCTCTCATTACTTTATCACTCATATGCACCCTGATAATGTGTTGCCCCAATTCCTGGAGCATGAATCCTCAGAGCATATGGGCTTCTGTGGAGGAAGAATCTGCACATTACCAGATGGAGCTGTGTGATTAAACGGGAATCAGACCCTGCAAGCTGATCACAGATGGGGGCTATTTTCACTTAATTAATAAACAAAGAAATAATATGCCTTAAAGGACCACATTACTCTCTAAGATCTGAAACACAGTAATTATGAGAAGACAGTCTGTAGTTCTTATTCATAATGTTTCAACAAAGAAAATACAGTTAAGGCTTTAAAAAAAAAAAGGTTTGAAGGGTCCTTAACTTTTTCAATAACAGTGTGAACCATATAGCAATAAGATAATATACGTCCAATTTGGAATTTGCACGTTGGTACATGTTTTCCCTTAATGTGCTGTGAGAATTTGGCAGTACAGGCATTGGACCTGTTATCCAGAATCCTCAGCACCTGAGATTTTCTGGATAATGGATCTTTCTGTAATTTCGTATTAATGAAGCTTCCTGTTCCCCCAGCCGCTCCAATTCAGTCTTGGCTTGTGTTGGTTGGAGGGTCGGCACCTCTCCCAAAGTAATGCAATAAAGATTTACCAAACACTTTCGGCAAGTGTAGCGTGGAGATCCCCTGCAATTTTATTAAAGTCACATGATGTAACGTTTCGGGGGCGTGCCCCTTCGTCTTCTGACGCTACACCTGCCGAAAGTGTTTGGTAAATCTTTCCATAATTTCGCCATGTTATACCTTAAATCTACTAGAAAATCATGTAAACATTAAAATAAATAGGCTGGTTTTGCTTCCAATAAGAATTAATTACATCTTAGTTTGGATCAAGTAGAAGGTAATGTTTTATAATTACAGAGGAAAAACCAAAAAATTTTTTAAAAATCTGGATAAAATGGAGTTTATAGGAGACAAACTTTCCATAATTTGGAGCTTTCTGGATAACGGATTTCAGGATAACGGATCCCATACTTCCCATTTAGTCTTAAGTCTCTTGGCCCTGGAAGATAATACAAACACCTGCTTGTATTTATTCAGTTTTTCCTAATGGCCATAGCCAGAAAAACCATGAATCATAGTTTATCTCAAAAGCCCATTTAGGACATCAGGCTAAATGCTAAGTGAGTTCAGCATTCCTTTTAATTTTTAGCATTATTATATGTGTTTTAAGCTGAAAGTAATATTTATATTTAACTATACTGCTATAGGTATGTAAGGGAAATCTTTCGAGATCAAAAAGTAATTATTTGCTTTTTGTTTTAGTTCTACAAAAATATATAAAAATATAAGCATTTAATCTTGCTTGTAACCTTGCCTGAGCAGCCATTGTCCCTCTAAAAACCATTCTTATCATCACCCACAGACTCCAATTGTGATATAAACCTATAACAATCTGGATGGCAAATTATGACAGCATTAGGAGTGTGGCCAGCAAACTGGAAGCATGAATGGATCTCTCTATAATGTTGGTAGTTCCCTAGTTACATTGGTGAAATTGAAGATGGATATACCATGGTTGGTGTTCCACTGTTAATAACTAACCTACTTGGAGCATAGGCCAAAAGATCAGGTTGTCACCGGCACAGGTTAGAGTGGGTGCAGTTAATTGTCATATATTACCATAGCAATCAGAAGCATAGAAAACGTTCAGAAATACCTGAATCTCATGCAGAATTACTTCCAGTGTTTCATATTATATATATAAATATATATATATATATATATATATATATATATATATATACATATATATATATATATATATATATGTTATATAATTATTTCATTCTCTGTGATTCTGTATTAGTATCAAGGCTAATAGAATGGTGATTGGCCAATGTGTAACAGTCTTTAAATACACTGTGATCACACGGTAAAGAACACATTTCAACTTACAACGCAGAGCATTTACGTGAATAGTTAGCCATCAGGGATCCAGTGCCATCTTAGGGGCAAATTCACTAACCTCTGAAAATCCGCCAGCGACGGCTTCGTTCACAGCAAAACACTTCACAGGCATAGATTCGCCAGGACAACGCTAATTCGCGAAAATCCGAAGTTGCGTCCAGGGTGCTGAACGCTGGCGAAGTTGCACTAGTGTTACTGCGCCAATCGAATCAAAGTTGCGCTAGCGTTGCCTAATTTGCATACGGCGGGAAGTTAAAGTTCAATGGACGTATATGTTGCAGAAAATACATTACACTACACAAGTCCGGGAAACCTTAATAAAATAAAATAAAGTTGTTATATTGCCAGTGTATAGTTGATGTGCCATATGTTAGGAAATGTAAGGTGGAAGCTTATCTCAAAAAACAATTCCGCTATTTTTCAGCCTATCATCCTGTAAAAAGGAAAAGACAGTAGCGTTTTTTGGGACTTAGAAAAATATTCAACTATTTTTTGAGGAAGTCCTATCTACTCTATTGCACTTCGCCTGGTCTGAGGTGGTGATGACAAGTCTGGTGCAAGAGATAACGTTCAGTAAAATCCGCATCTTAGTGAATTTGCGTAGTTACATCCATTCTCTTTTCTTGCTAAGCAAAAAAATAATTGTGCTTTCATATTTGACTTATAGTTTTAGTTCAAAATTTACTTCTCTGTACTACCTAGGGTTGCCACCTTTTCTGGAAAAAAATACCGGCCTTCCTATATATTTATCTTTTTTCTCTATTAATAACATTGGGATCAACAATCATTTTTACCGGCCAGGCTGGTAAAATACCGGCCAGGTGGCAACCCTAGTACTACCTGAGAAACATGGTGATGATACGCCCACTGGACAGTTTGTTGGAGTAACATATTTCTACAGTGCAAGTGTTGTAGATCCCACTCAAAGGAATAAACCGAGTCTTTCATTGCCAAATAAGTTAGTTTTTATTGGCCACCAGTGAGATCACCTGACTATAGCAGTATAGTGTGGGAGCTAAAACATGGAGCTGGCCACAGCTCCTGTATAAACTATGACAAACAAGGGAAAGCTGTGAGCACCACTTTCCCTTGTCTGTTAGAAATTATATTTCTACATGGAAATAATTTACTAGTAGGTGAAGGAAAAGACAGGTATCAATTACAGCCCTTATTAAAGGAAGGAAGGCAGCAAACGTTGTGCATGCTGGTTATAGTGCATTTGTCTATCTGAGTAAAATGGGTCATTCCAAACATGGTTCAGAACAGCATACTTAATTGGAGAGGGGACAAGAAGTGCACAAGAAGTTCAGAAAATTATAGACTACTGAGTTAAAATGATCTCAACTGCTTTAAAATGGCAACCAAAACAAAGAAGGTCAAAAGTTACCTGTCAGTACTGTTACAATTAGAAGACACCTATGTGAAGAGGTTGCAATTTGCAAAGAACACTTTGACTGGCCTAAAGTGAAATGGAGCAACATTTTGTGGACTGATGAAAGCAAGATTGTTGTTTTGGGGTCTAGGGGCTGCAGACAGTTTGTCAGACGACCCCCAAACAAGGCGCAGTACACTGTGAAGACAGTGAGGCATGGTGGCACAAGCATCATGATATGCGGATGTTTCTCACACTATGGTGTTGGGCCTATTTATCTCATACCAGGGATCATGGATCAGTTTCAATACATCAAAATACTTGAATATGTCATGTTCCTTATGCCGAAGAGGAAATGCCCTTGAAATGGGGGTGTCAACAAGAAAAAGACCCCAAACACACCAGTAAATGAGCAACATCTTGGTTCCAGACCAACAAGATTGACGTTATGGAGTGGTCAACCCAATCCCAGGACCTTAATCCAATAGAAAACTTGTGGGGTGACATCAGAAATGCTGTTTTTGAGGCAAAACCAAGAAATGCAGAAGAATTGTGGAATGTAACAGGTGCCAGAAGTTGGTTGACTCCATGTAACACAGATGTGCAGCAGGTCTCAGAAACACTGGTTATACAACTAAATATTAGTTCAGTGATTCAAAGGAAAGCGAAACCTTGAAACATTTTTTAGTTTATACAGTGAATGTGTGAGTTTATAAAGAAGAATTCAGACACTGCTATTTTTGGAACAGCCTAATATTCCCCTTTCTTCACTTTCTGTAAATAAATAACACACATTTCATACATTTTTCTTCATATATTGATTTGGAATAGAATGTGCAGTGTTCCCAATGCATTTGTGTGTTCTTTGGAAATAAAAGCTATTATAAGGATTTTGAGCTTTATTCACTTTTTTAAACACATGGAGCTAATTTGCTGTATAAACAATGGGCACATTTGCACCTGGGCAGTAACCCAAGGCAACCAATCAAATGATTGCTTTCAGTGCTCAACCTGCAGCTGCCTGAACAATGCTAATCACTGGTTGCTATGGGTTACTGCCCATGTGCCAATTTGCCCTCTGTTTATAAATGAGCCCCAATGTTATTATTCTGAACGCAACTGTATAACATTACATTACTAAACATGCATTAAAAAAGAAAATGACTATACAGACATCATATTCATCATAAAGTTAATTCTTGCTTAAAGGCACATTTTTCTCCCCCAAACAGGTAAGAGAATGGGCAGCACCTGCACTTCTTTATCTTCATGAATTTAGCTGTTGCAGAAGCTCAGTGCTCCAGGAGGCTTTCCCTTTCAGTAGTAACACTGCTTTCAAATCAAGGTAGAGCCTCATGCGATAGAGCAAGGAAAGCACAATTTTCCACTTTCAATTCCACACCTTTGATGTAATATTACTGAGGGTGTACGTTGTACAGTTAAACATTATAGCTGGAATTTAACACGAGGTACAGCTGAGAGAAAGCATTAAATGGTTTTTAAAAGGGTGAAATATAAGCTTGAATATAACTGGTCCCTTGCAAAGCTCAAAACATACAAGGATGGGTATACTCCAGATGAGTTATCTAAGTGAATAAAGTGTGATTGTTCTAGTTTTAAAAACATGTTAGAATCCATGTGTACATTGTTTAGATCATATTATGCAGAACCAAATGGTTTGTACTTCTGAAACCTATTAAAGCTGTAGCACAATAAGATATATATATATATATATATATATATATATATATATATATATATATATATATATATTGTATATATCCATTCTCATTACCTGAGTATTCCTCTTTTATATTTTCATGTGCTTTTCTCTTCCTTAGCTTCTTGTCTTTTATGTCCTAGCTAATTATTACTCTCTTAATTTTACAATTCCCTTTGTAGGCATATATAATGTGCACATGCATATTGTGGATATATTACACCCACAGGTAGGCTAGTAGAAATGGAATATTTATGTTTATTCTCAAGTCTGAAGACAACAAACAAAGGAAGGCTTGGAATGAAGAACAATTTAGGTTCAATCATGACTCGGATGGATAAAAGGGAAAGGAATCATATCACTGACTTACCTGCCTTTTGGAGAGTAGTAAATGCACAGCTAATCTTGCTGACTGGATTTAAATCATCAATGTAAAACACTAAAATTGATGGACTTCCCTAGCCTCTATGAGCTGAACCAAAGAAAGGGCAGTCAAAATGGACAGTCTGTGATTCTGAGGTTCTGGGAGTGTTTTATAAATGTTGAGATGATCTGCAGATGGCAAAAACCTAATAACATTTTCAGTGATTTTAATGTGCATATGTTAGGTGGACACCATACATAGCTGTAACTATGGCAGAAGTGTTTAGGGGTTTGTTCCTATACTGTACTAATACAACATTTTTAGCAATGACTGCATTGTGTCACCACAAGGCTTCTCCTCCCAATGCTTCAATGATCCATAAAAGTCTTGGGGAGTATAATGCTGATAACATTACACTTGTGTGCTAGCTAGAGATGATGTGATTTGATGCCTTGCTCAGAACTCGAGGAACCACTGCAGACTGCTGTGCCCTTATAAGCCTTTTCAAAACCTTAACATAAATTAGGTAATGGAGTTCAAAATGTATGTTACATGTATAAAATACTAGAGTTTAGAAGAAGCTGTACCAGTGTGGTCCCTTTTATATGGACTTGTTCCTGAGTAGGTGAAAGTGATCTCCAAAGCTGCAAATAATATCCAAATCCCCAGAAACGTAACTAGAGGGGGGTGGGCCCTGGCGCAGGACGCGCAGCCGGGCCCCCCACCCCCCTCCGTACGCTCGACACTGCAAATCCCTTCTTTGTTCTGCTTGTCTGCTCAGTGTTCTGAAGGTTGATACACGCACTGACTGCCATCATATATTTTTCTGACTCCCATCTATATTCCAGCTCTCACATGCTATATAAAACTTTCTTTATCTTCTCCTGATTTTAATAACTGCAGGGCATATGTCTCTAAACCCTGATCCCTGCCACATACCGACTTGCTTTTGTCCCTTTATTATAGATCCCCTTCCCCTGTTTTTTGTGCCCAAAGTTAAAAAGACAACTTTTTATCAAGTTCAACTTTTCCCTATTGGTTTACTGTGTATTTCTTGAATGTACAGCACTGCATAAACAAGCAGTGCTATATAAATATATATACGATATATACACAGACATTTTATATAAGATATATACAAACATATTAGGGAGCAGAATGCAGTCACCGTATACTGTCTCACTGCCTGGATTCCCCTCTTATAGTTGTGGAGTAGTTTAATATTAATATCAAATGCCACAGTTATAATATTTAAAACAGTTTAATTCCTGAAAATATTCTGTACAGTCAGTATACACAGCTTTATGTTACATCTGAAAATCCACGCACTATGACAACACTTTCAAAAACATTACAATCGCTTTACACCGCAGTGAGGAGGATAACAGGTACAAGAACGTTCTGTGTAGCGACCCTGAGCATCATCACACATTATAGTTATTTTATTAGCAGTGTTTTGATGCTCAGCTTCATTATACAGAGTCAAGAGTTTGTTGTCAATGTATAGATACAGAGCGCATGTTCAGTTACAGAAGGCATTTTTGAAACTTGTTACATACTACATGGCCTTTCCAGGTGCAATAAGGCACAATAGGAGTTAGCCTTGTAGTTTCCAACTCAATAACCATCATCCCCAAAACTGCAATTCCTCCATATTACATCCACAACAAGAAATTATTAAATTGTGTAAAAAAATAACATTTCAAGTCTATTTATTTCATGGATTAGTCATATTTGTTGACTGCACAATGCTGGAGGGTATATGTAATTGTTCTCCCTTCCCCTACACTGCCATAACAGCACAGCCTTCATCATTTTCTATGGAGGTCATTAATAAAAACGAACAGTCCTTTAAAACATGAGGATAAAATGTCATGAGTGCGTAGAACATAAAAGAAAATATACAAATAAAATAAATTCACAATATATCTTCTGTATGTACACAGTTCTGTATATATTAAATTCTGCATATGAAATAAAATCACACACACATGTAAACAGCAACATTTGAAATTTGCAGGGAAAGGGTAACCCACAGAATGATGTAGGTGTAGTGATTAGCGCAGTCTGCCTATGTTATCCAACTGCAGCTTGGTGCAGACACAAAGGGGCCATGGGATACTGAATCACTGTTTACTACATTAGATTGTCAGCTGCACTTATGACTGCAACTTTTAAAAGATTTATCCCAATGGAGAGAAAAGTGACCTAAGAACAGTGTTACATTTAACAGGGTTTGCATTAAACAATAATGCCATAAACAATGTGCCCCCCCACCAAAGTTAATTGATGTTTTAAAATCGTAGGTTTATGTTCACCAATTTTGTTTGAACAAGCTGCATGTTAATTTTCGAATCATATTATAGAAAGTTGTTTGTATATACTCAGTTCAGGTATATAGTACTAGGTGGAACTTTAAAAAAGGTAGGTGCTTACTGGAAATGTTGTGCTTACGTTTTATGATATTCAATTTATTTTTTTGTTAAAAATATTATTTTGCTAAATGAAAGATTTGTATTAAGCCATATAAATCTTACTTTTACTTACCAATATTCTAGATTAAAATTAGCTTATAGTCATCAACTGATGATTTTGGTAAATGCCCTGCAACGTTGACTAGTACATTGTTTCATAGTGAGTGAGGCCACATCTAAAATAACTCTAAATATTACATATGGGAAAATGCATCTATTCTCTTTGTCTGCTCCATTCAATAAGTTGTTTTGCAAATACATAAAAATTGCAGAATACATGGTAAGAAAATATAGAGGCTTTCTTACCAGAGAGAATTAGCTTACATGGACTCATAGTTTACAGACTGTGGATAGGTCTGTACATTTTAGGACTTACTAAGCACTAAGTCTTCTGGGATAACAGGGTATTATTGTTTCTTTAGTTAAGTAATTGATTAATATAAAACTGAAAAATGATTGGGTCTTGTAAAAAAAAGAGAATGATAATGTGTAGGCGTAAGATTCTACATAATGTATTCAAAAAAAGGGTGGTTAAAATTAAGGAGTCTCAGAAAACACAAAATCTAAACAAGAATGGCTGAAAAGTCACTTCAAAAAGCTTCCAACGTTTTTTTTAGAATTTAGAATTTAAATTTCAACCTAAAGGAAGACCTACCATATTTATACTCTATAAAAAAAAGACAATATTTAAAGTGTGGCCTGTTTTACAATATCAAATGATTATCTACTTATGGAGTAAGACAGTAACCTCTTTTTACAATGAAGACTTTTTGATTAGAGCTTCCCTTTTGTGAGACACCATACCAGTTAATGAACATTTGATCCTTTGTGGCAAATGCATTTACATGATTGAATGAGAACTGGGCACTGCCTGATCAAATTAATTGTCAAAAGCAGGCAGCACCAAACCTCTTTATCCCAAAAGAGATAGGTCTAGCATTTGTTCTTATAAAACACTTTTAGAATAAGGACAGGTGTTTGAAAAAAGTAGATATATACAGTAACCTAACAGCTTAGTATGCAGGCTTATCATTGTCCAGGTATCTTACGGAGTTTAGGGAGATATCTCAAAACCAATTACCAGTGCAAAAACGCCCTACACATATATACTGGTTCAAGTTTATCCTTGTACCCAACTCTGATTGGCTGGCTGCGAATTAACCGCCATGTTATACCCACCTTGAGGTGGCAGTGATGAGTCAAAATTAAAATCCATCTCATCATTGTCCATGAAGTCATTAAGAATGATGGATTCTACATCACACTCCAAAGTCCCATTAAACATGTCTAAATCTAGGTCTGTAGGGAATCTGTCTTGGTTGTATAACTGGGGATGGTGGTGATGATGATGATGATGATGGTAAGTTGCTTGGTAGGGCCCTTCCATCAGACTTCCATTTCCAGACTGGCTGCTGAAATAGGTGTGATGCTGGGCAGAAACCAAGCTACAGGATTCAGAGTTGTTCACCATTCCACTTCCACTGATTAAGGCACTGTTGTTAACAGAGCAGTGGTGGTTTAGTGTTGATTGGTGATATAAGATTTGACTCTTCAGTAGGCCAGTAGAATATGGCATTAGTCCAGAGTCACAATTTCCTAACATACCAATGTTCTGTCTGTGACTGCGCTGTGTGCCAAGCACATTTGTCAACCCAGGATCACTTTGCCCTAAACTCTCTTTGTGAACATAGGACATAGCGGAGAGAAAATCCTGGACTGAGGAATTCCTGTAGGTGTTTCCTGGAGGATAAGCAGCTTGCTTGTTTTCCTGGATTGTCTGCATTGGCAACCTTCTCATCATAGCCATGGCTGGCTGACTGTAGATGGAGCCACAATAAGCCCCAGAAGGGGGGCTCAGTGTTGGGCACTTTGTGGAAAAAGAGAATCCAGTACTCCTATGACGAAGAGCAGCACCAGAGCCTACAGGGTAGCTATCCTGAAGCTCATCCAAAAGATGGTCAGCTAAACCATCACCTAGTCCAATTGTGCCAGTCAGCTCTGCCAACCTTGGCATTTCCACTGAGCAGCGATTGCTGGGTGATAGGGCACTGGAGGGGCTTGGGTACATAAGAGGTGAAGAGGGGGTCACATCATCATCTTCCAAGTCATCAGGCTCATCATTAGCTATTATGGGTGAAAGTCCCCCACTCATGTTACCTGTCGCAGGATTGCTCCTGCTGTGGAATTCAGCCCAGACTTCAAAATCATCACTGGTATGGGAAGATGGACTCTCAGACCACTTGGCATGCTGAGACGAGGGACTGCCCTCCACTGTCCGTTCAGGGGCTGACTGCACCTGCTGCTTCTTCTTCCCAGCCTTGCCTTTCATTCTAATGAATTTTCCATTGGCATTGTCCATGGAAGCTGCCCTCCGCCTGGGTGTTTTACCAGTCTTACCACCTTCTGGATTAAGCATCCACCAGGAACTCTTTCCTGTTCCCTCATTTTGCACCCGAATAAAGCGTGTGTGGAGAGAAAGGTTATGTCGAATGGAGTTCTGAAAATAAAAAGAATTAAGCGGGTTAGAAGAATAAACATACAAAGCAAGCATACCCCCCTCTACGTTATAATGCTATTTTCTATACAATGTCTACATCAGTAGTTTAACTTCTCCTAGAAGGTCAAAGACAAAGGAAAATATTATATTATTATATAATAATACTAATATATATTAGTCATCCAACCATGGTTCCAAGAATATATTCCAGCAAATATATTCACCCCAAAGTTATATTTATGAATGCAAATTGTCATTCAGCCTTTAGGCTCAGCCCCCCTGCACTGCTCCAAATTCCCTCAGGAGAGCAAGCCCCACAGTGCAGGAACCACTGGTCTATTTTGATACTTTAAAGACATAGATCAGCTACACAGCAAATGGTTATACCCGTTTGAGCAGCCCGTTGGAACCGTTTCCCTCACTGCCACATAGGGGGGAAAAAATCCTGTCTAATGCTTAAGGAGTAGTTACAGATGGGCCTCCTTACAAATAAATGCTCAAGAATGCCATTGGCCGAAAATGGTGAGCAACTAAAGCTCATGAGAAATAATGGTTGTGTCCCTTACCATGGCTGGGAGCCCCATGGAACATACAGCTGCCCATAAGCAGTGCACAGAATATTAAGGGGCAAATACTGATTTCAGTATCAATTACAAATATCTTTTTAATATATATATATATATTTTTAATATTTAATAAATGCATTTTTGAATACAAAAATATGTATTTTGGAAATTTGCTTAGAATTACATTTCATTTCATTTCTTGCATTATGAGTTCCACTTAATTGATAGAGAGCAACTGTTGTGAAAATTTGCACAACAGCCCTTTGACACAAGAGGAATTACAATAATTTTTGTTACATACAGATGCCCCATAACCATTTTCATACTAACTTCATGAAAAAAAAGTATTATCACGTGAACACCAAAGATCCTTTGTTTCTGGGTTGTCTTTTACTCTATCCTGCAGTGCATGTTTACTGGCAACATACGATGCGGTTAGATCAAAAGGGACCAGCACTGAAAGATAAAATATTACACACAGTTTCATCTTGAGATTAAAAATATAGCCACTTAGTGGCAGAAGAAAGTGACATTGCCACCTGCACATACCTCATATTCATTTTACTAGTCAGACAAAGAGTGCACAGCCTCCATTTGTATCTGTCGGCATATGTATCTCGTTTTCTGTATTAAAGGTCATCATTGTTAAAGTTTTATTTCTATCTGAACATGTGGTGTGATGTTGAATGCAGCAGTATAATTAGAAAAATCACGGTCATATATTATGGTTTCATAGACAATATTATGGCTGTACGAAAGAGTGAAATAAAAATTCTCTACAAATTATCTCCAACAACTAGAACCCCACCAAAACAAATTCTAGCATTTCTGAAGAATTAGAACTAAACAGCCTTATTTTTTTCTATGAGATAGTGTTTCATTCTGTTGGGATTGCTGGGTTGCTACCTTTTTTCTCTGCCTATGGCAAAAACCAAACAAGAGACAGGGCTTGACATCTAAAGGGCAACACAGTGGCATAAAGGGCCAGATTTGTGATGTTCAGGGTTGACAAATGAAGCTAAAAATCACTGGGTGGGTCTAATTTTGTTATGTGCCCCCAGTGACTAACATATGGTTATGCTTATGTTCTATGTTCTACCCAGTGTCAACACTCTCTAAAAAGGTTGGGTTCCCTTCATCAGAGTCCTTTGCTGACATCTTCTTTCATTATTCTAGAAAACCCTGTGGTACAGCTAAAGTCAAATATATTATTAAACTGTCTCTGTGGGCAGGTGTGTTTTTTCAGAGGAAAGAAGTGTCAGCCCAGTGTAGAACATAAGAAATTTAAAGGGAAACTATCATGAAAATTCAATATTCAAAATCTGGCTCCCAACTCCTGCATGAAGAGAAAATAAAGAGTGGGAGAGGAAAGTGTAATTTGATTATTTCAGAACAGTTGAGAATTTTAATTGATTATATTTAGAAAATGTCTTATTTCAATATGGTGAAACGTACACAAGTATGGAACCTGTTATCCAGAATGCTAGGGATGTGGGGTTTTCCGGATAATGGATCTTTCCATAATTTGGATCTTCATATCTTAAGTCTACTAGAAAAACATTTAACCATTAAATAAACCCAGTATGCTGCTTTTGCCACCATAAAGGATTAATTATATCTTAGGGGCAGATTTATCAAGGGTCGAATTCCGAAGTTGAAAATACTTCGAAATTC
Source organism: Xenopus laevis (assembly GCF_017654675.1). NCBI lineage: Eukaryota > Metazoa > Chordata > Amphibia > Anura > Pipidae > Xenopus > Xenopus laevis. Next base: position 68,860,236 of record NC_054374.1, on the reverse strand, counting down.
GACCATCGAATTGAATTACTTCGACTTCGAATATCGAAGGTTTTTTTCATTGAATTTGGCCATTTGCAGTCGAACGATTCAAAGGATTTCAGAGATGGATCGAATGATTTTTCTTCAACTTCAAAAAACTTAGAAAACTGCTCTAGAAGGTCCCCATAGGCTAACATAGCACTTCGGCAAGTTTAATTTGGCAAAGTATTGAAGTCGAAGTTTTTTTAAAGAGACAGTACTTTGATTATCGAATGGTCGAATATTCAAACTATTTTACTTTGAATTGAATTCGAAGTCGTAGTATCCTATGCGATGGTCGAAGTATCCAAAAAATTACTTTGGCTTTCGAACTTTTTAACTTCAAAAATTCCCTCGAATTCACTTCGACCCATGATAAATCTGCCCCTTAGTTTAGATCAAGTATAAGGTACTGTTTTATTATTACAGAAAAATAGGAATTTCCACAAATCAAAGTGTTTTCTACCTATGCTAGGAATCATGCTTGTGACACATTCAACTACAATGATGGGACCTGTATTATAAACACATTATTGACATATAGCTCAGTAGATAATTGGTCCTTTGAGATATCAGTAGAAAACCCCACTTCTATGAGTAATGTTAGGAAGTTGTTTGTAGCAAGGTGTATGGAGACTTGCAATAACAATGCCTCCAGCAAGTGCCTCTTGTTTTTTAGATTCAGAGAACATATCTGATAAAAAAGAAGAAAGAGAACCAACTACTATGCTTATAAGGTGTCAAATCTTAAGCCACTGGTGGCCTTGTGGCCAGTCAGTAGGCTACATAACTCTTTGTAAAACAATTTTAGCTTAAGACTCTTCCACAAAGCAAGTTAGGACTGATGTTTTACAAAGAGGAGGAGAGACAGTCACATGTCTACAGCAACTATAATTTGACGATAGTGTTTTTCTGAGCCTAATAACTTGGGGCAGCTAACCTTAAAATTTACTTTCAGTGGGCTGTTAAAATTAACTTTAGTTTCACGCTGAAGCATTGTAGTATGAGATGGCTAATAATTCAACAACAAAAAATAAAAGTTTATCATAATAAAAATTAATTTTAAGGAAACCTACTACACAATTACACCTAAAAATTGCAGGGTACAAAGAATTTGAAGACACGCAGCAGAAAGTCATTTAATCATACCATTAAAAAATACCTCTAAATAGAAAGATGTTCCATCTTATAATAATGTAAGAAATTAAAATGCAGGACAGGTAGAGCTTGCTATAGCTTTAGCTTTACGTGCATATTATATATATGTATTAATATAGATACACATCTATAGATCTTGACATTTCTATATTCCTGAATATTTTTCTAGTCCAAGAAGTTATTGAAGGAATTAATGAAGTCTTCCATTACAACATCACCTTGCAGGGTATTCCACAGATTCCCTGTGAAGAACTATTTGCATTGCTTTAATTGGAAATTCAATTTCTCATAAGGATGGATTTTTGTTATATTTCTATGTCTATGGAATTTTCTTATGTGCAGAGGCTTAAGCTCCCTCACAGTGGCTGCTAGTTGTTTTTCTAAGAACTAAACAAGCTACACGCAATATCTTGGATCTTGTCCAAACTTCTGAATTAAATATGTATATTATATTTATTCCACCACATAAGGGTACTGAATGCATGTGAACCCTTGGAAGCCAATAAAAATATTTGCAGTGGTGGCAAATACAAATGTCTTAGGTTTAAAGAAAACAACTCTTCTGGTTTTATTCATTTTTATTAAATGCTATAGAAATTTATAGAAAATGTGAGAAATATATTTGGCTATAGTTATAGGCTGGTTCTAATCTTACTTACATTAACATTGGCTACATATAGATGAACGAGAAAAACTCTGGCACTCGAGGCAAGTGAAATGCAGGGTTTCCCCTTGCTTTTATTTCTTGTGCAGACGTGCAACGTTTCGGGGTGACACCCTTTATCAAGCATCTACATATAGATGAGCATACACACACACACACGAAAAACAAAAATATCCAGTGTTTCCTCTTTTTGCACAAAACATCACCTATGCTTGCTTTGGAAGCAGAGGTTATACTGGCAGAGCACTATTTTTTAAGAAACTGTAACGGTTCTTACAGACCAGCATTTTTAGCTGCGCTCCCCTACAGCTGAACACATGAAACCGTAATGCAGGGAAGTGCAGCTAAAAACGCTCGTAAGAGCCCTAAATATCAAAATTGTTTGTCTTAACTGACAAATAATTTTTAATTATAATGTTATTAAGCACAGCAAAGCTTAAATGTACTCTAAAAATAGTTCACCCTGCACAGGTAGTTTTTGTTTTATTTTTTTGCCTGTTGAATTCGCTTGAAGTAGGGAAACCATTCAAAACACATTTAAAAAATGTTTGGCCAAGGTCAACAGTAATGATCGGCATGAGTAGAATGGTTATATGTAAATGCTAAGGAAATGACAGCATAGTACTGTAAATTAGAATAAATATTCCAACATCCCTGGTAAAAAGAATAAAATATATATTAATAACAGATCAGATATCAATATGAAATATACTTTTTTTATTATTTTATGTGAAAAGCATATGCACATTAAACAACCAAGTAGAGTTCACTAGAGACATCACCACCTATTTTAGAATTAAACCTTTCAGAATCTGTTTGTGGAACAGATAAAATGGATGTGGGGTGTTTTTTCCAGCAGCTGGAGAGCCAACGCTTGTCTGTCTATGTTATAAGTTATAAGTTTATGTGGGAGAAAGTTGGGAATCAAGCAATACTATTTATTAGTTCTATTAATTAGCAAAATAATGCAAGTTTTTGTGCAGAATTAAAAGTTCAAATGAGGCTATTGGTGCAGAGATGGTTGGATAGAATAGGCTTAATTAGAAGTTCACCATAAAATAAGTATAATTTAGAATAGATAGTTCCATACAAGTTGCAGCTGTTGCTCATGTAACTTCTGCAAAATAGACAAAGGGGCATGTTTACTAACATTGGAGGTAAATGTCTCCAGAGATCATAGGATATGTTGCCCATATCAAGCAATCAGCTTTTGTTATCTAACAAGTAGGTGACTGTTTAAATCTAATTGCTGATTGGTTACCATGCCCCATAAAATGTACATTAACCAACATTGCATTTTATCTGGAGATATAACATCACTTTCTGGCATTCCTGGTGCTATAACAATCATTATGTTGAAGATGCTTCAAATGGATAAAGCTTTGACTGATTGGAATTTTCATTATAAAAGGTTTAGAATGAACATAATAAATGGATTAAATGTGGAAGATTAAATGAAAAAAGTCATCCACTGCAAAACGTATGAATCGACAAAGATCCTGTATAGGAACAAGACAGATTTATTTTAACAATTGTACATTTAAATACATGGGATAGCAAAGGATGCTGATGATTCCGGCAGCTCAGCATTATAGTATTCACCTGATAAGCAACATGTTAGGAAGAAACAGCGGAAGCATTGTAAATAAGATTATAAAAAAAATTGTGTGGAAAACAAGTAGAAAGTTCAGTATATATTACAACAGCTGTATGTACACTTTTATATGCAATCAAGGTGAAATGCATTTGAACAAGCAGTAGCAGAGTTACTACCTCATCCCTTTTAAAACCATCATGGAATGCTACATGACTGCAGGTTACCTGATTATTGGTCCAACATAAAGTATGTAAATGCTGTTTGCTACTGCTGTCATGATGTGGTTACCTTATGCAGCAGTCTCAGAGGCCATATTAGATCTGACAGAAAGGAATATAAGTGAACGGTAATAAATAAGCCAGGCATGGATTTGTGCTGGATTTCTGTGTTTCGTCGCCCGCAAATAAATTTGCGAAACTGCAGCATTTTCCGGCACAAAATCTGCTGCAACAAAAAAATAATGCATCAAAATTGCCGTGCATCAAAATTATTTTGAAGCCCATTGACTTCAATGCGTTTCTAATTTTTCACCATTTTGCTAATTTTTCTGCGAATTGAAACGCCACAGATTCGCCAATCACTAGTGACCACAGGTATCAGCAATACAATCTCTACAGAGAATGCAGATATTAAGCAGTTTGCATGTATCTGGTTTTCGAATTGAGCAACACATATAAAATATTTATATGCAAAAGTCCCTTCAACACATATAAAATATATATGCAAAAAAGTCCCTGGCAAACATTTTTGACCAAGGCATATTCAAGGCTTTTGCTGATAACCCTAAACTGTAGCCACTTTTTTTACCTACACTGAAAAGTTGCACATGCAAAAAATGAAAATAAATTAAATGAGTTTAAAGGAAAAGCAAACCCAAAAGTTAAAAAAACCCTACCCCCCTACCCTACATAGACCACCCTTCCTCCTCCCCCAGCCTAAGTGTTACCCTGGGCAAATGCCCCTAACTATTTACTTACCCCTTGGTGCAGATTCAGGCATCGGAGTTCAGCCGCTTCCATAATCTTTAGAATGAGAGTGTCGCTTCGGCAATTGTCGTGAGTTTCGCCGCATGCACAGTTATTGTGAAATAAAAAATTGCTCCAGCTGTGCATGCGCCGCTCTGCTGGTCTCATTCCGAAGATTACAAAAGAAAAGAAGATGGCGTCTGTGAACTCCGCTGGACAGAATCTGCATGGAGGGGTACCTAAAGACAGAGCCATTTCCCCTTGGTAACTTTTAGTTTGGGGGGAGGAGGAAGGGGGGGGTCTGTGTAGGGTTTTTTTGTCTGGGTAGGGGTTTTTTAACTTTTGGGTTTGCTTCTCCTTTAAAGGGTAGTTACAAATCAAACTGGGCAGAAATACTATACGCTAGATCAGGGATCCCAAACCTTTTGAACCCGTGAGCAACATTCAGAAGTAAAAGGAGTTGGGGAGCAACACAAGCATGAAAAATGTTCTTGGGGTGCCAAATAGGGGCTGTGATTGGCCATTTAGTAGCCCCTATGTGGATTGTCAACCTACATTGAGGCTCTGTTTGGCAGTACAACTGTTTTTTGTGCAACTAAAACTTGCCTCCAAGCCTGGAATTCAAAAATAAGCACCTGCTTTGAGGCCAACATCCAAGGGGTTGGAGAGCAACATGTTGCTCAAGAGCTACTGGTTGGGGATCACTGCGCTAGATGATCTGCAGGCTAGACATTCCGGATGTGAATCATGCAATGGAATAAAGTTAGGAGGAAGCATAATACAATGCCTGCAATGTCTGTGGTAGAATGAGCCATATTATCCAAAATACCTGCATTTTTCAGCTATGAGTTATTAGCTAAAGGTAGCTATACACAACTTATTTTCTATATTGTAATCTGATCACAGGCCAAATTAGTATTGTCTAATCTGATCTCCCTCATGGCCCAAAGAAGCGTATATCTGAAGAGAAGTAAATGAGTTTGGACCTTTTCCCTTCCGCATGTGGTAATACCAAATGCCTGCATGGAAAAGCATCCATAAACTAAATTTTCTGTAGTTGTGCTGAGCTCTGTATCGCCATTACAGCGTTAGGTTATTTGTTACTAGTCCGACAGGCCGCGCTGGAAGCGGAGGAGTGTTACAGCATGTGGAGGCAACGCGGGGCGAAGCCGAAACCCCAATACCAACCTATGCAGTAACACAGAGACTAGAGGGAAAGAGGGGATTTGATGTGCCTTTTTAAAACTTCTCAAATGTGAGTGAAATTGATGTTTCTTATATACACGTAATAAAAGGTTTTTTTTAACTATTCTCTGCACTCTACATCTCTTAACAGCATGGAGGAAGCACTGAAAATTCCATCCTGACTTTTCTGATGAATGTGATTTAAAGTATAAAACGTTTGTAAGTACCCAACCTTAAACACACGCCATAGTAAGTTTGGGAAGTTGTGAAACTACAGCAACCAACACACTACTACACTTAGATTCCCTTTATGCTGCATTCATACATACTTTGATACTGCAACATTTTCTGTCCAGACAGCCATTCAGTGAGAGTAGAAAATAGCCTCTGTGGACGGCCCATTAAGGCACACATATAACAATGTTTAGGGCTATGTTGAAATATATCTAGCCCTACATTACATGCATTCCCTAAAATGTAGGAGGACAAATCCCTTGATGTAAGGCTGTCATTTTAAAGAGTTACCTCCAATATAATAATTTTTACATGGTTGTATTGAGTCATTTTTCGGTAACATTAGTGCAGATTTCATATAATGATTTATTTTAAATGGTTATTTCCTCTTTTATAACACTTCCATTCGATTTGATTTCAGCGAAATCAGATAAAAGCCAACCACAATAAGATGCTGTCTTGATCATTGACCTTACCCTAAGGGGGTTATTTACTAAACTCTGAATGCAAAAATCATGAAAAATCAGACTTTTTAAAAATCACAAATTTTTCGGGAATTTATTAAACCCTGGGGATGGAAAAGTCAGAATCTGAAAATCCAGCATCTGTGACCTGTCGAGGTTGCATATACAGTAAGTCAATGGGAGAAGTCCCAATTATTTTTTTAATTTATTATGGCAATTTGATCGGAATTTGTAGCAGAAAATATTGAGATAAATTCTAGAACTAACAGTCACAGGATACCAGAAAAGAAAGCCTCTTAGTAGACTAGTGTATACCTATGGCCTTTTTAAAATATCTAGTTACCACTTACAACATGGTTATGTAGAGGGCATGAGTGGATAGTTTTACCAGTAAACACTGTTAAGTGTATAGAATGGAACTTCTACATGCAAGCTTTTATGAGCATTCAAAACTGTTCAAATAAGCTTGCATTAATTTGGCCAGTAAATACTGTAACCACTGAATATTCTTGACTTCTCCTTTCCCACAGATTATCACTCCAGAAATCATCAACAAGGATTCTGCCTAGAATATGATACAATTCCTAGACTGGGTATTTCTACATTATAGAATACTCCAGAAATCCCTACAGCATGAGTTCTGATCAGTACATGGTACAATTACTAGACGTTTGGTATTTAAAAAACCATGTCAAAGCATTTGGAACCTTCATCAAAATAAATAAGCTATAATGTAAACAAAGAAATCCAGACTTTTTATGAGCGACAATTCCGACAGCCTTTCAATTTAAAAAGCAGCCAATTCTACTGTCCACTTTTTACTGTATCAAAGGGGATTGGGTTAACCCTTGCTGCACAGTATGGTAACCAATTTTTGGGTACCTACTAATAGAAGGAGCTAAAGTAAAATGTATCCAGCTGTCATTACAGTTCTTAAATGCACAGGGAAGCAGCTGGCGACATGAAAAGCTTTGTCATGTTGGAGGTACTTTTTCAATCATATTACAGCATGTGCCTGGGTGCTCCATACACAGACTAATATTTTTTATGTTTCTTCCACTGTCATGCTTACACTAGTAGTTAATAAAACTAAGCACTGAGTTTGCCCAGGCTCAGTAACACATAGCAACCAATAAGATGTTTGTTTTTAAACTGGGGTGACTTTGTATTACATAACCCTATTAGTGCACTATAAATACTCTATTTTTAATTCTTTGCACAAGCAGTATCACAAATCTTACCTGTAGAGGTCACTGCATTTGATCCCCCACTAACTCAAAGAAATAATAATGGAGAAGAGATTGAAGAAAAATATGAAGTGCGTTTTATTTTTATTAAGATGTATAAATCATAATACGTGTAGAACATATCAACCTTTAGTACTAGTAACAGCACAAAACAGAAAGTATTTTAATATAACACACTACCCTGCACTGGTGAAAAATGTTAGTAGCCATGGGGTCAGCCATTTAAACTAAAATTGGTTTTTCAGTCACAATTTCACATATCAGATAATAGATAAACTGTGTAGAATATAATGGTTTTTAGTTGTTAGTTAAAACAGGAGGCAAATACCATCCGTGGGTCTCTAACAGACTACTTTAAATAGGACATACAGTATGTTGCTAAGAAATGGTTTATTTGTACATGCAGAATGAACAGAAGCAATCTTGTAAAAAATTAAAAATTCACTTACTGGTTACTGGTTTAACACCTTCCTATCTATATAGGAGAAACACTGTCCTACTTCCAAGCACATTGGTATATCTTTTTCCTGTTGAGCATGGTATGGTTGTGCACACCGCCTTCAAGCTAATTCTGCAACTTGATAATTATCAGTAAATTACACATTTTTAACATTGGGGCAGATTTAAGTAAATGTCAAATGATTTTTCCCTGCATGGCAATGGTTCTTACAAGTCATGTTAACAAATTTGCCCAAGATCAATTACAGTATTTCTACTTGCTCCATTGGTTTTTTGTTTCTTTTTATTTTACCATACATGCTTGCCACATTTGAGCAGGCTTAAACCTAATGACCAAACATTTGTAAGTCCACTCCAGGTTCTCAGTCAAATGAGGTGAAAATAATATGGAACATGTCAGCTCACTAACATTATCACGAGCCATGTCCCCATGATTGTGTATCAAAGCTATTTTTGAATTGAATATGACTGAATAAAAAGGTTTTAATACATGGAAGTTGAGGAAAGAATTCCATCTACAAAATGCAAAGCATGGAAATGCTGAGAGTAATAAATGAAACTAGTTAATTCAGTTGTAGTCAGCAATACTGTAGGTTGAGAATTCTGTTCCACCTCCCAGTCCAAAGTTTTATTTTTATTTTATCATTGGAAAAAATTATAGAACAGAATGGAGAGGAACATTTATTACATGGCACTATTACAAGCACATAAATGTGGCATTAAAAAAAATATATATATTTATATATTTTTTTTAATAATCAGTATTTGCCACTTGATTCCCTGTTGCTCCTGCTCAACCATAAATTGCCCATCAGGATTACAATCTCATAACTGAGAACTCCCTGTTCTGTGAAAGCCACATGCTGCAGGATAATTCAGTGCCGCCCACTCCAAAGATAACCAGCTCTCTGTGCCAATGTCCCAGCGGAAAGAGGTGTCGAGAAGGGTATAAACTTGCCCTAAGAGGACAAGCTACAGCTTGCAGTACAGTAGGCGTTCCAAGCACGCCCCTTATTGGCCAGTCTCCTGAGGTCTTTCTAGAGTGCAAGTTTGAGAGAGAGATAAACAGCTGTCCTATTCCACCCCCAACCTGTTGCTGAACAATTATATGAATGAAAGTATATCTTAGATTTGTTTTCTATTTACTGCAGGTCAGTTGATCCCCAGCACCCACTATAATGTCAAAGATGGCCACGACAAGAAAGAGATGGCTGTAGACATAAATGCTACTTTATGAAAACTGTACTGTAGTCATAAGTTTTGATAATACAGATTATAATTATAGAAAGATAGAGACACAGATCATAATGTCACACCAAAAAAAATGTAAAGAGTGTCTCCATAATTCCTAGACTGCACTGTATAACAATATCTTTCTCCCTCTGAGGCAGATTTGTTTCAACTACCTCCTGATCAACTAGCAGTTACCCAGGTTTAATTGACACCAAAAATATGAACTCAATCGACTTGTGGGTTTTTTTTTTCCATTCTAAATTACTATGTTACTTTGGCTAGATATTTGTAGATCTTATACAGTATGTAGCTGCCATATTTAATTGTTTCCAGTCTGAAAGGCCTTCTTAAATAGCATAGTTTGTAAACATATAAATGATATGTTAAGTGGCAGCTACAAATCTATTTTACATTGATATTAGATTGGTAGGTTACACATAATACAAGTGGAGATTCAGAAAAATATGGCTCTCCATTTCAGAAAAAATATACAGCTGGCATGAAAAACAGAATTTCTGCTAAAGATCCAGGTATTGTCAATGCAGACTTTCTTTACAAGTAAAATTAGAAACTGGTCAAGCACAAATTTTAGTTGCTTAATATTATAGCTACCATAGTTAGAATAAAGGACCTCAGGGCAAGCTGGCATGACCTGTAGTGAAAATGACTGTTCGTCTTGCTGATCAACAGTAGCTAAGACGATCATGTCAGAAGGAAAGACCATTTATGGGTGAAAGTATATACTCACTGGACAAGTTTTGTGGTAACTTACTATAACTCGATTTTTTTCTCACTTTATCATAAGAAAAACTCCCAAACCCGAACCCCCTCTATTAATAATTTGAGACAAAGTCAAGCATCAATTCCAATCATGCAACTTTTTTAAACTGACACTCCAAAAACTCGCCTTTTTCAAGTTGTTGCCCAGAAAACTCAAATAATTTGGATTATTGAACGAAAACCAGTGCATACAGCCCAAAACTTTAGAGAACCATGAAGGCATAGAACTTGTTCCAAAGGTAAAAGGACTGTCTGCCATTGACTTTTACATGCTTTCAACAGGTTTTAGGTTTAAGTTTCTGAGTATAATAAATCTCAAACAGTTTTTCCCCAAACAGTTTACTCCAAATTAATCATCAGTATTATAATTCTTTCTTTGCCTTTACTAGTTATATGAATATCTTATTGTATGCACAGTGTATTCATTTTCTGAATATTAGAATAGTCAGTACTATTATATTCCTTACATTAGCTGAAACATTTTAACTAGGCACTAACACACTAACCTCTAATAGTAACAATATAAATGGTGCTGATGTACTACCTAACTACTGATATCCTAAGCAGAGGACAGAATTTTGGTAGTCACCACAACAATCAGGGCCAGTATGAGAAAAGGGCATAAAGTGGATACAAGTGCAAAGGACACTTTAAACTGTTTTCTATTTGTTAAATAGTATCCCTGTAGTTTTTGAAGATGCTCAGCCTACAGTCATCCAGCTTTAGTTGCACTGGCACAGTTTTGATAAATATACATTTAATAAGCAGCGTGATATTGCTAGAAAACAAACTAACCATGATGAGAGAGAAGCTAATTCTGTGCTGGCAGAGAGAAAAAGTGGGGCCAGCTGGAGATGAGACAAAGCAGAGGGGAGAAATAAAAGAGGGGACACATACAATAACTGAAAGAGAATACCAGTTTAACATAAACCACTAAATAATAATTACATAAAAAGGTATATAAAAAAAGCATTTGCCTTTTCATTGGGAACTGAGACAATCTCTGCAGATGGCATCAAGCAGGCAATTGGAAATACCATAGCAAACGAGAGTACTGCTTCTTTAAAATAAGTGGAAGCAGGGAATTCCCTTTGTAAGAGTTAGTGTGTGTGGAAATGTGTGGGGGGAGTGCACGCGTCGCCGTGGTTACAGGTATCCCAGACGGTTGCTATGACACCCGGCGAAAGGAGGGTTCCCATGGAAACTTGAAGGGTGTTTGTAGGGACAGAGCGAGTAAAGCCATAACACGTACTGGTACGGAGTACAACCAAATAATGCTTCTGCAAACTTATAGGCTCTGCAGCTCTGTATAATAATGATGGGCACTATTAATAAATATGCTAAATTTTTAAATAAGAATAAGGATAAGCATGTATTTTTTATACACACATACACTATACCACTATTTTAATGCCATTGCAAAACATGCTTTAATGAACAAAAAATATTGAAATCAGCTTCCCATTAAAAAAAATAATTAGGGTTTACTTTCTTACATTCCTTTGGTGCATTCCCTATGTATCTGCATGTAACAAATGCAGCTTTGTAACTGTTTCTACCCAATGATATTTTTGCATTATAAAAGACATACTTGCATTGGCATGTGATATACCAATATCATAGATGCCCAACTGTCTGTCTCCTCAGAAGCAAATCAAAATAAATTTGGGTATGTTTCTGTTATTAAAAATATTTTATATTCTACTATACAGGTATGGGACCTGTTATCCAGAATGCTTATGACCTGGGGTTTTCTGGATAACGGATGTTTCCATATTTAGTATCTTCATACCTTGCGTCTATCAGAAAATTAAAGAAACCCAATAGGCTGGTTTTACTTCCAATAAGTGTTAATTATTTCGTATTTTGGATCAAGTACAAAGTTCTGTTTTATTATTACATCGAAAAAGGAAATTTGTAAAAATCTGGATTATTTGGATAAAATGGAGTCTCTGGGAGACGATCTTTCCATAATTCAGAGCTGCTGGATAAAGGGTTTCCGGATAACGGATCCCATATATCTAATGTGCAGCCCTTTGCAGCTCCTAACATTTCATAAGTTGGATAGCAATGATTCATACAATACAATTATGGGATCCAGTATCCGGAAACCTGTTCTGCAGAAAGCTCTGCATTTTACAGGATGACCATCTTCCATAATGTCAATTATCTCTGTAATAAGACAGTACTTTGTACTTGATCCATACTAAGCTATACTGTAATTAATCCTTATTGGAAGCAGAACCAGCCTATTGGGTTTATTTAATTTACATGATTTTCTAATAGATTTAATGTATGAAGATCCAAATTACTGAAACATCCGTTATTCGGAATACCACAGGTCCCAAGCATTTTGGATAACAGGTCACACATCTGTATAAGAATTAAAATAATATAAGAGCAATGTATGACTTACTATAAACTATATAGTGAATAATTAGGGTTGCCACCTTTTTAGTTCCTGAAAACTGGGTGGGGGCAGGGCGAATTACATCTGGGGGCGGCCAATAATGTTGGGGGGTGGGGTTGATGATGTGGCCATGATATCAGCCATTAGCTGATTGCCATGTCATTAACATCAATGTCCTGTCTGGATTTCCTAATTTGGATATCCAGACCGGCACTTTTCACCCAAACAGACCTTCCAAAAACCTGGCTGTCCGGGTAAAATCCAGACAGGTGCAACCCTATGAAAAATGCATCCCCTACTGTAAAACATATATTATAAGTCACATTGGAATTCCACATACTTTATAATCCAATGGAACACCTCTGTGACTTATGATATCCTTATAATTTACAATAGGGGGTACTTTATTCACTATATGAAACTATGCAAATTTTTTGCACCAAAATTATTACTGCCTGCATGTTTCCTAAAGTGGATTAAATCTGGCAGATTCTTTTGGCACCACTGCAAATGACATGACTAATGAATAGTTTATATAAAATACTATTTATTATCATGTCATGAATGCATTATGCATAATGCAAATGTAATTATCGCCAATAAAGTAATATTAGTAATCAATTATATTCAAATTATTTTAATTATTTTCATGTCAATAGCATGTACTGTAAGTAGAGGAGCAGGCACAGAAAACAGGCTGTGACATGGAAGTTGCTTGCAGGGAGGCTGGTCAGACATTGAAATTTCATGGTAAATTGGAAGATTTGGGGAGGAGAGGGACAAATGCTGCTGGGAGCTGTGCATTTAAGTGAAGTAGAGAGAAGGAAGCTGGTTGCACCTTGGTGAAGGTAGGGGAAGGGCAGGAGCACAGGTATTTAATTCTGGGATAAAGCAGAAAATAGGGAGCCTGGTGTGAGGACTTGTGCAGCTTTACCCCAGTAATATTATTTAAAAAAAGCAACATATTATAAAGATATTGTACAATAATGATGGCATTTCTGCATTTATATTGCACAACTTCTCTGCAATATATAATATCTTCCATAAACGGAGGGGAGGGGCATTTTTCTTTCTATAAAGTGATCCTTCTGTGAGACTGGTTGTTAGGGTCTGGCCACACGAGCAGATTTGGGGAGATTAGTCACCCCAGCGACAAATCTCTTCTTCGGGGCGACAATCTCCCCGAACTGCCTTCCCCCTGCCCTCCGCCGGCTAAAATGAAAATCGCCAGCCGGCGGAGGGCAGGTTAAGGCTGTTCGGGGAGATTGTCGCCAGTGCCGGGCCAACCCGGCCAGGCGCCCTAGGCAGCCTGGCCGGGCAAAGCGCCCAATACGTGAAAAGCCACCAGTGCGCATGCGCGAAATGGGCAAAACAAAGATTACACACGTCAGCCAGAACGGGGACTGGACTAGGGGGTAGGGGAGGCACAGAAGGTGCGTGCCTGGCACCCCTCCAGCTTTGCGCCCTAGGCACGTGCCTACTCTGCCTACCCCTAGTTCCGGCCCCGATTGTCCCCACGAAGAAGAGGAGATTTGTTGCTGGGGCGACTAATCTCCCCAAATCTGCTTGTGTGGCCAGACCCTTAATCTAAGTTATCTAAGCAAACATTGATGAAATGTAGCAAAAAAACGAAATGCCTCAGTGCCAGCGTCACTTCTTCTAAATTCTGCTTTCCTCAAGGAGTGAAAAACTCTTCACAGAACATTATGGAATTTGCACTCTTTCTACAAATGATAATCTGTGACACTCTGGGGGATGTTATAGTGACAGTAACTATCACTGGCTGGTGGTGGCTGTTTTACTGCTTATATGAACAAACAATGCACACAGTCCTATTTGCAAAAAAATCTCAGATCTTTGCTTTCATTTTTCAACTACCATTAGACTGTTAAAAATGAATTGCTGGTTGGTTTCTATTGCAACTGCACTTGTGCAATGTAGCACCTGTGTCAATGCATAGGCACTACAATGCAGTGTAGGCTTTATTGTAGGGATGCACTCAATCCACCATTTTGAGATTCGGACAACCGGACCACTGGAAGGGTTACAGAGAAAAAAAATGTTACTTCCTTGTTTTGTGTGGATTTTGTGGATTCGAATTTGGTTAGGCCAGGCCGAATCTGAATCCTGCTGAAAAAAGTTGAATCCTGACCAAACCCTGAACTGAATCCTGGGTAAACCCTGGACTGAATCCTGATTTTGGTGCATCCATACTTTGTTTTTCATATTCGTCAGAAAACTAGCCCCTGATGAAGTATCATTGGATACGAAACGCGTTGGGCCTGTAACTGTTTTATGTGAATAAATTGAATTTCTAACAAGGCAAATACGTGCCCAGAATTTCCTTTCCCAAGTATTGTTTTTGGGTTAAAAAATCCTATAGAGATATTTGAGGACATCGCCAAATCACACCGAAACCGGATTGCCAACCACGTGGGAGAGAACGCCGACATTGATATTTGGAAGAAAAGCCTGACCGCTACCTGAAAGAAAAAACCGCATTCCTGTCAGCGCAAGTATACCAGCTTTGAAGCGGCCGGCCCGAAAGGAACCGCTACCAGCCACAGTCACACTGACACTGAATTGTGAGGTTACTACACTATTCTGAACTCTTACATAACAGGCGCACGAACGACCGGTAATAGATCCGACGAGCCCACCTTTTCTGCGATACGATCCCTTCCTTAAGTGTGAGTAGATCTGATGTACAACAGTAGCCTTGTATACAAAGGATATTACACCATAGAGGCTTTGTCTATTTTGTTCCTATAGGATTTTTCCGTTGTATCTCCAGCGCACCTTCATCACCCTTTTGTTTTTCATATATTATAATTCAAAAACGCTATAAAAATAATGGCAAAAGGCGGATGCCATTATAAGAAATTACAACCAATGGCAATAGTATCTGACTGGCATGCAACAGCCAGACAATATTCAATATATGTACTATGGAAAAACACCACTTATCATCCAATTCCCATACGGTATATAATAATTACAGCTGGGGGGCATTAGTCACCATAACTAGAGACACTATTTATATAAAGTGCAGTCTTTTAGTTTATAGTATGAGTTACTCCATTACAATACAAAACTAAGCAATGATGCAAAAGTACAGAATACCTACACAATGCAGTGAACACACAATACACTATACAATAGTGAGTATCTCAGCAATCATCACAATTTGAATAAGGCAACCTGCTGCCAAAATTATACACTTGTCAAAATAGGCTTGTAATTTGAAACATTAGCCATAGATAGGTGATTGTACAGGGAGACACGGGAGTGAAAGTGGGATGTGGCCCTGTTACACTGTTAATTGCTTGTGACAGCTAATCATAAGAATCGCACAAAATAGCTGTGGGACAGACGTCTGGAGCCAGCTCTACAAAAAACAGGGTG
Source organism: Xenopus laevis (assembly GCF_017654675.1). Taxonomy (NCBI): domain Eukaryota; kingdom Metazoa; phylum Chordata; class Amphibia; order Anura; family Pipidae; genus Xenopus; species Xenopus laevis. The sequence continues at coordinate 68,844,426 of NC_054374.1, read as the reverse complement.
ACAAAACACAAGAGACAGATGTGGCTTGGATATTATACAAAATATTATGTTTTAACAGATACTCTTTGTCATTTTACCACACCACCTGCTTATTTTCAGAACCTGAAGTGCACAAGTACAAAATATTCATTAGCTGTGCAATATCATGCAGAATGAGCAAATTTTTCATTGATATGATCCCCTTATCCTAAGTCTCTCAAGCCTTTTATGGTTTCGGTTTGGCCATAAAAATAAAGTCAGCAGTTAAGACAAATATGCACTGGGAGCGTCTGCTCTCCTCATGTGACCTCGAGTTTTTGAAGCCACTGGAAAGAGAAAGGGGATCAATAAAGAGCAGAAAGGAGGGAGGGGGTATTGAGGGAGGCAGGGATGCCCCTTTCTCCTCTCTCACACCTCAAGTATTTTACTTACTATCCTTGACCCCGTATATCCACTCTGTATACCTGTATGTTCCCCCTGTAACTATTATTTGTCTACTTCACTCCTTTTACAGTAGCTATACAGGTACGTTACAAGCATAGGAATCTGCTTCTGTCAAGACACATTTCCACTGATGCATAAGTACATATAGTGGCCCAATGTACTGCTCCTATATGCCACAATATCCGCACACTGACAAGCGCGGCATTGGCTCGTCAGCAGGCATGTGGGCGGATTTCGGCACTAAAACTATATGGGTTTACTTGGTTTCTTTTTCTCTGCTGTTATTTCTCCATCCAGTGTGCTCTGGCCTTTAAATGGATTCTGTCATGATTTTTATGCTGTTGTTTTTATTTCTAAATTACACTGCAAATAATTCACTCTACAATATAAAATGTAATACCTGAACCAACAAGTTCAGATCATTTTGCCTGGACATATGCCTTCAGAAAAAGCCAATGCTGCACTATGGAACAGCTTTCTGGCAGCCTGTTGTTTCTCCTACTCAATGTAATTGAAGGTGTCACAGTGGGACCTGGATTTTACTATTGAGATCTACCAGGCACCTTCCCATTGCTCTGTTGATAGGCTGCGGGGGGGGGGGGGGGGTTTGATATCACTCCAACTTGCAGTAAAAAGTGACTGAAGTTTATCAGACCACAAGTCACATGACTGGGGTGCAGCTGGGAAAATGAAAATATGTCAGATTTCAAATTTAAAAATAAAACAATTTGTTTGCTCTGAGAAATAGATTTCAGTGCAGAATTCTGCTGGAGCAGCACTATTAACTGATGCGTTTTGAAAAAAAAATTCCCATGACGCTATCCCTTTAAGGAGTTGTAAACCTATAAGATTTCTTAAAAAAATAATCTTAAAATTAGACGTTTCAATGATTTTACATTTAGTTGTAAATATAATTGCTACTGAAAGCAGTAGCTCTCTGTCCTGGGCTAGTTTTTTTGCACTGCTGGTTACAGCTATTGAAACAAAGTAGCAAAAGCCAGCATATTACATTGTAAAGAAGAATGAAAGGCATTGTGGCAGGAGACCCAGCTTTTGCTATATTGTTTCAACAGCCACCACCAACAGTGAGTGCAGAGTAAGCAAGGGACAGATACTTTCAAAAGCAATTACTTTTACAAACAACTATACAAGCATTGAACATTTTAAATTACTGTAATTTGGAAGTTGCCTAGAGATGTATATTTCTTCTGTAGCCAACTTTTATTTTTTGGGTTTATAATCCCTTTAAATAAAAAAATATTCGGCATATTTCAATAATCATTTGGTGTTATCTGGCATAAATGCATGGCTGCATATGTAACACCTCCCATAAACTGCACCTATATCTCAGTATAATAATTGCTAAGACCAATGTGTATACATAAACCCTATAGCTTGGTCAGTGATCAAACTGTTAACACCTGATCAGTCTCCATATAGATACTGAACATTTACATAATGTCTCTAGCAGGCAGCCAGTGAGAATGAAAGTGGATAGAATTGAAGTTTTATGGGGTTCATTTGAGGATAGGACCTGACTTCCTGGTGCGGGTAGAGTGAAGCAAGGGAGGGGCTGAGAGAGGGAAAGCAAAAGCTCTGCAATTCTTTTACAACTATGGAGGAAGTAAAGGGTCAGACAGGGACTTGCAGGAGACAGGGAGAGAGAGAATGTGTGTCTATTGTAAAAGCAAAAATGAGAGAAATGATGATAAGTGAAGAGGGCAGAGATATAGCTAGAAATTAATGTGCTTCACAGCAAGAGCTCTTTTAGGAACCCTCATGCCACAAACCGTGGGCGAGGTAATTCATTTTACACACATATAATAAAGCTGTGCATGAGGCAGGGTCTGTCTCATCCCATGAACCCCCAGCAGTGGTCCGCTGGTTTGAGCGTTACAGTAATGAAGATGGGAATAGGGGAAAATGGTTGGTGGTAGTTAAGTATGTAAGAGAGATTAAAGGGGAACTATCACAAAAATTAAAATGTAATATAAGCTTCAGCATACTGAAATAAGAAACTGTAAATACAATCAATTCAATATTCTGCATCGTTTCTGAAATAATCAAGTTTATGTTCACTATCCCTCTCTCAGCATCTCCATTCTGTCTCCATGCAGGAGTTGGGTGTTAGACAGTAATTGACAGATCCAATATATCTTATAAGGGGGCTCCCTTTCATAACAGATGTATTAAAGCTCATCAAATAACTGATTACATTACAAACAAAATCTAACAAAAATAACTTTTGCACAAATTCTGCGTGTAGGATTTCTGGATTTATAGAGTGAGCTCTAATACTTCTTTTAGGCAAAAGGAGCCCCCTATAAGATATATTGGATCTGTCAATGAATATCTGACACCCAACTGCTGCATGAAGAGAAAAAGATGCTGAGAGAGGAATAATGAAGATGAACTTGATTATTTCAGAAACAGTACAACATTTGTAATTGATTGTATTTAGAAAGTTTCTTATTTCAGTATGCTGAAGCTTATATAAAATTTTCATTTTCACTATAGTTCCCCTTTAAACTAAACAAACTGAAGAGCAGAAGAGTTCAGAAGTTTGAGAGACAGTGAGATAGAAAAGATTGTTAGGCACAGGTGGAGAAAGAACCAGAATGCAAAGAGACTGAGCTGGCTGGATGTGCTCACATGTCTTTGTATTTACAGTGTGTAACTCTGCATGTGTATTACAGCATTCACACTAAGGGACCAATTACAGCAATTCCACTTCTCGAGTCTTGCTGACCTCTCTTGTTCTCACCTCCTTCGCATCCTCCGTTCTCATGCTCACTCTCTCTTTAGCTTAAATATTGGCTGAATATTATAGAAGGATACCAACTCTGCAAAAATGCATACACAAATATAAAGAAAGGGGTACAAGGAAAGGAATGGGACCTGTTATCCAAAATGCTTGGGACCTGGGGTTGTCTGGACAATGGATCTCTGTAATTTGGATTTTCATACGTAAGTCTACTAGAAAATCATGTAAACATTAAATAAACCCAACAGGCTGGTTTTGCTTTCAATAAGGATAAATGATATCTTAGTTTGGATCAAGTACAAGGTTCTGTTTTATTAGTACAGAGAAAAAGAAAGTCAATTTTAAAAATCTGGATTATATGATTATAATGGATTCTATGGGAGACAGCCTTTCCATAATTCGGAGCTTTCAGGATAACGGGTTTCTGGATAACAGATCCCATACCAAAGCAGGCCTTGATAAAAGTACATTAATTCTTCATGACGTTGTATGTGTTAACCCTTGAGTGAATCATTTGTTTTAAATGAATCCAACATATGGGAAATCTGACCTCATGATATATAGATATATATATATATATATATATATATATATATATAGATAGATAGATAGATAGATATATATATATATATAGATAGATAGATATATATATATATATTACTAATTAATTTTTTCCTGTAAATGAACTTGCTATTTATGTTTTAGAGCATGCTTGTATTTTTAATATGCGGCACCGCTTCCCCTTACTAGAGAAGGACTCACAAAGGCTGAAGGCAGAGCTATGCTGACAGAGGATATTCGGGGTTAATCAGCAGTGCTACCCAGAGACCTGTCTCCTTGGACACCCCCCTCCTTTGCTAATGATGCAACGTTACAGCATTACTTGCCCAAGGGATCCAAGCATCCACACTGTCACTCTCAGCGGGGGATTGTGTCTCAGTGGGAATCTATAAAGGATTTTCTGTTCACTATCGTACAGTGTGTAGCTCATCCTACTAAAAAAGACTGGATAACTGTGGTCTGATACATGGTTTCTTAAGAACCGCAGCAAAGTACAACCCAGTGCAAATGTTGGGGTTAACCCTTTGTAAGTAAAATAAAACAAATGTGTCCTGTTGGAGGAAAACATACCCATGTACTAGCTGAAATTCCTTTTATTTGCCCTCAGATAAAAGACACTACAGAGCAATTTTTCTTGACATGTTTGCATTTAAACATATGAACGAGAGCTGTTATATTGCTAGCAGCAAAACTAGATTCTGTGCTGGGGCAGAGGGTCTTGTGGGCACAAAGAAATCGTTCTCTGTTACAACAGAAATACAAACTACATTTACTGTAAATGGGCCAATGCAAAATCCTTCATGAAGGGGCTGAGAGAAATGGATGTGTAGAGAAGTTGAGACTGAAAATTGTTCTTGGGGGAGTGGTTTCAAACCATGGTGCAAGGGAGGTCCCCAAAGTTTGCTTTTATGCCTCTAGTCTAGACTATACCCCTGCATATTAGTTATCTCTGCATCAATGTGATCATCAATATCATCAAAATGCAAAGTTCAATCTGCATAGAGGTACAGTTCTATGGCTACCTGTGGAGAAATGTTCAGCTGAGGCAAGCAAGGTATCTGCCACTTGTATGAACAATGCACATGCACAGTGAAGAAATGTTCAAAGTACACCCAATATCTCTGCCCACAAAGAGAGAAGAAAATCAGTATTACTAAATAAAAACTATTTTCTGCTCAAAGCATGTACTTTTTATGCTATAAGAACTGACATAAAAAACACTATGCTTTGATATAAGCATTAACGGTGCATAACAGATTCAGTAACCAGTCCTTTCTTCCAGCGTGGAGACCAAGCAATATATGTATTAGTCCAACAGTTTTGAAAATGAAAGCAGAAAGATCACATAGCCCAAGGAATGCTACAAAAATAACTCCAGCACACATAAGTATGACCACAACAATCTAATGCATGGGCAAGATATCTCATGTGTGCTTATAGAGGATCACTCTCTTAGACTCACCTCTATCTCCTAGACATGCTTGCTGCTGCTATACTCAAGACTTATGTAATGCACCACAAAACCTAACGTACAATATTCCCATGTATTTACAGTATAAAATGCCATATTAAGAACGATGGAATTCAAACCATTTTGATAAGCAATCATATAAAGCTATAAAGGGTAATTTACCCTTAGTGTGATTACAAGCACAATTGCCATGTTTTGTTCCCATAATGCAACCTTTTTTCCCATTCATTGTGCTTGCTAGGGGGAGTTGCATCTAATGAAACTGCATCCGATGTGTCAAACTAAAGCAGTTGCACTGAAAGTTTTCCAAGTCTGCTTACGTCATTTCTAGTGTTTGTTGCGCAAGTGGGGTGTGTGACTGATACTTTACACACAAGTGCAAGGCAGTGGCTGCAAGCACATATGGCAGCGCAAGGAGATCATTTTGATGCAAGTACCTTGCAGTCATAAAACCCCTATAGTCTTTATAGCCTAACTGTGCACATGGGAGATATTTTTCAGCAAGTAAAGTGGAAGAATGTTAACATTTTCTTATAAGAGCTGTAGAAACCACTGTTCCTACAGGTGATAAGGTAGCAGTTTAGAGTGAATCAAGCTCTTAGCCCCAAGAAGGCAATGAAAATGCTCTGTATCCCAGGTTCAAAAGGATACATTATTCTGTACAACTCGGGTTATTTAAGGAATTAAAGTCTGAAAAATACTTAGGTCAATATTATTAGAAGATAAAACCATGCATTTTACATTAATACACTGGCAGAGAATGCAATATGGAGACTTAACACATTAATAGGCAGGAAAGTACTCTGCACCTATGTTGTTTCACTGAACATACTGTACATATTGAAATGAAAATTACCATACAATTACATCACAGTAGGATTATTGAACCCTTTCATACTTTTAGGGCTTTTTTAATATGCCGCAATTTTTTTCAATATAATAAAAACACACTTCTAAATTAAAATATAAAATAGGATCTAATCATACCCAACTGCTACACATTTCTATACAAGATTTTACTCTTACACAATTCAGATTCCATTGCAAACATCAAGATTACTTGTTTAACCTGCTCCACTGTGCAAGAGAACCCTTTCTTACACACCCTCTGCATTTCCATTAATATGTGTGCAGGTCATACCTTTGCTAGTGTGTGGGGGGGATAATATAGCCAGATGGTTTTGGGATTTCTTAGAGAGGAATTTAAGGAATGTGATACTGGTGCTGTACAATGTCTGATGTTCAGTTCCAAAGCAAAAAAAATTCTAAATCATGGTTATTTGCCCATTTTATTATTGTAGCCTAATCTTCAAATACCATACAGGTAGCAAAAAAAAAGTCATATGAAACCATGGATAATTGTTGGTATAAGAATCTGGCATTTTAGAAAGTATCACGTGCCAATGCACTAAGGCTGCCACTGCATTATGTATCACTAGATGAGAGTGAATAAAGAGCAAACGTAGCCCCTCTACACTTCCTGCTCTTCCAATAATCTAGACTATCAATCCAGGCAAGAACAACAACATAAAGGTGGCCCATACTGTGAATGGTCCCTCATATGTAGTAAAATGGGCCAACTAGTTGTATACCTTATTGGTATCCTTTTGTCCAAGACATTTCTTGCTTATAACAATCAACACCAAACTTGTCCTATTTCAATAATCACTACTAAAATTACAGTTACATTTTATTTTCACAGAGCCTTCACATAAAAAGTTGTAAAAAAATACAAATTAAACAACTGGAATTCAAAGTTTTAGCAATTCTACTGCAGTAGAAGAAGAAACATAAAGATAGTCTGTGTAATAATTGCCCCATAAATGTGGAACTCATGGGGGCCACAACAGATCTGGATTTTATGATAGGCTACCCAAAGGAGATTTTCGATTGGTCAACCATATAATGAATGGACTGTGTTTTCAGATATTTCACCATTTGATGACATAAAAAGCATTTCCATTCGAAAAATGGAAAGAGGGATAAAAAGATCTTCTGCGTGTATCGCTGCAAATTTTGACCACTCCCATTTTGTGGCCACACCCCCTAATAACAATGTCCAGTTTACAAAATTTGGCAGTTTATGAACACATTTCTAGGAGTTTTAGGGCCATGTTTTATGTGTTATAAAAGTTTTGCCAATGAAGCTGAAATTTCCTTTTAAGCTCCTAGGCTTCTCCCAAGAGACTTGCTTATCTTATGAAATAGCTACAATGGTATCTTTGCTAATCTTAAATTGTTACAAATTTATTGAAGTGCACCTGTTCTGGGCTCTTTGTCAAAAAACCTTAAGTAAATTTCAGAAACTTTGTATTTTTTCTCAATGCAGGAGATCAAAGAGAAACCCTGGACTGCGGGCTGAGCTGTCAAAATCAGGACTGTCCAGCAGAAAACAGGACAGTTGGGAGGTACGACAAAGGTGGCAAAATTCCACTCATCCACGTTTTGCTGATGTCAAATTAGTACATCTCAGCAGATGTAGAAGGAAGCAAAACTTCAGCAGAATACATTTTTGGTTCAATCATTTTAGATTAAACTGAAGAAGTCAAAATATCCTTTTGTTCATGGATGCATTAGTGGTCAAACTGATATAAAACGCAGCACTGTTCAGTCATATTGCTCAATGTTTCCTCACCTAAACATTTACCTACATAGAGATCAAGACGTCCTGTCTGGTGAAATACCCTGACAACACTGCAAATACTAGAGGGCAATATCACAGGAACATCTACATGTATATGACTGAATTCTTGGTATCTATCAATGTTCTAGTTCAGGGCTGTCCAACTGGAGGCCCAAGCCCCCCCCTTGTGTGCCCCCCACCTACCTGCTGTGTTTGCTTACCATGTGTAAGATTTAAATGGTATCACTACAGAGATAAACTGGCCCCTGCATTGTTAAAACCTCAAATTCAGACTAATCCCCTGTATTGTTCACACCTGTGATTCCCCTGTACTGTTCACACTTGTGACATCTCTATTGCTCACACCTGAAACCCAGACTGAAACTGCCCACATTGTTCACCTGTTCACACTTTATACAAAATGGGGCACCAGCAATGTGTCACTGTATGAAGTACATCTTAGAGTGGTTCTGATGGGTTTCCCTGTCTCTTGCTCTGTTCTGCTTGCCCAATGCTCCCTGTGTGTGACATACTCTGCCTGTTTGTGCCCTGCTCTGCCTGTGTGTTACATACTCTGCCTGTGTGTGCCCTGCTCTGCCTGTGCCCCGCTCTGCCTGTGTGTGCCCTGTTCTGCCTGTGGAAAATACGCCTGGTATTTGTTCTGGGGGTTTGTTAGCATTTGAAAATAAATTATTGTTAGGGGCCCCTAAGGTGTTTAATCATGTGCTGGGAGTGATGTGTTATCCAAGGGAAGAGGAGGCATATGGATTTAATGGTATGTCTTAATATGACAACTTTTTTCACATATGAGTGCTCACTGTCCCTGCAGTGAGCACCAACCATTTGGTTTTTTGGTGTGCTACCACAATTAATGTGCACATGATCTTGTGGTAACATGGGTGTGGTTCAAAGTGGGTGTCATTTAAAAACAGGGAGTGGTCAACACTGGTTTCCATTGTCGGCCCTCCTCCACTGTGTAGGCCAGACAAATTTCGGCCCTCAGTACAACAGAAATTGGACAGCACTGTTCTAGTTTCTACAGTAGGACCTATAGATATTTCTGTTTGGGTTTCCTCCCACCTGCAAAGAAAACTTACATACAGATCCAAGGAAAAGAATAATGCACCATATTCCACAGCGCAGTAAAATAGAAGGGTGCATATATCTGACATACCATGTATATAGGAAATCGAACTAAAGTATACCAAAAATCAATACATTCGTTAAAGAGGTCCCCACTTAAATCTTTTTTAGCTAGTTATTACTTTATGTCCCTCCTAGATTTTATCTAGTTATAACTTTATGTCCCTCCTATAAATTATATGCATTGATATGCATGGGAGCTTGTCCTTTTTTTAAGTTAAAAGCATGACTTTTAAGAAAAAAAATCTGGGCATGGGGGAAACATTTAAAAAAAAAATAGAGTTATAAATACCCAAAGTATAAATTAGCAAATAAAAACGAAATGTTTCTCTTTGAATTCTAGAATATATACATTACTGTATTTGAAGTAAACATGCCAGTAGACAGAAGACACCCGAAGAACCAAATTACTATGCAATTGGTGAGATACCCCAGTATTTCAAAACACTGACATAAAAAATGAAAAATGTACTGTTTCCATGTTTGTCTCTCTTTATGCAGAATGATTGTGCATTGTGCACCCACTACTGTGATTTTCTGTTCCTAAAAGAGTTTCTTTACGGGCTTCGTGTGAAAGTAAAAATTGGCCCACCCCCTAAAAATGTTCTTCATTGGTGGCCAGGGTTCAGGAGAGCAAATACAACTGTAGTTACAGTCCAAGAGACTGGACTATCTACAGGTTCTACAGCACTTGGGCAGTTAAAGCACGGCAAATTGATAAATGTCAGGGTAACTAATAAAGAAGTTACTACATTTTATCTGAACACAAGGGTTCCATAAAAAGCAACAAAAAGCCAGCACAATATCGTTCTTATTCGGTAAAGCATACCTGAGTCTGAAATAACCAGAGGTACTATACACAAATCTATTAGCTAACATGGGAAAAATACTCTTTTAGAGGCACTAAAATAACAAATACATTTTTAATAATTGTTGTCTTATTCAGAGTCCCATATGTCTCAGAGTAAGACGGTCTAACCTGCCTGTTTTACAGGTGAAACCAGAGAAGCTGGATCTGTGTTAACAATTCCACAGCCAAAAGCCAAACCCTGTGACTACTCCATCAGAAGGAGAAAGAGGCGGGGAGCAGAGAGAGCAAATAGAGAAGAGGGACACATGATGGAGCAAAAAATAGGGAGGTGAGCTTTAAGAGGAAAGGATAAAAAAGGGTAGGGAAAGTTTCTCAGAAACCAAAACAGGAAGGTATATATTAGTCAGAGTCATGGGGAGCAAGACCAAGTGCTAGAAGATAAAGCTGTACACACGCACATATATGTAGCACTGACCAGCTGTTACAAAACCAAGAAAAAAACACACAATAAACAATGTTAGACATGTGTAACTGTATTCCTTTTTGGTACTTCTTAAAATTATGATTTAAAATAAAAGGTATAGTGTCT